>NC_092877.1:241759535-243137035 GCF_028372415.1 Notamacropus eugenii
TCAGTTCCTGGAGAATGTCTGCCAATAGATGCACTTGGTGGTTCTCTGATCTAGAGTCTGTGGGTTTTCCTCTCTGTGCCAAGGCATATGGGGTTACCTGAGGCGAGGCTTGCTACTGTCTGGCAGCCATGCCTCTATTTCTAACTGTGCTCCATTTCTACCACTGCTCCAGTGTCCTTTCTCACCGATCTCCCAGGCTGTCTAGGCTAAGAAAATGCTCCTCCCTTTGTGTTTGCTAGCTCTGCTTTTCCATGATTTTTCCTGGGGCAATATTTTCTGTGTTTAGACAGGTTAATAAGGGATAGTGAGACTCACTTACTATATATTCTGCCATCTTGGTTCATCAATCCATATCCTTCTTAAACTCTCTTCAGCATTTTCTGTATTCAATCAAGTATTTCTTCTTCTTTTTTGACACAATTATATCCTGGATGTACTCCTATCTATTTTAACCTTTCTTCTTTGGAATTTTGTACAAGAAATGGTTCTCTATAAGGTCATATCCCTTACATAAGATTAGCCCAAAATGAGAAAGTGTGGCATAAATTTCATACACATATTGCATCATAGTCAGTATGTACCTGAATTACTAAGTGTACCAATGTCAAACACATAAAAATTCTAACTTCTGACATCATTATTTGATGTATCTATTAGTAATTTCTATCCTTGAAACAGATTTTCTGATTTGTAAACCAAGAAAAAAATCAAAAGGGAAGGTACAAAAGCAATGCTTACAATTATGTGTCCTTATCATCTCCTTGAAAAGGAGACATATATAAATACTAGATTTAAATAACTGACAAAAAATAAACCCTCTCTTTACTTATGAAATTATGAGAATGAGAAAGTTAGATTGGTTTGCTTTAGCTGAAATAAAGCTAAGGTTGGATATTGGACCATTTTACAAGTGGAACATAGTAAGATCAAGTTAACGTCCCACACAATATGTATATGTTCGGCATTGAATTCTTAATGTGCAGAACTATTTGAATCTTCTCAAACATTTGGCTTATATTTAATCATCACCCTACAACGAAAATAATTTAAAATAAATTCATTGCATGACGTATTTAAATAACTCTTCAAAAATGAAAGCCTCCAAAACTGATTGCTAGTTTAAAATAAACAGGTCTAGAAAGATAATAAGCAACTATACAACATAGCATGTTCATTTAGCATTGGGAATATACCTCTTATCAAGGAAAGGTAAATGTTTGACAAAAAAAGTAAATGAAGTAGTATTGTATTAATATATCCTTGTGAGGTTCCATGACCACTTTCTAATGTTTCAAGCAGGTAAATATATGAAGTGAGAGTTTCTATTCTTAAAGTGGTGTAGTCTATAATGGACTGCCTTTAGAAGTACTTCTGCTTCATCCTTACCCCCAGTATATTTGCTAAAGTTGTTTCAAAGATAATGACTTGAGAGCTCACTAGAAATCTTGAAAATATTTTCAGTGATTTATCTTGTATAATTTATTGCCTGCATAGTCAAAATAAGTTTCTTATGATCCAATTAAATTAAATATATATTAAGAGACTACTATGCTTGGATAACTTGTCATGAAACGAGATACAAAAGTGCATGAGTACCATCCCTTCAAGGTGGATTAGTTTGAAAAAGGATACATGTCTACATGTAACTGAAAAAATTACAAGAAAATTTTAAGCCATATAAGTGGGTGGTAGAGAAGTTTTAAAAAGAAAGGAGAGATAACATCTAGAAGGGCAGATAGACTGATATTTGACCCAGGGCATTGAGTGATACCTAGACTTTCATTAAAGTACTAGGAAAGGGATAGGAGAACAGGAAAATACTTAGAAAATCTAAAATAAGCTTCAGTTCTGCTAGGATATAGAATACACGAAAGATAGAAAAATGTGGCAATGTTAATAACAGCTCACATTTTATTAATCATTCAATGAACAAGCATTTATCAAATACTTGTTTTGTGGCAGACAATGAATTAAACACTGGGAGGATGTCCAAAAAAATGCTTAGTCTCTGTGTTCAAGGATTTCACATTCTTATGTGACACACAATATAAATAATTATGTAATGCATTCAGGTATATATACACATGCATATATCCATAGGTGTGTATAATATGTGTGTATTATATGTACACATTTATGAATATATACATAACATACATGTGTGCATATATATATATATACACACATATGTATACCTATGTATGCAGATGTATGAGTGTATACACACACACTAATTCTCAAGGGATTCAATTGCCAAGCAAAGGATTTTATATTTTATCTTAAAGGTGATAAAGAGTCATTGGAATTCATTCAACAGATAATACCTTAGGTACATACTACCCCATAGGAAAATCACCTTGGTCAGTGAGTTGAAGATGGATTGGATTAACTGTACGCAGTTAGATACTCCAGTCTACAGATAAGAAGCCCTCAACTTTGACTGTGGTTCCATGAGTGAAAAGAGTAAATGGAGGTCATGATAAGAATGAATAAATGGATTAGGGATCATAACAATGGGATTGGTATGGCATTTTGGAGTTCAAAACTAGGAAATGATATGAACAAATCATGCTTGAGAACAACGTCAAGGAGGTGAGCATCACTGTATATACCTGAGGTGAAGTAAAAAAGGAAAAATTAGTTTGGGATATCAATAGATTGAAGAACAACTTAAACCTATTTCAGTCAATATCAATATGCGTGTTGAAGGCCCCTAGCATAAATAATTGCAAGAGATAAAAAGGAGAAAACATAACAAGACTCTCATTATTCACAAAATTTTCGAGGAAGAAATAATGCTCTGCAGGTTGAAGATCCAGTGAACTTAATGAGACGACAGTATGTTAACTCATTGAGAAGAACATATACGTAGAGTGACATTGATTGGAAAGTACCTCCTTGAGACAGAAAGATTAGACTGTTTGAGGTCTTCCCTTGAGGTTCAACCTTTTGACAAGTAGAGATACTGTGTCTTGTGGGGTAAAATGATGTCTGCCTCATATCAGACAGGAACCAGTGAAGGGACAAGTATCAGGAGAAGTGGAAGATTCACTTATCCTGGAGATTATGAAAGCTGTTTTCTCCTTCAGACCAGTTGTCTTTTCCTAAAGATGGTTCTAGAGCAATAGAAGTTGTCTTTGCCCTCCATGAGGGAATAATAATGAAGTGGAGAGGAGAGACATATTTGTGGGACAAAGTGTTGCTGGAAGCAACCTTGTCTCAGTCTCAAAATAGAAAGCTTGCAGGGTTGATGAGATGTCTTTTGTAAATATTGTATAGTAGAGAGAGAGAAAGAGAGAGAGAGAGAGAGAGAGAGAGAGAGAGAGAGAGAGAGAGAGAGAGATGGATAGATATATAGAGATAGCATATATATGTATGTATGTGTATACATCTATGTATGTATCATATATGTATGTGTATGTATATATAGGTATACACACAGACATACATACACTCATATTGTGTAATTTACAATTTACAATTATTTTTCACAATTTCACAATTTTTCCTTGAGTCAAGTAGAAGAAATATAGAAAGGTTAAAGACAAAGATAAAAAGAAAAGAAGAGGAAAAAATGCAAATCATAATTCTTATTTCAGAACTACTGAAATTTCTACTACACTGCAGGGAGTTTGATGTCAGAATATAAAAGGAATTAAAAATATCATGTTAAAAAGTTTGGACAAAGTATTTTTTAAAGTGAATTCTAAATTCTTTTAGCCTAGGAGGGAACAAAAGCTACCACTGGCTTTAAAAGGCCCTCTCTCTGCAAAATAACATTCTGTAAAGTGATAACATTGGTGTTCATTCACTCATCCCACACAATGTGTATGTCACTTTTCATTTCTCTAATTTTATCTGTCTTTGTGGATTGCAATCTGTTCACACTGTAGCAGTATTTGGGACTCTGGGATTTTGGGTGAGTCATACGAAACTCACCTTGGATATCCCAATAGAAGAAAGAGAAGAAAAATTTGATCATTCTATTATTACATAATTATATTATTCCATATATTATATACATATACAATATATAAATATGAATGCATTCTTGTATTTTATATAGATTGCTTTAGAGTTTAGATTATACTGACACATATTGATAAAAATCTATGTAATACGATGTCACTGCTAACAGATTGTAATCGAATAGTTACAATTATATTTATCCTGAATATGAGATTAATTGTTTGCAGTTGTTTATTTTTTTCCCTTTAGTTCCAAGAATGACATAATCCGATCAGTGATTGAGAGGGTTTATGTTTTTTTTCTTTGTTTTTCCTAAAGAGACAATCGGAAAAAATGGAAAGTACTTTTCTGGAGAAAAGCTAACTATTTATTTTATGGAATTATTGAAATGTACTCACATAGCGGTTCCAAATGAAGTATCTCAAAATCCTACAATTCTTTATAAAAGACCAAATAGATACCGAACTGAAAGAGTTTTGTATTTTTTTAAAGAAGAGGATATATGCAACACAAAAAAAGAATATTTACATGCCCAGTTTCTGAATGTCTCTATCATAGAACAAGGCATTTTGTATATCTGTAATATATAGATACATTATGTATTTATATGATCTATATATTTATAGAAACATGTCAAGACACATACATATATCAAGACAGTATTTCTGTATATATGTCTTACATGCATACACTCAAAACTATATGTACACATAGCACTTACGTATACACACATTTACACATATATACAAGTTATACATAGATGCTTGTAAATATGTACATGCTTTTTGTGTGTATGCATATGTGTACACATGCCATCAAAAAAGGGACTCCAAAAATTGCCAGAGACATAAAGAGTAAGTTATTTAAATTTAGTGATATTTAAACAATTAACCTGAACAAAATGGCTTACCAAGTTTGGGAACTCTCAAGAAACCTTGACCAGAATTCCACACTCATGTTTTAGTCATGTACTATAAATACATAAAAAAACCGTAAATATAATGACAATATTTAGGCAATTGATATACGTATGGAAAACCGTTTTCCACTTAAATGCTTTGTAAACAATGTACGTAGTGATTTAAAGTAAAGTCCCTTTTCTTTTAAAAAGAGTCAATTTTAGCCCATTATGATTTTACCTAGTCATACACACACACACACACGCACATGTTATCTCTCCTGTATTGAAATGAGTTTCCCTTTCAAGAGGAATAGGAAGTCACAATAAAATAGACAATCTTTTAATGTCCACAGTTAATATTAAATTATATGATTCCACTTAAAAGCACATTAAACAGCATTGTATTTATTTATATATTTTTTTGCTATCAAGGCACAAGCTGCAACTGCCATTTTTAGAAAACGTTTTAGAATCCTGAAATCACAAGACATTTGGAGCAAGTATTTTGCAATACTCACATTAGTGTACAATTTTGGAACTTTAGTAGGTGCCATAACGTATTTGGAAGGTAGTCCAAAATGTCATTCATAATAATAATAATAATAATAATAATAATAATAATAATAATAATAATAATAATAATAATAATAATGAAATATAAGCTGTGTCATCAAAAGGTGGTTATAAAATATCACCACTTCCTTAGCAAAATGAGGAAGAAGACTGCTATATCTTAAAACACATGATTAGGAACATAATATTGTATGGAAATATTTTTAATGAATCACTATTTTACCATTCAGTACTAAAACCTTGCAATAATTGTTTTCCTTTGATTAAATTCAATCAATGATCATTCAGTAAATGTGTTGAATTAAGTTCAATTCATGTGAATAGGCAGATAGATATGGAAGAGCTTACAATGGCAATTCATAAACAAGCTCTTAACAATAAAAACTAAGGAATAATTATTTTCAAGAAGCCTAAGTTCTGTGATCAGTGCACACTACACAAATAAATAGTAGAAATCATGAAACACCGTTACAATTTGTGGAAATAGAACTCTTACACTATATCTAGGAACACATGACCTGGTGGTTAAAATTATGGATCAGAAGCACAGTAGCCTTAATAAATTAACAGATTAAATTAACTCCAGTACTAAAAATAAACAAGAGTCTAAAATGAACTTCAGAATTAAATAAATAAACCACACTAGTACTAGAATATTATCACAGATGTAAGTATTGTCTCAAGAAACTATCCATAACATTGATCTACAAAGATTTAAGAATGTACTTGATAGATGTTGCCAAAAGAAATACTCATTATTTCCAAGCTCCATAGAATGTTAAAATATTCAAGAAATAGAGATCTTACAAAAGACAACAAAATCATAGAGGGAGAGAAATAGGTATATATGCTCATCAATATTTCTGACAAAAAAATTGTTCCAGGTTTACCTTCAACAAAATTGCAGAAGATTAATTTACATTCCGTTGTTTTTTCAAAAACCAACATTTTTTTTTAAATTTCACCTATTCAATAAGATATAGAACACTGACAAAAAGAGAAAAGGAAAAGAAAATAATTAGCAATGACTTTGCTTGAAAAGTGTGTCTACATGAACTTCATTTAAATAGATGAGTTAAAGAGGATCAATAACCACTATGTTCTTCTTGATGACTATTCATATGCCCCAAATTCAAATAAACCCTAGTACATATGAAAGCATGGCTTATTCATAAAAAAGAAATGGGAAAATATTCGTTATCTCTAAAATGAGAAACAGGAAAAATGCATTATCCATAAAAGTGAAACAGAAAATTAAAAAATAAAATCTCTAAAATCCTTTACCGCACCCCAACACCATATATGTAATGGTGCTCTGCATTGTACGCAGTGTTGTCCATACTATTATTTTCTCCAAAGTTTCCTTTGAATGGTATTAAATACACTTAACTCTAGTATTTTCTATTTATTTCCAGTGTGAAATTCAGACTGTTCCAGTTATCTTTCTCTCTCTCTCTCCCTCATCCCACACCACACTCAAACTCACACAGATCACACTTCCCTTCTCTTCTCTCTATCTTTGTTACGACTATATCCCTTCCCTGATCAACATTTGGAAAAGAGAAATAAGAAAATGTTATGTAATGTCATTCTCAGAACTTCTCAGAGTCAGGCAGAAGTGCCTTGGTATAATGTTTGAGAAAGAGTACCCTAGCCATGTGGGAATATCATGCTGTGCTCTCACTGTTAAACTTCACTGTCTGTTTTTAGAGTGAGAAACTAAAGTATAGGAGCTTGTGACTGAATAGAATGCTGGCTGCAGGAGAATTTGAGATGGGTGGCAATATATATATATATATATATATATATATATATATATATATATATATATATATATATATATATATATATATATATATATATATATATATATATATATATATATATTATATATATTTGCTTCTCCTCTCCTCTCCTCTCTCAATAGCTTTAAAGATTGTGTTGCTTTATTCCAGAGACAAAAGAAAATTGTATTCACATAACACCTTCTTCCACAAAGCTAAGAAAATTTCATATATAGTATCACATTAACTCTCTGCACATCTGTGTGAAGAAGAGAATTTTAGGTATTATTATCCATAGCTGTGGAAACATGAGACACAGACCAATAAATAGATCTGTCCAATACCAGAAGTTGTCAATATTTGAAGTAGAATCCAGGTTTCCTAACAAGTACAAAGTGTTGGGTTTTTTGTTTGTATCCCTAATGTATGTGCTGATTTTTTTTTATATTTTTATTTTGTAATGTTTAACAATCACTGCCATACAATTGCGATTTTATCCCTCCCCACCTACTCCCCACTACCCCCCTCCCTCCCCATGACTGCATACAATTCTGTATAGATTCTACATATACTTTCCTATTGAGTATATTTTCACTATAGTCATGCTATGTAGTCAGACTAAGATACATGAAAGAAATCGTACAACAAATCAGAACATGATACACAAACACATACACATACACAAACATGATCTGCTACAATATGTGAGTGACTTCCATATTTCTCTCTCTGAGTGTGGCAGGCATTTTGCCTTGAGATCCTCCATTGGGATTTTTTTTTTTTTGGTAAGAAGTTCTTGTGTTATTACAAAAATCTAAGTCTACCAGAAAAAAACTCTCACACACTGTGGTTGTTGCTGTGCATAAAGTTCTCCTGGTTCTGCTCCTTTCACTCAGCATCAGGTCATATAAGTCCTTCCAGGCCTCTCTGAAGTCTTCTTGTTCATCATTTCTTATGGCACAATAGTACTCCATTACATTCATATACCATAATTTATTCAGCCATTCCCCAATTGATGGACATCCCCTTGACTTCCAGTTTTTGGCAACTACATAGAGTGCTGCTATAAATATTTTTGTACATGTGGGACCCTTTCCCATTTATATGATCTCTTGGGGATTTAGTCCTAGTAGCGATATTGCTGGGTCAAAGGGTATGCACATTTTTGTAGCCCTTTGGGCATAGTTCCAAATTGCTCTCCAGAATGGTTGGATGTGCTCGCAGCTCCACCAACAATGAATTAGTGTTCCAACTCTCCCACATCCTCTCCAGCATTTATCATTTTCTTGTTCTGTCATGTTTGCCAATCTTATAGGTGTGATGTGGTACCTCACAGTTGTTTTGATTTGCATCTCTCTAACCAATAGTGATTTAGAGCATTTTTTCATATGATTATAGATAGCTTTAATTTCTTCCTCTGAAAATTGCCTGTTCATATCCTTTGACCATTTATCAATTGGGGAATGACTTGTATGATTATACATTTGGATCAGTTCTCTATATATTCTAGAAATGAGGCCTTTATCCCTGAGCTTAGCTGTAAAAATTCTTTCCCAATTTACTACATCCCTCTGGATTTTGGTTGTATTGGGTTTGGTTGTGCAAAAACTTCTCAGTTTAATGTAATCAAAGTTATCCATTTTGCATTTCATAATGCATTCTAACTCTCCTTTAGTAAAGAATTCTTCCCTTCTCCATAGATCTGATAAATACACTATTCCTTGCTTCTCCAGTTTATTCATGGTATCAATCTTTATACCTAAATCATGTACCCATTTGGACTTTATTCTTGTGTACGGTGTCAGGTATGGGTCTATGCCTAATTTCCCCCACACTGTTATCCAGTTTTCCCAGCAATTTTTGCCAAACAATGAGTTCTTATCCCAGAAGCTGGGGTCCTTGGGTTTATCAAACAGAAGTTTGCTATATTGCTTGCCTACTGCATCTTGAGTGCCAAGTCTATTCCACTTGTCTACCTCTCTGTTTCTTAGCCAATACCAAGTGGTTTTGATAATTGCTGCTTTATAGTACAGTTTGAGGTCTGGTAGCGCTAGGCCACCTTCCCAAGCATTTCTTTTCATTAGTCCCTTTGATATTCTGGACCTTTTGTTTTTCCAGATGAATTTTGATATTATTCTGTCCAGCTCTAGAAAGTAATTGTCTGATAGTTTAATTGGTATGGCACTAAATAGGTATATTAATTTGGGTAGAATTGTCATTTTTATTATATTGGCCCGGCCTGCCCATGAGCAACTAATGTTTTTCCATTTACTTAAATCTGACTTTATTTGTGCAAAAAGTGTCTTGTAATTGTGTTCATATAATCCCTGGGTTTGTTTTGGCAGATAGATTCCTAAGTATTTTATACTGTCTACCCTAACTTTAAATGGGATTTCTCTTTCTATCTCTTGCTGTTCGACTTTGTTGCTAATATATAGGAATGCAGAAGATTTGTGTGGGTTTATTTTGTACCCTGCAACTTTGCCAAAGTTGTTTATTAATTCTAGTAATTTTTTACTTGCATCTCTGGGATTCTCTAGGTAAATCATCATATCATCTGCAAAGAGTGATAACTTAGTTTCTTCTTTGGCTATTTTAATTCCTTGGATATCTTTATCTTGTCTAATTGCTACAGCTAACATTTCTAGTACCATATTAAATAATAGTGGTGATAATGGACAACCTTGTTTCACCCCTGATCTTATTGGGAATGCATCTAGCTTATCCCCATTGCATATAATGCTTGCTGAAGGTTTTAGATAGATACTGCTTATTATTTTATGGAAAGTTCCCTTTATTCCTACATTCTCCAATGTTTTTAGTAGGAATGGATGTTGTATTTTGTCAAAAGCTTTTTCTGCATCTATTGAGATAATCATGTGGTTTTTGTTAGCTTTGTTGTTGATGTGATCGATAATGCTAATAGTTTTCCTAATATTGAACCAGCCCTGTAGTCCTGGTATGAATCCTACCTGATCATAATGTATTAATCTCGTGATAAGATGCTGTATTCGTTTTGCTAAAATCTTATTTAAAATTTTTGCATCTATATTCATTAGGGAAATTGGTCTATAATTTTGTTTCTCTGTTTTGTCTCTTCCTGGTTTGGGTATCAAAATCATATTTGTATCATAGAAAGAATTTGGGAGGACTCCTTCTTCCCCAATTTTCAAGAATAGTGTATGTAGTATTGGAATTAACTGTTCTTTAAATGTTTGATAGAATTCACTTGTGAATCCATCTGGCACTGGAGATTTTTTCCTAGGGAGTTCATTGATGGCTTGTTCAATTTCTTTTTCTGAGATGGGGTTGTTTAAGTATTCAACTTTCTCTTCTGTTAATCTGGGCAATTTGTATTTTTTAAAGTATTCATCCATCTCGTTTAGATTATCGAATCTGTGGGCATAAAGTTGGGCAAAGTAGTTTCTAATTATTGTTTTAATTTCCTCCTCATTGGAGGTGAGTTCACCCCTTTCATTTTTAATATTAGTAATTTGGTTTTCTTCTTTTTTTTTTAATCAGATTGACCAAAGGTTTATCAATTTTATTAGTTTTTTCATAAAACTAACTATTGGTTTTATTTATTAATTCAATAGTTTTCTTAATTTCAATTTTATTAACCTCTCCTATGGTTTTCAGTATTTCTAATTTGGTATTTACTTGGGGATTTTCAATTTGTTCTTTTTCTAGCTTTTTCAACTACAAGCCTAAGTCATTGATCTCCTCTTTCTCAATTTTATTTATGTAAGCATTCAGAGATATAAAACTTCCCCTAATAACTGCTTTTGCAGTGTCCCATAAGTTTTGGGATGTTGTCTCACTATTGTCATTCTCTCGAATGAAATTGTTGATTGTTTCTATGATTTCTTCTTTAACCCAACCCTTCGTTAGAATTAGATTATTTAGTTTCCAATTGATTTTTGGTTTCTCTTTCCATGGCCTTTTATTACATGTAATTTTTAATGCATTATGATCTGAAAAGGATGCATTGATTATCTCTACCTTTTTGCACTGGATTGTGAGATTTTTATGTCCTAGTACATGCTCAATTTTTGTAAATGTTCCGTGTACCGCTGAGAAAAAAGTATATTCCTTTCTATTCCCATTTAATTTTCTCCAAAGATCTATCATATCTACCTTATCCAGAGTTTTATTTACCTCCTTAACCTCTTTCTTGTTTATTTTGAGGAGGGATTTATCGAGTTCAGAGAGGGGGAGGTTGAGGTCCACCACTAGTATAGTTTTGCTATCAATTTCTTCCTTCAACTCCCCCAACCTCTCCTCTAAGAATTTGGATGCTATACCACTTGGAGCATACATGTTTAGTAATGATATTGCTTCATTGTCTATGGTGCCTTTTAGCAGGATATAGTTTCCATCCTTATCCCTTTTGATTAGATCTATTTCTGCTTTTGCTTTGTCTGAGATTAGGATTGCTACTCCTGCCTTTCTTACATGAGCTGAAGCACAATATATTCTGCTCCATCCTTTGACCTTTATCCTATGTGTATCCCCCCGTTTCAAATGTGTTTCTTGAAAGCAGCATATTGTTGGATTATGGCTTTTAATCCATTCTGCTATTCGTCTCAGTTTTATGGGAGAGTTCATTCCATTCACATTCACAGTTATGATTACAATCTGTGTATTTCCCTCCAACCTCTTTCCCACCATTTGTTCTTTTAGCTCTCCAGTCTCCCTTCCCCTCCTCAATAGTATTCACTTTTCTCCTCCTCCTCCTGCAGCCTTCCCCTCCTTCTTTTGACCCCCCTCCCTTTTAGTCCCCTTTACTCTTATTGCTTCTTTCCTCCCTTTTAGCCACCCTCCCCTTTCTTCCCCCTTCCCCTCCTACTACCTATAGAGCTAGTTAGGATTATCTACTTAAGATTATTGTTCCCTCCTTTGAACAAATCAGATGAGAGTACCTTTCAAACAATGCTCATCTCCCTCCCCTCCTTCCCTCTACTATAGTTTTGTACTTCTTCCTGTGATATAATTTGCCATTTTCTGCTTCCCCCTTTCCACACCTCCTATTACATTCCCTTCTCATACTTCAATCATATTTTTGACATGACATCATTTACTTTATGCCCGTTCCCTCTACATATATCCCTTTTATCATAATAGCTGCACAGTTCTCAAGATTAACAGGTATCATCTTCCCTTATAGGGAGGTAAACAGTTTGCCCTAATTGAGTAGCAAGTTTTTGTTTTTGTTTTTTCCCCTCTGTTTACCTTTTTATGATTCTCTGGAGACCTGCATTTGAAGATCAAATTGTCTATTGAGTTCTGGTGTTTTGGTCAGGAAGCTCTGGAAATCCCTTATTTCGTTGAATGACTTTCTCCTTGCCTGAAATGTTATGCTGAACTTTGCTGGGTAGTTGATCCTTGGTTGAAGTCCCAACTCCTTTGCCTTATGGAATATTGGGTTCCAATTCTTTCGATCTTTTAATGTAGAAGCTGCAAGGTCCTGTGTGATCCTGACTGTGTGTCCTTCATATTTGAATTGTTTCTTTCTGGCTGCTTGTAGTATTTTCTCCTTCACTTGATAGCTCTGGAATTTGGCAACTATATTTCTTAGGGTTTTGAGTTTGGGATCCCTTTCGATGACTATTTTGCCCTCTGAGTCTAGTACTTCTGGACAGTTTTCCTTGATGATTTCCTGGAAGATATTGTCCAGACTCTTTTCTTCATCATGGGTTTCTGGCAGGCCAATAATTCTTAGATTTTCTCTCCTGGATCTATTTTCCAGGTCAGTTGTTTTTCCAATTAAATATTTTACATTTTCTTCTATCTTTTCATTCTTTAGATTTTGTTTGACTGATTCCTGTTGCCTCATTGAGTCATTAGTTTCTACTTGCCCAATTCTAATCTTCATCGTAGTGTTTTCTTCAGTTAACTTTTCCATCTCCTTTTCCATCTGACCAATTTTTCCCTTTAAGGAGCTATTTTCTCCATTTAATTTTTGTACTTCTTTTTCCATTCGACCAATTTTCCCAGTTAGGTTTTGGGTTTCCTTTTCCATTTGATTAGCTCTTCCTTTTAGGGAATTATTCTCTCCAGTTAATTTTTGAACTTCCTTTTCCATTTCTTCAATTTTCTTTTTCAGGGTGATGTTCTCATCAGTGAATTCTTTTTTTATAGTTTTAAAATCATTGGCCAGTTTTTCTTTTATATACTTCTTCAGACGTTCCAGGTAATCTAGTTGTGCTTGCGAGAAATTCATAGTCCCATCTGAGGTTTCAGATGGAAGTACAGTCTCAGCTCTAACCTCTTTGGTGTTTGTGTTTTGGTCCTTATCCCCATAGAAAGATTCTATGGTTTTTTCACTTTTCGTCTGCTTTTTCCAATTCATGATGTTGGCTGAGTGTTGTAGCTTTTGGTTCTTTCAGTCAGAAGGTACAGATCTTTAAGCTGAGCTGATGTGTGTCTGGGCTAAAAGCAGGCTTTTGTTTTTTGTTTCCCCGATCAACCCTGGGGTTAGCTTGTTAGGTGTGTGGCAGGTGTGATCTGGTCTCAGGATATCTCCTCAGCTGACTTGAGGCAAAGGCAAGGTCAGGGGATGGTGATCCCAGCTTCCCTATTGTCTTCCCTTTTCCCCTGGAGGGCTGGGGCACGCCTAGAAGCTAACGTGTGTTCCCGCCCCTCCTGGGGCTCGTCTCCCGGCTCTGAGGCTTTCCTGGGTCTCAGTGCGAATTTTCTCTGCCCTGGGTCGTCTGTCCCTCCAGATCACCTCCGCCACAGTAGGAAGAATCCCCCCTTGCCACTTTTCCAGCCTCTGGTGTTATGAGACCACCCGCCCCCTTCTGCTGTTCACGCTGATCCAGGATTAATCTGGGGAAGAATTTTATGATTCCCTCACGGTCATCAGGGGGAAGGAGAGAGCACTTACTGATCACTCTGCCATCCCAGTTCCTGGAAGTTCAAGTAGTGACCCACCGAAGTCCATCTTCAGGCTGAAGATTTCAGGGACTGCTGCGCTGATGTCTGGCACTCAGCGGCTCTCACCGGCTCGGCCTGCCTTATCTCCTGCTCCGCTGGTCTCGCCCGCCACTCTCGGGCTCCTCTGGTCCCCTCCGCCCTGCCGCGCTGACCGCACTGCGCTGTGCGCCGGGGTCTTAGCCCGGAGGAACAGATCCCTCCCGTGGACCCTCTGGTCCAGCCTGGGCTCCGAATCCGTCAAAGTCCGTCACCCACTGGATTCTACACCTCCAAAGTCTGGTCAGACTCTACCCCCAGAGATATCCAGAGGAGTTTTTCCAGGAGCTTAGGTGAGTCGTTGCTTTCACTCTGCCATCTTGGCTCCGCCCCCTGTATGAGCTGATTTTGAGCCAAAAAATAATAAAACAAAACAAAACAAAACAATCTAATGGCCAAAATGATGTAATTAGAATTTATTCACAGAAGTACAGAAAACATTTACGTCTTATTTTATGACATTGCATCTTTGGAAATTTAGAATATCATTGTAATGTATTTAACCATAGAGTGAGATCTTGAGGATTAAGGCAGTGAACTGAAAAAACAGAATGACTTTAGTACTTTCAATAATACTTTAGAGGTAAATTATTTTTTGACAGATTTAGATAGCACTTAGTGAAGTTAAGTGATCATATTAGTATTTTAAACAGTAAAAGAACAGTTGACTTTGGAAGCTTCGTAGATGGGACAGATAAATCACCAAAGCTTTACAAGAGCACACTACAAAACATTAGATTACCCCAATCTCTTCATTTTGCTCAAGGCACATTAAGCACTTGTGAAGACACATTAATATTTATGGATCACTCTCCAATGCAGATCACCATTTTATATATATATGTATGTATGTATATATATATATATATATGTATGTATGTATGTATATATATGTATATATATTCATTTTATTTATTTTTAATGCTCTACAATCACTACCATAAAACTTAAACTGTTTTCCCTTTACCTACCCCTCACCACTCCCCTCCGTCCCCAAGACGGCATACAGTTCTATATAAGATCTACAGATACATTCCTACTGAATATATCTTCATTCTGCTCATAGCATTTTCAACTTAAATTATTCTAAAAAGGGGTATGGCTCTACTTCCAAATTTAACCAAGCTCTCAGCTTGTCTGTGATTATTAAATATTTCCTGGATTGCAAAGAAGTCTGGTTGTTTTCCAAACACTTATAATTGGCAGAGTTGGTAGCAATGGACCTTTTTACATTTACTATTGCTCATTTTATTTACCTCCAACCTATCTACTCCTGTTTATTCTAATCTCTCTCTGCTTTCACCTTAACCATCCTCAAAAGTGTTTTGCTGAGTGGAAACAAAATGGTGCAGTAAAGGCAGGGACTCCCCTGAGCTTTACCTTAAGATCAACAAATACCTTTAAAAGTGACTATAAATAATTTCTAGAGCAGCAAACAAGACACAAAATAGAGTAAAACAAATTTCCAACCAAAGACAACTTGTAAGCTTGGCAATAAAGTATGTTGCACTGGTGTGAGAGAAGACCACAATCCATCACAGGGCATGCCAGCACAGACTGGGCTGTGGTAATCCTTGACCAGGCATACCGAATCATCAGTAGCAATGGCAGTTTCCAGACCTCTGAGCCCTCAGATTCTAAAGACAACTTGGAAGATCAATAAGAAAGGTCTCTTGCACATGGGTAAGATTGGAATACAATACAGTGCAGTCTGAACCAGCATGGCTTTAGCTCCAGGAAACCATGAACAGGTTTTGGGAGTAACTTGTTTTCTTAGTACCAGTGGATGAAGTGGTCTTACAACTGGTCAGAAAAAGATTAAACGGATCTTTGTGCTAGCACTGGGGCAGGACTCTGTTGCTTTGCCCATACTCAAATCAGCATTGTAATCCTGAATACCAGGGCAAGGAAGAGCACTAATATAATAGTGAGGAGGGGTCCTCTCCTCATAGTTCCAGGGCAAAAAAAGACTGCTTTTGGTTACCCTCAGACCAGGGCACATGCTAGGAGAGTAAATATCTCTCCTTAGATTACCACCTTGGAAGAACTGAAAAATTACAGGTTCCTATGTATCTCTGAAAACAGCTGCACAAAACCCCAAAAGCCTTGGAACAGTGTTTCCTCCACCCTGAAAGTAGAGCCCAACTTCAAGAAAAAGTCGAAAGTCAAGTAATAGGTTGACAAAATGAGCAAAGAATAGGAAAAACAAAACAAGCAAAAACCCAACCAAATAACAACAACAACAAACCTTTTGACTATAGAAAGTACTATGGTGACAAGGAAGATCAAAATTCACACTCAGAAGATAAGAAAGTAAAGCTCCCACATCCAAAGCTCCCAGTAAAAATATTAATTGGTCACAAGGCATGGAACGTGTCAAGAAGAATTTTGAAAATCAAATAAGAGTTAGAGGAAATATTGGGAAAAGAAATGGAAGTGACATGGAAATCATGAAAAAAGAATCAAAAGCTTTGTAAAGAACACAAAAATACTGAAAAAATAAAACCTTAAAAACAGACTAGACCAAATGGTAAAAGAGATACAAAAAAGAAAATGAAAAAAAAACCAGAATGTCTTAAAAAGCAGAAATTGTCAAATATAAAAGGAGATGCAAAAACTCATGGAAGAAAGTCTTTCCTTAAAATTTAGACTGGAGTAAATGAAAGCTAATGATGTTATTTTTTTCAAGATTTTTTTTTTCTTTTTCAATATTTATTTATTTTCAGTTGTCACCACTCACTAAATTTTTGCTCCTCTGCTTCCAATTCCCCAAGAGAGCAAGCAATCAGACATAGACTATACATGCGTTATCAAATTAAACATATTTTCACATTAGTCATTTTGTGAAACAAAAATCAGAACAGAAGAGGAAATCCCAGAAAAAGAAAAAAAAAGAGAAAATAGCATGGTTCAGTAGGCATTAAGACTCCATAGTTCCATCTCTGGATGTGAATAACATTTTTCCTCATGAATCTTTTTTTTAATATAATCTATTTATTTTCAGTTTTCAACACTCACTTGCACAAGATTTTGAATTACAAAATTTCTCCCAATTTCTCCCCTTCACCAGCATAGGAAAGCATAAATTCCAGCCACCCCTTTCCCCAATCTGCCCTACCTTCTATTACCCTGTTTCTCCATTCCCCTTCCCTATATTTTCCTGTAGGACAAGATAGATTTCTATACCCCATAGTCTGTTTGGCTTATTTCCTTGTTGCATTTAAAAACAACTTTTAACAATCATTTTTAAAGCATTGAGTTCCACATTCTCTCCTTTTCTTCCTCCCTAGCCACTATCATTGAGAAAGCAAGCAATTTTATATAGTCCATACATGTGTAACCATACCAAACACTTCCATAACAGTCAGGTTGTAAAAGACTAACCACATTTCCCTCTATCCTCTCATGCCCTCCATTTATTTGATTCTCTCTCTTGACCTGTTCTTCCACAAGAGTGTTTGCTTTTGATTGTCCCTTCCCCCACTCTACCACCTCTTCTATTATCCTCCCTCTCCTGGAATATCCCCTTCTCCCTTGCCTTCTTGCAGGGTAAGATAAAATTACATTTCCAATTGAATTGCATGTTATTCCCTCCTTAAACCAAATCCAATTCCATCATGAATCTTTTGGAATTGTCCTGGATCACCGTATTGCTCAGAAGAGGTAAGTCTAACAAAGTCATTCATCACACAATGTTGCTTTTACTATGTACAGTGTTTTCTAGTTCTGCTCATTTCACTCAGCATCATTTCATGCAAGTCTTTCCAGGCTTTTCTGAAGACAGCTTATTCATCATTTTTTATGACACCGTAGTTTTCCATTACATTCATATACCACAACTTGTTCAATCATTCCCAAATTAATGAGCATCCCACTCAACCTCCAATTATTGGCCACCAAAAAAGAACTGCTATTAATTTTTTTGTACATTTGGATTCTTTCTCCCTTTTTTCTGATGTTTTGGGATACAGACCTAGTAATGGTATAGTTGGATGAGAGGTATGCACATTGTGCATTGTATTTTGGGCACTGTTTGAAAATGTCTCCAAAAATGTTTGGATCAGTTTCTAACTCCACCGAAAATTCATTTGTGTTTCAATTTTCCTGCCTCTTCTCCAACATTTATCATTTTCCTATTTTTTAATCTCAGCCAATATGATAGGTGTAATATGGTACATCAGATTTCTTTCAATTTGCATATCTCTAAACCATTATGATTTAGAGAATTTTTTCGTATGGATAGTTTTAGTTTCTTCATCCATGGGCTCTCTGTTCATATCCTTTGACTGTATAACAGTTGGGAAATGACTTGCTTCCTTATAAATTTGACTTAGTTCTCTATAGATTTGAGAAATGAGGTCTTTATTCGAGATATTGCGCAAAAATTATTTCCCAGCTTTCTGCTTCTGTCCTAATCTTGGTTGCAATTGCTTTGTTTATGCAAAACCTTTTGAATTTAATGCAGTCACAATTATCCATTTCCATTTTATAGTGCTCTCTGTCATTTTTCTGTTCTCTGTTGATCTGGCAAGTAAACCATTCTTTGCTTTTCTAATTTGCTTATAGCCTGGTCCATATGTCAAAATGGAGTACTTACTTTTACCTAATTTTGGTGTACAGTGCAAGATGTTGGTCTATCCCAACTTTCTGATTTACTGTTTTTCATATTCCCCAACAGTTTTTAACAAGCACTGAGTTCTTATCCCAGAAGTTGAGGATTTCGGGTTAATGAAACAGTAGATTATTACAGTAATCTTGTACACTTAAGCTATTCCACTGATCTACCACTCTATTTCCCACTCAGCACAATGTAGTTTTGAGGACTATTGCTTTATCATGGAGTTTTAGATCTCGTAGAGCTAGGGCACTTTCTTTTGCACTGCTTTTCACTAATTCCCTTGATATTCTGCATCATTAATTATTCCAGATGATATTTATTATTTTTTTCTAGCTCTAGAAAATAATTTTAAGTAATTTGTTTGTTATGAAAATGAATAAATATATTGATCTATGTAAAATCACCATTTTTATTATGTTAGCTTAGCCTGCCCATGAGTAACTGATATTTTTCCGAATTATTTAGATGCCACTTTATTTCTGTGAAAAATCTTCTGGAATTGTGTTCATATAGTTGCTATTTTTGTATCAGCAGATCAGCTCTCAAACAATTTATATGTCTACGTTACTTTAAATGGATTTCTCTTTCTATTTCTTGTTGCTAGTCTTTGTTATTAACATCTAAAATGTAGATGATCTATTTGGATTCATTTCATATCCTTCAATTTTGCTAAAGTTGTCAATTATTTATAGGACTTCCCATTTGATTCTCTAGGATTCTCTAAGGACATCATCTTATGATTTGCAAGGAGTGACACTTTTCTTTTCACATTGCCTATTTATAATGGTAATTGGAATTGGAAAATCTTTCCTATTCATTAATAAGTCCAGTAAGTCACATGGAGATTATGGTGGGAAGAGGTTTCTGAATAGGTGGAGAAGGAAGAGGCAGAGCTAGAGAAGAGATGAGAGAAAGTTATTCTTGAGAGAAGCCAGAGCTAGGATAGTTTCAGGCTCATGGTAGCCTGAGTGATTTTGTGATTGTGATTTTGTTTAAGAGAGGCTGCTTGAGATGAATACAATGGACTTGGTTTGTGGGAAGCCTAGCAGGGGGAATGTGTGGGGATGGTGCTGTCCTCTGCGTTGTTACTGTGTATACATTTTTCTCTCTGTGACAGATTTAAGTCTAAATAAGTGTTTTGGTTCTTCCTTCCATGTGGAGAGTCTATGGTATTTCATGATTCTGAATTGTGTCTTGATATTCATAGCTGCCGTGGGCAATGTGAATATTGCATTGGCACTTTGATTGCATCTCTCTGATCAATAGTGACAAAGCATTTTTTCATGATTTTATTAAGATTTAATTTCTTCCTCTGAAAAGTGACTGTTCACATCCTTTGACCATTTATCAGTTAGGGAATGACTTGTATTCTTGTAAATTTGACTCAGTAGTCTATATATTTTGGAAATTAAGCCTTTATCACAGACACTGCTTGCAAAAATCCTTTCCCAGTTTTCTCCTTCTCTCCTAATCTTGGTTGCATTGACTTTGTGCAGAAACTTTTCAATTTAATGTTTCCATTTTGCATTTCCTCATGCTCTCTATCTCTTGTTTTCTAAGAAATATCTCCATTCTGCGTGAATCTGAAAAATGAACTATTCCTTGTTCCTCTATTTTGTTTCAGGACCAGCCTTTACACCTACAGCATGTACCCATTTGGGCATTATTCTATTGTACGGTGTCATATATTCCTCTATGCACAGTTTCCACCATTCCGTTTTCTAGTTTTCACAATAGTTTTTGCAAAACAGGAGTTCTTATCCCAGAAGCTGGGAACCTTTCTTCTATTAAGAAGGAGACTTCCATAATCACAGAGTAATACATCTTGTGTGCCTAACATATTCCACTGATCTGCCTCTATTTCTTAGCCTGTAGCAAGTGGTTTTGATGATTACTGCCTCACAATGCAATCTGAGATATGGTATGGCTAGGCCACCTTCTCTAGTATTTATTTTCATTAATTCCCTTCATTGTCTAGGATTCTCTAAGTATATCATCCTATCATCTGCAAGGAGTGATAAGTTAGTTTCTTCTTTGCCTATTCTAATTCCTTCCATTTCTTATGTTACTGACAAAGCTAACATTTCTAGTACTATATTGAATAACAGAGGTGATAATGGAAATCCTTGTTTCACACCTGACTTCGTTTGAAATACATCTGGCTTATCCCCCTTACATATAATGCTTGCTGAGAGGTTTAGATGGATACTATTCATTATAATTATTTTAATTTATTTTTTCTAGTTTTCAGCATTAATTTCGACAAGATTTTGAGTTCCAAATTTTCACCCCATCTCTCCCCTGCCCCCACCCCAAGACCCCATGCATTCTGTATACGCCTTCCTCCAATCAGTCCCCTGTTATATCAAACCCCTCCCTTCCCTTATTCCCAATTTCCCTCTTTTCTTTGAGGGCAAGATAGATTTCTATACCCCACTACCTGTATTTAATATTTCTTAGTTGCATGCAAAACAATGCTCAAAATTCGTTCTTAAAAGTTTGAGTTCCAGCTTCTCTCCCTTTCTCTTTCCCCACACATCCCCATTTTGAAGGCAAGCAATTCAATACAGGTTATAGATTTGTAGACATTCAAAAGACTTCCATAATAGTCATGTTGTGAAATACTAACTATATTTTCCTCCATACTATCCTGTCCCCCAGTTATTCTATTATCCTTTTCCACCTTGTCCCTCTGAAAATGTGTTTACTTCTACTTACTTCTTCCTACAATTTGCCCTCCTTTCTACCATATCGTTATACCCCACTTATCCACTTCTCCCCTACTTTCCTGTAGGATAAGATAGATTTTCATACCAAATTTAGTGTGCATGTTAAACCAAACCTTAAACCAAATCTTACGAGAATAAGCTGCACTTTTCCCTCTCTCCTCCCCCTTTTCCCCTTTCACTGAAAAAGCTACTTGTTGCCTGTTTTATGAGAGATAAGTTGCCCCATTCCATTTCTCACTTTCTCTTCCCAATATACTCCTCTCTAACCCCTTAATTTTATTTTTTGTGATATCATCCCTTCCTATTCAACTCACCCTGTGCCCTCTGTGTGCATACAATCCTTCCAACTACCCAAATTCTGAGGAAAATTTCCAGCTACAAATATTACCTTTCCATATATCAGTGTAAACAGTTCAACTTTATTAAGTTGCTTGTGATTTCTCTTTCCAGTTTAGCTGTCCATACTCCTCTTGATTCTTGTGTTTGAAAGTCAAAGTTTCTATCCAGCTCTGGTCTTTTGATCAAAAATGTTTGAAAGTCCTATATTTCATTGAATGATCATTTTTCCCCTGATGTATTGTACTCAGTTTTTCTGGGCAGGTAATTCTTGGTTTTAAGTCTAGTTTGACTTCTAGAATATCATATTCCAAGCCTTGGGTCCGTTTAAGTAGAAACTGCTAGATCTTCTGTATCCTGCTTGTATTTCCACAATACTCAAATTATTTCTTTCTAGCAGCTTGCAATATTTTCTCCTTCACCTGTGAATACTGGAATCTGGCTACAATATTCCTAGGAGTTTTTCTTTTCAGACCTTTTTCAGGGGATGAATGGTGACTTCTTTCAATATTTATTTTACACTCTGGTTCTAGAATATCTGGAAACTTTTCCTTGACAACTTAATGAAAGATGATGTCTAGGCTCTTTTTTCCAACGTAACTTTCAGGTAGCTCCAAAATTTTTCAAATGCCTCTCCTGCATCTTTCTTTTTTAGGTCAGTTGTTTATCCAATGAGTTATGAGGTATTTTATTTGCCTTCAATTTTTCATTCTTTTGGTTTTGTTTTGTAATTTCTTGGCTTTTCATAAAGCCATTAGCTTACATCAGCTGCATTCTAATTTTTAAGGAACTGTATTCTTCAGTTACCTTTTGAACCTCTTTTTCCATTTGGCTAATTCTTCTTTTTAAAGTATTTTGTTTCTCATTGGCTTTTTGCACCTCTTTTATGATTTGAATTATTCTATTTTTAAAGATGCTTTTCTTCAACATTTTTGGTTCTCCTTTTGCAAACTGTTGACTCACGTTTCATGATCCTCTTGCATTTCTTTCATTTCTCTTCCCTATTTTTCCTCCACCTCTCCTTCTTGATTTTCAAAATCTTTTTTGAGCTCTTCCATTGTCTGAGACCACTGCAAATTTATTTGAAGTTTTTAGATGAAGAAGCCTTGGCTTTAATATCTTCCTCTAATGGTTTGTTCTGATATTCCTCATCTGAAAGGACACCTGTTCGCCAAGAAAGTAACCTTCTATAATCTTATTTCTTTTTCATTTTCTGGATATTCCCCAGCTAGTTACTTGACATATGAATCCTTTGTCAATTGGATTGTATACACTAGGGACCTGTAACTTCTCAGTTACTCCTCTCCTGGACAGCACTCTTGTCTGGGAGCAACCACAGACTTTTTGGCCCAAGATCTGCATGTAAGGTCCCCTCTCCACAACTGCCTCCCTCTTCACTATGTCAGCCAACACTCCTCCTCACCTCAGGGCCACCAATCAGGGCTGAGATCCAGATCAGTGGCTTAATTCTCTCAGGATCTTTAGGCCAAGGGCTCCAAAAATGGGTACTACTACTACAGTCACTTTGCTCCCTTCTCACCCAGGTGAAAGAGATTTCCCATTTGCATTTGAAGCTGTCTTTGGAGTTTGTGGGATAGAACTCTCAGACCTACAGCTGTTGTTGCCTGGGATTCTGTCTGCTCCAGTCCTGTTCCCGCAGCACCATGCAGCCAAGACTGGGCTGTGTTCTGCTGCACACCCAGTGAGGTGTAACTTTCCTGTCGGCCTTCCAGGCTGCCCTGGGCTATAAATCTCTTTCACTCTGTTGTTTTGTGGCTTCTGATTATTTAGACTTTGTTTAGAGTCATGTTACAAATATTTTAGGGGCTTTGGGAACAGAGGTAATAGCGGGTCCATCCTTCTACTCCTCCTCTACTACTCTCCCTTCCCTACTACTTATTAGTTTAAGGAAGTCTCCATTTATTCCTTTGCTCTCTAATGTTTTCCACAGGAATGGGTGTTGTATTTTTTCAAAAGATTTTTCTTCATCTATTGAGATAATCACATAGTTTCTTTCAGTTTTGTTGTTGATATGATCAAATACATAGACACATTTCTTAATTTTAGACCAGCACAACATTTCTTGTATAAACCTTACCTGAATAAGAAGTATTATTCTCTTGATAAGTTGTTCTTATCTTTTTGTTACTATGTTATTTAAAATATTTGCATCTATGTTCATTAGATAAATAAGTATGCACTTTTATTGCTCCGTTATAGCTCTTCCTGTTTTAGGTTATCAAAACCATGTTTGTATCATAAAAAGAATGTGGTAGGATTCCTTCGCCATTTGTCCCAAATAGTCACTATTGTATGGGAATTTACTGTTCTTTAAATGTTTGGAAGCATTCACTTGTAAATATATCTGATCCTGGAGATTTTTTCTAGGGAGTTCACTGATGAATTGTTCAATTTCTTTTTCTGAAGTGGGATTCTTTAAATATTTACTTCCTCCTCTGTTAATCTGGGAAGCTTATACTTTTGTAAATATTGATCCAATTCACAAAATTGTTAAATTTATGGACATAGATCTTCCTGTTCTGGGAGCCAAGACAGAGGAGTGATGGGTAATTGCTATCTCCCTCCCCTTGTTGACCTTGATGAGCCCAGAGAATATCTCCTCGTTAAAAATACTGGAGCAGTGGGAGTAGAAGAAAGGATAAATAGACTCTCAGCACATGAGGTTAAGAAGATTGCTAAGGAGGGTCTCTGTGCTGTGGCTGAAGGGGACCAGTGCAGGATTAGATCTGTCCAAGACATTACCACCTTAACAAACTGGAGAAGATCGTGAGCCAAAGTGGGGTAAAGCAAGCAACTGCCAACAGCAGGACCCCAGATGTAACTCAGCACCTCAGGGGAATTGGGAAGACACTAGTGCAAAAGAGATCACCAACTGCTGAGTTTGCCTATGATCTATCTCAACAGAGGAAACCTCATGGGGTCAGATGACAAACTAGTTCAGTGTAAACTGCAATGAAACCCCAAAAAGACCTCACCTGGACTCTGCTTTCCAACACCAGTCAGCTCAGTACCAGTTAAGCATCAGCATTTTGGCTTCTAGCTGCAAGAACCAGAGGCCACAACAAACAAAGCCTCAACTTTTAAGCACAAGAACAGTGGGACAGAGCCCCCATGCCCCAGATTCAGAGATCTACAAAAAGCCAGGAAAGGGGTGATTATCATGAGTAAGAAGCAAAGCAGAAAAGAAAACACCATAGATTTTTCTACGGGGACAAGGACCAAAACAAAAATATCAAAGAAGTCAACATTGAGACTGTACTCAGATATGAAGCTTGAGAAGGGAATATGAACTGGAATGAAGCACAAAGAGCCTTCTTGAAAGAGATCAGGAAGGAATTTAAAAGTGAAATTAGAGAAGGAGAAGAAAAACTAACCAATGGCTTTAAAAATATGAAAAAATAAATCACAGGAGAATTTAAAAGGACAATTGGACAAATGGAAAAGAAAGTACAAAACCTAACTGGAGAAAATAACTCCATAAAAGAAGTAATTGCACAGTTGGAAAAGGAGACGAAAAAGTTAACTGAAGAAAACAATTTCATGAAAATTTGATCCAAGCAAGTAGTAGCTAATGAATCTATGAGAGAACAAGAGTTATTCAAATAGAAATCTAAAGAATGAAAAGATAGAAGAAAATACACAATATCTAATTTCAAAAACAACTGACCTGGAAAATAGATCCAGGAGATTAAATCTAAGGATTATTCATCTACCAGAAAGCCATAATGAAAAAAAGAGCCTGGCTAATACCATCCAAGAAATCATCAGGGAAAATTGCCCAGAAATCCTAGACTCATGGGGCAAAATAGTCATCAAAATAGTCCATGGTCAACCTCCTGAAAGAAACCCCAAACTAAAAACAGCAAGGAATATCATTGCCAAATTTCAGAACTATCAAGTGAAGCAAAAAATATTGCAGGCAGCAAGAAAGAAACAATTCAAATACTGAGGAGCTGCAGTCAGTATCACAAAGGACCTTGAAGCATCCACATTAAAAGATTAAAGGAATTGTAATAAAACATCCCATAAGCAAAGGAGCTGGGACTACAACAAAGGATCGATTATTCAGCAGAGCTGAGCATGATATTTCAGGGAAGGAGATGGACATACAAGGAAATAAGGGATTTCCAGACTTTCTTGATAAAAGGCCAGAACTCAATAGAAAATTCTATATTCAAAGGAAAGTCTTAAGTGAGGCATAAAAGGGTAAACAGGGGGAAAAACGAACTTGTTACTCATTGTGGGAAAACTATTTACATCCATATAAGGGAATTTGATACTTGTTGATCAGGAGAATTGTATATCTATTATTAAATACATGAGGGATATGTAGAGAAGAAGTGTGTATGAATTAAATGACGTGATGATTTCAAATGTGATTAAAGGGTGTGAAGTAATTGTAATGGGAGATGTGAAAAGAAAGAGGCCGAAAAAAACAAATTCCATAACAGGAAAAGGCACAAAAGTATATTACAGTAGAGGGAAAGAGGGGAGGGAGAGAAGCATTGTTTAAGAGGTACTCTCATCTGAATGAATTCGAGGAGACTAGAATAAATACAGTCAAGTATAGACATACAACTTGCTCTATAGACAGTAGTAGGGGAAGGGGGAAATAAAAAGGAACAGAGGCAAAAGGGGTGGGAAGAAGTGGTAAGGGTAAAGGGGATTAAAAGGGAGGGGGGCTGAAAGAAGGAAGGGAAGACTGAGGGAGACAGTGGTCAAAAATTAAAACGCTGTAGTGGAGGGGATGGGAGATGCCAGAACTAAAAGCCTAAACTAGGGAAAAGTGATGGAGGGAAAGACACAGATAGTAAACATAACTGGGAATGTGCATAGGATGATCTCTCCCATAAAAGGGAGATGAATAGCAGAATGAATTGAAAATCATTAACTAACATGTTGCTTGCAAGAAATACATTAGAAAAAGGGGTATATGCACAGGGTGAATGTAAAAGATTGGAACAGAATGTTTTGTGATTCAGCTGTTTAAAAAAAAACACAGGAGTTGCAATCCCAGTCTCAGAAAATGCACAAGCAGAAAGAGATCTCATCAAAAGACACAAGGAAGGAAATTATATCCTGCTAAAACTCACCATAAACAACAAAGCAATTTCATTATGAAACATCTATGTTCCATGTCGTATAGCATAAGATCCTTAGAGGAGAAGTTAGAGGAGTTATAGGAAGAAATAGATAGCAAAATTATACAAGTGGGGGAACTCAACCTCTCCCTATGTGAACTTGATAAATTTAACCTCAAAATAAACAGGAAAGAAGTTAAGGCAGTGAATAAAACTCTGAATAGGTTAGATATGACAGATCCCTGGAGAAAACTGAATGGAGATAGAAAGGAATCTGCCATTTGTTTTTCTTTTTTTTTCCTTTTTGAATTTTTTTTATTCTTTTTTTATTGATATATTTAACATTTAACATTCATTTTCACAAAAATTTTGGGTTCCAAATTTTCTCCCCATTTGTCCCCTCCCCCCACCCCAAAACATTGAGCATTCTAATTGCCCCTATCACCAGTCTGCCCTCTCTTCTATCATCCCTCCCTCCCTTGTCCCCATCTTCTCTTTTGTCCTGTAGGGCCAGATAACTTTCTATACTCCTTTACCTGTATTTCTTATTTCCTAGTAGCAAGAACAGTACTCTACAGTTGATGCTACAACTTTGAGTTCCAGCTTCTCTTCATCCCTCTCTCCCCACACATTCCTTTTGAAAGGCAAGCAATTCCATATAGGCCGTATCTGTGTAGTTTTGCAAATGACTTCCATAATAGTCGTGTTCTGTAAGACTAACTATATTTCCCTCCATCCTATCCTGCCCCCCATTGCTTCTATTCTCTCTTTGGATCCTGTCCCTCCCCAAGGGTGTTGACTTCAAATTGCTCCCTCCCGCCATTGCCCTCCCTTCCATCCTCCCCTCCACCCTGCTTGTCCCCTTCTCTCCCACTTTCCTGTACTGTAAGATAGATTTTCATAACAAAATGAGTGTGCATTTTATTCTTTCCTTTAGTGGAATGTGATGAGAGTAAACGTCATATTTTTCTCTCACCTCCCTTCTTTTTCGCTCCACTAAAGAGTCTTTTGCTTGCCTCTTTTATGAGAGATAATTTGCCCCATTCCATTTCTCCGTTTCTCCTCCCGATATATTTCTCTCTCACCACTTAATTTCATTTTTTTAAAGATGTGATCCCATCATATTCAATTCAATCTGTGCTCTGTGTGTGTATGTGTGTGAGTGTGTGTGTGTGTGTGTGTGTGTGTGTGTGTGTGTGTAATCCCACCAACTACCCAGATACTGAAAAGTTTCAAGAGTTACAAATATTTTATTTCCATGTAGGAATGTAAACAGTTGAACTTTAGTAAATCCCTTGTGACTTCTCTTTGCTGTTTACCTTTTCATACTTCTCTTCATTCTTGTGTTTGAAAGTCAAATTTTCTTTTCAACGCAGGTCTTTTCATCAAGAATGCTTGAAAGTCCCCAATTTCATTGAAAGACCATTTTTTTCCACTGAAGTATTATACTCAGTTTTCTTGGATAGGTGATTCTTGGTTTTAGTCCTAGTTCCTTGGACTTCTGGAATATCCTATTCCACGCCCTTTGATCCCTTAATGTAGATGCTGCTAGAACTTGTGTTATCCTGATTGTATTTCGACAATACTTGAACTGTTTCTTTCTACCTGCTTGCAATATTTTCTCCTTGACCAGGGAACTCTAGAATTTGGCCACAATGTTCCTAGGAGTTTCTCTTTTGGGATCTCTTTCAGGCAGTGTTCTGTGGATTCTTTGAATGCTTATTTTGCCCTCTTGTTCTAGAATATCAGGACAGTTTTCCTTGATAATTTCATAAAAGATGATGTCTAGGCTCTTTTTCTCATCATGGCTTTCAGGTAGTCCTATAATTTTTAAATTGTCTCTCCTAGATCTATTTTCCAGGTCAGTTGTTTTTCCAATGAGATATTTCACATTATCTTCCATTTTTTCATTCTTTTGGTTTTGTTTTGTGATTTCTTGGTTTCTCACAAAGTCATTAGCCTCCATCTATTCCATTCTAATTTTTAAAGAACTATTTTCTTCAGTGAGCTTTTGAACCTCCTTTTCCATTTGGCTAATTCTGCTTTTTAAAGCATTCTTCTCCTCATTGTCTTTTTGAACCTCTTTTGCCAGGTGAGTTAGCTTATTTTTCAAGGTGTTATTTTCTTCAGCATTTTTTTGTGTCTCTTTTAGCAAAGTGTTGACCTGCTTCTCATACTTTTCTTTCATCTCTCTCATTTCTCTTCCCAGTTTTTCCTCCACCTCTCTTACTTGATTTTCAAAATTCTTTTTCAGCTCTTCCATGGCCTGAGGCCATGGAATATTTGTTTTGGATGTTTGGAATACAGAGGCCTTGACTTCTGTGTCTTTCCCTGATGGTAAGCATTGTTCTTCCCCATCAGAAAGGAAGGGAGAAATTATCTGTTCACCAAGAATGTAACCTTCTATAGTCTTGTTTTTTTCCCCTTTTCTGGGCATTGTCCCAGCCAGTGACTTGTCTTCTGAGTTTTCTTTCCACCCCATCCACGCCTCCAGATCAGCCCAGCCAGAGCTTGGGGTCTGAGATTCAAATGCTGCTTCCCAGGCTCAGGGCTTTGGGTGGGGGCGGGGCTGCTATTTAGTGTGAGATTAAGTTCAGGTGTCCGAGTGGGGGCAGGGCCACCACTTGGGGAGTCAATTCCCTCAGGAGGTTTATGCAGAGACCTTCAACAATGGATCCGAGCTCCTGTCTGCTTGGGGAGCCCCTGTGCACTGCCGCCCCCGCTGCTGCCTCCTGAGGAGGCCTTAGTTATGGAGACACCCCACTCCCCTGTAGGCTAGCCAAAAAGTCTCACTCACCCCAGGCTGTGGGTGGAGAGACCTGCGTGGCTGCTGTAGATTCTGTCCCTGAAGCCTGCTCGGATCTGCTCCCCTCAGCACCCAGCGGCCAAGGTAGGGCTGGGCTCTGCTCTGGGTCCAGAGTGCGAGGGACCTTTTGAGTCAGATTTTCAGGTCTGTCAGGATCAGAAATCTCATCTGCCATGTTGTTCTGTGGCTTCTGCTGCTCCAGAATTTGTTGAGAGTTCTTCTTTACAGATATTTTATGGGCTGTGGGTTCAGAGCTCGCATATGTGTGTCTTTCTACTCCTCCATCTTGGCTCCTCCCCAGAATCTGCCATTATTTAAAGGGTACATGGTACAAATACAAAAATTGACCATGTGCCAGGCCATAGAAACCTCACAATCCAGTGCAAAGAGGCAGAGATAGTCACTTCATTCATCTAAGATCATAATGCAATAAAACTTATATATAATCACAGGCCACTGAAATATATACCAAAAACTGATTCAAAACTAAACAATTTAATCCTAAAGAATGAGCGGGCTAACCAAAAAATATAGAAATAATCAATAACTTCATTCAAGAGAATGACAATAATGATACAACCTATCAAATCTTATGACATACTACAAAAGCAGTTCTTAGTGGAAGTTTTATGTTTGAATGGTTTGAATGTTTGAATAGTGGAAGTGTGAATGTCTACATGAATAAAACAGAGAAAGATAAATTCAACGAGTTTGGCTTGCAATTGTAAATGCTTGAAATAACAAGTTGAAAATCCCCAAGTAAATACCAAATTAAAATTACTGAAAGCCCAAGGATAGAATAATAAAATTCAAATTAAGAAAAGTATTGAACTAATAAGTAAAACTAAGGATTCGGTTTCCTTGTAAAAATCAATAAAATTGTTAAAGCTTTGGACAATTTGATTTAAAAAAAAAAGAAAGAATAAAACAAAATTACCAATATCAAACATCAAAATGATGAACTAACCTCCAATGAGGACGAAATTAGAATGATAATTAGAAATTACTTTGCCCAACTGTATGCCCATAAATTTGATAATTGAAATGAGATGGATGATTATTTTTAAAACATACAAATTGCCCAGATTAACAGAGGAATAAGTTGAGTACTTAATAACCCCCTTCAAAAGAGGAACTTTCAAAAGCATCAGTGAACTTCCTAGAAAAAATTTCCAGTGCCAGATGGATTTACAAATGAATTCTATCAATCATTTAAAGAACTGTTAATTGCAAAACTCTTTAGACTTTTTGGAAAAATTGCTGAAGAAGGACTCCTATCAAATTGTTTTTATCATACAAATATTGTTTAGATACCTAAACCACTATGAGACAAAACAGAGAAAGAAAATTATAGACCAATTTTTCTAATAAACATAGATGCAAAAATTTTAAATAAGATGCTGCAAAAAGAATACAGCAACTTATCATAAGAATAATACATTATGATCAGGTAGGATTTATACCAGGAATGCAGGAATGGCTCAATATTAGAGAATTTATTAAGATTAATGATCATATCAGTAAGAAAACTAACAGAAAACACATGATTATCTCAGTAGATGCAGAAAAAGCTTTTGAAAAAATGCAATATCTTTTCCTGTGGAAAACACTGGAAAGCATAGGAAAGATTGGAATGTTTCATAAAATAATAAACAGTATCTACCTAAAACCATCTGCAAATATTATATGTAATGGGACCAAGCTTGATGCATTTCCAATAAGATCAGGGGTGAATAGATGATGTCCATTATCACCAGTGTTTTTCAGTATATTATTAGAAATGCTAACTGTAGTAATAAAAGAAGAAAAAGAAATTGAAGGAATTGAAATAGGCAAAGAAGAAACTAAGTTGTAGCTTTTTGGAGAGGATATGATTATATACCTAGAGAATCCCACAGACTCAAGTGAAAAAATACAATAATAAACAACTTTAGAAAAGTTGCATCTTACAAAATAAACCTACATAAGTCATCTACATATGAGTAAAAAGCTCAGCAGCAAGAGATGGAGAGATAAATACTATTTAAAGATACGGTAGAAACTATAAAATATTTGGGAGTCTACCTGTCAAAACAAACCCAGGGACTATATGAATACAATTACAAAACACTTTTTGCAAAAAGAAGGGCAGATCTAAGTAAGTGTAAAAACATCAGGTGCTTGTGGTTAGGCCAAACTAATATAATAAAAACGACAATTCTACCTAAATTAATTTACTTAATCAGCATCATATCAATCAAACTATCAGATAATTGTTTTATAGAACTAGAAAAAAATATCAAAATTCATCTGGAAGAACAAAATGTCCAGAATATCAAGGCAAGTAATGAAAAGAAATGCAAGGGAAGGTGATCTAGCCATACCAAATCTCAAAGTGGATTCTAAAGCAGCAATCATGAAAACAACTTAGTACTGGCTTAGAAACAGAGGGGCAGAACAGTGGAATAAGTAATGTACTGAAGACACAGAAGTTAATGAATATAGCAATTTATCTCTTTATAAACCCAAGGACCCCAACTTCTGGAATAAAAACTCCCTGTTTGAGAAAAATTACCAGGAAAACTGGATAACAATGTGACAGAAACTGGGCATAGAGCAAAACCTGACACCGTACACAACAATAAAGTTAAAATGAATACATTATCTAGGTATAAAGATTGATACAATAAACAAATCCCGGAAGCAGGGAGTAATTGCCATATTTATGGAGAATGGAGAAATTCATGACCCAACAGACAGAACATTTATGAAGTGCAAAATCGACCATTTTGATTACATTAAATTGAAGAGATTTTGCACAAACAAACCCAATGCAATCAAGATTAGAAAGGAAGCAGAAAATTGGGAAACAACTTTTGCATCTAGTGTCTGTGATAAAGATCTCATTTCTAAAATATATAGAGCACTGAGTCAAATATACAAGAATACAAGTCATTCTCCAATTGATAAATTGTCAAACGATATGAATAGGGAGTTTTCAGTGGAAGAAGTTAATGCTATCTATAATCGTATGAAAAAATACTGTAAATCACTATTGATTAGAGAGATGTAAGTCATAACAACTCTGAGGTACCATATCAGATCTATCAGTTTGGCTAACACGATGAAAGAGGAATATGATAGATCAGTAAATAAATAAATAAATGAAAAAATAAATAACATAATAATAAAATAGAATAATTCAATTAAAAAGGTGATAAATCAGTAAAAACAAATAAAATAATTCAATTAGAAAAGAAAAGAAACCTTTTTGGATCTACAGTTGGGCAATACTATTTCTAACTATTCTTTTAATTTTTTCTTCATTGGAAGTGAGTTCACCCTTTTCATTTTTGATACTGGTAATTTAGTTTTCTTCTTTCTTTATTTAAATGAAATAGATCAAAGTTATATCTACTACAGTTTTTTAATAAAATCAGCACATCCTTATACTTATTAGTCAAATAGTTTTCTTAATTTCAATTTGTTAATCTGTGTTTTGGTTTTCAGTATTTCCGGTTTGGTGTTAAATTGGGGATTTTCATTTTTTTTTTTTATTTTTCTAGCTTTTTCAGTTGCATGCCCAATTCGTTGATCACCTGTTTCTCTGTTTTAGTATAGTAAGGATTCAGAGATATAAAACTTCCACTAAGAAATGCTTTCACTGCATCTAATAAGATTCGATTTGTGGTCTCATTATTTTCATTCTGCTGGATAAATTATTGATAATTTGTATGATTTGTTCTTTGATCCACTCATTCTTTAGGATTAGATTATTTATTTTTCAATTAATTTTTACTCTTTCTTTCCATGGCCCTTGATTGCAAATAATTCTTATTGCATCAAGAACTGATCTCTGTATTTCTGGACTGGATTGTGACATTTTTATGTCCCTGTACATGAACAAATTTTGTGTATGTGCCATGGACCTCTGAGAAAAAAAGGTGTGCTCTTTTCCATCCCCATTCAATTTTCTCCAGAGATCTATTCTATCTACTTTTTCCAGAATTCTATTCACCTCCTTAATCCCCTGCTTGTTTATTTTGAGGTTAAATTTATTAAGTTCAAAGAGGGGGAGTTTGAAGTCTCCCACTAATCACTGCCTATATTTTCCTGTAACTCCCTTTACTTCTCCTCTAATAATTTGGATTGTGTACCACTTGGTGCACAGATGTTTAGTGATGATATTATTTCATTTTTGATGGTGTTTTTTTTTTTAGCAGGATATACTTTGCTTTCTTATGTCTTTTTGATTGCATCTATTTTTGCTGTTGTTATGCATGAGATAAGCATGGCCACCTCTGTTGCTTGTTATATCAGCTGAAGCATAATGTATTCTGCTACAAACTTTACCTTTACTCTGTGTCTATCTCCCTTTGTCAAATGTCTTTGAAATGAGGCCTTTATCACAGACACTAGTTGTAAAAATTCCTTCCCAGTTTTCTGCTTCCCTCGAAATCTTGCCTACATTGGCTTTGTGCAAAAACTTTTCAATCTAATGTGATCAAAATCTTGCTTGGTCATAAAATTCCTCCATTCTCCATACATCTGACAAATGAACTATTCCTTGATCCTTTAACTTGTTTATAGTATCACTCTTTATACCTACATCGTTCTTCCATTTGGACTTTACTCTGTTATTTATTCTAATACAATTTGGTTCTTTTATGCAACATAAGTAATGGAAAAATGTGGTTAATAAGTATATATGTGTATACCATGCTATCTTTTTTTTATTTTTTTAATTAATTTATTTAACTTTTAACATTCATTTTCACATTCGAATTGCCCCTATCACCAATCTGCCCTCTTTTCTATCTATGTGTGTGTGTGTGTGTGTGTGTGTGTGTGTGTGTGTGTGTGTGTGTGTAATCCCACCCACTACCCAGTTACTGAAAAGTTTCAAGAGTTACAAATATTGTCTTTCCATGTAGGAATGTAAAAAGTTCAACTTCAGTAAGTCCCTTATGGCTTCTCTTTGCTGTTTACCTTTTCATGCTTCTCTTCATTCTTGTGTTTGAAAGTCAAATTTTCCTTTCAGTTCTGGTCTTTTCATCAAGAATGCTTGAAAGGCCTCTGTTTCATTGAAAGACCATTTTTCCCCCTGAAGTATTTACTCAGTTTTGCTGGGTAGGTGATTCTTGGTTTTAGTCCTAGTTCCTTTGACTTCTGTAATATCCTATTCCACGCCCTTCGATCCCTTAGAAGCTTCTAGATCTTGTGTTATCCTGATTGTATTTCCACAATACTTGAATTGTTTCTTTCTAGCTGCTTGCAATATTTTCTCCTTGACCAGGGAACTCTGGAATTTGGTCACAATGTTCCTAGGAGTTTCTCTTTTGGGATCTCTTTCAGGCAGTGATCTGTGGATTCCCTGAATACTTATTTTGCCCTCTGGTTCTAGAATATCAGGGCAGTTTTCCTTGATAATTTCATAAAAGATGATGTCTAGGCTCTTTTTCTCATCATGGCTTTCAGGTAGTCCCATAATTTTTAAATTGTCTCTCCTGGATCTATTTTCCAGGTCAGTTGTTTTTCCAATGACATAATTTACATTGTCTTCCATTTTTTCATTCTTTTGGTTTTGTTTTGTAATTTCTTGGTTTCTCATAAGGTCATTAGCCTCCATCTGTTCCATTCTAATTTTTAAAGAACTATTTTCTTCAGTGAGCTTTTGAACCTCCTTTTCCATTTGGTTAATTTTGCTTTTTAAAGCATTCTTCTCCTCATTGTCTTTTTGAACCCCCTTTGCCAATTGATTTAGCCTAGTTTTCATGGTGTTATTTTCTTCAGCATTTTTTGGGTCTCCTTTAGCAAGGTGTTGACCTGCTTTTCATGCTTTTCTTGCATCTCTCTCATTTCTCTTCCTAGTTTTTCCTCCACCTCTATTACTTGATTTTCAAAATCCTTTTTGAGCTCTTCCATGAACTGAGCCCATGGTATATTTATTTTGGATGTTTGAGATACAGAAGCCTTGACTTCTGTGTCTTTCCCTGATGGTAAGCATTGTTCTTCCTCTTCAGAAAGAAGGGAAGTATTATCTGTTCACCAAGAAAGTAACCTTCTATAGTCTTAGTTTTCCCTTTTCTGGGCATTTTCCCAGGCAGTGACTTGACTTCTGAGTTTTCTTTCCAACCCCTCCATGCCTCCAGATCTGCCCAGTCAGCACTTGGAGTTTGGTATTCAAATGCTGCTCCCCAGCCTCAGAGTTTTGAGTGGGGGCAGGGCTGCTGTTCAGTGTGAGATTAAGTTCAGGTGCTCAGGGGGGGCAGGGCTGCCACATAGGGCTCAGTTTCCTCAGGGTGGTTACAGGGAGACCTTCAACAATGAATCCAAACTCCTGTCTGCTTGGGGAGCCCTTGTCTGCTGCTTCCTCTGCTGCTTCCTCCCGAGGGGGTCTGAGTTATGGGGACACCCCACTCCCCTCTCAACCAGCCAAAGAAACCCTCTCACCAACCCTTGTCACCTGTGGGTGCAGGGACATGCTTGGCTGCTGGAGATTCTGTCCCTAAAGCCTGCTCAGATCTGCACCGCTCAGTGCTGCAGGGCCAAGGCAGGGCTAGGCTTTGCTCTGGGTCCAGTATGTGGTGGACATTTCGCGTCAGGTTTTCAAGTCTCTCTCGAACAGTAATCTCTTCTGCTGCGTTGTTCTGTGGCTTCTGCTGCTCCAGAATTTGTTGGGAATTCTTCTTTACGGATATTTTATGGGTTGTGTGTTCGGAGCTAGCATATGTGTGTCTTTGTACTCTGCCATCTTGGCTCCTCCCCTATGCCATGCCATCTTGAGGAGGGAGTTTGCAGGGTGAGGCATAAAATTTAAAACTTATGGGAGTGAGTGATGAAAACTGAAAACAAACAAATAAATAAATTTGGAGAGAAAAAAAGACATTTAAAAAAAAGGTAAGCAAAGAAACTGAAAATTGCTAAGATGAACCAGAGACAATGAAACAATACCATTCCTAAACATTTATGTACCAAATGCCATAGCTTTCGTATTCTTAAAGGAAAAGTAAAATGGAGGCCAGAAGGAAATAAACGTTAAAACTTCTATTGAAGGATCTGTAAAATTCCATATCAGGTCTAGATAAACCTAACCATAAAATAAATAGGAAATAATTCAACAAAATAGGTAGAATATTAGGAGAGTTTACAATGATAGTCGTTGGCAGGAAAAGAATGGGAAAAGAAAGAAGCATTGCTTTTTTTTTTTCTCAGTTGTACCTGGCACCTTTGAAAATTTTGATCATGTATAAATACATCAAAAATAAATGCAGAACATTAGCATATTAAATTCATCCTTTTGGGATCATAAAGCAATAAAACAATATTTAAGTGCTCTGGAAATAAATATTAAAATTAATTAGAAACTAAAATAATCCTAAGGAATGAGTGAGTAAAAGAAGAATTAGGTTGTTTTTCAGTTGTGCCAAGTCTTTGTGATCCCTTGGAGCATAGCAACTTTGAGTCTTCTGTCTTCCACTGTTCCGCTAGTTTATCCAAGCTTATGTTTGTTGTTTCAATGATTCAATCTGTTAATTTTTCCTTTGCTGGCCTATTTTCTATTGCCCCCAATGTTTCCCAACATCAGGGTCTTTTCAAATGATTCCCATCTTGCTATTATGTGAGCAAAATATTTAAGCTTCTGTTTCAGTGTTTTACCTTCCAGTGAATAGTTTGAATTAATTTCTTCTCTAAGTACTGACTGATTTGATCTCTTTGCTGTCCAGGAGACTCTCAGAGGTCTCCAAAATCATAATTTGAAATCATCAGTTCTGTAGCACTTAGTTTTCCTTATAGTATAGCTCTGTTGCTGGAGAATCCATTGATTTGATTATATGGACCTTTTTAAGCCAGTTGATATCACTGTAGTATGCTGTTTATATTCATCAAAGCTTTCCTTTCAAAGACTGAGCATCTTATAATTTAATAGCTGCAGTCACCATTTAAAGTTATCTTTGAGACTAAAGATATAAAATCTGACACTGCTTTCATGCACTCTTCCACAATTTTCCAGGAATAAATGGTGCCACTTACCAAGATTTTAGATTCTTTTATTTTATTGTTGTTGGCAAGCTTGAAATCATCTTTTACACTTTTCTCTTTGAACCTCCTCAAAAGTTTTCATAAGCCCTCTTCATTTTCTGCCATCAGAATAGTATCATCTGCATATCTAAGATTGTTTTTTCTCCTGACAACCTTAATACTAGCTTTTAATTTATGTAACCTGACATTTGGAGTAAAGTGTTTTGCACATTAGTTAAATAAATAAAGCAACATAACATAGACTGGTCATACTCTATTTCCAATGCTATAAGAATCAGTTAGTCCATGTTCAGTTCTAAATGTTGCTTCTTGGTCAGAATATGAGTTTATCCAGAGATCGGCATCATAATCTGATATTCTCATCTCATTCAGGGTTTGCCACATTTTACTGTAGTCCACACAATCAAAGATTTTAGTGTGGTCAATGAACAGGAAGACAATGTATTTCTAGAACTCCTTCACTACCTCCATAATCCAAGAAATGTTAGGAATTTTGTCTATAGTTCTTCTCCTTCTTCAAAAAACATCCCTCTCTTCTGTTAATTTTCTGTTCATATATTAAAGACACCTAGCTTGTGGAACCTTGAACATAATCTTGCTAGCATGTAAACTGAATACAATTGTTTGGTCATTTCCACATTCTTTATCATCGCCTTTCTTTAGGATTGGAAAATAGTTAATCCTTTCCAATGAAGTGGCAGCTGTTTTGCTTTCAAAACAGCATCATCTTTTACAGTTTTGACAAAAGATGATCCACTGAAGAAGGAAATGGTGAACACTCCAGCATGTTTGACAAGAAAACCCAAATAGAGAGTACTGAAATGACAAAAGTGATTACATCAAAAGATGAATCCTTCAGATTGGAGGGTGTTTTATATGCTACTGAGAAAGAGAGGAGGACAACTAAAATAGGTCCAGTACTCATTAAAAGGCTGGACAAAAGAGAAAAATAAAGCTTAGCTCTAGATCCATCACATTTTTAAAAAAAGAATTCAAATGCTATAACAATCAATACTGCACACAAAACTGATATATAAGATTTATGAAATAAGGTAAGCTAGATATAATCAAGCAGGAGATTGTAAGATTAAGCATCATCATCTTGGTTCACAATAAATATAAATTGAAGGAAATGGGTGGTTTCAATTTAGGTGATTGCTACATACACTACTGTGAGTAAGTATCACTTAGAAAAAAAAAAAAACAAGTGGTCCTCTGTCAATAAAAGAGTAAGAAAAGATTTACTAGGTTGTAATCTCAAAAATAACTGAATGGCACCTGTTAGAATAAAAGGCAAATCATCAACAAGAGAGTAACATTCCAAGCACTAACACAGTAATATTCCAACCACTAATGCCAAAGTGGTTCCACGGGCCTTCAATATCTGCTAGAAAGGACACACACACACACACACACACACACACACACACGATATCCTATATTTTCAGGGGTTTTGAGTACCAAATTAGAAGATGAAAAGATATTTTGAATAACAAGAAAGTTTGGCCTTGGAGTACAAAATGAAGCCAGGCAAAGATGAAAAGCATGTTTGCATAATAATTCACTGGTCATAACAAACACTGTTTTGATATCTCCAAAAGTGACAGCATATTGACATCACTAGATGGTCAATATAGAAATGCGTTTGATTATATACTTTCCAGCCAAAGGTAGAGAGCTTCTATATCAGGATGGGAAACCTCTGTCATTGAGGTCACCTGCGACCTTGAGGCCAAAGATTCCCCACCCCTTCTAAGCAGTCAGTTAAACAAATCTGGAGCTGAGTGTGACTCACATCATTAGCTTATTATTGAAAAATTCAGACTGAAATATAAGAAAGCAGGGAAAACCATCGGATTATATAGATATGATCTAAATAGCATCCCTTAAAATTATGAAGTGGTTTACAAATAGATTAAGCAATTAAATTTGGTAGATAACGTGTGTGAAGAATTATGAACATAGGTCCATAATAATGTACAGGAGACAGCAGCAATCATAACATTCTAAGGAACAAGGAGAGCAAGAAACAAAAGGGCTGTCTGATAAGGTTTTACAGTTAGGTGAGGCAAGAAGAATACCGAAAGGTAAAGAAGAAAGCAAAATATATAAACCTGAATTCAGAATTTCGGTGCATAACAAGTAGAGAAAGGCAAGTTTCCTTTAACGAATAACACAATGAAATGTAAGAATACAATAGAAGAGGAAAGATAAGAAATCATTCAAGAAAATTAGAGATATACAGGAAAAGTTTCATGTAAAAATGGGCATGATAAAAAACAAAGAAAAGCAGAAATTTAACCAAAAATAGAGATTAAGGTGAAGTAGCAAAAGCTGCACAACTGAACTCTAGAAAGGGGCTGAGCCAACATGGTGGAGTAAAAGCAGGGACTTCTTAGGGCTCTGCTCCTCTCCCCTCCCTCCCCCCAAACCCAGGGACATACCTGTAAAAAATGATTCTAAACAAATTCTGGAGTTGCAGACCTCAAATAATGATGGAGTGAAGCAAATCTTCAGCCCTAGTCAGTCTGCAAGGTCAACAAGAAGCATCTATCATGTTGGGATGGGAGAAGAGTACAGTCCAGTTTAGGCCTCAACAGGCACAAACAGGACCTGAGAAGACTTGGGCAGACTGAATCATTAGCATATATGGCAGTTTTCTGACTTAACAACCCCAAAAGGCTGAAGCCAAATTGGATGGTCAGTGGAAAAAACCTGTGTGAGAGAGTAGAGTGGTCCAGCCCCAATCCCAGCATCATGAAGGGGATGGAGCAGCCGATGGAAGCTGCAGTAGCAGAAAAGCCATCAGGAGCAGCTCTTTTAGGAGCTCTAGGTCAACAGATTATGGGGAATGAAGTGGCTGACGATATATCTTCTAATCAGACCATAGCAGAGTGGAAGCAGAGAACTTCCTTGACAAAGAATTCAAAAGTCATGTAATTGAATGGAAAATGAGCAAAAATAGGGGAAAAAGTCGGTCTATGTAATATTACTTTGGTAACAAGGATATTCAAAACATACAAAAATAAGGAGACAACAAAGTCAAAACTCCTACATCCAAAGCCTCCAACGAAATTATGTATTGTTCTCAGACGATGGAAGAGGTCAAAATGAATTTTGAAAGTTAAGTAAGAGAAGTAGAGGAAAAATTGATAAGGAAATGAGAGTGATGAAAAAGAATCATGAAAACCAAGGCCGATGGTTGTTAAAGGGGACCCAAAAATACTGAAGAAAATAACACCTTAAAAATTAGACTAAGGCAAATGACAAAAGAGATCTAAAAAACCAATAAGCCAAATATCTTAAAAAGCAGAATGGGCCACATGGTAAAGGAAGTCTAAAATCTCTCTCAAGAATATAATTCTACATTTCAAATACTTTTTTTTTTTTGCTTCATGTATTTTCACTGGTCCACAATCACTATTATATAATTTAGATCTTTTTCCCTCTCTTCCCTTCCTTCCCCCCTACCTTCCCCTTCCCTCCCAAAGACTGCCTACAATTTTATATAGGTTCTACATTCATTCTTATTGAATACATTTTCATTGTAGTCATGCTGCATAGATGAATTAAAATGAATGGGAGAAACCATATAATAAACCAAAATGTAATACAAAAGAAAAACATCTGGTACATTCTCCAATTGAATTCCATAGTTCTTTCTCTGAATGTGGAAAGCATTTTGCCTTAAAAGACCATTGGGAATTTTTAAAGTCCTCACATTGCACTGAAATTCTAAGTCTACCAGAAAAATTCCTCACACATTGTGGTGGTTGTTGTGTACAAAGGTCCCCTGGTTCTGCTCCTTTTGTTCAGCATCAGATCATATAAGTCTTCTCAGGTCTCTCTAAAGTCTTCCTCTTCATCATTCTTTATGACACAATAGTATTTTATTACATTCATATACCACAATGTATTCAGCCATTCCCCAACTGGTGGGTTATTTCCAGAATTCCTCTGTTATTTCCAGTTTTTGGCCAACACAAAGAGTGTGGCTATAAGCATTTTTGTACGTGTGGGACCTTTTCCAATTTTTATGATCTCTTGGGGATAAAGTTCAGTAAGTGATATTCTGTAGTCAAATAGTATGTACATTTTTGTATCCCTTTGGGGATAATTCCAAATTGCTGTCCACAATGCTTTGATCAGCTCACAGCTCCACCAACAGCGAATTAGTGTTCCAACTCTCCCAGATTGTCTCCAACATTTATTATCTTTCTGTTTTGTCATGTTGGTCAATATTATAGGTGTGATGTGGTATCTGAGAGTAGTTTTTATTGGCATCTTTGTAATAAATAGTGATTTATAACATTTTATATGACTACAGATAGCTTTAATTTCTTCCTCTGAAAACTGCCTATTCATGTCTTTTGATTATTTATCAATTGTGGAATGACTTGTATTCTTGTACAATTCACTCAGTTCTCTATATATTTTAGAGATGAGGACTTTTATCAGAGACACTACTTGAAAAAAATGTTTCCCAGTTTTCTACTTCCCTCCTAATCTTGACTTCATTGGGATGGACTGTGCAAAAACTTTTCAGTTCCGTATAATCAAAATTATCCATTTTGTACGTCATACTGCTTTCTGTCTCTTGTTCAGTAAAAAATTCTTCCCTTCTCCATAAATCTGATAAATATTAGTATATTTATTCCTTACCTCACTAATTTTTTATGGTATCAATTTTTTTACCTAGATCATGTACTCATTTGGACTTTATTCTTGTGTGCAGAGTCAGGCATTGGTCTATGGATAGATTTTGCCACACGTTATCTAGTTTCCTAGAAATTTTTGTCGAACTGTGAGGTCTTATCCCAGAAGCTGGAATCCTTGGGTTTATTAAACAATAGATTGCTATATTCATTGAGTACTATGTCATGAGTACGTAGTTTATTCCACTGGTCTACCAAACTGTTTCTTGACCAGTAACAATTGGTTTTGAAAATTACTGCTTTGTAATACAATTTGATATCTGGCACACCTATGCCACGTTCCATAGCATTTGTTTTCATTAGTCGGATGATATTCCAGGACTTTTCATCTTCCAGATGAATTTTGATATTTTTTCCACCTCTATAAAGTAATTATGTGATAGTTTGATTGGTATGTCAATAAATATGTAAATTAATTTATGTAGAATTGTCATTTTTTTTATATTGGCTCAGCCTATCCATGAGCAACTGATGTTTTTCCACTTACTTAGATCTTACTTTATTTGTGAGAAAAGTATTTTGTAATTGTGTTCCTATGGTCCCTGGATTTTCTTTGACAGGAAGACTCACAAATACTTCATAGTGTCTTCCATAGCTTTAAATGAAATTTCTCTTTCTATCTCTTGCTGTTGGGCTTTGGTAGTAACAAAGAGAAATGCAGAAGATTTTGGTGAGTGCAGTTTGTACCCTGTAACTTTGACAAAATTATTTATTATTTCAAGTAGTTTTTTTTCTTGAATCTCTGCGATTCTCTAAATATATCATACCATCTCTAAAGAGTGATAGCTTAGTTTTTTCTTTGCATATTCTACTTCTTTCAATTTCTTTTTCTTCTCTTACTGCTACAGCTAACATTTCCAGTACAACTTTGAAGAATAGTGGTGATAATGGACATCCTTGTTTCTCCTCTGATCTTATTGGAAAATCATGTAACTTATGTCCATTGCATATAATGCTTGCTGAAGGTTTTATGTACATTCTGCTTATTATTTCTTATAAAGTACTCTTTATTCCTGTGCTCTCCAGTGTTTTTAATAGGAATGGGTGTTGCATTTTGTCAAAAGGCTATTCTGCATATATTTAGATAATCATGGGTTTTCTGTTAGGTTTATTGTTGATATGATCAATAATGTTAATGGTTTTCCTAATATTGAATCAGCCTGCATTCCTGGTATGAATCCTACCTGATCATAATGTATTATTCTCCTGATTAGTTGCTGTATTCTTTCTGCTAAAATCTTACTTAAGTTTTTTGCATCTGTATTCATTAGAGAAATAAGTCTATAATTTTCTTTCTCTGTTTTGTCTTTTTCTGGTTTAAGTATCAAACCATATATGTATCATAAAAAGAATTTGGTAGGACCTCTTCTTCTCCAATTTTCACAAAGAGTCCACAAAGCATTGTAATTAGCTTGTATAAATGTTTGATAGAATTCAATTTTAAATCTATTCAACCCTGGAGATTTTTTCCGAGGGAATTCGTTGATGACTTGTTCAATTTCTGTTTCTGAGATGAGGCTATTTAAGTATTCAACTTCTTCTTCTGTTAATCTGGGCAATTGATATTTTTTATAATACTCATCCACCTCATTTAGATTGTCGAATTTATGGGCATAAAGCTGGCAAAGAAAATTCTGATTATTATTTTAATTTCCTCTTATTGAAGATGAGTTTACCTTTTTAATTTTTGATATCGGTAATTTGGTTTTCTTCTTTTTTTAAGTTAAATTATTCAATAATTTATTAAGTTTATTGGGGTTTTTTCATAAAACGAATTCTTAGGTTTTTTATTAGTTCAATAGTTTTTTTAATTTCAATTTTATTAATCTCTCCATTGGTTTTCAGTACTTCTAATTTCGCATTTACTTGGGGATATTCAATTTGTTCTTTTTCAAGATTTTTCAGCTGTGTGACCAATTCACTGATTTCTTTTATCTCTATTTTATTCATGTAGGCATTCAAAGATATGAACCTTCCTCTAAGAACCTTTTTTTGCAGTATTTCATAACATTTGGTAGGTTGTCTCTTTATTGTCATTCTCTTGAACAAAGTTGTTGATTGTTTCTGTGATTTGTTGTTTAACTCCTTCTTGAGGATTAGATTATTTAGTTTTGAATTAGTTTTTGGACAATCTTTCTTTGGCCTCTTATTACATATAATTTTTATTGCATTATGAACTGAGAAGGATGCATTGACTATCTTAGCCTTGCTGCACTGGATTGTGTGGTTTTTATGTGCTAGTACATGATCAGTTTTTACCTCTGAGAGAAAGGTATATCCCTTTTTATCCCCATTAAATTTTCTCCAGAGATCTGTCTACCTTATTCAGAGTTTTATTCATCGCCTTAATTCCTTTGTTTTTTTGAGGTTAGATTTATCAAGTTCAGAGAGGGGGAGGCTGAGTTTACCAACTAGTATAGCTTTGGTGTATATTTCTTTCTGTAACTCCCTTAACTTCTCCTCTAAGAATTTGCATGCTATATCACTTGGAGCATCTATGTTGAATAATGATGTTGCTTCATTGTTTATGGTGCCTTTTAGCAAAATAGAGTTTCCTTCCTAATCTCTTTTGATTAGATATATTTCTCCTTTTGCTTTGCCTGAGATTAGGTTTGCTACCCCTGCTTTTCGTACATCATTTGAAGCACAGTATAACCTGCCCCAACCTTTTACCTTTGACCTCTGTGTATCCCCCCATTTCAAATGGGTTTCTTATAAACAAAATATTGTTGGATCATAGTTTTTTTTTAACCATTCTGCTATCCGTTTTATGAGAGAGTTCATCTCATTCACATTCAGTTAAGATTATATTCTGTATCTTTCCCTTCAGCCTCTTTCCCACTGTTTGTGCTTTCATTGCTCCCTTCCCCTCCTCAATAGAGTTTTAATTTTTGACCACTACCTCCAAAAATCTTCCCTCCCTTCTTACTGATTACCTCTCTTTTACTCTACTTTACCCTTACTTTTTTTGTGTCCCTTTTAATCTCCCCTCCCTTTCTTTCCCCCTTCTCCTCCTACCTCCTATAGACTTAGTTGGATTTATATACTTATTTAACTTTGATCTTCCCTCCTTGAATCAAATCAGATGATATTACCTCTCACACAATGATCATTTGCCTCTCCTTTTCTCCTCTACTGTAATATGATTTTGTACTAATTATTCCTTTTAAGGAATCATTTTCTCCAAGTAGTTTTTGCACCTCCTTTTCCAATTGTTCAGTTTTCCTTTTTAAAAGCTGTTCTCTTCCGTGAATTCTTTTTTTATACTTTTAAAACCATTGGCCATTTTTTCTTCTACTTACTTCTTCAGCTTTTCCGAGAGCTCTCTTTGTGTATGTGAGCAGTTCATAGTCCCTTCTGAAGTTTCAAATAAGAGTACAGTGTTTGTTCTGACTTCTTTGGTATTCATGTTTTTTTCCTTGATTCCATAGAATGATTCCACCATCTTTTCCTTCTTGCATTTCTTCTGTGGGCTGATAGTCTCAGATGCAGCTGCTGCAGATACCTAGTGCTTCATCTGAGGCTCTCATTTGCTCCGCTTGCCTAGACTCCTGACTTGCGCTGCTATTCTACCATGCTGCTGTTGCCTTACGCCACCCAAGGGTTTTTCTCCTGGGACCTGAAGAGGTCAGGACATGCTGTGCTGTGCTTTGTGCTCCTCTACCCCCTTGGAACAGATCCTTCCCATCAACCTTCCAGTCTGTCCTGAGCTGTGGATCTGCCACAATCTGTCCCCTATTGGATTCTGCACCTCCAAAATTTGGCCAGATTCTCTTTTTAGAATGTCTGAAGGAGTTTGCTTAAGAGCTTAAGTGAGAAGTTACTTTCACTCTTCCATATTGACTCCACCCCCTCAAGAAACTATTTAATTAACAATTAGAATGGTGTAGATGAAAATTAATGACTTTATGAAAAATCAAGAAATTACAAAACAAAACCAAAAGAATAAAAGAAAATAGCAGGCAATGTGAATTGTCTCATGTGAAAAGCAACTGACCTGAAAAATAGATCCAGGAGAAACAATTTAAAAATTATTACATTTCCTGACAGCCTTGACCACAATACGGCCTAGGCATCATCCTTCAAGGAATTGTTGATTTTCAACAATCTATGAAAGAAAATTGTCCTAGAGGGAAAATGCACCTTCTAGAATCAGAGGATAAAATACATATTGAAAGAATCCTCTAATCATCTTCTAAAAGAGATCCCAAAACGACAAATCCTAGGAATGTAGTAGCCAAATTCCAGAGTTCCCAGGTAAAGGAGTAAATATTGCAAGAAGGCAGAAAGAAACAATAGAGTACTATGGAAACACAATTAGGATAATACAAAGTCTAGCAGCTTCTACATTAAGTGATTGGAAGGCATGGTATATGTTATTTCAGAGGTCAAAGGAGCTAGGATAAAAACCAAGAATCATCTACCAAATAAAATTCAGTAAAACACTTCAGGGGGGAAAATGGCCATTCAATGAAATAGAGAACTTTCAAGAATTCTTGATGAAAAGACCAGAGCTGAATAGAAAATTTGACTTTCAATAACAAGAATCTAGATAAGCATGAAAAGGTAAACTTGGTAGAGAAATCCTAAAGAACTTAGTGAAGTTGAAATGTTTACATTCTTACACTGAAAAATAATATTTGTAACTCTTGAGATTATTCATAGCATTAGGGTATATACATATATTGCATACATACATAAAATAATATTTGTAACTCTTTATTTTATTATGTATATAATATACATACATGATATGTAAAATGACATATATGTGTATATATATTATTTGTAACTCTTGAGACTGTTCTCAGCATTAGGGTATATACATATATAGCATATATACTTATATAGTTGAAGGCAATATAATTGTGTATGTGTGTATATACATATATACATATATATATAATATACATATTTAGAGAGAGAGAGATGGAGACAGAGACACAGAAACAGAGAGAGACTGAGAGACAGAGAGAGAGAGAGACAGAAACAGAGAGCACAGGGTGAAGGAAAGGATGATATCTTATGAAAGGATGATATCTTAAAAATAAAATTTAGGGTTGAGAGAGGAATATATTGGGAGAGGGAGAAAGGGATAAACAGAATGAGGTTAATTATCTCTCATGTAAATGAGACATGAAAACGCTTATTTTAATGGAGGCGAAGAGGGAGTAGATGAAAGGGAAAAAGTAAACCTTGCTCTCCTTGGATCTGGTTTAAGGAGAGAAGAACATGCACACTCAATTAGGTATGAAAATCTATATTACACTATAGGAAAGTGGAGGGGGAGGGGATAAGCACAGAGTGGGAGGAGATAGAAGCGAGGGTAAATGGGAGCAGGAGATAATTAGAAGTGAACACTTTTGAGGAGGTACAGGGTCAAAATAGAGAAGAGTATAAATGGGACTCAGTGGCAGAGGGTAGGATGTAAGGAAATGGAATGAGTCTTTCACATCATGACTGCTATAGAAGTGTTCTGCATGACTAAACATGCATAACCGATATCAAATTGCTTGCCTTCTCAAAGGGGGTGGGTGGGGAAAGAAGAAGATATAGAATTTGGAACTCAGAGTTTTAAAAATGAATGTTGAAATTGTTCTTGCATGCAACTGCAAAATAAGATATACAGGCAATGGAGTATAGAAACCTTTCTTCCCCTATAAAAAACGGAGGGGAATGGGACAAAAACGGGAGGGTTGTGAGATAAGGGAGGGCAGATTGGGTTAAGGGATAAGCAGAATGCAAACTCTCTTGAGGTGTGTTGAGGGGAGATATGGGGAGAAAATTTTGAATTCAAAATCTTGTGGAAGTACATGTTGAAAACTAAAAATCAATGAATTGATTAAAGTGGAAGAACTATATATATACATATATATATGTGTGTGTGTGTGTGTGTGTGTATAAGATCATAACATCAGTGATAACCTAGGTGGTGTGCTTATGTATATAGAGCCAAAAATCCTGGAGAATGAAGTCAAATAGGCCTTACAAAGTATTGCTAAAAATAAGGCTAATGCAAGTATTGCAATTCCAATTGAAGAAATAACAGAAACATCAATAACTTCAGTAAAGGGAGTAGCAACAATGAGACAACATATCAAAATTTATGACAAACAGCCAAAACAGTGTTTAAGGGAAATTCTTCATCTCTAAATGCATAAATCTATAATATGAAGAAGATAGATCTATAAATTGGAAACGCAACTAAGATAATCTTGAAAGAGAATAGATTACATGTGTCCAAAAAACCAAAATGGAAATCTTAAAAATCAAATGAGAGATTGATAGAATGAAAAGAAGAAAACGAGCCATTAAATGAAGAATTAGGAGCTAATTTTAAGGAAAAAACAATAAAGCAGATAATACATTGGTCAATTTGGTCACAAAAATAAAGAAGAAAATCAAAACGTCCTTATAAAAATGAAGTTGAATATATCACCAATAAAGACGAAATTAAAGTGATTATCACAAATCATTTTTTTCAATTATATGCCTATAAAACTGACAAACTAAGTGAGGAGTAATATTTTAAAAATAGACTGATTAGATTATTTGAAGATGAAATGATATACTTATGCAAATGCATGTAAGAAAAAGAAACTGAGAAAGCAATTATAAAACTCTGAAAGAAAATATTCTATAGAACCACATGAATTTTTTTTTAATTTTGTAATGTTTAACAATCACTGCCATACAATTGTGATTTTATCCCCCCCACCTACCCCCCACTGCCCCCCTCCCTCCCCACGACTGCATACAATTCTGTATAGATTCTACATATACTTTCCTATTGAGTATATTTTCACTATAGTCATGCTATGTAGTCAGACTAAGATAAATGAAAGAAATCGTATAACAAATCAGAACATGATACACAAACACATACACATACACAAACATGATCTGCTACAATATGTGAGTGACTTCCATATTTCTCTCTCTGAGTGTGGCAGGCATTTTGCCTTGAGATCCTCCATTGGGATTTTTTTTTTTTTTTTTTGGTAAGAAGTTCTTGTGTTATTACAAAAATCTAAGTCTACCAGAAAAAACTCTCACACACTGTCGTTGTTGCTGTGCATAAAGTTCTCCTGGTTCTGCTCCTTTCACTCAGCATCAGGTCATATAAGTCCTTCCAGGCCTCTCTGAAGTCTTCTTGTTCATCATTTCTTATGGCACAATAGTACTCCATTACATTCATATACCATAATTTATTCAGCCATTCCCCAATTGATGGACATCCCCTTGACTTCCAGTTTTTGGCAACTACATAGAGTGCTGCTATAAACATTTTTGTACATGTGGGACCTTTTCCCATTTTTATGATCTCTTGGGGATATAGTCCTAGTAGCGATATTGCTGGGTCAAAGGGTATGCACATTTTTGTAGCCCTTTGGGCATAGTTCCAAATTGCTCTCCAGAATGGTTGGATGTGCTCGCAGCTCCACCAACAATGATTAGTGTTCCAACTTTCCCACATCCTCTCCAGCATTTATCATTTTCTTGTTCTGTCATGTTTGCCAATCTTATAGGTGTGATGTGGTACCTCACAGTTGTTTTGATTTGCATCTCTCTAACCAATAGTGATTTAGAGCATTTTTTCATATGATTATAGATAGCCTTAACCTCTTCCTCTGAAAATTGCCTGTTCATATCCTTTGACCATTTATCAATTGGGGAATGACTTGTATGATTATACATTTGGATCAGTTCTCTATATATTCTAGAAATGAGGCCTTTATCCCCGAGCTTAGCTGTAAAAATTCTTTCCCAATTTACTACATCCCTCTGGATTTTGGTTGCATTGGGTTTGGTTGTGCAAAAACTTCTCAGTTTAATGTAATCAAAGTTATCCATTTTGCATTTCATAATGCTTTCTATATCTCCTTTAGTAAAGAATTCTTACCTTCTCCATAGATCTGATAAATACACTATTCCTTGCTTCTCCAGTTTATTCATGGTATCAATCTTTATACCTAAATCATGTACCCATTTGGACTTTATTCTTGTGTATGGTGTCAGGTATGGGTCTATGCCTAATTTCTGCCACACTGTTATCCAGTTTTCCCAGCAATTTTTGCCAAACAATGAGTTCTTATCCCAGAAGCTGGGGTCCTTGGGTTTATCAAAGAGAAGGTTGCTATATTCCTTGCCTACTGCATCTTGAGTGCCAAGTCTATTCCACTTGTCTACCTCTCTGTTTCTTAGCCAATACCAAGTGGTTTTGATAATTGTTGCTTTATAGTACAATTTGAGGTCTGGTAGCGCTAGGCCACCTTCCCAAGCATTTCTTTTCATTAGTCCCTTTGATATTCTGGACCTTTTGTTTTGCCAAATGAATTTTGATATTATTTTGTCCAGCTCTAGAAAGTAATTGTCTGATAGTTTAATTGGTATGGCACTAAATAAGTATATTAATTTGGGCAGAATTTTCATTTTTATTATATTAGCACGGCCTACCCATGAGCAACTAATGTTTTTCCACTTACTTAAATCTGACTTTATTTGTGCAAAAAGTGTCTTGTAATTGTGTTCATAAAATCCCTGGTTTGTTTTGGCAGGTAAACTCCTAAGTATTTTATACTGTCTACCATAGCTTGAAATGGGATTTCTCTTTCTATCTCTTGCTGTTGGACTTTCTTGCTAACATATAGGAATGCAGAAGATTTCTGTGGGTTTATTTTGTAACCTGCAACTTTACCAAAGTTGTTTATTATTTCAAGTAATTTTTTACTTGAATCTCTGGGATTCTCTAAGTAAATCATCATATCATCTGCAAAGAGTGATAACTTAGTTTCTTCTTTCGCTATTCTTACTCCTTCAATATCTTTATCTTGTCTAATTGCTACAGATAACATTTCTAGTACCATATTGAATAATAGTGGTGATAATGGACATCCTTGTTTCACCCCTGATCTTATTGGGAATGCATCTAGCTTATCCCCATTGCACATAATGCTTGCTGAAGGTTTTAGATAGATACTGCTTATTATTTTATGGGAAGTTCCCTTTATTCCTACGTTCTCCAGTGTTTTTAGTAGGAATGGGTGTTGTATTTTGTCAAAAGCTTTTTCTGCGTCTATTGAGATAATCATGTGGTTTTTGTTAGCTTTGTTGTTGATGTGATCGATAATCTAATAGTTTTCCTAATGTTGAACGAGCTCTGTAATCCTGGTATGAATCCTACCTGATCATAATGTATTAATCTCGTGATAAGATGTTGTATTCGTTTTGCTAAAATCTTATTAAAATTTTTGCATCTGTATTCATTAGGGAAATTGGTCTATAATTTTCTTTCTCTGTTTTGTCTCTTCCTGGTTTGGGTATCAAAACCATATTTGTATCATAGAAAGAATTTGGGAGGACTCCTTCTTCCTCGATTTTCAAAAATAGTCTATATAGTATTGGAATTAACTGTTCTTTAAATATTTGATAGTATTCACTTGTGAAACCATCTGGCGCTGAAGATTTTTTCCTAGGGAGTTCATTGATGGCTTGCTCAATTTCTTTTTCTGAGATGGGGTTGTTTAAGTATTCAGCTTCCTCTTCTGTTAATCTGGGCAATTTGTATTTTTTAAAATATTCATCCATCTCATTTAGATTATCGAATTTGTGGGCATAAAGTTGGGCAAAGTAGTTTCTAATTATTGTTTTAATTTTCTCCTCATTGGAGGTGAGTTCACCCCTGTCATTCTTAATATTAGTAATTTGATTTTCTTCTTTATTTTTTTGACCAGATTGACCAAATGTTTATCAATTTTATTAGTTTTTTCATAAAACCAACTATTGGTTTTATTTATTAATCCAATAGTTTTCTTAATTTCAATTTTATTAATCTCTCCTTTGGTTTTCAGTATTTCTAATTTGGTATTTACTTGGGGATTTTCAGTTTGTTCTTTTTCTAGCTTTTTCAACTGCAAGCCCAAGTCATTGATCTCCTCTTTCTCTATTTTATTTATGTAAGCATTCAAAGATATAAAACTTCCCCTCATAACTGCTTTTGCAGTATCCCATAAGTTTTGGTATGTTGTCTCAGTATTGTCATTCTCTTGAATGAACTTGTTGATTGTTTCTATGATTTCTTCTTTAACCCAACCCTTCTTTAGAATTAGATTATTTACTTTATTATTGATTTTTGGTTTATCTTTCCATGGCCTTTTATTACATGTAAATTTTAATGCATTATGATCTGTGAAGGATGCATTGATTATCTCTACCTTTCTGCATTGGATTTTGAGAATTTGATGTCCTAGTACATGGTCAATTTTTGTAAATATTCCATGTACCTCTGAGAAAAAGGCATATTCCTTTCTATTCCCATTCAGTTTTCTCCAAAGATATGTCATATCTACCTTATCCAGAGTTTTATTTACCTCCTTAACCTCTTTCTTGTTTATTTTGAGGTTAGATTTATCGAGTTCAGAGAGGGGGAGGTTGAGGTCCCCCACTAGTACTGTTTTGCTGTCAATTTCTTCCTTCAACTCCCCCAGCCTCTCCTCTACGAATCTGGATGCTATATCACTTGGATCATACATGTTTAGTAATGATATTGCTTCATTGTCTATGGTGCCTTTTAGCAGGATATACTTTCCATCCTTATCTCTTTTGATTAGATCTATTTCTGCTTTTGCTTTGTCTGAGATTAGGATTGCTACTTCCTGCCTTTCTTACATGAGCTGAAGCACAATATATTCTGTTCCATCCTTTGACCTTTATCCTATGTGTATCCCCCCGTTTCAAACGTGTTTCTTGTAAGCAGCATATTGTTGGATTATTGCTTTTAGTCCATTCTGCTATCCATCTTCGTTTTATGGGAGAATTCATTCCATTCACATTCACAGTTATGATTACAATCTGTGTATTTCCCTCCATCCTCTTTCCCACCATTTGTGCTTTTAGCTCTCCAGTCTCCCTTCCCCTCCTTAATAGTATTCACTTTTCACCCCCTCCTCCTGCAGCCTTCCCCTCCTTCTTTTAGCCCCCCTCCCTTTTACTCCCCTTTACTCTTATTGCTTCTTCCCTCCCTTTTAGCCACCTCCCCTTTCTTCCTCCTTCCCCTCCTACTACCTAGAGAGGTAGTTAGGATTATCTACTCAAGATTATTGTTCCCTCCTTTGAACAAACCAGATAAGAGTACCTCTCAAACAGTGCTCATCTCCCTCCCCTCCTTCCCTCTACTATAGTTTTGTACTTCTTCCTGTGATGTAATGTGCCATTTTCTTCTCCTCCCTTTCACATCTCCTATTACAATCCCTTCTCATACTCAAGTCATATTTTTGACATGACATCATTTACTTTATACCCGTTCCCTCTATGTATATCCCTTTTATCATAATAGCTGCACAGTTCTCAAGATTAACAGGTATCATCTTCCCTTATAGGGAGGTAAACAGTTTGCCCTAATTGAGTAGCAAGTTTTTGTTTTTGTTTTTTCCCCCCATTTACCTTTTCATGATTCTCTTGAGACCTGCATTTGAAAATCAAATTGTCTATTGAGTTCTGGTGTTTTGGTCAGGAAGCTCTGGAAATCCCTTATTTCGTTGAATGACTTTCTCCTTGCCTGAAATTTTATGGTGAACTTTGCTGGGTAGTTGATCCTTGGTTGAAGTCCCAAATCCTTTGCCTTACGGAATATTGGGTTCCAATTCTTTTGAGCTTTTAATGTAGAAGCTGCAATATCCTGTGTGATCCTGACTGTATGTCCTTGATATTTAAATTGTTTCTTTCTGGCTGCTTGTAGTATTTTCTCCTTCACTTGATAGCTCTGGAATTTGGCAACGATATTTCTTGGGGTTTTGAGTTTGGGATCCCTTTCGGGAGGGGAACGGTGGATTCTTCTGATGACTATTTTGCCCTCTGAGTCTAGTACTTCTGGACAGTTTTCCTTGATGATTTCCTGGAAGATATTGTCCAGACTCTTTTCTTCATCATGGGTTTCTGGCAGGCCAATAATTCTTAAATTTTCTCTCCTGGATCTATTTTCCAGGTCAGTTGTTGTTCCAATTAAATATTTTACATTTTCTTCTATCTTTTCATTCTTTAAATTTTGTTTGACTGATTCTTGCTGCCTCATTGAGTCATTAGTTTCTACTTGCCCAATTCTAATCTTCATCGTATTGTTTTCTTCAGTTAACTTTTGCATCTCCTTTTCCATCTGACCAATTTTTCCCTTTAAGGAGCTATTTTCTCCATTTAATTTTTGTACTTCTTTTTCCATTCGACCAATTTTCCCAGTTAGGTTTTGTGTTTCCTTTTCCATTTGATCAATTTTCCCAATTAGGTTTTGGGTTTCCTTTTCCGTTTGATTAACTATTCCATTTAGGGAATTACTTTCTCCAGTTAATTTTTGAACTTCCTTTTCCATTTGTTCAATTTTCCTTTTCAAAGTGATGTTCTCATCAGTGATTTCTTTTTTTATAATTTTAAAATCATTGGCCAGTTTTTCTTCTATTTCCTTCTTCAGCTGTTCCTGGAAAGCTAGTTGTGCTTGCGAAAGGTTCATAGTAACTTCTGAAGTTTCAGATGGAAGTACAGTCTCAGCTCTGACCTCTTTGGTGTTTGTGTTTTGGTCTTTATCCCCATAGAAATATTCTATGGTTTTTTCACTTTTCGTCTGCTTTTTCCTATTCGTGATGTTGGCTGAGTGTTGTAGCTTCTGGTTCTTTCAGTGAGAAGGTACAGAACTTTGTGTTGAGCTGATGTATGAAAAAACCAAAAGCAGGTTTTTGTTTATTGTTTCCCAGATCAACCCTGGGTTTAGCTTGTTAAGTGTGTGGGAGGAGTGGTCTGGTCACAGGAGATCTCCTCAGCTGAACTGAGGCAAAGGCAAGCTCAGGGGATGGTGATCCCAGCTTCCCTATTGTCTTCCCTTTTCCCCTGGAGGGCTCAGGCACGCCTCGATGCTAATACATGTTCCCACCTCTCCTGGGTCTCGTCTCCCAGCGCTGAGGTGTGCCTGGGTCTCAGCACGAATTTTCTCTGCCCTGGGTCCTCTGTCCTTCCGGATTGCCTCCTCCACAGTAGGAAGAATTCCCCTTTGCTATTTTCCTAGCCTCTGGTGTGATGAGACTATTTGCCCCCTTCTACCGTTCTCGCTGATCCAGGATTTTTCTGGGGAAATATTTTATGGTTCTTTCATGGACATCAGCGGATAGGAGAGAGCATTTGCCGATCACTCTGCCATCCTGGCTCCCGGAAGTTCAAATAGGTGACTTACTGAAGTTTAGTCTTCAGGCTGAAGGTTTCACGGGCTGCTGCGCTGATATCTGGCGCTCAGCAGCTCTCACTGACTCGGTTTGGCTGGTCTCCTGCTCCACTTGTTCCGACAGCTGCTCTCAGGCTTCTCAGGTCCCTTCTGCCCTGCTGTGCTGACCGCTCTGCGCTGTGCGCTGGGGGCTCACCCCCGAGGAACAGATCCTTCACGTGGACCTTCCAGTCTAGTCTGGGCTCCAAATCCGTCAAAGTCTGTCACCCACTGGATTCCGCACCTCCAAAGTTTGGTCAGATTCTCCTTTCAGAGATATCTAGAGGAGTTTGTCCAGGAGCTTAGGTGAGTCATTGCTTTCACTCTGCCATCTAGGCTCCGCCCCGCCCCCCATGTCTGTACTCTCACAGAAAGAAAAAAAAAGCAAGTAAATAAATGAAAAAAAATTTTAACCTTGAACAAACGGAAATTTCCCCTGTATTGGTTCTTCTGAGTCTTGGTAGACAGGAAAAATTGAAGGTACTCTTAGTGGAAAGTTCATGACATTGAAGGGGATTAGCAAAGGATTCTTGAAAAGAAAAGGTTTTAGCTGATGCTTAAAGGAAGTCAAAATGCAAAATTAGGAAGGAGGGCATCCCTCATATGTAGTAGAGTCAAGAAAAATGCATCTGATCAGGAGATGAAGGGTTTGGTTGAGGAAGCAAAGGAGGGCAACACAAAGAATTATGAACTAGGTGGAAATATGATGCATGAAGTGTGCAAAGGTAATAAGGGACCTGGTCAGGAAGAGTTTTACAATCCAAATACTGAATTTATGCTATACTTAATTAGGAATCACTAGGCTTTATTAAATGGGTTGCTATAGATAGGAGTGTTGTGGGTCATGGCAAACTTGCACTTGAGGAAGATAAATTTGATAGCTGAGTAGAGGATGAGGTGGAATATAGAAAAATATAATAAGTCAGTGAGATAAATTGGAAGACTTTCGGAATAGTACAAGAATGAAGTGATGACAGCCTGTGCTAGGATGGTGTCAGTATCATTAAAGAGAAGCTAAAATATAAAAAAAAAAATGTGAGGAGGTAAAATCGACAAGATATGATGCAATAGTAATTTAAATGGAAAGATCAATCTCATTAAATAATAGTCCCATATGATATCCTTAAGTTGCTTAGAAGCCTAAGTCATGTGTGGTGAGAAGAGCTTGCTGAATAGGCAGAACAGGAAGGGTAGAGTGAAACTGGGAGGAAGTGAATGATCAAGGTCAGTTCAGAGGGAATAGAAGGCAGGCCAACTGAAACAGTGTGATAGTTGATAGTGAGAAGGCCCTGGTTGAGGGAGGGGAGGTTTGAGAATGGCTATGTCTACTGCTGTGATCATTTTATTAACTTCTTGGTCATCATGGTGATTTTTGGTTTCAGGTTCTGGGATTTATCCTTCTGGTATTTAATTAAATATTTTTCTTCTGCCTTCTATATGGAGAGTGTTTTAAACTTGGTGATTGAGAACTCTGATGGCATATTCATAGTTACCATTCATGCTGTGAATATTGCCTTGGTGTTACATTTGGTGTCATGAACAGGATCACAGGGTTTAAAATCTCTATTTGGAGGGAAAAGGCATTTAGAGGAAGACATTACTATCCCAGGGTGGGAGGATTTGCCATATTCCTCACTAGCAAGGGAATGAATTAAAATCACTGGACCCTGTGAAAACTGGAAAGTGAGGTTACAGAAGAGGGAATCTGGAGATTTGTAAAGGTGTTTGCAAGGAATACCAATAAGAGCAGGGATGGAGGTGCCAGGGGTAAATGGGAGAGGCTGGATTTTACTAATGGCTTACCACATTATGTGTAGAAACAGAGTTGAGCTGCTTATGGAAAAAAATTCAGAGAGAAAAAGAGTTAGTTAGTTTGCATGGGAATTCTCATCATTTGGCTCTCCTTCACAAGAGCAGTCTGGGGCATCTCAGGTGGAAAGAAAGGCTGTTCATTTAACTCAGAAGAAACTGAAGGCTGACAAAAGAAATTTGCATATAACCTTTGTATAGACCCAGCTTAGTTGCCACAGTGACAAAGGAAGAGAAATAAATTCAGAGGAAGAAGTTTCTGAGTCAGAAGCACACCCATTAGTGAGGCAGAAACAAAAGAACCAAGGAGGTACCTCAGTGTTTAGGGAAATGAGAATGGGATAAATGCTAATATTTTGAATGGTGAAAATCAGTGGTGACAGAACCAGAAGAATAGCTACAGATCCTGTTGACTGCCTGAAATTTATAGGTATTAGTCAGAATCCTTTTGTACAGAAAACTTTTAGAGATTGCAATATGCAGAGAGGTAATAATACAAATTATCTGTTAGCTTTGACTGCAGAAGGGTGCAGTAGAGCTGCCCTGTCATGCACTGCCAGCCTGGCCTCATCATATTCTGTCCTGAGCTGGACATGGGCAATCCTGGGTCTCTGACTGCCCCTGTAGCCCAGGCAGCCTCATGGCCACTGTGTTGGCATCAGCAACCCCCAGGGCCAGAGGAAAGGGAGTCGGGAGCTCCAGTCTGCTGCCAGGGGCCTCTGTTCACTGGGAATTCAACTGACTGCTTTCCTTCATGGAGGGAGGTATTGTATGATGTTGTGCCAAAACCACCATCGCACTTTTGGATTGAGTGAAGATATTATTACAGGCACATAATCACCATTACAAACATTTAGCAGTATTTTCTGCATTGTGAGCTGTCCCCAAAAAGGAAGGCTATCTTGGGTTGTATAAAGGAAATGGAGCAATGATGATTAGAATCTTTCCCTATGGTGCAATTCAGTTTATGTCCTTTGACCATTATAAAAAGTTAATTACCACAAAACTTGGGATTTCTGGACATATACAGTAGCTAATGTCTGGCTCCAAGACAGAGTGACAGCAGTCATCTGTACTTACCCACTTGGCATGGTTAGAGTTTGCCTGGCAATCCATGTGAAAGGAGAGCACATGTACACAGTACATGTTCATGCATTCAAAACAAGGAAAGAGACTTTTGTGGGTTTTACAGAGGACTGATGCCTACTATTGCAGGCATGGCTCCCTATGGAGAGGTTTCATTTTTTTACTTTTGGTACCTTAAAGAATGTTGGTCTCTCCCATGCTCCTACCTCGCTTAGAATACCTTTATCAGACATCCCTAATTTCTTAGTTTTCAAAACACATATAAACTTGCTTTGTGATGTTGTTGCTGGAGCAATAGCACAGAAAATGTCTTATCCACTTGATGTAACCTATTATGGAATGCAATTAGGGACTCTTCTCCCAGATTATGAAAAGTGCCTTACAATGTTGAAGGCACTGATGTATGTCTATGGACACTAGGGTATCCACAGAGAACTCAGTCGGGGCCTGTTTCTTACCTACATTCACTGTGTTCCCTCCCAGGCCATGACATTCACAACCTACGAGCTTATGAAACAGTTTTTGCACCTCAATAAAAGTCATGTTTTTCCTTAAGAAACAATCCAGGGCTAGACACATGAATTTCTGTTATATAAACATTTATGTTTTACATTACTATTGGTAGTGGAGGGGAGGGGAGGGTGAATGGTGTATGTGGATTAAGTGAAGTGGAAAATCACTGTGTCTCTGCAAGTCTTGGCACTTATTCTTCTTTTTAAGCCAGAAACCAGAAGTGCTTCCTGTCATTTTTTGATGCCATGATTTGTGGTTTCTTGATATGAATGAAACACATCTTTAGGCTTACTCTGGATGTTTTATTAAGTTGTTTCATTAAAATAACTAAAGGATTCAGAGAAACCTGTGAAAGACTCATTGGTGTTCATTACAGGTTTTCTGAGATTTACTCTTAGATTTATCAAGTTCTTCCAAGCTTTTTTTAATAATCATGGCAAGAAAAGGAAATCCCATTCTTATGCCAGACTTAATGAAAAACTGTGTTGGATTTTCAAATGAACTGGGTTCATTTTTTAAATTAGATTTTATAATTTGTGATTATTGTAGCAAGAACGTATATTGCAGACGTTATCTTTTCCCATGGGATAAGAGTATTGTACAAACCAGAACTGAAAGGGTGATAGTTTGTGGGTGGTGGTGACTGGTTTCTTCTTAAAATAATACAGTGTATCATGGAATAAAATTATCTTAAAAATAAAAATATAAATGTGACATAAGCAGTGACAATGATTCAGAAGCTAAGGAAGCTTACTTGCTGGCATTATAATAAAGAAAATGTTCTCAGAAACTATGGGATATTTTACATAATTTTTTGTAAAAGACAACCTATTCCTAAAAGGCAGGTAGAAGGAATGTGAGGTAATAAAACAGACCAGCCTTGAGAGATTTTATTTGTAGAAGTAGGTTGGTCTGTGACTTCTGTTACACAAGATGTATATAGGTAGACTGAAAGCATTCGCATTATTGTCAATGTATGAATGAAATGCTATTTACTGTGCATGTATATAAGCAGAATGATATGTGCATTAATATATTGCTCTATCAAAATATTCTTCCATAAGAGAGACTTTTTCTGTAGTGTTAATTTACTTAATGGAGATATTGAGTATAATTTCCAGTCATGTCCTGGGGTTTAAAACAAGTAAGCTAAAATGTCAGGATTCATTCTTTGTCAGCACTTATTTAGTGTCATTTTTATTTATTGTTGTAAATATAATTTCAGAGGATATGACATGTAGAATCATTGCCTTGAGGTGAGTTATTAGAATATTAGTTGAAATCATGGTATGCTTCCTTTTTTGTTTTGAGTTAAGAGAACTAGCGTTTCTGGTATGGCCTTTGTAAATTAACGAGTCTTGGGGGGAAAATGCAATGAATTGTGCTATTTTGTTTTGACATATCATCACATAAATATTTGTTTGATTTATGTACCTACCAGTTGATGGAACTGCATGTGTTACTAAATCTGTGTACTTTTCCCTTTCTGGATTACACAATAACTAAATATTTCAAGCAACCTTGAGGTAATTTAAGTCACTAAAACAAATATATTCTATTATCCCCTGAAAGGAAACTACAAATGTCTTACTGAAGGAAAACTTGCATTCTATGCCATTTCTGTTATATGTTCAATAATTTAATATTAAATACATTTTAGTCACAAAAAAGAAGGCTGCAGTAGGCAGTATCCTACTAGCTCTATGTGGTGTAGTGGAGACAGACCCAGGTATTCACTTAGGGACTGTATAAAAAAATTAAAGGAAGAGGTAATGAAGATTGCCATTAGGATCGGAAATGTAGATGTATACTATACTATTCCTTTGCAGGTTACCATACGAATATAATGGCTCCTTCTACTTGCATGCACTTGATTTTGACTCTAATAATTGGGGAAACAGGGCATCCTCTTTCAGAGGTGCTGGATAAGTTTTCACAGTTAGGTGACTTATGAAACTGGGGAATAGACAAAATTGCTAGAGAGAGTAAATAGTCAGTGGATTAAAAATCAGAAAATAATTGACAAGGAGAGATTGCTTTGCTGTTTTATTGAGATCAGAGGTAGACTTTAGAAGTACAGATGGTATTCTAACTAACGAACTATAGAGAATGTACTGAGAAAACACACTTGACACTAGAGGAAGTAGAGAAGTAAGAACTGCCCCCTGCAAATACTGCTGAATTCTTATATTCAAATTTGTTGCACCTTCAGGAAGATTAGGAAGCTCGACAAATCCTAGCTCAGTTTACAATTAGCAGCTTGAGGAACACATGTCTTGGCTAGAATAATAGCTTCTAATAATCAAGGAGAAATTACTGTAACATTCCAAAATTTAGGTGATGACCCCATACAGTTTTGTAAAATAGATAGAATAGTTCAAGTGATTATGATTCATTGCGAAATAAGACCACTTGTGAAAACGTACCCTCCTTCTGAAATATGAAAGAGAGGAAGTGAAGGAATAGGTTCTACTCATAGAATAAAATCAAGAGCTAAAACATGGTTAAAAAGGAAGATAGAGGTCATTCCGAAGACTGCAGAAATTATAGCACATGGGAAAGATAATACTGTAACTATTGTTTATTCAGGAAAGCATTACCAAATTATACCCTTAACTCATATATTGTACTGTGAATGAGGCTGTGATAATGGATTTGTGTACTCCAGAGCCTCAACTGACCATGTATCTACCCTGCTTCTGGTTATTGTTTCCTTTATTTTTATTTGTTTGTTTTTGCTAGATATGTTTCCAATAGGCTTAGCATCCTCCACCTGTAGATATCTTATCATTTAAGAAGACGTCACTTTCTATCCATGATGGTTATGTGTCATTGCTGGGCCCAAAGCTGACCAAACTCCAGATGCCAGCTAAAGAAATGATCTTTCGAATGGTACCTCTTGGATCAGGGACAGTTCTATGTCCAATATCAGCAGGAAGTATTCGTGGAAAAAGATTTTTGCCCCTTATCCCAAGATTTTGGGACTCATTTGTTGAGGGGGAATGAAGTAGGTACTTGTGTTCAAGCCTCACCCTAAATTTTTGTACTCATTTTGTGGGATCCCTGGAATACTGTTGGAAATTTCCATTAATACTAGTTGCCCCACCAGCCTATGTAATAAGAGTGAAAGATTTTGAGGCTGAATGCAATAGTAATTAAAATGGAAATCTCTTTCTCATTAATAAATAGGCCCATATGATCTGCATAAATCACCTGAAAACTTAAGTTACCTGTGGTGGGAGGAGGTTGCTAAACAGGCAGAAGAGGAAGGGTGGAGCAGAACTTGGAGCAAGTGAGTAAGCAGGGTCAGGTCAGAAGGGATGGAATGCAGGCCAACTGACATAGTGTGACTGTTGAAAATAAAAAAGCTCTCGCTGAGGGAGGGGATGTTTGAGAATTGCTTTGCCCCCTGCTGTGATCATGCTTATTAATTTCTTGGTCACCATGACCAATTTATTCTTCCCTGCCCTCAAGAAGTTTCATTCTAATGGGAAAGATAACACATACATAAGTAAACTTATATTATATGCACGCATCTACCTGTAGTTGTTTGTCCATCATTCTCTTTCTTTTTCTTTTTTTATGTTTATTTTTATTTTTCAACATTCTTTCCCTCAAAATTTTGATTTCCAAATTTTATCTGCTACTCTCCCCCCCACCCCAAAACTCTGAGCATTCTAAATGCTCTTTCACTCATTCTATCCTCCCTTTTAACACTCCTCCCTTCCCTTATCCCCATCTTCTCTCTTAACTTGTAGGTCAAGATAAATTCCTATATATATATATATATATATATATATATATATATATATATATATATATATATATATATATATATATATATATATATATATATATATATATATATATATATATATATATATAACCTGTATTTTTTATTTCCCAGTTGTATGCAAAAACAATTCTCAACATTTGTTCCTAAAACTTTGAGTTGCAACTTCTCTCCCTTCCTCCCTCCCCATCCATCCCGTCTTTCATACTAGTAATGTTGTGTAAGACTAACTATATTTCCCTCCATGCTATCCTGCCCCTCCATTTATTTTATTCTCCCTTTTGACCTTGTCGTTCCCTAAACCTGTTTATTTCTAATTGCCCCCTCCTCCCATTTGCTCTCCCTTCAGTCATGTCCTCCACTCTGCTTAACTCCTTCTCCCTTACTTTCCTGTAGTATAAGATAGGTTTCATACCAAATTAAATGTGCATGTAAATCCTTCCTTGAGCCAAAGGTGATGAGAGTAAGCTAAACTTTTTCCCTCTCATCTCTCTCGATTTCCCTTCCATTGAAAAAACTTTGTTTTGTCTCTTTTATGACAGATAATTTGCTCCATTGCATTTCTCCCTTTGTACTCCCAATATATTCCTCTCTCACCCTTTAATTTTATTTTTTTGGATATGAACCCTTCCTACTCAACTCACCCTCTGCTTTCTGTCTATATGTTTGTGTGCATGTATGCATGTATATATATATGTGTGTGTGTGTGTGTGTTTGTGTGTGTCTGTGTGTGCGTGTGTGTGTTTGGGTGGTTGTGTATAATCCCTAAAACTACTCAAGAGAAAAACTTCAAGAGTTACAAATATTATCTTTCCATGTAGGAATACAAACACTTCAACTTTAGTAAGTCTCTTGTGATTTTTCTTTCCTGTTTACTCTTTCATGTTCCTATTGATTGTTGTATTTGAAAGTCAAATTTTCTGTTCAGCTCTGGCCTTTTCATCAAGAGTGCTTGAAATTCTTCTATTTCATTGAATTACCACTTTTTTCCCCTGAAGTATTATATTCAGTTTTGCTGGGTAGGTGATTCTTGGTTTTAATCCCAATTCCTTTGACTTCTGGAATAGCATATTCCACGCTTTTCCATCCCTTTCAGTAGACCATGCTAGATCTTGTATTATTGGATTAAAATTTCCACAATACTCAAATTGTTTCCTTCTAGCTTCTTGCAATATTTTCTCCTTGACCTGGAAACTCTGGAACTTGACTCTTATTCCTAGGAGTCTCTCTTTTTGGATTTTTTTCAGGAGGTGATACATGGATTCTTTCAATATTTATTTTGTGCCAGGTTTCTAGAATATCAGGATAGTTTTCCTTGATAATTTTCATGAAAGGTGATGTCTAGGCACTTTTTTCTTCCATGGCTTTCAGATAGTCACATAATTTTTTAATTGCCTCTCCTGGATCTATTTTCCAGGTCACTTGTGATATTTCACAATGAGATATTTCACATTTTCTTCTATGTTTTCATTCTTTTGATTTTGTTTTGTAATTTCTTAGTTTCTCACAAAGTCATTAGCTTCCATGAGCTCCAATCTAATTTAAAAAAAAAAAAAACTGTTTTCCTCAGTAATCTTTTGAACCTCCTTTTCCTTTTGGCTAATTCTGATTTTTAAAGTATTCTTCTCCCCATTGGCTTTTTGAACCTCTTTTGCCCATTGATTTAGCCTATTTGTAAAGATGTTATTTTCTTCAACATTTTTTGGGTCTCCTTAGGAAGCTTCTGACTCATTTTTTCATGATTTTCTTGCATTGCTCTCATTTCTCTTGCCAATTATTTCTCCACCTCTCTTCCTTGATTTTCAAAATCCCTTTTGAGGTCTTCTATGGCCTGAGACCATTGAATATTTACCTTGGATGCTTCTGACTATAAGCATTGTTTTTCCTCATCTGAATGGATGGAAGTAAATACCTGTTCCCCCCAAAAGTAACCTTCTATAGTTTTGTTTTTCCCTTTCTTGGTTATTTTTCTAGCCAGTTATTTGTATTTTTAGTCCTTTGCCAAAAGGAGGGTACACTCTGGGGACCTGTAAGTTCTCAGTTCTTCCAAGGTGAAACAATAAAGAGAGAGAAGTTTATTCCTCTCCTGGCCTGTACACTGGTCTGGGAGCAACTGAAAACTTTTCTGCCAAGAATCTGGGAGTTGTAGAATTCCCTTTCCACAATAGCCTCCAGATTGGCATGCCAGTACTCCTGCTCATTCCAGGAGCTGGAGATTCAGACCAGCTGCTCAATTCCCCCAGGTGTTTTAAGCTGAGGGCTCCAAGAATGGATACAGCTGCTGCTGATGCTGCATTTGCTGCAGACTGGGGCCCAGGGGAAGTGAGGATCCTGCTCCCTTCAAACCCAATTAAATAACCTTCTCACTGAGCTTTGAAGTTGTCCTTGACGTTTGTGGGTTGAGGGATCTGAGAATAGTAGTTGGTTTGGGGGATTCCGAGCCTGAGTTCTGCTGCGATCCTGTTCCTCCAGATGTACTGTGGCCAAGGCTGGGCTGTGCTTCATTCCATGCTGGTACGATAGCCATTTCCTGTTAGACTTCCAGGCTACCTTGATGTGAAAATCTCTTTCATTCTGTCGTTCTGTGGCTTCTGCTGCTCTAGAATGTGTTGAGAGTTATTTTTTACAGATATTTTATGGGCTGTGGGGGAAGAGGTAGAGTATGTGCGTATTTCTACACTGCCATGTTGGCTCTACACCCACCATGACCAATTTTGCTTTCTGGTTGTGGAATTTGGTTTTCTGGTGTTTAAATAAATGTTTTTCCTTTGCCTTCTATATGAATATTGTTTTGTACTTGGTGACTGAGAACTATGCTGGCATATTCATGATCATTCCCAGTACTGTGACTATTGCTTTTGCGATAGACTTGATAACTTATTAGATATGGAGGGAGATTTGAAATATACTGAAGAATAATGATAATACTTAGATTGCAATTCTAAGTCACTGGGAGGGAAATAATACCCTTGACAATAATTGGGAAGTTAGGAAAAGGAAAATATTTTGGGAGAAAGAAAAAGTGCTAACTTTTGGACAGGGTGATTTTAAGCTATCTAGAAGACACAAATGTAATCTATATTCGATTGCTTGCCTACTCAAGAAGGGGAAGGAAGAAAGGGGGAGAATTTGAAACTGAAAATTTAAAAAGAAAGCAATATAATTTTTTTTTGTTTATATGTAATTGAGAAAAAACAAAATTCGAAAAGAATGAAAAGAAGTCTAGAGGACTTTTATTTTGAGATGTGCAGTAGGCAATTGCTGTTGTATGACTTCTTTAATTCTGTTGGGAAAAAAAGGAAAACTTTCTATTGTCATGACAAATCTCATTTCTCATAATGTATTTCTCTTAGATCTTTCCTGGAAGACATTTCTACTTTTATGTACAAACATAAGACCAAAAATTTGACAAATCTAGAACTAAACTTATAATTTCCCCCTTTAAATTGATTATTCTTTCAAATATTTCTACTTTTTTCATCATTACTCTCACTTTTCCAAAGCTCTATAATACAAACTTTGCAGTCATCTGTAATTATTTATTTTTCTTAATCTCCTCATCCTGTCTCTAACCACATGATTTTATCACGTTTTTGAAACACCTCAAACATTTGTTATTCTACATTCCTATGATTATTATACTGTCACATGTTAGTCTTTATCAACTCATTCCTGGATTACTAAGGCAGCTTCTTAGCTTGTTAGTTTGCCTCCAGTCTTTCCTTTTTAAGTCCACCCTGAATATGAGAAATTTAGCAATATTTAAGATTTTAAAAAAAAATTCTCTATAACTCTTCTTGATCCTTATGCTGTGAAAGTCGATTATGGACCAGACTTTTTTTTTTTATTTTATAAATCATTAACATATCATCAGTAAATAGGTCAAATTTGATCAAGTCCAAGATCAGACTAATGTTAAGATAAATTCTATGTAGTTGACTCATGTTGTTCTGCCATTGTTCAGTCATGCCCAAGTCTTCCTGAGCCCATATAGTTTTACTGCGAAAGACATTGGAGTGGTTTACCATTTCCTTCTCCAATTAATGAAGGTAGATATATATTGCGATTTGCCCAGGTCACACTACTAGTAAGATGGACTGGATGTGAACTCAGGTCTTCATGATTCCAGGTCAAATGTTCTATCTTCTGGAGTGACTTAGCTGCTTCTGTAGATTCAAATTATATATACATATATGTATATATATATATATATATATATATATATATATATATATATATATATATATATATATATATATATATATATTACTATCTTCTTATAGAGAAGGTACTGGTTAAAAATGTTAGCAAGACCATTTTCATAGAGAAAATATTTTATATTTTCATTTTTGTTTTTATTGAATAATTTTTTCATGTTTCAAAATATAAAGTAGATTTTTGACAGAACTTTAATCACCTGGAATTCTTCAAGGCTTAAATCTGAAGGACACATTTAACTACCATATCTTTAGTTCTGTAATTAGAACTCAAAAACAATTATGAGACTGGGGAGAAGCATTTCTTGATCAAATGGATTCTGATATAAGATATATTAAACACTTCAGCCAAACCATTTTAAAAGATTGAAAAAGTAGCTGTGTATGAGATCATTAACTTTCTTTCCCTTGGTTTTATATTCCAACCAATTTCTTTTGTCTTTTTTTCACCATTTCTCTCTGCTTCTTCAAAAGGTTCAATATTTTCTTCACTGGTCTCATTGATATTGTGAATTTTAACGGGAAATGTATTTGAGATAGAGTTTGAATAAAAGAGAATAGTAATATGACAGACAAGAACCAGAAGCTGATTCTATTTCATTAACTTTCAAATTGTTGCTTAGTATTTTACCATGTTACATTTTAAGAGTGGAATGAATTTAGCAAGAGCCATTAACCTTGAGTAAATAGATCTGACTAAAAGAGTTAGGAAGAAATGCTGAATTGGAATAAGATACAAAAAGAATGTTGATACTGAAAGTAAAACAATTTGGGAGTAATTGAGGATTGATTTTTTAGATACATAAAAATCAACATAGGAATATGAGGTTGTTACATTCAAATGTGACTAATAAAATAGGAATAACTCGTGATATTTTTATGTATTTTGTTACCTTTACAAAGTATGAAAAAAGCATACTCATCAAGAAATTCCATGTTGAAGGTTCAAGAAAGAAATAGCTAGGCTTTCATTATTATTACAACAATGTATCTTCCTAGTTTTGCAATTAACTGTGTATTATAGGAATCACAGGATTGTGCTGTGTTAATTGAGGCTTCTATAAGGAGAGGTTATAGGGGGAATTTTATTCTTTTTTTCTCTGCCTTCCTGCCATCTGTTCAGAGGAGAAGCAACTAAAAGTATTTCTAACGTGTGACTCAGAAAGTTGAATCTCCTTGATGATGCTTCCTTTTAGTTAGCTTATCCCAGGTAAGGCATTTTAATGATGTTTGCTGTGGTGATGGTGATGATGCCATGTAGCAGAGCAGCTGGTGCTGAATGCAGAGAAATGAAATATTTATGATAGGTACATAGGTAAGAGGTAAATAGGCAGACATATGCAGATTTGGATAAAGACAAATGTGGATAATGTAGATATACATAAAGATGGAGATAAAGTATGGGACTGGACCTGCAATTTCAATGGCTAAGAGAATTCCTGATGAGCAAGTTTCCTTTATCAATGCAGGTTTACACCTTCTCTGGAACTTGTCACGTTAGTGAGTTTTCTGAAGCTATTTAAATAATCTTGAAAATGTATCTAAAGTAACAGTTTATTATAACTGACAAAGTAAATTAGAAGAAAGAAAATCATGAAAGTCAAAAAGGTTAGTGTTGTTTTTTTTTTTCCCCAAGACCACAGATGGCTTATTCCAGACTGCCAAACTAATATAGATATTTTGTCAGTTCTTCAAAAGATTTGGCCATAACCTAGCTCCCTGAAATGAGTAATGTTTCCAAAAAGGAATCTGGTATGTCAGTATTCTCCAAATCAAGTGCAACAACAACAACAACAACAAAAGAAAAACTCAGCTGTGTATATATGGAGTCCTTATTCACTTATTCACTTTATAAAACCTCATATACAGATGTATCTGTTTGATTTACTATTCAAATTGGGCTAAAATGCGAATACCATAGTACTAGGTACATAACAGTTATTTAATGATTTCCTACTGATTTGAATTGTGTGAGAGAACTGATCTTGCAGCCCCAGCAACTTGAATTTCAGACATTGTAATAACAGTTCAAATTCCTATACAGAGGGAAGGAAGAAAGGAACAAATGAATAAGGAAAGGAAGGCAAAACGCTTTATTAAACATATGCTCTGAGACACGCAATGTGATAAGAATTTTAAAACTATTATCTCAAATGATTCACATAATAATCCTGGGAGTTAAGTACCAGCTACCTTTATGGTCTACAAAGTGTTTTCCTCACAACTGCCTTGTTATGTAGGTATATATCCATTCTTCTATTTCTCAGTCAATATTCTTTTTGCCACATTTTTCAGTCATTATAATGTACCATGGTTTCTTTATTCTATAATATTCAAATATAAGAATAATTTGCTTTCTTGCTCTCCCCCCCCAGATTATGTGCATATACATGTATTCCCTGCACTTCACCAGTCTCTGCAGATACACCCGAAAAAATTGAAATTTCATTTTTGCTAACCTCTAATTAATATTCAGTATTTCCTTCAACTATTCAATTACATTACCTTAGATGGCAATCATAGGTTTCAAGAGATCAAAGTGATACATGGAAAACAAAAAAGTTAAGATTTCCTGACTTTGGGAACGACAATAACTTTTTAGCAAATTAGTTGAAGTACATTCATATGGATTACACTATATTTGTCATGCTTGATTCAGAAAGTAGTTTTGTAGAACATGATTTTGGCCTGATATAAGAAAAAAACTTCCTGAAAAAATGAAGCTACCAAGAGGTAGAAAAAGATTCATGAGGTGATCATGGTTTCTTTCTTACTGAATACTTTCAAATAAATGGTGGATGATATGCATATTTTAGAGGGAATATTTACTAAGGTTTGGATTAGTTAAGGTAACAGGTTTCAATTTTGAGATTTCATGATTATGATAGACTTAACATATTCAAATCTTTCCTCTAGCTTTATAAGCTTAACATATAAAGGATTAAATAATGCATTGTCTGATATATTCTATTATACTTCTTATTTTTCCATTTATTTTAACAAAGGGATCATCTGGGACTTAATATTTATTGTCTTCTTCCCAAATTCCTAAGAGCATACCTGACGGGGGTCGGTCCTAGGCGCCTGGGTGGATAGGGGCCTCCCCGGGAGTGGCAGCCCACCAATCCGAGGGAGACACGGCTCCCATAGAGGAGTTGTGAGCCCACGGGATTGGTCGGGTGGGCTGGATCCAATCGGGTGGTAGGCCTCGCCCTCGGGGCGGGTTAGGATGGCAGCCCGGAATAACCTCCCTACATAAGACAACGCCCTGAACTGCTCGGGGGACTCCTCCATGCAATAAAGCTATGAACCTCCTGCGCATTGCCTGATTATTGCCTGCCACCGTGTCCCCCGGGGTAGGTCCGGAGACGTCCGAAGCGGTGCCCACCGAAGGGAGAGTCTCACTCGAAGGTCCCGGGGACAGACCCGGGACAGCTGGCGCCCGAACAGGGACTGCAGCCCCCGCCGAGTGAGGTGAGTATAACCCTACCCAGTTAAGGGTAGAAGAGTCAGGCAACCTAGATAGTCGGGGCTATCTAGAGGAAACATGGGCTCTCAGATTTCCAAGGGAATGGAACCGGAGGATGCAGGAGTTCTCGCCTGCCAAGTGTACAAGATATGTAAGCAGGTGGGAATAAAAATACACATAAAGGATTGTAGACAGTGGGTGCAGAAAATTCTAACAGTCTCCCCGTGGTTGGCTCACACAGGCTTGGATCATGATAAGTGGAGGGTAGTAGGACAGCAGATGGCTTCCTACCAAAAAGAGGATCCTCAATTCCTGAGCTCCAGAGATTTTGTTATATATGCCACGGTTAGCTCTGCACTCCAGCCTTCACCTCCTCCTTTAGAACAAGCCATAAGTACACAGATTGGCCCCTCTCTATGCGGGTCCGAGGCGGGGGAGAAGGAGCCCCCTTGGGGGGAGGAGGGTGCGCTACCGCTCCCGCTCTACCCCTGTGAGGACATGAGACATTGTAGCGCTGCCCCCCCAAAAGAGACAGATAAGGAGCAATTAGCACCCTGGAATGCTCCTGTTTTTGTTATAAAGAAAAAATCTGGAAAAGTCAGGTTCCTTACAGATGTTAATGAAGCATTTGTAAGCACCTGGCAGCAGCTATACCTAAGTAAAGAGCCAGTATGCATTCTTATCAATCTTACCTTGAAGGCGATCCTCGCTAAACAAAGAAGGGGAAAAGGTCGCCTAATACAATCAGAGCTAAGATCAAGAGGCCTAATACAATCAGAGCTAAGATCAAGAGGCCTAATACAATCAGAGCTAAGATCAAAAGGCCTAATACAATCAGAGCTAAGATCAAGAGGCCTAATACAATCAGAGCTTGATACAGCTGTCTCAAAAAGCGCACATACTACTCCAGCTATGAGACATTTTGTGACTTTTCCAAGACAACCCCGCAAGGAAAGTAATACCCAGGCTGGATATAAAGACACATGGGCCATGGTAAAGGATATGGCCTCAGGGAAATGGAAAGGTCCGTATAAGATACTAATATGGGGTCCAGGGTATGTTTGTGTCTCCATAGGAAAAGGTCATGCGTGGATTCCCATTAGAAGGATCCGTAAGTGGGAACCGATGTCGGAGAGCCCGGAGACCCCGGAGAAGGATCATACACCACCTGAGCCTGCTGCTGACAGCTTTAACCTTGCTGCCCAGAGAGGAAGCAGCCCTCATCACAACCGCAGACACTGCTGCTGACAGCTTCAATCTAGCTTTCTACCCAATGGAAAGATCCCCTACTCCCCTCTACCCCCCTGCGTGCCTACACCCAATATGTTCATTGGTATGCAAGTTTGTTCCACAGGGCATGCAGTAATGGGACAGCAGTGGAACGACACCCAGCAGATCTACTTCATGGATGGAGCGCCAGGACCGTATTATGCAGCTCCAGTGCCCCACGTCCTGGCGAGAAATGGGAGCGTAGTCATCCAAAGCCATCTCTGGAAAATGGCAGCGGCCTTTGGAAACATCACCCACATGACAGACAATAGTGGGCTGCTGACGGACAATGACACCATCCGCTCCCAATGGTGGGACCTCATCAGGAAGAAAGGATTTACCTGCCACGAGGGTCAGGTCTCTGGACACTGCAATCGTTTCTCCCTTGCAGTCCAGACCCTGAAAAGGACTGATATGTTTCTAATCTGTAGGGAAGGGAACATTACTCAGACAGGGGGCAAATACAATGTATCGTGCTCCAATGGGACCCTCTCTAACACCTTGACGCCCAATGATGTACATCCTAATACCACCTTTGTCATACTTCTATCCATTCCCCCAGTTACCTTTCTCCCTGTTGGGTCCAATGAGGCATTTGCCGACTCTGATTTCCTTAGGGCTGTGATGGTCAGGGAGAAGAGGGGCTTGGAAATATCCGCCATAGATATGGTAGGGTTAGTGGCTAGCCTTTTAGAGCAGGTGGAGATCTCTGCCATGCAGCGGCAGGTCCACGTGATGGCTGCCGACCTGTCAGATTTCATGGCAACGTCCGCTCGGGCATGGGCACTGCGGCAGCAAATTGACGGGCGGGTAGCCCTAGAGCTCAGTGCGCTGACTGATGCTGTACAGGCGATCTCGACACTCCTTCGAGTGAGCGCCATATTGGAGGGACTCCCATGTCACGTCGGGCTGGCACGGCCCCTGTGCATGACGGCGCTCAGACTGAACGCCAGCCAGGAGCTGGACGATGCGATCCAGCGATTGCAGGACCGCAGAGGTCTGGAGGTCTATGTGGAGCACCTGGATGACATTGTAAGACAGATTAGGAATGTAACTGAGATATATAAGAGGGACTTGGAGAGACAACATGGGACATTTCCTGACTGGATTTCCAGATTGGATTTTACCGCGTTTCTGCATGCCATTGGGGTTGCTGCTGGAATGGTTGTGATAATACTACTCTTGTGTGTGCTGCTTCCCTGCCTTATTTCTTGCACGATAAAACTTTGGAAGAGGGTCCTAGAGCAGGTAAAGGCGGATGTCCTTATAATAAAACAAAAAGGGGGAGTTGACGGGGGTCGGTCCTAGGCGCCTGGGTGGATAGGGGCCTCCCGGGAGTGGCAGCTCACCAATCCGAGGGAGACACGGCTCCCATAGAGGAGTTGTGAGCCCACGGGATTGGTCGGGTGGGCTGGATCCAATCGGGTGGTAGGCCTCGCCCTCGGGGCGGGTTAGGATGGCAGCCCGGAATAACCTCCCTATATAAGACAACGCCCTGAACTGCTCGGGGGACTCCTCCATGCAATAAAGCTATGAACCTCCTGCGCATTGCCTGATTATTGCCTGCCACCGTGTCCCCCGGGGTAGGTCCGGAGACGTCCGAAGCGGTGCCCACCGAAGGGAGAGTCTCACTCGAAGGTCCCGGGGACAGACCCGGGACACATACCCTGAAATTCTCCCCTGTAAAAGTTTTTCTTTAACCTTCATAGTTTGGTAATTCAGTTATGTTATGGCAGAAAATATCATTCCTTTAAGTTTTCATGATTTGTTACTCATTTGTTAGCTTCTCATGTAAAAAAAAAAAACTCCTGCTATAAAGAATCTTTTATCTATAGAACTCAATCATTAATTAAAAAGTCAGTCATTTTTATTCCTTGATTGCCCATTTTCATGGAAAACACATTTTAAAGTCATATTTGAAATTTTCTTTGGATAATGTAAATATGTTTTATAAAATTTAGTTTATGGAGTTAAAAGAAAAATACATTTTATTTCCATTGAATGATATTTGTAATTGTTGGGATTAGTTATAGAATGATGAATTATTTTGTCTTCAATGAATACATGTACATATGTGTGTATGAATGTGTACATATATCATTTCATGTTATTCACAAATATATATGTATACGTATATATACATACATAATGTGAAATGATTCAAAAATATACTACCCAGGCTAACATTTTGAGCATGCCCAGATGGCTCAATATGGAATCTCTCGTGTTGCTTGTCATATCCTGGGAATAAGCCTCTTTTGACTGGCTGCCTGTGACTTAAAAAATTGTGAGACTGATCTGGTCTCTCTTTTCTTTAATCTTTTTTGATTACTTTGGGGGATCCTTAATTGTTGCATCCAGTGTGGAAGAAATGAAGTGAACCACTGACAGGGGAAGCACTTGCTTTTCCCTGTAATCTCCTTTTTATGGCAAATCAGTCAAATAGGGCTAGGAAAGTTTATCTTTTGTATATTATTTGTCCTCAGTTTTAGGTGCTGGAAGAAATTCCCAAATGTACTTGAATTCAGGATTGTAGGCAATTTGGTACAACAGCCAGCTCAGCTGACATGATAGCCCTGTGAATTTATGGTGCCTAAGTCGCAAAAATAGGAGAAGAGTTTTGGACTTGGAACTAACAGAACTAAGGAATGGAAGTTATGTAATGAACCTAATTCAATATTCACTCCAGAGACTGAGGTGTTATGATAAACTCCATATTTCTGACAGTATTTTCTGAGGTAAATGTTCCCTTATAATAACTTCATTGTGTTACAGATATTTCTTTCTCTGGTAAATTTCAAAGAAGGAAATAAATTAGAGGGGAAGATGGCGGAGTTGAGTAAAGCAAAGGTAATTAATTAGTTTTTCCCTGTTCTTCTTACCCATCATTACCTCACCCAAATCTTATCCTGCAGCACCTGAAAGGGAGGAGGTGAGATAAGCATTAACATATCACCTACTAGGTTTCAGAAATAACTCTAATCACTTTACAAATATTTCATTTCATCCACAGAGTAGCCCAGATGAAGTTATTCAGACGCAAAACCACAATTTACAAATAAGCCCCTGAAAGGGGAATCACTCACTTCTCTGATTCTAACATGTGGCTTGGTAGTGGGGTCATCCCCTCCCCTCTTTATCCTTTCTTCTCCAAAAAAAGTCTTCAGCTTTCCTGGGCCATCAACAACCATTCTGCCAAAAATACATAGGTTTCTAGATGCATGTTAACATAGAAAGATGACAAAATAAGGTATGGAATCTTCTTAACTATAATAGAAAAAATAATTGAAATAAATGACAAAATAATATAATAAATGAATATGATAAATAAAATTATAAAATAATAAAATGATAAAATTAAGTATAGAGATAATATAATTGAAAAATATTTTAAAAATCTGATAAAATATGTTAAACTTAGATAATATTAGATTTTGATTTTTCTAAGTCAATAGGAGTTTGTAGGAATCATGTATTCGAGTTTGATATGACTGTTTTAAAACTGTAACTTTATATTTGTTATTGCAACTTCATGAACAAAACAAAAGTAGGGCAGCAGTAATGATAAATAATCACATTTTTCTTCAGAATAGAGAATTAGATTTAAAAGTCAACTATGAAAATAGGAGAAGGGAAAATAATTCATACAAATTCTCATTATGTATGTATGAAACTCAAAGGTTATTAGTAACATTAGAAGAAAAGATAAACATATCATACCAGTACAAAATCTATGCCCTAATATCAAAATATGACAAATTAATCAAATAAAATAATAAATGAGAAGGCATTCATTAAAAGGAGACATTTAAAAATTTAGAATTAATAGTCATGGAAGAAGAGTAAACGAAACAGGAATTAAACATTATATTGAAGAACATTGAATTGAAATGGAAAAGAAATATTTATGTTCCTCTGATCAGCGGTTTGGTCCTCACGTCATCTCTAGACCAGGAGCTCCACTGTTGCCACAATCTCCACTTCCCCTGAGCTGGGTCCCAAACATACCTCTCTCCCACTGAGGTCTAACAGAATTTCCCCACTGACCTTCTATCCTGTCTTTGCTATTTGTTTGCTGAAAAGTCTGAAAACTGCCACAGCTACCAGTGAGTCAGTCTCCTGAGGTATACTTTGACCCAATCTATGGCAACAACACCCACATTGGACTACATTCTGCTACGAGCTCGATGCAATAGACCCTTCTGTTGACCTTCCAGGCTGTCTTGGGCTGGAGATTTGTTTCACTCCATCATTGTATGGGTTTTGCAGCTCTAGAATAAGTTGCAGTCATTGCAGGAAGGGTTTAGGGAAGAGTTCAAGCAACTCCCTGCCTTTACTCCACTCTCACTTTAATATATTCTTAAGTAAGATACTCAATCAACTCTTTAATACAATTTTTAATCCATTGTTGAGTCCTATTATATTAATATATGTTTCTGAGTTTTTAGCCTTAGTTGTGTTTAGGAATTTATTACCTGCTTCACATTCAATTCATTGATTTCCTGTTAAATCTCCTCTTTTGGAGGTGCCTTAAATCTGAACCATAAGTGAAATATTTCCCTAGGACACTTGACTGGGAGACATTAGCAGCCAAAAAGCATGAGAAAAGGAAGTCTAATCCATCTAATTAGAGGTAGAACTACGTAGGGCTGATTATGGTCAATCTGTTGGTCAATAAGCATTTATTAAGTGAGTACTCTGTGCTGGGACATGACACCAACCAATGGGGATACAAAGGAAAAGGGTTGTCCCTGTCTGCAAAGAGCTCATACTCTAATGGCAGAAGGTGATAGAAAAGGGGGAGGAGGGGGAGGTGGAGAAGAAGAAGAAGAAGAAGAAGAAGAAGAAGAAGAAGAAGAAGAAGAAGAAGAAGAAGAAGAAGAAGAAGAAGAAGAGATGGAAATATGGGAATATTCTGTGCATTCTTTATAATGGGAAGTTCTTGGGGCAGCAGAGCCAAGATGATCGAGTGAGAGAAATGCCTCACCTAAGCTCTTAGACAAACTCCTTCAGATACCTCTAAAAAGAGAATCTGACCAAATTTTGGTGTTGTAGAATCTAATAGGAGACACACTGTGGCAGATTCACAATCCAGAACAGACTAGAAGGTCGCAGGGAAGGATTTATTCTGGGGGGCAGTGAGCCCACAGTACATAGTGCAGCGCATCCAGCGCAGCACAGCAGGTAAGTCTTGGGGAGGCCTGAGGCAGCATCAGGCACAATAGCACAGTGACAGTCTAGGGCAGGAGATGAGCAGAGCCGAGCGAGTGACAGCCTCTGAGTCCCCAATATGAGACAAAACAGCTCCTGAGACTTTCAGCCCACAGATTAAACTTCTGTAAGTCACCTACTTGAACTTCCTTGGAGCCAAGATGGCAGATAGATCAATAACTGCTCTCTTCTCATCCCTTGTTGAGCTTAAAAAAACCATGAAATATTTCCTCAAAAAAATTCTGGATCAGTGGGAACAATGAAGGGGCAAACAGTCCTATAACACCTGAGGCTAAGAAAATCGCTAAGGAGGATTCCTCTTACTGTGGCAGATGTGAACCAGAAGGAGAGGGGCCCCAGAGTGGTGGTAATTTGCTCTAGAACCCACGTGTGTCTCAGTGCTAGGAGAGGAGCTCCAGGACAGGTGGAAACTCACAGTAGGACTCAGGTGTGCCTGAGTGCTCCAGGAGAAATGGGAAGAAAATAGGGCATCTGGGATCACCAACCCCTGAGCTTGCCCTTGCCTCAGCTCAGCTGAGTACATTTCCCTTGACCAGACCAACCCTCCCCCATATTTAACAAACTAGCTGCAAGGCTGATCAGGGAAACACAAACCAAAAAAGATAAAAAGGCACCTGCCCTTAGCTTTTTCATACTTGTCAGCTCCACAACAAGTTCTGCAGCTTCTAATTGAAAGAACAAAAAGCCAAAACACAAATAATAGTCATGAGCAAGACAAAGCAAAGCAAGGCGACAGAACCATAAAATCTCTCTGTGGGGACAAGGATCACAGGAAGAATACCAAAGAGGTCAGTAGTGAGACTGTACTCCCATTTGAAACTTCAGAAGGGACTACGAACTGCTCACATGCACAAACAGCACCCCAGGAACAGGTGAAGTAGGAAATAGAAGAAAAACTGGCTAATGATTTCAAATGTATGAAAAACAATCCATGAAGGGAACATCTATTTAAAAAGGAAAATTGAGAAAAATGGAAAAGGCAGCACAAAACCTAACTGGGAAAATTGGACAAATGGAAAAGGAAGTACAAAAACTAACTGGAGAAAATAATTCCTTTAAAGGAATAATTTGACAGATGGAAAAGGAGATAAAAAAGTTAGCTGAAGAAAACAATTTGATAAAAATTAGAATTGGGCAAGTGGAAACTAATGACTCTATGAGACAGCAAGAATCAGTCAAACAAAATCTAAAGAATGAAAAGATAGAAGAAAATGTAAAATATCTAATTAGAAAAACAACTGACCTGGAAAACAGATCTAGGAGAGAAAATTTAAGAATTATTGGTCTGTCAGAAAGCCACGATGAAAAAAGAGTCTGGACAATATCTTCCAAGAAATCTTCAAGGAAAACTGCCCAGAAGGGCTAGATCCACAGGGCAAAATAGTCATCAAAAGAATTCACCATTCACCTCCCAAAAGGGAACTCAAATCATATGGGATACTGCAATAGCATTTTTCAATGGCTGTTTTATGTCTTTGAATGCCTAGGTAATTAAAATAGAGAAAGAGGAGATGAATGACTTGGACATGCAGTTGAAAAACCTAGAAAAAGAAAAAATTTAAAATCCCCAAGGAAATACCAAATTAGAAATACTGAAAACCAAAGGAGAGATAAATAAAATTGAAATTAAGAAAAGTTTTGAAGTAATAAATAAAACTAATTGTTAGTTTTATGAAGAAACTAATAAAATTGAAAAACCTTTGGTCAATCTGATTTAAAAAAGACAAAACCCAAATTACTGATATGAAAAATGAAAGAGGTGAACTCGCCTCCAAGGAAGAGGAAATTAAAACAATAATTAAAAATTACTTTGCCCAACCTTATGTCCATAAATTCAACAATCGAAATGAGGTGGATGAGGATTTTAAAAAATGAAAATTGCCCAGATTAACAGAGGACGAAGTTCAATACTTAAACAGCCTCATCTCAAAAAAAGAAATTGAACAAGCTATCAATGTACTCCACAGGAAAAAATCTCTAGGTCCAGATGGATTTATAAGTGAATTATATGAATCACGTGAAGAACAGTTAATTCCAATACGATGCAGACTATTTTGGAAAAGTGGGGAAGAAGGAGTCCTCCCAAATTCTTTTTAAGATACAAATATGGTTTTGATACCTGAACCAGGAAGAGACAATACAGAGAAAGAAAATTATAGATCACTATCTCTAATCAATATAGATGCGAAAATTTTAAGTCAGATTTTAGCAAAACAAATACAGCAATTTATCATGAGAATAATATATTATGATCAGGTAAGATTCATACAAGGAATGCTGGGCTGGTTGCATATCAGGAAAACTGTTAGTATTATTGACCATATCCACAACAAAAGTTACAGAAATCACGTGACTATCTCCATAGATCCCGAAAAATCTTTTAACAAAATACAGCAACAATTCCTATTAAAAATACGGGAGACTATAGGAACAAAAGGGAACTTTCCATCAAATAATAAAGCAGTATCTACCTAAAACCATCTGCAAGCTTTACATACAATGGTAATAAGCTGATTGAATTTCCAATAAGATCAGGGGTGAAAAAAGGATGTCCTTTATCACCACTATAATTCAATATGGTACTATAAATGTTAGCTATAGCAATTAGACAAGGTAAAGAAACTGAAAAATTAGAATAGGCAAAGAAGAAACTAAGTAATCACTCTTTGCGATGATAGGATGATATACTTAGAAAATCCCAGAGATTCATGTAAAAAACTACTTGAAATAATAAACAACTTTGGCAAACTAGCAGGTTTCAAAATAGGTCCACAAAAATATGCTTCATTTCTATATATTAGTAACAAAGCCAAACAGCTAGGGATAGAAAGAGAAATCCTATTTTAAGTTGGGGTAGACCTTATAAAATATTTGGGAGTTTACTTGTCAAAACAAACCCAGGAACGATATGAACACAACCATAAGACACTTTTCACACAAATAAAGTCAGATCTAAGTAAGTGGGAAAACATCAGTTGCTCATGGGTAAGCCTAGCCAATATAACAAACATGATAAGTCTACTTAAATTACTTTACTTATTTAATGCCATATCAATTAATCTATCAGATAATTACTTTTCAAAACTGGAAATAATAGTAACAAAATTCATCTGGAAGAATAAAAGGCCCAGAATATCAAGGGGACTAATGAAAAGAAATGCTAGGGAAGGTGGCTCAGGGCTACCAGATTTGAAATTGTATTATAAAGTAACAATTATCAAAACCACTAGGTAGTGGTTAAGAAACAGAAGGGTAGACGAGTGTAATAGGCTAGGTCCTCAAGATAGAGTAGACAATGAATATAGCAATCTACAGTCTGAACAACCTAAGTACCCCAGCTTCTGAGATAAGAACTCATTGTTCGAGAAAAATTGCTGGGAAAACTGGATAAAAGTGTGGTGGAAACTAGGCATGGACCAGTGCCTGGCACCGTACACAAGAATAACATCCAAATAGCTACACAATGTAGATATAAAGATTGATACTGTGGACAAATTGGTGGAGCAAGGAATATCATATTTATCAGATTCATGGAGGAGAAGAATTTTTGATTAAAGAAGAGATAGAAAGCATTATGAAGTGCAAGATGGATAATTTTGATTACATTAAACTGAAAAGGTTTTGCACAACCAAATCCAATTCAAACAAAATTCTGAGGGATATACAAAATTGGGAAAGAATTTTTACAAGTAATATCGGTGATAAAGGCCTCATTTCTAGAATATATAGAGAACTAAGTCAAATTTGCAAAAATGCAAGTCATTCTCCAATTGATAAATGGTCAGAGGATATGTACAGGCAATTTTCAGAGGAAGAAATTAAAGATATCTATAGTCATATGAAAAGATGCTCTAAATCACTTTGAATTAGAGAGATGCAAATCAAAACAATTCTGAGGTACCACATCACACCTGTCAGATTGGGAATCATGACAGAATAGGAACATGATAAATGTTGCAGTGGATGTGGGAGAGCTAGAACACTAATACACTGTTGATGGAGCTGTGAACTCATTCATTCAAGTATTCTGGAGAGCAACTTGAAACTATGCCCAAAGGGCTACCAAAATGTGCATACCCTTTGCCCCTTTGCCCCAGAAATACTGCTTCTACGACTGTATGCCCAAGAGATCATAAAAATGCAAAAGGGTTCCACATGTACAAAAATGTTTATAGTAGCACTCTTTGTGGTGGCCAAAAACTGCAAATCAAGGGAATGCCCATCAATTGGGGAATGACTGAATAAGTTATGTTATATGAATGTAATGGAATACTATTTTGCCATAAGAAACGATGAACAGGAAGACTTCAGAGAGGCCTGGAAAAACTTATATGATCTGATGCTGAGCGAAAGGAACAAAGCAAGAGAAATTTGTGCACAGCAACAAATACAATGGCCGAGAGATTTTGCTGGTACGCTTCTAACTTCATTGCAATGCAAGGACTTAAAAAAATTCCCATTGGTCTTCTAAGGTAGAAAAAGAACTATGGGATTCAACAGGAGAATGTAGCAGATATTTTTTTTTTTTTGTGCGCGTGTGTGTGTTGCATTTTGGTTTGTTAGATGATTTCTCACACTTATTTTAATTCTTCAACACAGCATGATTATAGTGAAAATGGCTTTAATAGGAATGTTTATTTAGAACCTATACAAAATATTACGCTGTCTCGGGGAGGGAGGAGAAAGTTAGGGGAGAGGAAGGGAAAAATCATAATCTAAGTTGTATGGTATTGATTCTAGAACACTGAAAATAAATAATATTTACCGATTAAAAAAAAAAGAAAGTTCTTAGAAGAACTCTCTGCTCTCCATGCAACATTTTCCCTAGTAAGAGACAAGGAGGTACTGGAGTGGAAGGGGGTGCTGTTGAAGCCTGAGGTTCAAGGTTGATGTGATCTTGTAGTATGATAAAGTTCTGAAAAGTGTGATGAAGTCCAGAGGAGCGCAACAAAGGAAGAAATAAATTCAGGCCTGGGAAAGAAACCTTGAAGGTCAAAACCTAGTATTTCAGCCCTTATTAAACAAGGAGCTGTGTCTCAGTGCATGATGAGTTTTTTGCATAATTTGAATGTCTGACTAATCTTTTTGATGATGTGTACTTAGAAAAGTCATCAGAATATTTCTGCTGTTTTTTATTAAACCACACATAATCAAGATTTGACATTTCATTGTATCTTAAAAAGCATACTCGTGACAGATTATATTTAACTTTTGAAACATCTGCATGCTCTTTGAATTGTTTTTGCCTCTTCAGCCAAACTGTCCTGGGTTTGGAATATCTGATGTGCAATCTTAGCTTTTTCTACTGTGATCAGTTTTAATGGTTTGCTGCTTCCACAGTATGAAATCCCATCCGTCACAATGTGTAGGACTTTCTTCTTGTGTTATTTTACCTCCTTTAAAAAAATTGCATAAAACTACCCATAATGAGTTCTACTCCTATTTCTCTATTCCTGCTTTACAATAATCGTATAAGACATTAATAATGTTTTTTTTTAATTTTTCTTCTCTTAAAAGAGAGGACACACAATCTCTGAGAACATTACATGTACATGATACGTATATTTTCAGCGCTTGAAGCATAAGACACATGAAATTTCTGCTGCGTTACAAGTAAGGCAAGTTTGGAAGTTAAACTAATACTCCTATTTTTCATACTTCCTTATATCATTGATTCTGTATAGTAGGATGGGATAATATCCTAGGAATAGCATATGGTTTAGTACTCCGATGGTATGAAAGAGTTAACAAAGTCTCACAAATGTAAGCAGCTTACTTAATTGGAAAAAAAAATCAGCTCATTGTTTACTCAAAGTTCTATTTGTGTATTGGATTTTGAGTTTTATCCTTGGCTTATTTGTAGAAATCTTAAAATCTGCTGGAAATGCTTCAGTTTCAGAGCCTTCCACCTATTCATTTTTGCTTAAATTTCCTATATTTCCCTTATTTTCCTATAGAGTTTATTCACTGTGGCCAAAAATGCTTCCCCAATGATTTCATGCCATTTTTCTAACCTTCAAGTGCAATTCAAATTAAAACAATATCTAAGATAGTATCTAGTGTCCAACAGAATATTTTAGTAAAGTAAGAATGCAGTAAATGCTAGTTGATTTTTTTAAGAGAAATTCATTGACTAATAGTATTTAAGTCCCTCATTGTGCCATAAGAAAAGAAATTAAAACAAATCCAAGGTTATGTATAAGGTAATATGTCATAGATTACCTTTTGGGCTATCATTATAACAAATACTTGTTCAAAAAGAAAAAGAAAACTTACCTTTATCTGGAGATGAAAATTCTTATACAAATACTGACAGAAAACAGTTAGTTAGAAAATAGTGCTGGAAATTCTTGAAGTTGGAGAAGACATTTTGACAGGCAGCAATGATACAGGGGAAAGAGAAGAGAAATAGAATTACTTCTACATGGACCACAGCGGAGTTTATAGATACATGCAAGAAAATTATAAAGTATAGAGAGGTAGATCAATAAAAATTGTACCTGTGAATCAGACATGACTCCAGTTGTTCAATCTACAATTAGTTCATAGTCGATATCTTCGTTTCCCTTGGCACACTGCTAATTTGCATTCATCCTATATCTGTCTCCTCTATTTAGAGAAAAATGTTATAAGGTTTCACCTTTCATTTAAGAGCTCTACCTTCCATGAGCCTCCAATACTAACCTCCAAGTCTTTCCCTAAAGTTTTAGGAGACTTATAATTATTTGCAATTTCTATTTGATTGTAAATAACTCATAATTTTAGTGATTAAGATATACATACCCTGACCAAGAACAACTTGAAAAACTTTTAAACAAACTTTTTGAAATATTTTCAAAGAGCAGAATATTTCATCAAAATTTTCTTCCCTCTGTGGAGGGAAGTGTTTGCATAGTGCTTTAAGAACTGCAACGTGGTTTAAAAGTACTATATCATTTTATCCTCACAACAAGTACTTCAGTTATTGGCATCTTACATGACACATGCATTATCAGAGCTAGCTATATGTTTGGGATCATTCAAAGACAAACTGAAGGTTTGTAGAATCATTGTGTTGACCTCACTTTCATAGGCCTGTAAAACTTAGAAAATAAGTGAATACCATGCCAAAAAACTGAGTCATTTCAACTTGAATCGTTTTAAGAAAATTCTGAAGATAACCCAGCAAGATAAAGTACAGGGCATAGGTCATTTTCTGAGCAGAACTTCCAAGCTTTTGAACTCGACTGTAGAAAGGAAAACTCTTCTGGGCTCACCATGTTGTTCAAAGGCCAAATGTATGTTTCCTTAAAATATTGTTCCACAGAGAATTCACACAAGGTAAGCACTCAAATGGATGTCAGAAGAAGTGATCCAAGGGCAATGTCAACGTCTCTTTGAAGAATTTAGGAATCAATTTTGAGATGTGTGATAAAGCCAAAGGATCACCCATAATGGTGTATCAAGATCAAAGAACATGCTATATTCTATAAGGGAAGCGGAATTGGAGCACTACAAAGGAAACATGAGATGTGCCAAATTTAGACGTCTTCATTCCAAATGTCCATATGCACTGTTTGTGCCCAAACTGTGGCAGAGCCTTTCAAAGTCATATTGGACTTATTATCCACAGGTGGACACACTGGTACCTTGAACCCAAAATAATGATGTTATTTTGGTCCTCTTTGAGAATGAACAACTACTAAGCAATATCTGAGGAAAAGAAAGGAGTTAGAAGATAAGTTATTTTCACTAAGTCACATGGATAGTGTGCTTATAATAAAATATGAATTAAAGTCTTACTGATTTAACATCAAACATTCCATTGACTATGTACTATAACTTCATCTTGTTAAAATAAATACTGTTTAATATTTTGATATATTTTATTTTGCAAATAAAAAGACAAATCCCAAAGAAAAAAAGTTCTGTAAATTTCAGAGTGGTAGAATCAACAAAAGTTTGGAGAGAGATGTTTTTCTTTGTAGCCCAAAAAAATTTATGAAGTCGGCAGGAGAGGTTTATTACATCAGGGTTGTGGCCAGCCCAGAAAACAATGTAGGCTGAGGCAGCAACAGTGCTACCACAAGAACAGCATGGCATAGAAACAGGTTAAATAGAAGCAGTAGAAACTGGAGGAGTTCTAAGACCTCATATGGCAAAGGGATGGGACAACTGGTCAGAAAGTGATTACAGGGCATTATTAAATGGTATTAGATACAGAAACCTGCTGCACTGCCCATACACGATTCTAGATCTCAATTACATAGCAAAGAGGGACAGAAATGAATGTAGCCAAAAGGGTGCAGGGGTCCTGATCGCAGTTGCAGAAAAGAAAAGACAGCTAGTCGTCTTTCACAAGGGAGTAAGGGTCCCTATCTCAATAGTAAGGGAGAAAGGAGTTGTAGTACTTGTGACTACTATAAAATAGGCAACCTGGTCTCAACTCAAAGTTAAAGAGAAATATTAGCATTTGTGGCTAAATGAGAACGAGATTCCTTATTAGGTAAAGATGTGAGCACAGGTCAGGATGGCAGTGACATCTCATGTTGGATCATTAGCTTTCACCTGTTCATTTTAATATTTAAGAAATTATTTTCTTCATTAAGTTTTTCTATCTCTTGATTTTCGTAAGTCCTCATCCTGGCCAACATGACACAGAAAAAGCGGAGACTTGCTTGAGCTCTCCAACAAACACTTGCAAATGCCTGTAAAAATTACTGTAAACAAATTACAAATCTACAAAACCCATAAAATGAAGGAATGAAATGAGTCTCCAGATCAACATAGCCTGAAAGGTTGATAGGAAGGTTATATAGCACCAGGCTGAGGGCAAAGTGCAGACCAGTATAGGTCATGCCAGCATAGACAGAGCCAGAGCAGGCCTCAGTGGACTGAATCACTGGTAGCTGTGGTGCTTTCCAGACATTTCAGCTGACAAATACCAAAGATAGCATAGAAGTTCAGTGGGAAAATATCTGGGTGGGAGAGGGGCTTTGTTGTGTCCCAGCCCCAGAGTAGTGCAGGTGGTGGCAGAAACAGCAGCAGTAACAGCAGCAGAAGTTACTTCCAGGAGTTCCCAGCCCACAGACAATGTGGGCATCAAGTGACTGATCAGAGGGCAATTGCAGGGATCTCTTTGCAGGCACTGACGCAGAATTCTCTAAGTTTGCCCTGCATCTATCTAGGTTACAGTCCTTTATGATGGTCTTGGGGCAAGAAAAAGCACTGGTGTGGTGAAGTTTGTGAAGCAGTGGGCAAGGAATCCTCTATACCATTCCAAAGCACAAAAGAGTGCTTGTGGTCAATCACAGACCACAGTACAGGCCAGGAAAAGAGTAAATACATCTCCTTTGATCCTACTACCTTGGAAGAACTAAAAGGTTATAGGTTCCTAGAAGTACTGTGGAAATAGCTGCAAAAAACTCCCAAAGTTTGAGACAGTGCACTTCCTGTCCTCCACTGCAAGCAGAGTACGAACTTGACAAAGAGTTACAAAACAAGGTATTTGACTGGGAGAATAAGCAGACAATATAAAATATTTGATCTACAGAAAATTGTAGACAAATTCTAGAGTTCCCAGATCGAAGACAAAATATTTCAAGATGCCAGAAAGAAACAATCCAAGTATTGTGGAAACACACAATCAGGAAAATGCAATATTTAGCAGCTTCAATATTAGAGGATCGTAGGACTTGGAATATGATACTCTGAAGGTCAAAGAAGCTAACATTGAAACTCAGAATCACCTACCCAGTAAAGCTGAATATAATATTTCAGGGAGGAAATGGAAATTCTATGAAATAGAGGATTTTCAAGGCATCTTTTTAATTAAAAAATAGTATTTATTTTTAGTTTTCAACATTCACTTCCACAAGATTTTGAGTTCCAAATTTTCTCTTCACCTCTCCCCTCTGACCATCCCAAGACAGCAAGCATTGGAAGGACCCCTTCCCCCGTTCTTCCCACCCTTCTATTACACCTCCTTTCTTTATCCCCTTCCCCTCAATTTTCTTGTAAGTCAAGACAGATTTCTATATCCCATTGTTGTATGTCTTGTTTCCCAGTTGCATGTATGAGCAATTTTCAACATTTATGTGTGTGTACACATATATACATATATGTGTGTGTATATACACACATGTATACGTACATGTATATGTATGTACACACATGTGTAGTCATGCAAAACAACCTCTGGTTGACTACTCTGCTCCCAGTCTGGCATGATTCACATTTCCTGTTGACCTTCCAGGCTGCTGGGGGCTGTAGATTTACTTCATTCCATCATTCTCTGGGTTCTGCAGGTCCAGGATTTGTTTAGAGTCTTATTTTTTGGCCAATATTTGGTCTGGTTTGAGGAGAGAACTCTAGAAAGTCCCTGCTTTTATTCTGCCATCTTGGCTCCACCCCGCTTCAAGCAGTCTTAATAAAAAGAGCAGAGCTGAATAGAAAATATGACTCAAATACACCAATCAAGAGCAATATGCAAAGATAAACAGGAAAGTGAAAACATAAGGGATTTATTATAGTTGAACTTTTTGCTTTCCTACATGAAATGATATTTTGTAACACATGAGACTTTTCTCAGTATTAGGGTAGTTGAAGAACATATTTATAGACAGTGAGTACAGGGTGAGTTTAATAGGAAGGGATGGTGTTTAAAAAAGTAAAGTTAAGAGATGAGAGAAGAAAATATTGGGAGGAGAAAGGGAGACATAGAATGATAAAATTTATCTCATATAAAAGAGGCAACTAAAAATTTTTACAATGGAGGGGAAGAAAGGAATGAATGAACTTTGCTCTTCTTGGATTTGGATTAAGGAGCGAATAACATACACATTCAGTTGGGTATCTTACCTAAAGTAAAGTAGGGGGGAAGGGGACAAAGGGGTATGAAAAAGGGGAGAGAGCAATTGGAAGCAAACATTTATGAAAAGGAACACGAACAAAAAAGAGAATAGAATACTTGTGGGCAGGATAGGATGGAGGAAAATATATATAGTCATTCAGAATATGAGTATTATGGAAGTGTTTTGCATAACTGCACGTGTATAACCTCTATTGAATTGCTTGACTTCCCAAAGGGGGTGGGTGGGCAGGGAAATAGAGATGAAATTTGGAACCCATAGTTTAAAAAAATAATGCTAACATTTATTCTTACATGCTACTGGGAAATAAGATTAGATAATGGTGTAGAGAAATTTAGCTTGCCTGATAGAAAAGTCAGGAAGAGAGAGATATAAAAGGGTGTGACAGAAGAGAGGGCAGACTGACCAAAGGGGTAATGAGAATGCAAGTCATCCTGGAACGGGGGTGGGGGTTAGATGGGGAGAAAATCTGGAACTCAAAATCTTCTGGAAATTAATATTGACTAAAATACATAGATTAATAAAAAAGAAAAAAAATAAGCGATAATTTCCACTTCTATTTGGAAAAGTCGACCTTTAAGGGAGCTTTTTTTTTCTTTATTGAATTTTTGTTGCTTTTTTATCATTTGGAAATTTTTTTGAGGTGTTATTTTTTGTTCGTATTTTTTGTGCTTCTTTCACAAAGCTTGCAAATACTTTTCATATTTTTTCTTATTTTTCTTCTATGACTGACATTTATTTTCCCAATTTTTCCTCTATTTCTCTTATCTTAAAAATATGCTTTTGAATTCTTCAAAGAATTCTTTTTTGCCTTGTGTCCAATTCACTTTCTTTTCTTTGTGACTTTGCTTGTAACTGTTTTCAAATTGTTGTCTTGTCCTGAGTTTGTTTCTTTGTCTTCCCTGTTATCAACCTAGTTCTTGCATTTAACTTCTATTAACACTACACTTAGCCGTTAGTTTTAATGGGGCACTGCGCCGAGATTCAAGTTTTTCATTCCATTTTCATGGGAACTAATTCTGAAGACCTGTAAATTGGTTACCATTTTTAGGTTAGTAGACTCCAATAAGAGGTGTGGTCATGAAACATAAAACAACAATAACAACAACAACAACAAAGGGCAAAGGATGAAACACAATAGAAAATATGAATCATCACATTGCAAAACAAGCTGACAGGAAATTAGACAAGGAGAGATTATTTAAGAATTATTCAACTCCCTAAAATTTTGTACTTAAAAGAGTCTGGACATAATATTTCAAGAAATTATCAAGGAAAACTGCCCTTATATACTAGAAGCAGAAAGAATAGAAATTGATAGAACACACTAATTGATAGAATATACTAATTACATTAAAAAGAGACACCAAAATAAAATCTCCCAGGGATAGTATAGTCAAATTCCAGAGGTCAAATGCACCTGGAAAGAAACAATACTAATATTTTGGAAGGGCATTCAATATCACACAGCATTTAATAGCTTCCAAAAATAAGGAGTGGATGACTGGGATTATGCTGTTCTGGAAGACAAAGAAACTAGGAGTACAATCAAGAATCATGTACCCAACAAAATTGAGGATAATCATGCATTCAGAAGAAAAAAAATGAAAATTTAATGAAATAGAGGATTTTCATGGATACCTGAAAAGATCAGAAGAAAATGGAAACTCTTACATTCAAATTAAAGACTCAAGAAAAGTAGTAAAAGATAGGCAAGCAATAAACATCATAAACAACTCAATAAAGTTAAAATATTTGCATCCCTACATGGGAAAATACTTGTAACTCCTAAGAATTTTATCATTACTATATCCATTAGAAGGAGCACGCATAGGCAGAGAACATGAAGAGGAGTTTACTGTGATGGATTGTTTTAAAGAATAATGAAGGAGTGGAAAGAGAAAGAGGGATTCACTAGGATAAGGGAAAAGAAAAAGGAAGAACGAGGAAAATTATTTCACAGAAAAATAATGTAAATTTCCTTTTTTCAGTTAATGAACAAATCAAGAAAATGTGGACAGTACTAGAACCTGACTTATTTGGCTGCATTATTAGACGTCTCTTCATAATCATGAATTTTTAGTAATTCAATAATTCTTAAATTATCTCACCTCAATCTATTTTGCAGATCTATATTTTTCTGATGAAATATATAACATTTGCTTTTATTTACTTTTCATTTTTTTATTTAATTATTTCTTGATTTTGAATGAAATCTTTACCTTCCAGTTTCCCAATTCTAATATTTAAGAAATTATTTTCTTCAGTGAGCCTTTCTTCTTCCTTATCCATTTGAATAATTCCATTACCTAAGATCCTATTTTCTTCAGGATTTTGTGTCTATATTGCTTGTCCTTTTTCATAGTTTTCTTCTTCTACTTTCGTTTCTTTTCTATTTTTTGCTATATTACTGTTACTTGAATTTAAAATTCATTTTTCAGCTCTTCCAAATATTCTTCTTGGCTTTACATTTAATTCATATTTTTCTTTGAGGCTTTGCTAGTAATTCGTTTGATTTCATTGTCTTCTTGTAAGTATGTTTATTGATCTTACCATTCCCTGTAGCAGCTTATTATTAATTTTGAGTTCTGTTCTTTTTTCATTTATGCATACTAGTTCTTCCTTTGCATTGTGTGTTAGTCCTTCGTTGCTGAAGAAGGTCATGCCATCAGAGAAATGATGACATGACTTGCACTTGATTTCCTTTTTTCAGTGAGGGAGGGATGTGCAGGTCACCAGCCTCACTTTTCCTCCAGAGCCATGTGAATTCAGTGACCAGATATTCGTCAGGATGACAGGAGATGTGACCCAGGATTAGGCAATTGGGGTTAAGTGACTTGCCCAAGGTCACACAGCTAGTGAGTGTCAAGTGTCTAAGGTGAGATTTCAACTCAGGTCCTCCTGACTACTGCACTGATACTATCCACTACATCACCTAGCTGCCGTTCCTTTGCAGCTAAACATGGATTACAACCAAGGATCACTTACCTAGCAAAACTGAGCATAATATTTCAGGGGGAAAATGGACATTCAATGAAATGGGAAACTTTTAATAATTCTTAATGAAAATAAGAGAACTGACACGATAATTTGATTTTTCAAATACTAAGCTTAAAAAAGTATAAACAGATAAACAGAAAATAAGAAAGGAGGAAGCATATTATTCAACAAAATTAAACTGCACACAGCCCTACGTGGGAAGGTGACAGTGTAACTCTTGAGAAATGGAAGCGTAACATAATATTTAGAAGGGGTATAAATAGAAAGAGGGTATGAGTATAAGTTGACTTTAATGTGAATACAAAATTTAATTAAAGGGTGAAAAAAGGACTGTACTTGGAGAAGAGGAAAGAAAAGGACAAAAAATGGCAAATTACATCACATGAAGAAGCTCAACAACCTTATGTAGAGAGAAAGAAGGCAGAGAGGTAAACATTATTTGAAGCTTTCATTCTATTTGCGTAAAATGTGAATAATACACATATTCAGTTAGATATAGAAATCTATCTTACCCTATAGGGAGCCAGGGGGAGAAAGGGAAAAGAAAAGGAATGGCCAATTTAAGGGAAAGCAGCTTGAAGTAGCTGGTGGTCAGAAGCAAAACACTGATGAGGAGAAGGTTGAAAGGAGAGACCAATGTAAAAGTGGGATAAGGGGAGGATAAAATGGAGAGAAAGACAAAGTGACTAATTCTATCTGTAAGTATGAATGGGATGAACTCTCCCATAAAATGGAAGTAGAGAGGTGAGTGAATTAAAAACCATAACCCAACAATAAGTTCTTTACAAGAAACAACATTAGAAGCAAAGGGATACACATTGAATAAAGGTAAAAAGCTTGAGCAGGATTTATTTTGCTTCAACTGAAGTAAAACAAAAAGGTAGCAATCTTGATCTCAAAGTAAAAGCAAAATTAAATCTAATGAAAAGAGTCAAAGAAGGAAACTACATCCTGCTAAAAGGTACCATAGACAATGAAATAATATTAATACTAAACATATAATTACCAAGTGGTATAGCATCCAGATTCTTAGAGAAGTTAAATGACATATAGAAATAAATAGGTAGGAAAGCTATAATATTGGGGGAACTCCATTTCCCTGTTTCAACATTAGATGAATATAACCAAAACACAAAAAGAAAGAAATTAAGGAGGTGAATAGAATTTTTTGAAAAGTTAAATGTGGTCGATTTTGGGAGAAAATTGAATAGAGAGACAAAAAAATATACTTTTTTTTCTCAACAGTACATGATGTTTAACAAAAAATTGACCATTTATTAGAGCATAAAAACTTCACAATACAATTCAGAAAGGCATAAATATTAAATGTATCATTTTCAGATTTTGATGCAACAAAAATTATATGTAGCAAAGAGTTGTGTTAAGATAGACTAAAATTATCCAGAAATTAAATAATTTGATCCTAAAGAACAAGTTAATGAAACAACAAATCAAAGAAACAAGCAATAATTCCATCAAAGCAAATGGCAATGACAAGACAGAACACCAAAATTTATTGGGTAGAACCAACACAGTTATCAGGAGAAATTCTATAGCTCTAAATGAGTCCAGGAATTAAATAGAGAAACAGGAAATCAATGAATTGGACACACAACTAAAAAAAAATCTAGGAAAAGTACAAATTAAAATTCCCCAATTAAATACCAAATTAGAAATTCTGAAAATATAGGGGAGATTAATAAAATTGAAACTAACAAATCAATTGAACTAAACTAATGAATAACATTAAGAGCTTGTTTTTTGTGTTCTTCCTTCTCTGCCAAAGAAGACTGTGTCATCAGAGAAATAATGACGTGACTCACACTTGACTTTGTTTTGAGTGAAGGAGGGCCATGCAGGTCATGAGCCTTGCTTCTCCTCCAGAGTCATCTGAATCCAGGGACCTCCATCCATCAGGATGACTGGGGATGACACAGGATGAGGTAATTGGGGTTAAATGACTTGCCCAAGGTCACATAGTTAATGAATGTCAAATGTCTGAGGTGAGATTTGAACTCAGGTCCTCCTGACTCCTGCATTGGTGCTCATCCATTGTACCACCTAGCTACCCCAAGAACTTGTTTTATGAAAAAAGAGTAGTAGTCAAACCTTTGTTTTATTTGATTCGAAAGAAGAAAATTATCAGTATCAAAAATGAAAAAGGTGAATTCACCATCATTGAAGAGGAAATTCAATTAGGAGCTTTATCTCCAGTTATATACTAACAAATCTGGCAATCTGAGTGAAATGGATGAATATTTATAAAAATGCTAACTGCTTCTATTAATAGAAGAGGAAATAAAATAGTCAAAAAACTTCATTTTAGAAAAACAAGAGGTACTGAATAGGCCATCAATGAGTTCGCTGAAGGAAAATCTCCATGGTCAGATGTATTTAAAAGTGAATTCTACCAAACTTTTAAAGAATAATTAATGTCAACACTATGTAAATTATTTGGAAAAAAACAGGTGAAGGAATCCTACCAAATTCTTTTTATAATACAAATATGGTGCTGATACCTAAAGCAGGAAGAGACAAAACAGAGAAATAAAATTACACACCAACTTCTGTAATGAATACTGATGCAAAAACGTTAAATTAAATGTTAACAAAGACATTAGAGTAACTTAGCATGATAATACATGATCACCACATACGATTTTTACCGGGAATGCAGGGCTAATTCAATATTAGGAAAATGATGAGCAGAGCTTGCCACTCTAATAACAAAAGTAACAGAAAATATTTATCTCCTCAGGTGCAGAAAAAAAACTTTTGACAAAATGCAGCACCCATTACTATTAAAAAAACAAACACCAGAGAGCATAAGAATGAATGGAGCTATCCTTAAAATGAAAAGTAACATCTACTAAAAATCATTAAAAGCATTATATGTAATGATGATCAGAGGTTAAGCAGGTATGTCTGTTATCAACATGTTTGCTGTAAGAATAAGAGGAGATAAAGAATTAACAAGTAATTAGAAGATAAAGAAATTGAAGTGCTTAGAATAGCAATGAGGAAACAAAGCTATCACTCTTTGCAGGTGATGTCATGTTATACTTAGAGATTCCTAGAGAATCAACTGAAAAACTACTTGGAATAAAATAATTTTAACAAATTTGTAGGATATAAGACACACCCACACAAATCATTGGCATTTCTATATATTATCAACAAAGTCCAACAACAAAAGATAGAAAAAAATCCATTTAAAGTTACTGTAAACAAAGGAAATTGTGGGAGTCTATCTGCCAAGATAAACCCAAGAATTGAATGAACAAATTTCAAAATAATTTTCACTCAAAAAAAGTCTTCTAAATAACTTGAAAACAAAACCACAGATATTCATGGGTAGACTTAGATAATATAATAAAAATTATAATCCTACCTAAATTAATACCATGCCATTCAAACTACCAAAATTATTTTATACATTTGGAAAATGTAACAACAAAATTCATCTGAAAGAAGAAAAAGTCAAGAATGTCATGGTAATTAATGAAAATAAACGCAAGGGAATGTGAAATAGCAGTCCCAGATCTTAAACTGTGCTGTAAAATAGCAATCATCAAAGTTATTTGGTACTGTCTAAGAAAGAATGCGTGAAAAGAGTAATAGGTTAGGAAAAAGATGAGAATCATGAATCTTCAATGTCATATATAGCATTCTAGATCTTTGAGTGTGGCTTTTTGACTGAGTACACGTTTTATGGAAGAAATTCTTTCATTAAGGAGATTTGTTCCGTGAAGTTTAGATTCAGTCAAAGAGCTTCACTTGAGACTGAGAGGGTCACATGTGACCACAAGGCTACAAGTTCCCCACCTGTGGGTTGGATACATAAGATACAGTATTCTATGACTATAGTAACTACATTTTGATAAAACTAAAAACTAAATTCGGGGATAAGAACTCACAATTTATGAAACAAAAAAAAACTGCTGGGAAAACTAGAAGATAGTATGACAGAAAATTGATATTGACCAACAATTTACACGGTATATACCCAGATAATGTCGAAATAAGTACATGCTTTAGCCAGAAAGGGTGAGACAACACGCAAATTGGGAGACCATGTGAAAGTTTAACTGTGAGATCTATGGAGAAAGGAAGAATTTATGACCAAAGGAGAGATACAGAATACTAGGAAGTACAAAATGGATAATTTTGATTACATTAATTTAAAAAGGTTTTATCCACATTAGCATTTACCATCATGAGTGTTTTGGAATTTTCTCAGATTTTTGCATTCCTGAGAAAAGCTAAGTCTGTCAGAGTTAACCTTTGCACAATGATGCTGTTTTTGTGTGCACTGTTGTCCTGGTTCTTCTCACTTCACTCAGCATTGGTTCATGTAAGTCTTTCTAGGATGTTCTTAAATCTGCCTGCTCACAATTTCTTATAGTGCGATAGTATTCCATTACATTCATATATGACAACTTTTTCAGGCATTATCTAATTGATAGATATCCCCATAATTTCGAATTTGTTGTCACCATAGAAACAGTTGCTATAATATTTTTGTACATATGGGTCCTTTTCCTGTTTTTATGATCTCTTTGATATACGACTCCAGAAGTAGTATTACTAGGCCAAAGGGTAGGCACAGCTTTATAACATTTTGGGAATAGTTCCAAATTGGTCTCCAGAATAGATGGACCAGTTCAAAACTCCACCAACAATAAATTAGAGTTCCAGTTTTCCCACATCTCCAACATTTATCATTTTTCCTTTTTCTTCTGCATTAAATGGATCCTATTTTTATAAATTTGACTGAGATATGAGGTCTTTATTGGAGAAATTGGTTATATTTTCCTACAGTTACAGTTACTGTATATTTCCCTCCACTCTCTTATTTATTTTGATCTTTTACACCCTGGTCATGTTCAATTTTCCCCTTCTTTTTCTACCCAATTCTGTCCTTCCTTCTGTCACCCCTCTTCCTCTCCTATTTTCATAAAAGGGTAAACAGATTTCCATAACCAACTCAGCATGCATTTTATCCCAACTTTGAGACACTTCCAATGAGAGTGAAGCTCACTAACCTCCCTCCCACTTGTCCAATCTTCTCCTTCACTGCAAAAGCTCTTCTGCACCTCTTTTACTTAAGTCATTCCATTCAATCACACCCTTTCCTTTTTTCCAGATCATTTCTTTTGTAGGCAGTTAGGTGGTCCACTGGATGAAGCACCAGTGCTGGAGTCAGGACCTGAGTTCAAACCTTACTTCAGACACTTGACACTCACTAGCTGTCTAAACTTGGGCAGGTCACTTAACCCCAATCTTCTCATCCTGGGTCATCTCTAGTCATCCTGATGAGTATCTGGTCACTAGATTCAGATGTCTCAGAAGGAGAAGTGAGTCTGGTGACCTGCACAGCCCTCCCTCACTCAAAACAAAGTCAAGTGCAAGTCATATCATTATTTCTCTGATGGCATGGCCTTCTTTGGCAACGAAGGACCAATCCACACACTGATCATTTGTCTTTCTACTTCTTAAATTGTATTTTTTAAATCATCCCATCATAGTCAACTCACATTTATGCTCTCTGTATGTATTCCTTTTAACTACCCTAGGCATGAGAAGTGTTTTAGGAGTTACAAGTATAATTATCTCAATAAGAATGTAAAAAAAAAAATTAAACTTATTGAAACTTTTGTTTTCTCTTTTACTTTTTAAGTTTTCATGCTTCTTTTGAGCTTTGTATTAAAAGTCAATATTTATTCATTGAAGATCCATTCCTTTACCTCCAGGAGAATTATACTTAGTTTTGCTGGATAGGCGATTTTTGGTTGTGATCCCATCTCCTTTGCCTTCTGGAATATCATATTCCAAGCCCCCTCATCCTTTGATGCAGAAACTGCTAGTTCTTATGTTATTCTGACTATGGAACCACAATATTCTATGTGTCTTTCTGGCTGCTTGCAATATTTTCCTCTTAACGAGGGAGTTCTGAAATTTGTCTATAACATTCTTGGGAGTTTTCATTTGGGAATATAGTTCAGGAGGTGATTGGTCAATACCTACCAAGTAAATTCTATAAAATGCTCAAGCATATCCTTTGGTGAAGACATCCCACTACAAGGCACACGCTCCAGGCATATAGATGATAAAATAAAAGACATATTATTTATAGCAGCTCAACCCTGGGGAAAATATAGATGTCATTTGCTTGAGGAATTAATAAATAAAATACAGTAGAGTGAAATAGGATATTGCTGTGCTTTCTAAAATTATACATGGGGTGAATGAAATAAAATGGAACGATTTGCCTGAACTGATCCAAGGTAAACCGAAAAAAGCCGATATATATACATATATATATATATATATATATATATATATATATATATATATATATATATATATATATATATATATATATATATATATATATATATATATATATATATATATATTCACAATGATTCCAAGATAAATGAAAAAACCCCAGAAAACAATCACAAGGAAATGAGACACTAATTTTTTTAAAGGAACAAGTTTGGTCTCTAAGGAATAATATAGAATTTCACTTTTAAGTACTCCTTTGAAAAAGGTAACACATATAAATCCTATCATATCAACACCTTTTATATATGGATCAGTCTTGTTGATTTTCTTCCTGATCATTTTACTTAAAGAAAAAAAAAAACAAAATCAGTTGCTAGAAGGGACAAATTTGATGGTGGAATAGAATATATTGCAAAAAGTTATGCAATGCGAAAACTAAAGACAGAAAGAAAAATGTATTAAAAACAAGAGAGAAAAGAGGGATTTAAAGAATCAAAATGCTAGTTCAAAATAAATTAATTAACAACCTCCAAAAGCTAAGAAAAAAAAAACCTGAAAAGATAAAAAAAGATAAAATGTAAAAAACAGGAAAACTGAAAAAATCTATTCAAAGATAAATAAAATCTATTATAAACCCAATTACAGAAAGTGAAATTGAAACTGTCTCTGCCCCAAAACCTACTAACAACTGGAAGAAACAAAACCCAACCAATCCATCAATTTATAAATAAAAGTGACAAGACTGACAAAAAGGACTAGGAAACAAATAAATATTTAAATAAATTTCATCAGATATTAAATGACAAATAATAACCTTGCTTACTGCAAGAAAACATAACAATATACTCATCAGTAAAGAAAGTAGAAACTTTCTGCACGCTATAATTTAGAGACAAATTGTATGCCAGAACTGCATTAACGTAATTATACATGTTTATGTGAAGGCTTGACAATCACATAAAATTTGGTATAATGGGAATTCCTTTCTTATCTGAATTAAACAGGATGTCTCTTAAGCCCATTTCCATGTCTGAATTTTGAGGTAACAAGAGTAACTAAAAAAACAAATTATTAGACATCAAAATATGTAATTGAAACTGATGAAGAATTATAATTATATTTCTGGAGAACACAAAAAAAATGTTGTGCAGTATAAGCCAAATAATAACTTACTAAGATGAAGTTTTATGCATATATATGTGTGTACACACATACACATACGTGCACATATGTATACATGCATGCATAGCTATACATGTGTACATATGCATATATGTGTGTGTGTATATGTAAGTTACAGGTATTACTCAAAATGATGAACATAGTTCGAAAAAGTTTAGATTAAGAAAAAAGATTTCCAAACCACTTGATTCTTTCCTTAAATATGGAAAAATGATAAAGAAGATATATTTTTCTGTTGAAAACTTTAAAAAGCCGTAGATCTAGAAGGATCTTTCCTTAGCATGATCATTTTATATATTGGGTATATTTTTATATGTATGTATCTATAAATGGAAACATAGATGCACATACAAATGATTGGGTAAATATATATTAGGCACGTATTTTCATATAAATTCACAGTTATAGTTCAATTTCTAATGCTTATTAAGTGCCTAACACATGATAGAAACTTAATAGTTGTGTATTTACTACGTCTGAGCCACAATTGCATGATGCACTGCCCTCTCCTGATAGACTGAAACATGGGGAAAGGAAACCATACTGACATATGTTTTTGACTTTTAATTTTTAAAATTTATCTTGTTTTTAATTTATGGAGTAGCTCATATGTTTCCATAAGAAAGTACAATAAAAAGATTGCACTTTAAATTACAAGTCTACTATGCACAACTTGAATTCATTTAAATTATACAACTTGCAATCATGTAAATTTCATTTCCCCTTTTTTCCTTCCATCCTTCTCTGCCCATCCTAGATATGGCTCCCATTAGGTACAAATATCCATCCATCCATCCATCCATCTATCCATCTATCCATCTATCTATCTATGAATCTATCTTTCTGTCGATCATCTATCTACAGATTGATTCATCAGATTTAGGGTTAAGGTTAGGTAGATGCTGCTCCAGCCCCTTATCTTTACTCTGTATCTCTCTGCTTGACATATATTTCTTGTAAGAAACATATTATAGGATTGTGTGGGATTTTTTTTCCATTTAATGGAAGAGTTTGTCCCAATCACATTTGCTATTACTACCTGAGTATTTCCCTCCATCCTCCTCTTGCTTCTATTTGTCCTCTCTCTTTCAACCTTTGCTACCTCACCAGCGTTTTGTTTCTGTCTACTAACTCCCCATATCTCCCCTTCCTTTTATCAGTACACATCTGCTCCACCTTAATCCTGGTAAAACAGATTACTATATTCATCTGATTGTGTATATCATTCCCTCTTTGAACCAACATTAATTAAAGGTTAAAGCATAGCCCATCACCCCCTCCCCCATATTCCCCTCAAGTATAATAGGTCTTTTTCATCTCTTAATGTGCAGTAATTTACCCCACTCCATCTCTCTCTTCCATCTGCCCACATTGTACTCTTCTTTCTCTATTCGTTATTTTTGTGTCATTCCCTCAAATTCACCTTTTACACATACACTCTGTCTATGTATAGTCCTTCTATGTGTACTTTGTGACACAATTTTGAAGAGTTACAAGTATCATCTTTCCGTGTAAGAATGTAATCCATTTAGTTCTATAGAATCCCTTATATTTTCTTTTCCCAGTTTACCTGTTTATGTTTCTCTTGCATCTTGTGATTGGAGGTCATTTTGTTTGGTTTAGTTCTGATCTTATAAAGACTTGAAATCCATCTGTTTTGTTGAATGACCATTTTTCTCTCTATGTAGTATGCTAAATTTTGTCAGGTAAGTGATTCTTTTTTGTAGTTCTACCTCTTTTGCCCTCTGGAATATCATGTTGCATGAACTCTGATTCTTCAATGTTGCAGCCTCCAAGTTCGATGTGATACTGATTGTGACTTTTTAACATTTCAAATGCTTCTTTCTAGTGTCTTGTAGTAGCTTTTTTTTCCTTTGACCTGATAATTATTAAATTTGGCTATCACATTCTTTGTGATTTTTATTTTGGGATTTCTTTCCTGAGGTGATCAGCTCAAGATGCTTTCAGTGGATTCTTTCAGTGCCTATTTTGCCCTCTGCTTTCAGGATATCAGGGCAGTTTTCCTTGATAATTCTTTGAAAGATGCTGTCTAGGATTCTTCTTTTGATTATGTCTTTCAGGTAGCCCAAGGATTCTTATATTTTCTCCCTTGGATCTATTTTCGAGGTCAGTTGTTTTTCCCATGAGATGCTTTGCATTTTCTTCCATTTTTTATTCTTTTGAATTTGTTTGATTGTTCAATGATGTCTCATAGAGTCATTAGCTTCCACCTGCCCAATTCAAATTTAAAGCTCTTCTTTTCCTCAGTTTTTCTGCTTTCTTTTACATTTGACCAATTGCACTCTCTAAAGGAGTTGTTTTTTTTCATTGGATTCTTACATCTCTTTTTCCATTTGGGCAATTCTACTTTTTAAGCAGTTTTCCTACTGTTGAGTCTTTCCCCCCAGCCCCCATAATTCTTTTGTGTTATTCTAATTTCTTTTCCCCACATATCTTCTCTATCTTATATGATTTTAGCTCCTTTTTCAGTTCTTCCATGAGTTATTTATGTACTTAAGATCATTTCTCATCATCTCTGGGGCTTGCTCATAGATGTATTGATAATGTTTTCCTCTTCTGAGTTTAGGTCTTCGTCTTCTTTTTCACAATAATAACTTTCTATGGTCAAATTCTTTTTTTTTTTGGTTGAGGTTGTTTTTAGTTCATCTTTCATTGTTGTTGTCTTTTTTAAAAATTTGGTCTGTTTCCAAGGTGGAAGGGGCTCTGTCTCGATATTTGACTCTCCAAAAGTTTGGAAAATATTCTTTCTCTTGAGAACTTCCTCATCTTTCATGTTACCATTGTTGACCAATAAGAATGGGAGGAGAGGTCTAGCTTCATTTGGTTTCTTACTATCTTAAAAACTTGGAAAGTAGTTGTGGTTGTTTGGTTTCTGTACATTCTTGGAGAAAAATAACACAGAAAGATAAAATTATTTAAATATTTTCGAGTTCATTCATGAAACTCTAAAATACCTGACATCATTGTCCTTCATGTATATATGCATAAAAGTTAATCCATAGATATTTCCTTTATAGTATATCTTCCAGGAATGATAATGACCTATTAGATTTGTGACCATTTCTAGTGAGGCAAGTAGGGAACTTTTCATTTATTGGGCCATGCTCTGAGTTTATTAGACGTATATTATACTTAAGATTCTCCTTTACAAAGTGATCCAATACATTTAGAATATAAACATTTTTGAAAGACTTCAAGAAAAAATTTAAAAACTGAGCTGAATGCCTTAGAGTTTTTATCACAGTGTGGAGTAGAACGAATTATTATATAAATAATAAGAAAAACAGTAACTTCGTAGAAGGAGTAGAGTAATGGTGATATTTATAGCAATAGGAAAGTAGATAGTTATATTTTAAAATGGGACTTCAGGACAATCTCAAAGTAAAGGTGTATGAGAATTTTAAATTCATTATTTTTTTTTTATTAATAGAGTCCTAGAGTCCTTAAAGGGAATGCAGGTTCCTATTACACCAGATCATGACACAATTTTTTTTTTTTTCCAGAACAAGAAAATTAGAGTTGATATCTGGCTATTAGATAGCTTTGCATTATCTTCTAACAATATAAAAAAATATGTGAAAGACAACTTGGAATGGAATCTGATCATACATTACATTATGTTTTTCAAATTGTTCTTCTAAATATAAGAAATTCATTATCCAATATTCATAATGCTAACTTACATATATTTCCCCTATACAAAAAATTCCAAACAAAATAACCATTTTCATCATTTTCCTATCAAGACACATTTCATCCCTGAATGTACCTCTCCCACACCAATCATTCTATTCACTCTACAAATGGAAAAGGAAGTTCCTTTTCACTCTCCTCTAAAATAATCTTAGGCTGCCTCATATAAACTGGTGACTTTTCAGATAAATGTAATTATTTAAAATATTATTTTAGACGGAACATTAGTGTTTGTAGTGACTGAAAGTGCAGAGCAAAAATGGCTACAATAAAGTAGACATATTATGATTTTCTTTTTTATCATTAAGTTAAAATATCTTAAAGTTTTCTATATAAAATATGATCACTAATGCATCTCTTTAGCTCCTTAGCTGATTACGTAGAGAATAGGTAGTACTCATGGTTAAAACATCCTTCACTTTCAGAATATTATTTACAAAAAGGACTCAGTGTGTTCTAATACAACAGCATAGAACTTTATCAGTGTGATGTCAGAATCCGGATTGGCGTGAGCAGACTAGACATATCTGAACAGCAATAGACAAAAGAGATTACAGTCATTTCTTTTTTTTTAATGAAGAAAACGAGATCCACAAAACACAATCCTGCTGTAGTCATGCAGACCAAGGATTTTTTGCATAAAGGCTGTTCAGATACGTTCAGGAGAAAAAACATATTTTTGCTAGCTAAGAAGTCAATTATTTACTTAATAGATGTTTATTAAGTGACCACAATGTGGCAGGTCTTACGGTAGGTTCTGAAGCTAAAAGTACAGTTAATTGATAAATATTTTCTCACAAGGAATTTATAATTTAATAGGAGAGAAAAAAGTATATGTAAAATACAAATAGAACAAATATATAGTTAATTATGATTTTATACCTGTATTAATATGTATCTGGATATATAGATATAAGTATCAAGTATTGTGTTATTAACTTATATCTTCATATCTACAAATAGATGTATAGATACATTCATGTACGAAGTCATTACCTACAAGCAAGGAGTATGCTGGAGCCAAGCTCTCTAAGTTGATTGCGAAATTTTCACTGTGTAGCCATTTATGCCTCAGAAATCACCACAAATCAGCTATTGATTTACTGTTTTCACCTTAAGACATATTATTTATGCAGATTAAACAAAAGTGTCTGTATACATTTTTTCCCAGATAGGCTTCGAGTTAAACATTCATTAACAGCACTATTTGTCCCTCAACTTTATTGGACTATAAACATTGCTTGTTTGTAGGACTGTAGTAGAAGGGTCAAGGAATGAAGGCATCATTCAACTAGTAATCTAGTGATTATATAACAGTACTGCTAAAATAATTGCATTTTAAAATTTTCAAAATGTTTTATATCAATTAATTTTTTATCATTCAACAACCTCTGCAGAAAAGAAATTTTGGGGTGTTAGGCAAAAAGAATTGGTGGTAGCAAACAACATTTCATTCAGCGGAGCCTGTGCGAGCTGTATTAAAAAGAAAAAGTTAAGAGTTAAATTATTTGGGGAAAATAAGGAAGAAGTATATTCCAGGCATGAGGGACTGTCAGATCAACACAGAAATTTAAAAATAAAAATCTTGAGAGAAGTTTCTGTGCAAGCATGTGTTGTGTGTGTGTGTGTGTATGTGTGTGTGCGTGGTGTGTGTGTGTGTATGTGTGTGTATGTGAGTTTCTACTACTTCATTCACCACCTGATGAGGTAGGTACCCTAACTGTTTTTTATTACTGTTTTAAGAGTGAGACACTCAAAGCTCAGACAGGTTAAATGTTATGTCAAAACTCACACAACTAGTTGAGTAGCAGGTGTTCAATCTCAGATTTCCCCATATCTTCCTCTGTGGATCTTATACAAAGGGAATTCTTATGTTTTCCACTACCACCTGTTTCAGTTTGTCCTCACTGCTATTAATCCACTGCCTTATTTTCCCCTTCACCCTTATTGCATCTTCCCTCCTTTCTGTTCACACCCTGTCTTTTCTTTCCCCTTTTCCCTCCAACTTCCTGTAGGGAGAGCTACAATTTTAAACCCTACTGATTATGTTATTCCCTCTTTAACCCAAATCTGATGAGAGTAAAGTGCAAATAATGCTCATCTCCCTCCTTTCTTTCACCCTACTGTAATAGTTTTTATGGTGTTTCATACGATCTAATTTATAGATTTCTGCATCCTCCTTTCCTCATCTCCCAGTAAAATCCTTCTCACCATTTAGATTTTTTTTATCATCACATCAAAATCAACTTATACCCAAGCCTTATGTCGATGTATAGCTCTCTCTGTATGGCATCATAATACACAGTTCTCAAGAGTTACAAGTGTCATCTTCCCATGTAGGGATGTAAAATGTTTGCTCTTATTATTAACATTTTTTCCTGTTTACCTTTTTATCCTTTTCTTGATTTTTTGAAGGTAAACTTTTCTGTTGAACTTGACTTTTTTCATCAAAAAAGTTTTGAAGTTCCTTATTTCATTAAATTTCCATCTCCTCCCCTGAAAGATTATGTTCAATTTTGCTGGGTAGTTGTTTCTTGTTTTTTTATCCAAATTATTTTGCCTTACAAAACATTATAAGACACCCACGCCATCAAATCTTTTAGTGAAAAAGCTGCAAGGTTCTACATTATCCTGACTGTGGTTCCCAAATTTTTTCTTTCGCTGCTTGCATTATTTTCTCCTTGATCTGGTAATTTTGGAATTTGGCTATGATATTCCTTGGCATGTACAATTTGAAATCTCCTTTAGTAGAGGATCAATGGATTATAGTGATGGTCATTATACCTTCTGGTTCTAGGACCTCAGGGTAACCTTCTTTGATGTTTTCCTGAAGGAAAGTACAGACTTATTTTATCATGGTTTTCATGGACATCTATAATTTTTAAGTTGTTTCTCCTCGATCTATTTTCCAAGTCAGTTGTTTTACCAATGAGTCATTTTGTGCTTTCTTCTACTTTTTTTTATTCCTTTTTTATTCTTTCACTGATTATTGATATCTCATAGAGTCATTAGCTTCCACTTGCACCATTCTAATATTTAAGGACTTGTTTTCTTCTATTAGATTATGTATCTCCTTTTCCATTTAGCCTATTTTGCTTTTTAAGGAGCTTTTCTCTTCAATGAGTTTTGTGTCTCCCTTTCCATTTGGCCAATTCTGCTTTCTAAGGACCTTTTTTCTACAGCAGCAACTGTTGTTTTTGCAGTTATGTAGTATAAAGGAAACTGTTCTTGAATGCCTTATTTGTAGTGGACTCTAATAAAAAATTTGATGAAATAATTTTGTTTCTAAGCTGACCAAACTATAAATTGTAGAAAATGAGCAGAACCAATAGTTTTCCAAATTTTTGCTCCCAAAACAAATTTATATTCTCAAAATTGGGTACCCTCTGCTAAAATACTTTTATGTGGCTTATATCTATCCATATTAATCAACATAGTAATTGAAAAGTTGACATTATTGTAAAACAGTTTTAATATCATTGACTCTGTGAATTTGAGGGAACACAAGTTGCCCTCAGATTATACTTTAGGAAGCACTAATTCAATTAATTATTGATATCTCTTATAGCTTTAAAGTTCAATGTATGCTTATATGCATTAATAAATTTAGCTATAATGATATTTGCACATAGACTATTATAAAAAATATAGCCAGAATATAGACCTTTATAGCAAATTGTCCAGGGAATCAAGACAACTTGTCTTCAATTGAAGTTTTTCCCTATGTTACTTCAAGCAAATCAATTTAATTTTAGGTTTAAGTTTGTTCTTCCTAAACTCAAAAAAATGGTATGTCATACTAGAAACATTCTAAAGTCTTTTCTAGCCTTAATTTTCTGTCAAACAGACCAGAATCACAAGGAAAATGAAAGACAAGTCTGAATATATCAACGACTGGGGCCATGACTCTAGGAAACTTCATAGGACACAGAAGACTTGAATTGAATTTTAAAGTAGAATAAATGGCTTAAAAAATTGTTGAATATTCTAAAAGAATGTCTTAATCCTTTATCAGGAATATATCCTCTAAGTTTTTTACTTGTTTAGTTATTGAAGTTGTTTCTGACCCTTCAGGATTCAATTTAGTATTTATTTTTTTTAATTATTTGCTTTCAGTTTTCTACAATCACTTCTATAAGTCTTAGATTTTTATCCCCCTCCCTCATCCTTCCCCAAGATGTCATGCAATCGTATATGTGTACTACACATGCATTCTTATTAAATACATTTTCACATTAGTCATGACATATGGAAGAATTAAAATGAATGGGAGAAATCATGAAAAAAACCTCAAATAAAACAAAATATAACACAAGGTAAAACATTCTGCTTCATTCTCTTTTTCAGTTCCATAGTTCTTCCTTTGGATGTGGATGGCATTTTGCCTCAAGTTTCCTTGGGAATGTTTTAGGACCTTTCATTGCTGTGAAGGGCTAAGATTATCAAAAAATTGCCTCAGACTCTCGTTGTTACTGTGTACAATGATCTCCTGATTCTGCTCCTTTCACTCAACATGAGTTCATATAAGTCCTTACAGGCCTCTCTGAAGTCTTCCTGTTCATCATTTGTTATAGCAAAATAGTATTCCTTTACATTCATATACTACAACGTGTTCAGCCATTCCCCATTTGATGGGCATCCACTAGATTTCCAGTTCTTGGCCACCACAAATAGAGCTGCTATAAATATATTTGTACATGTGGCACTATTTGCCATTTTAATGATTTCTTTGGCATGCAGTCCTAGAAGTGATATTGCTGGGTCACAGAGCATGCACATTTTTGTAGCCCTTTGGGCATAGTTCCAAGTTGCTCACCAGACTAGTTGGATTAGCTCACACCTCCAGCAACACTCAACTAGTGTTCCAACTCTCTCACATTTTCTCCAACATTTATCATCTTTCTGTTTTTTCATGTTAGCTAATCTGATAGGTATGATGTGGATGGATACATGACCTAGGCATAAAAACTGATACTGCAAACAAATTAGGGAAGCAAAGAATAGTGTATTTTTCAGATTTATGGAGAATATTTTGACCAAAGAAGAGACAGAGAACACTGTGAAGTGCAAAATTGATAATTTTGTTACAGTAATTGAAAAAATTTTGCACTGAGAAACCTAATGTAATCAAGGTTAGGAGGGAAGCAAAAAACTGGGAAAAGATTTTTGCAAGTAGTGTCTATGATGAAGGCCTCATTTTTAAAATATATAGATAACTGAATCAAAGGTAAAAGAATACAAGTCATTCACTAGTAGATAAATGGTCAAAAGATATGAACAGGGAGTTTTCGGAGGAAGAAATTAAAGCCATCTGTAGTAATGTGAAAAATGCTCTACATCATTATTAATTAGACAAATGCAAATCATTTGGGATTTTCTTGTTAAAGATATTGGAATGACTTCCATTTTTTATTCCACCTAATTTTACAGATGAGAAACTGAGGAGAATAAGTGTAAGTGACTTGCCCAGGGTCACACAGCAAGTGAGTATCTGAAGCCAGATTTGAGCTCAGTTCTTATAGACTCCAGGACTACTGCCTTATCCAATGTGTCAACTAGTTGCCCCCAGTTATAATAATGGGGAATGTTAAATAGTACTAGTAAATTGTAAGTAGATACCAGAATTGAAGTTCCCCAATGACAAGGAATTATTTTATTTTGTTTTTGTATCAGCAGTATTTAGGACAATGTCTAGCACATGGTAAATGTTTAATACTGTAGAATGATAACTATTCAATGCTCTACTAATTATCAACACCAGTAATGAACAAAATACATAAATTTGCTTTCAGAAAAGATAGGTACCATAATTATACAAATATTGGGGATATGAACAAAAATAAAGAATTTTTCACTATTAATGGTAAAATTCCTCAAATCTTTCATTTTGGAGATAATAAAGTATTGATTACATAAAATAATGGAACAACATGGAAGATTTGTGGAAAGCAAAAGGTTTATGGGGAGGAAGCACGAATTGTCAATTTACCACGCAGTCAATTTAATATTCACTTCCTAAATGTCAAGCAATATATTGGAATCAAATAGAGACAGAAAGGATGCGATCCACAGAGATGAAAAAAGTAGCTGAAACAATGAAATCTGTCATCCATTATTGTTCAAAATGATTTAGAGATATTAATCATTTTCAGAGGAGATTATGCTTTGGGTCCCTCAGTAAATAAAATATTATTTTTCATTTAGATAATTTGATATGTTAAAATGTTTCGATTGATTAATAATATTGTACATGACTATAGCTTCATTCTAGATAGAGGCAGCATGGTTTTATAGTGAATAAAAAGTTGGTCTTAAATTCAGGAATATGATTTCAAATATCACCTTTGATAGACACTGATCCCATGACCTTGGATAAGTGACCTGGATTTTCAGTACTCAAATATCTATCTACGGATATGAATCATAAAAGATCTGCCAATCTGTCTTGTTGAAAGGAATTTGTATAATTCAAGTTCCTCGTATCAGTCAAACCATAGGTCTAGGGCCTTACTGCATTGTATCATAATATGACATCAGGGCATCCAATCAAAGTACAATTTTGACAATTTCCTCTTTTGGTTTGACCAAATCATTGAGCTGTATTTGTAGTTGTAGACACTATGATTGCTCATGAAGCATGATATTGAAGAGTATAAAAACAATAATGTATATAAAATGCAAATTAAATGCTTTATGGAACTGTGACAATACTATTTTATAATTCGTTACGTATGTCCCAAATGTGTCCTTCTATTTGAAATAGGAACTTATGTAAGGTATACAAAATGTAAGTTAAGGAGTATCTTGAATGTGGTATGCAAGAAATACCTTTATTTTGAACAAAAAGGATCATGGATCTGGGAGTGACTGAAAGGGGGCTCTTGTAAAGAGTGTTACATTATACTAGAAAAGGAGGATAGGTCCATGGCAAGCAGCACACTAAAGAATTCAATACCAGGACACATACAAAACAGGTATAATTAATACTATGTGTAGATTTTCCTTCTCTTCTTCAGATATCCTCTTTATTAAGTAACAGCAAATTTCTCTTTCAACTGAAATTTAATCCATCTAATCTTATTTTTCTGAGTCTTATTCTGGGATAGGTTGTGACATAAGAATCACTCTGTTTGTGTATGTCAGTTCTGTTGGTTGAAGTCAAGGATACATTTTAGAACACTAGTGTTGTCTTAGCTCCTCTTCAGGTTCTCTTACTTTTCTATGTAATTTGTGAACTATCTCAGGTTTGAGCCTTCTGAGTCAAATTGAAATGAAACTGCGCTATGGGATGAAAAGCTGTTAAGCAGGGCACGGGAAAAGAGAAAGTGGACTGGGTGATACAAAGATAATTCAATTATGGAGGAAACTTTTCAAAGAAAAGTAATATGTTATTGAGACGGTAATTGAAATGGCAAAAAACCACATGAAATATGTTTTCAATAACTCAATATTAAAATTTTGGGAGAAGCTGAAATGGGGAAAGATACAACTAGGAAAAAAGTGATGTAGCATTTCCAACTTACAGAAAGGACAGTTTCTGAAGGAGTTCAGAAAGTATGGCAAATTTTCGAAGAACTTTTAACAATCACTGAGATCTTAAGTACAAAGAAGGCAAAATTAGGAAGCAATTTAAAAACCAGGATATTCAAGTAATATTACTGAAACTGTATACAAGGTGAATTTTAATTAGATTATAATTATTATAAATATAATGCATAGCCTCAACTTTAAAATCATGTACAAACACATATATAGATCTAACTGCATTTTTTGAAAGTACTTGATTAAAACTGGGTCATTAGGTGCAGTTTTTAAAATTATTTTAAATAGATAGATGATGATTCTGCTTCTCTAATTTTCATGTCCTTGTTAGTGTTGTTGATCTTTATCTTTATCTTCTTATTTTGCTCCTTGTTCTCTTCCTTTTTGTCTCTGTCCTTTATCCATCTCACCCTCTCTCCCTTTCTCTCTTCCTTTATCTTTTTGTCCCTTCCTTTTTTCGATCTCTTTCTCCCTCCTTTCCTTTATTCTTTTATTTCTTCCACCCTTCTTTCCTTTCCTGTTTCTTTGCAATCTTCTTTCTTCCTTTTATTTCCTTCCTCTTTTTTCTTGTCTTCCCCTCTCCCTTGCCGTACCCTTTGTCTCTTTCTGAAACAATATTTTTTTTTGGCCCAGGTCTATAATTTTATTGATATTAGAAACAAATTCCTCTATATAAAGCTCCATTTGTCTTAAGATTTATTTCTTAATGTGCATTAATTTAGTATTTGCCAAGAAATAGAGAGATAAAAGTGAAAGAATTTATGCCCTCAAGGAATTTGCGTTATATGGGACTTTTATTTTTAGAAAGTTGCCTGGAAGTCCCTAGAAATTAAGCGACTTGCCTAGTTTTGCATGGTTTTTATGTATATTTTTGGTTTAGACTCTGTTTTTAGTAAGTACACACATTCAGCATCCTTCATCCTTCACTTTCATCGTTACATTCAAGTGATAGCTAGAAGATTTAAGAGTTGCCATGACATTTTCAAGACACTATTGACCTATAGAGACAAATGAATTTGATTCAATTCAGCATAAATTCTAAGGTCTACTATATAAGAAACTGTGTTCAATATGTGTTATAAAAAGTAATACCTCTGTTCCTATTTTAAGGTTGAGGAAAATGTAAATATGAATATGCTTAATAGAATGTGATGATAGCAAAAGAGAGATTTATTCAACATACATTAAGAATATTGGAGGACAGAGAAAGCTACTTCAGCTAAATATCACTATGGGTTTCAGGGACCACGTGACACATGAGTGAAGAAGCATTTTGAAGCATCTAAGATGAAGACTAAGTGTATTTAACCTAGGAAAGTGGCCTGTAAAACTGAATTTAAGTAGAAGAAAAGATCTTAAGTTCAGGGAACAAGGAGATTAATATGAAATGAAATTGTCGATGGCTTTAAATGCAAAGGTAACCAACTCTTATTTGATCTTGTAGGCAACAAAGAGGTGTTGAAGCTCTGCAAATGTTGCAATGATGTGATCATACCTGTGATTAGAAAAACTTCTGAAATCTGTATGAAGGACCGTTTGAGGAGAGGCAGACAGAAAGACAGACACACAGAGAAAGAGAGAGACTTCAGAGAAATTAAGAGATTCCCAACAGTAATCCAAGGCATAACGTAGCACAGTGGACATAAGACTGGGACTGGAGTCAAGAAAATCCCTCTGCCTGAATTCAAATGTGATCTAAGATTTTTCTCTCTGTTTGACTGGCCGAAACCCTTAACAGTTTGCCTTAGTTTCCTCATCTGAAAAAGTGAACTGGAGAAGGAAATGGCAACTTACTCCAGCACATTTGCCAAAAAAAAAAAAGAAAAGAAAAGAAAAGAAATAAACCCCAAAAAGCAAAAAACAAAAAACTAAAAGGGTTAATGAAGGGTAGGACAGGACTTACAGATGACTAAAGAATATAGTAATTCAGACAAGTGATAATGAAAGTGATGTCAATTTATTTAAAAATAAACAATAAAAAAAGAAATCAAGCATTGGAGAGAACACTGATTATATTTTAAAAGTTAAATTTCTTGAAATCACCACAGTTTCTTAATTATTTCCTTCACATTAGGGACATGTATGGTTAATAAAAAATTAATTCCATATATATATATAATATACCCCATATATTTAAAAAGAACAAAGAAACAGGTATTTGTTGGATTTTTTGCTTATAATATTTATATCCATTAGGTGGGAAGTAAAAGTGACTGACTGTTAGTCAACTCAAATATCTCTTCTAGCTTTCAAAAAGGAAAGGCAGATGAATGGAGTTTCCTCAGACTGAGTTCTTTAAGCTCTATGGGTCTGTTGAAGGGAACTTCTCCCTGGTACTCCTTTCCTTAAGATTCTTCGTCTTAGGGGTCTGAATCTATCAATGGAATATAATAGGTTCCTTTATGTTTCAAGGCAAAAAAATAAAATCCCATGACTCTATTAAAAATATCACCTTTCTTTTGGGGAATTTGCCAGTTTATTAACAACAACAACAACAACAACAACAACAAAAACCCCACATAATCAATCTATTTCATCCTGTACTTGCTTCAAAGTGATGTGCAAAGACACCAAATTTAAATAAAAAAGAACATACATTTGATTATATTCTGTGAGCCATTGATTACTTAAAGTCACACTGCCCTCACATTTGGAACATATATAAGGAAATATATAGAGGGCACAATTAACATCAGCACCAATATTTCTCCAAAGAAAATACACTTTACAATAAATACTATTAAACCCAATAAGAAGAGTTTAAAGAAGTCACGTGAAAGGCTGGATTTAAATTGAGACCTGAAAAGAAATAGTGAGGAAGAGAGCACAGGACAGATGAGTGCTTTATCTACTTCTTATGAAGAGACAGATTACTGCATTCATAAGGACAGTTCATCTTCCGCCTGTCTATAACTCCAAAGAGGCAAGCAGTTATGTCCATAAAGACTCCCTACTTCTAATCACCATCACTGACTCTAGGTTTACTCTGTGGACAGCAATGAGAAAACTTCTGCTGTTACTCAGTTGATTAAGTAATATGTTCCCAACTATAGATAGAAAAAGAATGTAGATAGCTTCCTCCTCTAGTCTCTAAGCATTCTGTTTCGTTTTTTGGTTTTATTTTTTGTTTGCTTTTTATTTATCTTTAACACAGTTTATAACAGATAAAGCAATTCAGACTTTTGGTCAAGTGATACATCTTTCTAAAGTATTTACAATATAGACCTCAAAAGAATTTTTGTTTCTTAAAACATTAGCCACTTGAGACACAGATAATATTTATGTTGCTAACTTCACAAGCTTTTGACCTAATTGTCTCCACAGTATTACTAAGAATTAAAGGACCCTAACTTAATGTTGTTGGTCTAAAATCCTATGCCTAATAGCTTAATTTTAGACAACTTTGGATGTTTACCTATCCATAATCTATAATTGAATAGATCTGGTATTAAACTTACAAATCTTTTGACTCTAGGAAATTGCCACCAAAAGTAAGGACAATTCAGGGATACAATATCTCCCCAAGTTCATGTCAGTTCCAGGGAGGATTAGATTATCCACTTGCATTCAGTCATGCTTAAAGTCTGCCAGGTGTCAGCGGGGAAATTGAGTCAGGAGAATCCCACCTCAGCCCATGCTGAACAGCCACTCTCCCACCCTTCCCTTGAGACCACCTATGCAGTTCATACCAGCACCTCATCAGCTTAATGGCATCATGGATTGGAGACTCAGATCGCCTTTCTTGCTACTCATACCTGGAGTTAGACTCAGAAGAATATTCACTTAATAGTCCCATAGCATCTAAAAATGGCAAGTTCCAATAACCAGGTTTCAAATATGATTATAGTTTCACTTTGGCTAAGGAACATCTTTTGAGGCAAGTCTTAAGTGGCTTACATGCTTTTCTATACATGTTCTAGTTCCTGGTTAAATGACAATCATAAAATCAAATTTACCATTAAAACTTTGACTTTTCCATCAATGCCAAATTGTCTCCCCAAGTTACCTTCCTCTAGGAAAATTTAGACTGAAATTCTTTTCTCCAAACTAAAGATGTCGTTGATTTATTCTCAGTAATTAATTCAGTCTATTGTTTTAATACTAATTGCTTTTACCTCACTTTGTAACATGTCCAATTTTTCTCCCCATCACTCCCGGGACTTCCCCAGTTTCCTAATAACTGACATTCTGATTACTCCTTCCCTCAATGTACCCTCCCCTCCATCACACCCCATCCCTCTCGTATCCCCATCTTCTCTCTTTTCTTGCAGGGCAAGATGAATTTCCACACCCCTATCTCTGTATTTCTTATTTCCCGATTATATGCAATAAAAATTCTCAACATTCATTTCTAATACTTTGAATTCCAACTTCTCTCCCTCCCCCCTTTCTCCCCAGCCCCACTGAGAAGGTAAGCAATTCAATACAGACTAAGTATATGTTATTTTGCAAAAGACTTCCATAATAATCATGTTGTGTAATACTAATTATATTGCCCTCTGACCTACCCTATCCCTCTTATTTTTCCCCCTACAATTGTCCTTGTCCCTTCTCTAAAGTGTTTGTTTCTAGTGACTCCCTTCTCCCAGTGGCCCTCCCTTCTAACATTCCCCTCCCTCCACTTGTCTCCTCCTCTCCTACTTTCCTGTGGTGTATATATATTTTCATATCAAATTTAGTGAGCGTGTTATTCCCTCCTTAAGCCACACATGGCGGGAGCAGCTTTATCCCCTCCCCCCCTTTCCCTTATCTCCTCCATTGAATAAGATTTTTCTTATCTCTTTTATGGGTTATAGCCTACCCCATTTCATTACTCCCTTTCTCTTCCCGGAATTTTCTTCCTTCACCCCTTAATTTTTATTTTGTTTTATTTTATTTTGTGTGTGTGGATATCATCTCTTCTGATATAACACACCCTATACTCTCTATCTATCTATGTGTATGTGTGTGTGTGTATGCACAATCTCTCCAAATACCCAAATACTGAGAAAAGATTCAAGAGTTAAAAATATTTTCTTTCCATGTAGTAATGTAAAAAGTTCAGCTTTAGAGAGACTTTTATGGTTTTTCTTTTCTGTTTATCTTTTCATGATTCTCTTGATTATTGTTTTAGGAAGTCAAATTTTTAAATACAGATCTGGTCTTTTCCTCAACATGAAATCTTGAAATTTGTCTATATCACTGAATGACCATTTTTTCCCTTGAAGACATATATTCAGATTTGTTGGGTAGATCATTCTTGCCTTCAATTCCAGTTCTTTTGAATTCTGAAATATCCCACTGCAAGCCCTTCGTTTGCTTAATGTTGAAGCTGCCAGATCCTGTGTTATCCTGATTGTATTTCCACAGTACTCAAATTGTTTCTTTCCATCTGCTTGCAGTATTTTCTCCTTGATCTGGGAACTCTGAAATTTGGCCACAATATTCCTAGGAGTTTCTCTCTTTGGGTTTCTTTGAATGATGAATTCTTTCAATATCCATTTTGCCCATGATTCTATAGCATCAGGGCAGTTTTCCTTGATAATTTCATGCAAGATAATGTCTAGGCTCTTTTTAGATCATGGCTTTCAGGCTGTCCAATAATTTTTAAATTGTTTCTCCTGGATCTATTTTCCAGGTCAGTTGTTTTTGCAATGAGTTGTTTCCCCTTATGTTCTATTTTTTTTTAAATTTTTTGTTTTGTTTACTGTCTTCTTGGTTTAACTCATAGTCATTTGTTTCCCTGGACTCAATTTTCTCTTTCAAGGAACTATTTTGTTCGGTGGGCTTTTGAACCTTCTCCCCCATCTGACCACTTCTGCTTTTTGAAACATCTTTCTCCTCCTTTGCTTTTTAGACCTCTTTTTTTTCCAATTGAGTTAGCCTTTTTTTAAAGCTGTTATTTTCCTCAGTGTTTTTTTGGTTCTCCTTTAGTAAGCTGCTAACTTGTTTTTTTTAAGGTCTTCTATTGCCTGAGCCAAGCTTAAGTCCCCTTTCGAGACAGAGGCCTTGACTCCCTCTGACAGTATGCTTTGTTCTTCCTCATCTGAAAGGATGGGGAGAGACACCTGTTCCCCAAGAAAGTTACCTTCTATGGTCTTATTTTTCCCCTTTTCTGGCCATTTTCCCAGCCAGTTACTTGACTTCTGAGTTTCCTCTCCACAACCACCTGGCCTCCCGTTATGCCCAGCCAGCGCTTGGGGTCTGAGATTCAAATGCTGCTCCCAGCCAGTGCTTGGGGGCTGAGATTCAAATGCTGCTCCCAAGCCTCTGGTGCATCGGGTAGGAGTGGGAGGGCTATTCAGTGTGAGATTAAGTTCAGCTGCGCTGGTAGGGGCAGGGATGCCACACTGGGTTCAGTTCCCTTAGGGGGTTTACGTAGAGACCTTTAATATTGAGCTCTGGCCACTGCCTGCTTTGGGAGCACCTGTCTGCTGCTGCCTCTGCTGCTGCCTCCCGAGGGGGCCTGAGTTATGGGGAAACCCTGCTCTCCTCTTGGCCAGCCGAAAAGTCCCTCTCACTGATCTTTGGCACCTGTAGTTTGAGGGATCTGTGCTGCCCCTGAAGACTGCTCGTATCTGCTCCTTTCAGTGCCACGTGGTCAAGGCAGGGCTGGGCTCTGATTCATGTCTGGTGCACGACAGGCCTTTCCTGTCGATTCTTCAGGTCTCTCTGGAACAGAAATCTCCTCCGCTCCGTTATTTTGCGCCTTCTGCTGCTCTAGAATTTGTTGAGATTTCTTCTTTACAGGTATTTTATGGGCTGTGGGGTAAGAGCTAAGGGTCTGTGTATCTTTCTACTCCGCTGTCTTGGCTCCTCCCCACTTTCTAGTATTCTTGATGAAAAGCTTCTCTATGTGTTCTGAAGGAAGTATTTTTTTTATGTGAAATCTCATTTTTTTCAAAACCGTATAACACTTCAAGTCCTAACACTACAAATACCCCAAATTTAAGGAGTTACTACTTAAAACATGACCTACCTGCAGAGATTGAAATTCAGAGTGCAATATATTCTTAGTGGTGGTGGTAGTGATGATGATGATGATGATGATGATGATGATGATGATGATGATGATGACAAAGATGATGATGATGAACCACATGATGGGGAGAATATTTCTAATAAAAGTTTTCACATTTTTTTTTGTTACCATTACTGGAAAACAGTGAACAGATTTTCAACATGACTTCTAATGTAGTATAAGGATTTCTTTATTTTCCCTGTTATGTGCAGATATAAATTAGATGAAAATAAAATATTAAATATTTAAGCAAAATTTTATTAAGTAGATTGAAAGTATAAATTATTTTATACATAATTTTGGTTCAAAAGTAAGTTTGTTGGGGCTTTTCCCCCTCTCATATGATATGTCTCTCTTGTTACAGACAGATTCACTGCCAGGCAATTTTGTTGAAATGAGTCGGTAATATAACTGAAACTTAAAAAAAAAAAAACCCTCAGAACTGACCTACCTTAGACTGAAAGAAGTGACAATTTGAACAATTAAACCCTTTTTACTTCCCATTGTTGTCCCCGCTCTTTTTAATCTCCCTTTCTTTCTCCCTCTAACTCTCAATCTCTGCCGTTATTCAGAGCACATTCAAGTAAAAAAAAAATAACATAATGCTAAAATAGGAAGAAAATTAAGGTCAGAGAAATGAACTAAATACTTTAAAAACAGATAAATAAAATCAACTTACACTACCAAAAACTGAATATCTTAATGTATCCTACTTATGAATTAGTTTATGCTGAGAGAGACAGATGTAGTAGGTAGGAAAATGAATAAATGTGTCTCATCCACTATGTTGATTTAAAAATAGCTACAAAATTTACATCTAAGAAAATTGTTAAGCTAGAGGGAAGAAAAGAAATTAATTTAATTGATTAATTGATTACTTTTTTAATTGATATAATTTTCTTTTGTTTAAAATTGATAGTATTTTCTCAGTCTACACAGTATGCTTTATTTATAGTCATTTCCATTTAAGTAGCAATGCTTGCAAATTAAATACACATTTTTGAAACAATAGGTTACAAATTTTCTTAGTTGATTATTTATTTATTTCGTTAATAAATATTAAATAAAATTTATTAAATAAACTTTGTTTATTTCATTAAACATTTATAAGACATGTGATTTTTAAAATTATTGAATTCCAAATTATCTCCCTCCTTTTTGCCTCTTTGTCCTCCTTGAATAGTCAAGCACTTTCATTTTGATTACATGCGTAGGATAATAATGAAGACATATTCCTATAAATCTTGTTGAAAAGGAAAATATAAACAAAATAAAATAATAAAAGTGAAAAGAGAAGTTTAAAAATGTACATACTTCAGTATGCACTTAGAGTTAATTAGTCTCTCTCTGGAGGCAGATATAATTTTTTGTCATCGGTCTTTGGGAATTGTCTTGCATCACTGCTTTAGTTAAAGTGGCTAAATACTTCACAGTGGATAAACTTTACAAAAATTCTGCTCTTCTGTACGATATTCTGCTTCTGGTTACTTTTTGTGTCTCTTTTACCAAGCTGTTAATTTCTTTTCATAATTGACTTCCTTTGCTTTAATTCATTAACCTGATTTTTTTTTCTCTACCACTCTTTTTATTTTGATCTTTCTTGTTTCTTTCAGGAATTTTTGTTGGCCATATGCCCAATTTACAATTTTCTTTGATCTTTTGATTTTATGTGTTTCAAGTTGAATTTCTTCTCAGATTTTGTCTTCATTTTGCTTGTCATTAATTTAGTTTTTTATGGTCATGTCATTTTTTTTAAGTTGCTTATTTTCTCACTGTATTTGTTGATTAGGAATGTTTTCTTAATGTTAGAATCTGTTGCTGACAAGGGGGTGGGGTGGGCTCTGTCTCAAGTCTCAAGTTTTTAACACTGATTTTTTGAGAGCTAATTCTGGGTTTTTGAAATTTTCCAGTGCTTCCCAGGTGGTGTAAGCTGGAGAAAGTTGTGCTCACTGCTATCTCAGTCTGTACTGTGTTCTATACCCAGGAAAGACCCCTGATTCCTTGGGATTAGAAATTATATTATTCTTGAATGTTCGACATTGTCTGCCTCTCAGCCATTCCATTTCATCTGACTGAGAGGGATCTTCTCTGTCCTTGAACTGTAACTTAGAAATTGCTGTAGGCAATGGATTTGCCAAATCCTTGTTATCCAGGAAACCCACTTCTATTGACCAAAATCACTTCTCTTTGCCCTTCAACCATTGCTCAGAAGATATTTTTGGTAATAGAGTTGCCAAGAAGTTCTTTGTCCTACATATATTGCTAGCAGAGGGAGATCCTATCATCTTTTTTTGAAGAATGACCAAGTTCCCTTAGTGCCTCTGTCTTGGTAACTGCCAAAGCTGTCACTGCTTTTACTCTTCACCTCTTATTCCTACCAATGGTGTTTCAACCATATTAACTCTGAGTCAGTTTCCTCCTCCATGTCACAAATCTCTATTTCTGACCTATTCCATTGAATTGGGCTGAAAAGAAAATCTCCCATTCTGACTTTTTGTTGTCTCTCCCACTCCAAACATTTATTAGAGGAATTATTTTAAAGTTTCCTGGAAGGACATGTTGGGAAAGCTCAGTTGAGTGCTCCTTTGCTTTACCATCTGTCTCCAATCTCAGAAGTCACATTTTAAAATGGTGAAATAAACGAATATTATGTGAGTATTCTATGCCACTTGCTTTCCCCAATCCCTCAACTATTCGTGGAAAAAGTGAAAAGGTGAAATTAATGTCTATAGGGGGTGAATTTCAGCCTTGTAGGTCTTAGGCTAATTATAGAGTACATGGGTTTAGGGGCTAGTTCACATGTAACTGGAAAGAAATTCAGGAAACAAATTCAAATCCAGGGGGAAATAGATTATGAAATTTTCAAAGAAATAACTATTAAGTTTCAGGCAGTATGGATTGCTAGATAATTGGGTTACCAAGACTACCTGAAAAGTCCAATAAAGCATTTATTCAAGACCTTTTTAAAGTAACATTAAGCTTGAGAGTTTAAGTAGAGGGTGGAAAATTAACAGCAACGTGTCATGCATGGAAACATTATAATAACTGGGCATTTCTTAAATGATCCCAGTATGAGTGGTGAAGGAAGTATACTTCTCCTAAAAGGCAAATACAGACATAATTAGAAATGAGATTACAAAATTGGATTACAATGATTTAGGTCATTCAAGGATAATAGTAATGGACATTTATATAACACTTAAATATTCGCAAGGAACTTTACCTGTATGGTTTTATACAATTCTCACAAAAACACGACCTGATAAGAACCACTTAAAAGTCAACATTTCATAAAACTAAAGTTTGCATAAAACTTTTCAATCATTGTCTCATTTGCATTTCTCTAATCAGTAATGATAAAGAGTGTTTTTATATGACTATACATATCTTTAATTTCTTCATTTGAAAATGGCCTACACATGTTCTTTGACCATTTATCATTTGGGGAAATACTAATATTCTGTTAAATTTGGCTATGTTCTCTATATATGTTAGAAATGAAGTCTTTATCATATATATATATATATATATATATATACATATATATATAGTATATATACATACCATATGTATTATATATATACAATATATAGTATATATATATACATATATATATATACAATATATACATATATATATATTGTTTCCCAACTCATTGATTTCCTTCTAAAATTGTTTGCGCTGACTTTGCTTGTGCAAGTCATTTTGATTTAATGTAGTCAAAATTATCCACTTTGCATTTCATAGTTATCTCTCTGTATTGTTTGGTCATAAGTTCTTCTTTTGTCCATATATCTGACAGGGAAACTATGCTTTGCTCCCCTAATTTACATATATGTCATCCCTTATGTTTAAATCATGTACCTATTTTGACATTATCTTTGTATGACATATGAGACGTAGCTCTATATCTAGTTTCTGCCAAACTGTTTTCTAGTTCTTCTACTAATTATTATCAAACAATGAGTTCTTATTGCAAAAGCTGGAATGGTTGAGTTTATCAAATAGTAGAGTTATAGCCATTTATCACTGCGTCATATATACCTAACATATTCCATTGATGCACCATTCAGATTCTTAGTAACAATTAGTTTGGTAATTTCCATTTTCAGTATAGTTTTAGATATGTCATGGTTAAGCCATCTTCTTTTGCATTGTTTACATTAATTCCCTTGATATTTTTGTCCTATTGCTCTTCCAGAAGCATCTTGCTATACATTGTCTCTAGTCCTATAAAACATTTTTGATACTTTTATTGCCATGGCGTCGAAGACATTAATTTAGGTGGAATTGTCATTTTTATTATATTAGCTCAGCCTATCCATGAAAAACTGATTATTTTCAAATTGTTTAGATCTGACATTATTTATGCAAAGGGTGTTTTGTAGTTGCGTTCACTTAGTTCATGGGTTGGTCTTGGCAGGTAGGTTCCCAAATATTTTACAATGTCTCCAGCTGTTTTAGATCAAATTGCTCTTACTAGCTCTTGTCGTTTGGCTTTGTTGGTGACATTTGGAATTTTGATGATTTATGTCACTTTATTTTATATCCTGCAACTTTGCTAAATTGTCAGCTATTTCAAGGAGGTTTTTACTTGATTTTCAAAATTCTGTAAGTGTACCATCATATCATCTGCAAAGAATAATAGTTTTGTTTCTTCATTGCCTATTCTAATTCATTCAATTTGATTTTCTTCTCTCATTGCCAAAACTAGCAATTCTAGTATAGTGTTGAAAAATAATAGTGAAAATCGGTATCCTTATTTCACACTTTATTCTATTAAAAACACTTCTAGCTTATCTTCATTACAGAAAACGCTTGCTGATGGTTTTACAAGATACTGCTTATCATTTCAAGGAAAACTGAATTTATTCCTATCCTCTCTATGGTTTTTAATAGAAATTGGTGTTATATTTTGTCAAAATCTTTTTATGTATATGTCTAGACAATCATATGATTTCTATTAGTTTTCTGATAGATATGATCAATTATGCTGATAATTTTCTTAATATTGAACCAACTCTGCATTTCTTGCATAAATCCCCCCGTCATAGCTTATTATCCTTGTGAGAAAGGGTTTTAATTTCTTTACATTTCATTTAAAAAAATTTGCTCTCACATTCATTAGGTGAATTGATCTATAATTTTTCCTTCTCTGTTTTGACTCTTCCCAGTTTAAGAATCAACACTACATTTATGCCACAACTGACCTATTTTATTTTATGCTTATTTTTCAAAATGGTATTGGGATTAATTGTTCTTTAAATGTTAGTAAGAATTCACTTGTACATCCGACTCTACATAATTTTTCATTGATGACTTGTTCAATTTCGTTTTCTTCTAAAATGTGGTTATTTAAGTTTTTTTATTATCATGTCTTTTAATGTGGGCAATTTACTTTGTAAAGAGTCATACATTCCTTTCAATTAGATTGTTACATTTGTTGGCATGAAGTTGGGCAAAATAGCTGCCAATTAACTCATTTATTTCCCTCTTCATTACTTGTTAATTCAGCTTTATTTTCATTTTTGATACTGGTAATTTGGTTTTCATCTTTGTTTTTAAACAAACTAACCAAAGGATTATGCATTTTATTGGTTTATTCATAAAAGCAGCTCTTTGCTAAACTTATTACATTAATTACTTCGTTTTTTCAATTTTATTAATCACTCCTTTGATTGTCAGAATTTCTACTTGAGTATTTAAAAGAGGATTTTTAATTTATTTCATTTCCAACTTACTTAGTTGCACCCCTCAATTCACTGATTTCTTCTTTCTCCATTTTATCCATGCAAACATTTCCATATATCAAATTTTCCTGAAGGATTGTTTTGATTTGTTCCCATGAATTTTGATATATTGTTTCGATATTGTCATTCTCTTTGATGACATTATTGATTGTTTCTGTGATTTGTTATTTAACCTACCCATTCTGTAGAATCAGACTATTTAATCTGAAACTACTTTTTAGTTTACTTTCCCATGGTCCTTTATTACAAATAATTTTTATTACATCATGATCTGAAAAGGTTGCATTTAATATTTCTAGCATTCTGCCTTTGTTTATGGGGTTTCTATGCCATAATTCATAGTCATTATTTAGTAAGTTCCATGTAGCTCTAAGACAAAGGTGTATTCCTCTCTATGCCCATTCAGTTTTCTCAAGAGTTCTACCATATGTAAATATTCTAAAATTCTATTGATCTCCTTAATTTCTTTCTTGTTTATTTTGTGGTTAGATATATCTAGGTCTGAGAGGAGGAGATTGAGGTCTCTCACTAGCATAGTTTTGTTATCTTTTTCTTCCCGTATGTCACTTAAATTTTCCTCCAGCAATTTGAATGCTGTACCACTTTCTGCCCTTATGTTGTGAATTGTTATTACTTCAGTGTATATGGTACCTTTTAGCAAGATGAAGTTTCCTTCCCTATACCTTTTAATTAGATGTTTGTTTGTTTTCCCTCATATCCAGATTGTTGCCCTTACTTTTTGTACTTCACCTAAAACATAATATATTCTATTCCAGTCTTTTTACCTTCATTCTGTGTTTATCTCTCTGCTTCAGGCGTCATTCTTCTGAACAACATATTATAGGATTCTGGTTTTTAATCCATTTTGCTATCCATCTCTGTTTTATGATTGTGTCCATCACATTCACATTCACAGTTACGATTATTAACTATTATTATTTCCCTCCATTCTGCAACCCCCATTTATGCTTTTCCTGCTCCTTTCCCACCTCACCAGAATTTTTCTTCTTATAACCATTTTGCTCAATCTGCCCTCATTTTTATTAGCCCCCTTTTTCTTTCCCTTTTCCCATTCTGTTTCTGCCCTTCCTTCCTCCTTCCTTTGTTTCAGTCCACCCTTCTCTTATTTTTCCTTTCTCTTTTTCTTTCTACTTCTCTATAGGGTAAGATAAATTTCTCTACCCAACTAAATGTGTATTTTCTTTCCTCTTTTAACCAAATCGAATCAAAGTAAGGATGAAACCATGCTGACCCTCTCCCTTCTTTCCCTCTAATATAATAGGACATTTGTGTCACTTTCTTTGATATAATTTATCCTAGTCTAACACATCCTTTGCTCTTCACACAGTAAAATCTTTTTTGCCACTTTTTTATGTCATCATGGAAAAGTCAACTTATACCTATATTTTTTGTAAATGTATATCCTTTTAAACAGTTCCCAAGAGTTAGAAATGCTATCTTCCCAAGAAGCGATATAGTGAATAGCATTTTTTCTTTCCTTTTTACCACTCTATGCTTCTCAAAAGTCTTGTATTTGAAGGCTTGATTTTTTTTTTATTCAGCTTCATTTTTTTCATCAGAAAACTTTGAAAATTCTTTACTTTGTTGAATGTATGTCTTTTCTCCTGAATGATTATGTTCAATTTTCATGGGTAGTTGACTCTTGGTTGCAATCCAAGCTCCTTTGACTTTCAGAATAACATATTTCAATTCCTCGGATGCTTCAATGTAAAACCTGGTAAGCCCTGTGTAATCATGACTGTGACTTCTTGATATTTGAATTGTTTCTTTCTGGTTGCTTGGAGTAATTTCTCTTTTACCTGATAAATTTTCCTTGGAATTTTCATTTTGATATTTCTCTCAGGAGGTGATCAGTAGATTCATTCAACGTCAATTTTACCCTCTGATTCTAAATCACTAAATCACCAGGGCAGTTTTCCTTTATACTTTCTTGAAAGTTGCTGTCCACGCTCTTTCTGATCGTGGAATTCAGGTAGTGCAATAATTCCTAACATATCCTGTATCTGTTTTCCAGTTCAGTTGTTTTTCCAATGAGCTGTGTTATATTTTATTCATTTTTTTGTTGTTTGGATTCGTTGGATGGATTCTTTTTCATGTTTTTTGGTTTTAATATATAGCTTACTATTCACTTTTCAACACTCACTTTAACAAGGATTTGAATTCCAAAATTTCTCTCTGTCTCTCCTCACTACCACTCCAGGACAGTATGTTTCCCATCCACCCTTTCTTCCAATCTGTCCTCCCTTCTACGACCCCAAATTTCTTCCATTCCTCATCCCTTTATTTTCCTGGAGGGCAAAATAGATTTTCATCATCCATTGCCTGTACATCCTATTTCCAGATTGGAATAAAAAATATTTTAATACAGATTTTCAAAGTTTTTAGTTCAGTATTCTCTCCCTTCCTCACTCCCCACCCAGCTTCATTGAGAAAGCAAGCAATTTAATATAGGTCATACATCATGAAAACCATTTCCCTAACAGTTATGTTGCAAAAGACTAACCACATTTTCCTCTATCCTGCCCTGTCAAAGATTTATTCCATTCTCTCCCTTGACCTGTCCCCCACAATAGTTTTTGCTTCTGATTATTCCATTCCCCAATTTGCTGTCCTTTCTATTATCTTCCCTCTCCTGTCCCATTGCCCCATGCCTTCCTGCAGGGTTAGATAGCTTTCCATACCCAACTGAATATGAGTCATTTCTTCCTTAAGTGAAATTCCATGAGAGTAAAGCTCACTTACTCCATTTGATCTACCCCCTCTTCTCATCTACAGTAAAAAGTTATATGTACCCTCTTTTATGTAAAATGATTTGCTACATTCTATGTCTCCCTTTGTCTTAACTCCTAGCACATTTCACTCAAAAGTAAATTTTATTTTTTAGGTATTCTTTCATATTCATCTCACCCTGTGACAGGGCAGCTAGGTGGTGCAGTGGATAGAGCACCAGTGCAGGAGTCAGGAGGACCTCAGTTCAAATCTCACCTCAGACACTTGACACTCACTAGCTGTGTGACCTTGGGCAAGTCACTTAACCCCAATTGCCTCATCCTGAATCATCCCCAGTCGTCCTGAAGAATATCTGGTCACTGGATTCAGATGGTTGTGGAGGAGAAGTGAGGCTGGTGACCTGCACAGCCCTCACTCACTCAAAACAAAGTCAAGTGCAAGTCATTTCATTATTTCTCTGATAGAATGGTCTTCTTTCGACAATGAAGGATGAATGCACACCCTGTGACATTTGTCTAGGTGTGTGTGTGTGTGTGTGTGTGTGTGTGTTTGTGTGTGTGTGTTTCCACATTATTAGAATTGTTTCTTTCTGGCTCCATGTACTATTTTCTCCTTAACCTGGGAACTCTGGAATTGAGCTACAATATTCCTAGTGTTTTTCCTTTAGAGCTCTATTTCAGGTAGTAACTGGTCAATTCTTTCTATTTCTATTTTATTTTCCCATAAAATGGTTAGCTTCCATCTGCTCCATTCTACTTTATAAGGAACTATTTCCTTCAGTGAGCTTTTGGACTTCCTTTTCCATTTGATCAATTTTGCTTTTTAAGGCATTCTTCTCCACATTGGCTTCTTGGACCTCTTTTACCATTGTGATTAGTCTACTTTTAAAGATGTTGTTTTTCCCAGTGTTTTAGAGGGTCTCCTTTGGCAAGCTGTTGACTCATTTTTCATCATTTTCTACATACTTCTCATTTCTACCCCAATTTTTCCTCTACTCCTTTTACTTGATTTTCAAAATCCTTCTTCAGGTTTTCCATAGCCTGAGGACATGTGACTTCGGATGCAAGAACCTTGACTTTGCTGTCATCTTCCTCTGGTTATACGTTTTGATCTTCCTCATGAGAAAGGTTAGAAAAAAATACCTTTTTCTCTAAGAAAGTAACCTTCTCTATTCTTATTTTTCTCATTTTTTGGCATTTTTTCAGCCAATGACTTGACTTTTGAGTCTTTTTTCTAGTAAACATTATACTATCCCAGGCTTCAGAGGTATAGTTGTTGTCTGTGGTATCTCTAGGGCCTTGTAAGTTCTTAGTTCCTACAATGTGGCATAGTCAAGGAAGGGGTATTTACTCCTCTTCTGGTATGTACTCTGGTCTGTGAGCAACCACAAGCACGTTTTCAGTCCTGTAACTGCAAGTAGGATTCCCTCTGCTACCAGCTCAGCCACACCAGTGCTCCTCCTCACATCAGGAGAGCAACTCAGGAATGAAAGCCAGATCAGCTGCCAGATTCCTCCATCATCTGTCGACCAGGTGCTCCAGAAGCTACTGTTGCTGTGGCAGTGGCTGCCCCCACCCTGGGACTGGGACTGAGGCCAGATCCCCTTCCCCTCTCACCTAGGTCAAAGTAATTTCTCACTGATTTTTGAATCTGACTTTTTCATTTGGTTCAGAAATTTGGAAACCACAGCGACTGTCCTTGATTCAGTATCCTGAAGCCTGCACCAGTCCCATATGTGCCTGTGTTCCACTCTGACCCCCGTCTTTCTGCAAGTTTTCTTGGGTTGGAAATCTGTTTCACTTTCTCCTCTTGTGCTTTCTGTTACTCTATAATTTTTTGATTCATATTTGCAAGTATTAAGGGCTTTTGGGGTAGAACTCTTTCAGGTCCACACTTCAGTTCTGTCATCTTGGTTTCACTCTCTGCTAGATAAATTCTTAATGGCTCAACGAGTCATTAGTTTCCATATGCCTAATTCTCATTTTTAATGAATTATTTTCTTCAACTAGTTTTTCTACTTCCTTTATAATTTGACCAACTTTACTTTTAAAGGACCTGTTTTCTTTCAGTGGATTTTAATTTCCCATTTGGCCAATTGTATTTTCAAGCAATCATTTTGTGAATTTGTTTTTTTTTCAAATTTCCAAGCTTTTAATGCTCTCTTGCATGCCTCTCATTTTTTCCCAAATCTTCTTCCACATTTTTATTTTATTTTTTATTTTTTTGACTCTTTCAAGGAGGCTTAATGGGCTTGAGACAATTTCGTATTTGTCTTTGTTTTTTACATGTTGGCTTTTTGACAATGTTTCCCTTTTCTGAGTTTGTATTTTGATGTTTCCTGTAAAAAAATAGTACCTTTCTATGGTAAATGGATTTTTTTTGTTTCTTGCTTATTTCTTCTCTATTTTGTGGCTGCTAAAGTTGAGTTGTAACACTCAAGTTCTTATGAAAATCTATCTTACACTACAGGAAAGCAGGAATGATAGAAAGTGGGGGGAATGATAGAAAGGAAGGCAGATGGTAGGAGGGTGTAATTAGAAGTAAACACTTTAGGGGAGAGAAAAGGTAAAAAGAGAGGATAGAATAAATGGGGGGGCAGAATAGGATGGAGAAAAATATATTTAGTCTTTCACAACATGACTATTATGGAAGTCTTTTGCAAAACTGCATATATATAGCCTATATTGAATTACTTGCCTTCTCAATGGGGATAGGTGGGGAGGGAGAAAGGGAGAGAAGTTGAAACTCAAAGTTTTAGAAATGAATGTTGACAATTGTTTTTACATTCAACTGGGAAATAAGAAATACAGGTAATGTGGTGTAGAAGTCGATCTTGCCCTACAAGAAAAGAGAAAACATGGGAAAAAGGGAAGGAAGGGGTCTGATAGAAGGGGAGGGGGTCAGTTGGGAGAAGAGGTAATCAGAATGCATGGTGTATTGGGGTGGGGGAGCAGAGAGATGAACAGAAAATTTTGAAGTCAAAGTCTTGTGGAAATGAATGTTGGAAATTAAAAATTAATTAATTAAATCACCTGAAAAAAGAAAAAAAGGAAAAAAATAAAGTTGCACTGTCAACCTAAAGAACAAGGGGTGCCCAGACAACTTCCACTTGTTGCCTGGGTTTGGGGCTCTTAATTTACCTTCTATGCTGGTGCTGAAGGTCTCAGAGGTGGTCTGCTGTGTCACTGATCTGCTGAGCTAGGATCATGTGCTGAGCCATGGAAGTACGTAGCTTGAGAAAGCAAGTCATTACCTTTATCCAGTGAGGCTGGGTGACCTTGCACAGCCTTACTTTCCTCAAAACAAAATAAAGTGCAAGTCATGCCATTATTTCTCTGATGGCATGATCTTCTTCAGCAAAAGCAGGATGAACACAATCCTGTGAGCAGATGCAGATGGCTGAAGGTGGACCCAGCTAGCTGGGTAATTCAGCTCCTCCCTCTACTGTCAGTCTCCCCCTCCCCTTCCTTCTCCTCTTCAAAGCAAGGTAAAATTGGATGACAAAACGACAACCAGTTAACTTTGCTTTTATTGGCCAGTTTCGTTGCCTTGCTTTACCTTGCCTTGCCTTTCCCAAAACTTTAAATCTACAGCACTCTGAAGCTGGGATGCCAATGGGCACCTATTAAGGGCTCTTCTGAGACCTCTTAGCTTTAGAACAATTATCAATAGTAACTGTTGCTGGTTCCCTCCCAACCTGATGTCTTTCTTTTTCTTGACCTCATTAAAGGGTCCATGCTCTGGCTACTACTTAAACCATCGTCTTCAATTAATGGGTGTTACCTGACTCTAAGTGAATACTTGCAAAGACCTTGGCCTAAAGGGCCCCAGATCTCCCGGTGTATCCTGGGTCATCTCCAGTCATCCTGATGACTGTCTGGTCACTGTCTTCAGGTGGGTCTGCAGGAGAAGTGAGGTTGGTGACTTCCATAACCCTCCCCCACTCAAAACAAAGTCAAGTGCAAGTCATGTCATCATTTATCTGATGGCGTGGTCTTCCTTGGAAACAAAGGATCAACACTCCATTAGGGTGCTTGAGCAAAAGTCAATGTTTATGTTGATGTCCCCTAGTATGAAGACAGTCAGTCATTCAGGATGAGGGGAAAACTGAGAGCCATATACTGAACTCACTGAGGAAGAAAGAGGAGTTACCTGGAAATCTGCAGACAACAGTTGCCATAAGGCTATTTCAGTAGTGCAGTAGGGGTTGATGAATGCCTGCCACGAGAAAGTCGTCTCTCTACCTGGGTAGAGAATAAGAATCTTACATAAGAGACTTGTGAATTAAGAAAGTGCAAGATTTAATAATATACTGGGAATGTGGAGTGAGTGTGACAGTGGCACTAAGGTTTGAAAGCTGGTGACAGAGGATGATGTTGCTTTAGATTTGTACAGAAAAGTCAGGAAAAGAAAATGTTAAAGATAGATAGTCTGTGCTATTTTGGACATGTTGATTTTAGGTATATGGATAAAGATGCCTCAAATAAGTAAGTTGCAAGTCTGGAGCTGATGAGAGTGATTGGAGCTAGGTTTATAGATACGAGGATCCATTCCACAGAAATTATTGCTAAACCCATAGGAGCTGAAGAGATCACTGTAAGGCCAAGTAAAGTAAATTCTTTTCCTGGTTTTGTTTTACTAAAAGTGCTCGTGATTTAATAAAGTGACTAAAGAAGATCTTTCCCACCCATTGGTGAACCTGCCCATTGAGGGAAGCTTGATTAGGAGAGTCGTTTTCTAGAAGAGCTCCAAGTAAATTTTAGTTATTATATTGAGGCACTGGATCAGAGGGTCATGCCCTCTGCATCTGAAAACTGAATAAATACTCTGAGGGTGAGGTTTGACTTTGAAATGGACTTGTTTGTTTGGTCAGATAAGGATGCTGGGAAGCCTCTTAGGAGCCCCCTGACTTGGAAAGCCCAGATGATGGTTCTTCCTACGGTCAAGCAGTTTGACCTACTTGTTGAATTTTAATGTATGTATTGATTATGGTTAAACAGAGGAAGTCATGTCTGTTGATCTTTGATTTCTCTGTATTTTCTCTGAAGTTCAGGGTACTGATTTTTTCCTCTGATTTAACTGAATGATACATGTGCTTCATTAAACTTACTGTTAACCCCTCAAAAGCTGCCTTTCTTTTTAAAGAAGCAGATTAAAGAACCTGTGATATCATACCCCTCCCTCCCCGCTGTGTATGTTAGGGTGTTTACTGAAACAATCACCAAGCAAAATGGCATAGCAGGAGAAAATAAGATTTTATAGATTTGATTTAGATGACGATTTTGTAAAGGAGATTAATAAAAAGTATGATCATTCAGGTATGAGGAGAATCAGGACAGAGTAGAGTTCCAAAATTCAAAATAGGATGTTATCAAGGCAAAATGGTAATCAATGATGGTAGAAAGACAGAAAAGACAAGAAGGATTAAGACCGAGAAAATACCATTAAATTATATGTGAATTAATTACAAAAACAAAACAAAAGAATAATTATAGTTGGTAGGAACTTTGAAAGTCATCTATTTTGTCTTGTTGGCAGCTTGGTGGTGCAGTAGATAAAGCACCAGTGCCGGAGTCAGGAGGGCTTGAGTTCAAATCTCACCTCAGACACTTGGCACTCACTAGCTGTGCGACTTTGGGCTAGTCGCTTAACTCCAATTGTCTCATCATGGGTCATCTCCAGTTATCCTGAGGAATATCTGGTCACTGGATTCAGATGCCTCTGGAGAAGAAGTGATGTTGGTGACCTGCACAACCTTCCCTCACTCAAAAGAAAGTCAAGTGCAAGTATGTCAGCATTTCTCTGATGACATGGTCTTCTTCAGCAATGCAGGAGGAACACACATAATTAATTAAATTTGCCTCACAGGCTATGGAAGAAATAAGACTGAAAATCATTTTCAGCATTTTAAAAGCAATTCCTGATATTGTTATGAAAAGGAATTTAGAAATGTTGCATTATTTTTTCAATGAAAACTTAATTTTCATGTAAACAGGAGGGAAAAATAATGATAGTGTCAGGTAAAATCCCATGTAGCAACTGTAACCTAAGCTGTACTTTGAGTAATTTCTCATCTTTTAAGCAGTGATTTTTGGGGAAAACAAATCTCTTAATGAGTTCAAATTCTGTGAATAATAACATAACAATGGAGCCACTTCAGTACTAAAGTTTTATTGACTAACTTTAGGGAAGAGTGTAAGTGAGAAGGGAGGGGAAAAAGAAAAGGGGATCAAAAATAAAACTCAAACACACAACCGCACAAACACACACATGCATTTATATTTATATAAACTTAGGGTAATACCCCATAAGGTTGGTGCCGGGTGGTGAGCATAGGCACATAGTTCCATTCAAGTAGTACATTCAAATGAAGAGACTAGGTCCCACAGAAGCACTAGGCTCCTATAGAGAAGATATACTCCCAGGGATAGGACATGTATTTCCAAAGGCGAGGAGGTGTACTTCAAAGTATCCTTCCCAGGAAGGGATATTTAAAACTGGATCTTGGTGTGATCTAGAGATAACCAGTTTGTATGTCAGTGTTCAGGGCAGATGGGTAATTTTTGACGTACCCTGAAGCAGGAGGAAAAGATAAACTGGCAATTAGAAAGACACTGTTTGAGAACACACAGCTGTATTAACCTTAATATATTACTGTGAGTATACTGTGAGTATTAATTTTATAAAAATGCTTTCCATGCATAGATTATATCAACTATACCACCCCTTAATAAGTGACTATCATGGAATTTTCGACAAAAATTGTCCTTATCTTACAACAGTGAAAGAATCAATCTGAAAAGGCTCTTTAAAAATCTAAGAAAATTGTTAAGAACCTAGATAGAGCATTCACCTTTTTGTAAATTTATTTATTTAAATTTTAACATCCATTTTCACAAACTTTTGGGTTACAAATATTCTCCCCACTTATCCCCTCCCCACACCACAAAACACGGAGCATTCTAATTGCCCCTATCACCAATCTGCCCTCTCTTCTATCATCCCTCCCTTCCCTTGTCCCCATCTTCTCTTTTGTCCTGTAGGGGCAGATAACGTTCTATACCCCATTACCTGTATTTCTTATTTCCTAGGAGCAAGAGCAGTACTCGACAGTTGTTCCTAAAACTTTGAGTTCCAACTTCTCTTCATCCCTCCCTCCACATCCATTAGCTTTGGGAAGGCAAGCAATTCAATATAGGCCATATCTGTGTAGTTTTGCAAATGATTTCCATAATACTTGTGTTGTGTAAAACTAACTATGTTTCCCTCCATCCTATCCTGCCCCCATTGCTTCTATTCTCTCTTTTGATCCTGTCCCTCCGCAAGAGTGTTGACTTCAAATTGCTCCATCCTCCCATTGCCCTCCCTTCCATCATCCCCCCCACTCTGCTTATCCCCTTCTCCCTCACTTTGCTACATTGTAAGATAGGTTTTCATACTAAAATGTGTGTGAATTTTATTCTTTCCTTTAGTCTAATGTGATGAGAATAAACTTCATGCTTTTCTCTCACCTCCCCTCTTTTTCCTTCCACTAAAAAGTCTTCTGCTTGCCTCTTTTATGAGAGATAATTTGCCTCATTCCATTTCTCCCTTTCTCCTCCCAATATATTTCTCTCTCACCGCTTAATTGCATTTTTTATAGATATGATCCCATCCTATTCAGTTCCCTCTGTGCTCTGTGTGTGTGTGTGTGTGTGTGTGTGTGTGTGTGTAATCCCACCAAGTACCCAGATACTGAAAAGTTTCAAGAGTTACAAATATTGTCTTTCGATGTAGGAATGTAAACAGTTCAACTGTAGTAAAGTCCATTATGACTTCTCTTTGCTGTTTACCTTTTCATGCTTCTCTTAATTCTTGTGTCTGAAAATCAAATTTTCTTTTCAGCTCTGGCCTTTTTATCAAGAATGCTTGAAAGTCCTCTATTTCATTGAAAGACCAATTATTCCCCTGAAGTGTTATACTCAGTTTTTCTGGGTAGGTGATTCTTGGTTTTAGTCCTAGTTCCTTTGACTTCTGGAATATCCTATTCTATGCCCTTCGATCCCTTAATGTAGAAGCTGCTAGATCTTGTGTTCTCCTGATTGTATTTCCACAATACTTGAATTGTTTCTTTCTACCTACTTGCAATATTTTCTCCTTGACCAGGGAACTCTGGAATTTGGCCACAATGGTCCTAGGAGTTTTTCTTTTTAGATCTCTTTCAGGTGGTGATGGGTAGATTCTTTCACTATTTATTTTGCCCTCTGGTTCTAGAATCTCAGGGCAGTTTTCTTTGATAATTTCATGAAAGATGATGTCTAGGCTTTTTTTTTATGGCTTTCAGGTAGTCCCATAATTTTTAAATTGTCTCTCCTGGATCTACTTTGGAGGTCATTTTTTTTCCAATGAGATATTTCACATTATCTTCCATTTTTTCATTCTTTTGGTTTTGTTTTGTGATTTCTTGGTTTTTCATACAGTCATTAGCCTCCATTTGTTCCATTCTAATGTTGAAAGAACTATTTTCTTCAGTGAGATTTTGAACCTCTTTTTCCATTTGGCTAATTCTGCTTTTTAAAGCATTCTTCTCTTCATTGGCTTTTTAAACCTCTTTTGCCAATTGAGTTAGCTTATTTTTCAAGGTATTATTTTCTTCAGCATGTTTTTGGGTCTCCTTTAGCCAGGTGTTGACCTGCTTTTCATTCTTTTCTTGCATCTCTCTCATTTCTCTTCCCAGTTTTACTCTCACCTCTCTAACTTGATTTTCAAAATCCTTTTGAGCTTTTCCATGGCCTGAGCCCATTGAATATTTATTTTGGATGTTTGGGATAGAGAACCCTTGACTTCTATGTCTTTCCCTGATGGTAAGCATTTTTCTTCCTCATCTGAAAGGATGGGAGGAGATATCTGTTCACCAAGAAAATAAGCTTCTATGGTCTTATTTTTTTTTCCCTTTTCTGGGCATATTCCCAGCCAGTTACTTGACTTCTGAGTTTCCTCTCCACACCCACCTCGCCTCCAGATCTGCCCAGCTAGTGCTTGGGGACTGAGATTCAAATGCTGTTTCCCAGCCTCAAGGCTTTCAGTGGGGACAGGGCTCCTATTCAGTGTGATATTAAGTTCACGTGCTCAGGTGGGGGCAGAGCTGCCACACGGGTCTTATTTTCTTCAGGGTGTTTACAGGGAGACCTTCAACAATGGATCCAAGCTCCTTCCTGCTTTGGGAGCCCCTGTCTGCTGCTGCTTCCACTGCTGCCTCCTGAGGGGGCTTGAGTCATGGGGACACCCCATTGCCCTCTCGGCAAGCTGAAAAGACCCTCTTGCTGACCCTTGGCACCTGTGGGTGGAGGGACCTGCTGCTGCTTGAGATTCTGCCCCTGAAGCCTGCTCAGATCTGCTCCTCTCAGTGCTGTGCGGCCAAGGCAGGGCTGGGCTCTGCTCTGGGTCCCGTGTGCTACAGACCTTTGATGTCAGTTTTTCAGGTCTCGCTGGAACCCAAATCTCATCTGCTCTGTTGTTCTGTGGCTTCTGCTGCTCCAGAATTTGTGGGAGTTCTTCTTTACAGGTATTTTATGGGCTGTGGGTTAGGAGCTGGCACATGTTTATCTTCCTACTCTGCCATCTTGGCTCCTCCCCAGAGCATTCATCTTCTTATGAAGTTTTAGGCTCGTGTAACTATCTCCTTTGGGAATATGTAATTGACAGTCCAGTACCTTTCAGCAATTAGGAATTTTTTTCTTATTTACCTTGGTGCTTCCTATGAAATAGAACATTGTTTGATTGCAGCTAGTGTCAAATCAGCCAGTTGACATTACAGTAATCTGGCAAATCTTATCGGTTATGCCCTTCTGTCTTTTGCTTATACACTATAAAAATTCCTTTATAGTCATAGTTGAATAGTTATCAACTATTATAATACCTTATCATATCCACCTGTTTGCTGTATATAATGCCTCAATAATCATTGTACCAAGTCATTCAATTCTGTAATAGACAATGACAGTTTCAGCCCTTTCCCAAAACAGTAGGCTTTCCCAATGACCTCTGGAAAATGGTTTCAAATCACTTATCTTAAATTATACCTCCTATAGGCATGCCCCAGTGGGGATGGTTCCCACCATTCATCTCTGGAATAGCCGAACTAGCATGTTGACAGATGATTCAGCTTACATTAGGAGGAAAGGGCACCTTACTCTGAGTTGAGTAGAGGGCACCAGAAGTCCCAAATTTGTTTTATTTTTTTTCCCTCTATGAACTTCATTGTATTCTTAGTTCACTTCCAAATTATTTCTGTGTAATACTAATATACATTTGTATATATTAATTTTCAATTCATGCTGTATATACACAGAAATCCATCATAGACACAAATATCAAATTCATTGTTCATCACCTTTGTGTAAGAAGAATTTTCCCCCATCAATAGCAGTTCAGCTGTTATACCACTGACAATCCATTCCATCCCCAAATGATTAAATAATTCTGGTTAAAATGACATCAAAATTCAATTTCCATAGCATTATAATTTGCAGGCCATCCGATGAATATTTAATCAAATTGTATCTGTAAAGTTTTATAATTACTCAAGCCAAAGTTCTAAATATATAAATACTTTACAAAACTTGAAATCATTCCCTAAATGTTTTTCTTTTTGAAAGTAACCTACAGATATCTCTTGGTCTTCTAATTAAGAGGAATCTATCTCAAAGAGAAAGTTATATCCTCATTCACAAGTTTACTAAACTCATGGGGTCCTTTACAAATTTCTTTAATAGTGGGAATTCATTTTCCTCTGCTGGCCAGATGTGTTACAGAAAATCAGTTGTATGTTACAATAATACTCACGGAAAAGTCAATTCTCTAATCAGGGAGTTCAGAGAACCAATTAAGGTACAATTTTTATAAATGATCATGCCCAACTTTCCTATTTTTTCAATCCAATTTTCAGGTGTTTAATAAAGGTTATTTTTCTTGATCACATAGAAATGCCAACATTAGATGCTTTCCCACATATCCCACTCTCCCAACATTCCACACACATAAAAAAGTAAGAAACCAATTAAGGTTCCTTACTCTATAACTTTATTCCCATGGTAGTAATGTTAAAAAATATATATAAATAATATGTTGTAAGAGGCAGCCTGGTCAGTTATTTTTGCCATTGTTGGCAAAAATTAACTTTGAAATCAAAATAACTTCAAGATATTTAAAATAAGGAGGTGAGAAGAGTGATTTAGAATAACCTACTACTCTCTCTCTCTCTCTTTCTCTCTCTCTCTCTCTCTCTCTCTCTCTCTCTCTCTCTCTCTCTCTCTCTCTCTCTCTCTCTTCCCCTACCTCCTCTCCCTCGAAAACATGAGGTCCCAGAAAAGAGAAGTTGCTAATGTGCTATAGATTAAGGTGAAATATAAGTATGATGAATATGGTATAATCTCCTTGATTAAAAGTATTTTCAATAATGCAATACAAACTGCACTAAGAAAAGTACTTCCTTTTATTAATTTGGAAAGACTCTTTAAATTTAAAACAAACTTCCACTGTTTTGCAGGGTTTGAAATATGAGAGATTATTATATGCTATTATTTTGGGAGGGTGGAGCTGAATATCAGTATTTTCTCCTCTCAAGAAATAACATGATTAAGAGCATGGCATCTCATTTGAATGGCACTAGTACCTGGGCATTCAACTCCTATATCTTCTGGCATTTCTCTCGACTTTTCTTTCTTTCCTTACATTTAGGAAGTACTGCAAGCTTGCTCTCCATTTTGGATATTTCCTCTTTTGAAGGATGGATAAATAAGAAACAAGGTAGCATCTCAATTTTACAGTGGACAAAAGATAATAGAAGTCTACCCTTCTGGCAAGCAGAGGGAAAACCAGAAGTTTCTTGCTGCTAATGGGTGTGATTGTTATTTTTTTCACTTCTTTATTCTGTTCTATCTCTCTGCTACAAGTTGAAAAATGGCCTCATGTCAATTAGGCAGTCTATAAAGTTACTAAACATCAAAAATATTTCAGACACTGTATTCTACATCCATCGGTATACTGAGACTATAGCACTTTGGGGATGAAAATAAAAATAAAAATAAAAATATCCCTACCCTTAAAATTCTTGCAATGTATTGGGGAAAGGCAACACAAAAACAACAAAGATTGGGGGAGGGATGAAGTAGGTACTCAGCACAGGGCCATATTAGAGAAATTCAAAAAATTCCTAAAACAAGACAACTGGTGAGAATTGGAGAGGAAACTGATAAACTCCCTTCGTAAATGGAGATTTGGGAGTTAATCATTTTGCTCTCCAAGTCAATATCAAGATGGACAGGGGTTACCAATGAGATGTAAATGGCAACTCTTACTAAATCTTGCAGGATAATGAGATTTCCAAACCATGTGCTTCTCGAAGCAAGAAGGCATGATGAAAAAGTTCAAAGAAGTCCAAAAATCATGCAGCTGGTGGAAATGGGGGATGATAAGGTCAAATATGCTTTGGAAAGATAATCTAGAGCCATCCTCATTTCACGTATAATTGTATACCATTTATTCATAGGACAAATGCTGAAAATTGTATTTTCATTATTCAGCAATCACTCTGAGAGGTCATATTTATACCTACCTAGAAATTTCCTTTATTTGTTCTTGTGCTTCATAGGTCTTAACTCCTAACAAATTGGTAAGTAATTTATTGAAGTAAGAATTTTCTCCTACAATACCTATTAAATCTCCCTTTAGAAAAAGAAATTTAATTTTATGAGATTCAAATTCAAAGCCCTCATTAAATTGGTCAATGCCTAGATGATGCTAAGTGTGTTGGTCCCATGTGGGGCATACATAACTGTGTAATAGCTTTGGTAAGTAAAATTTCCTTAATGCAACTTTGCACACAGTTTTGGAATCAGGAAAACTCATCTTCACCAATTCAAACATGACCTTAGACACTTAGTAGCTGTGTGATCATGGGTAAGTACTTCATCCTGTTTGCCCGAGCCCCTCATCTATAAAATGAACTGGCAGAGAAAATGGCAAACCGGTCCAGTATCTTTCCCAAGAAAATCCAAAATAGGGACTTGAAGAGTCAGATATTACTGAAATAATTCAATAACATCAAAGAGTTTCTTCCCTCATATACTCAATTAGAGCTTGCAAAGAAGTTCTTCACTCCTCCAGATACAGAACTCTATTGAACATCCTACAAGACCAGGGAAAGAAGACACTGAATGCTGTTAAAAATCATCCAGCCAGCAACGCCTCTTCACTAAAATACTGTTATCTTTTCCCAACTACGAACCCTAAGGGAATAATTTCATAAGAAATTAACCCATGTCAGGAAACTTGACTCTACAGATCTGTACCAGGCTTCCAACTATGACACGATGTATCTATTTTAAAGTGTTTTACAAACCCTAAAGAACTACACGAAAAATTAGCTACAACTGCCTATTATGATTAGCCCCACTCAGTCTTACTTTATGGCCTATGCAGTAATTTAGACAATTCAGAATAATGATTTGATGCTTGTCGAAACTGACTCAAGAGAATAGCAAGGAATTTCATACTAAAGTTGAATGAAAGTTAGCAATCACTTCAAAGGAACTTCCACCCTAGCCTATCTATATCTTATTTATATCACATTCCACATTACATTACACGACCTTCCTATTCCAACTCAGATATCTACCAGAAAATGGAAGTCCTTGGGTGAGTTTTTGGGGTCATTTTAGGGAATATTAAAAGAATATACAAATGCAATCGAACTGTTTCTGGAACCTTTGACTCAACCCTGGATTCTTTCCCTCTGCTAATCTATCTTTCATCACGTATCCTTATAATCAGAGGCCAAAACAAATGGGAGCAATTTGTTATAGTCTTCTTCAATTCTTTTTAACTTGGAAACTACAGGTGAATACATACCTCATTCAATTAACTCTTTAGCCCACAACACATTCTACATACTATAAACTGAAGAAATTAAATTTCTTTCAGGGCTATGTGAATAGATAGATAGACTGATAGACTGATTGATAGATAGATATGTAGATAGATAGATAGATAGATAGATAGATAGATAGATAGATAGATAGATAGATAGATAAAATAATGATAGGTATCTCTATCATTATTTTCTTTCTATCTTTCTATCTATCATAGGATACCTATACTCTCTTTAAAACACATATTTAGTCTAGGATAGACTGTTGATCATGGAAGGACTCCTGCACCTTGGAAATATGCATTCCTTTTAATGAAGTTTAATAGGCAGTGCTCCATTTCTGCAACGATAACTTTATGGTGGACCATAGTGTTCTCACAGTCAAACGATAACTTTTGTTTTTGATACTGATTGAATGAAAAATATACCAAATGTTTATTATGCATCAAACACTAAACAAACGATAAAATGAAGAAGTTTATATTATAATATGAATCAGTGACACTAATGAGGGAGTTATGATTAAGGATGCACAATTTTGCTTTCAATGTCAAAAGGACAAGAGATAAAATTGACCCTACATTTCAAATAGAAATGGCAACATTTACTTGAATTTCATTTCAGAAATAGAAAGAGTCAGAAGGTAGAAATCAGAGGATATCCTTCAGCGCTAAGGTTTTTGTTAGGAAGAATGCTAGTTGTAAAATGAAACATGACCACAGGCTTATATAATAGACCAGTAAGTTCCTAACCAACAGGTCATAGAGTTCTGTAGATAAAAGGATTAAAAGTTGTCCAAGACATTGTCTATGTTCTCCCTGGCAAGGTGATTGATAGGAAATCACTTTCTCTTGGACTCATAATGTTTTTGACAGATCGGTGTTCCAGTAAGGTTTGACTATTCTGGTTTCAGTACTTGCCAAATCCTCTCTGTTGTTGGGCAGAGAAAACCACTGCTACCAACAACGTAGATTTTTACCACTACACTAAGTGTACAATGACATCTTCCTGGTAGTAGATAACTGACAATAATGATTCATTTCCTTTATATTTTGTTACTCTAAAGGTTATATTAATGAGGTCAATGGGATATATATAAAAAAAGTAAAGGTCCAGAGAGACATGGATAAATTATGAAGCTTTTACATATTACAAAATGTGTACATTGAATCACAAAGATAGTTAAGGCAACCAATTTACCTTTGCCAAGCTCCTTATCCTATAGGTTCATTTTTTTAAACCCACCACTCTGAATTACCCCCATTATTCACTTCCTTGCTGTTACTCAAAAACTGCTAAATATTCAGACATCACACAATCATAATGACTGACTTCACTAAGAACTGTGTTTATTTGATCTCAACTGGAACCATATTGCTAGTCAGTGATCATTTTATTTTCTCTTGATTGATCCCTTATTAATACTTCACAAAACATGGACTTGAAAGTCCTTTTTTGCTATCCTAAATATCTATACTACCTTTGTACCACCCCCACCTTTCTACAGAAGAAAATATTGAGATCACTGTTCTCTAGAACTCCCTTTTAGTCCCCTAAATAGCTTACCCTTTTATTTTAGTCTCAAAGAAATAAGTGGTTCTTCTCTTTTCACATGATAATTATTTTACTGGTCCCCTTGATTCTCCCGCATTTTGCAGGAAAGCATTCTTCATTGATTTCTCTCAATTTAATCTCAATTACTTTGTCTTTCTTTAAATTTGTGTGTGTGTGTGTGCATGTATATTTATGTGTGTGTGAGTGTTTCTCATATTACTTGCCACATATGTCTTTGCACTTTTTCATCACTAGAGCCTATCAACATATTTTATGTATAGCAGGCACTTAAAAATGCTCATTGGATTGAGTAATTTTAAGATATAAAACAAATGTCATAATTCTTTTACAGAAGATTCTGAGGATTAAGGAAAGCCAAATGCCTTTCTCAATCTGTTTCCTCTGACACAGGTTTTGAATCAAGTCTCTCTACTTCATATTGAACTACGGATTTATTCCCATTAGGTGTGATTTTTTCTTTCATTCATTTCAATTCATGATTGTAAATTTGCAAATTCCTTTTCAAGATAGACAAAAAAAGCGTTAAATCTCAGAACCCCCAAATGTATAATAAATGGCTGGACTATGAAATTTTGTCTAAACAAACCAAAGCAGAGTAGCTATTCTATTTCATAGCAAACACACTAATCTATATTTAGGAGAATAAAGGACTTTCTTTTTTTTAAATTACATTCATCATAATTGCCGTAGAAAGCAATGTCAACTTTCTAGAAATCCTAAGCAGCTATTTTACCTTTTTCTGAGATTCTATTGTCCAAGAAAGTCACAAGTCTAGATCTTCTGGCCTTTATTGTTCAGGATTTTTTCAAGTTCTTCAGCCACAGGATGATCTTTTAAGTGGGAATGTTTTTCTCCACAGAGTATAATCTTAAGGATTCTCCCTCTGGGCAGCCCATACCTGACCTAGCAATTCTGTAATTTAGGAAGTAGCTTAAATAACTGGAAATATCAAATTCTCTGGACCTCTCATTCATGATAGGTACTCAGGGAAGGAACTAAGGACAGCGGAAGGCAGTCAGTGAATTGAAGTTCATCTTAGTCTAGTATCAAGGCTAACCAAGTGCCTTACTTGGCTGATTCCACAAAGACTCTATATCTGCACCAATCTATATAGAGAATGAATGCCTTTCTGCTGCCCTTCAAACCAAGCCACACACACATAATATATATCTACCGAACAACACACGTGTACATATACATGTACATATATATATTTATGTATATAGGTGCACACACATAAGCATATTTATACACATGCATACATACATATAAGTGAGGAATATTTTAAAATGTATATTGGCATCTTCTGCTCTTCAGAGCTTGAGAAAATTGCTTGGGAGTAAGCAGAGATATTTGGAGGTAGCTAATTGGTTTTCTCAGTTGCATACAAATGGTCTTTAGTGGAAACAGGACTTGAACCCAGGTATCCTAAACTTTGAGTTCAGATTTCATCAACTGTCATGCTACTATCACATCTGTATAAAATCTAGTACACATTTATATACATTTTTAGATATATACACACATGTGCAACATTTACAAACATAGTGATTCAATTTTACTCAGCCAACATTAATTTTTCACCAATTATTTATGAAGAAGTGTTCACAGTTGATATTTTTAAAATAAAGTCAACATATCCAGTCTAAGTTCATTGAGTACAAGAAATATTTTGCAGTGTCTGCTGGCATTATACAGGAAAGGGTAATCTATATTAGGCTCTGTTATAAAGGAAAATGTCTGAGCTCTGGTGACAAAAAGACATGACTACAAATCCCTTTTCTTATGCTTAGAATACATATGGGCTTTGCTAAATCTTTGAACCTCTATAAACCTGATTTTTAAAATGATGGAAAGTGAATCTTTAAACCTTACTGAAAATTAATTGAAGATTTAGTTCTATGAAACTGCAATTCAAATATGAAAATCTACATAATATTTATCCTTGTGATTGGAGATTTTATTAAACACACATTTTCTGTTAAAGTTGGGTATTTTAGTAATATTTAGCTTTGTTAATAATTGCTCAATTACTCCTGGAAGTTCCATTGCTCATTGGTAAATGGAACAAATATTACCCAAAATGGAGATTTAAAAGAAATATTACTATAAAATCATTTGGCTTTACGATAACTAAGCTAAAATGGTTAATAATAGTATTAGTAGAAAATTTTGTATTTGAATTGTAAATGGGCCTAACACTTCCGTATATTCTAGATCTCGAACTGCTTCAGGTTTAGAGTTGAGAAGTTGTTCTTTCTTCATTTATTATTGTCCAATATTTGATCTTTCCTATTTTTTTTAAACTCAGAAGAACACAACAATGTGAAAACATCTACAAATGAAGCACCGAAGTAAAATAGTAATTGGAACCCAACCTATCAGATTTTTTTGATTAAATACAAAGATGAGCAATAGAGGAAGAAAAAGAAAACATATGAGAGAGATGGAAGATATTATGGAGAAAAATGAACAACTTGGTAAAACACACACACACACACACACACACACACACACTCAAACAAACCTAAAGAAAATAATACCTTAAAAACTAAAATTGATCAAAGTGTAAAACAGATAGAGAAGAGTACTGAAGAAATTAAAAAAATATATATCTAAATTGGACAAATTGAAGCTAATGACTCCATGAGACACCAAGAAACACCAAAAACAAAGTAAAATAAATAGAATTTGTGAAATCTCATTAGAAAAAAAATAAACTTACCTGTAAAATAGCTTGAAGAGATTTATTTAAGTCTAAGTTTTGTATATGAAAAAATATATCAAGGAAGTATATCAAGGAAAACTGGACAATATCTTAGATATACAGGATAAAAGAAAAATTGAAAAAATCCACAGATCACCTCCTGAAAGAGATTTCACAGTGAAATATCCAGAAATACTATAACCAAATACCAGAGCTCCCAAGTCAAATAAAATGCTTCAAGCAGTCAGAAAGAAATGAAATATTTTTGAACCATAGTCGAGATCTCAGAAGATTTACTGCTTTCTACATCAAACGAGTGGAGGACTTGGCATATATTATTGCAGAAGGTAAAGGTGTTGGGATTGCAACTAAAAGTAACCTGCCAACCTTACTCATGGAGTGTGTAGGTGGGTGTAATTTAATGAAAATTAGGAGGTTAATTTTTTTTCTGATGAAAATACCAGAGTTGAATAAAATAAAATAACATTCAAACACAAGACTGAAAAGAAGCATAAAAAGTAAACATGATAGAGTAATAATAAGGGACTGAAACTGTTCAAATTCATACAAAGGAAGGTTGTATATGTAACTCCTAAAAATGTTATCATTATTAGAGCAATTAGAAAAAATTTACATAGACAGAGAGCATGGGTATGAATGTCTTTTTGTTGGAATGCTCTCCAAAAGAAAGTGACAGGGTGAGAAACAAGATTCCATCGAGGATGGAAGGAGGAAGGGAGAAGGAGAATGGCAAATCTTTTCTCATATATAAGGGGTACCCAGGAAGAGCTTGTACAAAGGAAGGGAAAATCTGGAGATGGAGCCAATGCTTAAATCTCACTTTCATTAGAATTGGTTTAAAGAGAGAAGACACACACACAAATATACACCCACTCAACTGAAAATAGGAATGTAACTTATCCAATAGGAAAATAAAAAGGTAATGGAATAAGAGAAAGGGGGAGTATGGTTTAAGAAAGCAGTGCTTAGAAGCATAATAGAGTTTTGAGGAGGGACAGGATTAAAAACAGAGAGGAAGAAACCGAAGAAAATAGGGTGGAGAAAAATGAGTTAGTAATCCTAATTCTGATTGTGAATGAAATGAACTCACTTATAAAACAAAAGCAGATAGCAAAATGGATTAGAAAACAGAATCCACATATCTTCTTCACAAAAGAGAAAGAGAATAGAAAGACATACACAGAGTTCAAATGAAGAGCTGGAACAAAATGTAATATACTTCACTTCAAGTAAAAAAAAAAAATGAAGTAAGGCATAGCAATTATTATCCCAGACAAAGAAAAACAGAAAAAAAAATCAAACTTATTGAAAGAGAAATTAAAATCATTCTGAGGTACCACTTCACATTTATCAGAAATGACAAATGCTAATGGAAATAAGGGGAAAATATCTATACTAATGAACCAGTCCAACAATTTTAAGGAAAAACTTGAAAGTAGGCACAAAGGACTATAAAACCATCCATTCCTCTTGACACAGCAATATCTTTACCCTGTCTTTATCCCATAGAAATAAAGAAAAAGGAAAAATGGCCTATATGTACAAAAATTATTTATAGCAGCTCATTTTGAGGTGATGAATAATTGGAAAGCATGGAAAATACTATTATGCTACAAGAAATTGCAAGGAAGGTAGTTTCAGAAAAAAACAACAACACTGCAATGTCTATGTGAACTGATTCAAAGTGAAGTGAGAACTGGGAAGTCATTGTCTACAGTAACAACAATGCTGTAATAAAGATCAACTACGAAACACTTTATCAATACAACGACCCAAAGCAATTACAAAGGACACATGATAATATATGTACACGCACATATCTAATTATATGTATCATATGTGTATATGTATATATGTGCATGTACACATAGATATACACTTACACATAAACATATAGATACATACACACATAAAATCAAACATATGCACACACACATCTAATTCACCTCCAAAGGGAGAACTGATAAACCCTTAGCATAAACTGAAAAATATTTTTTTTTGCTTTTTGTTTCTTGTTTGTTTTTTAATATAGGATTTTGTTATGTATGACTTTCATGATTTGATATCATATCGGTTGCCTTCTTTGTCACTGGGGTAAGGAGTGAAATAGAGATAGAAGTTTTGGAATGCAAAATTTAAAAATCAAATTTTATAAATACATGATAAATTAAAATGTTGAAAAGATATACTATGTATTATCATTTACTTAAAATAACTCAGAGTCCATACATACATATGTATATATGTATAAAGAATGAATGTATACAATGTATATGCATCTGAGTGCATATATACACACATACACACATAAATAAAAACATACACCAATCACTCAAATAACACAATTCATTGAAAACAAAGAAATATCACAGACAGCATAGACATATTTAATGAAATAGCATAGTAAGCAGAATGGAATAAGGCACCTCTAATTGCAACTCCCTCTCCCATAACCCTGGGACAAGGATTAGTTTTCTATAAATTCATGCACCATAAATTAAAGTAGACACACAGTCACACACACACACGTGTGTGTGTGTTTGTGTATGTGTGTATGTCATATATAAAGAAGGCATGGTAGGTCAATACACTCATCTGAACCAGCATAGACGTAGTCAATACATTTGACCAGGACACACACATAGAAGGATTTATAAGAAAATACGTGGCTATGAAGCAGGAATTGGGATTGACGTTCAGTACATTAGTTCAGACATGTTGGTCAGTTATTCATTTTTCTGATGACATATATTCACTAATTTCCTTTGGTTATGCTATCATGACTTCTCCCTATTAGACAATGCTGTTTGTTCTACTTGTTCCCTTTACTGTGTCATCTTCTATTGAACTATAGGCAAACTGCCACTAATCTGTTGTCCTAACACTAAACTCACTATTAAAATTCTTCCCATTCACATGAAAACTGAAATGAACATATACATTACCCTATTTTCCCTGCCTTCTATGTTTATAAGTAGTCTGTAGTGTTCTCCAGAATGTAATCTACTTGAGGAAAAAAAATTCTAGTTTTGTCTTTACACCAACAGCACATAGTTACTATAGTGTTTTGCAAACATTAAGACCTTGATCAATGCTATTTCAATTAATTTGAATGCCCTCATGATAATCAATTAGTTTTCTATAATTTTACAATATTATAATTTATCAATTTATAATATTTTGTGACTAGTTATTTAATGCAATAGTATATATAGTTTGTGTGAATTTAAAAAATGAGGCCACGAGTGGGGTTAAAAACTGTGAAATAAAGAAATGATATGAAAGACAACATGTTTAAAAGATAACCATTTAGTTTTTCCACAAACATATTACAATACAGGTCAATAAAATATTTTCTACTGAGAGAGAATTTTGTTAGAGAAAATGCTGGAATGCACATTTTCACATTGATGGTCCCTGAAGATTTTCTTTTCAGATGTGAGGTAGTATATATATATACATATAAGTTATATATGTGTGTATATATATATATATGTATAGTAGTTATACATATTACATATATATGTACTAGTAATAAACCAATCTCTATTTAAAACTGTATGTGAGTTTCTGCGTGTGCATGCTTGCTTTTGGACAAACATTACCTTTTTGAGCTACATTAAGTGGGTTTTTCTGTTATGTTCTTTTAAATTTTGACATTTTTTAAAAAGGATAAATGATTTTTATTTCATCAAACTTATTTGTGCCAATAAATAAAAACAAAAGTGTTAATTATACAAGAATTCATATTTCATTTATCTCACAGTTCCCTAACAATAACTCTCTCTCAGGACTTTCAAATAACAACTGTAAATAAGGCTTCACTATATTTAATAGAACATTCATATTAATAAAACTAAAGGAATATATTAAGCATAATTTTCTTCCACACTCAGCATTTTTTCTATTGATGCTGCTGCTACAGCTTGAATCATTTTTGAACCCTTCCATTAGATTGCCTTCAAAACCCTTGTGACACTTTTGAGAAACAGCAGAATAACCAGCTATAGCTAATTTTTATCTTTTTTACAAGCATCTAATATCTGAAAATGGGAAAAGCCATTCCTATCTGAGAAAGGTAGCTAAGTTGGATGACAAAGATAGGTATAGTTTTTTGTTTGTTTTTTTCTTTTGGTTACATAAATCGGTGGCTTTTACTTGCATAATATTTAATTCTGCTGAACTCTGAATTGATGTGAATTGCCTATATTGAGTATATTTATTCAAAAATAAAACCAGGTCTCTAGGGGCAACAATCTTTAGCAATCTGAAATGTCTCCTCCTAGGTAGAGAGATGACTAAATTTTAGGAGTAAAAAAAGAGAGAAGTCCCTGGAGAATGGGGAGTTCAATGTGAGTGTTACTTCCTCAATTTTCCACAAATAATTAGTTTTATCAGGGTGGTAGGGTACTACTAGTACTACAATTATTATACTAGTAACAACAAATGAAAATATTACTATCATTTTAACTTTTAAGATGACGCAATAATTTATTTTATTTAATCCTGATAACAAACTTTCAGGGTAGTTTCTTAGAAGCATTATTAACCCCAATTTACAAAAGCAGAAATTCGACCTTCACAGATCATTTGACATTCAATGGTTATAAAAATAGTCCCATCAGAGATGAAATTCACATTCTCTTCATAATTCCCAGCTGAGTATATTCATTATGTGTAGACTATGATGTCCTTGATAGCTGAGGTTATATCCTCCCACCCTTCCTTCTTTTCCCTAATATTTAGACTAGTACCTAAGATATAATAGGAGTTTGATAATTGCTTACTCATATATGTTCTGATACTATGAGTAGCATAATTATGAAATATAGGTACCTGCAGACGCAGAATTCTCTGCAGAGGTTGTTTATATAACTATGACCTTAAATATATTTATCCAGTTAGTGGGGATCATTGAATTTTACCTCAAAAACTTTTGCACAAGGAGTTGTGAGTAGTTAGGAATTTGTGGTGGAAGTGGAAAAATTTTTTTTTTATTAAACTTTTAATTTTGGGTTACAAATTTTCTCCCCTTTTTTCCCTCTCCCCGCCCCAGACCCAAGTTTTCTAATTGTCCCTGTGACCTATCTGCTCTCTCCTCTATCCTCCCTCCCTGCCCTTGTCTCCGTCTTCTCTTTTGTCCTGTAGGGCCGGATAGCTTTCTTGACCCCTTAACCTGTGTTTCTTGTTACCCAGTGGTAAGAACATTACATTTGGTCCTAACACTTTGAGTTCCAACTTCTTTAGCTCCCTCCCTCTCTACCCCTTCCCCTTGAAAGACAGGCAGTTCAATATAGGCCATATCTGTTTAGTTTTGCAAATGATTTCCATACTAGTTGTGTTGTATAAGACTAACTATATTTCCCTCCATCCTGTCCTGTCCCCCATTACTTCTATTTTCTTATGGTCCTTTCCCTCCCCGTGAGGGTCGACCTCATACTGCATTCTCCTCCCCATCCTCTCCCCTCTATCCTCCTCCCCTTCCTGCTTGTGCCCTTGTCCCCCATTCTCCTGTATTATGAGATAGGTTTTCCTATCAGAATGAGTGTGCATTATATTCTTTCCTTTAGTGGAATGTGATGAGAGTAGATCTCATGTTTTTCTCTTGCCTCCTCTCTTTATCCCACCACTAATAAGTCATTTGCTTGCCTCTTTTATGAGACATAATTTGCCCCATATAACTTCTCCCTTTCTCCTCCCAATATTTCTCTCTCACTGCTTGATTTTATTTTATTTTTTTAGTATATGATCCCATCCTCTTCAATTCACTCTGTGCACTCTGTCTCTATGTATGTGTGTGTGTGTGCATGTGTGTGTGTGTGTACTCCCACCCAGTGCTCAGATACTGAAATGTTTCAAGAGTTATAAATATTGTCTTTCCATGTAGGAATGTAAACAGTTCAACTTTAGTAAGTTCCTTATGATTTCTCTCCGCTGTTCACCTTCCTATGGTTCTCTTCATTCTTGTTTTAGAAAGTCAAATTTTCTTTCCAGCTCTGGTCTTTTCATCAGGAAAATTTGAAAGTCTTCTATTTCATTGAAAGACCATTTTTTCTCCTCAAGTATTATACTCAGTTTTGCTGGGTAGGTGATTCTTGGCTTCAGTCCTAGTTCCTTTGACCTCCGGAATATCCTATTCCATTCCCTTCTATCCCTCAATGTAGAAGGTGCCAGATCCTGTACTATCCTGATTGTATTTCCACAATACTTGAATTGTTTCTTTCTAGCTGCTTGCAATATCTTCTCCTTCACCTGGGAACTCTGGAATTTGGCCACAATGCTCCTAGGAGTTTCTCTTTTTGGATCTCTTTCATGCGGTGTTCTGCGGATTCCTTGAATATTTATTTTGCCTTCTGGTTCTAGAATCTCAGGGCAGTTTTCCTTGATAATTTCGTGGAGGATGATGTCTAGGCTCTTCTTTTGATCATGGTTTTCAGGTAGACCCAGAATTTTTACATTGTCTCTCGTGATTCTATTTTCCAGGTCAGTTGCTTTTCCAATAAGATATTTCACATTATCTTCCATTTTTCGAATCTGCGCGGTATGTTCTGAGATATCTGTCTTTCTTGAAAAGTCCAAAGCTTCCATCTGTACCATTCCAGATTTGAGAGATCTATTTTCTTCAGTAAGCTTTTGAATCTCCTTTTCCATTTGGTTAATTCTGCTTTTGAAAGCATTCTTCTCCTCATTGGCCACTTGCACCTCCCTTGCCAGCTGAGTTAGGCTAGTTCTCAAGGTGCCAATTTCTTCAAGATTTTTTTGGTTCTCCTTTAGCAGGGAGCTGATCTGTTTTTCATGCTTCTCCCTTATCCCTCTCATTTCCCTTCCCAGTCTTTCCTCCACCTCTCTAACTTGATTTTCAAAATTCCTCTTGAGCTCTTCCATGGCCCGAGCCCATTGGGTGGGCTGGGGCACAGAGTCCTCGATTTCTGTGTCTTTGCCTGATGGCAAGCCTTGTTCCTCCCCATCAGAAAGGAAGGGAGGAAGTGATTTTTCTCCAATAAAGTACCCTTCAAAGTTTTATTTCTTTTCCCTTTTCTTGGCATTGTCTCCCCCTAGTGGCCTGACCTCTGAATGTTCTCCTCACATCCACCTCTCCTCCTGGTCCTCCCAGCCAGCGTTTGGGGACTGAGATTCAAATGCTGCTTCCTGCCTTAGGATTTTTGGCGGGGGCAGGGCTGTTATTCAGTGTTAAATTAGGCTCAGGTGCTGAGGTCAGGGGCAGGGCCGCCTCTCTGGCTCAATTCCCTCAGGGGGTTTATACACAGACCTTCCACAATGGATCCAGGCTCCCTCTCATTTGGGAAGCCCCCGTCCGCAGCCGCCTCTCAGCCCCCACCTCCCGGGGGGGCCCGAGCTATGGGGGCACCACGCTCCCCTCTCAACCCGCCAAAGAGACTCTCTCACCTACCCCCGTCAGTCACCTGTTGGTGGGGGGCCCGTGCAGCTGCTGAAGATCCCGCCTCCAGATCCCTCTCAGAACTTTGTCTCTCGGAGCCTCGGCCGCCGTCACCGCTGCAGGTCCGGGCTGGGCACCGTGTCTGCAGCTCAAGGGACCTTTTGCGAGAGGTTTGCAGGTCCCTCTGTGGGTGGGGGAACCCACGTGGCCACTGGATCTCTTTCCCATGGTGTCGCTGCCTCGGCAGGGCTGCTCTCCTCTTCCCAGCCCGGAGCCCAGTTCCTGGCGCGAAGGTCCCCCTGCGAAAGGTTTGCAGGTCTCTCCGGAACAGAAATCTCCCTCGCTCCAATATTCCGTGGTCTCTGGGTGCAGAATTCGCCCTGGGTTAGTCCCCTCTGCCTTTCTGTGGTTTGTGGGTTCGGAGCTATGTGTATTTGCATCTTCCTACTTCACCATCTTGGCTCTGCCCCCAGGAAGTGGAAAATTTAAAGAGATAAAAATATTAAATCTGAAGTTCACTGTAGGTCCTTAGGAAAGTAGATCTCTTAAGGATGAAATTTGTTCATCTAGTGACACTTGAGAGTTTTCTTTGTCTTTGTGTGTGTTTCTGTGTAAAAACTGGGGAAGAACTGAATTTTCAGATAACCCCTGATGTAGTAGAGGCCTGTTTGGAGTGAGGCATAGTATTGTCTTCAACTTTCAGGGACTCTCATACAGCTTCTTTTGTACTGCATTAACTGATGAGTAAGTGTATGTCTTATATTTTCTGGATTTTTAAATGAATTGCTTACATTTTCTGGAAAAAAAAGATGCAAGTCATATTTTTATATTCCCAAAGAAACCCTATGTGTTATCAAATCAAGCGAAAATCTTACTTTCCAGGGGATTTATAAACCACTAAAATAAAAGAAAAGTAACCAAAGGACTTGTTGACTCCAATCCTATCATTTGGCAATTGACAAGGCTGAGAAACTTAGGGGTAAAGTAAATGGCTGCAAGTCAAACTATGTAGCACTACTGGAAATTTAACAAAAGTTCTTTATACTTAGTTCTTAACTCCACCCCCGCCCCAAAAAATTGTATCATACTGGAAGGGATTATCTGTCAATTAAAAAAAAAATCAGATTTGTAAGACACTCCAATTATTTATCATATAAACCAAAATCCTTTGTTCTAAGTCATAGGCTGTATTTCAATTTATATTCCCCTGTACTTTCTCCTGGGTAGAGTTTAATGTATTGGGCTCATCTATGAGCTCCCTGCTAAGTTAGCAGTATAGTAAACCAAAGCGAGAGGTAATGTTGAATCATTCTCATGTCAGCAACAGCTATGTCCTACAGAATACTTTCTGAGCTCTCCTTTATTTTCTAACATATTCCTATGCCAGAGTACAAGGGATTCTGACAGTCACTTGTGTACCCTGAAAAAAAAATACAGCTTAATAGTTTATATTCATTTTGAGCATAAAGTTTTAGATGGTCTTTACTGTTTACAGAATAATTTCCAGCAGATATAATGAATATATCTTCATCAAAAAAATTGATTATAGGGGGTGCAGCCAAGATGGTGGAGTAGAAACACACAAATACGCTAGCTCTGAACCCACAGCCAATGAAATATCTGTAGTAAAGAGCTGCCAATAAATTCGGGAGCAGGAGAAGCCACACGGAGAAGATAAGATTTCTGTTCCAGAGGCACCTGCAAACCTCTCGCAAAAGGTCCATCATGCTGCAGACGTGGAGCTCAGCCCAGCCCTGCTGCGGCCACGGCACCGAGAGGAGCAGGTCCCAGCAGGCTTCAGGGACGGAATTTCCAGCGACCACGCGGGTCCCTCCACCCACAGGTGACATGGGGCGGTGAGAAGGTCTCTTTGGTTGGTCAAGAGGGGAGTGGGGTGCCCCCATACTCAGGCCCCCTCAGGAGGCAACAGCAGAGGTGAGAGCAGACTGGGGCTCCCCAAGCAGGCAGAAGCCCGGATCCATTGTTGAAGGTCTCTGCATAAACCCCCTGAGGGAACTGAACCCGTGAGGTGGCCCTGCCCCCACCTGAGCACCTGAACTTGATCTCACACTGAATAGCAGCCCTGCCCCCCCCCCAAAGCCCTGAGGCTGGGAAGCAGCATTTGAGTCTCAGACCCCAAGCGCAGGCTGGGAGGATCCGGAGGCGAGGTGGGTGTGAGGAGAATATTCAGAGGTCAAGTCACTGGCTGGGAAAAATGCCCAGAAAAAGGAAAAAAAAACAAGACTAGAGAGGATTACTTTCTTGGTGAGCAGGTTTCTCCTCCCCTCCCTTCTGATGAGGAAGAGCAGTGCTCACCATCAGGGGAAGACACGGAAGTCAGTGCTTCTACATCCCAGCCCACTCAATGGGATCAGTTCTGGCAAAAAGGTCATAAAGAGCTCAAAAAATTTTCAAAATTATGTTAGAGAGGTGGAGGAAAAACTGGGAAGAGCAATAAAAGACTTGCAAGCAAAGTATGAACAACAGATCAGCACCCTGCTAAAGGAGACCCAAAAAAGTGCTGAAGAAAATAACACCCTGAAAAATAGGCTAACTCAATTGGCAAAGGAGGTTCAAGAAGCTAATGAGGAGAAGAATGCTTTCAAAAGCAGAATTAGCCAAACGGAAAAGGAGATTCAAAAGCTCACTGAAGAAAATAGTTCTTTCAAAATTAGAATGGAACAGATGGAGGCTAATGACTTTATGAGAAACCAAGAAATCACAAAACAAAACCAAAAGAATGAAAAAATGGAAGATAATGTGAAATATCTCATTGGAAAAAAAATTGTCCTGGAAAATAGATCCAGGAGAGACAATTTAAAAATTATGGGACTACCTGAAAGCCATGATCAAAAAAAGAGCCTAGACATCATCTTTCATGAAATTATCAAGGAAAACTGCCCTAAGATTCTAGAACCAGAGGGCAAAATAAATATTGAAAGAATCCACAGATCACCACCTGAGAAAGATCCAAAAAGAGAAACTCCTAGGAATATTGTGGCCAAATTCCAGAATTCAGGGTCAAGGAGAAAATATTGCAAGCAGCTAGAAAGAAACAATTCAAGTACTGTGGAAATACAATCAGGATAACACAAGATCTAGCAGCTTCTCCATTAAGGGATCGAAGGGCATGGAATAGGATATTCCAGAAGTAAAAGGAACTAGGACTAAAACCAAGAATCACCTACCCAGCAAAACTGAGAATAACACTTCAGGGGAAAAATTGGTCTTTCAATGAAATAGAGGAGTTTCAAGCATTCTTGATGAAAAGACCAGAGCTAAAAAGAAAAATTGACTTTCAAACACAAGAATGAAGAGAACCATGAAAAGGTAAACAGGAAAGAGAAGTCATAAGGGACTTATAAAAGTTGAACTGTTTACATCCCTACATGGAAAGACAATATTAGTAACTCTTGAAACTATTCAGTATCTGGGTACTTGGTGGGATTACACACACACACACACACACACACACACACACACATGCACACGCACACACTCATAGAGACAGAGTGCGCAGAGTGAATTGAATAGGATGGGATCATATCTTTAAAAAAAATGAAATCAAGCAGTGAGAGAGAAATATATGGGAGGAGAAAGGGAGAAATGGGATGGGGCAAATTATCTTTCATAAAAGAGGCAAGCAAAAGATTTTTTTAATTTGGGGAAAAAGAGCAGAGGTGAGAGAAAAATATGAAGTTTACTCTCATCACATTCCACTAAAGGAAGGAATAAAATGCACACTCATTTTAGTATGAAAACCTATCTTACAGTACAGGAAGGTGGGGGACAAGGGGATAAACAGGGTGGGGGGGACGATGGAAGGGAGGGAATGAGGAGGAGGGTACAATCTGAGGTCGACACTCACAGGGAGGGACAGGATCAAAAGAGAGAATAGAAGTAATTGGAAGCAGGATAGGATGGAGAGAAATATAGTTAGTCTTATACAACACGACTATTATGGAAGTCATTTGCAAAACTACACAGATTTGGCCTATATTGAATTGCTTGCCTTCCAAAGGGAGGAGGAGGGGAGGGAGGGAGGAAAAGAAGTTGGAACTCAACGTTTTAGGAATAACTCTCAAGTGCTGTTCTTGCTGCTAGAAAATAGAAATAAGAAATACAGGTAAAGGGGTATAGAAAGTTATTTAGCCCAACAGGACAGAGGAGAGGATGGAGACAAGGGCAGAGAGAAATAATGGAGGAGAGAGGGGAGTGGTGATGTGGGCAATTGGAATGCTCGGTGTTTTGGGGTGGGGGGAGGGGACAAGGGGGGAGAAAATTTGGAGCCCAAAAATTCTGTGTAAATGAATGTTAAAAGTGAAATAAATAAATAAATTTAAAAAATAAAAAATAAATTAAAAAATCACACAAAAAAATAAAAAATATTAAAAAAAATTGATTATACTCTAGTGGGTATTACTATAGGTCAAGCATTTAAAATGTAACACTAAATTTAGTGGATAAATATGGAAATAATCGAGATTCAACTATACCTTCTTGGAGGAATCTCAAAATGGCCTTTTTATTTCCAGTGCTTTTAAACGTGTTTGTTAAGAAAAATTTCCAAGATTTTTTCCCTAATGAAGAAATACTTTTGAGTTACTTTAGACATTAGGGAACATGCACACTAAAGTGAGTTGAAGTCCTCTTCTTTTATTTCCCAACTTTACATATAATTGGTCCATGGGAGTCCATGAATTATTCTGGGGTGAAGTTGAAGAACTAAAGGGGAAAAAAAGGAAAAAAAAGAGAAAAAAACAATAACAGAGGATGAGAAAGGGTGGAGGGGGGAAGCACAATCTCTGTATCAGTCAAAGCGCAATGCAAGCTTAAAGGACTTAAAGCCTGAAAATACAGCTTTGTGGTGATAGAACACTGTAGTATATTCCAAAATGTTGTGGTCAGAAATGTTTCCCTTATAATAACTCTTCTTTCCAACAATAGAAGCTTTCAACTTTTTTCCCCTTAGGTAATCTGACTGTCTTCAAAGGAGACTTAAGCTGTGACTGTGAAGACTGGTATAACAGAACATGTTCCTTTTATGTATCTTTTATAGCACATTGCCAAATATAATGGAAAACTTTCTCAGGGGAAAATACTTATAGTAATTTGGAGATACTTTCTTGTGGGCTCTTGAAAATATTAAACAAAATAGGGAAAGCAATCATATAATTAAATTGATATCTTCTAAATAAGAAAAAGATTGTATCCATCAGCAGATGCTCTTTGATTTAGACAATTTCTTGTATCTACTTTTGGTGAAAATATCTATATTAAAATGACTTTCCAAGCGATAAATACATTTGCCTAAAAACAGCCATTTTCAGAAGCAAGATTAAAGATCTTCAGAAATAATACATATATAATTGATAATGATGTAGTTTCTGCTTTAAGTTCTGGCTCATGAGAAAAATAATCTTTCAAAGTTACTTCAGCCATTTAAAATGTAGATTGTGACAAGAAAAGAAAGCATGTTAAGTTCCTGGATACAGATGTAACTTTGATGTTTTCTATTCAGATTTTAAAACTGCGATTGGAATTCTGGGGAGAGAGTTAGCATACGTTAAATAAATTGGCAAAAACAATAATGAATAGATTAATGTAAGGATTAGGGGAAAGATATATACATATATATGTGTGTGTGTATATATATATATAGTTTGTCATTGTATTCTCCAATAACAAACAGATAAATCATATAGTTGAGAAAAGGGCAGAGCTCATAGGCAGGAAAAGAAAAAAAAGACGTGGTGGAGTAGAAGAAATTTAGTACAAAGAGAAATAGTAGAGACAGTCTACTTGAATGCTATTCATTTTTAGAGATAAAGAATTTAAAGCCCGGAAAAATAAAATATGTTGGCCAAATCTATACAATTATTTAGGAAAACTCATAAATTTGGCTTACAACAAAGAGATGCCAACTCTTTTGGGAAATAGCAGAGATAAATAACAATCAGTTTTTTCTCATCTTTGATTTCAGAGTTCTTTAGAATCAAATGGATGAAAAACACACAGGAAAAAGACTTTCTTTATCAATACCTATTTTTAGTGAAATAATTTCACTTAGTGAGATAAAATTGAAATGAAGTATAATCAGTCAGTGTAGTGAGCAATAAAAGCTTACAGTACTAGAATATATGAGATTTGAAAATTCTAAGCAGAAACTTTTCTTTTTCAATTTCATTTTAAATTTTAATAGTGATTAGGTACAAACATTTTGATAGTTTTTACAGTAATTAATGTATGTATTGACATTTTAAAAATTAAGTTGTATGTATTCCCAAAACTTAATTTTCTGCTTGGTTGAAATATTTTTGTGTCTTTCAAATGTTAATGTCAGAAGAAAGAATGCTTGTCCTCTATGTCTCTTTATTCAGGAAGGTAAATATCCTATTTTACTGGGAATGTCTCTAACTTCAAGGTGAGTTTTCTGGAATATTGACATGACTCTGAGACAACATACCTTAAGGACTCAATTACATAACTTAACAATATATTTAAATACATCATAGGGATACATATTCATTCTTTCTACACTTCTGTTTATTTGGGGTGGGCGAGATGAGAATGGGGCAAGAAGGTAATAGAGTGGCTGAAATTAAGAAGATATGGATTCAAATCTGGTTGTAAACACTTATTAGCTGTGTGACCCTGATCAAATCGTTTAACTTCTGTTTGGCTCAGTTTCCTCGTATGTCAAATGGGGATAATAGTAGCACCGACATTATAAGAGGCAAATCAGATAATCCTTGTTAAATTGCTTCACACGGTGCCTAGCACATTTAAAGGGCTGTAAAAATGCTAGTTATTGCTATCATAACTGGTAGTTTTATAGATATAAGGATCTGCCAGTGTGGAAATTAACTAACCGTCTTTAAGAATTGCATCAGGGTAGCAAGAAGTTTTATAAGTTGTATGTGATCACACAGACATTATGTGTCATACTCATGACTTGAATCCAGGTTTTGTTGATTCCAAGAAACAAGCTCTCTACCCACTACACAATGCCATCTCTCTTTAATATGTTAGCCTGAGGAAATATTTCAAGAAGAACTGAATAAGGAGAGGACTAGCTTGAATTTGATAAATTGTAAATTCCTTTAGCAAGTCCTGAGCTTCTTTCTGAAACAAGCAGAAACAAATAAAACATAGAAGATCTTTTCAATCCAAGCATCCCATCAGTGACATCATTTGTCTGAAAAATCAGGAACCTCACAATTTGCAAAGAAGCAAAAATATCACAAAAAACTAAATGGAGACAGGTTGTAGATATAATAAGTTTGCAACATAATATCAAAATGACATGAAAATAAGTGACATAAATGATATCAACCTATCAATAGAGGACAGGATAAAAAAAGAGGTGAGCTGATCACTTTCCAAGAGAGAGGACAAACAAGTGGGCACTCAAGTACTCCACTAGTACTCATAAAAGGTTTTAAAACCTTGATAAAATGTAGAGTCCTTGTGTGTTTATAAATGGTTATGGATCCAAACTAAATAAGGTGAGATGTTGTGGATAAGATACAAAATAAGTCCTTTGACGAAGTGATCATAAATATCTTTGATATAAGAGATCAGTTGAAGTTTCAAAATATTAATCTAAAAAAATATAAATAACATGGGAAAGGAGGGAAAAATGCAGGTTTTACTCCTCCCAAAATGGAAATAACCATTTCAGTAATAGGGAAAATACACATACACACATATGTATCTATATGATGTATATATATATTTATGTATGCAGATATATACATGCTTTTCTGTCTTTGCATAACTTTTCTCAGTAGTGCTAAAAAGTAAATAATAGAAAATAGCCACAAAGAAAAATCCCAATATGTTACACTGAAAAGCAAAACAAAATATATCCTTCATATTTAAATATATAACTCTCTTATTTCTTAGTACAGGATTCAGGGTAGGGAAGAAATCACCAAAAAAACACTAGATGTGAAATAAGTCCAGAGAGAAATCCTATGCTTTTAAATCATTTTTCCTTAGGAAACAGTATTTCACTCTCCCTCTAGCAGCATGTTTATAGATGGATAAGGTTGAAGTTTTTTTGTGCAAATAATTTCTTGTGAAGGAATCTGTGTTTGAACTCAAAGATCACAAAAATAATATATCAAAGGTTTCAACACGTAACAGCACAAGTTTTGTTTTTGTTTTTTTTTGTTTTTTGTTTTTGTTTTTTGTTTTTTGTTTTGTTTTTTTTTTTACAAGTAGGTTCAATGGTAGCATTAAGAAGTCCAGGTCATAGGAATTTCAAAAGAATTGTGAAATTCTGCGAGAAAAATTAAATAATTTGAATCAGCCTCACTTATAAGTTCTAACTACTTATTTCAATACATAAATTAATAAAGAACAAAAAATGTGTTCTTTATGATGGAAAGCTAAAATGTTGATTAATAATAGTTTATTAATTCACTCATCATCCCATAGTAGCTATCGCCTTAAAGCTGTAAGAGTCATTAGAGATAATCAAATCTAATAGCCTCATTTTGCAGTAAAAAAATGAGTATACAGAAAAATCAAGAGAGTTACCAGAAGCAATAGCAGAAGTGTGATTAAATTTGAGGTCTTTTAACTCCAAATCCAATTCTCTTCTCTGTCACTAGTCTATGTGGAATGTTGTGAGAATTAACAACTGGATAAAGAGAACTGTGCAAGTTTCTGGAAAGATACCAGGCTAAGAACAAAAGTGATAGATATGGAACTTGGATGGACCTCAGAGGTTTTTATTTTATTCTTAATTTATTATTTATTTATGCTTAATATTTAATTTTTTTTACTTCCACATTCTCCCTCTGCCTCTCACTCTTCCACCACCTACTGAATAAGCAAGCAAAATAGTAGCAATTATATGTGCAAAATCATACAAAATATGTTTCAAATTTAACCATACTTCAAAGAAAGTAAAAAAAAATAAAGTGAAAAATTATATTTATTTTTCATTAGGAGTTCATAAGTACTTTTTCTGGAAGTGGGATAGCATTTTTTTCATCGTAAGTCATTTGGAATTATCTTGGATCATTGTAGTGTTCTGGGTTTCTAATTCTTTCACAATTGATCATGACTACAACATTTCTGTGTACAATCATTTCTGAAAACAATAGTAACTTAGAGCATTTTTTTCATATAATTATAGATTACTTTGCTTCACCTGGAAACAGATTTTTCATATCTATTGATCACTTATCACTTGGGAAATGTCTTTTATTTTTTTATTACATTTGATTCAGTTCTCAATATATTTTAAGAATGAAGCCTTTATCAAAAAAAACTTTCTTCAAATATTGTTTTCACAGTTACTGCGACTAACTGTATTTCCCTCTATTCTATCCTCCCTGTTTATTTTATTCTCTCTCTCTCTCTCTCTCTCTCTCTCTCTCTCTCTCTCTCTCTCTCTCTCTCTCTCTCTTCTGACCCTATTACTTCTCAAAAGTGTTACTTCTATCTTCTACCCCAATCTGTTATCCCTTCTATCAGCTCCTCTTATCCACTTCCCCTGCTACTTTCCTGTATGGTAATGTAGACTTCCATTTGCAACTTATTGGGTATGTTGTTCCCTCTTTGACCCAATTTTGTTGAGAATAACTCCCCTTCAGCTTTGCCCCCTCCTTATTCACTGTAAAATGTTTTCTTCCCTGTTATGTGACATAATTTACATCACTCTAAGTATCCTTTTCCCTCTTCCACTACATTCCCCACCTACCCCTTAATTTTATTATTTTACGTATCCTCACTTCATAATACTTGTGCCCTGTCTCTATATACTTCTAACTTCCACAAGAATAAGGGGATTCTTGCAAGTTACAAGTATCATCTTCCTACATAAGAATGTAGACAGTTTCGCTTATTAATCCCTTATGATTTCACTATCCTGTTTCTTATTTAAAGTTCTATTCAATCTTGTATTTAAAATGTAATTTTCTATTCAACTCTCTCCTCATCAACAATACTTGAAAAGCCTCTATTTAATTGAAACTCTATCCCCACCACCACCCTGCAAATCATTATATTCAGTTTCCTGGGTGCTTGATTCTTGATTGTAATCACAGAATTTTTGCTGGAATTTGCTGGAATTTCATGTTCCAAGCAATTTGATCTTTTAAGTTTAAGTTTCTAAATCATGTGTTATACTGACTATGGCCCCACCATACTTGAACTATTTGTTTCTCTCTGCTTACAATATTTCTACTTCACCTGAGAGATCTGAAATTTGTCTATGATATTTCTGGAAACTTTCCTTTTAGTTTTTCTTTCTGGAGGTCATCAATGGATTTTTTTACTCTTTGGTTCTAGAATATCTAGAATAACTCCAGAATAAGAAAAATGTCTTGAATTTCTTTAAAGATTATATCTCCACTACTTTATCAATTATGGTTTTCAGGTAGTCCAGTAATTTTTAAATCATCTCTCATGGATCTGTTTTCCATGTCATTTGTTCTTCCAATGAAATATTTCACATTGTTTTGAATTTTATTTCATTCTATTGTTTTTGTTTTATTATTTCTTGATTTCTCACAGAATCATAACCTTCCACTTGCCCAATTCTAATTTTTAAGGTATTATTTTCTTCAGTGAGTTTTTGAAGCTCTTTTTTCGTTTGATGCATTCTGCTTTTTATTACTTTACTTTACTTTAGCACTTTGGACTTTTTCTGGCCTACCCAGTCTGCTTTTTAAGATGTTATTTACTTCAGTATTTTTTTTATGTATGTCTTCTTTGCCAAACTGTTGAATCTTTTTTCCTTAATTTTCTTCATCATTTTTTAAATCTTTTCCAAATTTTTCTTCTACCTCTCTTACTTTATTTTCAAAATCCCTTTTGAGTTCTTTCATAGCAAGAGACCAATTCAATTTATTTTTTTTGGAGACTTTGGAAGTGGGAATTTTGACTTTGTTACCTTCTTCTGAGTGTACATTTTGATCTTCTCTGTTTCCACAATAACTTCTTTGTTCAAAATTTCTTATTTTTGTTTGTTCATTTTCCCTGTCTATTTTTTTTTTACTTTTAACTGTCTTAATATAGGCATATTCTTCGAGGGTAGATAATACATTCTCCAAAGCTTCAAGGATTTTATGCAGCTGTTTTCAGGGACATTTCCAGGAATCTGTAAGTTTTAAGTTCTTCCATAAGGAGACACAAGGAGAGGTACATTTTCTCCTCCTCTGGTCTACCCTCTAGTATGTTAGTGACCACGAGCACTCTTTTTCTCCCTGAAACTGTGAGGAGGGCCCCAGCTTCCCTGTAGTCACAATTCTGGTGTGCTAGTGATCCTCACCACCCTGGGGTTGCCACCTAGGACTGACACCCAGATCTGATTATGGGTAAAGCAACTGAGCCTGCCCCCAGTGCCAGCAAGCTCCTTCTGACCAGAAAGCATTTAGATGCAGTCTCTGCTGCTGTGGATTCAGTGACTGCTAAGGCCTACTTCTGCTTTCTTACAGCTAGTTTCTATGCTATCACAGCCTATGCCAGATTGTGCTCCACACTTACCCAGGTAAAACAAATCTTTCTTACTGATCTTCTAAGCTGTCTTTAGTTGAACAATTATTTCACTGTCCTTTTATATTTTGGGGGCGGGGGTCTTTGCTGTAGGAATTTTTATGGCCTTATTTATGGTGTTCATTGGGGTTTTGTGGGAAGCTCAGGCGAATTGTTCCCTGTTCTCCATCTTCTTGACTCAACCCTCCCAAAGATTTCTTTTTATGTTCTTTTCAAAAGGAACTGTGCAAACTCTTCTGTTTGGATTCTTAATTTAACTCTGTGTGAGGAATCTCATTGATTCCTACAGGAAAGATACAGAGACATGTTTGCTTAATTTTGGAATATCAATTAAGCCTACATTTTATCATATATTTCCTTTGTAGAAAATAGCTATACATTTCACACAAAATCAATGTAGGACAGTGAGTCATATCAATGGACATAGGTAGTTTAGATATCAAAGAGAGAAATGACTTGGATGTAGATCAATGATAAATTAAATAGAAGTTAATGACAAACCTGAGGCAAAACATAGAATGCAATATCTGTATTGATTTTTCTTTTCTTTCAACAAAGGACCTTCTAAACACAGTGAGCACTGTGAGCAACATCAAAGATGTTTCAGGATTGGTGGAACTTAGGGGAGGGTCAGATAATTGTTATCTACTTTGTGCAATAATCTTAGGAAGTGCTATACATTATTTTATTTTTATTTCCATTTTACTTTTTTTCATTTCTATGCTTGATCTTCCTAACTAGAAATTATAGATTAAATTCAGTATTCCTTGAATGTGCTTATTTTCTAATACTCTCTTCTCCATCATTATATTTATATTTTATATGTTCGTTTAAATTAGAATCCACTAAGATATCACTGAATAGCCATTTTTTTTTTTTTTGCTACACAACAGACTTTTGATTCTCAAACTTTATGTCGCTGAAAGCTTTGCCAGAGCTAATTTGGAATAGCCACAAATGTCTTCCCAGTTATACATTCAGTGAAGGAAATTTTAAATCTATAAAGAACTATCACCAGAAATTGGTTACCAACAAATATTTTATTTTCATTTTGTCAAAATAACTATTAAAGAATAAATAGTAAAGTGGCAAATTGCATATTCATCAGTGAACTGAAACTCAAGACAGATAATTTAACATATATAATGCTTTATAAACCATATAGCACTGTATAAATGCAAGTTAAGATTATTATTATTATTATGCATTTCAATCTTACGTCAGAGAATTCCTTTTTCCCCCATACCAGTGGTTAGTTTGTTTTCTGGGTCCACACTTCTATGGTTTTAAGAATAATTGTTGACACCCTTTGTCTATCTCCAGCTTATATATCTTTCTTAGTGGTTAATACAAACAGATGTTTACTATAGCAGAAATTAAAAAGGCCTAAGTGTAATTATGAAATACTTTTTACCTCACTGACATCTGAAGAGGGTCTTGAGGACTCCTAGAGGTCTTTAGATTACACTTTGAGAACTTGTGTTTCATGCGACAATTTTATGGGGTCGAGGAAATTTTTATCTTTTCCTGAATCTGTTTTGTCATTGTATAGAGAGCTCCCAGTGAACAAACTTTCCTCATTAATGTAGAATACCATTTACTATGTAATGTATAGTCTTACAGAATAGCTTTGAACATTTAGAAATTAAATACCTAGATTATGTTCATATAGTCAGTATGTATCAGAAGTGGGACTTGAAAACAGTTTTCCTGACTCTGAAGCTGCTTTTCTTTCCACTATGAAATGTTGCATTTTCATTAATTCTTAATCATAAATTTCAATTTGACACTTAAAAAAAGTGATCAAGGCTTATTATTTCCAGATTTAATAAGATGCTAGAGTGCGGATTCCTGCTTTGGGTGTGTGCTGGATTGGACTGAGTGATCAACAAATGTCCGCAAACCTGAAGTTCAAGGTTTTACTCTTGTACTCACCCATTCAGTGGTTGTTTTTCACAGTCTCATCAACTACCACGTTAAAAACTAAGACACAGAGAAAAACAAAAGAAAGACAAAAAAAGAGAAGAGAATGAAAGAAAGAGAAGATAACAAGGATAAACAATAAGTGAAAAGCATACTACAAGAAAAATAGAAAAAGCAGAAAAACTAGAACATAAATTTTGGTTTGAAAATTAAAATTTTGCCATTAAAATAAATATGCAACTAGAAAGTTCTTTTCACTGTTTAATGCTTGTTTTAAATTTCCACACCACATGGTAAGTATCATAGATGGAAGTGACTTTCATGTCTCAATTCTGACACACACCCAAAGTGTGAAATAAGAGATAACACACATGCATGAACACACACACATACACACACATACCTACAAGGACACCTGTCTGGCTGAGTGGTTAACTGTGATTGTAATAGTTAAGTATTTTCCAAGAAAATGGGTCAGTGAAAGCAACACCAACATTGATTTCTAGTACAAAATTCAATTTTTCTATAAATTATGGACATGAAATAATGTTCACACTGAAAAGAATCAATATAGTTCAATACAAGACTTCAAAAATTAATAGCAATATATATCATGTCTTACATTCCATTTTTTCACAAAAGCCTTTTTGTTGGTTCACAATTATAATTTTTGTAGTAGTGCTTATAAGTTTCTGGAGACCCAGGTCAAATGAACATAAAGGATTTTATATCTCCTAACATCACATTTACTTTGTTATCATAATAGACTTCATCTTAGAATTTGCTTTTTTCAATATCGCATTTGTCCTCTATTCTGTTATTTCAGTTTGGGTTCATTGTCAGCATTGCTCATGCTCCCAATTCCATTTTTCTTTCTTTCAGGTTTGACTTTGTAGGTATTTGTCCTTCATCCATGTGCTTAATTTTCAACTTTTGCCATGTTTTGTTTCTCTTTATGATTTCAAATGATAAAAATTTCTGAAATTAATTAAACTTTATCAACATTGAATTACGTTTAATGAGGGGGAACTGGATGAGATGTTATAAGTAATCTATAGTTCAATCAGACTAAACCTCAAAACTTCTATCAAGTTGAGATACCAGAATATAACATAGTCAGATATCAGTCATATCATCAGAGTCCCTCTGAGGAAAACGTATTAAAAATCTTACAGTTATGATATCAAGCAATAAGAAATATTTATTAAGTATCTATTATACATCAAATAGATACAAACAAATAAGCATATGCAAACCATATGTAAAATACAGAGATAAAAATTGGTAGGCATTGTACCTGTGAGAATGAGAAAAAAAAAAACTTTCATACACGAAATATTACTCAAGTAGAGTTTTAATGAAAATTCACGAAATGAAAGTGAATAGGGAGTACATACCAGGCAACAGTTACAGGCAGTGGGAAAAATTCAGGCAATGAAACTGATGTGCTTTGGGAAACAAAAAAGCAAGGATTAATTCCTGAAAGGATTAAATGAGGCTGGAAAAGAGTCATATATAATAAAATTTGTAAAGTCATCTCTTGCCAAGTTTTCAAGTTTAAATAGATAAGCAGATGAAGTAATATTCTTACTTACTGTATATGGACCAAATGGCAAAGCATCCCAGTCCTTAAAGGAAAAATTATATGAATTACAGGGGAAAATAAATGATAAAACAATAGGAATGGGAGACCTACACATTCCCCCTAAGAGCTCAACATATTTAACTGTAGAATAAATATAAGAGAATTTTAAAAATGTTAAACAAAATTTTAGAAAAGTTAGATATGACAAGGAGCAGCTAAGTGGCACATTGTAAAGAACACTAGACCTGGAATCACAAATACATTTGTTCAAATCCAGCATCAGAAACTTACTAGCTGTCTGGCCTTGTGCAAGACATTTAACCTGATTTGCGTTGGTTTCTTCTATCTAAAATGACATGGAGAAATGAATCCCAAACCACTCCTGAATATTTGCTAGAAAAACCCAAATAGGTTCACAAAGAGTCACGCATAACTGAAATGATTAGACAACAACAGTATATAATATCACTGGAGACAATTGAATGGGAATAGAAAGGAGTATATATTTTTTTCTGAGATGTATACGGTATTGCCACAAAAACTGACCATTTATTGGAACCAAAAACATCACAATAAAATGAAAAACTGAACAAGTATTAAATAATAAAAACATTAAATGGAATAAGGGCCCACAGAAACATAGATTAAAAGCTAATTGAAACCTAGATTAACTAATTCTAAAGAATGAGTGGGTCAAAGAACAAATTATAGAAACAATAAATAATTTCACTAGAGAGAATGAGGACAATGACACAAAATTCCAAAATTTGAAGGATAGAACTACAATAGTACTTAGATGGAAATAAATGTCTTAATGTGTACATCAGAAAAGAGGTGAAAGAACAAAAAAATGAACTAGACAAGCAAATAAAAAGAGAACAAAGAATAAATTTAAAAATTCCAGTGAAGCACACAAATGGAAATCCTGAAAATCAAAGTTGATATTAATAAAATTTAAATTTGAAAAATGAAATTGGAACTGAGATTATTGAAAACTTAAATGTATAAACTATTTTTAAACTGAATATTATAAGGAAGAAAATCAAATTGCTAATGTGAAAAATTAAAACGGTGAATACACCACCAATGAAGAAGAGATTAAAGAAATTATTAAAAGTTACTTTTCCCAATTAAATATCAATAAAACTAGTATACAATTCACAATTTTTTGTGAAATCGATATTTACAAAAAATGTTAACTGTTCAGATTAATTAAAGTACAAACAAAATATTTAAATAACCTAATCTTAGAAAAAGAAAGTAAGCCATCAATCAAATCCTTAAGAAAAAAGAAAACTTCTTAGACTGAAACGGATTTACAGTTGAATTCTATCAGACATTTAATGGACATTTAGTCCAATATTATGTAAAATATTGGGGGAAGCAGAAATAAGTAAAGCAAGAATCCTAATAAATTCGTTTTATGACACATTTATGGTAGAGATGACTACGCCAGAAAGAAAAACAGAGAAAGAACAAAACACTCTAGACTAATTTTTTAATGAGTTTCAGTGCAAAAAGCTTTCTATAAAATATTGGCAAGGAGTTACAGTAATTTACGAGAAAGATCATACATAATATATAAACAAATATATGCATATACATATATTCATTATAACTAAAGTGGGATTTATGCTGAGAAGGCAAGGCATATAATATTTGAATGATTATCAACATAATTGACCGTATGTATAATAAAAATAAAACAAAAAAGAATGTATCAGTAGCTTCAGAAGAAGCCTTTGACAAAATGCAATACCTTTCCTGGTTAAAAGAAATAATAAAAAAAAAACACTAGAAAACTATGACGCTTTTCTAAAACTGATAAGTTGTTTATTAGACAATTGCTTTTTGCAAAAACTTAAAACTGGGAGCCAAGATGGTGGAGTTGAAAGATGAATAAACTTTAGGGCTTCCCTCACATCACAGAAAATACCTCTAAAAAATGACTCTCAACAAATTCTAGAGCAGCAGAAGTCACAGAATGACACATTGAAAGATATTGCCAGCCAAAGGTAACCTGGAAGGCTGACAGGAAAGTTTTATCCCATGGGACACTGAATGGAGCAGAGCCCAATGCTGGACACACAGCGCAGGGAGGAAGAGGACCTGAACAGGCCTCTGGGTCAGAATCTTCAGCAGGTAGAGTCCCAGACACCTCAACTCACAAGCAACAAAGAAAATTTCAAAGGACAGTATGGGAGGACTTTCCCAGCTGGGCGGGAGGGGAGGAGGTTCCCTCCAGCACTGACCACAGGTGGGGGTGGCAGTAGCAACAGCAGTAGGCAGTGGGCAGAAGGCAGCTATGGTGGCCATGGAAGCCGCCTGGGTCCATTACCCTCGCTGCTCAATTTAAAGCCTCTGGGTGAATTGAGCAGGGGATCTGAATCTCAGCTCTGAGAAAGTTCCTGGGGGGAGGAGGAGCACTAGGACCCTCCTCTTGACAAAGGATTAAGAAGACAAATAAGTGACAGGGAAAATGCTCAAAAAAGGGAAAAAAGGAAGACCATAGAGGGTTAATTTCTTGGTGAACAAGTATCTCCATCTTTTAGATAAAGAAGAACAATACATACTGTCAGAGGAAATGAAGAATTCTGCCTTCAGTACCTCCAAAATGAATATGAAATGGTCTCAAGCCATAGAAAAGTTTGAAAAGTGACTCAGCAACTCGCTAAAGGAGAATCAAAAAAATGCTGAGGAAAATTACACCTTTAAAAATAGGCTAACTCGATTGCAAAAAGAGGTCCAAAAAATCCAATAGGAAGAAGAATGCTTTAAAAAGCAGAATTAACGAAGTGGAAAAGAAGGTTCAGAAGCTCACTGGACAAAATAGTTCTTCAAAAATGAGAGTCGAGTTCAGGGAAGATAACGATTGTATGATAAACCTAAAAGTTACAAAACAAAACCAAAAGAATAAAAAAATAAAAGATAACGTGCAACTGACCTAGAAAATAGATCCAGGAGAGACAGTTTAAAAATTTTCGGGCTGCTTGAAACCCATGATCAAAAGAAGAGACTAGACATTATCTTTCATGAAATTATCAAGGAAAGCTGCCCTGATATTCTAGAAAAAGAGGGCAAAATAAATATTGAAAGAATCAACTGATCACCTCCTGAAGGAGACCCAAAAAGTGAAGCTCCAAATATTGTAGACAAATTTCAGAGTTCCCAGGTCAGGGAGAAAATATTGCAAGCAGTTAGAAAGAAACAGTTTGAGTATTGCAGGAATGCAATCAGGGCAACATAGGATTTGGAAGCTTCTACATTAAGGGATCAAGAGACTTGGAATAGGGTATTCCAGAATTCGAAGGAACTGGGATTAAAACCAAGAACCACCTATCTAGTAAACCTGACTATAATATTTCAAGGGAAAAATAGACTATTCAATGATATAGAGGGCTTTCAAGAATTCATGATAAAAAGCCCAGAACTAAATAGAAAATCTGACTTTTAAACACAAAAATCAAAAGAAGCATGAAAAGGTAAATAGGAAAGAGAAATCATAAAGGAATTTTTAAAGTTGAACTGTTTACATTCCTACATGGAAAGATAATAGTTGTAACTCTTGAGACTTGTCTCAGTGTTTCGGAAGGTAGAGGGATTATACACACACACACACACACACACACACACACACACACACACACACAGAGAGAGAGAGAGAGAGAGAGAGAGAGAGAGAGAGAGTATAGGCAGAGTTGAATGAGAAGAGATGATAAAAATAAAAATAAAATTAAAGGTGAGAGAGAAGAATATTGGAAGGAGAAAGGGAGAAATGGAATGGGGCAGACTATCACTCATAAGAGGGATAAGAAAAATCTTTTTGAATGGAGGAGAAAAGGGAGGAGGTGATAGGGGAAAAGTGAAGTTTAATCTCTTCACATATGACTTAAGGAGGGAATAACATACTCACTAAATCTGGTATGAAAATCTACCTCACATTACAGGAAAGTGGGGGAGAAGGGGACAAGTGGGATGAGGGAGATGATAGAAGGGACTACAAATGGGAGAAGAGAGTAACTAGCAGTAAACACTTTTGAGAAGGGACAAGGTCAAATGAGAGAATAGACAGGAAAGGCGGGGGGTAGAGAGTAGGATGGAGGGCAATATCCTTAGTCTTACACATGACTTAACATTACTATTATGGAAGTGTTTTGGAAATAGACACATATATAGCCTGTATTGAATTGCTTGCCTTCTCAGTGGAGGGTGGGGAGGTGGGGGCAGGGAGGGAGAGAAGTTCGAAATCAAAGCGTTAAAAACCAGGGCTGATAATTGTTATTTCGTACAAGTAGGAAATAAGAAATACAGGTAATGGGGTATAGAAATTTATCTTGCCCTACAAGAAAAGAAAGAAGATGGGGATAAGGGAATGGTGGAGTGTGATATAAGGGAGGGCACATTGATGGAAGGGGTAATCAGAATGCAAGGTGTTATGGGGTGGGCGGAGGGAAGAGATGGGGAGAAAAATTGAAACTAAAAATTTTGTGGAAATGAATGTCAAAATCTAAAAATAAATAATTAAATAAAAGTATTTTAAAAGATAAAGGAGGGATGGCCCATGGCGAAGGTCCTGAGAAAAAAAAGAAAAGAAAAATCTTTAAACTGTCAGTAGTCACACAAAATGTTCTGTCACTACTGATAAAGGAGATACAAAATGAAACTGTCTTTGAGGCGTTCCCCAACAGGTACCACATTAACTCACGATAAAAAGGAAAATGAGAAATGCTTGAAGAAACAAGGAAAAATTGGAACACTAATTTGGACCCTGTCCAAGCATTCTAGTGAACAATTTCTAAATTTTCTCAAAGAATAATAGAATGGTACATACCCTCCTCCCCAGAAATTCCACTAATTGTTCTGTTTTCCAAAGTGATCAAGGAAAATGGAAAAGGCCTTGCTTTTACAAAAATATTTATACCAGGTCTTTTTTACAGTGGTGAAGTGTTGGAAATCAAGGAAATGCCCTTCAATTGAGAAATGGCTGAACAAATTGAAGTATATTATTTTGGTGAAATATTCTTGTGCTTTAAGAAATGATAAACAGAATGCTTTCATAAAAACAAACATGAAAGATTTGTATGAACTGATGCAAAGTGAAATAAGCAGAACCAGGAGAATATTATGGAAAACAAAATTGATATTGTAAGAATTATAAACTGTGAAACAGTCAGCTTCTTTGACCAAGTCCATGATCCAAAGCAATTTCATAGAATCTATTATGGAAGATACTGTTCACCACCAGAGAAAGAATGGATGATATCTGAATGAAGAGTGAAGTACACTTATTTTAAAACTTTCTTTAATTTTATGGTTGTGTGTTTGCAACACAGCTAATATGAAATATGTTTTGCATAACTTGACATGAATAACCAATATCAATTTGTCTTCTCAAAAATCAATAAGGATGACTAAGAGTGAAAGAATTTGGAACTCAAAATTTAAAATAGTGAGTGATAAAATAGTTGCATATAATTGGGAGATGTTTAACAAAATAAAATGATTTTAAATGGGATAAATATTTAGATTTTGCTATTCCAGTGTTATTTTCAGATACCATTTCCCAGCAATAATCATATTCTATATGTATTCAAAATATCTAAAAATCATAGTGCAGTTTTAAGGTATTAAAGTTTACAAGATATTTAATGGCTTTTAATGTACAAAAGTTTCAATCACCACGATATATCTGGGCCAAATTTTATAATAGATTAGTTCTTTTACAGGCTTTAATTCATTTATGCTTCACAACAAACTCCTAAGGCATGTATAATAATTATTACTGTTACTCTTACCCTTTTCACAAATAAGGAAATTGAGATTCAGGGAGGATAAATGATTTGTGGATGTTCACACAAGGTTTAAGCAGGTAAGCTGGGATTTGAATCTGTGGATCCTTGATTCAAAATCTAGCAAATTATCTTCATTGTCATGATTAATTTATTCCCTGAAGAAAGTATTCCAAGTACCATAGATTATAGATGATAATACATAGGGGGAAAATACATTTGCACTCTAGGAGTTAGTCTACCCCAGGTAGTTTAAGTACTCACTTTGTGCATAATAGATATAACATAGATAGAAACATGCACTTATTTATTGCGTTTTCACCTAGTGTGGCCACTCACTTTAGGAGTATAATGATGCCTTAAGTTTCCTGATGTTTTTTTGACTCCAGAAGGTTAATGAAGGTGTCAGTCACTGCATCAAAAATTCTAACCCGAACAAATTAAATTTAATGTCTTTTGGCCTATTTGTCTTTGACAACTCACTGACATACTTTGTGCTATTGCCATAGTTCTGGGAGTACAGCTGTTATTGCTGCCTCTCCTTCAGTCTCTACAGGGATTGATTCATCTTTCAACTGAGTTTTCACTGAAATGACCCGAAGATTAATCATCAATAACAATGACTACTGAAGGAAAACCTAGAGTAGCAAGTTAGTAGGTAACATAAATTGTATCAACATCAAATTCAATTTCTGGAAAAGAAATGCAAAACTTCAGTAATAATTAAAGTGATTGTTTTTCCTATAAAATATTGATATATGTGCAAATATTTAAATGCATTATGTAAATGCATCCAAAACTTGGGAAAATATTTGGTCAAGTTTGTCATTTTTTAATCCTTGAAGCTATTACATTTAATCATTTCTATTACACCAAGCTTGTGAAAGGGGAGAAGAGTCAGTGAGTAGAGAGGGAGTTGTCTGACTATTTACTCCAATGTAAAGGAACAACCATAATAATAAGAACTTCTTAAATCAGAATTTCCAGCTTCAATTTTCTGAATTGCCCTTTAAAATCAATCATATGAAACACACAGAATTGATAACTTCTCTTCAGCTCTATTCACAGACTCAGACGTAAACCTTTTTTTTCAGGTCTTTTGATGAAACTCCACTTTGCAAGAGGAAAGTGATGAAATAGAGAATATTATTAGTAAGATAGTTCCTTAGCCTCTATAAAATCTCATTCCATAATTCTCATGGCATGAAGCTGGCCAAGGTTTTAAAAACACAATGCTAATATACTATAAGCTCTGGAAGATACTACTAATTTGTAAATGGTATTCTATTCTATTGTGGTAATATGCTCCCCACCTCCACTCCAAATTACTAACCTTACTCAGAAAGGCTTTATTAGAGCAAGAGCTAGTGCCAATACTCTTAGTTCAATGTCAATGTTAGAAAGAATGAGGCATTTTAAATCATTAAATAGTTTAAAAAATATTTATTTGCCCTAATACAGAAAGGATATGACACATGGTTAGACTGACACATCTTTGGGAATGGATTGCCTTTTCTCAATAAGGAAACTTGTTGGAAGAACAGGTTATAGTGACTTGCATGGTGTAAGAAATCCACCAAATAAAAGAATGTCTTACTCCATACAGACTTTTTTAAAAGTCTTTAAGTGATTGTGAAGCTGCATCAATACAGGCAAGGGCCAACTGAGGCTCAAGGACATTTTTTTGCCTTTTCAGGAAAACTGTTACATATTGCAGAGCAATGGGAGAATTTTGGTCTTGCAACATTTTCATGAGTAGAAGGTTAAACACTAGATAAACAAACAGAAATAATATTTTTGGCTAAAATAACTTACGTAGACCTCAGTGAAGGAATGGAGAGATTTTAGGAAATACCTACATTGATGAAATACTTTTTTTTCTTAGACCAATGAATTTGCTAAGCCATACAGGCAGATAATTCTGAATAATACATACTACTGGCAAATAAAATAAAAGCTCACATTCAGTTTCACTATCAAATAATCACTATTCACATTTGTTTCTTTCTTATTCTGTCTCACTGTGTCATCATAGAATGATAAAAATGATGACTGATTAATAAAAGATAGCTACTCACTAAATTTCAGACACTATGACAATTATAATCAAGCAAGAGAGTCTCTGCTATAAAGTAGCTTAGATTGTCTTGGAGGAAGACATAAAGGGGTGGGAGCAGAATGACATGCAGTGGAGGATCCCTGTTGAAGATTCCTGGGGAGCTGAGGGAAAAAATATCTCACCAATTTGAGACAGGATAGGCAAGAGGGGAGTTAAAGCTTCACATGAGGTGGAGACAGAAAAGAGCATTCATTGAGAAGATTACTAGTAGCTTTCTGAAATCTATTATCAAATGTATTATCTAAAATATATGCAATAGTGCTTGGCACAAAGAAGGTACATTATAACTATAAGTCATCATCAAAGTTATTAGATATGGATTTCTATAGGATATTGATTACACAAGCCATGTCTCCTGTCAACTGAGTGAAACAATAATTAATTACCAAATGTATGATATTTCCTTATCATAGTTCTTGTAAATATAATGGAAAGTATGAGAGAGTCTTTCTCTTCAAAGAGCTTGCAATGTTATACATATGCAATGCCAGATCATAAACTTTATTGGATTATCAACTGGAAAATATATTGAAATTTTCTGCCTTTGTTATCTTTAAAAGAGGAAGAAGAAGCTGCATAGTCTTTGATTTAATTATATTGTAGTTTGGTTTACCTTTCCTTAATTTGTTTTGAAGTAGAATTATGCAGATTTTCAGTTATTTATTTCTTCATCCTTTGAGTACAAAATTCGTTGCTCTATGGGAAGTTATATGGACCTTTTTATTCCACAAATGACAAAAGTCATAGACATCAATCTTGTGTGTTAGTCAAATGGATGAATTTTTAGGAGCCCTCACCTCACATGAAATGATTGTTATCCATTTCCACTTCTATGTGCTATTAATTCTATTTACTCATGAGAAACTTTCTGGAAATTTAAACCCTGAATGAATTTTTCTTACAAGAGTGCAAAGATAGGAGAAACTACATGTTTGACCTATAAATATCTAGCCAACAAGAACAATAGAATATAAACTTGGCAGAATACTCAGAATATGCAGTGTTTTGGTTACTAAAAATTTAGATTGAATGAAAGTTAAAAACGATTTTTTTTTTAAATTTCAACTGTGAATTTTTTTTAAAAAAGGAGGCTATAAGAAATCACTTCCTACCACAGTAAGTGGAAGACATGTAGGAAATATAAATCTTTGCTTTAATGATTTTCCTGAGCCTGACAGTCTTTGTTGCAGAAAATATGATGAATTAAACAGTAGATAAGAAAGTAATGAATAGGAAACACAATGAATGCTGAATATAGTATGTACCCTGAGTTATTTTCTATAAATAAAAACCCATATTGCTTTAATACTCCTATTATTTTATTTTATTCTATTCAAGCTCTGCCAATTCAGTAGTATCTTCTACTCTTCTTCACCATGAATCTTCTTCTCCATGAGACAGTCACTATCAAATTTTGTATCAATTATGCTACGTCAGTTCTTACTTTTCTACCATTATTCTTGCTCTTCTAATCAGGAATACCCTTTTCTCTCTTCTTACAATTTATCCAGCCTTATGTGCTTGTTTTTAAGAAACATTCTTTGATTGTTCCAACTCATAATAACTTGTAATCATTTATCTGAATTCATAGTCTACTTCTGTTCCCTATTATATTACTATAGGACCTGGCAGTAGATTGCATGCTCTTTTTTAAATTTAAAAAATAACATTTTAACTGTATCAGTCTTTTTTGAAGTTAGGGTATAATATTTTTAAAAAGAAGGATAATACTTTGTGTTTATTTTCTATGTCACTTTCAGAGCATAGTGCATATCCAGAGACATAAAGATATTTGTTAGTTCATTTGACTGAGGAAGGTACGTGTAGTGCCAATGCAATATTCACAACACTTAAGGTGGCCATAAATATCCTGGTGCATTATGAATCACAAAATACCACAGATTCTCCACATGAAAGACAGAACAAAACATTTATTCAGAAACTAGAAAGACAAATTCATCAGATCTATACACAATATGCATAGGAGAACAGCAGCCCCAAGTCTTCCCTCTGTTAAGCTTCCCACAAAGCAGCTCCCTTACACAAATCATAAGCAGGCTTACCTGAAACAAATCACAAACAAGCTTCCCTTAAGCAAGTTATCAACAGGCTTCCTTTAAACAAAATGCCCTTCTCACACTGATAGCCAGCTGTGGGTTTGCCTTTGTCCTTCAGTTCTGACTGCTCTCATGACTGACTTCCTCTCAGCTCTGCTCCAGGTCCTCCTTTTCCCGTTCTACCCTTCTTTTCCTAGCCATTCAGCAAACTCCTCCCACCAGAAGATTCATGCCACTAAGCTTCTGTGTGACCCAGGTAGTTCACATAGGCCTATTAATGAATGAGAAAGATCTCCCCATTTAAATTACCGTTGTGGTATAGTTAAATTAAATTCTATGGGAAAAACGATTTTGATGAATTCGGTTTGGTTGACAGACATTTTCAAGTACTGATACATATCAAAAAGCAGGTGTTGTATACTTTAAAATGTACAATATTAGAGAAATAATGGGGATGGATAAAAACCTAGCATCAGGGTAAGGAAGTAAACCAACATTTATTAAGTACTTACTGTGTTCCAGGCATTGTACTATGTAACTTATAGATATTTGATCTCATAAAATACCTTGGAGGTAGAGATTATAGTAATCCTCATATTACAATTCAAGAAACTGAGGCAGACAAAGCTGAAATGACTTTTCAAGTATCACAATTATCTGAGGTTAGATTTGACTCAGGCCTTCCTGACTCCAGGCCCAGCTTCCTTTCCACTATTCTACTCACCTATATCTGGGTTAAAATCTGCCTCAGATGCTTGTTTACTGTTAAACCTTGGGAAAATCTCTTAATTACTCAGTGCTTTTGACCACTTTCTAAAAACCATAAATTAGAGCCAAAACCATGCAGTAAATTGCTGTAGCTATCTCCTATTCACCATATTTACCTCCAAAGAATTATAAAGTAACACACCAGAACAAATCCTAAAACATACGAGCTGGTGGTAACTTAGGGTGGAGTGGTCTTTTAGAGTAGGAGTCTTAGAGTATTGGCAATAAAGGTCCATCTCACTCTGGTAAAAGGGAAGTGCAATGCAGGACAAGAATCTTTCAAGTAATCCAGCAATAAATCCTACCTCAGCCAACTGACAGGAGATCTTGAGCCCCATTATGGTGAATCTGGCAACGACCAACACCAGGATCACCGCATATTTATAATAGTTAGAGGAACCTGCAGTGCCCCACTTTAAAAACCACCACATTCTTCATCAAAGCCCCAGTCTGGTAAGCCTCCTTTAGCAGCCAGACCTCTATGTACTTCCTCAGCACAGACCAGGGCAAACAGGTATCCTATAGGCCCACATATCCATATGCTCCAGGGAAATGCAGAATCCCACTTGGCCTCACCACACACCAGACACCACCACTAGAATCCCAGCACAGCATCAGATAATCTGCCAGAGCCCTACAGCCTCCAGCATCAATAGCCAACCCCAAGCCCACCCCCTCAACACAGCACAATGTGTGAGGGGCCCACATGGACATCAAGGTAACAACATTTCAGCAACAGGGAAACAAGTAGGGCCTGTTGCCACTGAGACACACAGACACACAGACACACAGACACAGACATACACACACACACACACACACACACACACACGCACACACACACACAACATGATACAGATCTCCTTCAACCCTGGGAAAAGAAACCAAATTTAAAAGCAAGAAAAAAGGTAAAAACAAATATGAGCAAAAACAAAACAAAAGCAAAACAAAACAAAAACAAAACAAACAAAAACAAAACAAAAATATAAGCAAAAAACAAAAACAAAACAAAAAAAACAAAAACAAAAAGTATTATACTCAGTTTTTATTGTTAGGTGATTCTTGGTTTTAATCCTAGTTCCTTCGACTTCTGGAATATCATATTCCAAGTGCTTTGATCCCTTAATTTAGAAATTTCTAGTTCTTTTGTTATCCTGATTGTGTTTCCACAATACTCAAATTGTTTCATTCTGGTTGCTTGCAAAATTTTTACCTTAATGTAGGAAATATGGAGTATGTCTACAATATTCCTAGGAGTTTTCTTTTCAGATCTCTTTCAGAAGATGATTGGGGGACTCTTTCAAAATTTATTTTGCCCTCTGGTTCTAGAATATTAGGGTAACTTTCCTTAACAATTTCATGAAAGATGATGCCTAGGCTCCTTTTTGGATCTTGACTTTCAAGTAATCCCATAATTTTTAAAATTCTGTCCTGGATCTATTTTCCAGACCAACTGGTTTTTTTTTCCAATGAGATATTTCACATTATCTTCTATATTTTCATTCTTTTGGTTTTGTTTTGTAATTTCTTCGTTTCTCATAAAGTCATTAGGTTCCCTCTGCTCTATTCCAATTTTGAAAAAAACTATTTTCTTCAGTGAGCTTTTAAACTTCCTTTTCCATTTGACTAAGTCTGCTTTTTAAAGCATTCTTCTGTTCGTTGACTTTTTGGACCTCTTTTACCATTTGAGTTAGTGTATTTTAAGGGTGTTATTTTCTTCAGCAGGTTTTTTGGATCTCCATTATCAAGTTGTTTACTGGTTTTTCATGATTTTGTTGCATTGTTCTCATTTCTCTTCCAAATTTTTCCTCCAACTCTTACTTGATTTTCAAAATCCGTTTTGACCTCTTCTATGGCCTGAGATCATTGCATACTTGTTTTGGAGATTTGGGATGCAGAAGTCTTGCATTTGATGTATGGTATGCTTTGTTATTCCTACTTTTAAAGAATGGAAGAATATACCTGTACACCAAGAAATTACCCTTCTGTAGTCTTACTTTTTTCCCTTTTTTGGGGCATTTTCCCAGCTTATTTCCCAGTTATTTGACTTTTGAGTCCTTTGTCAAGTGGAAGCTATACTTTAGGGATCTGTAAGTTCTTAGTTCTTCCAAGGTGGCACAGTCAAAGGAGAGGAGTTTACTCCTCTCTTGGCCTGTACTCTGGTCCAGGAACCACCACAAATTTTCTGCCTATGATCTCTCTCCACAAAAGCCTCCAGCTCCACCAGCCCAGTGCCTCTCCTTACCCCAAGGCAGCTACTCAGGACTGAAACTGAGATCAGCTGATTTACTGCCCCAAGGTTGTTAGGCTGAGGGCTCCAACACTGGATGCTGCTCCTACAGAGGCAGCTTGTGCCCTGAGGCCCCAGGCTAAACAAATTCCTCTTATCACCCAGGTGAAAGTGCTTTCTCGTTTTGAAGCTGTCTTTGGCGTTTGTGTATTGAAATATCTGGGAATCGCAGCTGTTATCCATGATTCTGCACCGTGAAGCCTGCTTTGGTCCTGTCCCTGCAGCACAAAGGTCAAGTCTTGCCTGTATTCCACTTTGATCCTGGTGTGATAGACCTTTACTGTTGGCATTCCAGACTGTCTTGGACTGGAAATCTCAAGAGAGTGAACTCTTTTTTTGTGGCTTCTGCTGCCCTTGAATTTGTTTAGAATCATTTTTACAGATATTTTAAGGGCATTGTGGGGGGGGTAGAGCTAGAGTAGGTCAGTTCATCTCCTCTGCCATCTTGTCTCTGCTCCCATCTGTTTTCAAAATAATTATTTTTTGCCATATAGATCAAAAAGAGAAAATACAGAAATGCCATATGGACATTTTGTTCATAATTTGAGTAATAATGAAATAATAATTTTTGGGGGGGTGGAGCCACGATGGTGGGGTAGACAGACACACATATTCAGGCTGTCCCCAAAAAGCCCATAAAATGCTTGTAGAGAGGGACTCTCAACAAATTCTGGAGCAGAAGAAGTGGAGAAAAACAGAGTGGAGGGGATTTCCAGCCCAGGGTGCCCTGAAAGGTTTGCTGCATCAGACACAGAGCAGAGCCCAGCCCAGGCTTGGCTGAGGCTCATGGCTCTTGAAAAGCAGATCCCTCAACCCACAGGCACCAAAGCTCAGTGACAGAGTTTTTTCAGCTAGCTGAGAAGGAAGAAGGGCCTTCCCATAGCTCTGGCCTCAGGCAGCAACTACAGAGGAAGCACAGGGCAGTTCCCAGAGTAGCCCCTACAGCAGCCCACATCCATTGTTGGATCATAAAAACTCTGGGGGCACTGAGGAGCTGATACTTCAGCCCTGTGTAGAGGCCCAGGGAGCTGACTTTTATCTCACGCTGAATGGTGGCCCTGTCCCCACAGCTTATCTGAATCTCATCCCCTAGTGCTAGCTTGGCAGAACTGGAGGTCAGGTGGCTGTGGAGAGGAAACTCTGATAAGATTCTGGGCACAAAAATCTCTTCCTGTTCCCAGACCAGTATGTACATTTGATTGTGCCATGTTGGAGGACCTGAGATCTTACAGGTTCCCAGAGTATACCCTACTCTTGACAAAGGACCCAAAAGTCAAGTAACTGGTTGGGAAAATGCCCAAAAAAATGGGAAAAAAATAAGACTATTTAAGGTTACCTTCTTGGTGAACAGATATTTTCTCCCACCCTTTTGGATAAGGAAGAACAATGCTTACTATCTGGGAAAGACATAAAAGTCAAGGCTTCTGTATCCCAAACATCCAAAATAAATATTCAGTGGGCTCAGGCCATGAAAGAACTCAAAAAGGATTTTGAAAATCAAGTAAGAGAGGTGGAGAAAAAATTGGGAAGAGAAATGAGAGAGATGAAAAAAAAAAAGCATGAAAAGCAGGTCAACATCTTGCTAAAGGAGACCCCAAAAATGCTGAAGAAAATAACATCTTTTAAAATAGGCTACCTCAATTGAAAAAAGAGGTCCAAAAATCCAATGAGGAGAATGCTTTAAAAAGCAGAATTAGCCAAATGGAAAAGGAGGTTCAAAAGCTCACTGGAGAAAATAGTTCTTTAAAAATTAGAATGGAATACATGCAGTCTAATGACTTTATGAGAAACAAAGAAATCACAAAACAAAACCAAAAGAATGAAAAAATGGAAGATAACGTGAAATATCTCACTGGAAAGACAACTGACCTGGAAAATGGATCCAGGAGAAACAATTTAAAAATTATAGGACTACCTGAAAGCCATGATAAAAAAACAAACAAACAAACAAAAAAACAGCCTGCGCATCATCTTTCATAAAATTATCAAGGAAAATTGCCCTGATATTCTAGAACCAGGGGACAAAATAAATATTGCAAGAATCCACGGATCACCTCTTGAAAGAGATCCACAAAAAGAAACTCCCAGGAACATTGTGGCCAAATTCCAGAGTACCTAGATCAAGGAGAAAATATTGCAAGCAGCTAGAAAGAAACAATTCAAGTACTGTGGAAATACAATCAGGATAACACAAGATCTAGCAGCTTCTACATTAGGGAATCAAAGGACGTGGAATATAATAATCCAGAAATCAAAGGAAGTAGGACTTACAGAAAATGAACACATAAAACAAATCTTAGGATAGGGTTTGAGCACAAGCACCCCATCATTCCCCCCTCAGACAAATGAGGTCCAAACTCTTGGGGTAAAAGGCAAAGCTATTTCCTGCTGAGATTAAATGTAGAGTTGTCCCTGCCCCAACAGATCCCATTTGAGAGATTACTTCTTTGGCTTGTATCTGGAGTTTGGTTGACTTCAGATCAAGGGATGACACCACACAATCACAGAGAGAGGGTGAAACCTGGCTTGAGTGAACAGACATCTGGAGGTGGAGGATATTAAACCTGCAGAAATCAAATCTGACAAACAAGGTGCACAGACAAAAAGACAAAAGACACAAGGAGGCAATAACCAGAAGTAGGGTTGATATAGGGTCAGCCATGAATCTGGAGTGCATGAACCTGTTATCATAGCCTCATTCAGTATTATTTACTGTTTTGCAGTTTGCAGTCCTGGGATCATCCTTCTGGTTAGAGGTATACTCTCTTTAATCTGAACTGGAGTCTAACCAACCCACCATTCTCTCTGCTGGTATGATGAACGTGGATACAATGATTCAGAATGATCTGAAGGGGCAGCCCCTAACTCCCGCTCAGTCTAAAATCAAGCCTCTTTCTTTGAAAGATTTTATATAGTTCATTAGTTAGAATGCCATCTATTCTTCCAGAAACTACCCCTGCTCTCCACAGAACAGCAAACAACTCTTTTCTTGTCGAACCATACTGACCATGAATCCACTGACTACTCATTCTTCTGTCTTGAAACCTATCATTTTCACGACTTCTCACTATTCAAGGTTCCAGTGATTCTCCCATCTTTTGGGTGAAGTAACACAAAACATCTGTCACCTCCTGTTGAGCAAAATTTTCATCTACCTTCCCAAATACTGTGGAAACGCTCTCATTCCAATGATTCCTTCTTACTAGTGGCCAAACCTCAGCATCCTCACTTGTTTCATTCTCTTCTCACGCATCCTCCTGGCCTGTGTTTAACCTGAAATCAAGCCCAACCCGTACAAGGGCTGTATTCACTTTGCTATTGTTAATTTTTCACCTCCTGTGACACAAACCAACAACAACCCTCTCTTCAACCACCCCAAACTCTCCAGCTTCCTTTCCCAAAGGACAGCCCAAATACCTCGGGACAAAAAGCCTCTCCTGCAAACCAGCCAATTCCCTTTCCATCTGAGCCTTCTTTTCCAGCAGCCAGTCTGCTCCTTTACATACAACTCCATGGCCTGTTAGCAAGACCCAGCCTCTTCTACATACCCCTGCCTTCCCCAAGCCTTTCCCTGCTAGACGTTTGGCAAACCAGGTCCATGACACTTTTCACAAAGAGGCTCTCTTAAACAAAATCCAATCACAAAACCACTCATGCTTCTCAGGGGTCTTCATTCTTCCTAGCTCTGACTTCTCTCAAGACTAACTTCCTCTCAGTTCTGCTCTAGCTCTGCATCTTCCTGCTTGACCCATTCAGCAAAATCCTCCCACCAAGAGCTCCATGTGACTTAATAGACCTATTAATGAATAAAAAATATTTTCCAATTCAAATTACCATTACACCAATCAAAACAATTGTGAGGTACTTCATCACAATGACTAGACTGGCTAACATGACAAAACAAGAAGATCATAAATGTTAGAGAAGATGTGGGAGAGTTAGAACACTAGTTCGTTGTAGGTGGAGATGGAAGATGATCGTACCATTCAGGAGAGCAATTTGTAATTATGACAAAAGGGCTGTAAAATTGTGTATACCCTTTGACCCAGCAATACTGCTTCCAGGGCTCTATCAGAATTAGATAATAAAAATGGGGAGAACCTACATGTAAGAAATATTTATAGCAGCTCTTTTTGTTGTGACCAAGAACTAGAAATCGAGGAGATGCCCATCAATTGGAAAATGACTAAAGAAGTTGTGGTATATGAATGTAATGGGACATTATTGCTCTAAAATAAATGACAAACAGACAGATTTCAGAAAAACTTTGAAAGACTTGTATGAACTGATGCTAAGTGAAATGAGCAGAACTAGGAAAACATTATGCGCAGTAAAAGCCAAAGTTTGTGCGGGCTGCTTCTGAGACACTTCGCCCTACACAGTAATTCAGAGACCTAAAACATTTCCAAAGGACTAGAGATGCAAAATACCATCTACATCCAGAGTACGAATTATGGAGTTGGAACAGATTAAAGCAGACTATTTTGTTTTGTTTTGTTCTTTTTAGTGTTTCTCATGATTTCTCCCACTTTAATTCTTCTATGTCATATGACCGAAATGAAAATGTGCTTAATAATAAGAATGTATATATTGAACACATATAAGATCGAATGTTGTTGTAGAGAGGTTGTGAGGAGGAAGGAGGAGAAAAAATTAAACCTCGTGGAAGGGATTGTTGAAAACAGAAAGCAAATAAATTAATTATAAATAAAAATAAAGCATGTAAACAACCAAAAAAAGACCTCATTTCTAACATATGTCTATATTTTGCTTCATTTGGATTTATGAGAGCTATCTCAGCCTTTCTAATTTCAGCTTAAGCAACATAGATTCTCTTCCCTCTTATTTTAGCTCTGTGTTCTGTCTGTTTCAAATGTGTTGCTTTTTAAACAACATATTGTTGGATTCTGCTTCTTATCTGTTGAGCTATATACTTCCATTTTATAGGAGAATTCATCTTAATTCACATTCAGAGCTACAATTACTAACTTGTCTTTTTCCTCTATACTGTTGTTTTTCTGTTTATTCTTCTCTCTCTCTCTTTTGTCTCTCTTGTAAAGTCTGAACACTGCATTCATTTATCTGACCTGTCTTTGATTATGCTGCCTTTTTCTTATCTCTTTCCATCCTGCTTCCTTTTGGGTAAGATAGATTTATATTGAGAATTGTGTATGGAGAGAGAGAGAGAGAGAGAGAGAGAGAGAGAGAGAGAGAGAGAGAGAGAGAGAGAGAGAGAGAGATATTCCCCATTTGAATTTTCCAACTTAGATGTGAGATTCAAGCTTTCCCCACTTCCCCAATATTTTGTCCTCAATTATAAAAGTTCTTCCTTGCATGACTCTTTGATGTGTGATAATATCCCTCATTCTATCTCTCTCTTATGCCAGGGCATCCCTGTTTCTTCTCTATCCATTTTTTTTCTTACATCAACATAGAATAGTTTCCCGCCCCCACACATTTTCATTCTATGTAGAATCTTTTTAAATGTCTTCATTACAGTAAAGTTCTTAGATGTTGCATGTATCATCTTACCATATAGATAGGTAAATAGTTAAACCTGATTGAGTCACTTATGGTTTCTCTTTCATATTCATCGTTTTATGCTTTTCTTGAATCTTGTATTTGAAAGTAAAAATTTCTGTTCAACTCTGGTTTTACATCAAGAAAGCTTGAAAGTCATCTGCTTCATTTAATATCCATTTTTCATCAACAAATTATACTCGGTTTTGCAAGTGAGTTGTTCTTGATTAAAATCCCAGCTATTTCTCCTTTCAGAATATCATATTAGAAGTTTCCTACTTCTTTAATGTCACAGCTGCTAAATATTGTGTGACTTTGACTACAGGTCCATGGTATTTGAGAAAGTTCCTTTGGGGCTGCTTCATATATTTTCTTTAAATATGTGGTTTATCCCCTTTTATGATCATGGCTTTCATATGATATTACAATACTTAAATTTTCTTTACTCAATCTATTTTTCAAGGCAGTTAGATTTTAACTAAGATATTTCATATTTTCTTCCTAGTTTTTCTTTCTTTTGACTTTTAAAAAAAAGTTTTTCATGCCTCAATGAATGTTTAGTTCCCATTTGTCCAATTCATTTTTTTTAAGGAAACATTTTCTTCAATGAGGTCTTGTACCTCTTTTTCAATTTCTCCAATTCTGTTTTTTAAGGTGTTATTTTCATTGATATGTATTTTGTAATTGTTTTTACATTTGTCCTATTCTGCTTTTTAAGGTATTATTTTTGTGAGTATTTTTGTGTCTCATTAACTAAAGCCTTAATTAGCTTTCTATATTTTCTTTCACTTCTCTAATTTCTTTGTACCTATTTTTCTTCTGCTATTATTACTTTATGCTGGAAATCTAAATTTAGCTGTTCCTGGAATTGTGCTTGGAATTATGCTCAATTACTTTTTTTTTTCCCATTTGAGGCTTTGCTTGTTGCTCTCTTGAATATATTGTCTTCTCAGTTTGTAACTTCATTGGTCCTGTCACCAGAGTATATTTTTATGGTCAGGTTCATTTTTTTGTGTGGTTTGTTTGTTCATTGTATTTGTTGTTTGTTCATTTCTCACAACATTTCTTGCTTTGAAAATATGTTATTGTTGGACTCTGTTCTTAGCTTGGAGTAGAAAGGGAGTCTCTCTCAAGCTTCAGGTTTTTTCACGCTGCTGTTTTCAGATCTCATTCTAGGATGGTGCCGTTTTCTGGTTCTTCCAAGTTGGAATTATCTGGGGAGAGGTATGGTCATTTTGTTCCTGGTCTTCATTCTGGTCTTTACTCAAGGATGATCCCTGGTGTTTTGATTACATATTGTCTGCACTAATCTCCTTTTCATTGTCACAGATCATTTTTTCCAACACCCTGTGTTGTCTTGAGCTAAACCAATGTCCCTCTCTGGCCTTTGCTGCTTATGTCTTTCTAGAATCAGATTTCAGAGGTCAATTTAAATTTATTTGGAGGGGAATGTTGCGATACCTCAACTGAACACTTTCTGTATTCTGTCATCTTGGCTGTTACTCAAAGTACCTTTTTACAGGATATTCCCATGAATAAAATAGCTTTCCTCACCACCTATGCCTCCTAGATTCCTTTAAGATTCAGATGAAGTTCTCTGCTTCCATCTCATGTCTTCCTTACACGATTCAAATGCAACACAGAGAAATACAATTGAGGCAGAGTTCTGAGTCAATGGTACTAAAATAAAGGGTTCATAGTCACTCTTAATGAAGTGGACCTCAGATATTCCTCAGTATTTGATCCTATATTCTTCCAGGGTCTTATTTTTATAAGACTTGATAATAGATTTGATGCTTGAACACTCTAGAAGGAGCACATGAAATATAGAATCCTATTGGTTGATAGACTGTTTTAAAGGCCAAAAAGTTATATTTAAGCCCATCAAAATGAGGTGTCTTGGGTTGAGTAAAGTATGAGGGGCATCTTCACTGACTAAATGGTCATAAGATGGTCATAAGATGGTTAGATGTTAATGCCGCATAGGAAAGAGTGCCCTGGATATACAATAAGTCGGAGGACTTTCCACTTAAATAAGTTATTTTGTCCACTGAATTTGGTCACCATAAAAAGGAAAAACAAAATTGAAGGACCTCAGGTTAGCGTCTTCTGACTAAGCAAATGAAGAAGCAATCTCCAGTTAACAATGCTGGATCCTGATATACAGACTTTTTATCACTACTCCTATGCAGTCATCTCAAACTGATTGATACTGACTGGAATAGAATAGGTTTCTAAAGGAATCATTTCACAAACACATATACACCCAGACAATGGTAATTCCATGATTCAGTGGATAGAGAGATTTACCTCAATTCAGGAGCAAAGGAATGCAAATTCAGTGACAATTCCCTATTAGTTATGTGATGTTGGGGAAGTCACTTATTCTTGATCTGCTGTAGTTTTCACAACTCTGAAATAAGTATAAAAATAGCATATATTGAACAGGTTGATATATGGATTAAGTAAGATATTATGTGTAAGGAACTTTGTTGACATTGAAATATTATATGGATTTTGTTGCTTTGCTATTAATATTATCATCACATATGTTCAATTATATATGATCTTATTCTATTAGGATATGATTTCCTCCAAAGTGGGGACTGTTGAGTCTATAGTTTTGTCTTTCATTATAATCTGAGAAATTTGCATGATTCTTGTCAAATGATAAATATAGCTATGTAAATATGTATTACATGACAAATAAGAGCTTTGCTTTTTTTCCCTGGAGTGTAAAGTCTTTTAAAAAGTGCCATTTAATTTCCTTTCCCAACTTATCTTACAGTCGTTCACTTCACATACTATGTACTTATTTACTCTGTACTATTTCATCTTTCCCTGCTCGGATTTTTGTTATTCTAGGACTTAGATTTATAAGTTCTTTAAAGAGCATCTTTTTAAAACTCCTCATTTCCAACTGGGGAAAAATTTTTTATATGTATTCATTTATTTATTTCAAGTTTTCAACATTCATTTCCACAAAATTTTGAGTTCCAAATTTTCTCCCCATCTCTCCCCTACCCTCCCCCCAAATCCCATGCATTCTGATTCTCTTTTCCACCGAAGTGCCTCACTTCTAATAACCCCACTTCCCTTATCCCCAACTTCTCTCTTATACTGTAGGGCAAGAGAAATTTTGATACCCCATTACCTGTATTTCTTATTTCCCAGTTGTATGCAATAGCAATTCTCAGCATTTGTTCCTAAAACACTGAGTTCTAACTTCTCTTCCTTCCTCCTTCCACACCCATCCCCATTGAAAAGACAAGCAACTCAACATAGGCTATATATGTTAGTTTTGCCAATGACTTCCATAATAGTCATGTTGTGTAAGACTATATTTCCCTTCATCATAACCTGATCTCATTTCTTCTATTGTCTCTTTTGATCTTGTCCCTCCCCAAGAGTGTTAATTTCTAATTGCTCCCTCTTCCCATTTGCCCTCCCTTCCATCATACCTCCACCCTGCTTATCCCCTTTTCCTCTACTTCACTGTAGTGTAAGATAGATTTTCATACCAAATTGAGTGCACATGTTATTCCTTCCTTGAGACAAATGTGATGAGAGTAAGCTTCACTTTTTTCTTCTCACCTCCACCCTTTTCCCTACATTGGAACAACTTTTTTTGCATCTTCAATGACAGATAATTTGCTCCATTCCATCTCTCCCTTCGTCCTCCTAATATATTCCTCTCTCACCCCTTAATTTCATATTTTTAGGTATGATTTTTCCTGTTCAACTCACTCTGTCCTCTCTGTCTGTCTGTCTCTCTCCTTCTGTGTTTGTGCATGCATGTGTGTGTGTGTGTGTGTGTGTGTGTGTGTGTAATTCCTCCAACTGCCCAAATATTGAAAAAATTCTCAAGAGTTACAAATATTTTCTTTCCATGTAGGAATGTAAACAGTTCTACTTTAGAAAGCCCTTTCTCATTTCTATCTCCTGTTTACCTTTTCATGCTTTTCTTCATTCATGTGTTCGAAAGTCAGTTTTTCTATTTATCTCTGGTCTTTTCATCAAGAATGCTTAAAAGTCATTGAATGACCATTTTTTCCCCTGAAGGATTATATTCAATTTTGCTGATTCTTGGTTTTAATCCTAGTTCCTTTGACTTCTGGAATATCGTCTTCCAAGCCCTTTGATCCCTTAATGTAGAAGCTGCTAGATCTTGTGTTATCATGATTGTATATTCAGAATACATAAATTGTTTCTTTCTACTTGCTTGCAATATTTTCGATGTTGGGGGTGTAAGCTCAGTTCCATGTGGACAGTCTCGGGCGGGTAAAGGTGAGAGCTTCTAAACCTTAGAGTTCTCATGAGGCCCCCAGGAAACAGCAGGGAATTGAGGAGTGAGATCTCGTGTATTTCCGCCTCTTCCCGTGAGAACGTGATGGGAGAGAGCATCCCTGCCCTTGAGACTGGCCCGGATCTGGGCACACCTATTGTTATCTAACAGGCACGGTATTCAGGTGCAAACTATGCGGCAGGAGAGCTTAAGTAGGGTCAGGAAAGCCCGAAGGCTCTCTTAGCGCTGAGGGGCCCTTACATGACAGAAGGCCCCTCTTCCTTCTCTCCTCTCTTCTTTCTTCCCTCTCCCCTCTCTCCCCACTTCCACTTCTGCTTCCATTCTCTTACTGTAAGATCTTTGCCTCCTTGGGAGATTTCTCTCTCTCTCTTAAGGAAGAGTTCCCCCTGCACATGTAACCAGGACCCTGAATAAAGCCTAACCCTTGTTCGACTCCGGAAAGTCTCTTCTCTCATACGTTTATCTGGTTTGGCCAGCTGAAGACCTGCGATAGGTAAGGTAAGACTCGGGTAGCCCTCAGGCCTCTAGGCCTGGCAGTTGGCACATTCCAAACAGGGACAGGCACAGATATCCTGGGTGGTTGGGACACCCGGAAGGGGCTGTGAAAGATGCGAGTCCTGAATCTTAGATTCGGAAGGAGAGAAAGAGTGAGAGTAGCTTCCCACACCCATGGGAAAAGGGCAGGGATGGGGAATCAATTGCCAGTAATAAAGCCAGAGGAACAGGAGGTCTGGGCTGAGATACTTTACAGGGAATGCAGGGAGGCGGGGGTGACTATAGAGTTAAACGACCTCAGAGAATTTTGTAAAAGGATTTGGAAGGTCTCTCCCTGGCTCGAGCAGACCGGAATATCAAGAGAAAGGTGGGGAGCAGTCGGAGAACAAATGACCGCTTATGAACAACAATGCCCCGGGGAGCTGGAGGATTTAGATTTCCTGATATTCAGTGTGATTAAAAGTCTTTTGGAAGGCCCGGAGAGACCAGGGCGGGATTGGAATGAGAGAGGAAGCGGAGAGAGGGGAGGGGAGAACCCTGGCAAGCAGAAAGTTAAGGAGTGTAGAGAAAAAATAGGTTCAGAGCTCCATCTAGCAGATGGGAAAGGCAAGGCAGGGGAGAATACACCGTGTCTTCCCTCTGCGCCTCCTTATAGCATGCTCCATTGGTCAGACAGTCCAGGGCCACAGCCCAGTTTGGAAAAGGGAATACGAAAGGCCATAGAGAATGGAGAAGACGTAGGGACATTCCCTGTGCTAGAAATAGCAGACCCCAGTGTCCCCGGTGGGGTTCGGAGGAGCCACATACCCATAGAGTGGAAGAGAGTAGCGACTCTCAAAGACGCTTGTACCAAGCACAGCCCCAATTCACCCTTTGTCATAGCCATGCCTGAGACTCTCAGTGGTCAGTTCGTTCTGACTCCTAATGACTGGAAAAGCTTAGCCAGAGCCTGCCTTACCCCTGGGCAGAATGTGATTTGGGTATCAGAATTTTCTCAGAAGGTAAAGAGCACTACCAGTGGGCTGGGGGCTCAGGCCCCCCAGGCTTATCAGCAATTTACAGGAACAGGGCAGTTTGAGGCTACAGGAAATCAATTACAGTACTCGGCCACCGATTATGTCTTGATTGCCGGAATGGTTATTGCCGCCTGGAAGGTTATAGCCTCTAAGAAAGAGAGAGAGTTTCCCATGACTAGGATTATGCAAGGAAACACTGAGCCATTTACTAATTTTGTGGCCAGGCTGCAGGAGGCAGTGGGTCGAGACATGGGAGAGGAGACTCAAGGGACAGAGATAGTGTTAAAGATATTGCTGCGGCATAATTGTAATCATGACTGCAAAAAGGCAATGCTGGGACTGCCAAAGAATGCACCTGTTGAAGAAATGATACAGAGATGTGAAAGGGTAGGAAGTCAGGTGTACTTGGCACAGGTGCAAGGGAAGTACCTGGCCGCAGCCTTAAATAACATCTCACTGGAGAGAAAATGTTTTCACTGTGGAAAACCGGGACACCTTAAGAAAGAGTGTAGGAAAGAAATAAGTACAGGGAGGGGCCAGGACCCTTGTTTTTCATGTGGAAAGCCAGGTCGCCTAGCTAGACAATGTAGGAAGTTGGGAAACGGGGTGAGGGGCCCCTCGAGGGCCCCAAAAGTGTACCCTTTGGCAGAGAATCAGGACGGCCCCTTGGAGGGAGAATACAGGAGATTATGGGGCCAGAGGAAGGAATGAAACACCTTTACAGCTTAGAGAAGTGCCAGCTTGCAGCTCATCAGTTTACTATGATTCCCCTGAGAGAACCCATACAGGAGGAATCCCTGATATTACAGAACCCCTCTCATGCACCCGTAGTTATATATACAGGAGTTTATCCCACCGGCACCACAGCACTTCCATGTTCCAATGTGGCAGCCGAGCCGGCTCATATAGACAATCAGCTTCCCATAGCTATTGCTCTTCCCTTAAAGCACTCAGTTCAAATCCAGTTACTAAAGGAAATAGGACAGAATAGACCTGAGTGTACAATCTGGCTCAATGGAATTCCCATGACTGGCCTCCTTGATACTGGAGCGGATAGGACCTGCCTTAGCGGTCGCTCAGTACCCCGGCACTGGAAGCTCAAAGAAAGCCAGAGACCAGTGTGGGGAATAGGAGGGTGCCAAAATACCTTAGAGACAGTGCACCCAGTAAAGTGCGAGGCAGAGGATCGCCAAGGGACCGTATGGCCATTGGTGATTCCAGGACTTAGTTTTAACATCTGGGGCAGAGACATCATGAGCCGCCTGGGGATGAGGCTATCAAATTTTTAGTAAGGGCCATTGCAGTTGCACTGGAGTCCCCACCTTTGAATTGGAAGTCAGACACCCCGATTTGGGTGGAGCAATGGCCCCTGACTCCAGAAAAACTCCAGGCACTACAAATACTGGTTAAGGAGCAATTAGCACCCTGGAATGCTCCTGTGTTTGTTATAAAGAAAAAACCTGTAAAATTCAAGTTCCTTACAGATGTTAATCAAGCATTTGTAAGCACCAGGCAGCAGCAATACCAAAGTAAACAGCCAGTATGCAGCCTTATCAACTTCACCTTAAAGGCGATCCTCGCTAAACAAAAAAGGGGAAGAGGTCGCCTAACACAATCAGAGCTTGATACAGCTATCTCAAAAAACTCACATACTACTGCAGCTATTAGACTTTTTGTGACTATTCCACGACAACCCCGCAAGGAAAGTAATACCCAGGCTGGAAATAAGGAAACATGGGCCATGGTAAAGGATATGGCCTCAGGGAAATGGCAAGGTCCGTATAAGATACTGATATGGGGTCCAGGGTATGTTTGTGTCTCCACAGGAAAAGGGGACGCATGGATTCCCATTAGAAGGATCCGTAGGTGGAAACCGGTGTCGGAGACGATGGAGACGCAGGAAGCGATGAGCCTGGAGTCCCCGGAAAAGGATCATGCACCACCTGAGTCTGCTGCTGACAGCTTTGACCTTGCTGCCCAGAGAGGAAGCAGCACTCATCCCAACCACTGACATTGCTGCCCACTCCATCTAGGCATCTCCCTTCAGCGGCTGAAGGAGGACTTTGATATCACGAACCCAGGACACACGGGGGGGGGGGGGGGGGGGGGGGGAGGTGACCAACTTTTCACCTGAATACAACAGGCTTGGCCGTTGAGATCCATTTGCATGACTGAGGGGGTGGTGATGTGTAAGGCGCCAGCACTGAGATACTTCTCTTAGAATATGCTTTGGAATTACTGATTGCACTTCCTCTTGTTGTAATTCAGCCATTTAGTTTCATCTTTGTTTTGTTGGATGCCTCTCTTTGTCAGTTGTGCTAGCTGCAGATTTCTGTGTAAATGAAGTTCTTGTTGTGGGGTACTCATATGCTAAAGGCCTACCTAACCCACTCAGCCTCCAGCCGCTATTTGCTCTAGGTCCATGTGTGCTCTGCGCAAAACAAAAAAGGGGAGATGTTGGGGGTGTAAGCTCAGTTCCATGTGGACAGTCTCGGGCGGGTAAAGGTGAGAGCTTCTAAACCTTAGAGTTCTCATGAGGCCCCCAGGAAACAGCAAGGAATTGAGGAGTGAGATCTCGTGTATTTCCGCCTCTTCCCGTGAGAACGTGATGGGAGAGAGCATCCCTGCCCTCGAGACTGGCCCGGATCTGGGCACACCTATTGTTATCTAACAGGCACGGTATTCAGGTGCAAACTATGCGGCAGGAGAGCTTAAGTAGGGTCAGGAAAGCCCGAAGGCTCTCTTAGCGCTGAGGGGCCCTTATACGACAGAAGGCCCCTCTTCCTTCTCTCCTCTCTTCTTTCTTCCCTCTCCCCTCTCTCCCCACTTCCACTTCTGCTTCCATTCTCTTACTGTAAGATCTTTGCCTCCTTGGGAGATTTCTCTCTCTCTCTTAAGGAAGAGTTCCCCCTGCACATGTAACCAGGACCCTGAATAAAGCCTAACCCTTGTTCGACTCCGGAAAGTCTCTTCTCTCATACGTTTATCTGGTTTGGCCAGCCGAAGACCTACGATAGGTAAGGTAAGACTAGGGTAGCCCTCAGGCCTCTAGGCCTGGCAATTTTCTTCTTGACCTGGGAACTCTGGAATCTGGCTACAACATTCCTAGGCGTTTCTCTTTTCGTATTTCTTTCAGTAGGTGATGAATGGATTCCTTCAACACATATTTTGCCCTCTGGTTCCATATTATCAGGGTTTGGAGCAGAACAGAGCCCAGCCCTGGCCAAGCAGCACCAGGAGGAAGGGCCTGGAACAGGCCTCCAGGGCACAATTCCCATCAGAGAGGACCTCAGAAGCATCAACTCACAAGAGCTAAGGAAAGCTACAAAGATCAATGAGAGGGTTTTCCCAGTTGGGCAAGAGGGGAACAGGGTCCTCCCCAGCACAGGCCCCAGGAGGGGATGGCAGTAGAAGCAGCAGGGTCCATCTGTGAAGCACTGGGTCTAAACTTCCAGAACATCAGCTAAGTTTTCCTTGATAATTTCATGAAAGTTGATGTTTAGGATCCTTTTATCACCATGGGTTTCAGGTCATCCAATAATTTTTAAATTGTTTCTCCTGGATCTATTTTCCATGTCACTTGTTTTTCCAATGATATATTTCATATTATCTTACATTTTTTCATTCTTTTGGTTTTATTTTGCAGTTTCTTGGTTTCTCGTAAAGTCCAGTCTCATGTTTAAAGAACTGTTTTCTTCAGTGAGCTTTTCAACCTCCTTTTCCATTTGGCTAATTCTACTTTTTAAAGCCTTCTTCTCCTCATTGGCTTTTTGAAGCTCTTTTGTCAAATGAGTTAGTCCCAGGACCTTACTCTGGGCTGAGATTCAGATCAGCTGCTCAATTCCCCTGGGGGCTTTAGTCCCAGTGCTTCATAGATGGACCCTGCAACCTCTACTGCCATCCCTGTTGAGGCCCATGCTGGGTGGGACCCTGTTCCTATCTCACCCAGCTGGGAAAGCCCTGTCATTGACCTTTAAAGTTTTCTTTAGCACTTGTGTGATTGATGCTTCTGAGGCCCTTGCTGCTGGGGATTTTGCCCTGGAGGCCAGTTGAAGTTTCTCCTAGTGCTGGGTGGCCATGGCTGGACTCTGCTCCACTCAGGATCCTGTGGGATAGACCTCTCCTGTTAGATTTTCAGGTTACCGTTGGCTGGAAATCTCTTTCACTCTGTTGTTCTGTGACTTCTGCTACTCTAGAATTTGTTGAGAGTAATTTTTACAGGTATTTTATGGGCTGTGGGGGAAGAGCTAGAATATGTGTGTCTTTCTACTCTGCCATATTTGCTCCACCCAAGTTAGCCTACTTTTAAAGGTGTTATTTTCTTCAGTATTTTTGGAGTCTCCTTTAGCAAACTGTTGACTTGCTTTTCAAGATTTTCTTGCATCATTGTCATTTTTCTTCTCAATTTTTCCTCCATCTCTCTTACTTGATTTTCAAAATCCCTTTTCAGCTCTTCCATGCCAAGGGACCATTACATTTTTATTTTCTAGGCTTTGGATGCAAAATCCTTGACTTCTATATTTTCCCCTTATTCTAAGCTTTACACATCCTCATCCAAAAGGATGGCAGAGAATACCTGTTCTTCACCAAGAAAGTAACCTTCTATAGTCTTATTATTTTTCCCTTTTGGGGTATTTTTTCAAGCAATTACTTGACTTTTGGGTCCTTTATGAAGAGTAGGGTATACTCTGGGGTCCTGTAAGGTCTTAGTTCTTCCAAGGTGGCATAATCAAGGGAGAGGAGTTTACTCCCTGGCCCAGGTAGCAGCTGAGATTCAGATGAGTTGCTCAATTCCACCAGGGGTTTTAGACAGGGGTAGGGCCACCACTCAGGGCTGAGATTAAGACCAGCTGCTCAATTCTCCAGACACTTTAAGCTGAGTCTTCAACAATGCCTGCTATGACCACCACCACTGTGCTGCTGCTGCTACAGGAGGCCAGGGCTAGTGGAGGACCCTGCTTCCTTATTTTGGAGGTGAAAAAGCCCTCTCACTGAACGCTGAACTTGCCTTTGAGGCCTGTGAGTTGAAGGATCTGCGAACCTCAGCTGCTGAGTATTCTGTCCCCAAGGCCTGCTCCAGCCTTGTTCGTCCCAGGGCTGCATGGCCAAGGCTGAGCTGGATTCTGCTCCGCATCTGGTGTGATAGACATTACCTGTTTGCCTTCCAGGTCACCCTGGGCTGTAAATCGTTCTGTGGCTTCTGCTGCACTTGAATTTGTTGAGAGTATTTCTTTGCAGGTATTTTATGGGCCGTAGGGGAAGAGCTAGTGTATGTATGTCTTTGTACTCTTCCACCTTAGCTGTTTCTTGGGGTAAAAATTGAGAATAGTAAAATAACACAATTTAACCATGCTGAAAAAGGGTATTTATGTCAAAGAATAGAGCTGAATTCTAGTTCTCTGACTCCAGATTCATGACCATTATATCATATTTCTTTTTTGTTTCATCATTGTGTCTTTTAATAAAACACTGATGAGCCAGGAAAAATCAGAAATTGCATTTTTCTCCAGCAAGTAGAAGCAGATTGGAAATACAATAATATGTTAGTTGAAGTATCACTTATTATACCTGTTCTACTGAATTCTAGCTTGTAGAGGCCAAATAACATTTTCAGTATCATATCATTAGCAAGTATACAGGAAAGAAATGTAGGTAAGAATGTTTAACTCCAATTAAAATGACCTTCACATTATACTATATTTTTCTGAGCCACTGAGGTTCATCGAAACCAATATTTTGACAGAAAAATAGGATGTTGATGATAAGGAAACTATAATAAATTCCTTCAACATGAAGACAAATTCAAAAATGAATTCCTTTGACTGAACCTTTAAAATACCTGGGCTCCAAATATAAATATAAACCACAATTTGTATTAAAGGGAAAACAATGATCCTACACAATTACAATTGTTGAATTTAAAATGTGCTTTCCTTCCTCTTATTTGGCTTTGTTTACTGAAACTGGTAATGTTTTTACTATTTAGGTTCCACAGTTGATTATGTGTTTTATATAGGATCAATATCTAGCAGTGGCCATCCATTCCCCATGTAGGTTCAGATAATTCTTTGACCAAAAGGAAAGTAAATTTTGCCTGTGACTTGACTGACTGAGAGATCAAAGTTGATAATGAAACTTCTCAGTGGTTCCAAGACAGCAAGATGACATCGTTTCTTGGTCACTTATTGACAAAATAACAGAAGTACTGATAAGAATTGGGTTTTTCAGACCAAATGGGTGTCCCAAGACTACCGGACTTTAGCCAGACCAGTTTTATTGTGGAGGGTAGTACACTCAATGTCTATCAGAGATGAGTACTGTATTCTTGATAAATATCTTTTTCATTCTATGATTAAGTAAACATCCTTTTCTTGACAATGAAATGTTTTATGCACGTGTGTACTCATTCTAATGCATTCCCAAAGCACTGGCAAAAGCAAACACACACACACACACACACACACAATGTGAGCCTGATCTCAAATTTTTGTTTTGTATGTGTGTACAATCAAATAAGGAAGATTATCACCTGATGAATCAGCAAACAATGTTGTTTTACATGCTTTGCATTTTTTGTTGAGGTGACGTTTGTATCATTCCTACAACAGTGTGAATACGTTTCACAAGTCCACTATCCTAAGAAGTATAGTTTAAGTGGTTCTGCCTCACAAAGCAGGAATGTTATAATTCTTTTTTTTAATTTTCACATCTTTTAGGAATAATTGATACTCATAATAGCAAGCAACACATATATCTGATATTCATCTTAGAGATAAATCAAATATAGACAAAAAGTTTATCATCCAAGCTCTGCCAGTCCCTAGATTTCCCATTAAACTCTGCAAAGTTGGTAAATCATTAGCTTGACCTGTATTAACAAATACCTGAGAGACAGTACATTTAAATGTAAATGCTCACATTAAACATATGCCAAACAAGAACTTAGCCATTCAAGTCTTAAGAGTTATTGGGTTTTTTTTGTTCCTTCTTGGTTATAAAAAAAAGAGTAGATTTTTGCAAATCAAGGAAAAAATACTCAGAACACAGCATTATGTAAATAATACCAATATAAGATGAGCAAAGTTTAAAATGTTAACATTAAGTGCTATTGTAAAGGCAACAATTTATTTATATTCATTTTAATTGTTCCAAATAGAGACGTTGTACCTTCATATCTTTTTTCAACAGCTAAAACTATTTCTTAGTCCCATTCTTTCTCATTCTCTCTCCATTCCCCACATCATTTCATTTTGAAGATGTTCAAGTATGGATAAAGAGTTTTTGTTGCATGAACGGGATGTGTCTACAAGTAAATAATTCAGAAAATAGTTATCCATAATTTCAAACTATTATTTTGACATGGAATGTGAGGTCAGATATCAATGGATGGCAGACTTTAATAAGAAAACTTCCCAGAACTTTATATGCTATGAGTTATACCAACTTGATGGCATTTTTGTAAATTGAACCACATGGAGTATATTATATTGATATTATATTGTCTGGAACTGAAATAATTGCATTATCAATTTTAATTAACACAATATTTGATAATTCAATAAATTAAGTGAAGGGAAGATTTTTAAGCTCTCTTAATTGGCTCTTCTGAATTTAAAGATACTATAGAAAAAGTATACTCTTCTTAGTCACATGCTTTTCCTCTGAGGGAAAAAGCAAAGAAACAAACAAACATGCAAATAACAAACAAACAAACAAATCTTTACATATACAACTCTGGATGTTGTTACTAGCTAGGAAGTAAAGATGTGCATGAAAATAAAAGTGTACTGAGGCTTTTTAAGCTATTTTACTGTGTCCTCCAGTCTTTGAGGACACTAACCATTCCTACCACTTAGTAACTTGTCTCATTCACGTTTCATAGATAAGAATATATCTACTTAAAGAGCTGAAATGATTTTTCTAAAATCAGAGCCCATTGAGGACAGAAGAACTTTCCAGTTCCTTGTACAATGCTTATTTTGTGTAGAAAATTGGCTTTTCATATGGCATGAGTCCTAATCACAGTTCTTCAATTTAATTATTCTGAGGTATTAGAGATTTGCTTTAACTTTCTGAGTCTTAGGAAAGAATACAAGATCTGCCTTTCTCACAGAGTTTTTATAGTGGCTCAATAATAACATATTCAATTTCATTCAACAGAACTCCTCCAGTTAGATTTCTCTATCCACTTCTCCACCCCAGGCTACTTAAGACATATCTGGATTCCAAAAGAACCAACATGGTCAGTGCTTTAGAACAACCTTCTCTCCCAACCTTTTTTCTCTTTTTCCTTATCTGACATTGACCTTCTTTTCTCTTCATCATTGTAAAAAGGAAGTTAGAAATTCATTCCATCCACATCTTCAGTATCAGTTCTTCTTTCCCAACGGTTGTGGACAAGGATCCTTCTGATTTCCTAGTTTTGGGAACAGACATGGCTACTTTACTCATTTGAATGAGCAGGGAGTCACTTGTTACCATCATTTTGTTAAAATAAACCAACACAAACAAACAAACAAAAACCACAGGGCCTTGACTTGCTTACTTCCTCTGTGTCCTAATATCCTCCAGGTCTTACCATCTGTCCTACTGAATCAAATTAAGGATACCCAGTCATTTTCTTCTGCTCTCTAGCTAGGCAGTATAGTGCCAGGCATGGACTCAAGACCTTAATTCAAATCCAGCCCCAGATACTCAATAGCTTTGTGATCATGAAAAACTCACTTAAGCTCCATCTGCCTCACTTTTCTTTACTTTGAAATCAAAGTAATAATAGAAACCTTCTCCCATGGTTACTTTGAGGATCAACAAAGATAATGTTTGTAAAGTGCTTAGTATAGTCCCTGGCACATAGTAGTCACTTAATAAATGTTTCTTTCTTTCATTCCTTCTTCCTTCCTTCCTTTTTGCTTTCCTTCCTTAATTCATTCCTTATTTTTTCCTTCTGATAAAAATTCCTCTATGAATTCAGTTACATGCCTTTTATTGAAAATCATACTCTTTGTTTATGTTTTGTTTTACCGTATACCACCAGTACCCAGGACAGTTGGTGACCAGTACTAATCATGATTTTGATATATTTTGTAACTGATAGAAATGATTCTAATTTGAATGAATTTGCCATGTATTATGTTTAACGTTTACAATAGTAGCAATGATCCCAACAGGAAAAATCCACTTCACTGTGGACCTTCATACTATTTATAAAATGGCCTTTTGAGTCAGATCTCTGAGGGTGAAAAACTATTATTTAATACTGAGTCACTTTTACTCTATATTCCTATATGAGCACTATTTTGTATCATAACATGCTATAAGAATACTGACTATTATTAACTCTCTATTTTTTTCAATTATAGCAAACTAGATCCTAGCAAAGCATTTAGTAGCTCTCTGACTTTAGTTTTGTTCTTAACTTAATGGAAGTCCTTAAGGGGCCTTGAAACAAAGTTATCTCCAAATTAAATGTCAGAGAATCTTTTATCCCTCTTAAAAATCTGGCAGAGATACCTTATTAAAAGAGTTTTATGGAATAGAAACCAACATAGTTCACTGGAGAATGCAATTCAGTTGCATTTTCCTTCAAGAAACTTTAAAATGACACTTCTTATAAAATTTTGAAATTGCAGAGTCAACAAAGAATCAGGGTTAGACTTTTTCCCGCTGCAGGCAAATTAGGAGGTCAGTAGGAAAAGACTATGACATTAAGGTGGAAACCTACTTGAAACTGATACAAATAAAGATAGTAACAATGGCCTCAGTGGCAACAGAAGCTTTTAAAGCTCTCAGAACAGAGGAGTACAGGGTCAAAGTGGTTAGAAAGAAATTATAGAGGACCAATTTCTACTATTGGATACAGGTGGCACAGATAAGCGACTCTATTATTCATACATCCTTCTGGGTCAGTTTCAGGGCTAAGCAGAGTGATGGTAGTCAGCTATAAAAGAGTAGGAACCCTTGTCACAATTTCAAAGAAAAGTGCTACTGTATGCAGGTGCAAGAGAGAAGGGATTATTACTGTGTAAAGACCAGAGAGCAGACCATGAAAGGCATCACTAGAATAACCTCTACCGGAATAAATTCACCTTGGAAGCACCAAAAACAAATAGACTCCTAAAAAGAGTTCTGAAAGTGCACCACAAAAGAAGCCTAAAGCTTTTGACCGTGCCTGTCCAACTTCTGGTGAGAAAAGACCCATTTCAACATAAAATTAAAAGTAATAAATTAGTCTGAAAAAGTGAGCAAAAATTTGCTTGTAAAATGCTACAGTACTGGTAGGGAAGATCATAATAACTCAGAGGAAGACAACAATGTGTAAAAAGCTACAAACAAAGCCTCAAAGAAAACTATTAATTGGACCAAAACCCAACACAATCCTTTGAAGAACTTAAGAAAGAGATAAAAGTAGTAGAGAAAAATTTTGGAACATAAATGAGAGTAGTGCAACAAAAATACGAAAATAGTACAGATTGACAAAAGACACAAACAATTACTAATATAATAACACTTAATGGGTAGATCCAAGATGACAGAGTAACAGCATGGACTTACTATCTCTCTTCCTGAAAACCCAGCCAAATACCTGTAAAAAATGATTCTAAACAAATTCTGGAGCTGTAGAACCCACAGAATGATGGAGTGAAGCAAATCTCCAGGACATCGGTCTGGAAGATCACAGGGAAGTGTCTATCATGTCACACTTGGAGCAAAGTGCCATCCAGTGTAGACCACCCTGCACAGACAAGACTTGAGCAGGCATTTGGGGGACTGAATTTTGGACACCTGTGATGGTTTCCAGACTTCATGACCCCAAAACCGTGAGGATAAATCAGGAAAACACAAGATTTATCAGCTTCTATATTAAGGGATCAAAGTGCTTGAAATATGACATTACAGAGGTCAAAGGAGCTATGATTAAAATAAAGAATCACCTATCCAGAAAAACTGAGTGTAATACTTCAGGAGAAAAAATAGTCATTCAATGAAATAGAGAACTTTCAAACATTCTTCTAGAAATGACCAGAGCTGAATGGAAACTTTGGTTTTCAAACACAAGAATCAAGAGAAGCATGAAAAGGTAAACAGAAAAGAGAAATCATAAGGAACTTATTAAATTTGAACTTCTTACATTTGTTATTTGTAACTCTTGAGACTTTTCTCAGTATTAGGGTAGTTGGAGGGATTATGCACACGTAGGCAGAGGGGACAGAGTGATTTGAATAGGTAGGGATGATATCTAAAAATTAAATTTAAGGGACAGGATAAGAATATATTTGTAGGAGAAAGGGAGAATTGTATTGGGGCAAATTAGCTCAGTTAAAAGAGGGAAAAAATAGCCTTTCCAATGGAGGGGAATAGGGGGAAGGTGAGAGGGAGAGAGGGAAGCTTGCTGTCATCACAACTGGCTTTAGGAGAGAATAACATGCACACTCAATTGGGTATGAAAATCTTACGCTACAGGAAAGAAAGGGGAAAATGGATAAAGTGGTTGGGTGGATGACAGAAGGGAGAGCAAATGGGAGGAGAGGGTAATTAAAAATAAGTAATTTGGAAAAGATATAGGGTCAAAGGAAATAATAGAATAAATAGGGGGCAACATTAGATGGAGGGAAATATAATTAGTCTTCCACGATATGACTGCTATGGATGTGCTTTGTATAACTACACATATATAACCTATATTGAATTGTTTGCCTTCTGAGTAGGGATGGGGGAGGATGGAGGAAGAGAGAGTAGCTGGAACTCAAAGTTTTAAAAACGAATGTTAAAAACTGTTTTTACATGCAACTGGGAAATAAGATATACAGGTTATGAGGTACAGAAATCTATCTTGCCCTATAACGAAATAAAGGGGATAGGGATAAGATAAAGGGAAGGATGTGAAAAGAAGCTGACTCAGTGAAGTGGTAATTGAAATGCATACTATCCTGGGGTGGGTGAAGTGAAGAGAAAGTTTGAAGTTCAAAATGTTTTGGAATTGTCTGTTGAAACCTAAAAATAAATTAATAAATAGAAAAAGAAATTAACACTTAGAAAAGCAGAATTTTCAAAATGCAAAATGAAACACAGAAATTCAACAAAGAAGGCAACCCTTTAAATAGCAGAATAGTGATGTGAACCATGGGTGCTCGTTATCATTGCTAGTACTGAATACTGTTCTGGAAATGCTACCATAACCTTAAGAAAAGAAAAAAAAATATAGGAATTAGCATATGCCACAGAGAAACAAACCTATCACACCTTACAGATCATATGATGGTATACTTAAAGAATTCTTGAGAATCAAAGTAAAAATAATTCAAATATTTAACCACTTCAGTAAAATTGTGGAATATAAAATAAATCCTCTGTAATTATCAGTATGTTTACGTGTTACCAATAAAATCCAGCATGAAGAGGTAGAGAAATTCCATTTAAAATAAGTCATAGACAATATAAAATACTTAGGAATCTGCCTGCCAAGACATATCCAGGGTTCATACGAATATAATTATAGAACATTCTTCACACAAATAAAGTCAGATGTAAACAACTGGAAAAATATTAATTATTCATGTGTAGGATGACCCTACACTACAATAAAATGGCAATTCTACCTAAATTAATTTACTTATTCAATGCAGTAACAATAAAATTGTCAAAAACATTTTACAGAGCTAGAAAAAATAATAATGGATACTTAATAAAATAAAGAACTTTCAAGTATTCCTGATGAAAAGACCAAAGCTTAATAGGAAATGCAACATAAAAACCCAAGTCTGAAGAAACACGTAGAAATGTGTACACGAAAGCATAATCATAAGATAGATAAGACTCAATGGACTTAAACTGTTTACCTGTTCAAAGTGATACATGTAACTGCTAAGAATGTTGTAAATATTAAGCAGTTAAAAGGAGTTTAGATGGAGGGGCATGAGTGTGAATCAATTGCATTGCTATGCTCTCCTAAAAAATACAGATGAGAAACAGAGATACCCTGGGGTAAGGAGGAAGGGAGAAGTGGAGTGGGAAAAAATTATCTCACAGAAAATATATGTACTCATTGGAATTGATTGAAAGATGGAAGAATGCACACACAAAGTTGAGCACAGAAATGTAAGTTATTTGATAGGGAAATAAGAGAGTAAGTATATTAAAGAAACAGCAGGATCAACGGCACAAAAAAAAAAGGCAGATTAGGGGAGGCAGTTGTTAAAAGCCAAATAGATTTTTCAGAAAATGGAATGGAGGGAAATATACAGTTAGCAATCATAACTGACTGGGAATGGGATGAGCTCACCCAAAAATCAAAAGTGGAAGGGAGAATGGATTAAAAATCAGAGTCCAACAATATTTCACAAGAGACATACTTGAAACAGAAACATGCGCAAAGTTAATTAAAAAAAAAAGAATAGAACAATATCTAATGTGCAAAAGCAAAAAATATATATACGAAATCGAAAGAGATAATCTAACCACAAACTATGAACTACTAAACCACATTTTGGTTAAAAATACCATGGACAATGAAATAATATCAACAATTTTCACAACAAGTTTCTCCAATAAAGGAGGGAGATAATTGGAACTCTAAATTTATAAAGAAATTGACGTTAAAATAAATAACCATTTTGAAGAGATTTTAAAGGTACTTTTTTAAAGTCAAATGTATTTTAAAAAACTTCCCAGAGTATGATCTTATATGCTACATATCTCACTTCAATACATCATTAATTTGCAGTTATTAGAAATTAAAATTGTGTTGCTTTTGGCTTTTACCGAATTGTGAACCTACCCAGACAGTGCACCTTCCAAAAGACTTTCACAAGGAACTAGCACTCTACATTTTACAATTTGAGTATCGTTGTTCAAATAGAGGGTCCGGTGGAAAATCAAATCAAAATCAAACAAACAAAAAAAAAAGTCAGCATAAACAACAAATAGAAAAACTGTCAAATATAAGATACTTTGAAAACTGGATCACCTACCCACAGATAATCACTAGCAAACTACACACTTTACAATCTAGAAACACAAAATTTGCCTGCAATCAAAAAGTTTACCCAATCAACCAAAGTTACCTTTCAAAAGACTATGAATTATAGAGTACGGAGTTCATACAAGACTAAGAAAACCTTAGGAAGAAATCACTATTTAATAGCATCTGGGGGCTCTGTATCCCCTGGAGCACATTTAAAAATATGGCTTCCTGGTCACTGAAGTACATAAAAATGAGTCATGATGGTATCTGTAAACAGAATAAAATACATAGAATTGAAAGGATTTTTGACCAGAATGAGACAATGTTTAATATTAGACTATCCTTAATTTTTCATATCCTCTATTCATGATACTACTTTCCAAATCAAGAGACACATCGAACCTGAAGTAAGAGCTGTTTATTACCTAAAGACACATACACTTTTGATTACTGACAATATGTGCCAATAGCCTTTCAGTTATATCTCAGGTGATATCTGTGTGCTATTAAATTGTGGTACATTATTATGAAACTGTGCAGTAAATAATCTATTTATCCGACTATAACAAATCTTAAAATCTTAAGAGGTGGGAGGAGCTGCAGAGTCGATATAGTACAATCCTTACCAAACCAATAATACTGTCTACCACATACCTGAAAACTGATTGTCTAATCTCTGAACATCTTCAATGAAGAAAAATGCCTTACACTTTAGGGAATCCATTCTCCTTTCTTAAATCTTAATTATACTTCAGCTCCTGAAAGGGACAGAATGTCTTGATCAAAGCTTAGTATGCCCTGTGTGGTGACAGAACACTAGTGAAAACATGGTGGGGATGTATAATGAAGTTTGGATGGAGCTTTCCTAGATATAGTGGGCTCTAAGAAACACCTAGGAAAATAAGAATTATCCAGTGAGAATTTCACAGCTGGGGAGATAAAGTACTTTGTAAAATGCAAACTATATGTGTAAATTATTTATTATTGCTTCAATTCAGTAACCTTTTTTCATTTATTTAACATATGCCAGTCATTGTGCTATTTATATCACACTTAATGCAAGTCAACAATTATGGAAGAAATTGTGATTATGATTTCCTTCTGAATTTACTAAACATTCTGAAAGCCTAATAAATGATCCTCTTTACCTGTAGCAATTTACTTGCACTGACTAACTTAGAAAGAAATTATCTAAGCAAAAAATAAATAACTCATGTTCTTTGATGTTTTAAAAGTGGGCAAAATACTTTACATAAGACAATTCTATGAAGTTTGTAGTGAAATATTCACATTCTCCATTTTATTGCGGAGGAAACTGTCTCAGATAGTTGAGTGTTATCCAGTGCTATGTAGTTAGTCCTTAAATATTTTTTTTTTGACATTGAAATTTATTGGTCACTTTAACTCTCCCTGCAAAATCTTATCTATGATAAATTCTCATATTTTTGAATACTATGTTACTTAAGAATCTGTTTTGCCCAATTTATACTCCATGGCATATAATTTAGTATTGCTGTCTATTGGCTATATTAATATATGTCAATTCCCCTGATGAGGTCTAACGATGTCAAAGGTATGGCCCTTAAATTATTTTTATTTTCCTCTATGCCTCTCAATTCCCCCATTTTTTGTCATGAAGGACAACATAATGAATACTTCTTGAATCTATTTCACTAGATATACTTAAATTTTATTATTTTAAATCTCCCCTACTCCATTTCTTTCTATCACACATTTCCTTTACCTAACACTGTCTCAGATCACTTTTCTTGACCTTACTGGGACAGACATGAATTTGTGCTTTTTCCTCTTGCTCAACTAGTATGTTTTGCATAATTTCCTATTAACTTTGGGTTTCAGTTTATTATACCAGGACGCAACTCTCGAAGTAGAACCAGGAGTCTACAGATAAACTTCTAGGTCTATAACTAGGAGAAGCCTAGTGAGGCTTTCCTCCAGAGTGGTGACATACAGAGGACTGCATGTCATCATTCTTGGTCCTCTGTAATGTGACATGACCAGCTGTAATGCGAATTTGATACCCATACCAGCTACTATTGATATACACATGCATTTCGAAGGCTGATTGACAAAATATCATAAACTACATCCATCTACAAACAAAATGTTTATTCAAAAAATTGCTATGTGTATAGCAGAAGTTAAGCTTTAGCAAGGTACTCATCACCAGTCTAGGGAGTGCTTATATCTCAAGTGTTTTTTCCTTCAAACCTACCCACAAGCAAGTTCCCTAGGCAATATACTCCTTCAGCCCTTTTCTCTCTCTGCCTTTACCCCTCTCTGCCCTTGCCTCTCTAAGCTGTCTAATATGTAAAGTTTGCAAAGAAGGACTCCACATTTGATTGACTTAGTACCAGGAGAACTGGAAATCTACTTAATTCTAAAGGCATGAAAATCCCTACTGCCAATAACCTAAAAGGCTCTCCCTTAGCGTTTCATATGAGGTCTATTAACAGACTGGGAAGATCTTACATTCCATCAGCCCTACACCATCCTAATCATCTGTGTAACGACATACCTATTATCATGTTGCTATGCCACCTTATTTAAGGATCTTTCTTTCTGTAATGTGTTAATCATTTTCTAGAATAGGGAGAATATTCTGTTGACATGAAAGAATACACTATACAGATCTCCCTGAGTTCTTGCCTGTTTGAGAGGTCTTGAAATAGCCTTCTCATCATTGTCTAACCATTTCATTTGTTGACCTATTGATTTTATATACCCCTTTCCCAATAGACCACATAATTCATATAGCTGGCAACTATTTTATGTTACTGAGTAAAATTTACTATTTTTTCAAAGGTTGAAACTGGGTCCCAATGCAGCAAAAAGCATTAATTTTGGAATTGGAGAACTTGGTTTCATGTATTATCTTTCATGATTACTATTACATATATGACCTAGGACAAATAACTTAGAGGCCCTTGTTTTTAATTTGTTTTCCCATCCTTTAGCTCCAAATCTAACATCCTTTATACTTCAGCATGTTATCTTCCTAATGCTTGATTGGCAAGTTCAAAAGTATGCTTTCTGATTCATATTCTGAACACATTTTATGAGAGAATTGGTTTGGTGGGTTGTTAGTTTCTTAATTCAGTACATCTGTGACTCTATTTATCCTCCTTATAGGCCTATCTTGAGATGGTTTTCTAAATGGTTTTCACTTACCTGACTTATATGGAGATTGCTAGTATACTTCTTCATATCAAGTCTTGATAATCTCTTCTTCAGTCTGGGATAAAAGCCCTAGATTCTGGGAAGAGGACAAGAGTGAAAGGAAAAGGCATATAACTTTGATGTAAGAGCAATCTTCTTACCTTTCCAAAAGTGGAATTTAATGCTTAACGACCTGGTTGTCTTAACCTCAATAGAGGATTTAAGTTACTTTTTGGTAACCTCTTGTTGTAGATAAAGTAGAAATATATATATATGTATGTATATATACATATACATATATGTGTGTGTGTGTGTATATATATATAGACATATAGATAGATAGATAGATAGATAGATAGATAGATAGATAGATAGATAGATGATAGATAGATAGATAGATAGATAGATAGATAGATAGATAGATAGATAGATAGATAGATATATTTGCCTTAAAATGTTTTGGACAGCATAACATGGAAAGGCAGAGTCAGAAGACATGATTTTAATTCCTGACTCTACCACTTATAACCTATCTTAACCTGAAGCAAAAACATTTTCCCCTTGTAGATTTCAGTAATCATAATAGCAAAATAAGATGCCTGGTTGACTAATTAGGGTGGGGGAGATCTATAGAGAGAATCTAGGTAAGGTATAATAAGATGAATGTTTGAATGAGTTACAAGGCCTGAGTTTGATTCTTTGCTCTGTCGTTGGCTTTGTTTCCTTGAGCCAGTAATTAAGCTTCTCTGGGTCTCTGTTTTCTTATTTTTAAACGTATGCCTCTAATTTTAAAAGTCTATGATTTTCACTTGTCTGAGGTCTCTTCTAAGTTGAATATTTTCCTTCTATCTGTCTATCTATCTATCCATCCAGCAATCGATATCTATATGCAATTATGTAAATATATATTTCTCAATCAGTCATCTACACATATTGTGGAAATGATTTCTAAGCCACATAACACATATATAGCTGTATGCACACATACATACATATGCACATATAGATAGATATATAAATACATACATATGATTCATAGATAAACACATAGGTAGATGCACAGATCTAGCAGAGGTAAAATCATTTCTTGTAATGTGCATTTATTTCAAATTATCACTTACTAGCTTAGATCATGCAAATACTAAGTAAAGATAATGAAGACTATACAAAATCATAATGCAATGGGGAACTAGACGCACCTTGGGGTGTTCAAAATAAAGCCTGCAAGAGGGTATCAATTAGCTTATTTAGTTCCATTTGGTTTCATCTGCAATTAAATAGATATGTGCATAATTAGATTTTTTTTCTGCCAAAGGTCATGTGAAATTGAAACTTGGCAGAATAAATCTCTTGAAGATTATATCTTAAGCCTTCTGGGAAATTCCTTCATTGACTTCAGCTAAAAACATTGTAATATCTTTAGAAAATGTAAAACATTCATATTTATTGAAGAACCATTGTGAAAACATTACACTGATTAGAACAGCAAACTGCTAATTATATTTCATAAGGAATATTTAACAATGCAAAGTGACTGTACTTATTTTAAGTCTAATCATAGATGACATTCACAGGTAGAAACTATCTCATGGAAAGTAACTGTGTAAGTAATATAGTAATATTTCTCTTTAAGTCACTGCCTAAGGCATACAGAATGCAATATCACAATATGTTGTGTTGACATAAGCAATAAAATACATATCCAGAGCTTGAAATGGAATGAAATTACAACGGTTCTTGTTTTACTCTTGGAAACTCCATTTAAATGAAGCATTATAACTATTGAATTTAGATTCAGTATGATGATATCAATGACTTTTTCTTGCTTCTCATATTATGAATAACAACACAGAACATTTCCAGTTGCATTCTGACACTGTACAGATGCCATTTCAGAATTATGAAATTGTTTTGTGATGTGAAATGCTACAACATGAAAGACATGCTTGTTCAGTTATAAGCTATGAACTTCTTTTAATAGAGCATACCATGCTTTCCAGAAATCTGAGTTCAAACTTACTCTCTAGGGATTTGCTTTTCTTGAGTTCTTCCAATTTTCTGCACCTGTAATTTCACCATTTAACTTCAGAGAAGTCATTTTATTTCCTTTTTAAGGATTGTAAATAATGACCTTAAATCTCCACTGTTCCACAAGGTTTTAAGTAGACTATGAGAATTTGCTTTCATCTCCTTCAAAAGTGGTCCCTTGATAAGTTACACACACACACACACACACACACACACACACACACACAGTGTATGTGTATGTGTAATGTAATACTGAAGAAGACTTTTGAAGGTCCCTTTGGACAGCAAGATCAAATCAGACAATACTTAATTCAGACTGTTTACTGGAAGGTCAAATTTTGAAGTTGATGCTTAAATACTTTTACCACATAATGAGAATATAGCACTCATTGGAAAAAAAACAAAACACTGTTTTCTTGAAAGATTGAAGGCAAAAGAAGTGAGGGACAGTACAGGATGAGATGAATAGAGAGTGTCATGAAACAATATGAACTTGGACAGACTTTAAGAGATAGTGGAACACAGAAGGACTGGGTGTACTACAATCCATGTAGTTACAAAGAATCAGACATGACTCAATGACTGAACAAAAAAGAAATATATTTGTGAGATATATGATGCAGTTAGGTGGCTCAATGCATAGAGCACTAGGCCTAGAACAGGGAAGACCTCCATTCAAATCCATCCTCAGATACTTTCTACCTGTGTGACCCTAGGCAAATCCATTACCATTACAAAAACAAACTAAAAAAAAACAAATAAAAAAATATGAACAGTGTTGGTGTGAAATTATCCATGTTTTCAGAAAGAGATAAATATGACTGAATAACTAATGTAATAGAAACATATATGTGTAACATACACATGCATTTATAAATACAAAGAAGCAAATATGTGTTTGCATTTATTTGTACTTTCTGTTTTTGTGTTGCAAATACAATTATTTCTGGAAATATCATTCCTTCCCTCTCCTACCCAGTGAGCTATTCTTCTTAACAAAAGATACAAAAAGCAAAAGTAAAAAAAAAAGAGCAATTCAGCAAAACCAATCAATTCATAAGTCAATCTGATGATTATACTATATTCTACACGGATATCACTACACCTCTTCATTGAAGGAGCACATTTTTTCAAATTCTTCTCTGACACCACACTTGTTCATTACAATTACATAGTGTTCATTTTTTTTGTTTGTTTCTAGTTATTTCCACTTATATTGCAATAGTTAAAGTAGCTAATGGATCAGTGGACAGAGCAATGAAACTGGAGTTATAAAAGAATTGTGCTCAAATTCAGCCTCAGATATTAACTATTTATGTGACACTGGAAAAATCATTTAACCCTTTTATGCCTCAATTTCCTCATCTATACAATGGGGGAAACAATACAATTCACCTATCAGGGCTGTTGTGAGATTAAAATGAAACACTTAAGAAGTGTTATGTAAGCCTTAAATCATTATAAATTCTATTGTTATTTAACAATTAAACAATTAGGAATAATAGAAATTGTTATTAGTATTACTTTTGCTTTCTCTACATACTTCATTTAGCATCAGTTTGTATAAGTCTCCATATGCTTCTTGATATGCATTTTTTATAGCATAGCAAATATTCCATGATAGTTGTCTGTCATATATTTATCCAGTCACTAAATGATGAGCATTCACTTTGCTAGCATGGAAGTATTACTCTGATTATCTTGCTGTATTTGAATTTGAGCCATTTTTTTTATGCCGGGGAAGGGTAGAAATCTTTGTACAATAACATCGCCTGGCCAGGAAGTTGTTTTGAGTGAAATTTACAAAAAGAAAAGTAAGAAAATATAAAATGAGGCATGCTTCTCTGAGCACTACATTTTATTAACTGGAGTATGCTACCTACAAACAAAAGAGTTAGTGGCCCCTTCAGCTTCCAGCAAAAGACCCAAAGCAAAAGGACAACTCTCCTCTTATAGGTTTCTAGGATGACAGAATAAAAACAGAATACAGTAGGTAACATGGAAGAGTATAACATTCTTGGTTACATAGCTGAGGCATGGAGAAAAATATGATCGGTTATAAGTTGGAAATAGAGTCCAACAACAACCCCTCTTTTCCCCTCCTGTGACTAGAAAGTGTAAACAGTTTAAGTCCACCTACAAGACAGTGAGTCAGACTTTTTTGGATGACAAAGCAGACACCCTTGGAAGAAAGCAATGATGTAAAGATATTTGGTCAGATTCCCTTTTTGCAAGTTGCAACCTCCAAAATTAACAGAATTATTTAAGGCACAGGTAAAACAGTGATTAACAAAGAACTGGATTCATAAACTTAATCCATTATAGACCAGCTGAACCTTATACAAAATTAGGAGGCAGATAACCATAACTTACACAGTTGCAGGACAAAATAAAATAACTATAATAGGATCAATAAGAAATCGATACAGAATCAACTTTAATTTTCTCATGGCTTATCTCCTGTTCAGACTTGTGAATCTTGCCAATTCAGGCATTGTTGTAAGGATCAAATGAGACGATGTTTGTAAAGCACTTAGAAAACTATCTAGAATTTTGGTGCTACCATGGTAGATGGTTAAAAAATATGTACTCCATTTACCATCTTTCCACAGTAGTTATCTAACACATACCAAACTCATTCTCTTGAATTCTTCACTTTTCAAGCACTTGTAATTTAGTAGAAGCAGCAGTATCTACAGAAACTCTTGAGTTCTATTTCTCACAAAGCCAAAATCATAAATCTCAGAAATGAGAAAGACATTATATATCATCTTTTCAACTATTCTTATATTTGTAAACAAGGAAACTGAAGAACACATAGGGTAAGTCACTGGCTCTAGATCCCAACAATATAATATCACAATAACAGTATCTGTAGTATACTAAGTTTTATACTATTGTCTTTTTAAAACAATAGGGTAAAATGTTTCCATTTTTAAAAAACAGTAAGAGAATTTAAAAGTGACTAATGTATCAGTAATGCAAGTCTTCTAGTTCGAAATTCAGTGGTCTTTTATCACAACTCAAATTCAAGAAATCTGACGCCAAATTCCAAACTCTTTCCAACACAACACAATGCTATATGTAGCAAGAGCTAGTAGTATTGAATTATTCAGTTATGCATAACTGAAACAGAATATGGAATAAATTGGAAGAAAATAACAGCAGCCACAATAACAATTCCCACTGAAAAAAAGCCATTTATAGTTTCCAAAAGATCTTTGCTACAACAGCCCTGTAGATATAAACTCACTGATCATTCTACTTTTCGAGAAAGTAATTAATCAATTTTTAGTTTGCATACTAATCCATTTTCACTGTGATGCAATAAAATGAAGCTTACAAAGGATTTAAAGCTCATGTTACATTTAGAAATGGTAGAATTATTCCAGAAAAAAACACTAATTATCATCAATGTATTAAAATGAGAACTATAAAAGGAACTTCAATATATTGCAGAAAACTTCATTTTAGTTTAAGTATCCAGTTTCTTCTTATACTGATATGTCACTCTTTGCCTTTGGGGATTACAAAGAGGCTACTGATTGTCCAAGTGTCCCCTGGTGATACTCTCTTAAGGATATTCTTAGCACAAGCAGCTCTGTCAAGACTATTTAGCTCATTTTAAAAAAGATTTGTAAAACTTATTTCTTCTTCTTACTAATACATAAGTGTGATGAAATGAAACTTGATCTCTATGTACCTGGACAATGAAATCCACATTTTTCATAATTGCTTAATGAATAAACAAACCTTATGAAATGGTAGATTACTGATAATGGCATTTTAAAAAAATAGAAATGAGTTGGGAACAAATTTTGGTATTAGAAATCAGAAATTGAGATTGTATTTTGTAAGTGATGATATTTTTAAAATGAAAACGACTAATCCAATTATTATATTTTGTCATTGTGTCTTCAAATTAAAATTTCTTAAACACAAGCTTTACCACATGATTAGCCTGATAAAAAATTTCAGTATTTTTCTATTACTTCTAATACAAATTATAAACCCTTCAGCATGACATATATAGCCTTTCAAAGATCTGGTTTCCAAGTACTTTTGTAAACATTTTATGTTTTTTGCCCTTCAATGCATTCTACCTTTGTAACAAACTGTTCTGTTTCTTGTTGCCCAAATGTTATCTTGTCTCCCTACCTTTCCACAGGTTACCTTTTCTTATCTATAAATATATGTTTATATGTATGTACATGTATGTGGTATATATATACATGTATGTATATAGCTTATTATATATAATATAGCATATCAGGTATTTGTATAAATATAATTTATATATATAAATATATGCATATATAATATATTTGTGTGTGTGTCTACGTGTGTGTGTGTGTGACAAAACCTATTTGGGAAGAAGGGAGTGAAGACCAAAGTAAAAGGTGAATGTGAGAGAACAAACGAAAACTCATAAGGAAGCAAAGAAAAGATGGCCAGCTCTGAAGACAATGCATAATATTTTTTAAAGAGGCTTTCTTGAAGTGGAAATCTATTACTGTGTATTTTGAATGCTATCTTTTGTTCTGCCGTTCATATGGCAATGTTTTTATTTTATTTTCCTATTTTGTATTTAAATTTTAGTATTTAAATTTATGTTTCTTTTTTTCTAATGGTGCATTTAAAGAACTGTAACACAGTGGCTTAAAGATCTATGGTGTCCTTGAATGGCATGCTTATTGGTTCAGTAATCACCTTCAAATGACAGGTTAGAGACAGATTGTAAAGATTTTAAAATGCCAAAGAGAAAACCACATAATTTTGTCATTCAAAATGCATATTCTCTCCGTCTCCTAACCCTACATTAGTTGCCGGTCTTAATGTGTATACCGAAGGTCAAATAACTACTAGGAGGTGTTTATGAGGTCACAGTATTGTACCTATATTTTACCTCTATAACTATTACTCTGAAATTGGCAGAAGAGGTGGGAATAACAAAACATCTATGAGATTATTCTGCTAAAAGAGATTATCGATTTGACTGCAAAAGTTTGCCTCTTAATCCTCAAGATCTTTTTAAATCCATCTCTGGGCTCAACATCTTACATTTACTTATGTTTTTTTTTTTTTTTTAAAGAATTGATAGCAGTATTGGCACAAAAACAACATTTCTTTCATTGTGATTGGTCTCCTGGATTGACCTCTATACTATTTCTGACTTGATATTTTCAGTGTCTTTACACTTACTTGCTATTGCAATTTGACATTGTTCTAACCTCAGTTCTATCGCTGACCTAGTCTCAGGAAGATACCTATTTTCACAGCTTCCAGAGGCCTAGAATGCATGTCTTTCTGTATTTCATTATTTTACCTTTGGTGGGTAGTGTAACTTGATAATCAGTAGAAGATACAGTTCTCCAAATTTGGTAAAGAGTATTGTCTCAAATAAAGCAAAGTTCTTTGTGCTATAAAATGATAAAGCTTTAAAGTTGGAATGATTTAAAAGTCATTTATGACTATGTATTTTCTGCCAAAAATTTCTAATGGATTGTTTTTATTAAGTAAAATCAATTGTGAATAATTCAATGTAGAATATACAGGAAAAATGTACATATTGATATTTGTAAATATGAACATAGGCACAAGCATAAGCATAGGTATAAGTATAGATTATGTGTATATACATACATATATACATGTATATATATATACATGTATGTGTGAAAACATATGTATGTAATAAAATATATAGTTACTCCTTAATTCAACTATCAGGACCAAATATAAAGTACAGTTAAAAATTTCTCTATCAATGATGGAACCAAACTTATACAGTACAGTTAACAGCTGCACTACACACTCCCAATATTCTGCTTCAAGCAACTTTAAAATAAAACCTCAAATTAAATTCTAGCATAACAGAGCCAACAAAATGTCAAAATGGGTAACTTTTTACAACACAAGATCATTTAGGAAGTCAATAGGAGAGATCTATGACAGTTGGGTTTAGAAGATGAGGAGGGCCTGGGAAGAAGCTACAATAGTGGCACTAGCTTCAGGAGCTCTTTACCCTAAGATAGTAAGGGGATCCAACAACCAGTCAGAAAGAAGTTACTGAGGACCTTTTGCTGAAACTGGGTGTAAGACTCTATTGCCTTGCCTATATGTAATTCTTCAGAAGGCTTCCAGGGCAAATAAAAGCACTAATACTTAAGACAACTGGAAAGCAATGATCCCAGTAACATTTCTAGGGCCAATATGAAGGATAACACTTGTAGTTACAAAGAAATAGGGACCCTGATCACATTTCTGGGCTGGAGAAGAATGCTTACAGTAATTCAAAAGGGAGCAAAAGTCCGGGTCTCAGTTTCGAGGGAGAAGGTTTCACTAGCACTTTCAACTTCAGTAGAGAATGAAAAATGGTTATAGGTTCAGGCACAAGAGGAATGCGAGTATTTTCTGCTCGAAAGGATTAGAGTCCCTCCCTTCATAAAGACCAGAGAACACATCAGGAGAGCAGTGACTACACCTTTCCCTAGATAACAACACCATGGAAGTGATGAAAACTTACAAATTCCCTGACATAATTCTGGGAAGAAGCAGCACAAAATTGAAACTTTGGACAGTTCCCCCTTCACCAAAGGAGCAAAGCTGAATTTTAACCCATATATAAAATTCAAGAAATTGAATGGAAAAATGGGCAAACGGCCAAAAATAACCTGGCAATAGAAAGCAACAAAAACCAGTTTCTTTAAATTAGATAATTAGCAAGTTCCTAAATCTGCACAAATTGGTACTTTGTTTTATTGAGACAATGCTCTTCTCACATTAAGTTAAACCTATATGAAAACAAGGACAAACCTTTTTGCCACCTCATCAAACTATGTAAGCTAGTAGAGGGCATAGCTACCACTGGACAGATTCTCTTCCCTCACAATGCCCTGGACAATAGAGAACAATAAGCACAATAATTTCATGTAGTAGCAGGATTCAGCTCTTCCAATGATATCTTACCACTTTTCAGTCACAGCATTTCTCTAGAAAATTAACAAAGCAATGTTTCTCTTTCAATGAATAAGATCCCAGATAAGCAGACAAAGATTCAACTGTCTTACTTTAAGTCTTATATAACTTACGTTGCTGGCTTCCTTTGACTCTGTCTTAGCTCATTTATTGTCCTACTTTTTTTTCTATCTTGTAGTTTCTTCTCCTATGACTTCTTAATATTTTCTAATGTTTTAAAAGAGAACCTCTTGGGGCAGAGCCAAGATGGCAGAGTAGAAAGATGCACCTACTCTACCTCTCCCCTCATAGCCCATAAAATGCCTTTTAAAAAATGACTCTAAAGAAATTCTAGAGCAGCAGAAGCCACAAAACGACAGAGTGAAAGAAATTTCCAGCCCAAGAAACCTAGAAGACAAACAGGAATCACATGGACATGGAGTGGAGCCCAGCCTTAGCCACGTGGTGTGAGCAGGCCTCAGGGGTGGAATCCCCAGCAGGAGATCAGGTTCCCAGATTACATAAGCCCCAAATGCCAAAGATAGCTGCAAAGGTCAGAGAGAAGGGGCTTTTGCCTGTGTGAGAAGGGAACATCATCTGACCCCAACAGCCCCAGGGCAGCAGTGGTTGCTGGGGCATAGTGTCCATTTTAAGAGTCTTCCAGCTAAAGCCACTGGGGGAATCATGGGGCTGATCTGCAACTCAGCCCTCAGTGACAGGTCTGGGGTGAGGAGGAGAATGCTGGAGGCAGTTATGGAGAGGGGACCGACTCAAATATTCTGGGCAGAAAAGGTCTATAACAATGGTCTCAGAGCAGAGCACAGAATAAACTTGGCCACTGAAAGGCAGGGACAGGACGGGAACAGGCTTCAGGGATCAGAATCCTTGGCAGCAACTGCAGTTCCCGGACTAGCTCACTGCACAAATACCAAAGGCAGATACAAAGGTCAGTGAGAAAGTTCTTTCACTTGGGGGAGATGGGAATGAGGTCTGGTCCCAACAACAGCAGCCACTGCAGCAGCAGGTCCATTTTTAGAACCCTCAACACATAGCCCATGGAGGAAGTGAGAGCTCATCTAGGTCTCAGGCCTAAGTGGCTTTCCTGGGTTGGGAAGAGTGCTGGCAATTGAGCTGGGGGTGGCTCTGGAGAGGGAACACTATTGGCAGATCCTGGATAGAACAGAGTTCTTGTGGTTTCTACCAGACCAGAGCAACATGCACAATGGGAAAAACATCCTCTCCCTTGACTGTGCCACCTTGGAGGAACTGAGAACTTAGAGGTACCTAGAGTAAACCGTCCTCTTGAGAAAGAACTCAAAAATCAAGTAACTGATTGGAAAAAATGCCCCAAAAAGGGGGAAATATAAGACTATAGAAGGAAAATATCTCGGTGAGCTGGTATTATTTTCCATCATTTCAACTGAGGAAGAACAATGCATGCTATCAGAGGAAGATCTGAAAGTCAAGGCTTCCATATGCTAAACATTCAAAATAAATGTGAAGTGGTTTCAGGTCATGGAGGAGCTCAAAAAGGATTCTGAAAATCAAGTAAGAAAAGTGGAGGAAAAATTGAGAAGAGAAAGGAGAGTGATCAAGAAAATCATGAAAAATGAGCCAACAGCTGGCTAAAGGAGACCACAAAAAAATACTGAAAAAATAACTCAGTTGGCAAAAGAGGTCTCAAAACCCAATGAGAAAAAGAATGCTTTAAAAAACAAAGTTAGTCAAATAGAAAAGAAGGTTCAAAAGTTCACTAACAAAAACGATTTTTTAAAAATTAGAATGGAGCTGAGGGAAGTTAATGACTTTGTGAGTAACCAAGAAATTACAAGCAAAACCAAAAGAGTAAAAAAATAGAAGATAATGTGAAATATCCCATTGGAGGGGAGGAGCCAAGATGGCGGAGTGAAAGCAACAACTCACCTAAGCTCCTGGAAAAACTCCTTTGGATATTTCTGGGGGGAGAGTCTGACCAGACTTTGGAGGTGTAGAATCCAGTGGGAGACGGACTTTGACAGATTCGGAGCCCAGGCTGGACTGGAAGGTCCACGGGAGGGATCTGTTCCGCGGGGGTAAGAGCCCGGCGCACAGCGCAGCGCGGTCGGCGCGGCAGGGCGGAGGCGACCCGAGGGGCCCGAGAGTGGCGGGCGAGACCAGCGGAGCAGGAGATAAGCCAGGCCGAGCCAACGATATCAGCGCAACAGCCTTTGAAATCTTCAGCCTAAAGACGGGACCTCAGTGGGTCACTACTTGAACATCCAGAAGCTGGGATGCCGGAGTGATCAGTAAGTGCTCTCCCCTCCCCCCCGATGACCGTGAGGGAACCATAAAATTCTTCCCCAGATTGATCCTGGATCAGTGGGAGCAGCAGAAAGGGGCGAGTGGTCTCGTAACACCAGAGGCTGGAGAGGTGGCAAAGGGGGATTCTTCCTACCGTGGTGGAGGCTATCTGGAGGGACACACGACCCAGGGCAGAGAAAAATTCGCACTGAGACCCAAGCAAGCCTCAGCCCGGGAGACGAGCCCCAGGAGGGGCGGGAACACGCATTAGCCTCTAGGCGTGCCCCAGCCCTCCAGGGGAAAAGGGAAGACAATAGGGAAGCTGGGATCACCATCCCCCCCGGACCTTGCCTTTGCCTCAGGCCAGCTGAGGAGATAGCCTGAGACCAGACCACACCTCCCACACACCTATCAAGCTAAACCCAGGGTTGATCTGGGAAACAACAACAACAACAACAACAACAAAAGCCTGCTTTTAGCCTAGACAAACATCAATTCAACTTAAAAGATCTGTATCTTCTGACTGAAAGAACCAAAAGCTACAACACTCAGCCAACATCATGAATCGGAAAAAGCAGACGAAAAGTGAAAAAACCATAGAATCTTTCTATGGGGATAAGGACCAAAACACAAACACTAAAGAGGTCAGAGCTGAGACTGTACTTCCATCTGAAACCTCAGATGGGACTATGAATTTCTCGCAAGCACAACTAGATTACCTGGAACGTCTGAAGAAGGATATAAAAGAAAAACTGGCCATTGATTTTAAAACCATAAAAAAAGAATTCACTGATGAGAACATCAATCTGAAAAAGAAAATTGAAGAAATGGAAAAGGAAGTTCAAAAATTAACTGGAGAGAATAATTCCCTAAAAGGAAGAGTTAATCAAACGGAAAAGGAAACTCAAAACCTAATAGGGAAAATTGATCAGATGGAAAAGGAAACCCAAAACCTAACTGGGAAAATTGGTCGAATGGAAAAAGAAGTACAAAAATTAAATGGAGAAAATAGCTCCTTAAAGGGAAAAATTGGCCAGATGGAAAAGGAGATCCGAAAGCTAACTGAAGAAAACAATACGATCAAGATTAGAATTGGGCAAGTAGAAACTAATGACTCAATGAGGCAACAAGAGTCAGTCAAACAAAATCTAAAGAATGAAAAGATGGAAGAAAATCTAAAATATTTAATTGGAAAAACAACTGACCTGGAAAATAGATCCAGGAGAGAAAATCTAAGAATTATTGGCCTGCCAGAAACCCATGATGAAGAAAAGAGTCTGGACAATATCTTCCAGGAAATCATCAAGGAAAACTGCCCAGAAGTACTAGACTCAGAGGGCAAAATAGTCATCGAAAGAATCCACCGTTCCCCACCGGAAAGGGATCCCAAACTCAAAACCCCAAGAAATATAGTTGCCAAATTCCAGAGCTATCAAGTGAAGGAGAAAATACTACAAGCAGCCAGAAAGAAACAATTTAAATATCAAGGTCACACAGTCAGGATCACACAGGACCTTGCAGCTTCTACATTAAAAGATCGAAAGAATTGGAACCCAATATTCCGTAAGGCAAAGGAGTTGGGACTCCAACCGAGGATCAACTACCCAGCAAAGTTCAGCATAACATTTCAGGCAAGGAGAAAGTCATTCAACGAAATAAGGGATTTCCAGAGCTTCCTGACCAAAACACCAGAACTCAATAGACAATTTGATCTTCAAATGCAGGTCTCCAGAGAATCATAAAAAGGTAAACAGAGGGGAAAAAACAAAAACAAAAACTTGCAACTCAATTAGGGCAATCTGTTTACCTCCCTGTAAGGGAAGATGATACCTGTTAATCTTGAGAACTGTGCAGCTATTATGATAAAAGGGATATATGTAGAGGGAACGGGCATAAAGTAAATGATGTCATGGCAAAAATATGATTTAAGTATGAGAAGGGAATGTAATAGGAAGTGTGGAAAGGGGGAAGCAGAAAATGGCAAATTATATCACAGGAAGAAGTACAAAACCATAGTAGAGGGAAGGAGGGGAGGGAGATGAGCATTGTTTGAGAGGTACTCTCATCTGATTTGTTCAAAAGAGGGAACAATAACCTTAAGCAGATAATCCTAACTAGCTCTATAGGTAGTAGGAGGGGAAGGGGGAAGAAAGGGGAGGGAGTCATTCCCCAATTGATAAATGGTCAAAGGATATGAACAGGCAATTTTCAGAGGAAGAAATTAAAGCTATCTATAATCATATGAAAAAATGCTCTAAATCACTATTGGTTAGAGAGATGCAAATCAAAACAACTCTGAGGTACCACATCACACCTATAAGATTGGCAAACATGACAGAACAAGAAAATGATAAATGCTGGAGAGGATGTGGGAGAGTTGGAACACTAATTCATTGTTGGTGGAGCTGTGAGCGCATCCAACCATTCTGGAGAGCAATTTGGAACTATGCCCAAAGGGCTACAAAAATGTGCATACCCTTTGACCCAGCAATATCGCTACTAGGACTATATCCCCAAGAGATCATAAAAATGGGAAAGGGTCCCACATGTACAAAAATATTTATAGCAGCACTCTATGTAGTTGCCAAAAACTGGAAGTCAAGGGGATGTCCATCAATTGGGGAATGGCTGAATAAATTATGGTATATGAATGTAATGGAGTACTATTGTGCCATAAGAAATGATGAACAAGAAGACTTCAGAGAGGCCTGGAAGGACTTATATGACCTGATGCTGAGTGAAAGGAGCAGAACCAGGAGAACTTTATGCACAGCAACAACCACAGTGTGTGAGAGTTTTTTCTGGTAGACCTAGATCTTTGTAATAACACAAGAACTTCTGAAAAAAAAAAAAAAATCCCAATGGTGAACCTCAAGGCAAAAAGCCTTCCACACTCAGAGAGAGAAATATGGAAGTCACTCACATAATGTAGCAGATCATGTTTGTGTATGTGTATCTGTTTGTGTATCATGTTCTGATTTGTTATACGGATTCTTTCATTTATCTTAGTCTGACTACACAGCATGACGATAGTGAAAATATACTCAATAGGAAAGTTTATGTAGAATCTATACAGAATTGTATGCAGTCATGGGGAGGGAGGGAGGTAGTGGGGGGTGGGTGGGGAGGGATAAAATCGCAATTGTATGGCAGTGATTGTTAAACATTAAAAAAAATAAAAAAATTAATTAAAAAAAAAAAAAAAAAAAAAAAAAAGAAATATCCCATTAGAAAAACAACTGATACAGACAATAGATCCAGGAGAGACAACTGAAAAATTGTGGGACTACCTGAAAGCCATGACCAAAAAACGAACCTAGACATTGTCTTCTATGAAATACCTGATATTCTAGAACCAGAGGGTAAAATAAATACTGAAAGAATCCATCGATCACCTGCTGAAAGGGAACCAAAAAGAAAAATTCCTAGGAATATTGCAGCCACATTCCAGAGTTCCCAGGTCAAGGAGAAAATACTGCAAGTAGCTAGAAAGAAACAATTCGAGTATTGTGGAAAAACAAACAGGAAAATACAAGATCTAGCAGCTTCTACATTAAAGGATTTGAAGGGCTTGGAATATGATATTGCCGAAGTCAAAGGAACTAGAATTAAAACCAAGAATCCCCTACCAAGAAAAATTGAGTATAATACTTGGGGGGGGGGGGGAATGACAATTCAATGAAATAGAGGACTTTCAAGCATTTTTGATGAAAATATGAGAGCTGAATATAAAATCTGACTGTCAAACACAAGAATCAAGAGAAGAATGAAAAGGTAAACAAGGAAAGAGAAATCCTAAGTGACTTACTAAAGTTGAACTGTGTACATTCCTACATGGACAGAAAATATTTGCAATTCTTGAAACTTTTTTCAGCATTTCAGTAGATGGAGGGATTATGCACACACACACACACACACACACACACAGAGCATAGGGTGAATTGAATAGGAAAGGCTCATGTCTGAAAAATAAAATTTAAAGGTAAGAGAGGAATATATTGGGAGGTGAAAGGGAAAAATGAAATGAAGCAAATTATCTCTTATGAACGAGGTAAGAAAAAGCTATTTCAGTGGAGGGGAAAAGGGGAGATGTAAGATAAGATGTATGAAGCTTACTGTCATCGCATTTGGCTTAAGGAGGGAAAAATATGCACACTCAATTTGGTATGAAAATCTACCTTACACTACAGGAAAGTAATGGAGAAGGGGATAAGTATGGTTGGGGGTATGATAGAAAGGAGAGCAAGTGAGAGGAGGAAATAATTAGAAGTAAACACTTTTGGGGAAGTACAAGGTCAAAAGAGAGGATAGAATAAATGGGCTCAGGATAGGATGGAGGGAAATATAGTTAGTCTTAAACAACATGACTATTATGAAATTCTTTTGCAAAACTACATATATATAGTCTATATGGAATTACTTGCCTTCTCAGTGGTGATGGGTGGGGAGGAAGGAAGGGAACAAAGTTGTAACTCAAAGTTTTAGGAACAAATGTGGAGAATTTTTATTGCATGCGAAAGGGAAATAAGAAATACAGGTAATGGTGTATAGAAATCTATCTTGCCCTTTAAGAAAAGAGAGAAGATGGGGATAAAGGAGGGGGTGTGTGTGATAGAAGGGAGGACAGATTGGGGTAAAGGATAATCAGATTGCATGGCGTTTTGGGGTGGGGGGAGGGGAGAGATGGGGAGAAAATTTGGAACTCAAAATTTTGTGGAAATGTATGTTGAAAATTAGTAATAAATAAATAAACATAAAAAAATTAAAAAAAGCTTTACTTCCAAAAAGGAAAAAATAAAACAAAACAGAACTTTTTATTCATGCCCACATAATCTATTCGCACAAATTTAAATATAAAATCCAATAGTCTCCAGTTACTTGATTTACAATTTAGTCACTATATCTTTTATAACACAGAGAACATAATGTTTTTATTCATTACTCATGCTGTCTTTGTTCTATATTAATATAATTCTTATAAGGACATTAGTCTGAAGCTCATTTCCTCACCTGGAGAATATATTGTCTTTATCTGCAACATTTTCTTTTTGAGATTGTTACTTTATAAGACGATTTTACAGTTTTGTTCTTAAACAAATATTCTTTGTTTCAGTCCCTTTATACTACTGAAAGGACTACATAAGAAGGAAAAAATATCTTACTTATGTTAAATTCCTTTGAAACCTTAATGTTTAATATGATATTATTATTTCTAGGAGGAGCAGGACCAGAAGTAGTAGTAGAAGTAGAAGTAGTCAAAGTAAAAGCAACAGTAGCAGCAGTACTATTAATGGTAGTGGTGGTGATGGTGGTGGTGGTAGTAGTAGTAGTAGTTTTAGTAGTAGTAATGGTAGCAGTAGTAGTAGTAATATTAGTAGTAGGAGCAGTAGCAGAAGCAGCAGCAGCAGTAATAGTGTTAGTGATGGTGGCGGCGTTATTATTATTGCCATTTTTAGTAGTAGTAGTAGTAGTAGTAGTAGCAGTAGTATTATAAATAGTAATAAAGTAGTAAAATACTAGTATTACTGGAGTAGTTCATCCAGCAACAGATCAAATAATCAGCTGATGATATCAATCAGAGAGTGAGGAACAGAAATAGAGAGAGAAATAGAAAGTTTTTTCTGTTAGTGAAGAGTTTTTAAGAAACATCAAGATCAACATAAGCTCTCTGACTTTCTTATTCTTGACCTTTGTTCCCTTATGTAAGAAACCTCACCTAATGGTAAGTAACCAAATACTTATCTTCAGTCAGTAATCATGAACAGGTAATCTGCTTTGGTCCTATAATCATAAAACAGTTAAGAGATAAGAATCCCACACATGCATACACATATAAAATATGTAGACATATATAGATAATATACACAAATGCATATGTCATATGCACACAAACATACATATATGTATGTATACACACACGTTATATATGTGTATATGTTTCTATACATACACATATATTTTGCATTTAAGTGGATTTACGAAGCAAAAAACGCTGAAGTAGACGTTTTCTAATATTCGCTTCAAAGATTTGCAGTCTTTCCTATGCAAAGGAACAATTGTTTTCTCAGAACACTGAGATTTTCTTTCTTTCATATAATCATTTTCCTGAGACAAATGAATTGTAAGTGGTCACCTCTTTATCTATACAATCTATCATAATCACTTTTTTAACAAAGGCTTGAAATCACTACAGTAGAGGCAAATGCCATCCAGGGGAAAAGCAATGTTAAGCCCATGACATTCAGTTATATTCTAATCCAGATGCAATGTTGCTATGGGTAGAATAACTATAAAACCTTAATATAACAAGATCCAACTAAACTCTAAGCTAATCAATTCTGGCCTCCAAGTGATAAAGAAAAAAGAATTTATAGCAGCTTACTTCAACATGATTTGCTCCTACATGGGCCAAAAAAAGAATATAACTTTCACATGATAGAGGTAACTCTTTGAAAGAAAATAATAGGACCAGATGTGAAAAGTACCTCACAGACTGTCTGTTCTCATCATTTCATCTTTCATTAAGTAGCTAAGGCCAAGCATGGTTAAGTAATTTGCTCAATACTGATTAGAGAGAATGAAAAAAAAAAAAAAACATTTGCAGAGGAATTTAAAGAACAGCACAACTATTCTTTCAGAAGCTGCAACTGACTTAAGACAATCTTAGCAGAGACAGACTTATTTACCATGCTTACTTATAAGGGAAGGAATCATTTGTGGTCATAAGTTCTGTTTGTTAACTTGTTAGTGTTTGAGTTCAAAATCTGCCTTATATTGATTTTATACACACCCTCCCCACTGACATGCACACGTGAGCACTTCTGTTGTGTATGCTGTCTCCTCTGACACAATATAATCTCCTCCAAGGCTGAAACTGTTAATTTTTTGTCCTTGTATCAATAAGACCTAAATCATTCCTAGTGTAAAGTAATAAATAACTGCTTCAGATTAATAATTTGATGTCTAACGTTTCAGTGATAACAGGAATCATTTCTGTTATAAAATTCCACTTGAGGAGAATTAATAAATTTGCAATGTTAATCCGTTCCTAAGTTTAACACACACACACACATACGTATATATATATATATATATATATATATATATATATATATATATAATAAGTATATGTGAATTAGTGAATTTTAATAATATTTATTCATATCTAGCCTAAGTCTAGAATGTTAAAATCAAAGCTCACTTCTTAACAAGAGAATTGAATTTTAGTTTTTGCTTTGCCCCCTACCAATTCGGTTTCCAAGAACTTATCACAGTAACACCAATGCTTAGCAGAGTGCCTGAAACATGGTAGGTGATTAAGAAATATTTGTTGATAATTGATTGATTGACATTGGCAAATCATGTAGTTTATTTGAATCATAATCTTATGTATAAAATTTAGTTATTGTAGATGATCCAGAACATTGAATTCATCTAAAATACAGTATAATTTTTCCCTTATACTGGACAACAATTAAGTTAAGAAAAATTGTGACACATTGAGATAAGACCCTCTTCTCAAGTAAAAAATCCTAATATCAACATATAACTAAGTGACATCCCCTCCTAAATAGCACCTCCCAAAATCAGAAAAAGTAAGACAATAGTGAAACCCTCCAGGGGAATAAAAGCGGTGAAAATAACCCAGAAGTTGAGAAATTAATTTCAACCAAAAAGATATATGCTGCCAGGATCTCACCAGTTACCCCAATCAGGAAAAGAAAATACACACAGAATTAGATACGGAAATTTTAAGCAAGGAATATGTGTTGCTACTTTACGTGTAGAACTCTGTTATGTATATCTAAGAATGAATATCTGGTTGTTATATATTAAGGCAATGAAGAACCTTTGATGTTTGATTTCTTATAATTTTTAATAAACAGTTAACTGAGTATTCCATCTTATGTTCTTAAACTTAACAAAGTCCACCAAAGTAAATAAAAAGGGCTAAGGAAATCCATTAACCTTTCAGGTGGCAGTTGTAAATCTCTCTCTCTCTCTCTCTCTCTCTCTCTCTCTCTCTCTCTCTCTCTCTCTCTCTCTCTCTCTCTCTCTCTCTCTCTCTCTTTGTCTGTCTCTCTGTCTCTCTCTCTACACACACACACACACACACACACACACACACACACACACACACACATATATGTGTATATATATAATGTTTCATTCCATAATATTTTGTTTCTATATTTCAGCATTTTAGCTGCTGGAAGTCTGCACTGAATTCTTTGTTCTCTCTTTTCTTACTGATTATCAGAGAAGCCAATTAATTCCACTTCATTTCTTGAAGAGTGTAAGGCTATGGCTTATTTTTATAATTTACTTTATTCCTTATATTGAAAATACTATCATACACATAAATGTTCCCCTTCAAATGACATCTGCCTCATAAATTTACCTAGCTCTTTTAAAAAAAAATCAATGAATATGTCTTTTTGATTCCGCATCAAAGCACTTTCAAAAGTATTTTCTCTTTTATTTCTTTTCTTGTGATAATTTTTATGAAATTAGAGAGAACAGTTTAATTTGTTTCAACAACTTCCTTTCTTTCCACTCTTCTTTCCCGCCACTTAATACTATCTTATTTTTAATTACATTTAAACATAGTTTTAAACATAAATTTTACAATATTTTGAGTTTGAATTTTTTTCTCACTCCCTCTCTTCTTTCCACCTTCTCCAAAGACGCCAAACAATCTAATATGGGCTACATATATACAAACATATTAAACATATCCACATTAGTTGTGTAGTGAAAGAAGAATCAGAACAAAAAGAAAAACACACAAGAAAGAAAAAAACAAGCAGGAGATGCTGTGATCTACATTCAGACTACATGGTTTCCTTCCCACCTCTGGCTACGTATAGCATTTTCCATCATGAGTTTTCTAAAATTATCTAAGATTAATGTATTGCTCAGAAGAAATATGTCTATCAAAGTGGATCATCACACCATATTGCTGTTACTATGAACAATGTTCTCCTGCTTCTACTCAATTCATGAAGCGTCAATTTATGAAAGCCCAGATATTGCTGAAATTGGCCTACTAATCATTTCTCATAGCACAATAATGTTCCATTACGTTAATATACCACAAATTGTTCAGCCATTTCCCAATTCACTGGTATTCCATAAATTCCCATTTTTTTGCTACCACAAAAAAGAGCTATTACATCCTGCTAAAAGGTACCATAGAAAATGAAGCAACACCATTTGTAAACACATATACTCCCAGTGGTATAACATTCAAATTCTTATAGCAAAAGTTAAGGGAATTACAGAAAGAAACAGATAACAAAACTATACTAGTGGAGGACCTCAACCTACCCTTATCTGAACTTGATAAATATAACATCAAAATAAACAAGGAAGAAGTTAAGTGAATAAAACTCTGTATAAAGTAGATCTGATAGGTCACTGATGAAAATTGAGTGGGGATAGAAATTAATATGCCTTTTTCTTGGCAGTACATTGCACATATACAAAAATTGTCCATGGTCTAGAACAGAAAAACCTCACAATCCATTGCAGAAAGGCAGAGATAGTTAATGTATTTTCTCAGATTATAGTGCAATAAAATTATATGTAATAAAAGGCCATAGAAAGATAAATCAAAAATAAATTGGAAACTCAATAATTTAATTCTAAAAAATGAGTGGGAAAAATAGCAAACCATTGAAACAATCTACAACTTCATTCAAAAGAATGAACATAATGAGACAACCTACCAAAACTTATGGGCTACTGCACAAGCAGTTCTTAGGGGAAGTTTTATATCACTGAATGCCTATGTGAATAAAATAGAGAAAGAGGAAATAAATGAATTGGGCATAGAGCTGAAAAAGCTATAAAAAAGAAAAAATTGAAAATGCACAAGTATATATCAAATTAGAAATATTGAAAACCAAAGAAGACATTAATAAAATTGAGATTAAGAAAACTATTTAACTAATAAATAAAACTAAGATCTAGTTTTATGAAAAAAGCAATAAAATTTATAAATCCTTGATCAATTTGATTTAAAAAGAAAGAAGAAAACCAGATTACCCATACCAAAAATGGAAAAGGTGACCTCATTTAACACAACGAGGAAATTAAAACAATAATTAGAAATTATTTTTCCCAAATGTATACCCATAAATTTGAAAATCTAAATGAGTTGGATAAATTTTTTTTAAAACATTTCAATTGGCTAGATTAACAGAAGAGGAAGTTGAATAGTTAAATAATTCCAATTCAGAAAAATAAATTTAATAAGCCATCAATGAATTCCCTAGGAAAACTTCTCCAGTGTTAGATTGATTTAGAAGTGAATTCCATCAAACATGTAAAGAACAGTTAATTTCAATACTATATGGAATATTTAGGAAAAAATGATGAAGGAGTCCTACTAAATTCCTTTTATGGTACAAATATGGTTCTGATACCTCAACCAGGAAGAGCCAAAACAGAGAAACAAAACTTATTGATCAATCTCTCAACTGAATATATGTGTGTGTGTGTATATATATATATATATATATATATATATATATATATATATATATATATATATATATATACAGAGAGAGAGAGAGAGAGAGAGAGAGAGAGAGAGAGAGAGAGAGTTTAAATAAGATATTGCAAAAAGAATATAGCAAATTATCACGACAATACTATATTATTATCATGTAGGATTTATACCAAGAATGCAGGGCTGGTTCAATATTAGAAAAACTGTTAACATTATTGAACATTCCAACAACAAAAGTAACGGAAAACATATGATTATGTCAATAGATGCAGAAAAAGCTTTTGAAAAACTACAACACCCATTCCTTTCAAAACATGGGAGAGCATAGAAATAAACGGAACTTTCCATAAAATAGTAAGTGGCATTTACATGAGACCATCAGCAAGGATTAGATGTAATGGGAAAAAGTTAGATGCATTTCCAATATGATCATGAGTGAAACAGGGATGTCCATTATCCCCACTATTATAGAATACAGTACTAGAAATGTTAGCTTTAGCAATGAGGAGAAAAGGAAATCAAAATAATTAGAATAGGCTAAGAAGAAACTAACTTATCACACTTTGGAGATTAAATGATGATACACTTAGGGAATTCCAGAGAATCAAGTAAAAATCTACTTGAAATAAAAAAAAAATTTGACAAATTTGCAAGTTCCAAAATAAACCCACATAAATACCCTGCATTTCTATAAATTACTAAGAAAGCCCCAAAGCAAGAGACAGAAAGAGAAATCCCATTTAAAGGTATGGTAGACACTATATAATATCTGGGGGTTTATCTACCGAAACAAACCCTGGAACTATATGAAGAAAATTAAAATCACTTTTCACACAAATTAAGTCAGAGATAAATAAACAGAAAAACATCAGGTGTTCATGGATAAGTCAAAGCAATATAATAAAAATGAGAATTTTACCTAAATTAATTTACTTATTCAGTGCCATGGCAATCAAACTTTCAGATAATTATTTTCTAGAGCTAGAAAAAATAGCAAAAAAATTCATCTGGAAAAAAAAAATCGAGAATTTCAAGAGAAATAATGAAAAGAAATGCTAGGGAAGATGGTCCAGCCTTATCAGATCTCAAAATTTTTTGATAAAGCAGCAACCATCTAAATCACTTAGCACTGGCTACGAAATAGAGGGGTATATCAGTGAAATAGGAGAGATACTCAAGAAACATTAGTCAATGAATATAGCAGTCTACTCTGATAAACCCTACAACCTCAGTTTCTGGGAGAAGGACTCACTTTGATAATAATTTCTGGAAAACTGAATAAAAGTGTGGTTTAAACTGGGCATAGACCAATTGTGATGTCACATAGAAGAATGAAGTTCAAATGGATACATGATCTAGACGTAAAGACTGATATAAAAAAAAAAAACTACGGGAGTAAGGAATAGTTATTTGTCACACTTATGAAAATAGAGAATTTTTTGACTGAACAAGAGATAAAGAACCTTATGAAGAGCAAAACTGATAATTTTAATTTTATTAAATTGAAAAGTTTTTGCACAAACAAACCTCATGTAACCAAGATTAGGAGGGAAACAGAGAACTGGGAAATAATTTTTGCAACTAATGTCTGTGGTCAAGGACTCATTTTTTAAATATATAGAGAACTGAGTCAAATATGCAAGAATAGAAGTCATTCCCCAGTTCATAAATGGTCAAAGGATATGAACAGGGAATTTTCGGAGGAAGAATTTAAAGCTATCTATAGTCATGAAAAAATGCTCTGAATCACTATTGATTAGAGAGATACAAATCAAAACAACTCTGTGGTAGCATATTCCACCTATCAGAATGGCTAACATGACAAAGCAGGAAGATGATAAATGTTGGAGAAGATACGGGAGAGCTGGAACACTAATTCATTGTTGGTGGAGCTGTTAGCTAATCCAACCATTCTGGAGAGCAATTTGGAACTGTATCAAACGTGCTACAAAAAATGTGCATACCCATTGACCCTGCAATATCCTTGCTAGGTCTGTATCCCAAAGAGATCATAAAAATGGGGACAGGTTCCACATATATATGAAAATATTTACAGCAGCTCTCTTTGTGGTGGCCCAGAACTAGAAATCAACGGGATGCCCATCAATTGGGAATGGCTGAACAAGTTGTGGTTTATGAATGTATTGGAATACTATTGTGTTATAGGAAATGATGAATGAGAAGGCTTCAGAGAGGCTTGGAAGCACTTATATGAACTGATGCTGAGTGAAAAGGGCAGAACCAGGAGTACTTTGTACCCAGCAACAACCACAGTGTGTGAGGAATATTTCTGGTAAACTTAGCCCTTCAGAGTAATGCAAGGACTTGAAAAATTCTCAATGGATTCATGAGGCAAAATGCCTTCCCCATCCAGAGAAAGAAATATGGAACTGGATCACAGAATGAAGCAGACCATTTTCTCTTGTGTTCTGTTTTATTTTGTTTTGTTTTTGTTTTTATGGTTTCTCCCATTCATTTTAACTTTTCTATGCAACATGACTAAGGTGAAAACGCATTTAATGTGAATGTGTGTGTAGAACTTATGTAAAATTGTACACTGCCTCAAGGAGGGGGGAAGGAATGGAGAAAGAAGGAGAGGGAATGGAAAAAAATCTAAGTTATATGGAAGTGATTGTAGAAAACTGAAAACAAATAAATTGATATTTTTTTTTTTTTGGAAAAGGCTACTACAATTTTTTTGTATGTGTGTGTTCTCCTCTTTTTATGTGATCTCTTTGTGATCCAGGTCTAGTAGTGGTCTTACAAGATCAATGTGTATCCACAGTTTTAGAGCATTTGGGGCATACTATCCCCCTCTTTTTAACTCAGTGCATTGCATGTGTCCTGTCTTCGAAATTACTGCTGCCATATATGGCACCCATCACACTCTTCTTCTATCTCCCTTCCCAAATTTTCTTCACTCCTTTACATCACTTCCATGATCCTGATCTCTTAAATTAGCCAATAAAATTTTCCACAAGTAGGCAAAAGATAATCAGAGAATTTTCAAAATTTTTTTGCTGTATTTTGGCTGTGTGAACCTGCACAAGACATATTAACTGGGCGCTAATTTCAAAAATAAAAGAATTCTTTATTCTACCTGATCAGTGCTTTCCTTCAAAATAGTTATTAGTGGTATTTGCTCAATATAGGATCATGATAGAATCCCATACATAATTGCTAAAGTAAAAACAAATATTTCCCTATCCTTTTTTTGGTATGCATTTAGGAAAAAAGTATAATTAAAATTGATTATCTCTATTAATAGATAAATCATATCTACTGGAATATATTTTAACGTTCACAAAATGATCATGTAGCAAAATCAGATGCTTATAATATGTGCGATTATAAGAATTCTTAAACACTACTTCTTAAGCAAAAATGTCAAAGTGATTACTTCAAATGAAACTCCATTTTCACTGTGAAATTATAATGAACTTTCAAACTATAGACAGTCAGTCAAGAATTCTTTTTTGAATATTTATTACATTCCATGCATTGTGCTAAGCGTTGAGGATACAAAGCAACATAAAATTGCTGTCCATGACCTCATGGAAATATAGTAATAGCAATGACAGTAATAACCACATATTGGTGTTGTTATTGTGTTTGAAAGCATTCCTGTGTAACTTTAAATTGTACAAAACTTTTTACATATATAAAGTCTTATCATTCTCATTAGCTATCTCTCATCTTGGAATTCTCATCTTCTCACTTCTATTTAGGAGTTCCCCTGGCTCCCTTATAGTCTCACCTAAATTGCCATCCTCTGCAAGAGGTTTTCCTAGACCTACTTAATCTTACTGTCTTCCCTATGAGATTACCACTGATTTATTACAGGCATATTTATGCACATATATTACCTAGTTCTGTAATGTACATAATAGGTAAAATGTAAAATCAAGCACAAATCTGGTGTGTGGATATGTATATAGAGATATAGATAGATATAAAGCCATATAGATATAGATACAAAAAGAGATATATACAGTATCTGTTGCTGTTATTGCGTCATGTCCAACTGTTTGTGATTCTTTGGAGTTTTTTTTGACAAAGTGGTTTGCAATATCCTTCACCAGATCTTTTTTTTTTTTTTTTTTTTTTTTTTACAGTTGAAGAAACTAAGGTAAAAAGGGATAATTTATGTGCCCAGGATTACATGACTAGTAAGTAACTGAGTCCAGATCCAAATTCAGATAAATATGCCTTCCTGACTCTAAGCCTGACCCTCTATTCACAGCACTACCTAGTTACCCTTGACTCTTATCTGTGGCTCAAAGAAGGAGTAGCATGTGCAGCAGTCACATTCCAGTAAAATACTCTAAGCAGATAGACTAAACCAGGATGAGACTAACCAACAGTCCTCAAACATATCAATGAGTTAAGGGATTTCTACTCTATGTAAATGAGAATTTCCTCCAGAAAAATGGGTAGATGAGAACAATTTGTTCCAATGACCATGTAAGTAGATGAAGTAGGTGCTGTGGAGCACTTAAAATTTACTCAAACACTGAAGATAACAAGGTCATCCACTGTATCTTGGGCCATAAAGAGTTGTCTTCAATTTTGTCTTGTCATTGGACTTTAATGACTAGAAGAGTAAAGCATGAGCCTCAGTTTTTCAACTCTCACTCATTTAAACCTAATCCATCCAAAAGTCATGACTCTGTGACATCATTAATTTCTTCAAAAAAAATGACATGAATAGCATTGATGTATCTATAACATACTGCATGATGTACATATATGTATGCATTTTTGTATATATGTATATATATGCATATGTGTATGTGTGTATATGTTTGCTTACACAGAGTTGTTTTCATGGGGTACCCCCCCCCAATTAGACTGTGGGCTTCTTGACAATAGATTTCTCCTTTTTTTAAGCTCCATATTTAAGTACTCTCTGGATCATAGAAACCACTTAAAATGCTAATTCACGGATTGGTTGAGTATAATTTCATTTTATCCTCCGTAACAATGCAAGGTAGATCTTATTTTTGTCATTTTACAGTTGAAGAAAGTGAACCTGAGAAAGGGTGAGTACTTCACCTAGCATTGCACAATTAATGTTTGACCTGACTCTAAGTTCAGTCCTTATTCCATTCCATTATTTTATAATGTTTTTTAATGGAGAACAATAACAATAACAAAAAAGACATATAAAGTGTTAAGGAAGTATTCTCAGAGGAAAGGTACTAGCAATAAAGAAAATATCCATTTGCAGCTGTGATGTGAGGTGAATATTGAATAATGCCAGAGAAGTGAGGCAGTGTTGAAAAGGTAAAGCTTTCTAGGTATAGGGAAGACCTCTGAAAAGACATATTTAATAATTAGTGTGTAGCCTGTGGTGAATCAGGTGAGTGGGATAGTATCACTAGATAGAAGGGGATATTGCCTAAGAAGAATGGATAGGAATGGGCCCAGGATTAAAATTATACAATAATTGATAGTAAAAGTAATCAGGAGCTAGTGGAGTTAATTGAGTAGACATATGGAGGAACATGGTCAAATATGTTCTTTAGCTTCACAATTTAGGATTCAGAGTACAAGACTGAGTGAAATAGGAAGAGACTGATGGCAGTGATAATAACCAGAAGACTGTTGAAATTTTTCATATGTGAGGTGACAAAAAGATGTGGTAAAGATTAAATATGACCAAGGAATTCAGGATAGTATACAGGTCATTAACCTGTGAGACTAGAACACTGGTAGTGTATTCTTCAATGCGGTAGTTTGGAAGAGGAATAAGTATGTAGGGTAACTGGTGATTTTGGTTTGGGACATGTTTGGTTTGAGATGCTTTTGGGAGATCAAGTTTGAGAAGCTAGAATTGAATAAAGAGATGTGAAAAACATATCCACAGAGATGTCAACTGAATCCGTAGAAGCTGATGAAACAGCCAAATGAGATTCTGTAGTGAAAAAAAAAAAAAACAACAGGACACAGTGCATTGTGATGACTCCATGAGAGAGTGGATGCCTATGACTTTATGCAACTCTGCCTCACTTAAACCCAGTTCACACATGAATCAAGTCATCACCCATACCATTTTACCATTTTTGCTTATCTCAAGGTCCTGGAGTGTAAGGCAATTGAAGAAGCAGTAGGTGCAGATAAACTGTGAACTGTAGTCACAAGCCAGTGCACAGGTGGCCCAGGTTCATAAGGTTATCTTCTCACTGGAAGCAGTAGTGGTATTCCTCTGCCCTCTGGTATATGAACAGCTTTTTAAGGGTCGCACTGTTCATCTCCTGGTGTGAGGAAGAGGCTAAAAACCGTGTCCTAAAAATTGTCTGCTTATCCAACCCTGATCTGATTACTATGGCAGGTGGGGTTCCTACCCTATGGTCAAAACACACACACACACACACACACACACACACACACACACACATACAAAACAGCAGCAGCAACAGCAACAACAGCAAAATAAAACCTGTACAAAATGTCTAAAAAGTGGATTCCACTTACCATTGGTGCATGGAATTTGTGCACACTTATAGGCGATGCAAAATCTAGTAGACTTCAAAGACTAACAACTCTTCCTGCAAGAGAACTCAGCAAGTATCACATCCAAATACCAGCCCTGAGTGAAACAAGACTGGCAAATTAAGGACAACCTAATGAAGTTGGAGCTGGATACATGCTTTTCTAGAGTGGCTACAGTGAAGAGGAGCACCATGAAAATGGTGTAGAAATTGCAGTCAAAGCTAATCTAGTCCATAAGTTTGCACACCTGCTAAAAGGAGTGAATGATGGGCTCATGACAACGTGATTGCCACTTAAAAGGAAAATCTCAGACAGCCATCATCATTGCCTAAGTGCCCACTTTGACAAGCTCTGATGAAGTCAAATAGAGATTTTATCAAGACATAGATACCCTTATGCTGAATTTGGCAAAAGGGGACAAGCTTATAATACCATGTGACTTTAATGCTAGAGTAGGTTCTGACTACCAGACTTGGCAGGGAGTCCTGTGGAGAAATGGAGTTGGAAACAGCAACAGCAATGGGCACCTATTACTGAAGTGATGAAAGAAAAGTGTGACACAGAGTAGTGGACTGCTCGTAGACTTATCCAATCTAAGCTACATATTTGCATTTGACAAAAGTACCAGATCCAAGACAAAATGACAAGAAGAAGAAAAAAAACGTCAACAGATTAGATCCCTTCTCTGAAAAGAAAAAGTTTTTTTTTCTTTCTTCTTTGTTAATTTGAAAGGAAAGTTGAGGCAACACACAATTGGTAACAGTGGAGCAGAAAAGGAATGGGCAACATTCAGATATTTGGTGTACAGCACTTCATTTGCTCATCAAGGTCAGAATACTTGCAAACATCAAGACTGGCTTCATAAAAACAATGGGAAAACTCAGAAGCTGCTAAATGAAAAATAAGAACTCCACAGGGTTTATCAGCAGGGTAGTTCATCCTGCTCTCACACGGCAGCATTTAATTCCCTCAAATTTAAAGTGTAAGCATGTGTCTATGTGTTCGTCCTCCGTTGCCAAAGAAGACCATGCCATCAGAGAAATGCTGGCATGACTTACACTTGAGTTTGTTTTTGAGTGAGGGAGGGCTGTGCAAGTCACCAGCCTCACTTCTCCTCTGGAGCCATCTGAATCCAGTGACCAGATATTCATCAGGATGACTAGAGATGACCCAGCATGAGGCAGTTGGGGTTAAGTGACTTGCCCCAGGTCACACAGCTAGTGAGTGTCAAGTGTCTGAGGTGAGATTTGACTCAGGTCCTCCTGACTCCTGCACTGATGCTCTATCCACTGCACCACCTAGCTGCCCCACTTGACACTCACTAGCTGTGTGACCTGTCTGTCAGACAGATAGATAGATGATAGATAGATAGATATAGGTATAGGTATAGATAAAGATTAGATATAGATATAGATATGTGTGTGTGTGTGTGTGTATGTGTGTGTATGACTTAAATGATGACCTTCTCTAGTTGGGGTTGGTGGAGTGAGGGGTGATAGTTTGGAACTTAAAATGTAACGTGTGTGTGTGTGTGTGTGTGTGTGTGTGTGTGTGTGTGTGTGTTAAAGTGTCATGGGTAATGTACTATAAGGAGATTGAAAAGAAAAGGAATATTTTCTATTTACAGCTAGTCTAATACCATTGTAAGTTGAGATTTATTGTTATTGAATATAGATGTGCCTAGCCATCCACACAGAACATGTGGAAATGGGGAGATATTTCCTTTTCCATCAATTGCTTTTGTGATGTGGATAAAAATGAGTTTTGATTTTAAAGTGTTGCCTATATAGGTAGGTAGGCAGGTAGGTAGGTAGACAGAGAGATAGACAGGCTGGTAGAGAGAAAGAGAGACAGACAGACAGAGACAGACAGGCGGTTGGACAGATAGATAGAGAGATAGATATTTGGATAGATGGATAGATAGATAGATAGATAGATAGATAGATAGATAGATAGACAGACAGACAGACAGACAGACAGACAGACAGACAGATAGATAGATAGATAGATAGATAGATAGATAGATAGATAGATAGATAGATAGATAGATAGATAGATAGATATTTGGGTAGATGGATGGATGAATGGATGGATGAACAGACAGAGAAGCATTATTCATATATATATATATATATATATATATATATATATATATATATATATATATATATATATATATATATATATATATTCTAGGTGTCAATATCTCAGGGCATCTTTTAAGATCTGGGAATAAAAACACAGTGCAGAAAGGAAGTCCACTGATCTTCTACACTCTGTTGGAGTCAGTACACAAGGTTATCTTAATTGCCTTTAGTACTACCATTCTCAAGTTAAAAAAAAAAAAGTCTGTTACTGGAAATATCTACCATATGCACCATATTTGTCTCAGATCAAGACAAAATCTCATTTTTCACTTGATGCACTACTCTTGTACTTCATTGACTTTTCCACCACGCCCCATGGAGTTCATTATAGAGAAAACCTCATCATCCTGCAAGATCCATCAGCCAAGAACTCTTCTTTCTTTTAATTCTGCTCTTACTGTTGTCATTTTCAGTCATGTCCAACTCTTTGTGACCTTTGACAATGACACTGGAGTGGCTTACCTTTTCCTTCTCCAGCTCATTTTGAAGATGAAGACACTGAGGCAAACTGCATTAAGTGACTTCATCAGGGTCACACAGCTAGTAAGTGTCTGAGGCCAGATTTGAATTCATGAAAATGAATCTTCCTGACATGAGGCGACACTCTGTCCATTGCACCACGTATGTGCTCTTATCACTCAAGCCACCTCTGTTTGGAGGGTGAAGACACGAACTCCAAAGTCTCCATTTAATAAAAGAGCTTAGCTCAGACATAATGTCATTTCTTGCCTGGATGCATTACTTTTCGACTCTGATTTCTCTCCTCTGTAATGGCATCAGGTACCTTTCGCCGTGTTCCCTTTTTAGGATCCTACTGTGTGTCATCGACTCCCACATTACATAACAAACTCCTGGAGTTCAAGAAATCAATTTTTTAAATAATATTAGTAGTACTTAAAACTCTTTTAGGCACATTATACATACTTAATAAGTTTTTATTGCCTACGCAATTTTTTTTAAAAACTGTTGCTCTTCATTGCAAAGACGATCCAGATTCCACCAGTTGATGGTTCCTTCTTCTAGAAATTATTTTTATATTTAATTTGTATAAATATGACACTTCTTCTCTGTATACCATTTGCCCAACATTCTCCTCCCCAACTCAGTTGAAATGAAGGCCCATTCAACTGTTTATGTCAATATGCTCAGAACAGAGAACAATGCTGTTAAGAAGTACTTCATAAATGCTTGTTTACCAAATAAATATCTATAGTTATAATCTAAATGATTCCACAATAACTGAATTTTGATAAGGAATGTCACTATCATTTATGTGATAATGTATGGATACTACAGGACACAAAATGAAGAGAAATATGTGATTTTCTGAACCTTTAATAAGAGTTGAGCAGCTTGATTAATATTTTTCAGTAGTTAAATGAATCATCACAGCGAATCTTTTAAACTACCAAAATCATTAATGAGGACCATCTCCATGAGAAATAAACTACATTATACAGGAATAAGATTTTGTTGCCACAAATGAGTTTATGGAGAGAGTTCTTCAGGGGCCAGAAGTTAAATTACTCTTTGCCAGCTATTCATTTACAAAAAGATGTAGAACCATAAAATTCTAGAATCAGAGGTATGCATTTTAATATCAGGTAAATCTTAAAAATAAGGGGACACATTGTTATAAATATTGGTTATTTTAGAAAGTTTTGGACCTCTCAAATTTTAACAAATATGGGATTTAATGTTGCTTCAGAAAGCTATCTGCATTCTGGTATTATATTCTTGAGAGATGTAAATAGAAAAATAAATAGATAAAGAAAAAACGGGAAAACAAATTGATTGATGAAATAATGAATAAACAGACGAATAAATAATAGATGAATGAATAAACAAACAAATAAATATTCCCCAGCATCACCTGTAACTTCACTTTAAGTATTCTATGTTGAAGTAAGAACAGAATTGGGCATACCAGTTTTAAGTATCTGTTAATCTTAAGTTCTAAAAATTATAAAATAAAACGTACTTTTGTCATCAATATTTATCATAACTTTTACTTACTTTAATTGTTCTTATCATTACCTCAACTATTGTACAATAAAAAGAGATGGTATTCTAATAACAAACCTTCCATAGATCAAAGTAGTCAAAATGTCTCTCTGCTATTCCCATTTTCAAGGGGAGCAAAGAAATTAATTTTGAAGGATTATAACTTTTATTTTCTTCTCTTGTGAAAAGAACTAGAATCTAATTCAGTTAAACTGATCTATCTACATAAATGTGAATATTATTGTAATTAGGTAATTACACATAATTGCAATTATACACATGCAATTATAATTATACATAATTTTAATTACACTGCACATTATGTAATTATACATAATCTTAATTATATATTTGTCATACGATCTAAGAAATTATAGATAAAATATACCTACTAGGGAATTTAGTCTATCCTCCTTCTTTGTGGGGTTCTTCCCCAAAGTTATTACTCTTCTCACCATCTTGTCTCATTTGCCAGGTGAATTAAATCATGTTGCTGTGCCGTGATTGCCCAGTGAACCTGTTACATATTCAGGAGAATATGCATATAGTTTTCTAGAAACAACTCAAAATTCTGTGGATCGTATTTAATTTCACTAACAGCAAAGACTTCTATTATATAACCTCAGGCTCTATCATATAATGCTTTGCAATGATTATTTTCAGTGCTTTAGTTTATATCTTTAAACTGAGGGAGAGTCCATGTTATTGAGCTGGCATTCACATGTGCAACTGAGTAACAGTCTGCTCCCTTCACCTCTGAAGTGTTAATAGAACTTGTGTCAATCAGGAACCCACAGTAGAAAAAAAAGTGCCCAGAAATTATTCAAGTGGAAAGTTAGGAAGGAAGGAGTGATTTCTCGATTTTTCAACTTTATCGTTTGCAACAGAATATGGAGGAAAAGTGACAGTGTTTGTCCTCTGGAGTAAGATAAAAACTACTAAAATTCTGTGGGAGAAGGAAGCACACAAGATTCTATAACTGCTCTACCAACAAAGTGGCATAAAGTCTAGACCCCTGTGTTAGAAATTGAGGCTATTGTAGCCTAAAAACAAACTGGTTACATAAGTTAAAGTACGTATAGTCAATATTAGCTTTCATGATCAACCATCCCTTTTAAAATCACCTCAGGTTGGATGCTGTCCTTCGTTTGCAAAGAGGACCAAAATGACATTGCCATGACAAAGTGAAGTTGAAATGTGTACGACTATGACTGATCAGAACAATAGAAACTCAAAATGCTCTATTACAGTTGGGCACAGATAGTCCTTGTGAATATTTGGGGAGGATACTTCATATTTGTACATCCTACTTTCCTTTGTGCTGTCTCAGTTCTGCTTTGCTCATAGAGCACAGCACTCTTTCTGACGTGGGAATGTCATGCTGAGCAGTCCTGTGCCAGTGTCTCACATGCTGCTCAGTCAAATCCAAAGTTCTTGAGAGAGACCTTGAGAGTGTCCCTGAATCGATTCTTCTGACCACCATGTGATTGCTTGCCCTGTGTGAGTTCTCCATAAAATGGTCTTTTTGGCAAGTGTACATTTTTCATTTGAACAACATGGCTAGTCCTTTGAAGTTGCTCTCTCTGAAGTATAATTTGAATGCTTGGCAGTTCAGCTCGAGTAAGGACTTCAGTGATCCTGAGAACCTTCCTAAGGCAGTTCAAATGGAAGGAATTCAGTTTCCTGACATGGCTGTCATAGACTGTCTATGTTTCACAGGCATATAACAACGGGGTCAACACAACGGCTCTGTAGACCTTCAGTTTGGCAGTCAGTCTAATAACTCTTCCCTCCCAAACTTTTCTTCAGAGCCTCCCAAACACTGAGCTAGCTCTGGCAATGTGTACATCAACCTCATTGTCACTGTGTGCATCCCTGGAAAATACACAACCAAGGTAAGTGAACTTATCCACAGCATTTGAAACTTCTCCATTTCTTGTAACCAATCATTCAAGTATGGGTGATGTGGGGGAGGTTGATAGAGCATCTGTGTTTTCTTGATGTTAATTATTATGTCACAGTTATCACAGACAGCATTAAATTGATCCATACTTTGCTACATCTCAGTTTCAGAGGCTGCATTGAGTGCACAATCATCTCCCAACGCAAAATCATGTACCAACACTCCCTCTGCTTTGGTCGTGGCTTGAAGTCTTTTAAAATTGGAGAACTCACCATCAGTACAGTAGTTGAGCTTGATGCCGTGTTAATCCTCATTGAAAGTATTTGACAACATGGCTGAAAACATCCTGCTAAAAAGCATGGGAGCAAGCACAAAGCCCTGTTTCACTCCATTGGTGACTATGAAGGCACAAGAGCTTTGTCCACTATCTAGAACCTAGGCAAGCATGTCATCATAAAATTGAAATACAAAACTGATGAACTTCTCTGGGCAAACAAATTTTGACATAATTTTCCATAAGCCCTCATGATGAATACTCTCAAAGTCCTTTGTCAGATCTACAAATGTGTACCCACCTCTGTTCTGCTCCTGGTGTTTCTCCTGGAGTTGTCAGGCAGCAAACAACATTTTGACTCTTCCTTGGCCCTTTTACAAGCCACACTGGCTCTCACTTATATGACTATCTTCCAGGCAAAGAATCAGTCCATTAGGGAGGACTCTAGCAAGAATTTTGCCAGCAGTGACTAAGAAAGAGCCCCTCTCCCTCCGTGATTGTCGAAGGCCCATCTATTCCCTTTACCTTTATAGAGATGGATAATGGAGGCATCCTTGAACTCTTGGGGGAAAACTTCCTGTTGTCATATAACCTGGAAAATTTGAGTCAGCTTTTGTATGAGCAGTGGTCTCCCTACCTTGTAAATCTCAGCTGGAATAGAATTAGCACCAGGTGCTTTGCCACCTGAAAGAGACTAATCGCCCTCAATACCTCTTCTTCACTTGGAAGATGATCTAAGGAGGGATTCACTTCAACCTGAGGTAAATGGTCAAAGACCTCAGCATTGATTGATGATAGTCTGTTAAGAGCACTAAGAAGTGTTCAACCCATCTCTCTGGGATCATGTCCTTATCAGTAATCAATGTGGTTCCATCAGCACAGAGTAGTTGTGATTTGCCATAGGCTTTTGGTCATGAATAACTTTCAGGGAATCATAAAAGTGCTTTGGTTTGTTACTCAGTGTGAACCTGAATTTCATCTGCCTTCTTACTGAGCCAGGAATCCTGCATCTCTCAGAGCTTTGCTTGTGCTTTACTTTCGATAGAATTAAATTCTGCCTTCCTAGAGGTGGATGAACTATCTTGCTGGTATATCCTGCAGAGTTCTTGTTTTTCATTTAGCAGCTTCTGAGTTTCCCCATCATTTTCATCTTGGCATTTGTGAGTGTTCTGACCCAGATGAGCAAATTCAGTGCTGTACACCAAATCTCTGAAAGCTGCCACTCCCTTTTTACTCCACTATTGCCATTTATGTCTTGGCTCAATTTTCTCTCCAAGTTATCAACAAACTGTTCGCACTCACAAAGAGCTCTGGTTTGTTGACATTACTTGTAGTAGTCATTTTGCCTTGGGGGTGGCACTTTTGATGAACGATAATATTTAACTTGGAAAGGGTAAATTTATGATCAGTCCAGCACTCTTCACCATTGCTTTTGTCACTCTCACATCTTGTCTGTCTCTTCTTCTTACAATCACATAGTCTATTATATGTCAATGTTTGCTGTGAGGGTGCATCCATAAAGTTTTATTGAATTTCGGTAAGCGGAGAACAGTGTTGGTTATAAGAAGGTCATGCAATGCACAAGTCTTTGGCAGTAAATGACCACTGCTGTTGCTATTTCAAACTCCTTTTCTCCCTCGGACTCCCTATCAAGTCTGGTGGTCTGAGCCTACTCTAGCATTAAAGTCATCCAGAATTTTAAGCTTGTCCTCTTTTGACACATTGATGATAAGGGTCTCTAGGTATTCATAAAAATTATTTTGACCTCATCAGTGTTTGGCATGGTGGGAGCATAGTCGCTGATGATGGTAACATGGTGCTTTCCTGCAAGTGGCAATTTCATTGTCATGAGTCTGTCATTCACTCCTTTTGGCAGGCATACCAGCTTGCTGACTAGATTAGTCTTGATTGCAAATCCCATGCCATCTTCACAATGGTCCCCTTCACTGCACGCATTCCAGAAAAATGTTTATTCAGCTCCAAATTCAGTAATCTGGCCTTCATTTGCCAACTTCGTTTCTCTCAAGGCTACTATTTGGATATGATACCTATTGCGTTTTTTTTCCAATAAGAGAAGTTTGTCTTTCAGGTGTACTGGATTTTTTGCTGTCTATAAGTATGTACACGTCCCACGTGCTGATGATGAGTGGAATCACTTTTGCAGAAGTTTTTGTACGTTTTGCATATTTTTGTGTGTGTTTCAACTACATAGTGGGATTCCCCACCTGCCATGGTAATCAAGCCAGTGTTGGAAAAGCAGACAATGTTTAGGGTACCCTTTCTAGCTCCCTTCCTTACACCACAAGGTGATCAGTGCTATCCTTACAAGGCTCCCCAAACACCCAGGGGACTGCCGAGTCCCACTGATGCTTCCAGTGAGAAACAACTCTATGACCTGACTCCTGTGTGCAGAATTGTGACTTCAACTCCCAGTGTATCCACATCTGTTTCTTCATCACTTGCCTTTGGCCACAGGACTTTGAGGCATAATAATAAACTGGTATGTATAATGTCTTTTGATTCATGTGTGAATTGCATTTAAGTGAGGTAGAGTTGCATGAACTCATCAGCTTCACTTTCTCCTCCAGAGTCATAGTCTAGTGGCAGAATTGACTCAAGACAGCTCTCTATGACTCAGGATGCAGTTGATGACCTTGGCATCTTAGCTGTTTAACCAAGTTCTCAGCACTTCATATCTCCTGTTTCAGACGCCTTCATGACCATTGGAGCAAGTTGTTCTCATCTGCCCACTCCATCAGAGGAAGTCTTCACATGCAGTAGATAGAAACTTCCTAACTCACCAATGGGTCTGAGATCCTTTGGTTACCCTCAACCAGGTTTGGCCTATCTGCAGAAATTGTTTACTGACATGTGGCCACTGCACATGCTGCATCTTCTTGAAGTCCAGATGAGAGCTGGGTGGAACAAAAGTGAAAAGAGCCTGTAAAAGGGCTTAGCAATCACATCAAAGCTACTGGTCCTCCCTGAACACATCACACACCCCAAATGATCATACATATAATGTGAATGACAGGAATGACTGTCCTTTGAGTTAAAATTTTTCAAATGGTCTTCTAGTGGGATGCATGATCAAGTATTAACTGCTTTATCAATTTGGAAAAAAAATTATCTTGTTAACTTCATACCTATTAACAATAGTGTACTAAATAGTCACAAAATCTGGACAGACTAAAGTAGTTGTGGAAAGAAATGAGTTTTGAGTGCTCCAGGGATATTTTATCATTGCTACCCATTGAAGGCAAGCTTTTGAAAAGAAGGGCACTTTAGGTATGTGAATAAATGGCTAAGGTAGTATCTAACAAACTGGCAAATTTCTAAAGAAATATAAATATATGTTAGAAATAAAAATGATATCCTCTTCTATGGTCATGAAGCACACTGAACAATATCAATTAAACTGTTTTCCTTACTGAAAAAAGAGGAATTTAAAGGGGGCAAAAATGTATGATTCCACATAACATACACAATGATGTGAAGAAATTCAGAAACAAGTGTTAAAGAAAAATAATGGAGGATCTATTTGTAAGATTCTATAGAGGAGCCATTTTGTTATGGAAATGGATCATAGGCACTTGGTCAAAAGAAGGGCATGGGTTATGAACTTTAGAAACAACGGAAAGTTGATAAAAAGGGGAGTGATATCGTGATGAAACATTTCAGTGATTTCCATATGCTGAAGTTTTCTTGGCCAAAACAGAACATGTGATCAATCCATTCTTAATCCTTTTCTTAAAGATTTTCTTTTACCTTCTTATTGAGTAATGATCGAAATTAATATAGCAAGGATTGTTTAATGAAGTATCTGAGGACTCTATCATTGGCTAACTATTACTGCAGCTTTTATGTTGAATGACTTGGATAGAGGCTAAAGTCTAAAAACTTCGGCTGCATGACATCAGTATTCTCCTTTGGCAATAGTTTTCTCTTAAGGTGGTGTTTTTGACCTCTTGTGTTTATCTCATTTCTCTTAAGGAACTATAGGGCAAAATATGCCCAAAGTGTCCTCTGAGTCACAAAATGCTAATGCACAGCGGTAAACTACCCAGAATTCAGTCATTCAGAGAAGAGGGGGATAAAGTGTTCTAGCAGAGAGAAAAACTCTTTCCACACACTGCATGTCTGCTTCAGACAATGCCACTGTAAATAAGAAAAGCAGGAGAGGCATGACAATGACCCTAAATCTCAACTTAGGGAAGGAGAAGGAGAATCTTCAACAAAATCCCTTCCTTGGGACAAGCCTTCACACCAGGGGGGGCTACAATCTACAAATGCCTTGTGTGCTCTGGCATAATGCACATGCTCTGCTCTGCTCTCTGAGTGAACCCAAAATGCCCTTTCCAGTGTCAGCAACCATGAGGCCAGATGAGGCTGACCAAGGGCCTTCTTCTGTTTCTAAATGTCAAGGACAAGGCACCTTGTATTTGATATTATCATTTTTTAATTAATTAATTTTTAGTTTTCACAAGCAAAACTAGACTGAAATACCAAAATATGCTCTGGGTCACAGTAGGTCACAGTAGGTCAACATACGCATATGTATGTATGTGTGTATACATGTATATATTATACAAATGTTTATGTAGGTATATGTAGGTCTATGCATTTATATATAGTTGTAAGCACACACATATATGCATATATATCTCCATTGGACTTTCTAATGTCGTAGAGTGTTGTTTGATTGATGAGAGGGATTTGGTCCAGAGTATAAATAAGCCCCGCTGTGTGAAGGCCTTTCCCATGGATGGAATTTTATGGAAGATTCTTCTTTTTTTTGCCTGGGGCTAGATTTCAGATGATTGTCCTTGCTCTGCTCTTTTCCTGCTCTGCGCTGACATTGTCCTGAGCAGACTTTCAGTGAATGGAAAGAGTTCTGCTCTCTCTGGTGTATCCCATCATAGGCCACTCAACTGTAACTGATTGAATTCTACATTGACTTGGCCTGTACAGACACCTTCTGTGACCCAGTGCACATTTTGGTGGTATTTTTGGACTAATTTTGCTCTGTTGTTCCAACATAGTAGTTTCTGGTTTCTGCAGAGTGTTGGTGGTTGCAGGTGAGAGAATCTGGCTCATAGTGTAAGGAAGGTCATCTCTTGTAAAAGCCTGTCCCAATGATGACATTTTTGAGAGAATTCTCCTTCTCTTTTCCTGCTTCCAGATTTCACTCCATGTTCTTGCCTATGCTTCTTTCTATGTAAGTAGAGGTATTGTCCTGGTCCAACCAGCAGTGTGGCATATATTTCCTGCATAGATAGATAGATAGATAGATAGATAGATAGATAGATATACAGGTAGATATAGATATAGACATGGATATATAGATATAAAGATATATATAGATAGATACAAATATATTTATATACTTATATGTAATATGCACACATATACATATATGTGTATATATACACATATGTGTATGTGTATATGCACACATATACATATATGTGTATATATACATATGTGTATGTGTACATATACACATACACATATGTGTGTGGTATATATACACATGTATACGAGCACACATATACATATATGTACATGTGTATAAATATAATTGTATATGTGTGCATTATGCATGCATATATACACAGATATATATAACACATATGTATATATATTTGTTTGCATGTGTATATATATATGTATATATATATTTCCACACGTAGATACATATGAAATCATCATACTTACCGTAGAAAGAAAACTGACAAACTGATGGATACCATAATCATCAAGGATGTGATGAGAGACCTGAGGACTCATTGCAAAATGATTAACTATACCCACATTCAAACAACTTTTTTTCTTTTCCTCATTTAGTGGCAACAGCGTTTTATTTTTTCTCACTTTTCAAGGTTGATATCCTTTGCAGAATTTTAGACCCTGGGAATCTATATATCCAATTTCTTAATTAAAGGGTAAAAAAGGGAGAAAAAAACAAATTGTGTTCTTTTAAAAATGGTGTGCATCATACTACTCTCTGATTCTTTCTCCCTCTTTATCATACACGCTACTTTGGAGTGGGCTTTTCTTACCAAAATTTTACTGTATTACTCAGTTATTTGTATTGTTGATTCTGAAATAGCTCGTCTCCTTGACAGTTTTCCAAACTTTTGAAGAGCATAATTATAACAAGAACATCTCCCTCTATTCCATTCTCCTTCACCATATTACCTTTCAATTAATTCTGTTTTGATATGAAAATTATGTGAGCCATTTACTCGTTGAAATTCTCAAGTAATCTGTTGTTGTTTTGTTTTCCCTTCTATTAGAGATGGTAGCATACAGTTTTATGTTGATATTCAAGTTTTAACCTACTAATACTTGGACATTTTTCTCTGTATTCAGTGAGAGTAATGATTAGTATTAGCCAAAGGTTTTCCATGAAGCTGCTTATGCAAAAAAACAAATCAGAGTATTTTGATTTTTTTAGGTATATCTACTTTGTTACAATGAAATAGGTTTTGAAGTGAAGGGACCTGGTTTCTGCAAGTCACTCAACAGACTTTAGAAAATTCATTGTATTTATAATGTACTTTTGCTTATTCTTAGTATAATTTTGCTTCTTGATGGGAAGGTCTTCCCCACCCATTAACGAGGCTTGGAACATTTTTAGGAAGGTCCACCCCATTTGTTAATGAGGTATTGGTTCTCAATGGTGTTGAAGCTTTCTGGCTCTGAAAAATGTATAAGTACTCTAAGGTGATATTTCACTTTGAGATTTACAGATAGGAAGTATTTGTTTGGCCAGACTAGTCTCTAGGCAACCTCCGTGGAGACCCTTGGCTTTGAAAACCCAGATCTTGGTGCTTCTCTCTCTGATTACTATGTGTGTATGTAATGGTCAGACAGTTGGATCTTTCTGTTAATATATAACCTATGAATTGCTTATGTCAAACAGTTAGAAGCCATGCCTGTTGATTGCTATTTCTTGATATTTTCTATGAAGTTCAGGGTGCTGACATTTTCCCTTGAACTAAGTGAATGATATGTATTCTTGACTAAACGATTGTTGACCCTTTGAAAGTTGCCTTTCTTTTTAGAAAAGCAGAGCTCAGAATTTGTGATAGCAGGCCCTCCTCTGTATGTCAGCGTTCTTGGTTTTACATTATAGCATAGTCCATGGCAGGATCTGCACATTAAAAGGAAAATACAGGGTTTTGCGGGGCTGTGATATTTGTCTGTCATTTCCCAGTTGTGGTAGCTATGGTTCTGTGGAGACCCAGGAAGTGGAGGTGGCCAGAATCAGGGCTCCAGTGGGTTAGCCTAGCTCAGTACTGTGATGGAGGGATGAATGCCTTGCGATTGTATTGTATGGAGAGACTTGAAACTGGAGCAGATATCTGCCTGCCTTACAACAGAGCAAAAGAGGAGAGCAACACCTCACTTAAACTCTTAGACAAACTTCTTCAGATACCGCTATAAAAAGAATCTGACCAAATTTTGGAGGTGCAGAATCCAATAAGAGACAGACTGTGGCAGAGTCACAGCCTATGACAGACGGGAAAGTTAACAAGAAGGATCCGTTCCACTGGGGTGAGCCGACAGCACAGTGCGTCCAACAGCAGCGCAGCCAGGCAGGAAACCCCGGAGATGCTGATCTAGCAGCAGCACAGCAGAGTGGCAGAGTGGCAGCCCAGGGCAGGAGACCAGTGGAAGCCCAGCAAGTGACAACCCCTGAGCCCCAGGTTATCAGCCACAGCTGCTCCTGAGACTTTCAGTCTGCAGATTAAACCTCTACAAGTCACCTTCTTGAACTTCTGGGAGCCAAAATGGTAGAGTGATCAGTAAATGCTCTCTCACTCTCCCCTTATGGACTTCGAAACAATCCATAAAATATTTCCCCAGAAATCCTGGAGCAGTGGGATCAGCAGAAGGGGCAAGCAGTCTCATACCATGTGTGGCTAGGAAAATAGAAAAGGAATATTCCACTTACTGTGGCAGAAATAAACCAGAAAAAAGGAGGGACGCGGGGGTGGGAGGAACTCCCGCTATGACCCAAGCATGCCTAAGCACTCCAGGAGAAATGGAAAGACAATAGAGCAGCCAGGACCACTAAGCACTGAACTTACCTTTGTTCTAGCTCAGCTAAGGAGATCTCCAGGGACCAGACCACCCCTCTCCCACACTTAACAAGGTAGTTCCAGAGCTAATCCAGGGAAACACAAACAGATTTCACGTGCCTTTGTTTTCTGACACCAGCCAGTTTAGCACCAAGTTCTTGAGAGTCTAACTGACACAAAAAGAGTCCACAACACACAAAGGAGGAAGGAAAAGACCATAGAATCTTTCTATGGGGACAAGGACCAAAACATGAATACCAAAGAGGTCAGTATTGAGACTGTACTCTCACCTGAAACAACAGAAAGGACTATGAACTGCCTCTGTACACAAACAGCTCTCCTGGAAGAACTGAAGAAGGAAACAGAAGAAAAACTGGCCAATGGTTTTAAAAGTATGAAAAAAGAATTCAGTGAAGAGAACAGCTCTTTAGAAAGGAAAATTGAACAAATGGTAAAGGAAGCGCAAAAACTAACTGGGTAAATTGGACATATGGGAAAGTAAGCACAAAACCTGACTGGGAAAGTAAGACAAATGGAAAAGGAAGTACAAAATCTAACCAGAGAAAATAATTCCTTAAAAGGAATAATTGGACAGATAGAAAAGGAGATGCAAAAGTAAACTGAAAAAAACAATTTGATAAAAATTGGAATTGAGCAAGTAGAAACTAATGACTCTATGAGAAATCAAGAAACAGTCAAACAAAATCTAAAGAATGAAAAGATAGAAGAAAACATAATATTTAACTGAAAAAAAACAACTGACATGGAAAATAGATCCAGGAGAGAAAATTTAAGAATTATTGACCCAACAGAAAGCCACAATGAAAAAAGGTCTGGACAATATCTTCCAAAAAATCATCAGGGAAAACTGCACAGAAGTGCTAGATCTAGAGGGCAAAATAGTCATCGAAAGAATCCAACATTCACCTCCTGAAAGGGATCCCACAATAAAAACACCAAGAAATATTGTTTCCAAATTCTAGAACTATCAAGCAAAGGAGAAATTATTATAGGTAGTCAGAAAGAAGCCATACAAACGTCGAGAAGGTACAGTCAGGATCACACAGGACCTTGCAGCTTCTACATTAAAAGACTGAAGGAGGGGGGTGGAGCCAAGATGGTGGAGTAGAAAGACACACATATGCTACCTCCGAACCCACTGCCCATAAAATATCTGTAAAAAAAGAACCACTGGCGAATTCTGGAGCAACAGTAGCTACAGAACAACGGAGCGGAGGAGATTTCTGCTCCAGAGAGCCTGAAAACCTCTCACAAAAGGTCCCTCACCCACCCAGACTGGAGCAGAGCCCAACCCTGCCTCCACAGCACCAAAAGGAGCGGATACGAGCAGGCTTCAGGGACAGAACCTCCAGCGGCCGCACGGTCCCCCCACCCACAGGTGACAAGGTTCGGTGAGAGGGTCTCTTCGGTGGGTAGAGAGGGGTGTGGGGTGCCCCCATATCTCAGGCCCCCTCGGGAGTCAGCAGTGGAGGCGGGAGAAGACCAGGGCTCCCCAAGCAAGCAGGAGCCCCAATCCATTTTTGAAGGTCTCTGCATAAACCCCCTGAGGGAAGTGAGTCCTTGAGGAGGCCCTGCCCTGACCTGAGCAGCTGAACTTGCTCTCACACTGAATAGCAGCCCTGCTGCCGCCCAAAGCCCTGAGGCTGGGAAGCAGCATTTGAATCTCAAACCCCAAGTGCTGGCCAGGTGGATCTGGAGGCGAGGTGGGGGTGGAGAGGACACTCAGAAGTCACGTCACTGGCTGGTAAAATGCCTAGAAAAGGGGGAAAAAACAAGACAATAAAAGTTACTTGCTTGGTGAACAGGCATTTCCTCCTTTCCTTTCTGATGAGGAAGAACAATGCTTACATTCAGGCAAAGACACAGAAGTCAAGGCTTCTATATCCCAGCCCACTCAATGGGCTCAGGTCATGGAAGAGCTCAAAAAGAATTTTGAAAATCAAGTTAGAGAGGTGAAGGAAAAACTGGGAAGAGAAATGAGTGACATGCAAGCAAAGCATGAAAAACAAGTAAACACCCTACTAAAGGAGACCCAAAAAATGCTGAAGAAAATAACAACTTGAAAAATAGGCTAACTCAATTGGCAAAAGAGGTTCAAAAAGCCAATGAGGAGAAGAATGCTTTCAAAAGCAGAATTAGCCAAATGGAAAAGGAGATTCAAAAGCTCACTGAAGAAAATAGTTCTTTCAAAATTAGAATGGAACAGATGGAGGCTAATGACTTTATGAGAAACCAAGAAATCACAAAACAAAACCAAAAGAATGAAAAAATGGAAGATCATGTGAAATCTCATTGGAAAAACCACTGACCTGGAGAATCGATCCAGGAGAGACAATCTAAAAATTATGGGACTACCTGAAAGCCATGATCAGAAAAAGAGCCTAGATATCATCTTTCATGAAATTATCAAGGAAAACTGCCCTGCAAAATAAGTCTTCAAGGAATCCACAGATCACTGCCTGAAAGAGATCCAAAAAGAGAAGATCCTAGGAACATTGTGGCCAAATTCCAGAGTTCCCAGGTCAAGGAGAAAATAATGCAAGCAGCTAGAAAGAAACAATTCAAGTATTGTGGAAATACAATCAGCATAACATAAGATCCAGCAGCTTCCACATTAAGGGATCTAAGGGCGTGGAATAGGATATTGCAGAAGTCAAAGGAACTAGGACTAAAACCAAGAAGCACCTACCCAGAAAAACTGAGTATAATACTTCAGGGGAAAAATTGGTCGTTCAATGAAATAGAGGACTTTCAAGCATTCTTGATGAAAAGACCAGAGCTGAAAAGAAAATTTGACTTTCAAACACAAGAATGAAGAGAAGCATGAAAAAGTAAATAGCAAAGAGAAGTCATAAGGGACTTGACTAAAGTTGAACTGTTTACATTCCTACATGGAAAGACAATATTTGTAACTCTTGAAACTATTCAGTATCTGGGTACTGGTTGGGATTACACACACACACATGCACACACACACCCATACACATAGAGACAGAGTGCACAGAGTGAATTGAAAAGGACGGGATCATATCTTAAAAAAATGAAATCAAGCAGTGAGAGAGAAATATATGGGAGGAGAAAGGGAGAAATGGAATGGGGCAAATTATCTCTCATAAAAGAGGCCAGCAAAAGACTTATTAGTGGAGGGAAAAAGAGGGGAGGTGAGAGAAAAACATGAAGTTTACTCTCATCACATTCCACTAAAGGAACGAATAAAATGCACCCTCATTTTGGTATGAAAACCTACCTTACAATACAGGAAAGTGGGGGATAAGGGGATAAGCAGGGTGGGGGTGATGATAGAAGAGAGGGCATGGGGAGGAGGGAGCAATTTGAGGTCAACACTCATGGGGAGGGACAGGATCAAAAGAGAGAACAGAAGTAATGGGGGACAGGATAGGATGGAGGGAAATATAATTAGTTCTTACACAACACTACTATTATGGAAGTCATTTGCAAAACTATACAGATTTGGCCTATATTGAATTGCTTGCCTTTCAAAGGGAAGGGGTCGGGAGGGAGGGAGGAAGCGAAGTTGGAACTCAAAGTTTTAGGAACAACTGTTGAGTCCTGTTCTTGCCACTAGGAAATAAGAAATACAGGTAAAGGGGTATAGGATGGAGAAGAGGGCAGAGAGGGATGACAGAAGAGAGGGCAGATTGGCAGACAGGGGCAATGAGAATGCTCAGTGTTTTGGGGTGGGGGGAGGGGACAAAAGGGGAGAAAATTTGGAACCCAAAATTTTGTGAAAATGAATGTTTAAAGTTAAATAAATAAATAAAGAAGGAGAGGGGAAAAAGACTAAAGGAATTGGAATATGATAATCCATAAGGTGAAGGATCTGGGACTACAACCAATGATCAATTACCGAGAAAAGCTCAGCATAACATTACAGGCAAGGAGATGGACATTCATTGAAATAAGGGACTTCCAGACCCGCCTGACAAAAAGGCCAGAACTCAATTGAAAAATCAGTCTTCAAACACAGTTCTCAAGAGAGGCATAAAAAGGTAAACAAGGGAAAAGAACAACTTGTTATTCTATTTCAGCAAGCTGTTTATCTCCCTGTAGGGGAAGATGATACTTTTTACTCCTCAGAATTGTGCATCTGTTATGAAATATAAAAGGGATATACATAGATAGAGGGAACGGATATAAAGTAAATGATGTGTTAATAAAAATGTTATTTAAGCAGGCAAAGGGATTGTAACAGGAGATGTGAAAAAGAGGAAACAGGAAATGATAAATTGCATCACAGAAAAAAGTGCAAACTTATAGCAGAGATAAAGGGGGAGGGAGATGATCATCGTTTGGGAGATACTTTCATTTGATTTGGTTCCAGAAGGGAACAATAAACTTAATTAAGTATATAAATCTAACTAGCAGTATAGGCAGCAGGAAGGGAAGAGGGAAGAAAGGGGAGGGAAAGCTAAAAGGGAGGGAAGAAGTAGTAAGGGCAAAGGGGAGTAAAAAGGAGGAGTAAAAAGGGAGTAAAAAGGGAGGGGACTGAAAGAAGGAAGGGAAGACTGCGGGAGGTGGTCGTCAAAAGTGAAAACTATTGAGGAGGGGAAGAGAGACGAGAGACCTAAAAGCTCACACAGTGGGAAAGAGGATGGAGGGAAAGACACAGATTGCAATCATAACTGTGAATGTGAATGGAATCAATTGCCCCATAAAACGGAGACGGATAGCAGAATGGATTAAAAGCCATAAGGCAAAAATATGTTGCTTACAAGAAACAAATTTGAAATGGGGGAATGCACACAGGGTAAATGTAAAAGGTTGGAGCAGAACATATTGTACTTCAGGTAACGTGTGAAAAGCAGGGGTAGCAATACTAATTTCAGACAAAGCAAAAGCAGATATAGATCTAATCAAAAGAGTTAAGGAAGGAAACTACATCCTGCAAAAGGCACCATAGAAAATGAAGCAATATCATTCCTAAACATGTATGGTCCAAGTGGTGTAGCATCCAAATTGCCCGGATTAACAGAAGAACAAGTTGAATACTAAAACAATCCTATCTCAGAAAAAGAAATTGAACAAGCCATCAATGAACTCCCTAGAAAAATATCTCCAGGGTCAGATGGATTTACAAGCGAATTCCATCAAACATTTTAAGAACAGTTAATTCCAACACCCTATAGAGTATTTTGGAAAATTGGGGAAGAAGAAGCCCTCCCAAATACTTTTTATGATACAAATATGTGTTTGATACCTAAACCAGGAAGAGAAAAAACAGAGAAAGAAAAACATAGACCAATATCTCTAATGAATAGAGATGCAAAAATTTTAAATATGATTTTAGCAAAAAGAATACAACAACTTATCAAGAAAATAATGCCCTATGATCAGGTAGGATTGATACCAGAAATGCAAGGCTAGTTCAATATTAAGAAAACTATCAGCATAGGTGACCATAACAACAAAATTAGAAGAATTTATGTGATTATCTCAATAGACTCAGAAAAATCTTTTGAGAAAATGCAACATCCATTCTTATTAGAAAAAAAAAACACTAGAGAACGTAGGATTAAATGGAATCTTACTTCAAAAGATAAGTAGCACCTACCTAAAACCATCAACAAACACTATATTTAATGATAATTAGTTAGAAGCTTGTCCAATAAGATCGAGAATGAAACAAGGATGTCCATTAGCACCACTTTTATTCAATACTATACTAGAAATGTTAGTTTTATCAATGAAAGAAGAAAAATAAATTGGGAGAATCAAATAAAAATTATTGAAATAAGAAAATAATTTAGCAAAATTGCAGGGTATAAAATAAACCCATATAAATCATCAATATATCTATATATTACTAAGAAGACCATCAGCAAGAGAAAGATAAATTCGATTTACTATAGACATTATTAAATATTGGGGAATATACCTATCACAAAAAACCCAAGAATTATATGAGGAAAATTACCAAATACTTTTCCCACAAATAAATTCAAATCTAAATAGCTGGAAAAAGCATCAGTTGCTCATTGGTAGGCAGAGGTAATGCAATGAAAATGCCAATTCTATCTAGATAAATTTACTTCTTCAGTTCCATACAAATCAAACTACCAAAATATTTTATACAACTAAAATAAAAAAATAAAATTCATCTGGAGGAACAGAAAGCCTAGAAAATCAAAGACAATCAATGAAACAAAATGCAAAGGACGGTGATTTTCACATGCCAGACCTTAAATTTTATTGTAATGCAGCAATCGTCAAAATTGTTTGGTACCGACTAGGAAAGACTGGTGGACTGGTGGAATAGGTTAAGCACCCAAGACACAGTAGCAAATGATTGTTTTAGTTCAATGTATACTATTCCCAAAGATTCCAGCTTCTGGAATAAGAACACTATATTTGACAAAAACTGTTGGGAAAACTGGAAAATATTATGGTAGAAACTAGGTATAGACAAACATCTTACACTACCTACTACGATAAAGTCATATTTTGTACACAATTTAGATATAAAGATTTGTATATTGTGGAAACTAGGAAAACAATAAATCATTTACCTGTCAAATTTGTGGGGAGTGGAAGAGTTTATGGCCAAATGAGATAGGGAAGATTATGAAATACAAAATTGATGATTTTGCTTACATTACATTGAAAACATTTTGCACAAACAAACCAATGCAACCAAGTTTAGAAGGACAGCAGATAATTGGGAAACAATTTTATAGTCAGTATCTCTTATAAAGGTCTCATTTCTAAAATATGTAGATAACTGAATCAAATTTGTAAGAATGCAAATGACTCCCCAAATGATCATTGGATATGAACAGACAGATTTCAGAAAAAGAAATTAAAGTTTTCTATAGTCACATGGAAAAAAACAATTTTCTAAATAACTACTGATTAATGAAATGCAAATCAAAATACCTCTGGCTAACACATCATACCAATTAGATTGACTAACAAGACAAAACAGGGAAATGATAAATATTGGAAAATATGTGGGAAAATTGGAACGCTAATGCATTGTTGGTGGAGTTCTCAATTGATGTAACCATTCTGGAGATCATTTAAGAACTTAGCTAGTTCTATGAAACTATGCATATGCTTTGACCCAGCAATATCACTCCTAGGGCTGTATTCCAAAGAGATCATAAAAATGGGAGAAGGCTTCACATGAACAAATGTATTTATAGCAGTTATTTTTGTTTTGGTAAAGAATAAGAAATTAAAGGGATGTCCATCAATTGTGGAATGCCTTAACAAATTGTGGTATATGAATATGAAGAAAGACTACTGTGCTGTAAGAAATGATGAGCAAGTGGACATCAGAAAAGCCTTTAAAGACTTACATAAACTGTGAGTGAAGTGAAAAGAACCAGGAGAACATTATACACAGTAACAACAAAATGGAGTGATGGCTAACTTTGGTATATTTAACTCTTCTTAGTAATGCAAGCAACGAAGATAATAAAAGACTAGTGATCTAAAATGCTGTCCACTATAGCTATGTAGTCTTGATGCTGTTTAAAGCATACTATTTGTTCTCTCTTTGTTTTGTTGTTGCTGTTTTGCTATCTTTCTTCTTTCTTGACGTTTCCCTAAGTGATTGTAATTCTCCTCTACAAGATGACTGATGTGAAAATATGTTTAATATAAGTGTATTTTAGCGCCTATATGACATTTCATTCCATCTTCCAGAGGAGGAGAAAATTTAAAACTGGACTGCTTATGGTAGTGAATGTTCGAAAATAAAAGTAAATTAATTAGTAAAGAGAAAACGGGAACCTATATGGACAAATTTGTATTCTGTACAATTTCAGGTAAATATGAATATGTTTGTGTCATTTGTTATTTTCTACGTTAAAGGATTTTTGTGTGTATGTATTTATATATGAATTAAAACACATGGGGAATAGCTAGGTTGCTGAAAGAATAAAGTTCAGGGCCTGGAATCAGAGAGACTCATCTTCCTATTTTCTTTTCTGGTCTCAGACACTTAGTAGTTGTATGATTCTGTGCAAATCACTTAACCCTGTGTGACTAAGTTTTCTCATCTGTAAAATGATCTGGTGAAGGAAACTGCAAATCATTCCAACATCTTTGCTCAGAAAAAGCCAAACATGGTCATGAAGAATCAGACACAATTGAAAAAAATGACTGGACACTAAAAATATGTAGTTACTCCTGTACACAATTATCTCAGAATTAAAGTTTTGATTTTCATATTGTCTTCATTAAGACAAGATTTTTGTAATATTTATTGCTATTTTAAAACAAATTTATAGATGCATAATCAATAATTTTTAACAAGCTCAATCAAAATTTTCAGAAAATAAATTATAACCTTATCTCAATGAAAATATATTTTTCAAGAAATTTAGAATAAAAATAAGCCAAACAGATGTCTTTGAAAATCTATAGTAAAAAAGAAATTCAAGGAAATTTACATTTTTCTCAGTCCAGTCACAGCTCAAATTATTTGAACATAATACTTTGGTGTAGCTTACAGGTCGATTATTAGAAGAAATGAAAAGGAAACCAATGCAAATCTGTTTCAGACCAACGTAGGAATGAGTACGAAATGATCAATGTCATGTCACAATGATCCCCATCTAATCCTGTCAAGAAGTCCTCAGAAAATAGTAATAAGGGACAGCTTCTTTCAGTAGCAGTCATGGAGCAGTTATATACTTTTAATACAGCAATTTTGTGGCAAAATGTGTACTGAATCCTACTGGAAATGTTTTTCAAACAAATTCAGCTATTTGAAATAAAGTTATAGTTGGACTATGGAAGACTTTTTCCACAGGTTTAACCTGAGGCTCAGGGGCTCTCTGCATGTTCCTTCTTCTTTTATGTTTAACCAGTGCCCTTTCCCTTATTCCCCTCTGCTGCCCAAAAGAACAAAGAAAAGTTGAGAAAGCCAACACAGGGTAACAAGTTGTTATAACCTATTTGTCTTTATTTCCCCAGGAATTTCTAGTGTGTTCCCAAGTTGCATTCCTATAATGTGAGAGTGTCTATACAAGAGGGAGCTTTGTTTTCCCTGCTGCCCAGGCAAGAGTGTTGCTTCATTGTACAAAAAAGGATTGAAAATAAGTTATTTATTTGGAGGGACTGTTGAAAGTGAAAGGACAGACTTGTTTCTACCTATATGTTTTTGACCTTGAGAAAAAAAATGGACATAATCATCCTTGTTTTGAGTATGGATATGAATATGTTAACACACTGGACCTCAAAATGTAAGTTCCTTGGTATTTCAGGGCAGGGTTCCCATCTCACTCACCCCACCCAAGCAAAATAAAAATTTTATCTGTCTTAGCTTGAGAAAGTTTATTTTTTCACTTAGTAAGTGGGATAAGTGGGAAAAGTAAAACTTGAATTTGGGGTAAAAATGAAAAAAAAATATATGAGAATGAAAAGCCCACATCATGTGAGAGTAGATAAAACAAACGATATGACCAATTAATATAAAGAGGTTGAGAATTATACTAATTGTCATGCTGCAAATGATGCAAGAGGTAGGAAATTCCCTCTGTGTCTTTGATAATCTCATATAACTTTTTAAAAAATGTAACTATAAATGATGAAATGGACTCCAAAGATTTTTAAATAGGTAATCAGAACATAATATGAATTCTTGCTTCCATTCAGTGATTAAAACAGTGAAAATCCTCATCATCTTCATTTTCAATAGCACTATCTTCCCCCCCCCCCCCTTAGACTGAGAAAGGTGCATCATTCCTCCGTCCATTTCACAATTTTCTTTCTGGATTGATAGTTAAATATGCTCATTGTAACCGATCAATTCATTATGCGCCTAGTAGTTCTGATTCTGAAAGAGGCTTTATATATTTCTAGGAAACTGTTGAAGTCTACAATGAATGCAGAGTTGAATCCCATTAATACTCCTTGTATTTTGTACTTCTGTTGACATTGATCACCATGCTAACCTTAAAAAGGTGTATTTTGTTCTCGAATATGGAAATGTTGTGTACCAAACCTGGACTAACAATTCTGACTCCCTATAGCTATAATTCCAGATAGAACATCGTAGTCAGTACATAGAGGGTCATTCTGAATAAGTATACCCCCAAAATTGAAAAGAAAAAAAAAAACACCCTCTGAAACTGAACTAATCAATATAAAATAAATTAGTGGGGCTTCATGAAGAAGCAATTCACCCAAAAGATGTACAAATGGATTGTTAATGAGATAGAGTTTCTGGACATAAAAATTCTATCAAGCAGGAACCAAAATAAAAATGAAAGTAAGGCAAAAATCAGTTGTGACTTAAGCAAGGAGACAGTTGTTAAGAAATGATTCTCAGATTTCTTATTCATAAAATGAGGGCAAAGGCAGATGATATATTATAATATAGTATATTCTCTCTTCTACCTCTAGGTCATATGAATTTATCAATTCAAATTGCCCTAAGAAAATACATCCAAGGAAAAGGAGATATGTTACAATAGACTTTTATGGGAATCTGACTATTTTAAAGGAATACTCTCTAATATTTCTACAACATACAGAGGGTCAACTATTCTACTCCATACAATATTTCTCTCTGTTTTTGATTCTATGCTTATCAAAAATATTGTTATAATTAACATGTTTTTCCTACTATATTATCAGACCAAGGGCACTTCAAACACTGAATATAATAATCAATAACTGGAAAGGCATATTCCCTCTTCCCCCCTTTCTTCTTCACAAATGGTAAAGTGGCACTTTGTTTTAGGTGATTTTCTTGTTAACTCTGGATATTTGACTCAGGTCCTCAGAGACTGATCCAGTCTCTAACAGCTGAATTAGTGGTAAAGGGACCAACAGGAGAACTTCCTAGGCAGGAAAAAGAGAAAATATAATGAACATTTGGGAGGCGGTTATTTAAATTGGTGAAGAAGTCTGGAATTTTAATATGGCAATGAGAAATTTAAGATTCTGAGGTAGAAGACATCAGGTGAAATGGAAAGGCAGAGAATCAATCTGAGGGAATAAAAGACTAAAACCTTGTTACTGTAATTAGTTCATTTTTATGCCTTGGGTCCCCTAAGATCCACTTGGTTTCCTTTTATTTGGCTTTAGGTATTTCACTTTATTTTTTTAAATACTAAAAAATAATAAATTAAAATGCTAGAACAAGCAATGATGGCACATGATACAAAGGGACTCCAAGGCCCTCTTCCTGAGTTAAGTCCCACAAACAATGTATCTTCTGTTTATTTTTTGAATCTGTGTTTTTTTTTTTCTTTCCTCAAAGAGCCTACTAGTTTGAAAAACAATTAAATGAGATGTGGGTGCTTTTTCACATGATTTCCTTAACCTAAAAGTGTAAGCAGGCATTGTCTTAAATATGTCAAGGCTAGAGCAAACAGGCAATCACAACAAGTCAGAAGTTCTGGAGTTTCACTCCACAGCAAATATAAGTGCTATGGACTTAGCCTTCCATTACGCATTTTCAAATGTGTTCACCAGGGACCATAACGAATATTAGCTTAAACAATGTACAATCTAGATTCCTAGGTCACTTTTGGTTCTTGTGCTAATAGGTTGAAAAGTGATTGCTATATTCCCTATATTTGGAAAGACTTAAAAATTACCCTTTATAGCCCTTGCCACAGGTACCATATGATGGCTCCATAGAATATTGAGTTCCCTGCTTTCTTTTTAACATTTGGCTTCCAAGTACTGGCATCTTTCAATAACTGCCAATGTTGGAGAAGCTCTTCAATTTTTCAAAAAAAGTCATCTTTATAGAAGACTGGATCATTTAGTGTTCTACCACTTTGAGAGGCATGGTACCAAAGAGTAAGTTAAATTTTTTGATGCATTGAGATTTCTGCAGTATGTACTTCTGGAACATTGATAGGTGTACAGTCAGTGAATTTAAAATTTTTACATGGCATCACCTTAACGGCAGCTTTCTCTGTAAAACTGGTCACAAAAAAAAATCTTCACAGTTCATGTGAGTATCCATGTAGTTCTTGACATATCCAGGCGTTTTGTAGTTTTACAAGTATCAAAAATGCATGTGGTAAAAAGATATTCCTGTGAGTCCCATAGAAATGTATTGATCCACTCAGACCTATACTTCAAATTATTCATCTCATTACCCCAGAGATATAGGTTACCTGGATTCTGTCAGTCTATCAGGAAACTCATACCAAAACTCATAACTGAACTGTAGCTTGTCAGCTATGGTTAGGTTTTGATATCATCATAAATAAGGAGAACTGCTTCTGTTTCAATGGCATCATATGGCAAAAAAAGTTTCTTGATTTTCAACTGTTCTCAAGGTAATTTGTTTTAGATGAACATTTCTGAATTTAGTCACAATCACTAGAGATGAGAAAATCTTTATCACTTACTTAGTAAGAGCTCGTATTCTCTGTCTAAATTTACATTTATATTGATCTAGTTAACACTTTCTGAGTGTGATAAAAATAAATTTACTGAATATACATGGATAACTAAACAGAAGATTATATTACAGTGTCTGTGGATAGGACTTCCCTCAGCCTGAGTCTTCTCTGAGATGGCTATAGAGCCAATTATTTTCCCAATTCTTTGGTAAATATCTATGCCCCATTTGCTCCCCAAATTTATGATAGAAATGCCATGTTTTTTTCCAAACTGTCCAATAAGACATCTTCTACTAGCTACAAACCTTTATCATTCTGCAAAAAAGCATCCTACTGTTATACACAATGTAGCAATCTAGTTTCTCTGAAAATGGCTTTGATTGATTTAAGAAGATATTCAGGCACTATTCACATGAATTTATATTTGTTTGATTCAATAAACAACTTTGTTCACTTCTTTGAGGCACTAGAGGCAAACTAGGATGTTTTCAATTCCATTTTATATCCTTATGGAAAAATAAGGAGGAAGGAAGGAGTAAAGAAAGGAGCAGAAAGGATTTGAACAGAAAAATTGGAAGAAGGTGAAAAGAAGAAAATGAAGGACACAAGGAGAAGTAGTAAAAGGACAAAGAGAATTCAACCAAAGGAGAAGAATTTGAAAAAATGTCCTGAGGGAATGATAATAACTAAAGGTAAATAAAGTGTGATAGACATAATACATTAGTGAGATAAACCAAAAATAATGACGATTATTATGATGATATTAATAGTAATAATAACAATAATAATTTCTACAACAACAGTTTTAAGCAGAAATTACACTGCGCTGTCAGGTTGTTAGGAAATATTAGAGGGGATATGGGGGGTGGGGCAAAGATGGCAAAGTAGAAGGATGGACCTGTAGAAGCTATACACCCACAGCCAATAAAAACCTGCTAAAGAACAACAAAAAAAAGCCTGCTTTTAGCCTAGACACACATCAACTCAACTTAAAAGATCTGTATCTTCTGACTGAAAGAACCAAAAGCTACAACATTCAAGCCAACATCATGAATCGGAAAAAGCGGATGAAAAGTGAAAAAACCATAGAATCTTTCTATGGGGATAAGGACCAAAACACAAACACCAAAGAGGTCAGAGCTGAGACTGTACTTCCATCTGAAACCTCAGATGGGACTATGAATTTCTCGCAAGCACAACTAGATTACCTGGAACATCTGAAGAAGGATATAAAAGAAAAACTGGCCAATGATTTTAAAATTATAAAAAAAGAATTCACTGATGAGAACATCACTCTGAAAAAGAAAATTGAAGAAATGGAAAAGGAAGTTCAAAAATTAACTGGAGAGAATAATTCCCTAAAAGGAAGAATTAATGAAACGGAAAAGGAAACCCAAAACCTAACTGGGAAAATTGGTCGAATGGAAAAAGAAGTACAAAAATTAAATGGAGAAAATAGCTCCTTAAAGGGAAAAATTGGTCAGATGGAAAAGGAGATGCAAAAGCTAACTGAAGAAAACAATATGATGAAGATTAGAATTGGGCAAGTAGAAACTAATGACTCAATGAGGCAACAAGAATCAGTCAAACAAAATCTAAAGAATGAAAAGATAGAAGAAAATGTAAAATATTTAATTGGAAAAACCTGCTAAAAATGATTTTAAACATACTCTAGAGTAGCAGAAGCCAAAAAACGACAGAGTAAGAGAGATTTCCAGTCCAAGATAACCTGGAAGACTTACAGGAATGGTCTATCACACCAGGCTCAGAACAGAGCATAGACTAGCCTTGGCCACAGGGCGACAGACAGGACTGGAGCAGACAGCAGGTTGCAAAATCACAGGGAGCAGCTGTGGTTTCCCGATCACTCATCCCACAAATGCCAAAGACAGCTTCAAAGGTCAGTGAGAAAGCTCTTTCACATAGCTGAGAAGGGAGCGGAGTCGAGCCCTAGCCCTATCCCCAGCCCCAGGCAGGAGCAGCAGGGTCTATTTTTGGAACCTTCACCCTAAAGACCCTGGGGGAATTGAATCACTGATGTGGATCTCAGCCCTTAGTGGTGGACCTGGGGTGAGGAGGAGCACTGGCTGGAGGAGCTGATGGAGACTCTGGGGAGGGAATTCTGCTTACAGATCCTGGGCAAAAAAGTTTGGGGTTGCTCTCAGAAAAAGTGCTGTTCAGGTGAGGAGTAAACACCTCTCGCTTGATTGTGCCACCTTAGAGGAACTGAGAATTAACAAGTGCCTAGAATATACTGTCCTCTTGACAAAGGACTCAAAAGTCAAGCAACTGGCTGAGAAAATGCCCAAAATGGGAAAAATAAAATACTATAGAAGGATAATTTTTTGGTGATCAAGTACTTTCTTCAGTTCTTTTGAATGAGTAAGAACAAAGCATACTATCAGAGGAAGACATAAAATAAAAGGTTTCTGCATCCAAAACTTCCAAACATTATATATATATATATATATATATATATATATATATATATATATATATATATATATATATATATATATATATATATATATATATATATATATATATATATATATATATATATATATATATATATATATATATATATATGACACGAAAGAGCTCAAAAAGAATTTTGAAAATCAAGTTAGAGAAGTGGAGGAAAAATTGGGAAGAGAAGTGAGAGCAATGAAAGAAAATCATGAAAAGGGGTCAACAGCTTGTTAAAGGAGACCCAAAAAATGCTGGAGATAATAAAACTTTTAAAAATAGACTAATTCAAATGGCAAAACAGGGTCAAAATGCCAATGAAGAGAAGAGTGCTTTGAAAAGCAGAATTAGCCAAATGAAGAAGAAGATAGTTCTTTAAAAATTAGAATGAAGCAAATGGAAGCTAATGACTTTATTAGAAACGAAGAAATTACAAAACAAATATAAAAAAATGGAAAAAATAGAAGACAGTATGAAAAACCTCATTGGAAAAACAACTGACCTGGAAAATAGATCCAGGAGAGATAAGTTAAAAATTATGGGAATACCTGAAAGCCATGATCAAAAAAAGAGCCTAGACATCATCTTTCATGAGATTATGAAGGAAAACAGGCCTGATATTCTAGAACCAGAAAGTAAAATAAATATTGAAATAACACCAGTCACTTTGTGAAAGATATTCAAAAAGAAAAACTTCTAGCAATATTGCAAATTAATTCCAGAATTCCCGGGTCAAGGAGAAATATTGCAAGCAGACAGATGCGGAATTACAACGAGGATAACACAAGATCTAGAAACTTCTACATTAAGGAATTGAGGGGCTTGGAATACGGTATTTCAGAAGTCAAAGGAGCTAGGACTAAAACCAAGAATCACCTACCCAGCTAAACTGAGTATAATACTGCAGTGGTCATTCAATGAAATAGAGGACTTTCAACCACACTTGATGAAAAGACAAGAGCTGAATTGAACATTTGACTTTCAAACACAAAAATTAAGAGAAGTATGAAAAGGTAAACAGGAAAGAGAACTCATAAAGGACTTATTAAAATTGAATGGTTTACATTCCTACATGGAAAGGTAATATTCGTAACTCTGGAAACTTTTCCCAGTATTTGGGTAGTTCGAGCAATTATATACATATATGTAGACAGAGGGAACAGGGTGAGTTGAATAGGAAGGGATGGCATCTAAAGAAATAAAATTGAGGTGTGAGAGAGCAATATATTGGGAGGAGAAAGGGAGAAATGGAATGGTCTAAATTATCTCTCATAAAAGAGGGAAGAAAAAGTCTTTTTAGTGGAGGGGAAAAAGGGGGTGGTGACAGGCAAAAAGTGAAGCACACTCTCATCACATTTGGCTTAAGGAGGGACAACTTGCACACTAGATTTGAAATGAAAATCTATCTTATACTATAGGAAAGTAGGGAAAAGGGGGGTAAGTGAGGTGGTGGGAATGAAAGAAACGAGGGTAAATGGAAGGAGGGAGTAATTAGAAGCAAACATTTTAGAGGAGGGACAAGGTCAAAAGAGATAATAGAATAAATGGGGTGCAGGAAAAGATGGAGGGAAATATAGTAACTCACAACATGACTGTTATGGAATTCTTTTGCAAAACAACATATATATATATACATATACATATATGTATGTATGTATGTATATATATATTTATATATATAATTGCTTGCCTTCTGAGTGGGGATGGGCGGGGAGAGAGAAAGGGAGAAAAGTTGGAACTCAAAGTGTTAAGAACAAATGTTGAGAATTGTTTTTACATGCAACTGAGAAATAAGAAATGCAGTTAATGGGGGTATAGAAATCTATCTTGCCCTTCAAGAAAAGAGAGAAGATGGGGATAAGGGAAAGGAGGTGTGTGATAGAAGGGAGGGCAGATGGGGGAAGGGGTAAACAGAATGCATAGTACCTTGTGGTAGGGGGAGGGGAGAGATGTAGAGAGAATTTGGAACTCAAAATCTTGTGGAAATGAATATTGAAATCTAAAAATAAAAAGACAACAACAACAAAAGAAAATTGCACTGAGGTAGTTATGTCCGTATTGTATTGAAGGTGATTCACATTTTAGGCATGCAACCATTAAACGACAATATTCAACTGTATTCATAGAGTTTTGTGTCTTGGAAGGCATTTTATTAATGCCACCGAAGACAAAAAGGAAAGAAACAAGTCTATAATTCCTGGATCACACAGCCAAAATTTTAAATATCATAGATTCATAGTCATAAAGGTTTATATTTCCTAAACGATTTGTAAATAGTTGTTTTTGTTGTTATTGTTTTTAACTACGAATATATTCAAGTTCAGCCTAATTTTAGAGAAAAAATGAAAGCTATAGAAATATTCTAGATCTATGTCTAAGAGTGCTAAGTTTGACATTTGATTTAAAAAGTTTTCAAGCGTAAAAATGTATGCTTGAAGTACTATCGTCTGCTATAGAAATTTTAGAGTACACAGCACGCTTCTATGTTATGGATCATTAAGATAGCTTTATATTCAATATACACAATTAGACTCTGTTCATGAGTGAAGACAGACACCATCAATTCATAAACACGTTATCTTGCCAACATCTCAAGGTACTGTTAATTTTGTCAGTATTTTACTGGCGCAGGAGATCAGGTTGACTGAAACTATTACAAAAGCCTTTCTATCAATTAAAGAATTCAAAGATATTGAAGAAACGTAGTCTGAATCAGCCAGTTTAAATTTCCTCAAGTCTGGAAGCATTCAAGCAAGGGATAATAAACACTAGACTTTAATTTTTTTTTTTCCTGTGGGTATTAGGAAAACATCAAGTAATGTAGCACATATTCCTTATACTTGAATGGAAAAAAGAATTAGATTAACTTTAATGTAAGTTTTTTAAATGATGCCCATATGCTTTCAAGATATATTTGTCCCATTAAAATATTAAAACTATATTAAAAACCTCTATTAAAATACATATTTTTGTATATTTAACCTGAAAACCATATGTAGAGGTCTGAGTCACTTATTGATCCCAGCCATAATATTTAATGTTCCTCTAAAGCACCGACTGATTACATACAGGGCAGATACAGCTAAATATTATGCACTTTTGTATGTAGCATACACATAATGATAAACAAATTATGTATTAGTAGTCTTGGGCACATTCTACTGACACTTTCCCTTCTCCCTGATTAACAAAATACCTTGCTTTTGTTATAGTTTGTCGGTTGTTGCTGTATCAAATTTAATCCTATTCAGAAGTTATTAGTGATAGTTAATATTTATTTAGAAGGTAAGAAAAAAAACTCTCATAGAAAGCATTGCTTTTGTGTTATGTCTCTAGTGAGGTCGCTACAGTATATAAGAGTGCTGTACTTGAAGTTAGGAAAACTCATCATTGTGAATTCAAATCTGACCTCAGACACTTGCTAGCTGTGTGACCCTATACAAATCATTTAACTCTGTTTGGCTGAATTCTTTATGTGTAAAATGACAGAAAGAAATGACACGTATCTTCCACATCATCGTCAAGAAAAAAACCCAAATAAGAATGCAATCAGATACAACTGAAATACCTGAACAATAAGACTCAGGTCTTCTTGTTTCTATTTAAAAGAATTGTTAAGGAGATATTAACATTTGCCTCAATTACACTTGACTGACTAGTTTACAGAGGCAGCGTCATATTTCTATGAAAGTGGCACAGAGGTCCTAAGAAATTATGATATAAGAAAAGCTCATTTCTGTTAAAGTCTGGCTGGGAAACAAATATACCCTTTCTTTTTCATTTCTAGAAGCAGCCTGAAAATGTGAAGGGGTTAGGAAAGGAAGCAGCATATTTATATCTATGGTGTGGCATACTGACTATTTCATAATAGATGCTAATTATTATCATCCTTCTTTTTCTCTCTCAATACGTTATATCTTTAAAGGACAAATGACAAAGGGAGGAGGAAATGAACTAAACTGTCAATCTGAATAAACAAAATTTTTGTAGAATTCTAAATATATACAAAACATTTGCATTTCTCCAGTAAATAGTGGGTTGGGGTTTTTACATATGGATTTTGATATCAAAAGGTTTATCATATTTTTGATTGTTTAACAACTGGGGAATGGTTCTTATTTTGTAAATTTGCCTCAGTTCTCTATATGGTTGAGTAATGAGTCCTTTATCAGAGAAACTTGCTTCATGTTTTTTTTTTTTCCCAGTTACTATTGCTTACTTTATTTCTCTTCAAATTATCCCTCCATGCATTCTGTTCTCTCTCTTCTTTCACGCTGCCCGTATCAAGTGTTTTGCTTCTGACTAAACCCTCCCACAGTCTGTCCTGCTGTCTATCACCCCCTCTTCACTGATTTCCTTCAACTGCTACTTTCCTGAAGAGTAGGTAATGTAGAAGGCTATACAAATTAAATGTGTATGTTATTCCTTCTTTGAGCCAATTCTGATAAGTGTAAGATTCACTCACTTCCCCACACATCTCTCCATGTCACCTCAACAGCAGAAGCTTTTCCTTGCCTCTTTTATATGAGATAATTTATTTCATTCTACCTCTTCCTTTCTCTTTCTTGCTGGACATTCTTCTCTCCCCACCTAACTTTTTTATATTATTCATTCATATTCAAAAAATATTTGTGCCCTCTGTCTATATACACTCTTGTAATACCTTAATAATGATAAATGTCTTATGAGTTACAAATTTCATCTTCCCCTGTAGTAATGTAAACAGTTTAATCATATATAATTTTCCTTTTCTGTTTGTCTTTTTATTCTTCTCTTGAGTGTTGTATCTGAATTCAGATTTTCTATTGAACTCCAGTGTTTAAATCAAGAATGCTCGAAAGCTATGTAAGTAATTCCATGTCATTTTTCCCCTGAGGGATTATACTCAGTTTTGCTGGGTAGGTGATTCTTGGTTGTACTTCTACCTCCTTTGCCCACTGGGATATCATATTCCAAGCCCTCTGATTCTTTAATGTAGAAGTTGTTAAATCTTGTGTTATCCTGAGTGTGGCTCCATGGTGCTTGAATTGTTTCTTTCTGGTTGCTTGCAATATTTTCTATTTGACCAGGAAATTCTAAAATTTGTCTGTAATATTTCTGGCCGTTTTCCTTTTGGTGTTTCTTTCAGAAGGTACTTGGTTTAAATTTCTACTTTGCTCTGTAGTTCTAGAATATCAGGGCAGGTTTCACTGATAATTTCTTTCTTTAAAATTTATTTTCGGTATTCCACAATCACTCCCATACAACCCAGAAATTTTTCTTCCCTTTCCTCTCCCTCCATTCCCCTCCCGCCCCCTTCCCTGACTCGGCATACAATTTCATATACTTTATGTACATGCATTCTTATTAAATACATTTTCACCATAGTCATGTTGTATAGAAGAATTAAAAGGAATGGGAGAAATCATAGAACAAACCAAAATGAAATACAAAAGTAAATAAACTGCTACAACCTGCGATTGAATTCCGTAGTTCTTTCTCTGTATGTGGACGGCATTTTGCCTTAAAAGACCATTGGGAATTTTTTACATCCTTGCATTGCAATGAAGTTCTAAGTCTACCAGAAAAAATCCTCGCTCACTGTGGTTGTTTCTGTGTACTGCGTTCTCCTGGTTCTGCTTCTTTTGCTCAGCCTCAGTTCATATAAGTCTTTCCAGGCCTCTCTGAAGTCTTCCTGTTCATCATTTCTTACAGCGCAATAGTATTCCATTACATTTATAAACCATAATTTATTCAGCCATTCCCCAATCGATGGGCATTCCCTTGATTTCCAGTTTTTTGCCAACACAAAGAGTGCTGTTATAAATATTTTTGTACATGTCTGACTCTTTTCCATTTTTATGATCTCTTCTGGATAAAGTCCTAGAAGTGGTATTGCTGGGTCAAGGAGTATGCACATTTTTGCAACCCTTTGCACATACTTCCAAATTGTTTTCCAAAATAATTGTATCAGCTCACAGTTCCACCAACAATGACTTGGTCTTCCAATTCTCCCACATCTTCTTCAACATTTGTCATTTTCATGATTTGTCATGTTAGCCAATCTGATAGGGGTGATGTGGTACCTCAGAGTTGTTTTGATTCTCATCTCTCTAATCAAGGGTGATTTAGAACATTTTTTCATATGACTATAGATGTCTTTAATTTCTTCTGAAAACTGCCTGTTCATATTCTTTGACTATTTATCAATTGGGGAATGACTTGTATTCTTGTACAATTGACTCAGTTCTCTATATATTTTAGAAATGATGCCTTTATTGCAATCACTAAATGCAAAAATTCTTTCTCAGTTTTCTGATTCCCTCCGAATTTTGGTTGCATTACGTTTATTTGTGCAAAAATTTTTCAATTTAATGTAACCAAAATTATCTACTTTGTACATGATAATGTTTTCTTTCTCTTATTGAGTCAAAAATTTTACCTTCTTTGTAAATCTGCCAAATACACTATTCCTTGCTCCACTAATTTGTTTATAGTATCAGTTTTTATACCTATATCATGCACTCATTTGGACTTTACTCTTGCTTACAGTGTCAGACATTGTTCAATGTCTAGTTTCCTCCATACTGTTATCCAGTTTTCCCAGCAATTTTTGTCGACCAGTGAGTTCTTATCCCAGAATCTGGGGTCCATGGGTTTATCAAACAGTAAATTACTATATTCATTGACTACTGTGTCTTGGGTAGCTAACGTGTTCCACTGGTCTGCCCTTCTGTTTCTTAGCCAGTAGCTACTGGTTTTGATAAATGCTGCTTTATAATACAATTTGAGATCTGGTAGAGCTAGGCCACCTTCCCTAGCATTTCTTTTCATTATGTCCTTGATATTCTGGACTTTCTGTTCTTTCAGTTGAATTTTGATATTATTTTCTCTACCTCTACAAAATAATTATCTGATATTTTGATTGGTATGGCACTGAAAAAGTAAATTAATTAGATAGAATTTTCATTTTTATTATATTACCTTGTCCCACCCACTAGCAACTGGTGTTTTTCCAGTTACTTAGATCTGATTTTATTTGTGTGAAAAGTGTGTTGTAATTGTGTTCATATAGTCCCTGGGTCTGTTTTGGCAGATAGACTCCCAAATATTTTGTAGTGTCTACTGTAGCTTTAAATGGGATCTCTCTTTTTATCTCTTGCTCTTGGGCTTTGTTAGTAATACACAGAAATGCAGAAGATTTGTTTGAGTTTATTTTGTGACCTGCAACTTTGCCAAAGTTGTTTATTTTTTAAAGTAGTTTGTTACTTGATTCTCTAGGATTCTCTAAGTATGTCATCATATCATCTGCAAAGAGTGATTACTTAGTTTCTTCTTTGCCTATTCAAATTCCATTAATTTTTTTCCTTCTCTTATTGCTACAGTTAGCATTTCTAGTAACATATTGAATAATAGTGTTGATAACAGACAATCTTGCTTCATCCCTGATCTCATAGTTGTTTTGCATGTGCACAGATACATAACATGTATGTATATGAAGAAATATAATAGCAACAATATAAATATAATCTTGTTAAATATTATTTACTATGTACAATAGACTATACTTACTATGTACAATACATATTGTACTTATATGATGTACAATTATAATTACTATGTATGAGAGACTATAAATAGTGCAATTTCAGCTTTTAGTTACTGACCCAAAATCTATTAAAAGCAATTAATTTTATTTTACTTTTTCTTTCTTGAGAAAAGACTTTCTTTTCTCGTTGGCCTGAAGTGCAGTGGTTTTTCATAGTCTCAGTGCTTCAAGTAATTTTCAGGGATGTTTTTACCTACTTCTTTTCTGACCTGAGCCTGATAATGCTTCCACTTTAGGCAGCCTAGTTGCCCCCAACTCCTGGGGGTCATAACATTGCTGATGACTCAGACCAGATATTACTTAGTTTTACAATATTACAACTAGAATTCCATAGCTCACGCAATCTACCAGCCTAAAACTTCCTGAGATCAGGGATTTTAGGTATTGGTTACACCATACCTCTCAACAGTAATTATCAGAAAAAATATTCGTTATATTTCTTTTGTTCAATAAAAATGGATTTATATATGCATTTATATTCACATGCATTATATACATGCTTCTGTACATAAATATAATACATGTACATTTTTATGTAATGCATGTGTTTGCACTGTGTTTATGTGCAGGTGTATAGCAATAACTGTATATATACATTTACACATATGTATGTATGCATATTGAGTTTGTGTGTGTGTGTGTGAGTGTGAAGGGAAAGAGGAAGACAGACAGAGAGAGAGAGAGAGAGAGAGCGCATTTGGCTGTTTGAAATGTGGAAGTATTCTATTTCGACTAACAAAAATAGTATATAATGAAAGTACTATTGGAAACAAGTAGACTGTTCAGTCTAAGCTTCTCAGACATTTTATTATCAAAAAATAATTATGATTATTTGACTGTCCCATGGATTATTTAGAAGACTAGAGTGTCAGATTATATGCTACAACTCTATCAAGTCTTGTATAAACAAAAAGGAGGGTAGGATTGGTAACAAAAAGATGAATGAATGTTCGTAAAACACAGAGGTAAGAAAAAAATCGTCAGTGCTCTTCATAAGGGAAGAGCTGAAATCATAGTTGCAGTGGAAAAGCAAGTCCATATGTAATATGTATTAACTATGAACTACAAGACCGTTTGAAATTAAGGCCATTTATTAATGTATCAATTTAAGGTTTGCCAGAGAATATGTTATGTGTAGGTGTATGTATGCATGCATACACACATGCATGGGTGCATATTTACACATACATATAGACACACACACATACACATATATAAATGTATGCAGCACTGGAAACTTTAATTGTTATATAATATGTGTATATTATGAAAACACTCGAAAATATTCAAATTTTATTCATATAACCAATTTTTGATGTGAGTACTGTTTACACTATTTTACTCATTAGGAAATTAAGACTCAGGGAGGGTATATGACTTGCTTAGGATGACAAAGTTTGGCATTTAATGAATTTAATGTGCATTTATATTTTTTCAAACAAATGTGAATACATACATATTTAAATATGTATATATTTATTTATATACACTTGCATTTGTGCAGTAATACATATCTATATCTGCATGTTTTAAGATTATACAAATACAAAAATTATATAAATACATATTTTCTGTGTGAAAATTAAAAATTTAAAAATTCTTGTAACAGTGAGATATATGTACACCTATGTATATGTGTGTGCATATACATATATACAAATACACATATATACACACATGGATTTATGTGTATATCAGATTATATTATACCAATTATTTCAAAGCATGTTATATCTTCACATCTATGCATTTATATACAGATATGTATAACAATAACATATGTACATGTAGAAAATATTATTATATATACATTTAAATTGTATATACATTTATGTGTGTGTATGTAAATTTTAAATATTGATTGTCAAATAATACTTTAAAAACAGAGTAAATTAATTAAGCAAGGAACTATATATAGTATATTCACAATATACATATATGAATGCAAACACATGTGAATATTTGTATATGTGTGTACATATTCACATGCATAAAATATGTGTGTGTGTGGTTTATATGCATGCATGCATATAGATTATGTCAACCAAATGGAACCTGCCTCTAATCTGAGGGTAGCCAGAGTCAAACAAAGCAGGTTAGAGTCAGGAGAGTCAAGAATCAAGCAGGAGTTTAATTTCAAAGTAAAGGAAAGAACTTCCAAGCAATGTCTCATGTGCCAGATCCTTTCCCCTACTTGGGGAGAGGGGCCCAACAGTGTGGGTAGATCTTAATACTTCTGCTTATGGCTATGAAGTGAGTTGTAGTCCTGATAATAGTAAGTGTGACAAATTTTACTCATAGCAGTGCTTCATGACCAGAAACAATTTTGGGATTTTGCTGGTGCTGAGATCATCCAGAAGGTGAGTGCAAAAGTTTTTTGCTATGCTAAGTTCAGGGCAAGTTCCACTACTGTCACTTCCTTTATCTATGACCATTTTACCACTCTAAGTAGTTCTTTGTCCATAAGTTAGAGAGAAGATGCTGGCTTGCCAAATCACTTATTTCAGTGTCTGATACTTAACAGATATTTAATAATGTGTCTAAGCTGAATGTTGACTTAACTTGTTGACTTGCACTGGTAGAGAGAAATTCTACATCCAAGAGCCCCTTAGGGTATTGAAATCACAGACCTTATCTTTGTCCCCCCTCTCTAACTTAACTTCTTAAATTTAATATTTAAGCTTTGGACAGCTTTTCTTTAGTTTTGGCCTCCATATCCTTCTCTTACTTTATCCCACTACATCCTCATAGTCAGAAAGAAAAATATTTTCTTTTTTTCTAGGTTTACCATTGGATTAACAAAAATCTGATTTTCTCTCTAGGGTTTACAAAATTGATCCTATCTGTTCCTCTCTGTCTCTGATATACTAGGAAAATATTAGTATTACTTCCATTTTCAGGAACCATATAAACACAGTGTCTAACTTCCCTAACTGAGGCCATTTGTTGTTTTTTGCTTGCTTTATACTATATCTTCCTTTTCAGTTCTTTTTTTCTTTCCTATGAAGAGTCATTTATGATTATCTGTAGTGGGCAATACTTTAGCAGAGTACTTCTTTAGTAGTAAATAAACTTGGTTAGCTCAATCCTAAAGAAATTGTTTAAATCCTAGAATTTTACAACAGCATCCTCTGCACAATAAATGAATAAAGAAATGGAAGAGAATTTAAGTATATATTACCACAGTGACACTGAAAGAAAAATAAAAATGGTGGTAGGGACAAATTTTCTTCAGAAGATAAGGTTAGCAGTACTTACAAATGCTTAGTTGTCTGTATTATGAGAAAATTAAGCCATGTAATTTAGTAGATTGGGTCATTTGACCTTCCTAGGATGGAGTTGTCACCTAACTATTGATTTTGTTTCCTTTTGATGTTGTTTGGATCTAATATTTCAGACTGACAATAAAATACATATCTTGGTCTAACGCTATTAAAAGTCAAAGTTTTGCTTATAAAATGGTTTAATTCTGTTTTTTGTTTCTCTTGTTTTTAAGGCACTGAAATGGTAAGGGAATTTGAAGATATGTCCTGTCCCTTAATAGATTCATGTAGCCTGCTTTGAGCTTTGACCCAGCCCACAATTTGAGTCATATGAAGTGCATGGTGAGAGGAGTTTGCTGAAGAGTGGAGTAGGAAGGGCGCAGTAGGAAGAGAGAATGAAGTGGAGCTAAGAAGGAGCAGGCAGAGCAGCTAGTATAAGTAAGAAAAGGAGTGATTTTGCCTAAGGGAGCTTGTTTGTCAGGAGGCCTTACAAGGGAAGGCTTGGGAGTGACCATGGTCCCTTTATTGATAATGTGTGCACACTTCATTACCGTGATGGAAATGGTTTTCTAGTATCTGAATAAATATTTTGGTTTGTATTTTGCCAATTTATCCTGGAAATATGCATGCATATCCATAGTGGCTGCTCTGGGTATCACATTGGTGCTACAAGTGGTGACAAGAATGGAATCACAAAACATAAAACCTATACTTGGAGACAGCAAGGCTATAAGGAAGGAAACGGGTATCCCAGTAAGGGAGGATTTACCTTATTCCTCCCTGGCAAGAGAATATGCAAAAAGCACAGGACTTTGTGAAAACTGGGGACAAAGGCTATAAAAGGGAGAACCCGGAGATTTAAAAAAATGTTTGCAAGGAATCTCAATAGAACCAGGGAAAAGACATGGAAGGGAGACGTAGAAGAGGATGAGCACTTTTAACAAGCTATGGTATAATAGGTAAACGTTGACGTAAACACATTGTTGTAGCAAAAGTTTCAGCTGAAAAAAGAGTTGTTAGCTGATTTGGAAGAGAATCTGTCTGTGCTAAAGTATCCGACCTTTTCTTTACAAGAGCAACCCAAAATGTCGGGTGGTGTTGTGAAACTGACTCAGAAAAAAAGGGTGCAGGAAGTTAGCAGCAGAAAAGTGAACGCAACCCTTGCGTCTGCAGGGGCTGATTCTGACCTGATTAGGGCACGGAAAACTAGGAGAAGGATGCATAGCAGGAAAATGAAACACCTTTAGATGAGGAAGATTCTAGAAATGTGAGTACATGCCCAGTATTAGAACAAAAGAAGGAGAATTGGGGGGGGGGGGAAGAGAGGCATATAGTATCTAAGGAAGTAACTGAGGATTTTGCTCAACAGGAGATCACTGATATTTTAAGTTGATTCACCCCCAAAACAGGAAAATCTTTAGTATTTTGGATGGTAATAATCAGTGACAAAGGGGCCAGAGAAGTATGGCTAGATAACATAGATCATTTGAAATTCATAGGTATTAGTCAGAATCTGTTTATACAACAAGCTTTTAGGGATTACCATATTTAAAGACTTAATAATGGAACTACCTTTAGCTGCTGAAGAATGCAGCAAGCAGTATCCCACTGACACTATGAAACGTAGTGGAAATAGAGCCTGGTATTTGCATAGAGACTGTATGAGAAAATTAAAAGAAGACAATGAAAATTACAAATGGTTGGAGACCCCAAGGCTTATCATAACACCCCTCAACAGTTTCTCATAAGAATATAATAGTGAAATCTGCTCCTCCTGCTTGTAAGCACTTAACTCTAATTCTATTAATTGGGGAAATAAGGCACCCACTTTCAGAGGGGTTGGATAACATTTCACAGTTAAATGACTTAGTGAAATGGGAAAAGGATAAATTTTATCAAGACAGAAAAGCAAAGAGCCAGCAGATTCAAAGTCAGAATAGATTAACAAGGAAACAATTGCTTACTACTTTTTAGGTTTTGGAACAAGAGTTTGTATTCCAACCAATGAACTATGTAAGATGTATTGAGAAAATTGACTTAATATTAGACTGAATATGGCAGTAAGAACTACCTACACATCCTCCTGAATCATTGTATCCAATTTTCTCACACCTTTAGGGAAAATAGAATATTGACCAAGCCCCAGCTCACATTAAAAAGTATACTGACAGGATGGCAGATCCCATATCAGTTTAACCACATACTGGAGAAATGGATCTATTGCTATAACTAGGGTGTTAATAGATACTGTAGAAGAGGCATCTCTTATATATGCAAACCCTGCAGTAAAGAAGATAAGATTTAGTGCAATTCCAATGAGTTCCTGGATTCCAGAAGTCTGGCTGACACTATATTTACCCTGCTTCTGGTTAATATCTCCTTATTCTTTTTGGCATTTGTGTTTGTTTAACCTATTTGCTAGATTTGTCTCCTATAAGCTTTGTACCCTCTACTTGTAGATGACTGACTGATTAATCTGTCCTAGAATGTGATGTGTCTTCCCTGGATCTGGCACCAATTGAGCTCCAGATACCAGCAAAAGAACTGACCACTCAAATGGGACCTCGTGAAGCAGGGGCTGCTGTATATACAATCTCATCAGAAAGTAATTACCCCGAGGGATTTTGGGTCCCATTCAGTTGAGGGGTAATGATGGAGTGATTGGGAGCAAAACTTCAATCTAAGATAGTGTTTAATTTGTTTATTTTGTGCTATCCCTGTTATATGGTGTGAAGTTATGTTGGTACCATCTACCCCTAAACTCCCATAGATCTATTGATGGACATGAAAGATATTGGTGATAAACGTAATGCTAAGGGAATTTGAAGATCTTCTGTGTCCCGTAGGGCTATGTGACCTGTTTTGAGCTTTGGCCTAGCCCAAAGCTTGAGTCACCTGAAGCCCATGATCAGAGGAGCTTGCTGAATGGGTGGAGCAGAAAGGGAGCAGCATGAAGAGAGAGTGAGGTGGAGCTGAAAAAGACCAGGCAGAGCAGAGCAGAGCAGTTAGCATGAGTGAGAAAAGGAGTGATTTTAACTAAAGGAGGTTGTTTGTGGGGAAGCCTGACAGAATGAAAGCTTAGGAATGACCATGATTCCTTTATTGGTAATGTGCACAAACTTGGGTGTTACCATGGTGGAATTTTATTTCTGGTATCTGAATAAATATTTTGGTTTTGTGTTTGAGGAAGAGAGTTCATATTTTGTTCATTTACCCTAGTAATACACATGCATGTCCATAGTGACTACTGTGGGTATTACATTAGCACTGCAAGCACTGTGTTTTTCAGTTGGTGAAGTAAAAGGGTTTTTCCAAGAATATATTTTCTGGCAGAAATAATCCATCCCAAATGTATTGAGAACATTCTTCTCTGTGCCTTTAGTTCACTGAAATGTGTATATGGCTAAATAGCAATTCAGAGTTTCTTCCCATTCTGTCTTGTGGCTATATACGATTCCCTCTCTAACAAACCTTTTTAGGTCCTTCTGTTTATCCAGTTAGATAACTTCATAATGGCGAGAGAGTCAGTTGGGGAATGTATTCTCCCAAGAACTGCTAAAGTAAAATTGCTATAGCAGAACTTTCACTGTGTCACTCTAACTCAATGGGACCTCTGAGGATCCTTATTACCTCTATGAGGACTCCTAATTGCCTTTCTAGGATCAGTGTAAATTATTCCAATCATAGACTCTGAGATCTAGTCAAATTTTCATTGTTATTGCTGTCCTTAGAAGAGCATGCCATCTGTCTTCCACCTTTGTTCCTTGGTACAGGTTAATCCCCATGCCTTGAATACACTTCTCTCTTCTCCTTCTGAGAACTATTACATTCATTTGAAGCTCAATTCAAACACCACCTCCTGCATTACCTTCTCCAATTCTTAATGTTTCCCCCTCAAAATTTACCTTTTATTGATCATTTTAAAATTCTATATGCATATATGTCACTTCTTCTAATAGAATATAAGATCCTTGATAACATGATCTGTTCCATTATTGAGTTTTATTTTACTTCCTAAATCAAAGAAAAAATCCTGGTAAGTGATAGTTTATTAAAGGTTGAGAGTTAGTTCATTGAGTCTGATACTTACTTCACAGGTAAACACAATTATACAAATGCAACATCAACAACAACAATAATATTTATTTAGGATTTTAAGGTTTTCAATGGGCTTTATAATTATTTATATTACCTTGCCAGCCAGTGTAAATATATTGTAATCAAATCCTTCTTTAAACTCAGAAACTCAACTCTAACATTTTTGACTTGTTTACAAATCCTCCCCTTCCCCCTTCCAGTTTTGTGCTGGACTGTGTATGAGAGAGCAAAGTAGAAATGTTCAACATTTAAGACAATGATACAATACTTGACACTAAGGCCAAATGTGGTACTACTGAAATGGTCAATTAATCAATATTTATTGAAAAAAGATAGTGATTCGCTAAGTATCTACCAGGCAGTAGAAACAGTATAAAGAAAGAAATTATCTCTACTTGTAAAGCACTTACATTTTATTTGGAGAGAATTACCAATTATGAATATATGACAACAAGAATGAGTGGTTCCCATTGGCCCTCATAGTACTTTCATTTTCTAGACTCCTTTCATATTCTAGACCTTGTAAACAGATAAAATCCACAAGTACTATAAGTACCTGACATATTCTTCCTTCTCTTGAATATATAGGAGAAAGAATTTGATGTCTGGGTCTGAGCTGGTAAGGATAGAGGAACACATGAGGTATAAGTATGAGAGAGAATTTAAGGTGACTGGGAGGAAATACTCATTTAGACATAATAACTGCTATGTGGCAGACACTGTGCTAATAACCTTTTTTCTGGTTGTTATAATAGAGCAATATATATGTGCATATATACATATACGTATACATATACATATACATACATACATACATATATATATATATATATATATATATATATATGTATATATATATAACCTAGTTCAGGAGAGGAAGCAACTTGTCCCACAAACTGTGCATGAATTCTTCTTTATAGCCTGAGTGAAAACCTTTCTCCTTCTAGTTTCCTATGTAAAATGTGTGTCTGTGTGAACCCATACATGTTATATCCACATGGGTTGTCTAAATGTGCATCATGGAGAAACACACACATATATATATATTTCTGCAATATTATCTACCCTTCTGGAAGGGAGACAAAAGTGTCCCATCACAATCAGGCAAAGTGACATAATTGGTAATTCATCATTTCAGTTTTTGTTTTTATCTTACAAAGGTTTCAGATCTGCATATCATCTGTTAACATCATATATCTTGAGCATTATTCAACAGAAACACCAATTTAAGATAAATCAATAACAGTGTAAAGTAAAAACAAAATGAAGTTAATAATTCAAACAAGACTACTTTGGCTGCAAAATATTAGTCTCTACCTCTCCATAGTAAACTGTTAAAACATGACCAGGATTTGCCTGTCATGATTCGCTGGGGAATCTGGACAGAGAAACTTCTGTGAAGAACTCATGTCTAAACTATATAGAAGTCTAGTTATTTTTAGAGTTAATTCACCCTAAGTTAAGTTGCCAATGCAACAACTCTGAGTGAAATTGCCCAAGTCTAAGTCAAATATGAGATACGATAATAACACTTCATATATTTGGCAGATATGTCTCAAAATTGCTAAAGTTAACCCTTTCTGTTTTATGTTTTCAGCATCAACTGACTTCTGAATTGTCTGTCTGAATAAGAAAATTATAAAATATTAGATACATAAGTATAATCCAGATATGGAGAGAAAGACTTTGAAAGCTAAAGACATGTAGAGGAAGTAATTGTGTCAAGTAAGCAGTCATTTTATTGAAACCTCAGTTACTCCATTCCTGTTACAGAGATCTTGAGAAACCTATCATTGAAAAGCACAAGTAAAATAATAGATTAATGCCTGAGCTTCTGCAAAATAGACATGATCAGCACAAAAAGAGCTGCTAGGTGATCATCTAAATCAATATCATAGTCTTTGAAAGATAAAAGAATAAAACCTTGTTTTTCTGTGTGACTGAGGCAGAGAAGTATTAAAATCATTCAAAAGACTAAAGTATCCATAAGAAAGGGTTTTTTAGTATTATCTTTCAATATTACACTTTAAATCAATCAAGTCCTTTATATATTTATCCACCTTTGCTTACATTGTTTCTACAGTCAACTAAAGCAATGACTCCAGATATAAACCTTCACCAAGGGATATCATAGATCAATATAGGGCTGTAGTTGGAATGGCCCTTAGCTATTATTTAGTGCGGCTGACATATAAAGTTCTTCATTCTTCATTTTTACTCCTGGAAATTTTTAGATCCCTGCAAAGATCAGTTTAGGAACGTGTGGGACTGATATCACTACTCAAAATTCAGACAAAGATTTAGATACCTTGAAAGCAGAAAAGAATTTATTGTTTTTTCATGAGAAAGGGTACTGCCCCTCAGTGGCATGCTAATCAGGGAATACAAGGTGGTTACAGAAAGCAAGGTCTGTTCATAACCTAATGAGAGCTCCCCCTCCTTAACCCTCTTCCCTTTATCTCATTGACTGGGCTTCCGGGGTTACCATCTATTGGTGGAAATTTTCCCCAGCAGCAAGGAACACACAAGCTTGGAGGGAAGTTTTGCAAGGTTAATCAGTTTAGGTTTGAGATGGGGCATATGCTATCCTTTCTGCTATGTGCTTAGAAGCAAGTTCCAAGGGAAGGGGGTGGGGATCAGTCACAGTACACAATATATGTTAAAAAGCATGTTTCTATACAAGGTCAGGTACAGATGCAGTTTTTTAAGGGAGTGTGTTTCAACAGTACATGAAACGATTAACTCTTTGAAGTCTTCACTTCTGAGAGATCATCTCTCAAAATCCCCCCTCTTATTTCTTACAATATGAAGACTCTTCACACCATAGTTGGAATACTTCTTGCACTAAATTTTCCTGATAATCACCATCAGGTTGGTCTTGGACTGGCACCCAACCCTGACTCTTCAGAACCATCATCTTAATTTCTCCCTTCCCTTCTATCTTACCAAATGGGACAAAGAGCCATGGTCTCTTCTCCTTATCAGTTGCATCATTCAGGGGAGACACACTGGGAATAGTATAACTCCACCAAGGGCTATTAGGAGGAACCAGGGGGCTTGTTTCCCACAAGACCCACTAAACCAGGAGAACCAGGAAGTGCTAAAGGGGGAGGTTCATGTTTGGATGGGCACATGTGCCAATTTTCTGATATTCTGGGTGATGTCTTTGACTGCTTCTCCATTATTATCAATCTTCATAAAACAGCTAGAGATATTTAGCTTCCAGGAGACCACTTTTTTTCTGCTAATAAGTAGTGTAGGTTGTCTGCCCACATATCCAATAGTGCTCTTTTCGTGCTAGCCACTTTGAGAGAAACAGTTGTGACCTTAGAGCCACTGTGGGGAAATACTAAGGGTCCTCATTCCCTAATGATCCCCCTACTTTAGAGGAGCAAGTGCATCACCACAGACCTTGTCTCCCCCTCCACTCAAGGTTGTAACCCGTTCTATTCCTTCTGCTCCAGAACTGGGAAAAGATGCACCAAATTCCATCCTTATTTTCTCACTTCCATAGATTAGCGGTTAGATTCCCAGAAGTGGTCTGATTATTTCCTTCACAGAAGATACTGTCTGAGCTTCGCTTACATGAAGATTCCTTCACTTGTCTCAAACAGCTGCTTTCTTCAAGTTCTTCCCTTTTATTCCTTTCTGGGGTACACGTTACCCAATTCCCATTTGAGCACAGAACACCTGTCTCATTCTATGCGGGAGAGTAGATCGAACAATTCACTGATTTGACTAACTCAGATCTCTTACTCTAGGTCCAATTACAGGTACTCTCCTAACTACAACCACTCGCCCTTTCCTATCTGATTTCAGCAATACCTTCTCTCTCTGATTTCTGCCAGGAGTCAAGAATGTTCCTCCCATTCTTCCCAAAAACCAGAGCCATTTTGAACCACAAATTTACTACAGAGAATCCAGGCAGTGCTTCCTGGGATGGGGACCCAGGGCCAATTTTCAAGCCCCCCTTGGGGCCCACCACAAATCTAGCAACTGATTAAATTAAAAATCTCTGCTATACTTTCCATCAATTGTATATATTGATTCTCTCGTCTAGGAGGGAAGGGAAGGCAACATGCAGACACCCAAAAAAGTAGAGTTATAACCTGGTGCATAGCAACGGAAATGACTAAGACCTAGAGGTCATAGCCAAAATAAAATACCTGCAGCAAAGCAAAGAAAAGGTATAGCAACTAACAAGATCAATAAGCCCACAATAGTCCTTCCAGTCATAAATGGATGAATTTCTTCAAAGTGCATTTTAAGGTTCCAAGATCTTGTGATGCCACAGTTCACTGAATCAGAGCTGGCACCAGTCCCTTCATTCATTTATGATGAGGCTAGCCCCATTCTCTGATTTGAACAGCAGTGTCAGTGGTGAGGAGGATCTGGTATGTGCCTTCCCAGGCAGGGACACCTTTTCCTCCTTCCAAGTTCAGATCAACACCTGGTCTCCAGGCTAGAGCATATGGACTGGAAACCATAAAAGAGGTGTTTGAGCAATTACTTTCTTCTTCCAGATCATTGACAATTGTTGTACTAAGCACTATATATACTCCCTAAGGAACCTATCTTTAAGAGTAAGAGAGAGGTCAAAAACTGATTCAGGGTAAGGGTGACCATAAAGATAAGCCAATATCTCTCTGGGGCTTCATTCTGATCCTAAGGAGTTCTAGGGGTACACACTTTGTCCGGGGCAACTTAGTCTCTATCACTAGTTTAGTTAATTGTTTCTTTATTTCTGGGTTCATTCCTTCTACCTTGTTAGAGGAAGCAGGATGCCAGGGGGTATGGAGTTCTCAGGATAATTCTAAAGTTCTCATACCAGTCTGTAAGACTTTTGCTGTAATATGGGTTCTTTAATCCGAGTCTATAAACACTACTAGCCCATAACTAGGGATTAGTCATTCCAACAAGATCTTAGTGACTGCAGAAGCAATAGCCTGTGCAGGAGGAAAGGCCTCCATCCAATAAGTAAGGTGTTCTACAATGACCAACAAGTACCTTAGTCATCCCACTGAGTGGGCCTCAAAGAAGTCCACCTGTATGTTTTGAAAGGCTCTGATGCCCAGAGTCTGCCCTCCCACTGGGGCCTGGCATTGGCTGCTCTTGTTTGTCTTCAACACACAGTGCAGCCATCAAGCATTAGCATGCCAATGTATATGTTCCAGGACACACATCCCGGGTCAAGACCACATCACACAGGTTTTGGACATCCTAATGGCTTCCCTGGTGTAGATGTCATCGGATTTGTGGCATACTGGGCTTATTCAGTACTTTACACCAATCAGCTAGGAGTCATCTCCCTTGAGGGTCCTTCTCAGCAGCTAGATCTCCTACCTGTTGTTCCTCTTTCCTAGGCAGGAAAAGAGAAGTCAGACTCAGATCAAAGGAGGGAATGAGAACCAATATAGGTTCTTCCCTCAATTTCAATTCTCCAGCCCTCCTGGCCTCCTCATCAGCCAGCCAGTTTCCCTTCACTTCAAAGGAATTCCCCTTTTGTTGGTCATTCACATGTATCACAGCTACTGCTTTAGGGAACTGCAAATTCTCTAAGAATTGCTTCAACAAGGTGTCATGGGCTAATTCTTTTTCTTTGCTATTTACCATGCCCCTCTCTTCCCAGATTTTTCCAGAAACATGAGTCACACTCCAAGCATATCTTGAATCTGTTTACATGGTTCCTTCTGTTCCTTCCAGTAATTTTAAAGCCTGATTGAGAGCATATATTTCACAGATTTGTCCTGACCAATTGTGGGAGAGTGTACATTGTTCTACTGGAAAAATTTTTGTCTCCATCAAAAATAGCATACCCATTCAGTCATTTTCCTTCTACCACCTGGGAGGATCCATCTATAAATAGAGTGTTTGTCCCAGGAATCAGAGAATCTAACTCTAACCCTAAAATGTGCTCTGATTCTAACCCTAAATGCGATCCCTATAAGTCCTCCCTTGATTTAGTTTGGTAGTCAATTAATTCCATACAACAGTGTGTTTCTACTTGATCCTGATTTGAGTTACTCGTATGAAAACCAGCTGTGTTCTGTTTGCTATCATGAGCAAGGAACAAGCCATCTTTTTCTGTCAAGATGGCCTCATACTTTAATATTCTTGAGTCTGTAAACCACCACCTTGTTTTCTGATTGAGTATAGCTGTCATCTGATGGGGAACATGGACTACTAGGCTTCCTCCAAAGGTGAGTTTCCTACTCTCTTCTGCTAAGAGGGAAGTGACTGCTACTGCCTGAACACATGTTGGCCACCCTCTAGCCACAGGTTCTAACATTTTTGAGAGGAACACTACTAGTCATCGCTGCCTGACATGTGTTTGAGCTAGGACTCCCCTTTGTCTACATTCACAGAGAGGTGGAAGGGTTTGTTCAAGGAGGGGAGGGCCTAGAGCACAGGGAGAGGTTAGAACTTTCTTTAGTTGGGAAAAACGATTTTCCTTTCAATGTCCCAAGTACCATTAGATGATGATTATTCCAGGAGATGTTTGTATAAAGGTTAAGTGAGGACTGCCTAAGAATCAATTCACATTCTACAATATTCTATTAATTCTTGGAACTTCCTCAGCTCTCTCTTAGTTCAAGCCAACTGAACATGTAAGATCCGGGAGATTCTGCTTGGATCTAGTCTTTTACCTCCCTCACTAATCAGGTGTCCCAAATATTTCACTTACCTTTCTGTGAACTGCATTTTGATTCCGAATACTCTTAGACCTTTTCCCCATAAAAACTTCAAAAGGTTGATCGAAACCATGCCAGCCTCCTCCCGTTTACTTCCTGTTATTAGCAAGTCACCTATGTATTTCAGGACAAAAACACCACAAGGACAGGTAAAATCTTCCAAAACAGTCTCCACAAACAAGTTGATGGATTCAGGGTATCCCTGAGGGAGGACACTCCAGAGGAGCTGTCTTTTCTTTCCCCTGTCTGGATCTTCCCATTCAAATGTAAACAAATCCCTCCTATCTGAGTCTAAAGGACAGTCTTATCACACTAACCACTTGCTATCGGCAAGGATCCTCCCCAAAGTAGTATATGGGTTGGGGATGACTGTATATGAGGACAAAACTGTTTTATTAATTTGTCTCAGATCTTGTACCAATCTATAAGTCCCATTCCCCTTCCTGATGGGAAGCATTGTGGTGTTGTACAGGATTCTAATAGTCCATGTTCCAATAACCCTTGGATCACAGATTTTAGCCCTATCCTTCCTTCCAAAGGTACTGTGTACTGTCTTACTCTGAACATAATTCCCAGATCTCTTAACCAAATACTAAAGGCAGTCATTTCCACCTCCCCTCGGTTCCTGAGAGTGGCCCGTACTTGAGTATCAATCATTTTTTCTTCCTCTACTTTCAATACTAAAACTCTAGGGAAGGTGTTAGGTCAGACTGGGATTAGGTGGATGGACATTTTGGTAAAAAGATCCCTTCCCAATAGGTTATCCCCTGCTTCAGACATTAATAATAAATTTCCCAAGGCCAATGGTGCTTGATATTCTACCTCAGCAACTCCAGTCAGGGGGCAGGGAAAGTTCTTTCTTTTATCCCCAAAGTCAGAAGAATTTCTTTCCCTAATTTTATTCCCCTGGGCAATTTGGTTACAGAGGACTGGGTAGTCAATCAAGAATGTGTAGTCCTGCTTGTCTTTGTCCACAGTTAAATTTATCAAGGACTCAGGGTGAGCTTGTTCTATGAACCTCTGACACCCCTAGTCCTCAGTTTCCATCAGGGAGAAGATCTTATTCTCCCTTTTTCTTTGTGAGCAGCCTTGTCTCATATGCCCCTGTTGCCCACACTCAAAGCAAGTAATGGGGATTCTGTGCTCCCCAGGATCCTCAACAGGCTTCTCTGAAGGCAAATAGCCCAAAGAGCATCCTTGTCCTCTTCCCCTTCTCCTAGGTTGCTTTGATCTCTTGGTTATGGTTTGGACTGTCTACAGCACTCCTCCTGCTGTTGTTTTAAAACTTTCAATATAGCCTGGGTTTGTTTGACTTGCTATTTAGCCTGTTCTCTTCGGGTCTCCCTTCTTCTTGTCACATATGCCTTTTGAGCGACTTCTACTAATTAATCCGATGATTTATTCTGCCAGTTTTCTAAATTCTGTAATTTCTTATTAATTCCTGGCCAAGAATTGGTAACGAAATAAATAGTACAAAAGCTCTGGGATGCCAAAATTTCTGATTCAAATTCAAAGAATTTCCTTATGTTTTCTTTCAATACATCTAAAGAGGCTGGAAGGATTTCTTCCTTCTCCTGTTGAACAGGCACTCCGATCAGAGGACACATCTTCTAGCCAAAGTGCAGGTCTTCTGAGGACTGGGTTTGCCACAATTTAAACCTGTATGTGAACTTGAAAGAACCTAGGAATGAGGGAGAAAGTTCGTAGACATTCCTTTGGCTGCCAGTTGGGGAACACATTTTATTTAACTTTGTTTACATTTTGGGTCTTTGATACTGCATTCCAAATTCCTTGTATTATCATTTCCCTTAACTGTCTCATATTTCCCCTATAGACTGCATTGTTATCGTCCCAGTTGGTGTCCCCTAGGGGGAATTTTTCTTCTCCCCTCTGGTTGCCTTGGGCTAAGAGATGAGCGTCATCCCAAGCTTTCATTGCAGCCCTTCTAATCTGTCCTTGTTCCTCTCCTGTAAATAAAATATCTAAGACAGTTACAATTTCACCCTAGGAATATAGATATTTGTCCCCAAGAATTGATTGAACTGCTCTGAGACCCCAGAGAAGTCCCCTTTTTCATGTCCATTTTAAAATTCCTAATCTCAGAGCTACTAAGTGGTACATTAACATAATCTGTTCTCCCTGGAGCAAAGGGGACCACCCTCAGGGGAAAAGAGTTAGTAGTTCCAGTGACTGGGAAATTCTCTTGGTCCTGAAGTAGTCCCTTCAGTTCCTTCCGCACTGAGGTATGCAGGGGCTTCACTGGTCTGGTGAGGTCAATCAATCATTCACTGTCTGCTGCTCCTCCAGGAGAGGTGGGAAAGGATGAAGAAGCTGGAGGCAGAGCTGGTGCTGGCTGAGGAGCATAGGGAGGAGAAATGAAGAAAAGCTGATCCTCCTCTTTCTTCTCCTTTTTCTCCTCTGTCCTTGTCAAAAAGTGTTCCGCAACTGGCAGCTAAAGGGATGCATATGAATTTCCTTCCTCAATTCTAGGTTCTTTTAAGTGCACACATAGGTTTAAATTATGGCAAACCCAGTCTTCAGAAGACCTGTACTTTGGCTAGAAGATGTGTCCTCTGATCTGAATGCCTGCCCAAATCAAGCAGCAATATTTTATCATTTTCTTTTTATCTTTTCCTTTATGCTTTGGCAAAGTCCAATTAGCAAGCTTGGCCCCTAACGGGCTGTCATCTGAAATGTCAGGAAAGGAACCATGTTGTTGACCACTCACTTTTGAGTGGGACTTCCTTATGGCTCACCAGTTCTTGCCCAGTTTGGGCTCACTGTATCTTGCCTTCCACTGGAAGGGGGAAGGAGGGTGGGAAAGCTGACTAAATCTTGCCAAGGACTCACCAGCTCTTGTTTCATTCCAGAAAGGTCATCATATCTTGCCTTCTCAGCTCACTAAGCTCAGTCTTATCCCCCCACCCTGGTCATCCAGAGCTTCATCAATTTTTGTCCCCCCAAAAAAACTCACTGTATCTTGTCTTATCTGGGTTTGTGCACACAAAACTGACCTGACCAATTCAAATTCTTCAGCTGGCTGAGAAGCACTTCTGAAATTTCTGCTTTCAGGAAGCAGTCCTTCTTCTGGTCTGTTACTTACAAGTGAATGGAAACTCCCAAACCTTCCATGGAACACTGGCAAGTGGCCAGGTGGGTGCCTGTCCTAGGACTGGTTGGGAGACCCTTCCCCAAATAAGGGGGAATCCCTGACAAGCCCCCAAATTGTGTGAGACTGAGACCACTACTCAAAATTCAGACAAACACTTAGATACCTTGAAAGCAGTAAGGAGTTTATTGTTTTTTCATGAGAAAGGGTATACCCCTCAGTGGCATGCTAGCCAGGGAGTGCAGGGTGGTTACAGAAAGCAAGGTCTATTCATATCCTAAAGAGAGTTCCTCCTCTCCAACCCCCTTCCCCTTATCCCATTGGCTGGGCTTCAGGGGGTACATTCTATTTGTTGAAATCTTCCCTAGCAACAAGGAACACACAAGCTTGGAGGGAAGTTTTGCAGCTTAAATTGCGGGTAGGGAATATGCTTTTCTTTCTGCCATGTGCCTAAAAACAAGGTCAGGACAAAGAGAGGAGTGTCAGAAACAGTATAGGATATATTGCAAAGTGTGTTTCTCTGCAAGGTTAGTTACCTGCAGATCTAGTTTTTCAACGAAGGGTTTCAACAGTACAAGAAACAGCCAACTATTTGAGGTGTCACCTCTCACAGGAACCATTTCTTGCTTGAAGTTTTTGATGATCCTCATCACCTGTTGGTATATTCTCCCATTAACAAGTGTTTCTATTTACTTAACAGTGTGCATCTTGTATCCTTTTCACTCCCCTCCCCTTAGCAGGGTGTAAGGTCCTGGAAGAAATGATTGTTTTATTTTTGTCTTTGTATCCCTAGAAACTACTATAATATCATGTGCATAATAGTCACTTAACAATGCTCTTTGATTTGAGTTGAATTTAATCGAATTCTATTGCATAGACAACAAAAACAAGACCTAAAGCATCAGAAAGACAAGGTAAAGTTCTATTACTAGTGAAAGAGAAGGCCATAATTTGAGTGCATACTTGGTGACCTTGCAAAACCCTCCCTCATTCAAATCAAAAGTCAACTGCAAGCCATGTCATCATCTTGATGTCATGGTCCTCTGAGAAAAAAGGACAAACATAATAGTAAAAACAACAACAACACTACATTGAATACCCTTGATTTATTTGCCAGTCTGTTTTAGAGGAATACATAATTGAGTGTATAGCTCTCTGAGTCCACTTCGAGAAAATTGGTACTCAGGCTTTGCCCTTTGCTCCTAGCAAGAGAAAACTACTATGTCTTGTGTTGCGTCTATAGCAGTCTCTACCTATAGAAAATACTGTGGTAACTGATATTGAGATACAACAAAATGGTCTCCCATGAAACATCTGAAATACATCAGAATTTAAATACATCAGAAATTAAATCAAATAACAGAGAGATATTTGAAAACAATTTGTTCTCATACAGACATGCTTTGCTTTTTTTCACTATAGACATCTCTATCATAAAGTTGTTGCAAGTGTATATACCAGGTGGCTAGATTGCACAAAATATAAAGTCCTGGGCAGGTAGTCAGGAAGATGTGAATTCAAATATGGCCTTAGCTATTAGTAGCTGAGTGACTTTGGATAAGTCATATTAACATCTGTTGCCTTGGTTTCCTCATCTGTAAAACTGAAATAATAACAGTACCTACATTGTAAAGTTATGGATAGAATGAAATGAGATAGTTTAAAAATGTTTAACAAAGAACTTGGTATGTGTTGTTGTTCAGTCATTTCAGTTGTATTCGACTCTTTGTGACCCCATTTGAGGTTTGCTTGGCAGGTTCAGTTGACAGATGAAGAACTGAGGCAAACAGGATTAAGTGACTTGGCCAGGGACATACACCTAGTGAGTGTTTAAAGCCAAATTCTTCAGGCCCAGTATACAATGCATTGTGTCATCTAGCCAGCATATATTAACTGCTATGTAAAAGCTTATTTCCCTTCCTTCTCTTAAGTACATACTTGTATGCATGTTTTCTCACTATTAGAAAGTGAGTTCCTTCAGGTTAAGAACTAATTTTGCTTGTCCAAATATCTGCCGAACTTAGCCTGGCACATAATGAACACTTAATAAATGCTTGTTGACTTATAAATCTTAAATTATTATGTGTATGTGGTTTTTAAAAATTATTCCTTTTATTTTCTTATTATATGTCCATAAAATGTCATTTCATTGAGATGTTGTTTGGAGTGTATGGAGTGTTCAATGAGGATTAGCATCTATGGTGTGAGGGTTTACTGAGTCCTTTTCAGAGCTACTTATCCTCTTTGAAGATGACCTGGCACATATCTCTCACTGGGATCTCCAAGAATTTGAAGCATGTGCAGCAGACAAACCCAAGTAAACCATCTCAGCAGAGAGGTTACACCAGGTTGAGAGTAATCAAATCGTCTCAAACCCATTGCTCCTTTAGGGGGTGTCTATCCCAAACATGTAAAGATTCCTCCCAGTAGAATGGGAAGAGAAGGATTTGTTCCAATGGTCACAAATTCAACTGAAGAAGGACCTAAGGTAGCAGTTAGGTCTTAGTCAGACAATGAAAAAACCAAGTTCATCTACTGCATTCATGGTCCTTGCTAGTCATCTTGACTTTTGTTGTGCCATTGGACTTTGATATATGTGGAAGAGTGAGGCTTTGTCTAATTCTGCCTCATTTAAATCCAATATACTCATGAGTCAAGAATAAGCCTCATGGTGTCATTGGTCCTCTCTGAAAACAGAAGAAAAACAGCAGTGTGATTTATAATTAAAATTAGAGAAAATGATCAACTTAAATTAAAATGTCTGCTATAGTTACCTATCCTTTGACTGAGGTTGTGACTACCAAAAACTTCCTCACCAAACAGTCATGCAAGGTTGTATGATATAATCCATTTTTATTTAATCATGAAGTCAAGTTAACAAAAAATGTATGAAGCAAGCATCTACCATGATGGAGGAACTATCTTAGGCCCTGGGGATACAAAAGTATAGATTAATGAGTCATTCCCCCGTTATTGAGCATCTACCATTTTTGCAGTTGTTTGTGCCAACCATACTTCCAACTTCATACATAACAATAAAAATGAAATTCTTAAATTCCTTGTTGTTTGAGACTAACTGCCTTTGGTATGAAAAATTGCATTTGAGATCTTCTTTTGCCTCTACTTTGTGATATCTGTAGCTGGCATAAATTCACTACACCATGTAAAAGTTGTTCTAATGGGGTAAAAACCCTTGTTTTCTAGGGCACTGCTGTTAGACCTGGCAACCTGGAATGAGTTTTGGGAAACTATGGCCTTCTGGAACATAGCAGAGCGTTCTCAAGGCTAAGATTTCCTTTTAAGATCATAATTCATGCAAGTCGTGGAAGTAGTCAATTTAGATTCATGTGCAAATGTAAACAGATCAGAGATTTAAAAAGTGCTTTTAAGGAAGAATTTTCCTTTTCCTCGTTTAATGTTACGTTTGTTGGCTTTCAAATAAGGAAAATGTGGTTCTCATTAGAATTGAAATAGCATTTGGGGTTGCCAAAGAGCATATTTTTATAATATTACCTGTAGGACAGCCCTAAATACAGATGGGTTTCATAGTCCAATGGCCTAAAACAAGCAGAAATATGAAGGTCATGATAATTCTTAAGTCATAGAGAACTTGCTATTGGTTTTATGCTCTATAAGGACAAACAAAGTAGCGTTTTATGTTGTTTTTCGGAATTGAGTTTTAGCAAATAAATGTCTTTGACTGAATCAAGAGCCTTTGGTTTTAAACAACATATACATTCAATTGCTTGGAGGGAAAGGAAAGAGTAGAGAGAGAAACAGAGCTGAGAGAGAGAAGTGAATGTGTGTAGGATAGAACAACTTGTTTGTGGGAAGGGCTAACAGAAAGAATGTTTGTTACGTTAGCGCTCCGTCTGTTGATCTGTGCTGATTTCTCAGACAGAAGTTCTGTCCGTTGGTATTAATGAGTGAATTGAGCTGAAGAGCGGAGATCTGACCACTGGAACGAGGCTTACCTTAAGCCCCTTTTAAAGGCTGTTAAAGTGAATTGAGATGTGTATAAATGTTATTATAGCCCTGTTAAGCTCTGTGTTCCTAGAAATAGAAGATACAGGCAGGAGCCCCTGGAGCCTGCTGTCAGGCAGAAGCAGCAAGAGTTTGGAGAGGAACAGTACTCATGAGCTGAGACAAGGAGCAGGTGCAGAGAGCTGCCTTTGTGTGAACACAGGCAAGAACTTGGAGTGGTCAGCCCATGGAGGAAGAGTTCTGGGGTTTGGAAGTCAGGCTCCAGTTATGATGAGAGAAGACTTTACTTGGATTCTGTGTATTGATTAGGGAGATTGCTCTTACTGTGAACTAGGGGTAGATGGTACTGTATATTCTGCTATCCCCTAAAGATGTGTTGTGCTAGGGAAAGCTCTAGCCTGAGACCTCCTGACTTTCAGGATGCAATGATATATGCTATATGACATATGACATATTAAGTGTTATGAGATAAGTATATATCTGTAAAATACATATATCTCTATATAGTGTCTATATAGATACATATATGTATTAGATAATGTGTGTTGTTTAAGTATCTTGCTATGAATGTTATGCTTTATCTAACTGAACAATGTTTAATATTGATGAATAAGTAGAGTTACTTACAATATGTGATTAGACCCTTAAAGTTATTCACAGCAGCAGTTCACAGGTGTGCTGCTGTGATTGGTGTTCCACTCTACTAAGAGCAAGAGCTCTCTTCTGATATGTGGGGAACCAGAAAAATTTAAAGAACATCTTAGTATTTTGCCTCATTGATTCCCCTGGACTAGACGATTAAAGATAAATATCTGGCATTACCGAGCCCTACAAAATGTTGTTGATAGGAGATAAATATACTTATTTAAGTGATGAGAAAACCTTAAGATGACATGAAATCCTAAAGAAAATGATAACTAATAGTGAGAAATTCATCTCCCAGCGTTCTCTGTAGTTTTAGTAAATTACAGTACTACTTTTAGCAGAATTCCGGTAAAGGATGTCTGGGAGGAATTGTTCCATTTTAGTGTTGCTCTTAGTCAAAATTCTATCTATTGGTATAGTGTTGGTTTTCTAGTATTTCTCATGTCTTATTTCTCTCAAAGATATCAACAATTGTGTGAATATTCATATGTGCATATGTATACATCTATGTAGGTGTGTATTCATAGACAGTGGATAAATTGGTTAATTTTGCTAAATAATTAATCTACAATAGATATAGATTCAATATAGAAACATGTTGTGGATTTAGATCTTCCTTCAGGACAACTAACTCAATTTATCCAAAATGTCTTTGGAATAAGTATATTCTACCTAACTACTCTCCTGGCTTGTAACCTGAAATTTTTTGAGTCTTAATTACTCCTCATCTGCTCATCCAGTGTATTGTAAAAGTTGTGTCTATGTATGCATGTGTGTATGTGTGTTTTTGCACATACACACAGCTACTATTTAATATCCAACATACATTTTCCTACCTTAATTTGCAAAAACAGCTCTTGTTCAAGTACTTCAATCTTTCATTTTTATCTGCAATAATCTCTTAGACTTTCTGCCCCTAAGATACACCTATAGGAGCCATCCTTAACAATGCTGCCTAAATGACCTTTTTAGTAGATATAATATACCTCTGTTTTCTACAGTTTCCTCAATTGCTACATATATATATATATATATATGCATACACACATATGTATACATATATTTATGTATTTATGTGTATATATGTGTATACATGCACATGCATTCATATGCATGTACACATATACACGTACACTCATATATATGCATATACATATATGTTTAAATATATTGTATATATTTATTTCAGATATAACATGCAATCAGGAACAGTAGTAATGAATTCACTTGCAAGGAGAACTATGGAATTGTGTGATGAGGAAACTCCATTTAGTAAAGTTTGTTGCATTTGTTGCCAGTGTGGACTGAGATATTAAGGTAACTGCTGTGGGTTATAAAGAGCATATGACTTAGTGGTGGAACTGGAATCCAGCTCTTTCTAGCACCCTTCATGGTCTTTTTTGACCTTCTTCATTCTTAGGAAGAAAAAAATGAAACAAAATCACTTTTGTTTTCCAAAGTAAGTCACTATTCCATGTATTTACAATGAAAAGAACTCACCAATTATCTCAATTATTTCTTCATTTAATGGATATGCCAAAACTGACCATTTAAATCTATTAAGACTTTACTGACATATGAGTTTGAGAAATCATTGACAAACTCAATAAGATATAGACTATGAATAAAAGAATATCTTATTGTCAAAAGATAACATTAGGAAATAATTTTAAAGCATGTTTCCACGTTCAAACTCCTTACATTCATTTTCTGAAATTTAATTCAATAATTATGAAGTATCTTAGATTCCATTTCATTTCAGAATCTATTTTCAACTAATACTCAAAGTACTTAAAACAAAACATTGTTATTGTTATCATGTAGCCACTAAAAATAAGTGCAATTGTCAGATCACTTTGAATATCTATTTCTCCACTATTTCACTTTGCTATGATTCTCTTTGAAATTACTCAGCTTGTCAACGTATAATGATGTAAACATTTATCATTGTATTTAACAGAATCATATACATGTATCATGTTCATACATGTTTTATACATGTTCATATAGAGAGATATACATACATAAATACATATATATTTGTGTATATAAATATAATACATATATATCATATGCATTTATCGTTACTGGTAAATTATGTTTCATGTGTTCTTGAATTTTGAAATATTCTTACTGATTTCCACAAAAACCTATACTTAACAATTAGTTGTAAATATCTTTCTTCCCCTTACCACAATCTGAAACCAAGGAGCAATTTCCCTATAACAATATATTCCCTTTAGTTAAAAAAATGTGGAGCACCTGAAGAGACTTTTTTCTCTTACCTTAAAATCAATTCACCTACATTTATTTCTAACATTATTGCAAACGTAGTAAGATTCTGTTTTTTTTTCTTTTCTGGCATCATATATAACTGAATATTTTAAACATTTTTATTATTATGAAATGTTTTACCTATGTTATTTTGAAAGTTATTTAAACACAGAAAGTTATATCTATTACAGTCTGTTTTTTCTTTTGGAGAATAAGAAAATTTTCTATTAACATGAAATTGCAGATAATTTTTCAACACAGACTGTAATTTGATATGTATGAGGCAATTGCATGTACGAAAGAATATCTCTACTGATGCAGAAAGTGGACTTATAGCTAAGTTATACCTTTGGGACGATGAAATTGCATGATTTAATCATGGTAACAGGTAAGATTTGAATCATTCATGATTCTAAGGTCAGTGCTTCTACATATACCCTGTCACATTCTGCCTTTTATATATACATGCACATGTACGTAGAAACTCATTTATATCCATCTTATTCTAAGAAAATTTCATATTTTAAGGATTAGTAAAAAACACTGGAGGAAAGAAGAAAATCAGTACCTTTAGAAATTCACTTTGTTACACTAGGCTCCCCATATGTCCAAACTCTGAACTTCTCTATCACTTATATTCTATGCCACTGATTCACTACCTAATCACATTTTCTTTATTTTATTTCTATGTATATTTACTGTTGCTTCAACTATTCTTTAAATAGAATGAGACCAGCCATTGTATTTTATTTCCTTTTATGTTCTCCAATATGTCTTTCTTACATTAATTTATTCATTCATCATATACTTATTAAATATCTAACATGTGTTAGACACTAAGAACACAAAGACAAACAGATAAAACTGACCCTTTGATGCTAATCCCAATGATATTGCTGTGCAGTAGGGGAAAGAACATACATCAAAGTAAGTATGATGCAATGTGTGTGTGTGTGTGTGTGTGTGTGTGTGTGTGTGTGTGTGTGTGTGTGTGTGTGTGTGTAATAAAGGATCCTTCAAGAACTTCTGGAAGGGAAGAACCATTATTCTGGTTTTATGTTGAGTGAAGGGGGAGGTTATGATGAAGATAAAGTCTTAAGTAGGACTTCATAGAAAGGAGGGACTTTACCACTTAAAATTTAGATGCTAGACATGCTCCATGGTATGAAAAAGAACAGGGATGTGGAAGAGTAGTTAAAAAAATGGTGGGGGAATTCTAGATTATTCCAATATGAATAGAAGAAAGAGTACTTGAAGCATATCGGTATGAGAAAGGACTGAAAAGTTAGGTTCGACTGAAATGGTAGAATATCAAGGGAATTAGTGGGAGAAAATGCAAAGAAAGGTGGCCTAGCTGTACCATATCTAAAACTCTATTGCAAACTGAAATGAAAAATATTTAATACTGGCTAAAAAATAGAGTGGTGGATCACTGGAATAGGTTACATACAAAAGACACAGTAGTCAATGATTATAGGAATTTATTGTTCGATAAGCCCAAAGACTCTAGCTTCTTGGATAAGAATTCACTATTTGCAAAAACTTCTGAGAAAACTGGAAAACAATATGGAAGAAAATTGACAGAGAGCAACTTTGTTTGCTGTATACAAACATAAGGTCAAAATACATATGATATTTAGACATAATGGGTGATACCATAACCAAATTAGGAGAGTAAGGAATACTTTACCTGTCAGATCTATGAAGAAAGGAAAAATTTATGAAAAAACAGGAAACAAACAATATTATGAAATGTAAAACAGAAAATATTGATTAAATTTCATTAACAAAAGATTTTCCAGATGCAAAGTCAATGCAGCCAATATTATGAGGAAAATAAACAGCTGAGAAACATTTTTACAGCCAGTGTTTCTGAAAAAGATTTCATTTTTTAAAATATACAGAAAAATTGAATCAAAAGTATAATGCAATTCATTCTCCACTTGATGAATGGCCAAAGGTGAAATAATGCAGTTTATAGGTAAAGATATTATATCTATATATAGTCATATGAAAAAATCCTATAAATCGCTATTGAAAGAGAAATACAAATTAAAAGAACTCTGAGGTACCACCTCATACCTGTATGATTGGCTAATAGGATAAAAAAGGAAAAAATATCAATGTGAATTGATACAACCATACTGGAGAATAATTTGGAATTATGACCGATGGATTACAAAACTATGCGTGTTCTTTGATTCCGCAATACTCCTAATTGGTGATCACAAAAAAAGTGAACCACATGTGTAAAAATATTTATAGCAGCACTTTGTGTGAGGACAAAGAATTGGAAATTAAGAGAATGTCCATCAATTGAGGAATGATAGAACAAATTGTGGCATGTGAATATACTGCAATACTATTGTGCTATAAGAAATTATGAATAGGCTAATTTCAAAATCAAAAAAAAAAAACTTGGAAAGACTTTCATGAACTGATACTGAGTGACGTGAACGCAACACAGGAGAACATTGTACACACTAATGGCAACCATGTGAGATGATGACCTATGACATTCTTAGCTCTTCTCAGGAATGCAATGATCTAAGATAAAACAATTTCCAAAACCTCATGATACTATCCACATCCAGAGAAAGAGCTATGGAGTCTGAATGCCGATTAAGCATACTATTTTCTCTTTCTTTGTTTCTCTTTTATTTCTTGTGTTTTTTCCCTCGTGTTCTGATTCTTCATTTACATCATGACTACTATGGAAATATGTTAAATATGGTTGTGCATGTGTAGCCTCTATCAGATTACTTGCCTTCTTGGAGAGAGCAGAAATTGTTGAAGCCTATCTTTATCTGTTGTTGGAAAAATAAAATAAAATAGTAACAAAGGGAGAGGGGGGCCATGAGTGTCTTTGTTCTATGAGAGATAAACAAATGGACACCATTTTATGAATAATGCTCTGGCATTATTCAAAAAATGAATAAATTATGCAAGAAAACATTTGCAAATTGTGGAGTATAGTATTATTTCGAATTATTGAGTAGAAAAATGAGAATATGGTGGAAGCAATATAAAAATTATATTTCTCTGCAAGTTCTGTAGAGCTCAAAGAGGCAAGGTACTATTAATGCCTCTTGAATTATAAAGAATTTGAAATGAGTTTTGAAGTAGGTGAGAAAAGCCAAGAGCTAGAGGGGAAATGAGAGGGCATTTCATTGATTAAGGGCATGCAAAGAACAAAAAAATCACACACATGGTGATAAAAAGCAATGTGTGAGGAAAATCATTTACGACAGTGTAACTGAATTGAAGAACATGTAAATGAAAGGAAAGAGTAGGAGACTAGAAAGGTAAGAAATAATCAATTTGTAATGGACTTTGAATGCATCCAGAAATGTTTTATTTGATGATGGACATAATTGTGAGCCTGTGGAACTTTATTTTGTTTTGTTTCTTTTTGTTTTGTTGGGGAGCGGGGAACCACATGAGGAAACATCATGGTTAGACTTGCATTTCACTTTTTCTGTACTTTGGCTACTAAGGGGAGGATGAATTCGAGTGTGGAGAGACTTGGAGACCCAATGGAATGTTTTCACAAGATTGAGTTTGAGGTAATGAGATCAGATATCAAGGTGGCTACTGTGTGAATGTAGAGAAACATTGAAAAAGCACAAGTTTTTTGAAGATGAGGGGAAAATTGGATACACACACACACACACACACACACATATAGATGATGTGTTCAAATAAGGATTTGAGGAAGACATTGAAGCTTTAAACTTAGGTGATATAATCTACCAAAAGTGCCCTTTTTTCGAGAAAAATAACTAACCAGTTTTGGATAAAACTCCACATTAATTTTTAAGTCTCATCTCCAGTGACAGTTATTAAAGTACATTGAGGAAAACCTTGAACACGTATTTTCTATATTAAAATACCTGAAGGCACTTTGTTCCATCTCAGATCTCTTTCACAATAATTACTGATAACCATGAGTTCTTGACAATATGTATATATTCACACTATATCATTTTGAATGATATACCTATAAATCATTCCACTGGTAATAAGGGAATTGTAGTCTAGATTCTCATCTGATTTGTCACTCCCATGTCTTCTTTATCTTATTCTTACATTGACCAAAATGTCAAATTGAATGGATACTACAGATTTTTCAGGGATCTCATGTCAATTTTGAAAATTTATCATCTCTCCAGTTCTATGCTCTAAGTCACACACACACACACACACACACACACACACACACACACACACACACACACACACACACCTCAAAATTGCTTCTTTTCTTCCAGGCTCTTTAGTAAGCCAAATTGCCATTGATTTATTTTCACATCTACAAACATTTGCCTAATTCCTGAAACAATTAAATATCACTCTTTAAAAACATTTACTGATTCTCTCTCCTACTTACTTAAACAATAATGAGAAATGATGTGTGTGTTTAGTGGTGAGGGATATCTTTTTCGGAAAAAGGCAACACCTGAGGCTATGTTTTTTTCTCAACCTAAATGCAACAGGCAGTTTAAAGCTTTGGAGACTGTATTACACCAGTGGTAAAACACAGCTTCCCTGATATTTCTTTGCAAAACTGACCAACTGAGAATACTTTCCTCCCAGGCTAACTTAACAACTGCAGTCATTAGAGGCATATGCTTTGAAAGCAATTTGACATTGATCTTTCCTCTACACATTTTGAGGAGTCACTAGAGGCAGAGAATAAAGAAAGCAACTCTCTCCTAGTCACTTCAGCCAGTGGTGGAATCAAGATATATTTCTATAATTATGAATGAAAATATAGAGCCAACAGTATATAAGAATCTAACAAAAGATTATACAAACAAAGAGGAGTGAATTTGGGAGAAGAGATACCCTACGAGGCTTTGTGATTGAGATAATGGGATGGGTGGGTTTGAGAATTCAAGTTGAATACAGATTAATAGAGTTTTGATCTGAGTAAAAATAAGCAATAATAAATTACCTGTTTTTTTTTCTTCTAGTGCTTCTTAGCATGAGCTTTAAATACAGAATGCAAAAAATTCAATGATAAGCAAGTCACAAAATTTCAAATCGAAAATGTGTATTTGTTCACATACAAAGAATATATATTGTACATTTGCAAACTTGAAGAAGGAATACTTCTTGAGTCTTCAGGATAACAGGTCAGGAGAAGAACAGCATTGAAAAAACAACATGGTACTTGGAATATTTTTCTTCCAGAAATTTCGATTTTCTTTGAATACAAAACTGTACGTAGTCAATCTGGAATTTCACTTGTTTGCTACTAATGTCTTCCTCAATGTTTCATCATAAAATCATATGTTTAGAGTTCAAATATACCTAAAATTATTTAATTTTTCTTTACAGGAAAATGAAAATAAAAATTAGAAAGGTCAAGTGAATTACAAATTGGATCATTTTTCAAGTTTGGTTAATAAATAATGACATAACGATTTTAAACAAGAACCTCCGACTTTAAATCTGCTTTTCTTTATATTAAACCTCCCTGTGTCTCCAGAAATAACTGATTATTTAATTTGTCTTTGGGGATTAGATAAAATTTTGTAATATGGCCAGAAGCACCACAATCATTTGAATCAAAGATGTGTTATTTATGCACTCATTTGTTTGTTTGTTTGTTTATTTGTTTACTGACTTATTTATGCACTTATTTGGATATGGATATCACACTACAGGTAAAGTGAAAGAAGAATTTATCAATTATCCAAGTAAATAAATCAATGAAGATTACTCCTCTGGAAAATTCTAACTAAAAGCTACATTTTGTCCAAAAAGAACTCTAAAGAACAGACTTAAGAGGTATAGATCTTCTGGCTAATTTCTTTAACAAATTTGTTTCTTGTCGTATAAAATAATCCCCGACTAACTCTCGCAAAGATCATGCAGATTCAGACTTGAGAATTGGCTAATACACTCTTTTATCTACGGTGCTCCATGCAATATAATGCAAGTAGAAGCTAACAAAGTTTTTTGTGTTTGTTTGTTTTTTTTTAAGAATGATACTTATAATCGAATCTAACACATTTCAGATTTTGAATCAAACAAAATTTTAATTCAGTATACACAAATATATGTGTATACACAAATATGCTGATACATTTAAAAGCATGACTATTGCAGAAGTTTTCCATTTTAGCATTTGCTAATGGAGATATAACCATAAGTTTCTAACTCTATGAGCTCTACATGGGAAATGGTTTGGACTTTGATGTTTCCTTTAAGCTTAAGACGTTATAATAAATTTATGAGCGGCAGTTATTACTAAGTCTCCATTATTTTGATTATAATCATTAAAAAAGACGAAGACTTACTACTACTAGTTTTTGTTCATTTTGTTTATTGGGGGATTTGAAGGTAATAACTTTATTATATAAAAATAAATTCTCGAGTGAAGTTGCTTGGTATTTTATTTTTAATTAATTTACTTTTTTGTTTTCAATACTTATTTCCATAAGATTTTGAGTTCCCAATTTTATCCCCATCTCTCCCCTTCCCCCACTCCAACACTCTGATTATTCTTTCCTTCTATCCGCTCCCCCCTTTTATCATACCCCTCCCTTCCCTTATTTCCATTTCCTCTAATTTCTTCTAGGGCAAGATGGATTTCTATAAACCCATTGCCTGTATATGTAATTTCCAAGTTGCATGTAAAAACTATTTTTAAAATTCGTTTTTAAAGCTTTGAGTTCCAACTTCTCTTCTTTCCTCTCTTCCCACCTATCCCTACCGAGAAGACAAGTAATTCAATATAAATTATACATGTGTAACTATGCAAAGTCCTTCCATAAAAGTCATATTGTGAAAGACTAACTATATTTTCCTCCATCCTATCCTGCCCCCCATTTATATTTTTTACATTTTCTAATTTATTTAACTTTTAACATTCATTTTCACAAAATTTTGGGTTCCAAAATTTCTCCCCTTTTGTCCCCTCCCCCCACCGCAAAATACCGAGCATTCTAATTGCCCCTATCACCAATCTGCTCTCTCTTCTATCATCCCTCTATGCCCTTGTCCCCATCTTCTCTTCTGTCCTGTAGTGCCAGATAATTTAATAAACAAATTATTTATTTAATAAATTAAATAAATTATTTATTCATTTTATATTTTCAACATTCATTTTGACAAAATTTTGAGTTTCAAATTTTCTCCCCATATCTCCCCTCCCCCCACCTCAAAACACTGACCATTTTAATTACTCCTATCACCAATCTGCCCTCCCTTCTAAAATCCCTCCCTTCCCTTATCCCCATCTTCTCTTTTTTCCTGTAGGGCAAGACAAATTTCTATACCCTGTTACCTCTATTTCGTATTTCCCTGTTGTATGTAAGAATAATATTCAACCGTTGTCACTAAAACTTTGAGTTCCAACTTCTCTTCCTTCCTCCCTCCTCACCCATCCCCACTGGAAAGGCAAGCAATTCAATATAGGCTATATATGAGTAGTTTTGCAAATGACTACTATAACAGTTATGTTGCGTAAGACTAACTATATTTTCCTCCATCATATCGTGCCCCCAATTTCTCCTATTCTCTCTTTTGACCTTGTCCCTCCCCAAGAGTATAGATTTCTAATTGCTCCCTCCTCCCATTGCGCTCCTTTCCATCATCATCCCCACCCTGCTTATCCTCTTCTCCCCCACTTTCCTGTATTGTAAAATAGATTTTCATATCAAAACGAGTGTTCATTTTATTCCTTCCTTCAGTCAAATGTGATGACTAAGCTTCATGTTTTCCCTCTCACGTCCCCCCTTTTCCCTTCAATAAAAAAGTCTTTTTCTTTCCTCTTTTATGAGAGATAATTTTCCCCATTCCATTTCTCCTTTTCTTCTCCAAATATATTCCTCTCTCACCCCTTAATTTTATTTTTTAGATATTATCCTTTCCTCTTCAACTCACCCTATGCTCTGTGTGTGTATACATACATATATACATATACATATATATCTGTGTGTGTTTGTGTGTGTATGTTTAATCCCACCAACTACCCAGATACTGAAAATACTTTTAAAAGTTACAAATATTGTCTTTCCATAAAATGTAAGTAATGTAAACAGTACAACTTTAGTAAGTCCCTTATGATTTCTCTTTGCTGTTCACCTTTTCATACTTCTCTTGATTTTTGTGTTTGAAACTCAGATTTTCTTTTCAGCTGTGATCTTTTCATCAAGAATGCATGAAGGTCCTCTATTTCATTGAAAGACCATTTTTTTCCCCTAAAGTATTATACCCAGCTTTGCTGGGTAGATGATTCTTGGTTTTCTTCCTAGTTCCTTTGAATTCTGGAATATCGTGTTCCATGACCTTCAGTCCCTTAATATAGAAGCTGCTAGATCTTGTGTTATCCTGACTGTATTTCCACAGTATTAGAACTGTTTCTTTCTAGCTGCTTGCAGTATTTTCTCCTTCACCTGGTAACTGTGGAATTAGTTTACAATGTTCCTAGGAGTTTTTCTTTTTGGATCTCCTTCAGGGGGTGATTGGTGGATTCTTTAAAGAGTTATATTGAATATCAGGACAGTTTTTCTTGATGATTTCATGAAAGATGATACCTAAGTTCTTTTTTTGCTCATAGTTTTCAGGTAGTAGCATGATTTTTAAATTGTCTCTCCTGGATCTGTTTTCCAGGTAAGTTGTTCTCCAATGAGATATTTCACATTATCTTCCACTTTTTTATTCTTTTGGGTTTTTTTTCTGCTTTCTTGGTTTCTCATAAGTTCATTAGCCTTCATGTATACCATTCTAATTTTTAAAGAACTATTTTCTTCAGTGAGCTTTTGAGACTCCTTTTCCATTTGGCTAATTCTGCTTTTTAAAACATCTTCTCCTCATTGGTTTTTTGAACCTCTTTTGCCAATTGAGTTAGCCTATTTTTAAAGATCTTATTTTCTTCAGCATTTTTTGGGTCTCCTTAAACAAGTTGTTGACTTACTTTTCTTGATATTCTTGCATCTCTCTCATTTCCCTTCACATTTTTTCCTCCAACTTTCTTACTTGATTTTCAAAATCCTTTTTGAGCTCTTCCATGGCCTGAGACCATTGAATATTTGGGTGTTTGGTATACAGAAGACTTGAATTATATGTCTTTCCTTGTTGGTAAGCATTGTTCTTCCTCATACAAAAGAATGGGAGAAGATATTTGTTCACCAAGAAAGTAACCTTCTACAGTCTTAATCTTTTTTCCCTTTTTTGGGCATTTTCCCAACCAATTACTTGACTTTTGTGCCCTTTGTCAAGAGTAAGGTATGCTCTGGGAATCTGTAAGATCTCTGTTCCTACAAGGTGGCACAAGCAAGCTTGTATGCTCTTCTGGGAGCAACCAGAAACTTTTGTGCCCAGAATCTGTGAGTAGTAGAGTTTCCTTTCCACAACCATCTGGTCTCCAGTTGCCCAAGGCCAACACTGGGGGCTGAGATTCAGATAAGTTGCTCATTTCCACCAGCTAATACATGTATATACAAAATATATATAATTTAAATAATGAATTATAATTTACATTAGCATGTAGCTAAACAATGTCTTATAATATGAAAAGAGTGTTTTTTTAATGACTATCTCAGCGGAATGTTTAAGGAGGAGGTGTCATTTGATTTTGGCTTCAAATATTGAATAGAAACCTGATTAGTAATCATAAAATCAAGAAATTGAACGTAGAAGGAAAATGTGAGCAAGCATTGGAAAATGTAAGTGGTATTTGAGAGGAGACTGCCTGGAAAATAAAAGAGAAAAGAGAATGTTATGATATAAGGTCAAAATGGCATTTTCACACAAGTTTATGGAAAATATTAAGTATCAAGAAAAGTGTCTAACTTTTTCTTAGTAGGTTGATTTACAGTTGTTAAGGGCAGCAAGTGTTCTCTTAAATTTTACTTCTTAATCTGGGTTTCAATTAAATACTTGTGCACAGTATTTTATAGACCCAAGACACAGAGGGAGAAAACAAAATCAAAATGAGTTGAATAGCTCTGTCTTCTCTTTTAATTTTCATGTCATTGACCATGAGCACCAACCCTATTTCTTCTTCAGTCTTCCTCTTCTCCTCAAAATGAATCATGTTGCCCTTAACAGTTTTCGCTAATCTCAACATATTTTTCTAATAATTACCGTTCCAGTCAGTATTTTTAAAATTTTCTTATGAGACTTAAAAGATATTTAATTTTTCTTCCTTCATTACACAATATATCTCTCCTTTCTGCCTGAATCAAAGAATCATCATTTCAGCAAAAATAATAAACGTATTAAACAAAACCCAGAAAATAATCTTATATTTCATCTTCATTGCTCCGATATCACCACAAAGAGAAGATAAAATATATTTTCTTGTTTCTTTTTGGGGGACTAAACTTGGCCATTATAATTACGTAATACTAAATCTTGACTTTTATATTTTCTTTTTCGACTTTCGTTGATAAAATTATTATGTATATAATTTCATTGTTTGCTTCCTTCACATAAAACATTCATTCTGTGTTACAAATTCAAATGGTAGATATTATCATGTAAAGTAGTGTACAAATTTGAACATTTGAATAACCCTATTATCTTTAATGGTTGAAGTTTTAACCTATTTCCTAAATAATAATAATGGATGTTTATACTCTAACCCTAAGTAAACTAACTTTTCCAGCCAATCATTATAAAATACTAAAGTATTTTATATTTACTTTAATACACTTTATCACTCTACTGCACTTAACTTATTTTACCATTTCAACCACATTTTTTTTAATTCTTCTTGAGTTATATTTATGAGTTTTGTAATAGGTTTCATAGCCTCTTTATCTATTGCAACTCTTTTGTGTCCTCATTACTTTTTTTTAAATCTTACTTCTCTGAGAGTTAGGAAGTAGAATTTGTATCAGTTTCAAAGCCTAGACATAGTTTTCTTTCAAATTTTCTTAAATGAATCACATTTTTACTCAATTTCACCTCTCCATAGGTCAATTAATTTGTTTTAAACCTTTCCAACTCACTTATATAGTACACTTCTCCTTAAATCAGAGGTGGGGAAACTGTTGCCTCAAGGAAGCTTGTGATCTTATAGGTCCTTCAGTATGCCCTTTTGAATGAGTCCAAATTTTACAGAACAAATCATTTTATTAAGGGAATTTTTTCTCTGAAGTTTGGATTCAAAATGCCATTCAGAGGGACACAGGCAGAGTCCTCTGCCTTAAATAATTCTTGTATGAGGTTTAATAATTTAATATGTGCTTTCAAGGATCCTTATATCCAGTTTAAAGGTCCGCATTTTCATTAAGATTGATACCACTTATTTAGAGCATGGACAGATATTTTGCAACTACTTCCTTGTGGCAAACCATGTGATGAAAAGGAGAGTTTTGATTGGCTGCAATGTCTAATCAAAGAGTGCATTGAAAGGGCATTAACCATAATTTCTCCTTTTCTTGTGATTTCTTCCTGCCTGACAGCATTCTTGGAAGAAAAGAGAGACACTGTTGTTAAAGAAAAGATCAAAGTCAACATGTCACTTGTAATATGGGTATCCACTCTATTCATTGACATTTGCATTGTTATTTTAGTTAAAAGAGGTTGCAAATTACTACAAATTGGTGAGCTTTTAGAGGTGCATGCTGGTATTTGTACTCATCCCGTCTTCTTTGAGGCACTAGAGATTGCTGCCCTCTTGAATAAACCCAGAAGATCCTCAAATATGGGCTCATCAAGTAGAAATGCTGCATTTGTTCATGAATTTAGTGGCATTAATGTTATTTGTAAAATTGTTTATTGTGAGCGTGGGTGACACAGATGACAATTTTTTTCTTCAAATAAATGTAAAGTTCAACTGGATAATCCGTGATGACTTTTTAAAATCTAAATTCCATGACGACTTAAATGGCATAACATTGCCTACAATATTTTTCAGTCTTGTCAAAATGGATGGTAGAGAGATTTATGGTTCTGTCCCACAGCTCTGATCCTGCACTGGTCTCATTCAGCCACAGCAGCATCAATTTTGTCCCAGACCCCCCCACCTCAACACACCAGGAAAAGATCCTGAGCTCCAAAGAGTGTGAAGCCAGCAACTGACAACACAAGGATCCCAGACATGCCTAAGCATTGCAGGTCAGCAGGGAAGATACTAGCATCGATGGGATTACCAACAGCTGAGCTTGACTATGCTGTGGCTCAGAAGAGACACCTTCTGTGGCCAGACAACCACTCCTCTACACTTAACAAGCTAGCTCCAGGATAAATGCTGGACAACCCAAAAAGACTTCACCAAGCCTCTGCTTTCCAACATCAGCCAGCTCAGCACCAGGTAAGCTGCACCATTTTAACTTCTAGCTGAAAGAACCACAGGCCACAGCACATAAGTCCTTAAGTTTTAGGCATAAGAACTGTGGACCAGAGCTCCCTATGCCTCAGCCACAGAGACCTACTTTAAAAGCCAAAAAAGAGTGATTGGAATGAATAAGAACCAAAACAGAGGGGAAAAGATCATAGAATGTTTCTTTGGGGACAAGAACCAAAACACAAATACCAAAGAGGTTAGAATTGAGACTGTACTGCCATCTGAACATTCAAAAGGGAATATGAACTGGTTGTAAGCACAAAAAGCATTCTTGGAAGAGTGCAGGAGAAAATAAATCATTAAAAGGAACAACTGGATAGCTGAAAAAGGAGATGCAAAAGTTAACTTAAGAAAAAAATTTGATAAAAATTGGAATTGGGCAAGTAGAACCTAATGAATCTATGACATCAAGGATCAGTCAATCAGAATCTAAAGATTGAAAAGACAGAAGATAATGTAAAATATCTAATTGGAAAAAAACAACTGACCTGGAAAACAGATCCAGGAGAGATAATCTAAGGATTATTGCTATACCAGAAAGTCATGATGACAAAAAAGAGCCTGGGCAATATCGTCCAATAAATCATCAAGGAAAATTACCCAGAAGTCCTAGATCCAAAAGGCAAAATAGTTATTGAAAGAATTAACCATTCACCTCCCAAAAGGGACCTCAAACTAAAAGCACCAAAGAATATCTTTACCAAGTTCCAGAACTATGAAGTAAAGGAGAAAATACTGCAGGCAGCCAGAAAGAAAAATAGCAAATGTCGAGGAGGTGCAGTCAGGATCGCATAGGACCTTGGAATTGGAATATGATATTCCCTTAAGGTAAAGGAGCTGGGACTACAACTAAGGATTAATTACCCAACCCAGGTAAGCATATTTATGGCAAGGAGATGGACATTCAACAAAATAAGAGATTTCCAGACCTTCCTAATGAAAAGGCCAGAACACAATAAATTCGATCTTCATACTCAGGTCTCAAGAGAGGCATAAAAAGGTAAACAGGGAAATAAAAAACTTGTTACTAGATGGTGGAAAACTGTTTACATCCCTAAAAGGGAAGATGATAATTGTTAATCTTGAGAATTGTATATTATTATAAATATAAAAGGGATATACATAGATAGAGTGGGTATAAATTAAATTATGTGATGATAAGCAGTATGATTTAAGGGTATGAAAGGATTGTAATAAGGTGATGTTAAAAGGAGGAGGAAGAAAAAATAAATTATATCACAAGAAGAGGAACACAAACATATTACAGTAGAGGGAAAGAGTGGGGAAGAGATGAGCATTGTTTGAGAGGTCCTTTCATCTGATTGGATTCAAGGATGGTACAACACATTCAGTTAAGTATAGAAATACCTCTAGCTGTATAGGCAGTAGGAGGGGAAGGGGGAAAGAAAAGGGAAGGGAAGCTAAAGGAGAGGGAAGAAGTAGTAAGGGAACGGGGAATTAAAAGGGAGGGGAGCTTTAAGAAGGGAAAGAAGACTGAAGAAAGCAATGGTCAAAAATTATAACTCTATTGTGGAGGGGAAGTGAGAAGGGAGAAGTAAAAGCATAAAGAAGGGGAAAGGGGATGGAGCAAAAGACAGAGATGGTGATCATAACTTTGAATGTGAATGGGATGAACTGTCTCATGAAATGGAGATAGTAGAATGGATTGAAAACGATAATTCAAGAATATGTTGTTTATAAGAAACACATTTGAAATGGGGACATACACATGGTAAAGGTATATGGTTGAAGTAGAATATTTTGTACTTCAGCTGATGTAAAAAAATGCAGAGGCAAAAATCCTAGTCTCAGAGAAAATAAAAGCAAAAATAAATCTAATTAAAAGGTTTGAGAAAGAAAAATATATCGTGCTAAAAGACACCATAGACAATGAAGCAATTTCATTGCTAGACATAAACATTCCAGGTGGTATGGAGTCCAACTTCTTGGAGGAGAAGTTAAGGGAGTTACAGGAAGAAATACACAGCAAAACAATACTAATGGGGGACCTCAAACTACCCCTCTCTGAACTTGATAAATCAAACCTCAAAATAAACAAAAAAGAAGTTAAGGAGTTTAATGAAACTTTGGATAGATAGACGTTATACATCTCTGGAGAAAACTAAACGAGGATAGAAAGGAATATACCTTTTCTCAGCAGTACATGAAACATATATAAAAATTGGCCATGTACTAGGCCATAGGAACCTCACAATGCACTGCAGAGAGGCCGAGATAGTCAATGCATTCTTTTCAGATGATAATGAAATAAACATTATATGTAATCAAAGGCCATGAAATTATAAACCAAAAATTAATAGGAAACTAAACAATCTGATCCTAAAAAATGAGTCATATATAACAATTTATAGAAACAATCAACAAATTCATTCAAGAGAACGATAACAATGAGACAAACTAACAAATATTATGGAATACTGTAAAAGCAGTCATTAGGGGAAGTTTTATATCTTCCAATGCCTATATGAAAAAAAAAATACAGAAAGAGGAGACTAATGAATTGAGCATGCAGCTGAAAAAGCTCGAAAAGGAACAAATTGAAAATCCCCAAGTGAATACCAATTTAGAAGTACTGAAAACCAAAGTATATGTTAATAAAATTGAAATTAAGAAGAGTATTGAATTATAAATAAAGCTAAGAGTTGGTTTTATGAGTAAAAAAGAAAACAATAACATTGATAAACCATTGGTCAATTTGAATAAAAAAAGAGAAAGAAGAAAACTAAATAACTGATATCAGAAATGAAAAGGGTGAACTAACCTCCAATGAGGAGGAAATTAAAATAATAATTAGAAATTATTTGCCCAACTGCATGCCCACAAATTGACAAGTTAAATGAGATGGACAATTATTTTGAAAAAAAATGTAAATTACCCAGATTAACAGAAGAGGAAGCTGAGTACCTAAACAATCCCACCTCAGAAAAAGAAATTGAATAAACTATCAATTTACTCCCTATGAAAATATCTCCAGGACCAGATGGATTTACAAGAGAATTTTGTCAAACATTTAAAGAACAGTGAATTCTAACACTACATCAACTGTTTGGGGAAAAGCAGAAGAAGGAGTCCTTCCAAATTACTTTTATGATGCAAATATGGTTCTAATATCTAAACCAGGAAGAACCATTATAGAAAGAAAATTGTAGAATAATTTAGCTAATGAATATTGATGCAAAAATTTTAAATAATATATTAGGGAAAAGAATATAGCAATTTATCACAAGAATAATACATTATGATCAGGTAGGACTTATACCAGAAATGCAGGGTTTTTTTTCAATATTCGAAAAAAAAACTATTAACATTATTGAACATATCAGCAACAAAACTAAGAGAAACCACATGATTATCTTAAAAATATCAAAAAAAAAAATAGTTTTTGACAAAACACAGCACCCATTCCTATTGAAAACACGGGAAAGCATAGGAATAAATGGAACCTTTTATAAAATAATAAGTGGAATCTACCTAAAACCATCAGTATATATTATTTGCAATGGGGACAAGTTAGATGCATGTTCAAGCTAGGGATGAAACAAGTATGTCCATTGTCACCACTGTTATTCAATATGGTATTTGAAATGTTATCTGTAGCAATAAGAGAAGAAAATGCAATTGAAGGAAATAGAATAAGCAAAGAAGAAACTAAGTTATCACTCTTTGTAGATAATATGATGATATACTTAGAGAATCTCAGAGAATCAAGTAAAAAACTACTTGAAATAATGAACAACTTTGGCAAAGTTGCATGTTACAAAATGAACCCCCATAAAACACCTGCATTTCTATGTATTGCTAACAAAGTCTAACAGCAAGAAATAGAAAGAGAAATCCCATTTAATATTACACTGGACACTATAAAATATCTGGGAGTCTACCTAACAGGCATTATATGAACACAGTTATAAAACGGTTTTTGCACAAATAAACTGAGATCTTATTAAACGAGAAACATTAGTTGCTCGTGGGTAGGCTGAACTAATATTATAAAAATGACAATTCTGCCTAAACTAATTTACTTTTTCAGTGCCATACCAATTAAACTACCGTAGAATTATTTTCTAGAACTAGAAAAAATAATACCAAAATTCATCTGGAAGAACAAAATGTCTAGAATATCAGGGGAAGTAATGAAAAGAAATGTTAGGAAAAGTGGACTAGCCTTATCAGACTTCAAATTGTATTGCAAAGCAGCAATCATCAAGGCAACTTGATACTGGCAAAGAAACACAGGGATAGACCAGTGGAATCTTTTAGGTGCCCAAGACATAGTAGTTAATGAATATGGAATTCTACTGTTTGACAAACCTAAGGAATCCAGTTTCTGAGATCAGAACTCACAGAAAAAAAAATGCTGGGAAAACTGGATAACAGTGTGGCAGAAACTGGGCATAGACCAATGTCTCACACTGCACGTAAGAATATATTCCAAATGGATGCATGGTCTAAGTATAAAGATTGATACTATAAAAAAATTAGTGGAGCAAGCAATAGTGAATTTGTAAGATTTACAGTGAATGGAGAAATGTATGACCCAACAAGAGATAGAGAACATTATGAAGTACAAAATGGATCATTTTGATTACGTTAAATGAAGAAGTTTTAGCACAAACAAACAAAATGTAACCAAGATTAGTAGGGAAGGAGAAAACTGGGAAAGAATTTTGGCATCTATTATCTGTGATTAAGGCGTCATTTCTATATATAGAGAGAAATACAGAGAAATGAGTAAAATGTACAAGAATGCAAGTCATTCCCCAACTGATAAATGGTCAAAGGATAAGAACAAGCAATTGTCAGTGGAAGAAATTAAAACTCTCTATAATCCTATGAAAAAAATGCTCAAAATTATTATTGACTAGAGAAATGCACATCAAAAGTACTCTGAGATACCACACCACACCTATCAGATTGGCTAACATGACAAAACAGTAAGATGATAAATGTTGGAGAAGATGTGGGAGAGGTGGAACACTAATTCGTTGTTGGTGGAGCTGCGAGTTGATTCAAACATTTTGGTGAGCAATTTGAAACTATATTCAAAGGGCTACAAAACTGTGCATTACCTTTGACCCAGCAATATCACTTCTGGCACTCTATTCCAAAGAGGTCATAGAAATGTGAAAGGGTCCCACATTTACAAAAATATTTATAGCAGCTCTCTTTGTGATGGCCAAACACTGGAAATCATTGGAATGCCCATCAATTGAGGAATGGCTGAACGAGTTGTGTAACATGAATGTAATGGAATGCTATTTTGCTATGAGAAACGATGAACAGGAAGGCTTCAGAGAAGCCTGGAGCGACTTATATGAACTGATGCTGAGTGAAAGGAGCAGAATCAGGTGACCTTTGTACACAGCAACAACCACAGTGTGTGAGGAATTTTTCTGGTACATTTAGTACTTCGCTGAAATGCATGGACTTAAAAAATTTGCAATGGACTCCTGAGGCAAAATGCCTTCCACATCGAGAGGAAGAACTATGGAATTGGAGCGCAGATAGTAACAGACCATTTCCTTTTGTGTTACATTTTGTTTTGTTTTATGGTTTTTACCATTCATTTTAATTGTTCTGTGCAACATGTGTTTAAAAGGAATGTAAGTATAGAACCTATATAAGATTGTATGTAATCTCAAGGAGGGAGTGGGCGGGGGGAATGAGGGAGGGCAGTGGAAAAAATCTAAGATATGTGGAAGTGATTGTCAAACATTAAAAGCAAACAATTCTATTTTTAAAAAATGAAAAAAAATATTAGAATATAGAGTTCACATTTACTAATTGGGGCCTAAAATAATGTAAAGGGACTTTCAATACCATGGCTGGGAAGAGGTTGTGTATAAATTTAATTCCTTCTCACCACCTCAAAACAGAAATTTACTGAAGAAATAAAAAAAATATTAAGAGTGACACTTATAATGATATGTAGAAATTCCATTGTGTGGAATAAAATAACTCACAGAGATTGAATAAACAAGCAAAATATGACAGTAGTACAATGTGAGGTAATCATAAAGACTAAAACAAAGGCAATTTAAAATTTTAGGAAAAAGGAGTGGTTCTGAAATAAAGATAGTCATGCTTTGAGAAAGTATAATGAAATGTCCAAAAGAATCCTTCAGAAGTTGGGCAAGATTCAAGAAAAATCAAAGAAGAGGATTAAAAAAAAGCAAGGATGGATGAAATTTTACTTACAATTTCAATGTTATAACAAAAATGGTGGAATAAAAATAAAAGAGGGGAAAATTGGAAAAAAAATGGGTGGTGCAAGAGTTGATTCCCAGTCTTCCAACTTTTATTATAGAATTATTCCATTAACTGGTGTTTCAAATATTTTTTGTTTTTCTCATTTATGACTTCATAAGAACTCTCATGTCAGGCTTACTTTTTTAATTTTTGTTTAGCATTTTATTTTTATCAATTTACATGTAAAAACAATTCTTCACATGTATTTTTAAAAATTTGACTTCAGAATTCTCTTTCTTTCTCCCTCCCCTCCCCTTCATTGAGATCGCAAGCAACTCAATATAGGTTATATATGTGTATATACTTCCATAATAGGTATTGAAAGAAAACGTTGACCAAACAAGCAAAATAACTCGAGAAAAAATAAAGTTAAAAAGGTATGCTTGAGTGTACGTTGAAATGCTATCAGTTCGTTCTCTAAGAATACATAGCATTTTTTATTATATAATCTTCTGAGTTGTCTTGGATCATGGTATTTCTGAAAATAGCTAAGTCATTCACATCTGATCAACTTATAATAGTGCTGTTTTGTTGTACACAGTAAATTTCACTTTGAATCAACTCAGGGAAGTTTCTCCAGGACTTTCCTAGAGAATCCTTCTCATCATTTCAATTCCTCTAGCACAACTCTCTTCTATCACCATTAAATACCACAAGTACTTCAGCCATTCCCCAAGTAGTGATCATCCCCTCATTAACGAATTATTTCTACACATCTATCTATCTATCTATCTATCTATCTATCTATCTATCTATCTATCTATCTATCTATCTATCTATCTATATGACTTAAATACTAAAACTTAAATACATAACTTGAAAAAAGGAAACATACAAACTTAAATATTAAAACAAAAAATAAGAAAATTAAAAAGTATCATTTTCTCAACTGAACATAAGAGAAGATTCAAAATACATAACAACAAATTTTCATTTCTAAAAGCTCATGTAATAAGTGCTATGTGATGTGTCTTTTATTTATTTCCTTTTAGGCTATATTTTGTTCTCTGTTATGCAATTTTTACTTTGCTCCTATTTTCCATTCACCCTCCATCTTGACACTACAATTAAACATGAATATATTTACATATGGATGTATAGATATATAATGCACATATGCATAAATTCGAACAAATACATATATAAACATGTACTTTCCCTAATAGATTCTACTCCTAATCTTTTTTTTTTTTTATATGTATCTCGTATTTCCTATCTCTCTTTACTCTTCCACTTTATTTTACCTGGCCTTCCTATTACTTACCCTATGCCCCCCCAATGATTTCTCCCTTATTCTCCCATTCTCACTAATCTAAATGCCCTTTTGTGTCCCCAGTTAACCTATTCCCTCCGTCATCCCTCTAAAGATCCCTCTTTTATCCTCTCATTCCCATTCATCTTAACACTCTTCTCTATCCCCATTTAAACTATTTCTTTTTGCTCCCCTATAAAGATCCCTCCCTTATCCTTTGCCCTCTCCCTATCCTCTTAGCATTTTATTTCTTTCTAAATTTATAAGATTTTTCATAATCTTCTAGCTGTATATGCATTGTTCACTCTTGAAACCATTCCAGAACCAAGTATGTTTCCAGAACTAATATTTCTCCTTCCTCCATCTAATTCCTTTATATCTGCTCTTCATCTAGCACCTCATTTATATAAGATAATTAGACGTTTTAGCTGTTCCTGAATGGTTTTACTTTTCAAAATCATATCATGCATAGCTCTACCCCTATCTTTTTTAAGAACTACCCAATTACTAATAAGAATCTTAGACATATGCTTTATATGTCAAAGATTAACAGTCTGTCCATGTCGGGTCCCTTGAAATTGGTTTTACTATATACCTTATATTTCTCTGGTCTCTTGTATATCAAATCTTCTATTAAGTTCAGGTTGTTGTTTTTCAGACAAAGTCTTGAAAGTCTGATATTTCATTAAATGTTCAGTTTTTTTTTCCTTCAGAATTATGCTTAGCTATGGTGGGTATGATATTTTTAACCAGAAGCCTGATTTTTGCTCTTCTGTATACAGTGTTTCAAAGTGTCTGGGTTTTAGTGTCATGCTTCACAGGTCTTGAGCGATTTCAATTACAGCACAACCATAGGTTAATTGTTGGGTGTGTTTGTTTCTTAATACTTTATCCTTGAATTTGGCTATAATATTCCTGTAGGTTTTCCCCAAAGGATCTCTTTCAGTATGTGATTGGTGATTTTTTTCTATTTCTTTCCTATCGTGTTCTCATGCTTCAGAAAAGTTTTTCGTTAATTGTTCCCTATATTATTTTAGCCAAATTATCTTTTATGGCTGAATAAATTATGATATATGAATTTAATGCAATATTATTGAGCCATAAGAAATGATGAACGAGAAGACTTCAGAGAGGCCTGGAAAGACTTATATGATCTGATGCTGAGTGAAAGGAGCAAAACCAGGAGAACTTTGTGTTCAGCAACGACCACAGTGTGCGAGAGTTTTTTCTGGTAGACTTGGATCTTCATAGCAACTCAAGGACATAAAAAAAAAAAAAATTCTCAATGGCCTTATAAGGCAAAATGCCTTCCACATTCAGAAAAAGAACTATGGAATTCAATAGCAGAACGTAGTAGATCATTTGTGTGTGTGTGTGTGTGTGTGTGTGTGTGTGTGTGTGTGTGTGAATGTGTCTGTTATGTTTTGGTCTGCTATATGGTTTCTCCCATTTATTTTACACAGCATGACTATACTGAAAATGTATTCAATAGGAATGTATGTGTAGATCCTACGTAGAATTGTAGGCCATCTTGGGAGGGAGGGGGGTGGTAGGGGATAGATAGGGGGGAAATATCCTAAGTTTTATGGTAGTGATTTTAGAACATTAAAAATAAAAAAAAAATTAAAAAAATTCTCTTTTGATCACAGTCTTAATGTAGTCTGATTATCCTAATGTTTTTCTCTTCTTGATCTGTTCAGATAAGTTTGTTTTTTTTTCTCTCATGAGATGTTTCATATTCTTTTCTTTTTTTGTTAGCTATATTTTAGTTTATGATTCCTTGATCTCTTATACTTCTGTTGGCTTTCCTTTTCCCCATTCTGATTTTCAAGAAGTCATTTTCTTCTTTAAAATTCTCGTTCTCTTTTTTTCTAATTGTTTCATTTTATTTCAAAATCTTTTTCTCTATTTTTTTCAGTTTTTCCTCATTCTCTATCATTTGACTCTCACAGAGTAGTTTTTGTTCTCCTATGAATTCTTTTTGAGTAAGTGACAAATTACCATTACATTTTGGGTAGATGACAGATTATTTTCCTCAATATTTTCCTCTGAAGATGAACACCAGACTTCTCTGTTCTCAAAGTAACTTTCCATGGTTGGATTATTTCTCCTTTGTCTGGGCATTTTTTTTTTTTTGGAATAGCTTAGTTTTTTAAATCACCTCCATTCCCAGGGTATGAGGCATGGTACCTTTGACCTCAGATTCTCCTTCAGCTCTCCCCTCTGGCCTGAAACTCCAACCAAGCCCTTCAATTTCCTGTAAGTTCCCCAAGATAGCAGCATCCACAAGTCCCTACTTCGGCACTCATGGGAAGTTTGCTGGTTCCTTTTCACCACTGCTGTTTCTCTAAAGTTTCTGAGGGGAGGTTCCCGCCATCTTCCTGGCCTCAGTTGTCCAACTCTCTTTCCTCTCCAGAAGGTAAATGTTCCTGTAGCTGAAGTTGAGGCAACTCCCAACTCTACTAACTCGAAAGCTTTCTACTTGTTGTATAAGGGTTCATAGTATGGAAGTGTTTACTCTTCACTGGGACCAAATCTTCTCTTGCAATTTTTATTCAAATCTTCTTTGATTGTCCCAAGAGGACAACTGTTCTTCTCCTATTCTTATTTGTTTTACCTGCTCTATATTCAACTTAAGGGTTCATTTTATCTCTTTATGGTGAAAAACCTTGTAAGCTTAGAATTTTTCTGACATAACCTGGATCTTCCCAGAATCATCCCTAATTTTCCAATTCTTTACCAAGAGAAAAGCGTTTCTACAAGTATTTTTGTACATATAAGCCATAAAAATACATGTACATGTGTACATAAAAATATTTTTTGTTTCAATTTTTTTCTTTTTCTCCCGGTGTTTATTTATGTATTTTAGTTTTCAACATTCATTTCCACAAAATTTTGAATTACAAATTTTCTCCCCATCTCTCCCCTTCCTCTGCCCCTAATACCTTGCATTCTGATTACCCCTTCCCTCAATATACCCTCCCTTCTATCACACCCTTCCCTTCCCTTATCCCTATCTTCTTTCTTTTCTTGTATGACAAGATTTATTTCTATATCCCATCACCTGTATTTCTTATTTCCCACTTTTATGCAAAAGCAATTCTCCCTTCCTCCCCCTGCCCCACATCTGTCCTTACTGAGAAGGCAAGCAATTCAATATAGGTTACATATGTGTAGTTTTGCATAAGATTTCATATTAATCATTCTGTGTAAGACTAACTATATTTTCCTCCATCCTATCCTCTTCCCCATTTATTCTATTTTCTCTTGTGACTTTGTCCCTCCTCAAACGTGTTTACTTCTAATTATTCCCTCCTCCCATTTGCCCTCCCTTCTATCACCACCCCCATCCAACTTCTCCCCTTCTCCCCTAGTTTTCTATAGTGTAAGTTAGATTTTCATACCAAATTGAGTGAGCATGTTATTCCCTCCTTAAGCCAAATGTGAAGAGAGCAAGCTTCACTTTTTCTCTCTTATCTCCTCCATTTTTCCTCCATTTGGAAAGCTTTTTCTTGCCTCTTTTATGAGAGATAATTTGCTCCATACCATTTCTCCCTTTCTTCTCCCAATATATTCTTCTCTCACCCTTTAATTTATTTTTTTAGGTATCATCTCTTCTTATTCAACTCACCCTGTGTTCTGTCTATATCTATATGTACATCTATATCTACATATAGTTATAGATATACTGTGTGTATGCATGTGTGTTTGTGAGTATATGTGTGTAATGCCTCCAACTACTGAGAAAAGTCTCAAGAGTTGCAAATATTTTCTTTCTATGTAGGAATGTAGAGAGTTCAGCATTAGAAAGTCCTTCATGATTTCTCTTTTCTGTGTACTTTTTCATGCTTCTCCTGATTCCTGCATTAGAAAGTCAAATTTACTACTCAGTTCTGATTTTTTCATCAAGAACCCATGAAGATTCTCTATTTCACTGAATGACCACTTTTTAACCTGAAATATTATACTCAGTTTTGCTAGGTAGGTGATTCTTGGTTTTAATCCTGGTTTCTTTGACTTCTGGAATATCATATTCCAAGCCCTCAATCCCTTAATGTAGATGCTGCTAAATCTTGTGTTATCCTAATTTTATTTCCAGAATACTTGAATTATTTATTTCTGACTGCTTGCAATATTTTCTCCTTGACCTGAGAACTCTGGAATTTGGCTACAAAATTCTTAGGAGTTTCTCTTTGCAGCCCTCTTTCAGGAGATGATCAGTGGATTCTTTCACTCTTTATTTTGCCCTGTGGTTCCAGAATATCAGGGCAGTTTTCCTTGATAATTTCATGAAAGATGATGTCTAGGGTCATTTTTTTTTTTGATCATCGCTTTCAGGTAGTCCCACAATTTTTAAATCATCTGCTCTAGATCTATTTCCCAAGTCAGTTGTTTTTCCAATGAGATATTTCACATTACATTATATTTTTTTTCATTGGTTTCTCATAAAGTCATTAGCTTCCATCTGCTCTGTTCTAATTTAAAAAAAAAATATTTTCTTCAGTGAGCTTTTGAACCTCCTTTTCCATTTGACTAATTCTGCTTTTTAAAGCATTCTTCTCCTTATTGATTTTTTGGCCTCTTTTGCCAATTGTTAGCCCATTTTGAAAGATGTTATTTTCTTCAGAACTGTTTTTGTGTCTTTTTAAGCAAGCTGTTGACTCACTTTTCATGATTTTCTTGCATCACTCTCATTTCTTTTCCCAATTTTCCTCCACCTCCCTTACATGATTTTCAAAATCCTTTGTGATCTCTTCCATGGTCTGAGATCATTGTATATTTATTTTGGAGGTTTGGGATGCAGAAACCTTGAATTTCTCTAATGGTATGCATTGTTCTTCCTCTTCTGAAAGGATAGAAGAAAATTCCTGTTTACCAATTACGCAGCCTTCTATAGTCTTATTTTTTCCCCTTTTTGGGCATTTTCCCAGTCAGTTACTTGGATTTTGAGGCCTTTGTCTAAAGTAAGGTATACTCCGGGGACCTGTGAGTTCTCAGTTCCTCCAAAGTGGTACACTCAAGGGAGAGGAGTTTACTCCTCTCCTGACCTACACACTGGTCTGGGAGCAACCAAAAACTGTTCTGCCCAGAATCAGGTCCTTTTCTTTTTCAAAAATAACTTTTGGAACATAAACCTAGTATTTGTCTTGTTTGGTCAAAGGATGTGCATAGCTTTATAGATGTTTAGGCTTTGTTCCCAATTGCTCTACTGCGTGTTTTAATGAGTTCAGAGCTTCACCAATAGTTTATTAATGCACCATTTTTCCCACATCTCCTCCACATTTGTGATTTGCCTTTTCTGTCCTATTAGTGCCTCTAATATGTATGAGAAAATACCTCAAAATTGTTTTCATTTGAATTTATCCTATCAATAATGAGTTGCAGCATATTTTCATATGGCTATAATTAGCTCTGGTAACTTCATTTGAAAAGTGTTAAAATATTTGGATCATTTATCCGTTTGTTAAGGGATCTTTTTTGTTAAATATGTTTGAGAAATGAGCTCTTTATCAGAGAAACTTGTTTAATTTTTTGCAGTTATTATTGCTAACCTCATTTTCCTTCATCCTATGCTCCTGTTAATTCCAGTTTTTCTCCTTTCTCCTTGTCCCTGCACAAAAGTCTTTTGCTTCTGACTACCCCATCTCCCAGTCTGGCCTCTCGTATTTCATCCCATCCTATTTTCGTATCCCTTTCCCATGCATAGTAAGGCAAGTAAGATTGATTCCAATACTCAATTGAGTATGTATGCCTCTAATTTTTCTTTTAAATTATTTCAGCTTCTTACAAAAAAGGCATAATTAATTTCAAGGATGTGCTTTTGTTAATAGAATCAAATGAGGATGAATTTTTCCTTCAAAATTCATCTTAAATGCCACCTTATTAATGACACATTTGATTATTCACTCCTTCTGATACCTTAACACCTCCAATAATAAAAATAAAAAATATATAATTTATAAACACACACACACAAACACACACATACACACACACACACATACATATGTTTCATCAATGTAGGGAGCTCCTAGTTAGCAATGTCCTGTATCAATGCAGACTGACACTTTTTCTCCAACTCACCATCATTGTGCATTCCTTAGGTTTCCTGAGAAACTAAGTGGCTTTTCAAAGTTCACACAGGCATTATGCAGAAGAGATAGAGCCTCAACTCAGATCTTTTTTATTTTGAGATCATCTGTCTACTCACTTTGACAAAATTTCCCCTTTGCCTAAATAAGTCATATTTTTATGCCCTCGTCTATGTGCATGCTATCTTTGCTAATAATAGAATGTAAGTTCCTTGAGTGTAAGAACCATTTTGTTGTTGTTGTTGTTGTTTTTTAACTCTTAGTATCTAATACAATTCCTGGAATGTAGTAGGCAAAGAGAAACGCAAGTTGATTGATAAAAGTCACTTTTTTATATATTTGTTCAAGTCGCAGGAACTCTAAAGGCTATTATTGTGTTTTATTCTACCACTCCAGCTTTTACACATCTGGTCCTGTCTAAGATTAAGCCAATAACTACCTTGTCTTTGGTCCTTAAATACTTTGTTTTACCTTTTAATGTAGAAAATATTTCTCTTCAGTGCCCTTCTCAGTTCCTCCTTTATTACCTCACCTCCTCTCATCTTTCCCATCACCCCCAACTGTTCAATCCTCTTACGCTGCCCACTTGCTTCTGAGAACCTACTCTAAAGAACTCCACGTATATTTCCCAGGCAGTACCCTACAACATGTGTCTTAAATATCATGTTCAACATTCATTAGTGCCATACTAAGAGACTCGCTAGTTAATGTAGCACATTAATTTAAGTTGAGGGAATGAAGATTTACCGTATTACAGCATTAGAGCATTATTTTCATTTTAGTCCTGACTTTCAGGGTCTTAATCCAAAGGAATGAGGAACAGAAACATCATGGCACAGTAGCAAGAGCACTAGATGTGGTGGCAAAGTACCTGAGTATAAATCTTCCTTCACATATTTAGTTACTTTGTGAATGTGAGAAACTTATTTCACTTAACTAGGTCTCTATGTACTCAAATATTTTAAAAATGCATCATTAAATTAGATTCCCTCTGAAATTCCTTACAACTCAAGATCTATGACCCTATAATTTGATGATTACATATCTATAGCAGGAAACAAAAAAAGATTTTGTTTTTTTAGTTAGGTAAGGGAAGGAGTTTGACATAAAAGTTACTCCACATAATGCTTCATACTAATTTTGTGCAAATCTAAACTTTTGAAAATATAACAATGCCTTCATTCACCATTTGTAGAATGTTATACTATACTTCACCCCTAGAACATACAAGGCTGTGGTTACATTTAAACACCTCTTAAACTTCCTTTTGTTGTAACTCAGAAATCTATTCTTATATCCTGTTTCATTGATTAATCCCTCATTTATTAATATGTATTGTTTCTTGGCATTAGAAGGTAGAGTCTGAAAACTTTACACCTTGGAAATATGGAGAAGACAAGAGGGCCATTACTCAGCATGAGCTGTAATGTATTTTTGTTGTTATTCAATCAATCAATAATTTCAGACTGGTCATGACCTTGTGGACAAACTGTCAATGGTGTTTTCTTGGCAAAGATACTGGACTGGTTTACCATTTTCTTCTCTTCTATTGATCCAGTGGGTCCTCTTGCCAGGCAGAGTTTTTAGTGATTGACTCAGGTTCTTAATTTAATGTCTGAGGCTGGCTTTGAATTCAGGTAACCCTAATACCAGGTCCAATGCTCTGTCTATTGAGCTATCAGTTAACTCATAATACATTTTACAAAACAGTAAAGAACAGATGTTGAATTCTTTTGAAAGCCAAAAATGGGTAGATATCATGCTGATTCACAGTTATTGGAGATGGATTATTTCCTCTCATGCATTTTCATGATTTGAATGAACAGATTAATGAGCTCAAAAAACCATATCTAAATTCTACATGAAGCACATGCTTTAACTCTGCAACAAAGTTAGCTAGCTCAAAGTTTTCTAGAGGCAGATATTATGAGGTCATGACTACAGTTTTTTTCTCTAGGAAGTTCCCATTAACATTAATATGAACTGCATTAGAGAAGATTAGTGAAGATTAGTGAGGTCCATTTGTGTTAACAGAAATTAAGCATAGGAATGAAAAGGAGAGAGTAGGCTTCCTCAGTCTTCAAAAGTGTAAAAACTGAAGATGTTTTTATTGAAGCCAATACATTCCAACCAACGTCTGCAGTAGCACTCAGAGTGTACGAGTAGGAGTCAGTGCATATTTCCATTTAAGAAAAGTTAGCCCTGAATATATGTCATAGCTCTTGCCACTTTTGTCAGTATTCATGGCTTCCAACAAGTAGTGACGCTCAAGTCATTTTTTCCCTGCTGGCTGGATGATGTCACCTATTGACCACTTAGTTCCTCATTGCTACGTGCTTATTTTTTCCAAAGCATAAACTGGTACTCAAATAATGATCTCAAAGAAAAAGCAGAGCTTTCATTTGTTTGTTTGTTTTTTTTAAAGACTGAGAATCCTCATCTTTCTTGCCTATTCTGAGAGGAAGGCTGTCATTCATCAACTCAGTCGTAATATGGGTTAGCACAGGAGTTTTACTTGCGCCAATTCTGACCTGAAATGGCTTATCCCTTGTTAGGCAGACTTTGGGTCCAACACTCCTTGGGGATCACCATCCTATTACCTTAGGGTAGACACAGCATCAGGTCTAGATCTCTGTAGCTTAGTACTCCCAAATTCACTATATACTATGTACAAAATTTCTTCTTATAACGATTACATGTAAGTGCTAATGCTAGTAAACCTACTGGTAAAAATAATTTTTAAAATGCACCAATTTCACAAGGACTGTTGTGTTAGTTAGCAAATAGGATAATCTCACCTATTAAATGTAAAAAAACAATATTTGCCAACTTGTGATGGAACAGACATGTAATTCATAGTGTATCTTTTCTGTCCTTTAATTTTTTTTTACTTTTCTATTTTGGTTTGGCTAAGAAAGATACTATTTTGACAATTATAATTGTGTACATTTAATTCATTTTATAATTTAGATAATCCCATATTCCTGACCAATGTCATTACAGCATCTTTGTTAAACCAGCTGCACGGGAACATAAGAAGAGTAAAAATGTGAGCTATTGCTAGATTACTTTTGATTAGGGAGATATTCACCTTTCAGTGAACCCATAGATAATTATGATTAAAAAGGAAATTATAGGAAGGGAGCAGAGAGAGGGAAGGAGGGACAGAAAGAAGTTTGTTTATGACTCATGTCCACACAATGCAGAATGACAGAGCCAGGTTATTTATATCATTAGTAAAAAAGAATAAATTGCTTAATTATTCTCTTGTAGGAAAGTAGGGTATGATAAAAATCTAGAAGGTCTCCTCTGTAGATATTCATGGTAGAAAGGTAAAGAATAAATATGACTAATGCTTTAGGTTTAAAATTTTTAAACAGAAGGAGGGAGTTCACTAATGGGCATGATATTAATGTACATCTTGATAGAGAACTGCATTCCTAGTTTTGTTTGTCATTGATCCCTTTGGTAGTCTGGTGAAACCTGTGGATCATTTTTCTGAACAATTTTCTTAAGTGCATAAATAAATAGGACTACAAAGGAAACCAAATACTTTAAATGTAGTTATAAATTGTTAAAAACAAATCACATCTCATATAGCAACATTTCTATAAGTGATTTTAATAACTAACAGATAACAGATATGAAACAGTATTGAATATAAATGTGATTTTCAAATATCTGAAAAATTCAAGTGTAATTTATATTATTAAATCACAGATACTGCTATTGTTATTATTGTTGTTTTTGTGTATACTTGTAATTAAATAAAATTATAAATTTCATTTAGAAATAAAAAAATAAAGATGTAATTTATTGTATCTCTTCAAGTTCAGGATATTGATTACATGCACCAATCTATTGCACACAATGTTAAAAATCCCTGGCATCAGTTTTCTATTTGGTGTATGATTTTTACTACTTAAGCACAGTTTTGTCTCTACAGCTATGTATCATAGCAAACAGTCCCATTTAAGGGATTAGGGAGAAAATATCTAAAGTGAGAACTTATCCTTGACAATCTAGGGCAATTCTAATTGCAAGGAAGAAATGTGGTTGCGAACAAAACAGTCAATGAGAGATGATATGTTCTAATTTTCTGTGTGGGAAATATAGTTGCCATTAACATACCAAATCCGAAATTGTTGTAATAGGAGAAAACACTGAGTGTAGAGCAATCTGCTGCAAAGGTAATTTAAATAGGAAGGTCTTTCTCATTCATTAACAGGCCAATGTGACCTGCCTGGGTCACATGGAAGTCTCAGTTACATGGAGCCTGTGGTGGGAGGAACTTGCTGAACAGCTGGCATAGGAAGGGTGGAACAGGAATACGTGGAGCTAGAGGAGAGCTGAAATGAAGTTACTCATGAGATCAGTCAGTTCTTGGAAGGATACAGGCAAGCAGGCGACTGGCTAACATGAGTGAAAGGTCTGGTTGGAGATTTTGAATAAGGGAACCTGCTTGTGATTTGTTAAAGGAAGCTGTTTTGTGGGAAGCCCTGCAGGGGAAAGGCTTGGGGATGGTGTTGTCCTCTGCATTATTATTAAGGATGGATTTTGATTGCTATGATTGATTTAGCTTTCTAGTGTCGAAATAAATGTTTTGACTCTGTCTTCCATGTGGACAGCCTATTGTATTTCGTGATCCACAGTTGTGCCAGGATATTCATGCCCTCGATAGGCTCTGTGAATATCACATTGGTGCTGCACTTTTCTCTTATGTGTTACTTGATGAAGTGTCTTACACATCTAATGCATTCTTTAGTTCCAGTTTGCTGATACTTTGGTTTTGATGCTCTTTGCCCACTTGAACTGATAGCTGATCATTTGTATCACTGAATCTGTATTCTGACACTCACTCTTGACTTCTCTAATGTTAACCTCCCTTCCTTAGCAGAATATTTTCCCAAAGTTCCACCAATCTTTAGAAACATCATAGGAGGAGTTAGGTGGTGCAGTGGATAGAGCACCAGTGCAGGAATCAGGAGGACCTGAGTTCAAATCTCATCTCAGACATTTGACACTTAATAGCTGTGTGACCTGGGGCAAGTCACTTAACCCCAACTGCCTCATCCTGGGTCATCTCCAGTCATCCTGATGAATATCTGGTCACTGGATGCAGATGGCTGTGGAGGAGAAGTGAGGCTGGTGACCTGCAGAGCCCTCCCTCACACAAAACAAAAGGCAAATCCAAGTCATGTCATTATTTCTCTGATGGCACGGTATTCTTTGGCAGTCAAGGATGAACACACAAACAGAAACATCATGAACTACCATGAGAAAGTTTCTGCTCTTGACCACTATCCAATTCCAGGTGACTGAAGTTAGTCACTAAAATTTTTGTCTTGCCTGCATGCTATAATATGCCAATTTCCATAGAACTCTGAAATATTTTAATAATTGTATATTGTGTTTCTGTTAACAATATTTATTTTCTAGGTTCCAGATTTATTTCCTCTCATTCTTGCCTTCTCAAGAAAATACCATTCTAGACAAGCCATGATCATTTGATCACTTTGATTAAATTGTGTAACTTACTATGCCTTAGTTTAAAACTCTGTAATTGCGTTTGAAAATTTTCTGGTTGCCCCTTCAATCTGATTTCATTATCTAATTAATGGATACATTGTCATACAGACAGAATATACTATAAATATAATTGACTCTTTATGTAGTAATTGCACCAGTGGAAGATACAACTGTTTTTAAAATTGTATTGTGAACTACACACCTCTAATACATTAACTCAGTATTGTTAGGTAGGCACAAATAGAAAACACATTCAGTATTTGATGCGTTTCAATAGTATTTAACACACTAAACCCATTTAGGAATTGGGAGAGTATTTGACATGTGAAAAATTTGACTCATATTTATTCTGAAAATCCTCAGAGAATATTGTTGAAAATGTAGAACACGTTCAAAATAATCCTGTTGTTCAGTCCTAAAGTTCTTCCTGCCACCACAACCAAAAACGATGTAGTCTTTGCACCTCTTTTTTCTTTTAGTTCATATCAAATAATAATGCTTTATTAATACGTTTGCAAAGATGACCAAAACATTGATATTTTTATTTATCTCTGGATCTTGTGTTTCTTGACTCAGTAGTAAACATGTTTGCTTAGGACAATGAACATCTAGGTCGTACTTTTGCTCGTCCATTTCAAAGTTGCTGCAATTGAGAGTGTGTAAATGGGATATGACATGCTAATAGAATCCATTCATTACAGTGTAGCAAGAAATTTAATTTTTGAAAATTTATTTATTTAATTTTAGATTACAACTTTCCTTTCCACAAAATTTTGAGTTCCAATTTTCTCCTCATCTCTCCCCTCCCCCCACCCAATTACATCTTGCATTCTGATTAGCCCTTCCCTCAATGTGCCCTCCCTTCTAACACATCCTTCCCCTTCCTTATCCCCATCGTCTCTCTTTTCTTGTAAGGCAAGATAGATGTCTATACCCGATTACCTGTATTTCTTATTTACCAGTAATATGCAATAACAAATCTCAGCATTCATTTCTAATATTTTGAATTCCAACTTGTCTCTCTTCCTACCTCCCCATCTATCCCCACTGAGAAGGCAAGCAATTCAATACAAGCTATACGTGTGTCCCTTGGAAAAAGACTTTCATAATAGTAATGTTGTGTAAGACTAACTATATTTCTCTCCAACCTACCTTGTCTCCCCTTTCTTCTATTCTCTCATTTCACCTTGTGCCTTCCCAAAGTGTTTACTTCTAGTTACTCCCTTCTCCTATTTGTCCTCCCTTCTATTATCCCCCTCACCCCACTTTTCCCATTCTCCCCTACTTTCCTATAGTGTAAGATAGATTTTCATAGCAAATTTACTGAACATATTATTCCCTCCTTAAGTCATATGAAGAGAGTAAGCTTCACTTTTCCTTTCTCACCTCCTCCCTTTCCACCTTTATTGAAAAAGGTATTTTTGTCTCTTTTATGAGTGATAATTTGCCCCATTCTATTTCTCCCTTTCTCCTCTCGTCCCTTAATTTTATTTTTTATAGATATGATCACTTCTGAATGAAGTCAACCTGTGCGCTCTCTCTCTCTCTCTCTCTCTCTCTCTCTCTCTCTCTCTCTCTCTCTCTCTCTCTCTCTCTCTCTCTCTCTGTGTGTGTGTGTGTGTTTCTCTTTCTGTGTGTGTGTGTGTGTCTGTGTGTGTGTGTGTGTGTGTGTGCAATCCCACCACCTAGGCAAATACTGAGAAAAGTCTCAAGAGCTACAAATATTATCTTTCCATGTAGGAATGTAAACAGTTTACCTTTAGAAATTCCTTTATGATTTCTCTTTCCTATTTACCTTTTTATACTTCTCTTGATTCTTTTGCTTGAAAGTCAAATTTTCTCTTCGCTTCTAGTCTTTTCATCAGGAATGTTTGAAAATCCTTTATATCATTAAATGACCATTTCTTACCCTGAAGTATTATGCTCAGTTTTGCTGGGTAGGTGATTCTTGGTTGTAATCCCAGTTCCTTTGGCTTCTGGAATGTCCTATTCCAAGTCTGTTGATCCCTTAATGTACAAGCTGCTAGATCCTGTGTTATCCTGATTGTATTTCCACAATACTCGAATTATTTCTTTCCAGCATCTTCAATATTTTCTCCTTGACCTGGGACTCCGAAATTTAGCCACAGTATTTCTAGGAGTTTCTCTTTTCTGCCTCTTTCAGGAGGTGATCGGTAGATTCTTTCATTATTTATTTTGCCCTCTGCTTTGAGAATATCAGGACAAGTTTCCTTGATAATTTCATGAAAGATAATGTCTAGGCTCTTTTTTGTATCATGAGTTTCAGGTAGTCCCATAATTTTAAATTGTCTCTCTTGTATCTACTTTCCAGGTCATCTGTTTTCCTATGAGATATTTCACATTATCTTCTATTTTTTTCATTCTTTTGCTTTTGTTTTGCAATTTTTTAGTTTGTCACATAGTCATTTGCTTCCCTCAGCTCCACTCTCATTTTGGAAGAACTATTTTCTTCAGTGAGCTTTTCAACCTCTTTTTCCATTTGGCAGATTCTGCTTTTTAAATTCTTCTTCTCCTCATTGGCTTTTTGAGCCTCTTTTTCCAATTGAGTTACCCTATTTTTCAAGGTGTTATTTTCTTCATCACTGTTTAGGTCTCCTTTAGTAAGCTGTTGACTTGCTTTTCAAGTTCTTCTATGACATGAACTCACTGCATATTCATTTTGGAGGTACTGGATCCAGAAGCTTTGACTTCCTCTAACAGTATGCATTGTTCCTTCTCATCTGAAAGGATGGAAGGAAATACCTGTTCACCAAGAAAGTAACCTTGCATGGTCTTATTTTTTCCCTTTTTTGAGCATTTTCTCAGGCAGTTACTTGACTTCTGAATCCTTTGTCAACAGGAGGGTCCTAGTGCTCCTCCTTACCCCAGGACTGTGCTCAGGGCTGAGGTTCAGATCAGTTGTTTAATTCTCCAAAGAGCTTTACATGGGGGCAGAGCCACGACTCAAGGCTGAGATTCAGATTAGCTGCTAAATTCCCCTAGGGGCTTTAAGCTGAACTGCTTCCACAGTGGAAGCTGCAGCTCTACCTGTCCACTGTCATGCAGTGCTGCTGCCTTGCTGCCTGGGGCCTTTAGTGGAGGGGAGCCTGCTCCCTTCTCACCCAGCTGGGAAAGTCCTCTCACTGAACTTTGAAACTTTCTTTGGCGCTTGTGGGTTGAGAGATCTGCAACCTTCCCTGCTCATGACCCTGCCCTGGGGGCCTGTTCTGATCCTGTTGCTCCTGGTTCCACATAACTAAGGCTTGGCTCTGCTCCACTCAGCATCTCCTGAAATAGACATTTCCTGTCAGCCTTCCAGGGTACCTTTGGCTGGAAATCTCTTTTGCTCTGTTGTTCTGTGGCTTTTGCTCCTCTAGAATTTGTTGACGGTCATTTTTCACAGGTATTTTACAGGCTGTGGGTGAAGAGCTATACTATGTGCATCTTTCTACTCTGTCATCTTGGCTGTGCCCCTTAATAAATTTAAATTTTAAAGGTAAATATAACTTGGAAGTGAACATTACTTAATCGTAACTCTCACTAATGCATGAATTTTAATTTCTTTTTCCATGGTTTACTGTATTGGAATTCTTTCAGCAACTATTCTGAATGTCTAAAAGTTACAAAACTACCTGCCACTTTCTGCCATCCTTATAGTATAATCCTTCTACTCTTCCTTTGCTGAAAAAAAATCGATTTTTTCTATAAGCTCCCTCAAATTCCCTACACCACATCTCAAAATCCTCTACATCTTTTCCTGTCTATTCACTTTGTAACTACTCTGAAAATGGTAAACCTTTAACTAGTATAAGTTTTAACCTTTTATTTTCACTTCTATTCCTTTCTTTATCATCTGGCATAACCTTCTACTGTCTCATAACAATTCCAACCACTAGATAGGAATGCAATGAATCTTAATTGTGGGAGGCAGAGCCAAATTGACTGAGTAAAGTCAGGGACTTACCTGAGCTCTCTCCCAAACCTGTCCAAATACATTTAAATAATGACTCTAAACAAATTCTAAAATATCACAACTCACAAAAAGTTGGAGTGAAAGAATTTTCTAATCCAATGTGACTTAGAAAATCAGCAGAAAATGTATGTTGCAACAAGGTGACAGTAGAGCAGAATCAGAGATCACACTATCACAAGACATGGACCCAGCAAACCAGGACCAGGCCTCTGAATGACTGAATTATTAGTAGCAGTAGAAGTTTCCACACATATCATCCCACAGAGAGTAAGGGAATTGAAGAACAGGTCAGAACGAGATTACTGGGAATTCCTTTGCTGGGGTCAGTGGCAGGACTCTGTTACATCGCCTATACTTGGATTTGAGTTGCAGCCCTAGGTTTTAGTCTTTGTGAAAGAAGAAGCACTAGGACAGCAGAGCTTGTGAATGGAGGGGATCAAGGGCTCTGGTCATAACTCTAGGTTTGAAAAGAATGCTTAGGGTCACTCATAAACCATACAGGTTAGAAGTAAACACACCTCTTTCTAGACAATAACGACTTGGAAAAAAATTACATGTCCACAGAATTAATGCTTAAAAGAGATGCATAAAATAAATCTGAAGCTTGGGATAGTGACCCTTTCACTCAGGAAGCAGATTTCGAAGTCAGTATAGGCTTAAAAGTTAAGAAGTAGGCTGACAAATAAGAGAAAAAAAATCTGACTGGGTAAACTTACTATGACAACAAGAAAGATGAAAACACACTCTCAGAAGAAAAAAAAAAGACTTTAGAAACTCCTACATACAAAGCCCCCAAGAAAAAAATATGAGTTGTTCTCAGGCTAAAGAAGGGATTACAAAAGGATTTTTAAAATTAAGTAAGAAAAATAGAAGTAAAATTGGGAAGATAAATGAAAGCTATGCAAGAAAATCAGGAAAAATCAACAGCCTTTTAAAAGAGTACAATAATACTGAAGGAAATAATATATTAAAAACAGATTAGGCAAAGTGATAAAAGAAGCACAAAAATCCAGTAAAGGAAAGATTGCCTTTAAAAACATAATTGTCCAAAGAGAGGAAAATATATACAAAAATTCACTGAAGAGAAGAAATGTTTTAAAAGTAAAATTGGCCAAATGGAAAAGGCAGTTCAATAGCCGATTGAAGTAAATAATTCCTTAAAAGTTAGAATTGGCAGGTGGAAACTAATACCTATGAGACATCAAGAAACACTCAAAATTAAAAGGAAAGACAATAGAAGACAATGTGAAATATTTCGTTGGTCAAACAAGTGACCTGGAAAATTGATCCAGGAGAAATAATTTAAGAATTATTGAACTCTCTGAAAGCCATGATCAAAACAAAAAAGAAAGCAAAAAGAAAGAGGCTAGATGACATCATTCAACAAATTGTCAAGGAAAACTGCCCTGATATCCTAGAACCAGAGGATAAAACAGTCATTGGAATAATTCATCAATCCCTTCCTGAAAGAGATGTGAAAAAGGAAAATTTTAAGAATATTATAGCTGCCTTCCAAACCTTCCATATTAAGGAGAAACAATTGCAAAGAGCCCAAAAGTAACAAATCAAATATTCTGGAGCCACAGTCAGGATAACATAAAACTTAGAAGTTTCTGTATTAAAGGATCAGGGGGCTTGGAATATATTGTGGACAGAAAAGTGCTAAGATTACAACCAAAAATTATTCACCCTGTAATACAGAGTATAATACTTCAAGGGAAAAAATGTGCCTTCAATGAGACAGAGGACTTTCAATCATTCATGAAGAAAAGACCAGAGCTGAATACAAAAATGTGACTTTCAAATACGAAATACAACAGAAGCATAAAAAAGTAAACAATAAAGAGAAATCATAAGAGATTCAGTAAGGTGTAAACTGTTTATATTCCCAACTAGGAAAATGAAATAACTCTTAAAAATCTTGTCATTAAAATGGCAGTTAGAAGGAGTATTCATAGACAAAAAAGTAGAGATTTGAGTTAAATATGATCATATGATTTTCTAAAAAATAAAATTAAGGAATGAGAAAGAACATTGCCCTGGGTAAACGGAAAAGGGAGAAGTAGAATGGAATAAATTATCTGACATAAAAGAGACCTGAAAGAGATTTATAATGGAGGTTAAAATGGAGTTATAAATGTTGGGAGCATGTATACATTACTGTCATTGGCATTGACTCATAGAGGGAATCGAATACACACTCAATTGAATGTAAATATCTATTTTACCCTACACAAAAGTAAGAAGGGAAGGGGAATAAGAGAAAGGCAGTAGAACTGATGGAAGGGAAGGTAAAAGTCACAACCAAAATAATTTTGAGAATGAACAGACTAAAAGTACAATAAATAGGGGGAAAATAGGATAGAGGGAAATGCAATTGGTAAACATTACTGTGAAAAAAAGTTTTCACAGTGAGTTTCTCTGATAAAGACTTCATTTCTCAAACACACAGAAAATTGGGCCAAATTTATTGAAATAAACGTCATTCCTCAAATGATAAATGGTCAAAGATAGATAAGAACAGACAGTTTTAGAACAAAGCAATCAAAGATATCTATAGTTCTATAAAAGGCTCTAAAGCACTACTAATTAGAGAAATTCAAATTGAAACAATTTTAAGCTACTACCTCATGCCTGCCAGAATTACTAATATGAAAGAAAAGGAAAATGAGAAATATTGAAAGGGATGTGGGAAAATTAAAACACTGATATGCTCCTGATGAAGTTCTACACCAATTTAACCATTGTGGAGAACAACTAGGAACTATACACAAAGGGCTATAAAATCATGCATACCCTTTACTCAAGCAGTACCATTACTTGGTCTATATCTCAAAGAGATAAAAACCACAAAGAGAAAGACCTATCTGGACAAAAACATTTATAGCTGCTCTTTTAGGAGTAGCAAAGGCTTCGAAATTAAGGGCATGTCCATGAATTATGGAATGGTTAAATAAGGTGTTGTAAAAAATTATGACAGATACTATTTTGCTTTAAGAAATGATGAGCAGGTGGATTTCAGAAAAAATGGAAAGATTTAAGGGAACTGATGCTGAATGAATTGAGAATAATCAGAAGAACATTATACAGAGTAACAGCAACATTGTGTGATGATCAATTGATAGACTTAGCAGTTCTCAAAAATAATATCATCCAAGACTATTCGAAATGACTCATGATGGAAAATGCCATCAACATCCAAAGAAAGAACTACATAGTCTGCATGCAAATTGAAACATACTCTTTTCACTTGTTTTGTTGTTTTATTTCATTCTGTTTTCTTTTATTGTAATTCTTGTTTCATGTAATGGCTAATGTGGAAATGTATTTAATGTGATTGTGGAAGTAGAAAAAAAGAAGAAAAAAAAGGAATGAGTAAGACGCAGAAGAGAAACATTTATTCATATACCAGAAAGGTAAATCCTAAAAGGAGAAAGCCAAATCCATCATAGTAACCAAGATGTCAATACACATTAGCACTGTAGGGGACAACATCACCCCCAGGCCTCCTTTCTACCCTCCCCCTTGCTAGGGTCTTCCCACAAAAGCTCATAGCCCTAGCTTTCTGACTACCTGGGTCCTCTCTCCTTTGCTCTGTCTGCTCTCATCAACTTCCTCCCAGCTCTGCTCTACCCTCCCGGTTCTACCCGTTCAGCAAGTGTCTCCCACCACGTGGAACTTAGATTTTCATTTGAAATAAGCAGGTCATATGGGCCTATTAGTGGGTAGGAAAAATCTTCAAATTAAGCAAAAATACATTAACAAAACATCTCTTGATCTGTACTCTCTTCTATGAGCAACCAAAATTGCTCTTTTCTGCCCTGAAATTTTGAGAAGGGTTCCCTCTCCACTGTAGCCACAAGTTTTTCTGTGCTAATGCTGCCCGCTACCCTGGGGCTGGTACTCAGCACCGATACCTGAATCTGAGTACAGAGTTCTGCCTCAGTGCTAGCAAAGAGACTCCTGTAATATCCTTCTGACCAATTGTTTGACCCCCTACTGTCTGACCTGAGAGCTCTAGAAGTACCTGCTTCCATTGCCAATTAATAAACTGTCAAGGGATATCAGCAGTTTCTAGAAGAACAAATCAAAGCTATCTATTGCCATATAAAAAAAATATTCTAAATAACTATAGGTTAGAGATATATAAATTATAATAACATTGAAGTACCACCTCATACTTATCCAGTAAGTTGATATGATAGAAAAGGAAAAGATAATTGGTAGAAGGGATGTGGAAAAAAATAGGAACACTAATACACTGTTGGAAATGTGAACTGATCCAACCATTCCGGAGAGCACTTTGAAACTATGCCAGAAGTGCCATAAAACTGCATACTCTTCAACTCAGTATCTCCACTCCTAGGTCTCTATCCCAAAGAGATCAGAGAAAAATGAGGGAAAATAAGGATTTATAGGTTAAAAAAATATTTATAGCAACTCTTTTTTGTGGTTGAAAATAATGGGAAATTGAAGGGATGTGTATCAATTTGGGAACAAATCAACAAGTTGAGTTATATGATTGTGATAAAATAATATTGTGTTATGAGATGATGACCTTTTGATTTCAGAACAACCTACAAAAAGTTATATAAACTGAAACAAAATAGAATGAGGAGAATGAAGAGAATATTGTACACAGTAACAGAAATATTATATGATGAACAATGAATGTCTTAGTTTTTCTCAGCAATGCAATGAACAAGATCTCTCCAAGCACTTATCATGAAAAATGCTGCTGCTCTGCAGAAAAAAATAAAGAACTGATGGAGTCTTAAAACAAATTGAAGAATATTTTTTCTTTTAATTTCTTTTTTTTATTATTTGTTTGTTGTCTTTAACAATATGAATAATATGGAAATATACATTGGATGACCTCAGATGTAGAATCTATACAAAATTGCTTTCCTTCTCAAGAGTAAATCATGCGAAGGAGAAAATTTGCAACTCAACATTTAAAAAACCTAATGTTAAAAAAATTTGTTTACATTTGATTGAGAAAACATTAAAATGAAGAAAAAAAGAAATAATCATGTCAAATATGGCAAATAATAACTTTAGTTTTTATTAGGTAAAACAGAGGTACTTATTTTAAGATAAAAAAGTTTTGTGGCTGTACTAAATATCAGATAAGGAAAATAAGAAGTAGGCTACCAGATAACTATTATTAACAATATTAATAACAATAATATGTTCAATTTTTAATCTATTTTTCATGTGAATACATGCATTTAAATATTATAGCAATAAAAGCATGCGGTTTCTTTTCATAACAACATCAGATTCCAGAAATGACTATGGATTAACCAACTTGGTTGACCTTGGTATTTTAATACACTTATGAAGTGCTATAAATATTATAGAGTGAAGAGTGAGACAGGAACCTCATCACTAGGCAGACAACCATACCCTCCCCTCTCCTTTGTTTCCCATACTGTTCATTTATAGACATCAATTTTAGAATAACCCATATGATCACAATAGTTTTTATCTCCTTCTTGTTGTTTCTCTGTAGCTATAGTTCATAGTTTCTAAAGCAGGTTAAGGGATTGACAAAATATGAGATCATGGGGAGTCACCTAAATGTTTAGTTATCTAGGGGAAATGTTGAACAAACTTCATATTGTTCAGCACCAGAGGAAAACAAAGGACAATTGCTTCTGAGTTTTAAGGAAAAATATCATCCTGAAAATGGATTTGTGATTTTAGAAGCTAAATATTGAGTGGAAAATATTGAATTTAAAATGATGTAAGATATGCACAATCAGTGATTTCTAACAGGCTGAGTTTGCGAATTTCATTTAGGAAAATTGATAGAAGCTCTCATTAATTCTGAATGAACAATATTAGCAGGAGGTTTAAAAATAAAACCTGCTTCTCTACTTGACATGGTATCATTAGCTGGTATGTATTAGAACCATTAGTGGTACAGCTGTGAGTAATCCTACTGTAGACACTATCTTTTCACCTCAAGATATATTTTGATCCAAATGTAGTTTGTACCCTAAGTGCTAAACAACATTTTTATTGCCACACAAATCTCTGCAAATAGTTTAATCTCAACCAGACTGCTAAGTAATTAAGAAAATAATGCTGTGATGATTCTACTCTTGTTAAGAGGAAGTATTTTAAGTAATTTGGCTAATCACAGCATTGGTATATGAGCAAATGTAACATCAGTTAGTATATTTGGCCAAGTGGAAAATTTTGCACAAGAAAGATATTTTGAATTAATTTTTGGGAGATACTTTTGTGGAGAAAAGGGAAAGTAAGAATGGGAAATTATTACTTCCTCATAGGAACAAACTTCCACTCAGTTCCCTCCCTACTGCCTCATGATGTATTGGAGATGACCCAGGCTTATCAGAGGCCAAGCCAGCAGGATTAAAGTTTGGCAGAATTATCAATTGAGAAGTATATATTATTATTGGTCCAGTAGAAGACTGCATAGCTGTCACATAAAAAAAAAAAAAAGCTAGCTAAATTCCAAGATGATTAGGAAAAGAAAGTCCATCAGTCAGTAAACACTTATTAAGCACTTCCTCTGTGCCAACCATCTTACTAATTTCTGGGGGGAAAAAAGAGACAAGAACTAGTCCTTGCACTCAAGGAGTTCAAAAATAAGTAGGGGAGACAACAAGCAAATACGTGAATACAAATAAGCCATATGTAAGATAAATAAGAAATAAGAGAGGAAATGCTGTAGAATTAAGAAGAATTTGGAAAGGGTTCCTATAGAAGATGAGATTTCATTTGGATCTTAAAGGAACAAGGAAATCCACTAGTTAGAGTTGAGGAAGGAGAGAATTAAAAGTTTTCTGGTTATAAAGGAAGTCATGACATTCACTTACAAGGTAAGAGAGTGAAGATTACAGTCTCTCATAATGGAAGGAGTAGCTCCAATGATGAAACTATAGATCCTTGAAATTTTAAAGTAAAAGAAAAAATATGTGTTTTTATTCCGACCTCTAAGAAAAAGGGAAATATGAGACTAAAAGTCAATTTTAATTTTAAAAAATTATTTGATGAATATGTTCATGGCTGTCATATGGTAGTCATTAGCAAGCTTGGACATTACTCATATAATTATAAAATAAATGGTTGCTGTTTTAAAGGACATTAGAGTATTTTCCATTCACTAGGAACTAAAAATAAAATGTGTTGCATTGCCATAGTTTACATTTCTGTAATTGTGTCCATAAAAGCAAAAAAGTCTGTTTTCTGGGACCCTTACACACATACACATCCTTATTCTAAAAGAAATTGCCAACTCATGCTTATATGGGCTATCAACACCATTAAATATATTGCTTTTGTTTTCTTTTCTTTTTTCTTTTTTTTTTACAATTAGTTCTCTATTACTGGAATATAATAAAAGGTAGAATAGAATAAAAATAATCTATTAAAGGATCAAAAATCACAGAGATACACAGAAAAAAAGAATACCAGTTACGAAAACGATAGAATTGGAAAATATAGAATATATATATATATATATGCAATATCACAGATCGACAGATAGATACATAGATAGGTAGATAGATAGACAGATTGATTGATTGATTGATAGTTGCAATTTAGAAATTTGTTTTTGTCCTGTAGAAATCATCTTAACTTTTTATCTTTATTTACTCATTCATGTAATTTTCTATTCTTTCATTCATTTATCTGTCTAGTTATGTGTCTGCTGGTATGTTTATTTTAAGCACAACATTTAGTGGATCTGGAGTAAGTAATGGGCCCAGAGTGAAGAAGATTTGAGTTCAAATTGCATAACTTAATAGATCTTTTAATCTGAGGAAATAATTTAACTTCTCTTCCTTCAGTTAACTCAATTACCTTACAGTTAAATTCACGGTACATGAGGGCAATAATAGTAACTATCTAGCAGGACTGTGTGGATCTAATGAGATAATTTTTGTAAAGCACTTAGCACAGTGCCTAGCACAGAGTAGGGGCTTAATGAAATGTTTTCTTCTTTTTGTTGCTCTTGATTATTGTTTAGATCTGTGTTTTCATTCACTTTGGAAACTCCTAGTAAGGAAACAACTTTCACTAAAATAAATTATCAACTCATTAGTAACTTAAACTATTCAATCTTTGAGCATTATTGGATCATTGAAAGGTTTATTGAATATATGGAAACAGGACTTGAACCCAGTTCTTTCTTATTTCAGGTACAGTTCTCAATCTATTCTACCAGGTTGACTGATAATTTCTGAATTCTAGAGAAAATTGGTATTTTGGAACCTTGTGATGGTAACTATGAAAGTTAAATATCTTCCCCACCCATTAAGGGAAACTTGATGGGGGGAGGGCCACACATTTGTTCATTTTCCCAAGGGTTGTGATGCCCTATGGCTCTGGAAAGTGTATAAATACTCTGCATTGAAGTTTTACTTTGGTACTTACTCATTGGAAGTGTTTGGCCAGGCAAGACTCTGAGAAGCTGCCAAGGAGCCCCTTGTCTTTGCAAACTAAGATGTTGGTGCTTATCTTTCTGGTAACTATGTATGTATGCAATGGTCAGAGAGGTGAATCTGTCGGTTGATCTGTGATATAAGTAATGCTTTTCATTTGACAGTTGGAATCCCTGTTGGTTGATTTATATTTCTTTGTATTTTTTCTACAGGTCAGGGACCTGACTTCTTCCCCTGAACTAAGTGAATGATATATGTGCTTGAATAAAGTGATTGTTGACCCCGTAAAAGTAACTTTCCTTTTAGAAAAGCAGATCTAAGAACCTATACAGCAGGCCCTTCTGGATGTGTGTGTGTGTGTGTGTGTGTGTTTCTACACACCTTGATTGAGTCCTGCTTCCATGAATTCACACATTTTTCTACTAATGAAAATAAAACTGCTTCATGTCATTTCGTTTTAATGACATTTTACAAATATTATTGTCCCCAAATCTTCCATACATGATCTACACAGCATCTTGTACTGATAATGTTAATTTTCCAATTGCACCAATATATTTCTGCTACCTATCTCTTTTTGCTCATCCTTGTTACCGGACACTTACTTTTATTTTCCTTTATCTTTGTTTTTGGAAATGTCTTTTGCTCTGGATATTAAGAAAAATTTCTATTAGCAACATGTGTTTTTCATTGCCCTTCTAGTTATTTCTAATTTTTCAACATTAAATTTGAGATAATAGTGGTCCTGATTTCAAAACCATATAACATAATTAGTTATTACAAATGTGAAATACTGGGCCAGAAAGGAGCCATGGGCATTGCTTTTTCCTAAAGAATATAGCCTATTTTTATTCTATTCAGTTCTGAGAACAGATAATTTTTTTAAACCTCTGCAACTGTTTATCATTTGGAAAATATACATCATCATGGATTATGGGCTGGCTACTTGTTTGAATGTAAAATGCATGCTTGCCAAAAAGACTATTTTATGAAGAACTTACATGAGGCAGGCAATCACATGCTGGTCAGAAGAACCTGTACAAGAACACTCTCAAGGTCTTTCTTAAAAACTTTGGGTGTGATTGTGGCACATGGGAGAAACTGGCAGAGGACCACTCAGCCTGATGTGCCCACATCAGAAAGGGTGCTGCACTCTATGAGCAAAGCAGAATTTAGACAGCTCAAAGTAAATGTAGGATGTGAAAATTTGCAGTGCTCAGCCCAAATATTCATGGGGATTATCTGTGCCCAATCTGTGGTAGAGCATTCTGAGCTCATATTGTACTGATCAGCCACAGTCCAACACACTGAAACTTGAGTTTATCATGGTGATGTCATTTTGGTCTTCCTCGAGAACGAAGGACGACAACCAACCAAGCTAAAGTTACATGGTTATATATTCTGCACCATTGGCTTCACTTATCATATTTACTCAAATTATTTCAAATTCTCCACACTTGCCACTAATTTTTCCACTTTGTAATTCTGTCCCATATCAAAAACTACCTTCCAGTCATTTCCTAGATATTGCATTGACACCTCAAAATCAATAAATCCAAAAGTGAATGGATGCTTTTCAATGCTTTCCCTTCATTCTTCTACTCCATCTTAATTGCCTTTTTTTGAGAACATCAGCACTCTATCAGTGAAGATTATAGCCTTGGAATCATTTTTCACTCTTCCTACTCCCTTAAATTGCCCCTCAGATGCAAAAATTTGCCCACTCATTGATTCTAATTTACAATAGTGTCTCATAGTCAATATTGTAGTTCATGTTCTTACTACCCTAAAGCTTGATTATTGCAATACTTTTCTAATTACTCATCTTGCTTCCATTCTCCCATCTCTCTAATTAATTTTTCTCACAGATGCACCTCTCCATAAAAGTATCTTCCTAAGCTTAGGATTTTATCACATCCCTCCTCTGTCAAAAGACCTCCAACAGTTCACTAGCATCATAAAATGATAAAATGAAAACTCCATTGCTTGGTATTTGTGGCCATTAATATTTCACTCCATACTACATTTCCAGCATTGCTCCAGCTTAATCTATATTATCTTACTAAACATTCAAGTGAAAACTGACAGCCCATCTACTGTCACATATATTTCTGCAATCTTTATGTTTGTGCATCAAGTAAATTTGTATTCACTGACTTATTTGCATGTTATATCACCATATTGGATATAATATTCTATGCAATATAGCAAGCAAGGAAAGAAACAAGTATTTATTAGCTATCTACTTTCTATCAGCAATGATGGTTACATTAAAACAAATATTTCCTAACAGTGTTTTTATGGAAACACTATCTTTTCAAATGTAAAACATCACATAAGGTGAATTATGATTGTTGCTTATCATGATCTAATGTTTCTCAAGTACCTGTCTGGTAAGTGCTTGCCATGAATTGATTCTGAAACTAATCTTTCCCCTGAAATGCTCTATCTTCTAGACTGACCACTGCTGTCTACCTCTTTATGAAACACAATTCTTACATCCCTAATTCTTTACCTTTCATTGTACACATAAATGATTTCAGTTTGTCTTTCCTAAATTTTTCTAACAAAAACTCTATGCAGCTGTTCCTTTGGAATTTACATCAATTCCATTACACTGCCAGATGCATAAAGCCTCTGATTGAAAACATGGGATGCAACTGAAACAAATCGCTTACTCAATTTCATTCCAAAGCACTAAAAATAGAACTTTTGCATTCACTAGATAAATATACTCTTCATTGTCATATAAATGTGTAGAAGAACAATATGCACCCAGTTTCTACTGACAGATATGAGAACTTCCCCTGTACAATAAATTCTAACAGCATACTTAAAATTAACTAACCAGTGTTGCCAGGCTTTAAACATTTCACTCCCTATGATTAGATTAGAAAATGATTAAACATTGCCAGTATTTGTGCTTTAATGCACTTTAAATTCTTAATGAAAGTATGGGAATATACGAGTTTTGAAAACTACGACCTTCTCAAAAAGTTTGAATGCCATATTTTGCTTTTTTCCTCAAACTGTTTTTTTTTTGGTTGACAGCCAACAGCAGATGGATTCCTGGCCCTGGAATAAGGGAGACTTGAGTTTAATTTTGGCCTCAGACACTTGCTTCCTCTGATTTTGAGCAAGCAACTTAACCCTTGTTTACTTCAGTTTTACCTAATTTAGTAGGGGATAATAAGAGTACCTACTACCAAAAATTAACAATAAAATTAGATATTTATAGTGTCCAGCACAGTCTATTATATAATAAGTATGTATTAATTGCTTCTATCCTTCTGTTCATGTAGTAGTGTCCCCATATGTTGTCAATTTTACTTTTTGAAATAAAGGCTAAAATTGACAAACGTTGTATGGAAGACATGTGCTCATCACTATTAAGTATAAATTGATTTATTTTCAAATGAAGAATCTGTGAATTATATATATAACATCTTACAAATAATTTCTTTAATAAAAAAGAAACAAAGATCCAGAGATGTTTTCAATGGCTTGCAGTCACACGGGTTAATAAATATGCATAAAGTACTACATGTTAGATACTGTACTAAGTTCTTGGGCTATGAAAGCTGTACAACTGCAGTACCTCCTGTCAAGGAACTTACAGTCTAGTGCAGCAAACAACAAGTAAACAATACATACAAACTAGATATATACAAGGTAAAGGTCTTAGCTGAAACTAATTAGGGAAGGGAAGGCTCTAGAAATAAGAGAGATTTGAAGATGGCAGAGTAGAAGGATGGACCTGTGGAAGCTCTAGCCGAATAGCTCATAAAGTACCTGTAAAAATGACTCTAAACAAATTCTAGAGCAGCAAAAGTCACAAAACGACAGTCTGAGAAAAATCTCAAGAGTTACGAATATTATCTTTACATATAGGAATGTAAACAGTTCAACTTTAGTAAGTACCTTATGATTTCTGTTTCCTTTTTACATTTTCATGTTTCTCTGGATTCTTGTGTATGAAAGTCAAATTTTCTATTTAGCTTTAGTCTTTTCATCAAGAATGTATATAAGTTAGGTAGAATTGTCATTTTTGCAGCATTAGTTTGGCAAGCAACTGATGATATTACACTTACTTAAATCTGACTTTATTTGTGCAAAAAGTGTTTTGTAATTGTGGTCATTTAGTTCCCAGATTTGTTCTGCCAAGTAGACTTTCAAATATTTTATAGTGCCTACCCTAACTTTAAATGGGATTTCTCTTTCTATCTCTTGCTGTTGTGCTTTGTTAGTAATGTATAGAAATCAAGACAATTTATATGGGTTTATTTTGTAACCTGAAATTTGTCAAAGTTGTACATTATTTCAAGTAGTTTCTTACTTGAGTCTCTGGAATTCTGTACATATATCATCACATCATCTGCAAAGAGTGATAACTTTGTTTCTTCTTTGCCTATTCTCTTTCCTTCAATTTCTTTATCTTCTCTGCTACAGGTAATATTTCTAGTATCATATCGAATAATAGTGGTGATAATGGACATCCTTCTTTCACCCATGATTTTGAGGGGAATGCATCTAGCTTATCCCCATTGCATATAATCCTTGGTGAAGATTATAGGTAGATACATTTCATTATTTTATGGAAATTTCCATTTATTACTGCATTCTCCAGTGTTTTCGATAGGAATGGGTGTTGCATTTTGTCAAAAGCCTTTTATGCATCTATTGAGATAATTATGTGATTTCTGTTAGTTTTCTTGTTGATATGATCAATAGAGTTTTCTTAATATTGAACCAGCCCTGCATTCCTGGTATAAAGCCTACCTGATGATAATATATTATTCTCATGATAAATTGCTGTATTTTTTTTGCTAAAAGGTTTATTAAAAATTTTGCATCTACGTTCATTGGAGAAACTGGTCTATAATTTTCTTTCTCTGTTTTGCCTGTTCCTGTTTTACATATCAAAACCATAATTGTATCCTAAAAAGAATTTGCGAGGACAACTTCTTCCCCAATTTTGCAAAATAGTCTATAGATTATTAGAATTAACTGTTCTTTAAATGTTTGCTGGAATTCACTTGAAAATTCATAGGACCCTGGAGAATTTTTCCTAGGGAGTTAATCCATGGCTTGCTCAATTTCTTTTTCTGATATGGGGTTATTTAAATATTCACCTTCCTTTTTTTGTTAATCTGGGCAATTTATATTTTTTTAAAAAAATCATCCATCTCATTAAGTTTGTCAAATTTATGGGCATAGAGTTGTGCAAAGCAATTTCTAATTATTTTTTTATTCTTTCTTTTTTTAAATCATGTTTACCAAAAGTTTTTCAAATGCATTGATTTTTTTATAAAATCAACTTCTAGTTTTATTTATTAGTTCAATACTTTCAATTTTATTAATCTCTCTTTTCTTTTTTAGTATTTTTCATTTTCTATTCACTTGGGAACTTTCAATTTGTATTTGTTCTAGCTTTTTCAACATCATACCCAATTCATTGATATCGTCTTTCTCCATTTTATTCATGTAGGCATTCAAAGATATGAAGCTTCCCCTGAGAACTACTTTTGCAATATCCCATAATATTTGGCAAGTTGTCTTATTATTGTCATTCTGTTGAATGAAGTTCTTAATTGTTTCTATGATTTGTTGTTTAACCCACTCATTCTATAGGAGTAAATTACTTAGTTTCCAATTAAGTTTTGGTCTATCTTTCCATCGCTTTTGCTACCTTTGATTTTTATTGCATTATGATCTGAGAAGGACGCATTGGCTATCTCTGCCTTTCCTCACAGGATTCTTAGGATTTTATGCCCTAGTACTTGATCGATTTTTGTATATGTGCCATGTACCGCTGAGAAAACAGTATATTTCTTTCTATCCCCATTAAATTTTCTCCAGATATCTATCATTACCATCTACCTTATCCAGCATTTTATTCACCTCACTAACTTCTTTCTTGTTTATTTTGTGGTTGCAATTATTAGGTTCAGACAGGAGAGGGTTGAGGGCACCCACTAGTTTAATTTTGCCATTTCTTCCTGTTATTCCCTTAACTTCTCCTCTAAATATTTGGATGCTATACCACTCAGACCATATATGTTTGCTAATGATATTTTTTCATGATCTAAGGTGCCTTTTAGCAGGATATAGTATCCTTTCTTATGTCTTTTGATTAGATCTATTTCTGCTTTTATTTTGTCTGCGATTAGCATTGCTACTCCTGCTTTTTTATATCAGATGAATCAAGATATATTCTACTACAACCTTTTACCTTTATCCTGTGTATATACTCCTTTTGCAAATGTGGTTCTTGTAAATAATACATTTTTGGATTATGCTTTTTAATCTATTTTGCTCTCTGTCTCTGTTTCATGGGAGAGTTCATCCTTTTCATATTCACAGTTATGAGTACTATCTATGGCTTTCCATCCATCTTCCTTCTCACTTTTGTGCTTTTAGTTCTCCCTTCTCCCTTTCCCTCCACAAGAGAGTTTTGATTTTTGACCACCACCTGCAACAGTCTTCCTTTTCTTCTTTCCTCCCTCCCTGCATTTCCCTCAACTTTACCTTTACTTCTTCTTCCCTGTCTTTTTACTTACCTTCCCCTTTCTTTCCCCTTTCCCCTCTTACTACCTATAGAGCTAGTCAGATTTATATACTTAATTAGGTTTGTTATTCCTTCCTTGAACCAAATAAGTTGAGGGTAAATATGAAGCAATGCTCATCTCGCCCCCTTCTTTCGCTCTGCTGTAATATAATTTTGTGCCTCTTCCTGTGATATACTTTTCTGCTTCCTCCTTTTCACGTCTCCTGTTACAATCACTTTGCAAGCTTAAATGACATTTTTGTCATCACATCATGTACTTTTAACCCTCTCCCTCTATCTATCCATATCCCTTGTATATTTCATATTAAATATTCAACTCTCAAGATTACCAAATATTGTCTTCCCTTATAGGGATGCAGACAATTTGTCCATATTGAGTAACAAGTTTTTCCCCCTGTTGTCCTTTTTATGCCTCTCTTGAGACCTGGGTTGAAGATCAAATTTTCTATTGAGTTCTGGCTCTTTTATCAGGAAGATCTGGCAAAACCTTATTTCATTGAATGTCCATCTCCTTGCTTCAAATGTTATGCTCATCTTTGTTGAGTAATTGATCCTTGAGTGTAGTCCCAGCTCCTTTGCTAACAGAATGTTGTATTCCATTTCCTTCCATGTTTTAATGTATAAGCTGCAAGGTCCTGTATGATCCTGACAGTTGTTATTCGATTTTTGAGTGGTTTCATTCTGGCTGCCTGTAGCATTTTCTCCTTCACTTGAAAGTTCTGGAATTTGGCAACAGTATTGATTGGTGTTTTCAGTTTGGGGTCCCTTTGGAAAAAGAATGGTGTATTCTTTTGATGACAATTTCATCCTCTGGATCTAGGATTTCTAGGAAGTTTTCCTTCATGATTTCCTGGAAGATATTTTCCAGGCTCTTTTTTATTCATCATGGCTTTTTGTAGACCAATAACTCTTAGATTTTCCCTCCTGGATCCATTTTCCAGGTCAGTTGTTTTTCCAATTAGATATTTTTCGTTTCCTTCTATGTTTTCATTCTTCAGATTTTGTTTGACTGATTCTTGATGTCTCATTGAGTCATTAGCTTCTACTTCCCCAACTCTAATTTCAATCAAATTGCTATATTCAATTAACTTTTGCATCTCCTTTTCCATCTGTCCTATTATTCTTTTTAAAGAATTAATTCCTCAATTTAGCTTCTATATTTCCTTTTCCATTTGTCCACTTGTCCTTTTTAAGGAGCTGTTCTCTCCTGTGAATTCTTTTTACATACTTTTAAAATCATTGACCAGTTTTTCTTCCATTTCTCGAATTTTGCTTTTAAAATCCTTCTCCAGCTCTTCCAAGAGTGCTCTTTGTGCTTGTGACTAGTTCATTGTCCTTTCTGAAATTTCAGATGGGAGCACAGTTTCAATGTTAACCTCTATGGTATTTTGTCCTTTCTGAAATTTCAGATGGGAGCACAGTTTCAATGTTAACCTCTATGGTATTTGTGTGTTGGTCCTTGTGCCCATAGAAAGATTCTGTGATCTTTTCTTTCCTGCTTTGCTTCTTACTCGTGACGATGAGGCTTTTTGTGTTGTAGCCTGCGGTTCTTTCAGCTAAAAGCTAAAGAACAAATTGTGTTGACTGGTGGGAGAAAGCAGAGGCTAAGTGAAGTCTTTTGGTGTTTCACTGAATTTGCCCTGGAGGTAGCTTGTTAGGTGTGGGCGAGGCATGGTGTGGCCAGAGCAGGTCTCCTCAGCTGAGCTAGAGCAAATGCAAGCTCAGTGGTTGATGATCCCTGCTGTCCTAGTGTCTTCCTGTTTCCCGGGGAGTGCTGAGCTGCCTAGGGTCCTGGTGTTGGTGGTTGTGATGCTCCATACTCCTGGGGCTCTCAGTCTTCTCCCTGTTCTCTGAAGTGGGGCTGTCTGGTATTACTGTGGTGCTGCGCTGGTCCCCTTCCACCACAGGAAAAGAAATCCTCCTTAGCGAATTTCCTAGACTCGTGTGCTACTGTACCAGACTGTTTACCTCTTCTGCTGATCCCAATGATCCAGGTTTTTTCTGGAGAAATATTTTATGGTTCCTTCAAGGTCAACAAGGGAAGGGGGAGAGAGCATTTACCACTCACTCTGCCATTTTCGCTCCCAGAAGTTCAAGTAGGTAAATTACAGACATTGAATTTGTGGGCAGATCATCTCAGGAGCAGCTGTGAAAGATCCCTGGTGCTTTACAATTTTCACGTACTCAGTTCAACTGGATTCCTGTCCCGGGGTGATATGTCTGAGATTCTGCCATGCTTCCCCTGCCTCAGACTGCTCCCAGGTTTTGTTGCTCAATTGCGGTGTGGCAGAGAGGCCTTGCACTGTGCTCTGTGTCCTCTTCCACCTCTGCAGAGCAGAATCTTCCCATCAACCTTCCAGTGTGTCCTGGGTTGTGAATCTCCCATAATCTGTCTCCCACTGGATTCTGCCCCTCCAAAATTTGGTCAGATTCTCTTTGTACAGGTATCTGAAGGAGATTGTCTAAGAGCTTAGGTGATCAGTTGCTGTGACTCCATCACTTGGCTCCTCCCTCTCAAGAAAAATATTTTTCAGTGGAAGGGAAAGAGAGGGAGGTGAGATGGAAAAAGTGAAGCTTGCTCTCAATATATGGGGCTTAAGGAGGGTATAACATGCACACTCAATTTGGTATGAAAATCTATTTTACACTACAGGAAAATAAGGACGAAATGGAGAAGTGGGGTGTGGGGGAAATGATAGAAGGGAAGGTGAATGGGAGACAGGTGCAATTAGAAGTAAACACTTTTGGGGAGGGACAAGATCAAAACAGAATAGAATAAGTGGGGGATAGGATAAGATGAAGGGAAATGTAGTTAGTCTTTCAGAGTAAGACATTTATGGAAGTCTTTTGCATAATTACACATGTATAACATATATACAACTGGTTGTATTCTCAGTGGGACTGGGTGGGAAGGGAGGAAGGGAGAGGAGTTGGAACTTAAAATTTTAAAAATGAATGTTAAAAATCTTTTTACATGTAATTGGGAAATATAATGTACTGGTATTGGGGTATAGGAATCTACCTTGTCCTACAGGAAAAGAGAGGTGATGAGGATAAGGTAAGGGAGGAGTAGGAGAGATGGTAGGGCAGAGTGGGGGAAGGGGTAATTAGAAAGCACAGGGTCCTGAAGTGGAGGGAAGTGGAGGGAAGGGAGAGATGGGGTGAAAATTTCGATCTCAAAATATTGTCGAAATATTGTCGAAACGAATGTTGAGAACCAAAAATAAATAAATAAAAGAAATAAGAGAGATTATTAAAGATTTCCGTAGAAAACGGAATTTTAATTAAGACATAAATGAAATAAAAATGTCCGTAGATGGAAATGAGGAGGGAGAGTATTCCAGGTCTGGGGTAAAATAAAGAAAATGTGCACAGTTGAGAGATAGAATCTGCTGTTTGAGATTTTATATATCAAGGAGGCCATGTCATTGGATTGTAGAGTACATGGTGGGTCATAAAGTATAAGTAGAATGGAAAGTTAACATGGCCCTATGTTATGATGGGTTTTGACTGATAAACATAGGATTTTGAATTGGTTCTGGAGAAAATAGGAAGCCATGTAGGAAAATTGCTTTCATAACAGAATGGAGGATAAATTGCAGTGAAGACTTAATGAAAGCAGGTACATTATCAGGCTACTGCAATAGTCCAGGTGTGAGGTGATAATGGCCTGCACCAGAGTGGTGGTTGTGGCAGAGGAGAAAAAAGAGACATATGCAAAATATTACAAAGATGAAATCAAAAGACCTTTGCAACTGATTGGATATGGATAGTGACAGGAAGATGATCTTGGCCTCAATAGTAATAGATAGAAGGTTAACGTTTCCAGGAATTAAGATAATGAGTTTGATCTTAGATACGCTGAGGCAAAGATTTGTAGCAAACATCCAGTATCACAATGTGAAAGGAAGTTGGATAAGAGTTTGGAGATCAGCAGAGAGATTTGGGAAGGATAGGTATGCTTGAGAAACCACAACAACTATACGGTAATTAACTACATGTGAGCTCATGAGGCCACCAAGTAGTACAGACGGGGAACAGAACATGATCTAGAACATAAACCTGTGTAATACCTATAATTACAGGGAGTAGTTTTTGTATAAGGATTTAACAAAGGAGGCTGAGGAGTGTGAAGACAGGTAGAGAGAGTCCAGAATAGATGGCATCTTGAAAACCCATAGTGAAGAGTTTCACTGAGAAGAAGTTGATCAAGAGAGGTAAGGAGGAATAAACATGAACAAAAAAATCATTGCTTTTGGCAATTAGTAGATCATCTTTAGCTTTGAAGAGAACATTTATTTTATTGTGTGTAGAATTATAAGGGATAATGGAGAGCAACAAAAGGTAAAGTGAAGACAAATTCTGTGACTTTTCCAATTAGTTTAGCCAAAATAGGGTAAAGAAATATCAGCTGAGGATAGATACATCAAGTGCACTTCTTTCTCTTCTTTTAGAACTATTTTAGTATGAAGCAAACATGCTTATGTTTGTAGGGAAGGAGGTAAAACACAGGAATGGAGTGATAGAATTGAGAGGGCAAAAAGGAAATTTGTTGTTAGAGGAGACAGAATAGAATGAGATTGCTTGAATACATAGAAGGCATTCTCTTGGTACGCGGTAAGGTCACATAATCACATGAGGTGGGGTAAATGTGGAAATTGTAACAGAGGGCATTTGAGTCATATGAGATGAAAAAGAGGTGAGATGAGTGAACTAATGTCTAATGTCTTCCACTTTTTTTCAGTAAAATATGAAGCAAGTTTTCAAGTGCGTAAAGGAGAAAAAACAATAGGGGATTTGATTAGGGATAAAAAAAAAGGTTTGAACCATTTCCTATGGAAAGTAAAGGTGTGAGTCAATCATGTAGGTACAGTTGGATTGTTTAGCATCAGTGAGGTTCCAGTTGAGTTTACGTAATACAAATTTGTTGTGGAATCAGTCATAATACTTTCTTGATTTTCTCCAACTTTGCCTTCCAGCAATTATATAGGAGTGAAGGTAATAGGTAATGGAAGTAATACAAGGCTAAGGCTTGACAAGGCATAATCAGATAAATCTATCCATTAACTAAACAATAGTGGAGTTGACGAGGTGCATAGAATTTTAGAGAAATTAAATATGGTAGAACTTGGGAGAAAAATAAAGGGGAATAGAAAGGAACATACTTTTTCTAAGTGGTTCATGGTACTTATTCAAAAGTGGAATCCCTTGTATAAAGACAGAAAAATGAAATGCATCCTTTGTAGATCATGTGCAATAAAACTAACATGTAGTAAATGTCCATGTAATGATAGACAAAAATAGTTGGAAACTAGATAAACTAATCCTAAAGAATGAGTTGGTCAAACAACACATCATGGAAAGAAATAATAACTTCATCAAAGATCATGAGAGTGGTGTGACAACACACCGAATCTAATGGGGTGAGACGAAAACACTTCTTTGGGAAAATCTGATATCCCCAAACACTTACATGAATAAAATAGAGAAAATGGAGATCAAAGAAATAGGGAAGCAATTAAAAAACTTAGAAAGGGAAGAATTTAAAAATCCCCAATTATATACCAAATTAAAAAATTCTGAAACTCAAAGAAATTCAATTCATTTTCAATAAAAATTAAAATTAAGAAAAATGGAACTAATAAATAAAACTAAGTTTTGATTTTATGAAAAAACAATAAATATATAAATCTTTTGTTGATTTGATTTTTTAAAAAAGAAGAAAACTAATTTACCAGTATCAAAAATTAAAAGGATGAATACACCACCAATGAAGAGGAACTTAAAACAACAATGAGAAGTTGTTTCGTCCAAGTTTATGCCAATAAAACTGAAAAGCTAAGTGAAAGGAATAAATTTTTACAAAAATTTATAATTTTCCCACACTAACAGAAGATGAAAATTATTATTTACTTAGCCCCTTTTCAGAAAAACAAATTGTATAAGCTATCAATGAACTCCCTAAAAAAAATGTCGAGGGCTTAATGGATTTGCAAGTGGATTCTACCAAAGAGTTAAAGAACAACGATTTTTCAGTACTATAAAATGGTTTGGAAAAACAGGCGAAGAAGGAGTCCTAGAAAATCGTTTTTATGGTAGAAATATGGTTTTGATATTCAAGCCTGGAAGAAGCAAAGCAGAGAAAGACAATTATAAAATAACTTCTTTGATGAAGATTTATGGCAATTTTTTAAATAAAATATTGGCAAGGAGATTATAACACCTTATCACAAGTATTATGCATTATGAATGGGTGAGACTTATTCCAGGAATATAAGACTTATTCATATTAGCAAAACTATAACTATAATTGACAATAACAGTAACAAAATTAACAGAAATCATGATTATCTCAATATAGGCAGAAAAAGTTTTTGATGAAATATATAATCTGTCTCTCCTAAAAACACCAGAGCATGGAAATCAATGGAGTTTTCTTTGAAAGAATTAATAGCATATATCTAAAAATATTAACAATTAAAGGTTAAACTAGAAACATTGACAACGAGATCAGGGTGAAGCAAGAATGTCCATTATCACCATTGTTTTTCAATATTATAGTAGGAATATTAGCTTTAGCAATAAGAGAAGAAAAAGAAATTGAAGTAATTACAATAGACAATGAAGAAACAAAGCTACCATTCCTTACAGATGATATATTTATGAAATATAGCTATATTTAAGGAATCCTAGAGAATAAACTATAAAAAACCTACTTGATACAATTAACAATTTTAGCAAAGTTTCAGGATATAAAATAAATCCTCATAAATCACAGAACTTCTATACGCTATTTACAAAAATTGGCAGCAAGAGGTAGAAAGAGAAATAACATTTAAAAAGCTGTAGACAGGGGGGGCAGAGCCAAGATGGCGGGGTAGAAAGACGCACATACACATAGCTCCGAACCCACAACCCATAGAACATCTGTAAAAAGGAACGCATGGCGAATTCTGGAGCAGTAGAAGCCACAGAACAGTGGAACGAAGGAGATTTCTGTTCCAGAGGGACCTGCAAACTTCTCACAAAAGGTCCTTCACGCTGTGGACTGGGCGCCGGGACTGGGAGCCGAGCACAGCCCTGCCTCGGCCCTGGCACCAAGAGGAGCTGATCTGAGCGGGCTTCAGGAACAGGATCTCCAGCAGCCACGCGGGTCCCTCCACCCACAGGTGACGGGGTTTGGTGAGAGGGTCTCTTTGGCGGGTCGAGAGGGGAGTGGGGTGCCCCCATAACTCAGGCCCCCTCGGGAGGCAGCAGCTGAAGCAGTGGCAGACCAGGGCTCCCCAAGCAGGCAGAAACCTGGATCCATTGTTGAAGGGTCTCTGCATAAACCCCCTGAGGGAACTGAGACCGTGAGGCGGCCCTGCCCCGACCTGAGCACCTGAACTTAATCTCACACTGAATAGCAGCCCTGCCCCCGCCCAAAGCCCTGAGGCTGGGAAGGAGCATTTGAATCTCAGACCCCAAGAGCTGGCTGGGAGGATCAGGAGGCGAGGTGGGTGTGAGGAGAATATTCAGAGGTCAAGTCACTGGCTGGGAAAATGCCCAGAAAAGGGAAAAGAAATAAGACTATAGAAGGCTACTTTCTTGGTGAACAAGCATTTCCTCCCTTCCTTTCTGATGAGGAAGAACAATGCTTATCATCAGGCAAAGACACAGAAGTCAAGGCTTCTGTATCCCAGCCCACTCAATGGGCTCACACCATGGAAGAGCTCAAAAGGGATTTTGAAAATCAAGTTAGAGAGGTAGAGGAAAAACTAGGAAGAGAAATGAGAGATATGAACTATTTACATTCTTACATGGAAAGACAATATTTGTAACTCTTGAAAACTTTTGTAAGTATCTGGGTAGTTGGTAGGTTTACACACACGTGAGCATGCACACACACACAGAGCACAGGGTGAATAGAATAGAATGGGATCATATCTTTGAAAAAATGAAATTAAGCACTGAGAGAGACATATTGGGAGGAGAAAGCGAGAAATGGAAGGGAACAAATTATCTTTCATAAAAGAGGCAAGTAAATGACTTTTCAGAGGAGGGACAAAGGAGGAAGGTGAGAGAAAAAAAAACATGAAGCTTACTCTCATCACAGTCGACTAAAGGAAGGAAAAAAAGGCACACTCATTTGGGTATGAAAACCTATCTTACAACACAGGAAAGTGGGGAAGGAGAGGATAAGCAGGGTACGGGAGATGATGGAAGGGAGGGCAATGGGAGGAGGGAGCAATTAGAAGTCAATACTCTTGGGGAGAGATGGGATCAAAAGAGAGAATAGAATAAATTGGGGGCAGGGCAGGATGGAGGGAAATATAGTTAGTCTTACACAACACGACTATTATGGAAGTCATTTGCAAAACTTCGCAGATATGGCTTATATTGAATTGCTTGCCTTCCCAAAGGGAATGGGTGGGAATGGAGAGATGAAGAGAAGTTGGAACTCAAAGTTTTGGGAACAACTGTTGAGTATTGTTCTTGCAGCTAGGAAATAAGAAATACATGTAATGGGGTATAGAAATTTATCTTGCCCTACAGAACAAATAGATGAGGATAAGGGAAGCTAGGGTTGTTAGAAGGGAGGGCAGACTGGTGATAGGAGTAATTAGAATGCTCAGCGTTCTGGGATGGGGGGAGGGGAGAAATGGAGAGAAAATTTGGAACCCAAAAATGTTTTGGAAATGAGTGTTGAAAACTTAAATAAACAAATTTAAAATAAATAAATAAATTAATTAATTAAATAAAAATTGTAGGGGAAGAAATAAGGGAGGATAGGGTAGGTCAGAGGGCAATCTAATTAGTATTACACAACATGATTACTAAGGAAGTCTTTTGCAAAACAACAAATATTTAGTCTGTACTGAATTGCTCACCTTCTCAGTGTGGCTGGGGAGGGAGGAGGGGAGGGAGAGAAGTTGGAATTCAAAGTATTAGAAACGAATGTTGAGAATTTTTATTGCATATAATCGAGAAATAAGTACTACAGGGATATGGGTATGGAAATTCATCTTGCCATGCAAGAAAAGAGAGAAGATGGGGATACGAGAGGGGTGGGGTGTGATGGAGGGGAGGGTACATTGAGGGAAGGAGTAATCAGAATGACAGTTATTAGGACACCGGGGAAGAGGAGTGATGGGGAGAAAAATTGGACATGTTACAAAGTTAGGTAAAAGCAATTAGTATTAAAACAATAGACTGAATTAATTACGGAGAATAAATCGACATCTTTAGTTTGGACAAAAGAATTTCAGTCTAAATTTCCTAGAGGAAGGTAACCTCGGGTAAAATTTTCAATTGATGGAAAAGTCAAGGTTTTAATGGTAAACTTGATATTATGATTACCATTTAATCAGGAACTAGAACATGTATAGAAAGACATGTAAGTTACTTAAGACTTGCCTCAAAAGATGTTCCTTAGTCAAAGTGAAACTATAATCATATGTTAAATCTGGTCATTGGAACTTGCCATGTTTAGATGCTATGGAACTATTAAGTCACTGTTCTTCTGAGTCTAACTCCAGGTATAGGTAGCAAGAAAGGCGATCTGAGCCTCCAATACATGATGATCCAATAAACTGATAAGATGCTGTATGAACTGCATAGGTGATCTCTAGGGTGAGAGAGGAACTGTGGGATGGGCAAACATGGGTTGAAGTGGGATTCTTCTGACTCAATTTCCCCACTGACACCTGGCAGACTTTAAGCCTGACTGAATGCAAGTGGATAATCTAATCCTGTCTGGAACTGACATGAAGTTGGGGAGATGGTGTATCCCTGAATTGTCCTTACTATTGGTGGCAATTTAATTTAAATTTGCCAAGAGATAGTAACAAGACATGGGAAAAGGTGGAGGCAGAGAGAGGTAAAGTACTTCACAGGAAGAGGCACAAAAACATATTACAGTAGAGGGAAAGAGGGGAGACAGATAAGCATTGTGTGAGATTTTGTCTCATCAAATTTGGTTCAAGGAGGGAACAACAAGCTCATTTAATTATAGAAATCCGACTAGCTCTATAGACAGTAGGAGGGGAAAGGAGAAAGAAAAGGGGGTGGAGGTTAAAAGGGAGGGAAGGATAGTAAGGGAAAGTGGGAGTAAAATAGTGGGGAGGCTGAAAGAAGGAAAGGAAGACTGAGGCATTTGGTGATCCAAAATTAAAACTGTTGTACAGGGCAATGGAGAATGAAAACTAAAGCATAACTGAGGTGAAGGAGGATTAAAGAAAAGACACAATTAGTAATCATAACTGTGAATGTGAGTTGGATGGACTTTCCTATAACATGGTGGCAGAATGCAGAGAATATGATGATGTACTTAGAGAGTCTCACAGAATCAAGGAAAAATCTACTTGACAAATTAAATAACTTCGGCAAAGTTGCTGGTTACAAAATAAATCCACAATATTCATCTGAATTTCTATATATTACTAACAAAGCCCAACAGCAAGGATTAGAAGAGAAATCCCATTTAAAGCTCCAGTAGACACTATAAAATATCAGGGAATCTAGCTGCCAAAACAAAGCCAGGGGCTATATGAACACAATTAGGAAACACTTTTCACACCAATAAAGTCATATTTAATTACACTGAAAAATTATTAGGTGCACATGGGTAGGCCGAACAAATCTAATAAAAGTGACATTTCTACCTAATTTAATTTGATTATTCAGTGCCATACCGGTGATTATTTATTTTAATTATTCAGTGCCATACTATATAATTATTTTCTAGAGCTAGGCAAAATAATATCAACCTTTATCTGGAAGAACAAAAGGCCTAGAACATCAAGGGAATTAATGAAAGAAATGCTAAGGCAAGTGGCCTACGCCTACCAGTTCTCAGATTATGTTATAATGCAGCAGTCATCAAAACTAAGAAATAGAGGGGTAGATCTGGTGGATGGGTTAGGTACTCAAGACACACGACTCCATAAATATAGCAATTGAAGTATAAATTAATAATTTTGATTACATTAAATTTAAAAGTTTTTGCTCAAACAAACTCAGTGCAACCAAGATTAGGAAGGAAGCAGAAAACTGGGAGATAATGTTTGTAACTATTGTCTTTGATAAAAGACTTATTTCTAAAATATATAGAGAACTGAATCAAATTTACAAGAATATATGTCATTCTGCAATTGATAAATGGTCAAAGAATATGAACAGGCAGTTTTCCAAAGAAGAAATTAAAGCTATCAATAGTCATATGAAAAAAATCCTCTAAATTTTCATAGACTATAGAGGTGCAAATGAAAACAACTCTGAGGTACCACATCACACCTATCAGATTGCCTAATGCGACAAAACAGGAAGGTGATAAGTGTTGGAGAAGATGTGGGAGAGTTGCAACACTAATTCCTTGTTGGTGGAGCTGTGAGTTCATCCATCCATTCTGGAGAGCAATTTGGAACTATGCCCAAAGGGCTACAAGAATATGCATACCCTTTGACCCAGAAATATCACTTTTAAGGCAGTATCTCCTATAGATCAAATAAGAGAAAGAGTCCCACATGTATAAAAATATCTATAGCACTTCATTTTGTGGTGGCAAAAAACGGGAAATTGAGAAAATGCCCATCAAATGTGGAATGGCTTTGCAAGTTGTGGTATAGGAATGTAATGCAATACTATTGTACCATAACAAATGATGAACAGGAAGAATTCAGAGAGGCCTGAAAGGACTTACATGAACTGATGCTGAGTGAAAGGAGAAGAACCAGGAGAACTCTGTACACAGCAACAACTGCAGTGTGTGAGGAATTTTTCTGGTAGAAGTAGTCCTTTACAGCAATGCAAGGATCTAAAAAATTCTCAGTGGACTCCAGACAAAATGTCTTCCACATCCAGAGACAGAACCATCAGAGTATCACAGAATGAAGCAGATCATTTTCTCCTGTGTTGTTTTCTTTTTGTTTGTTTTATTTCATGGCTTCTCATAATCATTTAAATTCTTTTATGCCACATGGTGAAGGTGAAAATGTATTGAATAAGAATGTATTTGTAGAACCTATATAACACTGCATGCCATCTCGGGAAGTGAGTGGTGAGTTTGGGGGGAAGGAGGGGGAGCAAGTTGAAATAATCTAAGATATGTGAAATTCATTGCAGAAAACTGAAAACAAATGAAATAATTTAAAAACAAAAGACTTCTCAAAGGAACTTGAGCCTAATCTTGCCTGCCTGTCTGTGTCCTCTCTCCTCTGCCCTGACACCATTCACTCTTTAATTGTATTTTTCAATGATTATAAAGAAACATTTCATGGTATACTTACTCATCTTGTATGTCATTTCTTGTGATAGTTGTTTATTTTTTTCCATAATTCCACCATGAAGATAATTGTAACTTAGGAATCAATTTCTGTTGCTATGGATGAAGTTATAAAAATTCAAGAAGAATTTATTAAAACCATCCATATAAAATCAATATATATTTTAATACGCAGTACAATGCAATGATGATTTAGAGAAAGACAAAGCCATAAATTATAAAATGTCTAGGAATTAAAACTAAAGAGTCTAAAGGCTTTCAGACTTCAGGGGGTCCATTTCTAAGCAAATTTAAATCTTCCTGTAAGAAAAGACACAGAAGTTTAGGAACTTGATGAAAAAATTGAAACATTTTCATTCGTAGAATGATATACTTACTTGGATATATGTTATGGGCTCTCCTAGACTATAAACTCAAAGAATTTGAGAATAAAGGAATCTCAGCATTAGAAAGGAACTCTATGATAATTCATCCCAAAAGGTTTCTGAATAGAAACTTATTGACGTTATCACCAAGAACATCTACAGGATATATCCCATTACTTCCTAAAAAAACAAACAAAAAAAAAAAACCCAAAACTATACTCCTTTGACCTCGAATGATTTCTTAAGATGTTTAATCTCATTTTTTTTAGGTCATCATTTTAAAGAGGGTTGCCAAAGCAACTAGCTCTTAATTTCTCACTGATCTGTTGTTTGTCTTTCATTCTTGAGGAGGACCAATGACATGAAAAGGGTGATGTCTTGACCTGCAATTGGATCTTGTGAATTGGATGTAAGCGAGGCAGAGCTTAACAAAGTCATCAGCTTCACGCTCTCCTCCAGTGCATTCAGAGTTCAGTGATAAGACATAAGTCAAGATGACTGGCCCGGACCCTGGATACAGTGAGAGACTCTGGCGTTTGAAGTTTAGGTCTTTCCCAGGTATCTGTCTGAGGCAACACTCATTCAGTAATTAAAGGTTAGGTAAGATTTGAGAAAAAAATGCCCTAGTATGAGGGTTCTGGCACAATCAATCAATAAATCTAGGAGGGGAAGACCGTTGTATTTTCGTCAGAACATAAATCAATTACTATTTACACTCATTCTAAGCCATTAGAAGCAAGAAAGGCTTGAATTTTGACCTATTGTTGACCAACTAGTAAAAGCCAGAGTGATTTGGGTTTAGAGACTGTCAAACAGCTTCATATTAATGACAAAGGCCTTTTATCAAAGCCTTTTTTCAGAGCTATCGGTTAAGAAATCATAATTGAAAACTTCGTGAGGCAAAAGTCATTTGTCTCAGCTTTTGGAAAAAATATAATGATAACATACCTAAATAGGAAAACAAAAAATCTTGCTCCCAAACCCTAAGATACATTGCCAAGTATATGCAATCCAAATTTTATTCCTTTGCACAGAGACCCCACAGGCAAGGATATGATTCTCCAAGTGGTCAAAAAAGAGGAATAGGAAAAACAGGAAGAAGAAGAGGAAGAAGAAGAAGAAGAAGAAGAAGAAGAAGAAGAAGAAGAAGAAGAAGAAGAGGAGGAGGAGGAAGTATTGCCCAACTTCAACTGTCCTGTTTCTCCAAAAGGACCAATGCTATCACTAATGTAGTACATTGCCTTTTGAGTGAATTGGATTCCAGTGAGACAGAGATGGGTGTTCCATTGTGCTTCAGCTTGCTCCCCAGAACCACATTACCCTTCAAGATTACATCATTCCTGGAATTAACAGCTCATCAATATCTTCTGATACACAGTCCCCTATATTTCTCTGATTGAATAGGATGGAAGGTGAACAACAGAGAGCTTTTCCAACATTATTCACTTGGGATGAGTGCCCAGCTTAGCCTCCTCATTTCCAAGCTAGCAGCATTCTTTTGGAAATCATCATACACCAAGTATTGCCCTGACCTTTTTTTCCAATGTATTTGTGTCATAACCCTCTCCATACTTTGATTATGAGCTCCTTTGGGTCAGATATTATCTATTGCACTTGATTTTTGACCAGTTAGTACAGTGCCTGGCACTTGGTAGGTTCTTAATAAGTGATTATTGAACTTTTTTCTCAGTCCTTTTCACTCTTTATCAAATATAGCACTTGGTACTGGAGAAAACTCTCCTCTTTTTAGAGTCTTAAATCTCTTGTTTGTCCTGAATATGTGTGAACATTCATTCTCAGACTCCTTCTGGATATCTCATATATATATAATGGTGACTCTCATGCCCCCACAGTCTGAAATCCATATGTATTACCTTTCATATTTTCACCATGATTCTATCTCATTGGGGTGTGAGAGGTTGTTCATCACTATCCTCGGTTCTAGCCTCTAACTATTTGTGTTTCCCAGTTTTAGTGATCTAAATACTTCAGTTCCATTTAGCCACTTAGATTAACTTTTGCAAAATAATGTTTTACTTGAAGAAATTTTATGAGAAACTTGGTTCCTGTCACCTTAGGGATATAATTTCTTTTAACTGTCACTCAGGAAGAGAAGGGGTTAGATTCACAATTTAGTTCTGTTGCAATATTGTAGCTTAAAATTCCAAATGCAATGCTTTCACTCTAATCACTTCTGTCTCCTTAACTAGGTCCCAGAATTATGGCTTCTTAATGTTTTTCTTTTGAGCTGCTTATAACTTCTGGCATAAAATCCTGGATTGCAAGGACTCCTTGATTTAATCTTTTGAGTACTTGGCTCAGTGTTCTAAATTTAGAACTGACAAGGACCGACAAAACAATACTAAAAATTTTAACTCTTTTCTTGGAAACATAGCACTGAAGAGGAGTGGAAGGTATCCCTCAAGTCTGAACTTTCCCAGGTTACTGAATGATGGCCCCGTGGTGAAAAAATTATTCCTTCCCACATAGATGCTTCTACAAAGAGAAAATTATTGAGATCCTCCAAAGCAAGTGAACATATTTGAGTAAACTAATACATGGTGAATTCAATCCAGAGATAGACAGAAGAAAAGGATAGTTAAAATATGCTGGGAAATATAGTTTAGACTGAGGACATGAAAGAGACCAAGCTTATTGACTTCTCGGAAGACTTGGGCCTAACCATCACTGTTTCATCAGTAGAAAACAAACACTCACTCACACACACACACACACACACACACACACACACACACACAAACAGAGTAAGCTAGTAAATATAAAATGAGTATACAGGGAAATTGTGTGGCATACTGGGAAACAGGTCAAATGAAATGATTTCACATTCTGAGAGATGTTTCTAACTTGTCTCAATAAATGGATGCAATAAGTTTTGAATTTCTACACTTCCAAAAGACTAACTCATGTTTGGAAAAACTATTTCCCCTCTTTCTTTGAAATCCTAAATCTTTTAAGGATAATAGTTAATGTTTTGTTTTGTTTTTTTTTAATAAAGATGATGACAAATAAAATGCATCTTAACGGTGATTCAAGGAACTATTGGGTCTATTCTGATGAAAATGATCTTCTATATACAATGTCAGATTCAGTTTTTAACGTTGGTGATATTTTTGTAACTGACTGATTTCACGGCAGATTATCATGTCTATGAATACAGTATATACAATTAGAGCTTCCAGAATTTTCTCATCTAGAGCCAATCAACTGAAAATCAGGTGACTATAGACTGATTCAAATCTAAACAGTTGTATTTATGGTACATGGTAACCTAACTTATACCCTTAATCCTTATAAAATCATCTGACATTTCAGGAATGACCCTGGAGGTTTACCTCAACCATAGAATGAGCTCTAAGAAAACTTCGTAATTCAAAATTGCTATTAGAATTCTATCTTTGGCTTAGTTTTGTCTCAGTTCTTCAATTCCCTGGGTGTCAAATAATTCAACTACTGAATCAGGAGATCTAATTTAAATTAGAGAAAAATGACAGAATTGGCCTTTCTCCAATCTTCTCAGAAACCTGAGAATGTAAGGATATCTTACTTGAGAATCAATTCTAAGTGATTTATGAGGATGACTTGAACAAACAAGGAAAAATAGGGAATATGGGAAGAAGAAAAAGAAGTAAAAGATAGTATTCATGTTATTTTCTGATTTACTAGTGCTTTCTTCTCAATAGATCTATAAGATGAATACTATAAATATTGTTACCCTCATTTTCCAAAAGGAAGTAGAAATATAAAAAGTTTAGATGAATTAATCCAGGTGACAAAACAAACTCAGAATCCTTCCCTCAGGCTTCTTGATATCCCAAATTCATTGCAAACTCCTGAGAAGCATTAGGATTCTGTAAAACTCTCTGGGTTACACAAAAGCAAAATATTCTAAATCATAAGGGAAAAAAAGATTTTCCAACTCTACACTTTGAGGAATTTCTGCTGATGGAGGAGGAATGTATTTGGGAAGTGGGAATTGTGTAACATATAAGCAGTACTTTTTTAATCCTAGCCCGGTCTGTTAAAAACAGATGGAGACTTTAATGATTAATCATCGAATTGAATTAATATGTTGTTTTTCACTAGGAAACTGCCTTTATGATGAGTAGTTTTTATTTCAATAAATTACTGAAATAAATGTTCTTGATAGCTACATTGACTGTAGACAAAATAATTTTATTAATACTTTTATAATTTGTGAGAAGTAATATAGTTTCTCAAATGATAAAAGCTAATTTCTAAAGTACATTTCTAGAGATGTCTTTGCTATGAAATCCAATAAATGATGAATATGATCGTTCAGTAGTACTACTATATTTAGCTATGTTTATTTTAATATGCAAATGTATTTCATTAAAGCTGCACCTGCTTTCATCACTGCATTCAAGGGTCTCATATTTCCGTTACATTCTCCTATTTATAGTGGTATATATGATATGTCAAACATTTTCTGGCCTAAAATATTTGTGTTTCTGTAATATCTCAAAATAGATTTCACTGAGAAAAGATTCTTTAAAATAATTGGATTTGTTAGAAAGTTTTCCTATACCATGTGCTAAGCCAATGCTCACAATTTTTAGTCAGGAAATGGCTGATATTATAAATATTAGGTTTGCTAAAATGTTTTCCAAATACTCTATTGTTACCTTAATTTACCAGTAACTTAAGCATTTTCTGTAATTTTCATCTTCTAAGTAAAAATGAAGATAACAATGACTTCACAAGCTTATTTTTTTTTAAATATAATGCCAGTTTTTGGTATTTTCTCTTTAACAACCAAACAACTAGCAAGCAAGATTAAGCCCTTGCTATGTGCCAGAAACAAAGACAGACCATGATTTCTTCATTCCTTAGTAAACCATTCTCTGGATTTACTGTGACCAAAAATAAAGATCATCTCATGGTCAATGACCTTCCACATTAGCTAGGCTAGTATTGGGGCAACAATCATTTCCAGATATCAAAGAAAATAATTTAAATTTAATACTCCATTGTAGTACCATTTGGGAACTCAAATCAACTTCTATATCGTGTTTATACAGGCACTATATCAAAGGGAGACCAGAAGACCCAATGAATTTGATTCTAAAAGTGATGATAAATGCAGATTTTTAAATAATAATGTATGGATGTTATTTTAGATTTCTGGTTATGCATTATTGTTTACATATTTTTTGTCTGTTTTTTACTTAATTAAATTTTCCATGAAGAAGTAAAAAAAAAAAGTTAAAAAATCAGGGCAGTAGACATAAATAACTATACTTACAAGATAAAGTGTGTATATTTTACATGTTTTTATTTTCCTTGGAAAAAATTACAGCACCCTATGAGTCTTAAAATGTTAGCAATAGTTGAATATAAAAAACTCAAAGAACTTGGGAAATATAAGTATTAAATCTTTCACTCAAAAATAACCCACCCACATTATAACTGTAAGTGAGATAATCATTACATGATACAACATGTTATATAAAGAAATATAGGGGCGGAGTCAAAATGGCAGAGTGAGAGCAACGACTCACCTAAGCTCTTGGACAAACTCCTTCAGATACCTTTGAAAGGAGAATCTGACGAAATTTTGGAGGTGCAGAACCCAGTGGGAGGTAGACTGTGACGGATTTGGAGCCCAGGTTAGACTGGAAGGTCCATGGGAAGGATCTGTTCCACGGGGGTGAGCCCCCAGAGCACAGTGCAGCACAGATGGCACAGTGGAGCAGAAGGGACCCGAGAAACCTGAGAGCTGTGGGCAGAATTCGCAGAGCAGCACCGAGGGCAGCAGACAAGTTGAACTAAGCCAGTGAGAGCCAGTGAGCACCAGATATCAGCGCAGCAGCTCCTGAGACCTTCAGTCAGAAGATTAAACTTCGGTAAGTCACCTACTTGAACTTCCAGGAGCCAGGATGGCAGAGCGTTCAGTAAATGCTCTCCCCTCCCTCCTTGATGACCGTAAAAGAACCATAAAATATTTCCCCAGAAAAATCCTGAATCAGCGGAAATAGCAGAAGGGGGCAAATAGTCCCATAACACCTGAGGCTAGGAAAATAGCTAAGGGGGTTTCCTCCTACTGTGGCGGAGGCAAACCAGAAGGACAGAGGAACCAGGACACAGAAAACTCTCACTAGGACCCAGGCAAGCCTCAGCGCCAGGAGACGAGCCACAAGAAGGGTGGAAACATGCATTAGTATCTAGGCATGCCTCAGCACTCCAAGGGAAAACAATAGGGCAGCTGGGATCACCATCCCCTGAGCTTGCCTTCGCCTCAGTTGAGCTGAGAAGATCTGTGACCAGACCATTCCTCCCCCACACTTAACAAGCCAACTCTAGGGTTGATCCAGGAAACACAAAACAAAAACCTGCTTTTAACTTTTTCACACATCAGCTGAACACAAAGTTCTGCAACTTCTGACTGAAATAATCAGAAGCCACAACACTCAATCAACATCATGAACAAGAAAAAGCAGAAAGGTGAAAAAACCATAGAATCTTTCTATGGTGATAAGGACCAAAACACAAACACCAAACAGGTCAGAGCTGAAACTGTACTTCCATCTGAAACTTCAGAAGGGACTATGAACTGTTTGAAATCACAAGCAGCTCTCCTGGAACAGCTGAAGAGGGAAATAGAAGAAAAACTGGTCAATGATTTTAAAATTATGAAAAAAGAATTCACTGATGAGAACATCTCTTGGGAAAGGAAAATTGAACAATGGAAAAGGAAGTTCAAAAATTAACTGGAGAAAATAACTCCCTAAAAGGAACCGTTGATCAAATGGAAAAGGAAACCCAAAACCTAATTGGGAAAATTGGTCAAATGGAAAAGGAAGCACAAAATCTAACTGGGAAAATTGGTCGAATGGAAAAGGAAGTACAAAAATTAACTGGAGAAACTAGCTCCTTAAAAGGAAAAATTGGTGCGATGGAAAAGGAGATGCAAAAGTTAACTGAAGAAAACAATTTGATAAAGATTAGAATTGGGTAAGTAGAAACTAATGACTCAATGAGACAGCAAGAATCAGTGAAACAAAATATAAAGAATGAAAAGATAGAAGGAAATGCAAAATATTTAATTGGAAAAACAACTGACCTGGATAATAGATCCAGGAGAGAAAATTTAAGAATTATTGGCCTGCCAGAATTCCATGATGAAGAAAAGAATCTGGACAATATCTTCCAGGAAATCATCAAGGAAAACTGCCCAGAAGTGCTAGATTCAGAGGGCAAAATAGTCATCAAAAGAACCCACCATTCCCCTCCCAAAAGGGATGCCAAACTCAAAACCTCAAGAAATATCGTTGCCAAATTTCAGAGCTATCAAGTCAAGGAGAAAATACTACAAGCAGCCAGAAAGAAGCTATTCAAATATCAAGGAGATACAGTCAGGATCACATAGGGACTTGCAGCTTCTACATTAAAAGACAGAATGAATTGGAACTCAATATTCCGTAAGGCAAAGGAATTGGGACTACAAATGAAATGGATGAACCGAGAAAAAGCACAGGCAAGAGTCAATTGGGAATTTTGAGAGCGTCTTTATTAGCTGGGCTGGCGAATTTATTAGCCGGGCCGGCGACTTTATTAGCCAGGCTGGTGGCTGTCTCACGGGAAAACCCAGAAGAGTCAGCCCCGAACAAAGATGTGTGTGCCTTTTAAGTATCTAGGCACTTCCCGGTACAGCCTTGCGGTATTAACAGCAAACATATCTCACAAAACAGTTTTGACAGGGGCTCAAGTTGCTGCTAGGCAAGGGGGCACAACAGAGAGTGGCTGCTAGGCAAAAGAGGGGGCGGGCCCAATCCTGCCTAGAAACTCAGCAGACATCTCTCAACCCAGGGGTTTCGGGAAGGGGAAACAAATGACGTCCACTTTACAACCAAGGATCAATTACCCAGAAAAGTGCAGCATAACATTTCAGGCAAGGAGAAAGGCATTCAATGAAATAAGGGATTTCCAGAGCTTCCTGACCAAAACGCCAGAACTCAACGGACAATTTGATATTCAAATGCAGGCCTCAAGAGAATCATAAAGAGGTAACCGGGGGGGGGGGGGGGGGGCGGGGAATTAAAAACAAAAACTTGTTATTTAATTAGGGCAAACTGTTTACCTCCCTATAAGGGAAGATGATACCTGTTAATCTTGAGAATTGTGCAGCTATTATGAAATATAAAACCGATATACATAAAGGGAACTGGTTTAAAGTAAATGATGTCACGTTAAAAATATGATTTAACTATGAGAAGGGATTGTAATAGGAAGGGTGAAAAAGAGGAAGCAGAAGAAGGCAAATTACATCACAGGTAGAAGTACAAAATGATAGTACAGGGAAAGAGGGGAGGAAGATAAGCATTGTTTGAGAGGTACTCTCATCTGATTTGTTTAAAGGAGGGAACAATAAACTTAAGTAGATAATGCTAACTAGCTCTATAGGCAATAGGATGGGAAGGGGGAAGAAAGGGGAGGGAGGCTAAAAGGGAGGGAAGAAGGAATAAGAGTAAGGGGAGGAAAAGGGAGGGGGGCTAAAAGAAGGAGGGGAAAGCTGCAGGAGGAGGTGGTGAAAAGTGAATACTTTTGAGGAGGGGAAGGGAGATGGGAGAGCTAAAAGCACAAATGGTGGGAAAGAGGATGGAGGGAAATACACAGATTGTAATCATAACTGTGAATGTGAATGGAATGAATTCTCCCATAAAACAGAGACAGATAGCACAATGGATTAAAAGCCATAACCCAACAATATGCTGCTTACAAGAAACACATTTGAAACAGAGGGACACACATAGGATAAAGGTGAAAGGGTGGAGCAGAATATATTGTGCTTCAGCTCATGTAAGAAAGCAGGAGCAGCAATCTTAATCTCAGACAAAGCAAAAGCAGAAATAGATCTAATCAAAAGGGATAAGCATGGAAACTATATCTTGCTAAAAGGCCATAGACAATGAAGCCATGTTATTACTAAATATGTATGCTCCAAGTGGTACAGCATCCAGATTCTCAGAAGAGAGGTTGGGGGAGTTGAAGGAAGAAATTGACAGCAAAACTATACTAGTGGGGGACCTTCAAACTCTCCCTCTCTGAACTCAATAAATCTGACCTCAAAATAAACAAGAAAAAAGTTAAGGAGGTAAATAAAACTCTGGATGAGGTAGATATGATAGATCTTTGGAGAAAAGTGAATGGTAATAGAAAGGAATATACCTTTTTCTCAGTGGTACATGGAACACTTACAAAAATTGACCATGTACTAGGATATAAAAATCTCACAATCCAGTGCAGAAAGGCCGAGATAATCAATGCATCCTTCTCACATCATAATGCAATAAAAATTATATGTAATAAAAGACCATGGAAAGATAAACCAAAAATCATTTGGAAACTAAATAATCTAATCCTAAAGAAGGAGTGCATTAAAGAAGAAAGCATAGAAACAATCAACAACTTCATTCAAGAGAATGACAAAAACGAGACAACATGCCAAATCTCATGGGATACTGCAAAAGTAGTTCTTAGGGGAAGTTTTATATATTTGAATGCCTACATAAATAAAATAGAGAAAGAGGAGAACAATGACTTGGACATGCAGCTGAAAAAGCTAGAAAGAGAACAAATCGAAAAATCCCCAAGTAAATACCAAATTAGAAATACTGAAAACGAAAGAAGAGATTAATAAAATTGAAATTAAGAAAACTATTGAATTAATAAATAAAACAATAGTTGGTTTTATGAAAAAACTAGTAAAATTGATAAACCTTTGGTCAATTTGAATAAAAAAAAGAAAGAAGAAAATCAAATTACTAATATTAAAAATGAAAGGGGTGAACTCACCTCCAATGAGGAGGACATTAAAACAATAATTAGAAATTACTAGGCCCAATTTTATGCCCACAAATTTGATAATCTAATCGAGATGGATGAGCATTTCAAAAAACACAAATTGCCCAGATTAACAGAAGAGGAAGTTGAATACTTAAACAACCCTATCTCAGAAAAAGAAATTGAACAAGCCATCAATGAACTCCCTAGGAAAAAATCTTCAGGGCCAAATGGATTCACAAGTGAGTTCTATGAAACATTTAAAGAACAGTTAATTCCAGCACCATATAGACTATTTTTGAAAACTGGGGAAGAAGGAGTCCTCCCAAATACTTTCTATGATACAAATATGGTTTTGATACCCAAACCAGGAAGAGACAAAACAGAGAAAGAAAATTATAGACCAATTTCTCTAATGAATATGGACACAAAAATTTTAAATGAGAGTTTATTAAAACGAATACAGCAGCTTATCACGAGATTAAGGCACTATGATCAGGTAGGATTGATGCCAGGAATGCAGGGCTGGTTCAATACAAGGAAAACGATTAACATTATTGATCATATCAACAACAAAACTAACAAAAACCACATGATTATCTCAATAGATGCAGAAAAAGCTTTTGACAAATTACAATACCCATTCCTACTAAAAACACTGGAGAACGTAGGAATAAAGGGAACTTTCCATAAAATATAAGCAGTATCTACCTAAAACCTCCAGCAAGCATTATATACAATGGGGATAAGCTAGATACATTTCCATTAAGATCAGGGGTGAAAGAAGTATGTCCATTATCACCACTGTTATTTAATATGGTACTAGAAATATTAGCTGTAGCAATTATACGAGATAAAAAAAATTGAAGGGAAAAGAATGGCCAAAGAAGAAACTAAGTTATCACTCTTTGCAGATGATATGATGATATACTTAGAGAATCCCAGAGATTCAGGTAAAAAACTATTTGAAATAATAAACAACTTTGGCAAAGTAGCAGGTTACAAAACAAACCCACACAAATCTTATGCATTCCTATATATTAGCAACAAAGTCCAACAGCAAGAGATAGAAACAGAAATCCCATTTAAAACTAGGGTAGACACGATAAAATACTTAGGAGTTTACCTGCCAAAACAAACCCAGGGATTATATGAACACAACTACAAGATACTTTTGTACAAATAAAGTCAGGTTCAAGCAAGTGGAAAAACATCAGTTGGTCATAGATAGGCCGAGCTAATATAATAAAAATGACAATTCTACCTAAATTAATTTACTTGTCTAGTGCCATACCAATTAAACTATTAGATAATTATTTTCTAAAGCTGGATAAAATAATATCAAAATTCATTTGGAAGAACAAAAGGTCCAGAATAACAAAGGGACTAAAGAAAAGAAATGCTTGGGAAGGTGACATAGGGCTACCAGACCTCAAATTGTACTATAAAGCAGCAATTACCAAAACCACTTGGTTTTGGCTAAGAAACAGAGGGGTAGACAAGTGTAATAGACGTGGCACTCAAGACACAACAGGCAAGGAATACAGCAACCTCCTGTTTGATAAACCCAAGGACCCCAGCTTCTGGGATAAGAACTCACTGTTCAACAAAAATTGCTGGAAAACTGGATAACAGTGTGGCAGAAACTAGGCATAGACCCATGCCTGACACCGTACACAAGAATAAAGTCCAAATGGGTACATGATTTAGGTATAAAGACTGATACCATGAATAAACTGGAGGAGCAAGAAATAGTGTGTCTATCAGATTTATGGAGAAGGGAAGAATTTTTTTTCTAAAGAAGAGATAGAAAGCATTATGAAATGCAAGATGGATAATTTTGATTACATTAAACTGAAAAATTTTTGCACAACCAAACCCAATGCAAACAAAATTCGGAGGGATGTAGTAAATTGGGAAAGAATTTTTATGGCTAAGCTCGGGGATAAAGATCTCATTTCTAAAATATATAGAGAACTGACTCAAATGTATAACTATGCAAGTCATTCCCCAATTGATAAATGGTCAAAGGATATGAACAGGCAATTTTCAGAGGAAGAAATTAAAGATATCCATAATCATATGAAAAAATGCTCTAAATGACTATTGAGTAGACAGATGTAAATCAAAACAACTCTGAGCTACTATATCACACCCATAAGATTGGCAAACATGACAGAAAAAGAAAATGATAAATGCCGGAGAGGATGTGGGAGATTTGGAACACTAATTCATTGTTGGTGGAGCTGTGAGCTCATCCAATCATTCTGGAGAGCGGTATGGAACTATGCCCAAAGGGCTACAAAATTGTGCATACGCTTTGACCCAGCAATATCGCTACTAGGACTGTATCCCCAAGAGATCATAAAAATGGGAAAGGGTCCCACATGTACAAAAATATTTATAGCAGCACTCTATGTAGTTGCCAAGAACTGGAAGTGAAGGGGATGCCCACCAATTGGGGAATGGCTGAATAAATTATGGTATATGAATGTAATGGAGTACTATTGTGCCATAAGAAATGACGAACAAGAAGACTTCAGAGAGGCCTGGAAGGACTTATATGACCTGATGCTGAGTGAAAGGAGCAGAACCAGGAGAACTTTGTGCACAGCAATGACCACAGTGTGCCGAGAGTTTTTTCTGGCAGACCTGGAACTTCATAATAACGCAAAAACTTATTTAAAAAAAATCCCAATGGTGATTTTCTAAGGCAAAATGCTTTCCACACTAAGATAAAGAAATATAGAATTCATTCACAGAATGTAGAAGATCATGTTTGTGTGTGTGTGTTTGTGTATTATGTTATGATTTGTTATATGATTTCTTCCAGTTATTTTAGTTTGACTACATAGTATGACTATAGTGAAAACGTACTCAATAGGAAAGTATAGGTAGAACCTATACAGAATTGTATGCTGTCTTGGGGAGTGAGGGGGGTGGTGAGGGATAGGTGTGGGGGTGATAAAATCTTAATTTTATTCTAGTAATTGTAGAACATTAAAAAGATAATAATAAAATTAAATTTAAAAAAAGAAATGCATAAATAATTGTATAAAAGTCCACCCTAAATAACAAGTGTACTGACATATTCAGACAAGACTAGCTACTGCTCAGTCTGATGGAGGGGGAAGATATTTGGGAAGTGAAGATTGTGGAAGATATTAGCAGAATATTTTTAAGCTACCACTATTTATAATGACATAGGGAGATGGAGACTTTAATAATTAATCATTGGATTAAATTAATATGCTGTTTTCCACAAAGAAAATGCCTTTATGGTAGGTAGGTTTTAGAACTTAAAGAAAAAATATCTATTTCAAATGTTAAAAAATATTGAGGATAAGTTTGGAAGTATTCACCATAAGATGACTCAGACTGAACAATTAGGAAATTAGAGGAAAGTAAAGATTATTTTTCTCTAGGGGATTTGTGAAAAGGTTTATTGGTTACCATCAGAAATATGCTGGTAAATGCTGAGAAAAGTGAATGTTAAAAAATATTGCAGGTTTTTAAATTTAATTTGAATTATTGACTCCTTCACTTTCTTAATTAGCATGTAAATGCAAAAAATAAAACATTAAAAATCTTAACTCACTGATGCGCAGTGTCAACAAAAAATAAAACAATAAATCAATTCCTGATTTGTAAAACTTGTTAAATTTGTGATCATAAAGAGTCACAAATTAAATTTTAACAATCAGATCTCTTCTTTAGAAAGATAATATGCTGAAAATCCAGTGATTCAGCATGAAGCTCGAGACCAATCTTTGAAGAACCTTAATAGGAAGGTCAGGTGGAGACCAGAAGCAAAGAGTGTGCTTAATACAGAAATATCCTTTGGGAATCCTCAAGCAGAGACTTGATGAAAATAGTGCATTTTAGAGTATGTGTACCTTTTACATATGATTTAGACTACATGGTAAAATATCTCGTCACCGGATCCAGTTGACTCAGTAGGAGAAAGCTAGGCTGGTGACCTTGCACAGGCCTCCCTCCCTCACAACAATGTCAAGTGTAAGTCATGTCATCATTTCTCTGATGTCATGGTACTGTTTGAAAATGAAGGATGGACACATGGCTAGAGGACAAGAAAGGTTTCTTCCATCTCTTAATGTCTATAGGGCTTGTTTATGGTTTTCAAAGACTAAGATACTATTTCAGCAGAAGTACTAGAAGGTTTTACATATGACAAACCATTTGAGAGTCTGCAGTTTCAAATGTTGTCTTCTTGGCATGTGGGTCTCCTGTTTATACAATTTGGGTCATGTATAACAATGAAACCAATTTTTACAAAGTAAATCCTATGCTGTCCTTCCCATAGTAATAGTGGTATTATGGTAGAGAAAAAGCCAAAAGGTGCTCAGAATTATCAAGCCTTTATACCATCCCATAATGTTATTGATATTCCCCATAAGAGTTCTTGATCTAAGAACCAACTAGCTGAAATATTCACGAGGAATTAAACATTGCTCTCATATGCCAGATACTTAATAAATGTTTATTGACAGATTTACTGAACTAGAATGCAAAAAGAAATTGTGCTAATTGAGAGGACAGAGCAAATATTCTCCTTGGAAAGATGAATAAAGAAATGGATAGTGATATTGTGGTACTGGGAAACATCATTTTTTGAAACACCAGGTTATTTTCCTTGGTGACACATGCATTTAGTTCAAGCACATAATATAAAGCAGGGGTGGGGAAACTTTTCATGTTGGAAGGTCACCTTAATATTTAGGTGTAATCAAATAAGTTCACTTTCAAGAAACTTTAATTAGATGTATTTAAAATGCAGATTATTTTTTTTTAAAAAATCTAACTATTGTGTGGCTGACAATTTCAAAAAATGAAAGCTGTTTCTTAATTTTAAAGTTAACTAACTTTCTTATGACTTTGTTGCATCTGCTTTCTGTTGGAAGACATTTGAATATTTGCTTTCAGCATGGAAGTCCACAGGTTAGTTGTTCCTCTAGATGGGTGTCAGTCTTTTGTGACATTAAGGGTGTCCATTTTGGAGAGGTAGAAGAATGTAGATTCAAAGCAATAAATAGCAAAAAAGCAAGAAAGCATTTTGGGGGGCTGCCAAAGGCATGGATATTTTACTGTATTTTTTCGTATTTCAATGGGATCTTTCTTAGAATCAGTGGCTTCAAAATGTCATCTATTGAGAGTTCCATCTATTCCATATGTAGTTCTTTAGATGTCTTGGTGATATCAACTAGGTGTGGCTGAAATGACCATTGGACTGTGATGTCATGATTCTCAAAATCCGTGAACTTTTCATTGCATTCTCCATTTAATATGTCTAAAAAAGCTTCGTATTTTTCAAATAATTTCAATATTTCGTCTTACTCAACAATAATCCTTCCTAATTCAGAAAACTGTTCAGCCAAAATTTCCTTTTGAAGAAGTGTATTGAAAATTAAGATAACATTTTTTAATGCTTGTTTTTTTTTTTTTTTGGCCATATCATATATGGACTTAGTTTTACCTTCCAAAGAAATATTCCAGTCATTTTGATTTGACATGGTGTCACACAGAAATGTAGATTTCCAATAGTAATCTTTCAGTAATTCACCTAATTCTGTTCCTCATAAAATTAAAGGTCTTTTCTTGCAGAAATGAAATTTTGGCTAACACCTTTCCCTGGGATAGTCAAAGTACTTTAGAATGATATGCAAAATCCGTAGGGAATAATTCACCATTCAGCTTCAGCATATTATGAAACTGATGATGCTGTGTTTCATTTGCACAAATATAGTTAGCAATAATTTGTATCACCCAGGAAATTTTCACAGCACAAAGGGCCACCTATCAATATGCCAGTGTAATTCAGAATCACAGTGTAAGACACACTCAATATAGAAGACAGAAGAAAAACATGTATTCAGATACAAGAAAGTAAAATACATCATAGTAACCAAGAAGCTAATACATATTAACACTGTAGGGGACACAACCATATACAATGCTCTCCTCCCTGTCCCGCTGGTGTCTTCCCACAAAAAAACACTCATGAGCCTAGCTGTGTCTGCCTGAACATGTCCTCTCTCCTCTGCCCTCAACTATTTTCTCCAACTTCCTCCCAGTTCTGCTCCACCTTTTCTGTTTTACCTGTTCAACAAGCTCTTCCCAGCACATGTGACTTGGGCTTCCATGTGATTTAAGCAGATCACATGGGTCTTTTAAGGAATGGGAAAGATCTTCACATTTAAATTACCCTTATGTACTTATACCTTATTTCAAAAGGTTACTTAAAATAATAGCTTTAGCAAAAAGATTTTTCTGATCCAAGATAAATGGAAAGAAATGAGAGCATCCAGTTCTCTTAATACTTCTACTTTTAAATCTGTGCAATAATTTCTTTTTTTTTTCCTGTCGTGAAAGATGCTCTGTCCGTACATATGCTCACTAAATTTATGAAACTCAGTTGAACTTCACGTTATTTGTCTTGAAGTTGTTGAAGATACCTATTACCTGTCTTCTGCTTGTGAGTTTCCAAAGCTTATAACTTTTCATAGCAAAAATAATGGTCTGTTATGACCCAAATGAAATACTAAACCTGTGCTGAGTCAGTAGCATCAGTTCATCCATTCAAAGTGATTGACTTTTATGTATTTTTCTTTTGAATTATTGCATGAAATTTAATATTAACTTGAAGGCTAATTCTTGCTGTCAATCAGCTATGGTTCTCCTTTAGAAAGGCAGTTGTCTGTATTTCTAAATGTTATCAGGGTCTAAGCATCATACAACTTGGACAATGAATTGTTTATCAATTTCTGCATCACTGAATGGCTTTCTTTTTTCCCCTTGAGTACATAAGGTATTTTGTTATTCTTGATTTAAATAATTGTTTTTGCTTTTGCTTTTCATCTTTTAATTTGTGCAATGCAACTTTTTGTCTTTTTCCATCTAATTTAAAATGATTGTCATCTTTACGAGTGTTATAATGCTGCTGAGCATAGAATTTCTGTAATTTTGATATTGAAGTATCACAAAGCAAGCAAATCATCTTAACTTTAACAGAAACAAGAAATTGCAATCTCATATCCTGATTAAAAATCTGTTTATTTCCTTCAGCATTCTCTTGATCTCCTTTGACATGATGTGCTGTTAATCATGCAGAATTAAAAAAAAAAAACAAGCAAAACAATTGAGTTGTAAAGTTGTTCACAAATTTCACTTCAAACAGAAATATCGTGCACCATTCTCAAAAGCTGATAACTGACTTGTGTACTCAACCCCCACAAACTCTAGCTAACCAGCCTCATGTGGAATTGTTGCCAGTCAGGCAAGGAAAATTAGAATAAAATAATGAAGAAAACAGCTGTCAGTTTAGGCATTAGGGCTTTTTAATGTTCTAATTGTGCTGGTCAATCTGGAAAGATTTTTTTCATTTAAGCTTATTTTATTCCTTGGAGTTTTAAAATATGTTTATTTTAAAAACAAAATAAAATATAGAAAAAAACAATGTATTAATAACAAATAAAAAATATTTGCTCTGTAAAATTTGGATTCAGTCTAAAGGTCACAGTTAAGCACTTAGAAGGCAACATGGGGCCTTAAGTCTACATGTTCCGCACCACTGGTTTAATGAAAAACAAGCAAAACATCTCTAATTTTTGTATCAAAAACCATTGTAGAAGTTAAATAGGTAAAGAACCTTTCCCAATACTTCGACAACATCTCCTAAATTATGTTAAAATTTTTCAGTATATTCAATTATTTCAGTGCAATGAATGAAAAAAAAGTTGAATTATGTGTGTGTATGTGTGTGTGTGTGTGTGTGTGTGTGTATGTGTATTGGAAAAATGGCTTGAGAGACAAAAATAAAAATATCTAAAGTTTATAAATTATACAAAAACTTCATACTCTATATATCCCAAAGTTTTGTATTGTTTTTAAGTCTTAATGTGTTTGAAGTTTAGAGCACTAAGCAACATCACAAAATAGTATCTTACCATAAATATTAAAATTCAGTTGAGTAATAAATACATGTGGCATCAGAATAGCACCTACAAAGAATACATATGAAATTAGTATCAAGTTATAAGATATTAAATTCAATTCTGAATATATGATTTATTTATGAACCTATGAGGTGCTGCTCATGGTGAAAGGCAATGGGAATAAAAAGCAAAAATATTTTAAAAATCAAGGAAAAATCTCAAGGATCTTCAGGGTCACTTGAAGAAAAAAATTCGGGAGACTTAAGGAACAGACTATTTCCATGCTAGACATACACCTGTATAGCTTTTTTGTACTCTACTTTCCTGTATTTAAAGACAAAGATCTTAAGGGAAATCTGGACGTGTGAAGAACCCTCCACCAAAACCTAGATTTCTAACTAGGGCTTCAGTGAGAGAATCAAGATAATACTCAGATTACTACTATCCTGCTGTAAAACTCTGTATCAGGAAAAATGAAAAAAAAAAGACATTGACATGTTGACTGTTTTTTCATTTTCTTTTTTTGTAAAATGCAATGAAATTATCTACTTTTTAAAGTATCTGACTTTTTTGTTTTATTTTGTTTTTTTCTGGATGTAGGGAAAAACTAAACAGGAGAGGGTAAAGCAAGCTTAACTGTTGCTAGAAATTTAAAAAACAGTAGCTTCCTTAATGACCCAAATCCCCTCACTGTAACGAAGGCTTATCAGGTTAATGGTAATATGCTATTGGTGTTCTTGGACTGCAGTGAATACTGGGAAACTATATTCTCTGAAGAATTAAAAATGATTATCACATGGAAGTCAGTGGAGTGGTTAACAGGGAGCAGATTAACATTTAACAATGGAGAACCTTTAAAGAATTTAAATGAAGATTATTATCAGACAACGGAATGATAGAAAACGTAGTTATTAGATATACAGCAAAAGTAAAGGATATCAGGAGTGCATCACATATAATCCTTTGCTAACTTGTCAATATTAGGTGAATATAAATAATGTGCCCAAGGTGTTGGGTGAACTCCCTGTGACAAATTGAATTAATGTCAATGGGATGAGTGGTATAGATTAAGCTGGAAAGGATGGACGGTGGTCTATATTAATAGAAGCAATATTCAAATAGAGAGGAGCAGAGATGCATTTGATTTTAGATCACAGAATTTTAATAAGATGTTCCAAAACAAATAGCATGAAATGAAAAATCTATGAATAAGTATAATGTACCATAATCAGTTTGTTAAAAACATAAAAATTGAAGAGTAATATTAATGTTAAGTAAAACTTTATTCACAAAACATTCTGAAAACAGATAATAGAAACTTGTGAGATATATAATTATATCAATTCACAAAACAAAAAAATAGAATTAAAAATTACTCCCACACTAGGTCTAATTTTCTACTTTTTCTCCTACTCAGACCTCCTGCTTTGGGGAATATTAGAAGCCTGCTCAAGTTGTGGACTTGGTCTACATTTTTGTCTTCCTGCCATGTGAAAATTATATAGGGCCATAGCTACAGTGAAATTTGTAACACATCTCCCTACATTTATATGGAATAAACTATGTATCACAAGGTCTCATCCCTTTTCCCATGTAATTATTGAATGTCTCAAGTTTTAACTTTAAGTAATTATGATTTTTTTCCTCTATCAATTGATGGATATTAGGTGTAGACAAGACTACTGCTGACAGAGGGATGAGAGAAGCCATATCAACCATGTATCAAATTAGATTCTATATGCTCAAATAACACAGATGAGTTAGTTTGGAAAGGTATGATATTGTCATGAAATCATCTACTATTAGTTCAGATATTTGTCTGTGTTTTTACATCTTTTTTTGCTTCATATAGGTGTCACTGCTGTGGTCAAATAGTGTGAAACCATTGATTCTAGTCAATATCCACACTAAAGTTTTTTTTTTTTTTTACTTCAATAAAGTTTCATATTTTCAAATGGAGGCAGTTAGGTGTTGCAGTGGATAGAGCATCAGTGCAGGAGTCAGGAGGACTTGAGTTCAAATATCACCTCAGAAACTTGACACTCACTAGCTAGCTGTGTGACCTTGGGCAAGTCACTTAATGCCAATTACCTCATCCTGGGTCATCTCATCATCCTAATGAATATCTGGTCAATGGATTCAGAGGGCTCTGGGGGAGAAGTGAGGCTGGTGACCTGCACAGTCCTCCCTCACTCAAAAAAAAGTCAATTGCAAGTCATGTCATTTTTTATCTGATGATGTGGTCTTCTTCGGCAACGAAGGACAAACACACATATTTTCAAATATTATCACCATAAGAAAAAACTTTTGTATAATATACTTATTGACTTCTCCTTCCCAACAATATGGAAATTTCTCTTAACATTAGAGTTAGTTAATAAAAAATTTGAATTTGCATAAAGGTAGTATATGGTAGGCAAGGCACATCATTCTCTACCTTTTGAATAACTTGAAAACATAATTTTATGAGGTTTTTGGAGTGACTTTCACTCATTTATTAGGCAATCAAATGAATATAAGTATTCCTGAGGAAAAAAAATTTCATAACCTTTCTCTTAATCAGTATTTATCTCCTTTAAAAGAGAAATATTTAATTTCATAATTCAAAAATTAAAAAGCAAAGTCCCTCTCTGAAAACTCTTCTACCTAGGAATTCTCCACGTTATCAAATTAATTGTTCCTTTAATTTTCCTGTATCATTTTTATCCCCCATGGATGCCGTTTTCTCATGAAACAAAAAGGGATTTTTAGTAGTCACATTATGTTAATCAATAAGATTGTAACATACTTTGATTATAAAGTGCTTTGTAGGAAGAGATTAGGGAATTAAAATCTTTTGCATTGAGCTAAAATCTTAAAATCAAGACAAAATGATTTGTAACCCACAGAGCATGAAACTTATCTTTCAAGAGTTGACATGATATAGAAAGATTAAATTTATTCCCTAAACTTCTATTGCTATAGGCCAAATCATAAGAAAATTTAATCAGACAGTCAAGTTACATCCTTGGTACCATCGGAAAAAATATTTAAATAGTCAAATTATAGGAAATGTGGTTAAAAAGACAGGCACAATTACATGGCATTTAATATAACACAATCCACTGTAGAATTGAACATCAGAATTATAAAGCTTAAAATACTATTGAGAAGCAAAACAATACAGTAGCACTCTCTAAATTCTTTTTCTATCTTATTTTATTTTTCCTTCAAATATTTGAATGATGAGTGTTTTCCTTTTGAAGGACCATTAAGATCTCATATAATGTACTTTGGAACGCTAGCACTGTAACTTTGGAACAAAGACAGATAGATAGATAGATAGGTAGATAGATAGATAGATAGATAGATAGATAGATAGATAGATAGATAGATAGATAGATAGATAGACAGATAGATAGATATAGATATAGATATATTTGGAGGCAATGAATATTTGCTCTAAATAGTAACCAAGTAGTTTGAAATTACAAACCTCATATCTTCCAGAAGTGTCAAGTAATATATTTCTTAAATATAAATAAGTTTATAATTCCATAGAGTTACAGATATTGACTTTTCTAAAATTTTCAAATTGTGGATAGCCACTAAAGCTAAAATGATGCCGTTTTGTCTGTATTTCCTATCCCTTGGCCCTGATCTTCTTAATATTGCTGACCCCAGGCTGCCTGCCACCTTACTTATTACTGGAATAGTAAGAATACTACTATCTATTAAGGTAGAGTTACAAGACATATCTACTCTGTAGAAAAGCCTTCCCCGTTACTAGCCTGAAAGTGGGTCCTCTCCAATCAGAGGATAACACTTCACCTATACCTACTCTACAGGACCTCAGCAACAAGCATTACCCAATACTGAGGTACCACATAAACATTTTCCCTCTTACCTAAATTGAAACATACATAAGCTTTGTCCTTTTGCTTCTTCAGGGAATCTTCCCAGATATAGTGGTGTGACTCTCTTGCTGGGTACCTTAATAATCCTCATTAGTTTTTATACTTTTGTTTAGGTGTAATTTTGGTTTTGCCTCTGTTTCTAGTGTGTTTTGGCACTAATTTTACCTACAATGCACTGTAATAAGACATAATAAGTCATAAAAGTTTTATATCTCAAACAAATATCAAGAATTAGTTTCTGAACAAGTACAGACAGTTCGCCATAAAAAAAGTGATGTCTTATATAATGAAAATTTGCCCACTGAACTAAGTAAGGAAATAAGTAAGGATAGAGAATCCATATACTCATGGAGAAAGGGGGTCAGCTCATACTTCAAGGCTACATGGGGTACAGGGACAGAGAAGCAAGAACAGAAAATTCCCACTAAAAAGGAAACCCAGGAAAAATAACCTTATTAGAATGTAAGAAGGTTTAGAAGGCTTGATTATATTTTCTGAAGAAATATCCCTTGTAACATTTGTCATTTTACTTTTACATCAGTTTGGTCAATATGATAGGGGTGTGGTGTTATCTCAGAATTGTTTTAATTTGCATTTCTTGAATATGTAGTGATTTAGAGCACTTTTTTATGTGACTACTAATAGTTTGTATTTCTTCTTCTGAAAACTCCCTATTCATATTCTTTAACCATTTGTCAACTAAGGAATGCTTCTTGTCCTCATATTTTGATTCAATTAAATATATATCTAAGAAATGAAATTTTTTTTCAGAGAAATTTTCTGTAAATCATGAACTACAACTTGTTTAGCCAATCTCCCATTGATGGGCATCGCCGTAATTTCCTTTTCTTTGCCATCACATGATTTAAAGTACTTAGCACATTCCCTGGCACATTGCAAGCATCATATAATTTCTTTGAATGTAGGCACTCCTTATTGGTGTTGAATGTAATCCCTATAGAAATACAAATGTGATTTTGTTAAAAAAAATTTAAGATTTTTGTGTAAAGTTATTCAAAAACACATTTTGCATTTCACCTTACTGCCAATAAATTTTGTTTGATATTTTAAATACATTATGTCATTGTGTTTATAAAAATATATATTGTAAAGTTTTGGAAATCATTGTATCAGTAATGCTGTTAGAAAATTAAATTTCATTTTAATATGAAAGATGTTAGATTGGGAATGAAGCTCTTGCAGTAAAGTGGTACAAACTTTAGAAAACTCAAATATTTAATTGTGTATATTTTCTTAAAAGTATATAATATTAATACCTTACTGTTGAGGAAAAAGTAGTATAGACTCCTTAGGTTATCCTTATCTGTGAAGTTATTGGGAACTTTCTACTTGGGCAATGTGATAGGATGTTATCTGCTTTGTTGACCACATCTAAAATTCTAAAGCACTGAAGTTTGAGAAACTAGGACCATATCCAGTCAAAATGTGGAAATGTATAAATTTTCTTATGGTGAGGATTGATTTTCATGTGAGATTACTTGGATACCATTTATGAAAATTATACTATTGTAACTGTTAATAAATAGCATGTAATGAAGTAAAATCTTTGAACCTACTTAGCAACAATAGACCTAAGATTCAAAAATTTCTTTTTGTCTTCTACAGAAATTGTCAGTAGTCTGGAGAATCAATATAGCCAGTAATTTCTGGAAGTTTTAAGCCAGCTAGTATTTGTTCACTATAGGTACAAAACTCCAAAATATCATTATTCTAAATTTGTAAAAAAAAACGAAAAATGAAATGTCTGTATTTGCTCATTTGTAACTGTTATGGAAGCATAGAAAAAACTAACAACATTCCTTCCTTAAACTGTAACTAGTGAAATATTTTTTTTTCTGGTAAAAATCTCTTGATACTATAATTTTTGATATTATTGTAACTTTTCATTTCAGGTATGATTGTCTGAATTGTCATAAAGCCACAGTCTACCATTCAAGGGTAATGCCAAGTGCTGCCCAAGGGAAAAGTGGTCTGAAAACTGCTAGCAGTACATATTTATTTCTTGGAAAAATGAGGGGGTGACCCAGCTTAAGTAAAGATATGAGTCTCCTGACTCAGTTTCCCAATGTTGCCATTTCCTTTCTGAACAGGAAATTTTCCCACCTGGTTGATTTTGAGCCTCTCGCTTGATTCTCTATGCATAGTGTGAAACTTTGCTTCATAATTGGCTGTTAACTATGACTCTGAACTGGAATCAAACAGAGGTATGTGAGTTCTTTCCTCCTCTGTCCTCCCATTTTGGCTTCTGTGAGATCAGCCGTTGCTCTTGAAGGCATAGTATTTATATTGTCATAACCATCAGCCTCTATTTTCCTTTCTTAACAAATTTTTATAATCAAGAAAAATGAACAGTGGAAGATTATCATTGAAATATTAAGTCTGTCAGTATATAGAGCAACAATAAAACAACTGAATTAATATAACAGGATGAAAGTATGAAAGATCTTACTATTGTTAATCTTATTAGTGATCAAATAAGGATCTGTTCAATCCTATGTAACTAGGAAAATGAGTTTTAATAGCCTTGATAATAGTGATACATTCAAACATAAGATTGCATTATGTTGAATTGAAAATAAATTTTTAATTCTTTTTTTTATTGAGATTTAAGTTAGATTTGATATTCCGTTTCACTGTAAATTTTGCTCAGGTAACCCCAGATCACTTTGGTCACAATTCTAATTTTTTAATTCAACCTTGTATTGATAATTGTATTTTGCAATGTCTTCACCCATATTTTCTAGCTTAATCTAAATATCAAGTTGCTTCAATAAAAGCTGCTACAGACTAATCCCAAGGGACCTTTGGTCTGTCACCACCACTTGAGAACTACTGTCATCTCCCAAGGATGTTGTAATGGGGAGACACTGAGATGACATTTATTCTGACTCCTAATTGAAACACCAACTACCAATCAGGATTGCCTTACCATTGTCTTGTGACCTAAATAATATCTTGTTTGTGGGTAAGGACATTGCAGAAGGGGGCATCCAAGCAACAGTAATAGTTAAAGAGGTTTTTTTAACTTTTTGTCCAAAGAGAAGATGCACCTATGGCGCTTGACATTTTGCTTTGTCTTCCTATTTATCATCTGTCTTCCCTCACTCAGTATCTTTGACTACAGAGGACCCAGTGACTCAATTAATTGGCTACTGGTAGCCTAGCTAATAAATTTATTGTGCTCAATCCATTTTTATTTCTATCATGATCACATTAATGCATATTATTCCTTCAAATTACATGGGAATAATATGTATATTCTCAAAACTGGGAGATAAGATAAAGACACAAATTTAAAAAAAATAACGTAGTAACCTTTGGTAAAACAAAAAGATTATTTTTTCTAAGAAGTAGGATATGTGTGTGTGTGTTTGTGTACATATGAGAGTGCATGTAATGTATGAATCAATGTATATGTACATATCACGCATCACACACAATTGACTTCTAATTTTTTTTTAACTTTCTATGTCTTACAATGATTTTTTTCTCTTAATAATGCAGTTTCATAATACTGAGATCATTTCTGTATAAGCACTCTACTTTAAAAAAAATTTAATTCATTGAATAAAACAAACATTTACATAACATAGTATGATGTAAAGATAATTCCAAAAGAAACTATAAATCTATTATGTAAAATTTGCTATTGCATTTAAACATTTAATAAAGTCATTATGTAAATGTCCCCATTTTTCCTTCTCTTACTCACTACCCTAGAGATGGCTATCAATAAATACAAATCTGTGTATTTTATGTGTAAATATATATGTGGACCTCACAACAATCTTGGAAGGTGGGTGGTACTATAATCTTCTTTACAAATTAAGAAATTGAGAGAAACTGAGGTGAGGAATATGCTTAAGGTAACCCAGATAATGAATTTCTAAGACATAATTTTAACTCACGTATTCCTGATCTATGCATTTTCCAGTATATTATCTTTATGCAAATATATTTTGCTTTAAGCTCAGGTTTACCACAATTTTTCGAATAGTAAAACACCCACCTTCTCATATATCACATTTTGATTTAGTTTTAGGATGAGAGAAGACAAAATCAAATCTAAATTTAATATCACTGAAGATAACATTCAAGACCTCGATTTTCTCACAGGCCATTAGCTACCAGTACTGCAAAATTAAAAGCTCATTATTATTAATTAGTTTATTTTCACAGATTCTTGGTTATCTTTCTATATTTCCTCAAACTTGCTTTTTTGTTGCTGTTGTTATTCTTTCAAAATCACTCAGTGAAACAAATCAGTTCTTTTGTGCTCTTTACCTAATCCCATCTGGATACTTAAAGTATATAGACAAAGGTCACTTCTTATCTTTCCCTGGGCTTTTCAATTGTTGAGAAGAATTGAGAAGGTCTCCATATGGCAAGCTCAAATTCCTTTGGGAATTAGAAGGTCCTAAATTTTCGAATATACCCCTCAAATGATGATTCAAAGAGACAGTACTATATGTTTAAAACTGCTGGCAGACCACATGCACCACAACCAAGGAAGAACAGAGTGCATGCAGTGTAGCCTAGGAAATGAACAGCACAGCTCAACATGGCAGGGACAGGACCCTGAACAGACTTCAGGGAGCCACTGGTAGCACCAGTTCCCAGATTGCTCAACCCACAAATGCTACAGATAGGTTCAAGTATCAGTGGGAGGGCTGAGTCATTCACGAGACAGGAGCATGGTCTGGACCCAGTGAGCAGCCACTGTAGCTGCAGTTTCCATTTTTGGAGGCCTACTCTTGGAGCCTCTGGGTGAACTGAGCACCTGATCTGGGTCTCAGCCCTGAGTGGTAGCCCTGGGAGACCTCCTCCTAAAGCCCCTGGTGGAAATGAGCAGCTGATCTGAATGTCAGCCCTGAGCTCAGCCTTGACAAAGAACTCAAAAATCAAGTAAATGGCTGGGAAAATGCCCAAAAAAGTGGAAAAGAGTAAGATTATAGAAGGTGAGCATGTATTTACTTCAATCATTTTGAATGAGGAGGAACAATGTCGGTCTTCGGAGGAAGACCTAAAAGTCAATGCTCCAACATACAAAACCTCCAAAATAAATATGCAATGGTCTCAGGTCATGGAAGATCTCAAAAAGAACTTTGAAAATAAAGTAATGGAGGAAGAGGAAATATTGGGAAGAGAAATGAGAAAGATGCAAGAAAACCATGAAAATCAAGTCAACAACCTGCTAAAGGAGTCCCAAAATATGCTGCAGAAATTCACACCTTAAAAAATAGACTAACTCAAATGGCAAAATGGGCCCAAAAAGCCAATGAGGAGAAGAATACGTTAAACATCAGAATTAGCCAAATGAAAAAGGAGGTTCAAAAGCACACTGAAGAAGATAGTTGTTTAAAACTTAGAAAAGAGAAGATGGAAGCTAATGCCTTTATGAGAAACCAAGAAATCATAGAACAAAACCAAAAGAATGAAAAAATAAAGGTCGATATTAAATACCTTATTGGAAAAACAGCTGATCTGGAAAATAGATACAGAAGAGACAATTTAAAAATTATGGGACTACCTGAAAACCATGATCAAGAAAACGGCCTAGATATCATTTTTCATTAAATTATCAAGAAAACTTCCTTGATATTCTAGAACCAGAGGGTAAAAGAAATATTTAAAGAACCCATTGAACACTTCCTGAAAGAGAACCAGAAAAGGAACTCCTAAGAATACTGTAGGCAAATTCCAGAGTTTCCAGGTCAAGGAAAAAATACTGCAAGCAGCTAGAAAGAAACAATTCGAGTATTGTGGAAATATAATCAAGATAATACAGGATCTGGCAGCTTCTACATTAAGGAATGGAGGAGCTTGTAATATGATATTTGAGAAGTCAAAGGAAGTAGGATTAAAACCAAGAATCACCTACTCAGCAAAACTGAGTGTAATATATCAAAGGAAAAAAGATTGTCATTCAATAAAATACAGAACTTTCAAGCATTCTTGATGACAAAACCAGACCTGAATAGAAAATTTGACTTTCTAGCACAAGAATGAAGGGAACCATGCAAAAGTAAATAGGAAAGAAAAATCATAAAGGGCTTTCTAAAATAGAACTGTTTACATTCCTACATGGAAAGCTAATATTTGTAACTCTTGAGAACTTTTTCAATATTTAGGCAACTGGATGGATTATACACATAAATGTATATATACACACATATAGAAAAATAGATATACACATACAGATAGATAGATAGATGGATAGACAGATAGATAGATATAAATATACTTGGAGACAGAGAACACAGGTTGAGTTAAATTACATGGGATGATATCTAAAAAAGCAAAATTAAGGGGTGAGAGAGGAATACATTGGGAGGGAAAAGGGAGAAATGGAATGTGGCAAATTATCACTCCCAAAAAAGGCAAGAATAAGCTTATTGAATGGAAGAGAAAAGGGAGGAAGTGAGAGGGGAAAAGTGAAGCCTAATCTCTTCACATTTAGTAAAAAGAGGGAATAACACGCTCACTCAATTTGGTATGAAAATCTATATTACACTACAGTAAAGTAGGGGAGAAGGGGACAAGTAGGGTGAGGGAGATGATAGAAGAGAGGGAAATGGGAGAATAGAGTAATTAGAAGTAAACACTTATGGGGAAGGACAAAGTCAAAAGAGCAAACAGAACAAATAGGGAGCAGGATAAGATGGAGGGAAATATAGTTAGTCTTTCACAACATAACTATTACTTTGAAAACTTACACGTATACAGCCAATATTGACTTGCTTGCTTCACAGTGTGGATGGGTGGGGAGGGAGGAAGAGAGAGAAATTGAAATTCAAAGTATTTGGAAGGAATGTTGAGAAACGTTTTTGCTTACAACTGGGAAATAAGAAATATGGGTAATGGTGTACAGAACTTTATTTTGGCCTACAAGAAAAGAGAGAAGATGGGGATAAGGGAAGGGAGGGGTGTGTGATAGAAGGGAGGGCATATTGAGAGGAGTAATCAGAATGTAAGGCATTATGGGGTGGGGAGGGGAGAGATGGGGAGAAAATTTCGAACTCAAAATTTTGTGGAAATAAATGTTGAAAACTAAAAATAAATAAACACAAAAAATTGCTAATAAGCATTTCACTTAAACTTTCACAACGATTTTCTTATCTCAGTCTAATCTAATCCTTCTCAAATCTGTGTCTAAACTCAAATCCTTTCCTTTATGTAACCTATGATCATATCATCAGTGTAAAGGTACTCTACCATGCTTTACCTTTCTGCCCAGTCTCCCCAAATCTCTACTAAGCTAACCTTTCATTTTGCAATCATTGTTGTTCATTTTTCTTTACCTTCACTGCCTTCTTAAGTCCATCTCATCTTATTATCCAAACATATTTTAGTCTAACATTCCAATGAATGTGTCATGTACAAATTTCCTTATACATTATAAGTTTTGACTTCTGGAATTGCATAGTCTCTTTCAAGGTAAGTAACTTGTCTAGTACTTATATAATTAAATTTTATTGAAACACTTAAAAATAGTATCAGTTTCATTTATTCTGTAATAGATGAAGTCATCTTCTATTGCACAAGATCAAATAGCTCTTCAGGAAGGGGAGAGAGATTGTTTGCCCTTAAGCTTAATCTGAAAGTGTCAAAAAACCCATTAAGGTGTTTTAATATCTACCATAATATTTACAAGAAAAGTATGATTCAGTTGCACATTTTGATTCTATAGTTTATAATACTATAAAATAGTATAAAATATAATACTATAATAGTATAAAATACAACACTACAAAATTTTCTACAAAATTAGAAAAAAGGTTTCTTAACTTTTTTTTTTTATGATATCAACCGTCTTCAATCAGTCCAGAGTTAAAAAGTAGAGAGAAATAACATCACATTTTTTCCTCCTTAACCCCCACTGAAACTCTAAGGGCAAGTCACTATGAATACCTGTGTAATATTAGTAACACTTGAAAGAGCTGTTATAAAGTTTCATTAGCATTATTGACTCTTCTAATCTCCTCCTCTGTGCTGAATCACTATAGTTTTTTTTTATTATTATTATTTGTGTGACAAATTATTCTCCAAAATTCTCAAAGGTAAAAAGAAAACCTTGTGCATACTCGAAAACTTCTAAACTAGAAGCCCTCAGCAAGTCTGCCTTGTTGCCTGCATCACCTTTTTCCTCAGATCTGCAATAATCTTTACTTCCTTCTTCTCCGATTATTTATTTTAAAAGTGATTCTTAAGAGTGCCATGGTCATTTATTACTTTATTGTTTCTCTCCCTAGCTCTAGTTTGTTTTATCCTCTTTAAGCTTGTTTTTCAACATTCTCAGTTAATAATAATCAATTTAATTGATCAGTTAATAACAATCAATTATCTCACCAGTTTATTTTCCCATGATTTTAAACCTAGTTACTGAGTCTGAACCCTGCTGCACATTCCCTTTCAAACTGGTAGTCTTTTCAGTCCTTGACCAAAGAGAAGTCAGTAAGAGACTTACTCTGTGCTAACCTCATACTTGGTATCAGTTCCTCTTTGACTTTTCTGTTGTTGGGAAATGTATTGTTGAATAAGCACCCATATTTACAAACTGCCATTCTCTATACTGTTCTGTTCCTTTTCTTCATGTGCAACGGAGAAATAATCAATTTGGGGTACAAGACTTAGTTAGGTTTACTCATCCTGGGTTTGCAGAGTATAAGTCTCCATTCCCTATCTCTTTTGACTAACAACAGGGCATTGTGGTACACTCCAACTCCCACCAGGAATGACAGAGTCCCAGCTTCAGGAATAGAGCAGGCTCATCCTCAGTAATAGTCATGAAACAAGTAACCTCAAAAGTATCTTGACTTGACTCTATGTTCTTGCTTTGGCCGTGATAAAAGAGGCAAAACGGAGGGAAAAAATTTCATAAGAGGTTTAATAAAAATAAACAACACCCCCCCCAGAAAGTGTTGATTTTATCATCACCAGGGAAAACACAGGATTAAATATTGAGACCACTCTTACAGACATTTTTTTTAAAATATATAATAACAGTAAGACAATCTTTATATTTGCAGGTTTACGTAAGAGTCATGATATCTCAGTTCCTTTCCCATTGCAGGATCATAGAGAAATGGGGTTAGAGGAAAATGGGATAGGCTACTAGGTGCTGGCTAACAGGTAATTAAAATAAAGACAAGAAAATGGGATGAAAATATATCCTATCTTTCCCAAAAGCCTGACTAGTACTTCTCCCAACAAACCAATTAATAGTGCTAGAAAAACTAGAATGGAAACAAATGGGTAACTAGGATTGAATAAAAATAAAGGTCAGTAACAGTTTTACTGAGTTCATTTATGTACCTATCTTTATGTGGCCTCTCCAGCTCACATTCCCAAATTCTGTCATTATTTCTAATTTGATAAATGTCATATTTTGTTAATTTAATTTCTCTTATTATTTGTGATTTAGAGCAATCTTTACTATAGTTATTGATTGCTTACAATCATTTTTAAGAACTTTTTTCATATTTTTTAAGAATTTATCTTTCTAAAATGACATAGTTTCCTTAGTGTATATCGCTCATGTACTTAAAATATGTTAGACATTTATCAGGGATGATGCAATTACTTTGCTCAATCACAACTTCTTCAAAGATCTTACTTTTGAAAATATTTTTTTTTAATTTCATTTAATCACAATGTAATATTGTATTGTGAGAACATTTAAATTTGTTTACTTAAAAACTTTCCTTTTTATCATAGGTGAGAAAGATACTTGATCAAGTTTTATGTTTTAATTGTGGGAACTTTTACTTTCAGTTCAGGTATTCTTTTTGACCTCATGGTACCATATGATGTAAAATGAGCTAATTTCTAAAAAATAAATTTCTTTCCAGTTCTCCTAAGTTTTTTTTTTCTTTTTCAAATTGGAAGTTCTTTACCATTGATGTTCTGAAGTACATAGAAAAATCAATTGTTGAGTTCTATTGTTTCTGAGTGTACCTCATCTGGTTTGCTTCACTAATCTATTTTACAACTTTTGAAATATTTTACTAATATCTAGTTTATATTTCAAAAAAATAGGTAGTATCTTTAATATTGCTTTACTTTTTTCATAATTTTGAAAGAGAATCAATGTCTTCTGTTCCTCCAAGTAATTGTTAGTATTGTCTAGCTGTAAAAATCAGCTAGCTTGAATAATAGTTAACATATCAATGAATATACAAATTAATTTAGTAAGTATTATATTTTTATCATATTGGCATAGTGCAAAAATTAGGACCGACTATAATTCCAATTATTTATAATTATTTATTTCATCAAAGTTTATTTGTAATTCAATTTTCATAAATTATCTGAGTTTTCCTAAGTAAGCCCTCTTGTTGACTTGAAATGGGTGTTTTTTTTCCTTTGCCAGTGTTGATAATAGTATTTTTCTTTTTATTATTGATAATTATAGACCATCTAAATTAATTGTGAAGAAAGAGCACATCATAGATTTACTGCTGCATTTTTAGGGAAAATATTCTTCATTGAAAATAATGCAAACTTTTGGTGTTAGATAGGAAGTCTTAAAATTGCATTTAAAAAGCGCTTCTCTCTCTATGTATTGTAAACCTTTTACCTCAAGTATATGTTGTTCCAAGACTTATTATACCTATTTTAGAAATCTGTGGTTTGAGTTGCCTCCCCTTTACCTCCCCCATATACGCTGTGAATTCTTCTGGTGAGCAGAGACGATTTTAAAAAGACAGATAGAGACAGAGAAAAGAAGAAGGGAAGGAAGAAAAGAAGTAAATAGAGAAGGAAGGAAGGCCAGGAATGAAGGAAGGAAGAAAGGTAGAAAATGAGGGAGAGAAGGAGAGGAAGAGGAGTAGGAGGAAACAAAGAAATCTATTGCTGTTTACTACATTTTCTTTCTCTTTTCTTATTTGGTATTTATTAGAGATACTGACTCATCTTTCATTTTTACTCCATCATTTGAAAATACATTATATTGTCATTTAAATCTTTCATGTTTCAAAATTAGTTGTTTACTCCTGCACATTGTCTTATTCTCATATAGCTATGTACAATGTTAGAGACATTACATATTGCATTACCATGCCTCTTCAATGAAATTTCTGACCAATTGAAAAATGCCTTCTCCTTTTTCTTTCCCTTTCAAAATCATATATTTTTAGAGCATTAAGTGGCTTCATTTATTTAGTTCTACCCCTGTGATTTTACATATCAAAAGCTTAGATCAAATGAGTCTTAGCAACTAGACAAAATTCACATGACAAATTAGTAGCAGAACCAGCATAAGTATTCATATCCTAACCCACTGCCAAACACTAAAAAGTTACTGAATTATTATTTCTAAAAGCCAGCTAGATGCCTCTCACAGGAGTCATCTACCCATTATCTGTCTATCATCTATTAGCTACCTTATTATATATTCTAAAGGAAAATCTTTCATGTTACCTTTCCTTCCTTCCTTCCTTCCTTCCTTCCTTCCTCCTTCCTTCCTTCCTTCCTCTCCAAAATGAAAAGAAATCAACGTTATTTTTCTATGAAAGTCACTCCCTTAAGCAGCAAAAACTAAAATAATTTCCTGGCTTCTCAGATATTTCAAATGTTTATTAATCAATTTTATTGGTGGTGGGTAGCATAGAAACATGTTTTTCCAGTATTTTATATGATTGCAGTTCCTAAGAAGGCAGCCAATTTTCTTTTTTATACTTAATACCCACTAAATGAAGTAACTGAAGAGATAAATGTATTAATCAAAATCTCTTGAATTCTTTGGTATAAAAAATAATTCAGTTTCATTGGATGGCTGTCTAAAATTATATAAACTCAGAGCAAAGATATTATGTTATTTTCTTTAGAAACTTTGAAGATAATTAATCATTTGCTTTCAACATTGGTGAAAATTGCTCTATAAGGTAGAGGGGGAAATTTACAGAACAACTGAACAAATGCTGAAATCTCTTCATCACTCTGGTTTAGTTTCTTTACCTATGAAATTAAGAGGATAGCCTGCTTCAGAGATATCAATCACATAGCATGCCTCTCAGTACAAAACTAATTTAAAATATAATTAGGTAATACTTACCAAAATAAATAAAAATGCTTTTGAATATGGATGAGATTAATGGGTGGTTCTCTAAAACAAGCACAACTTAGTGGGTCTCATTTCTCTTTGAGTTTGACAGCACTGGCCTAGATAATGATTAACATTCCTTACACTTCCCATAGTTTCTGATTCAGAACAATTCAGTCTACTCCTATGCAAATTTACCAATATAATTCAGTGACAATTTATATGCATTTCTATGTTAAAACTATATATTTTTTAAAATTGGCAAACTCTACAAATACATTTTAATAGTATCTTTCTGGATTTTTATTCTCTGAAAAATGCATCAAAAATAAACTGGAAAAATATTCTATAAATATAATACTCAGTCTTATTCCTATATCCCAGTATCCTATCAGTTATCTGAGGAGATACATTTGCACAACAGAGATAAAATTAGTATATTAGTGATGGTGGAGAATGAAAAAGGCAAAAAAATGTTGTGAAATGATGAAAAGGTTTCCATGCTAAAAATTGTTCATTCCTGACTTTGTACAACAAATAGAATTGGGAACTGAAGATGTAATGAAAAACATAACTGAATTTTTATTAATAACTTTGATCAAGCATTTTTATTGATAATGGAGTAGAACATTCTTAGTCAATCAACCCAAAAATGAAAGCCAATTGAATGTGTGTCTAAGTATGTGTGTTATCTTCTGAGCTACTTTAACTTCAACACAGCTTTCCTTGGTGAGCTGCCAACATTATGCAAGAAGTATGCTAAATGAAGAATTCAGATGCAGCCTATGCCCACTTTCTCTTTTTCTCCAGAGAGAAAAAAAAATTTCTTTTACTATGCCATAACAATTTCAATGCTTACCGTTTAAATATAGTCCAGAATTGATGTCAACATAAGCAATAGCCAATGTAGTGCAAAAATACTTTTCCCTCCTTCAAACAAAAAAATGCCTTTTTATGTTATAAAGGAACTAAGACAAATCCTCTTTGAATAGTCCAACGTTTTTTTCCTCAATCTTTTGTTCCAACATGAAAAAAAGGCAGATATAAACACAAAATAATTAATTTGTCTGAATACCTTCAGATACTTCTTAGATCTAAGGGGTTCTTTGAAGGAACCAAAGAAAGTTCACATATGTGTATCTGTGTGTATGCACACACATATAGAATGAGCTTATATATGTATGTATGTATGTGTATATATATATGTTATATATATATATATATATATATATATATATATATATATATGATTGTGTATATATACATATACATACACACAAATACAATAATTGCTAGGTTGACAAAAATCCAATACTTGATGATAGTATGAAAACATCTCATCTGAATAATTCATGCCTTCTAAATTCTCATACAACTTTAAATTGACAAATTGGTTTACTTAATCCAATGAAGGGAGTAATGGCAGAGATACATTCAGTAAGAGACACAATTCAATGAGGAGACAGCAGAAATTTGGGCAATATTAAATATCTCTTTTCTTGTTTGAGCATTAAATAATACCTGGAAGGAACTGACATCATGGAGATATAATGGACAAGAAAATTGTGGAAATTATCAAGCGTCCCCTAGTCTTCCATTTGCAGTCCTACTGTAATTATAGGTGTATGCTTCTGAGAAAACGTTGTATTCTCTTATCTTCTTTTAATGAGTTTGTCCTATTGTTTTATCAAATTATCTAAATAATCATGTGTACTGATTGTTATCATTACTTTTTGTTCAGTATAGGCATCTATAGATCTCCATTTCTTCCTCTGAATTTTAAGAGATTCAGTAATTCGTACACATAGGAAAAAGATCTATCCATTTAAAAAAACACATTCTTTTCTTAATTGAAGTTAGTCAATAATACACTTTAAAAGTGAAATCAAAGTAATTCTCACAAGTGTAATCTATTGAACTTACAAATTAATTTAGAATTATTCAATAATCAGGAGAATTTCATAATTTAAAAGTAAATCTATGAAAAGTTCGCAAAGAGATAGTGGGGGTTATTTCTTAAATAAACTTTTTATCCTATTTCAATACATCTAAATTAGCAACATTTTGGGAAAAATGAGGAATGATGTGGGAGTCCATAGGAAAAGAGGAAACAATAAAGCAGAACTTAAAAATTTTAGAGACAATTGAAAGAACAATTGATAAAAACTTAACTAATGAATTTCAAAAATGAGACATTTTCCATATTGAGCTAGAAAAATATCAAAAACACTGTAAAAGATGAATTGATCTTTCTGATAAATAGAAACTCATAATAATCAAGTAACTTAAAATTTGGATCACAGTCAGAGAAACATATTCTGTATCCCTTGGGGAGGTAATTAATAAATTTACTTTAAAATGATTATTCCATTTATAATAATGAATCTATGTGCACCAGAATTGTTAGTTCTGTGCTCAATTAAATCTGAAGCAACAAACAATATTTTTCGTAACAAACGGCATGATGTATGAGTGTTTCTTTTGAAAACTATGCTGAGGATAAAATCATTGCTTGACAAGGAATACAATTAAGTGAACCACTAATTTGTCTACAATTATACATATGTGTGTATGGGGTGTATAAGTGTGTGTGTATACACATGTATATACGTTTGTGTGTATTACATTATATATGTATTTATATAGTAGTTAAAGAGAGCATATATAAATGAATTTAATTTTAAAGAAAATATTTTATTCTATTCATTTTGCATGTATGATTGCAAAAGTCTAGATTTTACTTCCTTTCATATTGAATGAATTTATGAGAACTTTTACTGACACCCAAGGAATTTAAGAGCTAAGAAAAAGTCTTGGGAGTATCTAATTTACTGCAAGTGAAAAGGCGAGACAATGGTTCCATAATTCAATTTTAAATTTATATATAAAATTTATATAAAAGATAAAACATTCCATTTTGGTGGGGTGTCTGAGGGTTTTGGGGAAGATAAAGGATAAAGACAGTTCATGATTTATTCAGATTAGCATTGATCAAATTTATGGGATAACTGATCAGTTTTCCACATTGTTTTATCTGCACAGACATAAATTTAAATTTACACACTATATATCCCAGTGTATTTTTTTTCCTGAAACAGTTCATAAATCATTCATATCATATAATCTAAAAGTTAAATATCATAAGAATGACCTTGAATGACTTGCATCTTTCCCTCTTTTCAGTTAGATGAAAATTTGTCTAGATTTGTGATATTACCAGTTACATTCTCACAGTTATAGGATTATAGAACCTTAGAGTTAGAGGTGGAAGGAATCTTATAAGCCATTGAATCAAATCTTTTCATTTATCAGATAGTGAAATAGAGGCACAGAGTGATTAGACTTCTTGCCCAGGATCAGACAGCTAATCATTGTCTGAATCATGGCATGAACCCAAAGTTTTCAGATTTGAAATGTCACTTGTCTATGTTGCTCCCTTTTTAAATCTTTTTTAAACCTTCATATCATTAAATTACACTCAATAAACAGGAAGTTCATGGATTCCATATGTTATATTCCACCATATTTCATAGGAGAGCCCTATATTGAACCTGAGGGAAGATTCAGTAACCTACAGCCAGTGGCCTAGATGGCCAATTGCCTTCATTTAAGAACACAAAAAGTTGTGTTTTGACCATCACTCTAAATTGAGAGTTTTCTTCCAGGAGGAAAGAAATTATAACTACCTCTACATCAAATAACGCAATAATCCCACAAAAGAAAAAACATATCATAAAGTATAAAGCTGTTAGACTACCCATTCCATTCCTATATTAAATAAAGATGGTGTTCTCTTCCTCTTTCATAAATCAGTGCAATGGCTTTTGCTCAGAGAAGAATGAAGAGTTATAACTACGCTTTTTTTTAAAAAAAAGGGCTACAACTATAGCCAATCCAATAATAATATTTCATATAGAAGAATTCATCACTGTACTCCTTGAGAGTATCTCCTTGAAGCAGAGTGCATTCAGAAGGTAATCCTGAAATAATTCAAAGCACCATAACTAAATTGTAGGAAAGCATGCTACAGCATATAATTTTCTGATATCATTCAGCCAATTTCTTTCACCACCATATAAAAAATGGACAAACAAGAAAGAAACAAAGTAAAAGAAACAAAAAGTGAATCAGAATGTATTACTTTAAAGGCACCCAGAGCTAAAGAAATAATATTACTGGTTTATTGAAATTCCACAAAATTGAAATAAATAATGTAGCTGAATTGTAGGGCTAATATAAAGAAATTAGTGTAGGTAAAACAAAGGTCAAGAACAACAACAACAAAAAAAAAAACAACGGCATATTTCAAAATAAAACCTCACATTTTTATCTTTCTTTTAAGGAGATTGTTTTTTGTAAACAGCTGAAGATGAAAACATTTTTGAATGGTGAATAGAAATTGTGGATATTATAAGCAAGATTTCAGATTCCCATGTGTATTTAATTCCTGCTACTTTGGTTTGGAAGATGGATTGCAATCAAACTTTACCCTGCATAAACTACTGAACATTCATGATTTTCAACTATGAAGATGATTGAGATATTTGAATGAATCAGTTGCAGATTGTGCATTCACATAGATTACTGCTGCTCAAAAGTCTTTCTGTGAAAACCTTTACCTGATTTTCACCTTATGTAAAAAACAGAGCCTTTACTAAGCAAAAAGGTATATTTACATGTATTGATTTTTTAAAAAGTGATCAATTTCAGAGGTTATATTGTCAATATTCTTAAACAAAACATACCACACTTTTGTAATCACCAAAGTAAATAGTAAGAAGTATTCAATTATTAGTGTAAGGCTAGTTAAATTCCTTTCTCCAATTTTACATTTATTAAATGACGAATGTAGTTTTTAATATCAGCAGAGATTCTAGCTTTGATGTGTTCTCTTTCATCACATTTACTTTAAAAAAATAACTTCATTATTCAGTATATTTATAATTCTTACATTTTAAATACTTTTGATGATATTGTTATAACAAGTTAAAATATAAAGCTTGCAATATTAAATGGATTTAAAGGGTTTAGTTTTTATTGTTGTTGTTCCTATTGTTAAATTGAGAAACGATTCATTTGGGTAAAACTAACGGCTTGATGTATTATTCAATGAGATGTAAAGAATTCTATTCTTGGTCCAAAGCCAAACAAGTCAAGAGAATCTGTTGCTTAGCAGAAACCTGCACCAACAAAGTTGGTGATCTGAGTGAAATTTCAGGAAGACAGAGGTCCCACATAATATACATAGATTCAATTCACATTAACTGGTATACTTCATTGCAGTTTGATCAGAAAAAGTCATTAGCACTCTATGCCGAGGTTCAAATATGTTCATGGGTTATTTCTTGAAACTTTGACCTGCTGATTTTTGGACCATTGGAAATATCTCATGGATCAGGAAAGGACAAGCTGCCAAATAAATATCATTAATGTTGCCAACAAATGAGACCGGATGAAAGTTCTAATTTACCTTACTCTATATCTTGATATGATTTCTTGAATTTTTAAAGGACAGTAAATATTCTTGACTAAATTCAATTATACGTACTTAAGTGCAGTTCTATGTTCCCAGTATTTACCGTGATAATTATTAGTCTAATATTGAAAGTGTACTCTGATTTCAAAATGCTCAAAAAAGAAAAGCTACAGAGTAATTTTACAACAAAGCGGTCCATCTGGTCCTCATGTTGAAACTTCTTTTAAAAATCTTTGCTCAATTTTGTTATTTTCACACTTAAAAAATTAGACTTAAATACTAAAATTTAAACACACAATTTAGAAAAGAAAACAAATAAATATTGGAATTTAAATATAAAATATGAAAAAGTATATCATGTACCCCTCAGAGTGTGATAGAGGATTCAGTTTATGAAGCAGTAAAATTTTCATTTTAGAAAAGTCAATAAAGACTACACATTGTGTCAAAAATTCTCCAACTTTTCTTCTTTTCCATGTGAGTTTTCATGTTCTCTGCTAAACACTTTATAATTTCTTCTTTTCTCCTCCTTACCAGAGGACTACAATTAAACTTGGGTATATTAATAAATAGATATAGATATATACTATATTAACATGTACACATATACATACATCTGCTCTCCTAACCAATTCTACTCCTGTACTTTATTTTTTGTGTTTGTGCCTATCTTCTATTTCCCATTCCCCTTGACTGCTTTAATTTATTTCTACCTTCTACCTTGCCCTCCTTTTACTTAACCTACCCATCTCCAAGGATACCACCCTTATCCTCTCATTTCATAAATGTAACCTTCCTGTATACCTCTCTTTAACCTACTCCTTCACACTTCACTCTAGAGACCCTTTCATTGTTGTCTCTCCCCTCTTATGTCATTAACTTCTCATTTCTTGTGAATTTCAAATATGTTTATACTCACATATATGTATGTGTGTATGTATGTATGTATGTATGTATGTATGTATGTATGTATGTATTGTTTCCTCTTTAACCCATTACCAAAGAAAGTAGATTTCCAGAACTGACAGCTCCTCCCCCATTTAATTAATTCCTCTGTTTCCCTTCTTTCTCTTGCACCATTTTTGCAATGATAATTGTTCTTTTTAGCTCTCCCTAAGTGGTTTTACTTATTAAAGTTTTACTTATTTCTATTTCTACTGACACCTCCTGTTTTAATGCTTTAGGACAATTTTCTTTAATTAGTTCTTGCATTATTGTATCAAGATCTTTTTTAAATCATAACTTTAAGGGATTCCACTTATTCTTGTTTTTTCTTCTTGATGTGTTCTCCAGACCAGTTTTTTTTTTTTTCTTACGAGATGTTTGGCATTCTCTTCTATTTTTTTCATTCTTTATATTTTGTTTTAATTATTTTTTCTCTTGTTACTTCCCTGACTTCTCCTTGCCCAGTTCTGATTGTTAAAGAATGATTTTTTTCTTTAAGATTCTGGATCTCCTTTCTTAATTGGTTGATTGTCTTCTCATAATCCTCTTGTTTTTCTTGGATAAGTTTTTAAATTTTTTCTTCCATCTTTGTAATTTGATTTGTAAAATCTTTTTAAAAATCTTCTATGAATTCTTTTTGGGCAAGTGACTATTTCTTGTTGCTCTGTGTAGCAGGAGAGGATTTTTTTGCTTCAGTATCCTCCTCTGAAGATAATATCCAGAAATCTATATTTCCATGCTACTTTTATATGAATAGAGTCTTTCTCCTTTGCCTGTGCATTGTTTTTTATTCATACAAGCTTAGTTTTTGTAATCACCTTCAGTTCTGGGTTATGGGACATTATGCCTCTCTACACAGGTCCTCCTCTTCTCCCTGTAACCTAACAAGATTTCCAGATTCCTGCAAGGACCCACAGCCAGGAGTGTCCCTACCCCACTGTTTCTGTATTCATCAGGAATGTGCTGGTTCCTTCTCACCTAGGCCCCAACCCTGCATCACAGCTGAGTTTGGTATTTCTGGTCAGCAGAGGTTTCCTTGGGCTTCTCTTCAGAAGCCAGGACCCCCTCACTCTCCTGGGGATAAAATTTCCTGTGACTGGAGCTGAAGCAGACTCCCAACCTAACTAACTCCAACATTGCTTCTTATCCTTTAGCAGGACATTAGCTTGGAGGTATATATTCTTCATAGGGATTAAACATCATCCTGGAACTTTTCTTCAGGGTTCCCATTTTCCCAGGAGGACCCGCATTCTGCTCCTACTCTTACTTATTTTTTCTACTCCACGTGCACCCTGAGGTGGTATTTTATCTATTTAGTGGGGGGAAATTTTGAAAGTTTGCAATTTTTTGACATACTTCACCATCTTCCCAGACTTCCCAATCAATTTCATTTTAAAAGAATTTTATATTCCCAATCGCATGTGAAGATAATTTTTAGCATTTCTTTTTATAAGATTTTGAGTTCCAAATTTTTCTTCCTCTCTCCCTCTCTCTCCCTAAAATGGTGGGCAATTTGATATGTGTTCATGCTATCATGTAAAATATGTATCCATATTAGTCACACTTTTGAAATAGACAAAATGAAAAAAAAACACAAAGAGAATAAATTGAAAAAGCTATGCTTTGATCTACATTCAGAGTTCATCAGTTCTTTATTTGTATGTGGTTAGCACTTTCCTTCCTAAATCCTTTGTGCTTACCTTGGATCATTGTGCTGATGAAAGAACTGAGTCATTCATAGTTGATCACCATACATAGTGCTGATACTCTGCCCACTGTTTTCCTTGCTTTGCTCATTTCACTTTGCTTCAATTAGAACAAGTGTCTTCAGGTTTTTTTTTTTTTTTGAAATCTGTTTGTTTTAATATTTCTTATTGGACAATAGTATTTTACATGCATATGCTATAGGACAATTGATAGGCATCCCCTCAAATTCTAATATTTTGCTAATAGTAAAATGACAGTTATTGATATTTTTATACATGTAGGTTCTTTTTCCATTTATATAACCACTTTTTTATATACACCTAGTAGTGATTATTGCTGAATAGATGGTTTGAATTGTTTTACGGCCCTATTGGCATTGCCTATTCTGTAGGGGAAGGGAGAAAGGAGAACAAAAAGCATAACCTCAGGGAAAGAGGATGGAGGGAAAGACAAAGACAATAAGTACACCTGTGAATGTGAATGAGATGAACTCTCCCATAAAACTGAGGCAGATAATAGAATGAATGAAAAGGGAAGATAAATACTGAAAGAATTCCACCATCACCTCCTGAAAGAGATCTGAAAAGAAAAACTGCTAGGAATATTGTAGCCAAATCCTAGAGTTCCAGGGTCAAGGACAAAATACTGCAAGCAGCCAGAAAGAAAAGAAAATTCGAATACTTTGAAATACAATAAGGATAATACAGGATGTGGCAGCTTCTACATAAAGGAATTTAAGAGTATGGAATATGATATTCCACAAGTCAAGGAGCTAGGACTATAACTAAAACCAAACTGATTATAATATTTCAAAAAAAAAAAAAACACGGTCATTCAACGAAATAGAGATCTTTCAAGCATTCTTGATGAAAAGACCAGAGATAAATAGAAAATTTGACTTTCAAACACAAGAATCAAGAGAAAATGAAAATGTAAACAGGAAAGAGAAATCACAGGGGACTCTCTCAAACTGAACTGTATATGGAATGGAATAACTTACATTTGAACCCCTTGGAAGTTTTCTCAGTATTTGGAGAGTTGGAGGGATTTTACACACACACACACACACACACACATACACACACACACACACACACATATGTGTGTGCGTATATATGCATATATACATATATACATATATATATATATATATATATATATATATATATATATATATATATATATATATATATATATATATATATATATATATATATATATATATACAGAGAGAGAGAGAGAGAGAGAGAGAGAGAAGGGGGGGAGGACACAAGGTGAACTGAAGAGGAAGGGATAATATCTAAATAAATAAAATTAATGGGTGAGAGAGGAATATATAGGGAGGAGAAAGTGAGAAATGAAATGAGGGAGCATCAGCAGCCAGCAGTGGCTGCTGTGACCTAGGCAGGCAGCAGGCAGCTTCCAATGTTAGAGCACTCATCTTAAAGCCCCTGGGGAAATTGAGCAGATGGTCCAAGACTCAGCCCTGACTGATGGTCCTGTCCTTCCTAAAGACCCTAAAGGAACTGACCAACTGATCTGAATCTTAGCCGCAAGCCCAACCAGGGAGTAAATTCCTCTCTTTTGATTGCAGAAACTTGGAAGAACTGAGAACTTACATGCCCCCAGAGTATACCCTATTCTTGACAACAGACCCAAAACCATGTCACTGGTTGGGAATATGTGCAAAAAAGGGAAAAATTGATACTATTGAAGGTTCTCGGTGAACAGGTATTTTTTTCCCATCTTTTCTGTTGAGGAAGAACAAGGCTTACCATAAAAGGAAAATATAAATGTCAAGATTTCTGCTTCCCAAACCTACAAAATAAATATGCAAAGGTCTTAAGCCATCGAAGAACTCAAAAAGGATTTTGAAAATCACGTAAGAGAGGTGGAGGAAAAACTGGGAAGAGAAATCAGAGCAATGCAAGAAAATCATGAAAAGCATGTCAGCAGCTTGCTAAAGGAGAACAAATAAATGCTGAAGGAAATAATACCCTTAAATATAGGCTATCTCAATTGGCAAAAGAGGTCCAAAAAGTCAGTGAGTAGAAGAATGCTTTAAAAAACAGAACTAGCCAAACGGGAAAAGAGGTTCAAAAGCTCCCTGAAGAAAATAGTTCTTTTTTTTTTTTAATTTAACTTTTAACATTTATTTCCAAAAAATTTTGGGTTACAAATTTTCTCCCCTTTTATCCCCTCCCCCCCCAAACACAAGCATTCTAATTGCCCCTGTGACCAATCTGCTCTCCCCTCTACCCTCCCTCCCTGCCCTTGTCTCCGTCTTCTCTTTTGTCCTGTAGGGCCAGATAGCTTACTTGACCCCTTAACCTGTATTTCTTATTTCCCAGTGGTAAGAACATTACATTTGATCCTAACACTTTGAGTTCCAACATGTTTAGCTATCTCCTTCTCCACCCCTTCCCCTTGGAAGACAAGCAATTCAATATAGGCCAAATCTGTGTAGTTTTGCAAATGATTTCCATATTAGTTGCATTCTATAAGACTAAGTATATTTCCCTCCATCCTATCCTGTCCCCCATTACTTCTATTTTCTTATGATCCTTTCCCTCCCCATGAGTGTTGACCTCGGATTGCATTCTCCTTCCCATAACCTACCCTCCATTCTCCCCCCAACCCTGCTTGTGCCCCTGTCCCCCACTCTCCTGTATTATGAGATAGGTTTTCCTATCAAAATGAGTGTGCATTTTATTCTTTCCTTTGGTGGAATGTGATGAGAGTAGACCTCATGTTTTTCTCTTGCCTCCCCTCTTTATGCCTCCACTACTAAGTCTTTTTCTTGCCTCTTTTATGAGAGATAATTTGCCCCATTCAACTTCTCCCTTTCTCCTCCCAATATTTCTCTCTCACTGCTTGATTTCATTTTTTTTTAAGATATGATCCCATCCTCTTCAATTCACTCTGTGCACTCTGTCTCTATGTATGTGTGTGTGTGTGCATGTGTGTGTGTGTGTGTACTCCCACCCAGTACCCAGATACTGAAATGTTTCAAGAGTTACAAATATTGTCTTTCCATGTAGGGATATAAACAGTTCAACTTTAGTAAGTCCCTTATGACTTCTCTTTGCTGTTCACCTTTTCATGGTTCTCTTCATTCTTGTGTTAGAAAGTCAAATTTTCTTTTCAGCTCTGGTCTTTTCATCAAGAAAATTTGAAAATCCTCTATTTCATTGAAAGACCATTTTTTCTCCTGAAGTATTATACTCAGTTTTGCTGGGTAGGTGATTCTTGGTTTTACTCCTAGTTCCTTTGACTTCTGGAATATCCTATTCCATTCCCTTTGATCCCTTAATGTAGAGGGTGATAGATCTTGTGTTATCCTGATTGTATTTCCACAATACTTGAATTGTCTCTTTCTAGCTGCTTGCAATATTTTCTCTTTCACCTGGGAATTCTGGAATTTGGCCACAATGTTCCTAGGAGTTTCTCTTTTTGGATCTCTTTCATGCGGTGTTCTGCGGATTCCTTGAATATTTATTTTGCCCTCTGGTTCTAGAATCTCAGGGCAGTTTTCCTTGATAATTTCATGGAAGATGATGTCTAGGCTCTTCTTTTGATCATGGTTTTCAGGTAGTCCCAGGATTTTTACATTGTCTCTCCTGATTCTATTTTCCAGGTCAGTTGTTTTTCTAATAAGATATTTCACATTATCTTCCATTTTTTGAATCTTCACGCTATGTTCTGTGATATCTGTCTTTCTCATAAAGTCCTTAGCGTCCATCTGTGCCATTCCAGTTTTGAAAGATCTATTTTCTTCAGTGAGCTTTTGAATCTCCTTTTCCATTTGGCTAATTCTGCTTTTGAAAGCATTCTTCTCCTCATTGGCCTTTTGAACCTCTTTTGCCAATTGAGTTAGGCTAGTTTTCAAGGTGTTAATTTCTTCAACATTTTTTTGGTTCTCCTTTAGCAGGGAGCTGATCTGCTTTTCATGCTTCTCTTTCATCCCTCTCGTTTCTCTTCCCAGTTTTTCCTCCACATATCTAACTTGATTTTCAAAATTCTTTTTGAGCTCTTTCATGGCCTGAGCCCATTGGGTGGGCTGGGACACAGAATCCTTGATTTCTGTGTCTTTGCCTGATGGTTAGCATTGTTCTTCCTCGTCAGAAAGGAAGGGAGAAAGTGTCTTTTCTCTGAGAAAGTACCCTTCAATAGTTTTATTTCTTTTCCCTTTTCTGGGCATTCTCCCCAGCCAGTGGCTTGACCTCTGAATGTTCTCCTCACACCCACCTCGCCTCCTGGTCTTCCCAGCCAGCGTTTGGGGACTGAGATTCAAATGCTGCTTCCCGCCTTAGGGCTTTTGGCGGGGGCAGGGCTGCTATTCAGTGTGAGAATTAAGTTCAGATGGTCAGGTCGGGGCAGGGCCGCCTCTCAGGCTCTGTTCCCTCAGGGGGTTTATGCACAGACCTTCTACAATGGATCCAGGCTCCTGCCCGCTTGGGGAGCCCCTGTCTGCAGCCACCTCTCAGCTTCTATCTCCCGGGGGGGCCCGAGCCACGGGGGCACCCCACTCACCTCTCGACCCGCCAAAAAGACTCTCTCACCGACCCTGGTCACCTGTGTGTGTGTGTGGGGGGGGTTGTGCAGCCACTGGAGATCCCGTCCCTGAAGCCTACTCGGATCTGTACCTCTCGGAGTCACAGCCGCCGCAGGTCTGGGCTGGGCTGGGCTCCGCGTCTGCAGAGCGACGGACCTTTTGCGAGAGGTTTGCAGGTCCCTCTGTGGGTGGAGGGACCCGCGTGGCCGCTGAAGGTCCCGTCCCCGTAGCCCCCTCGGATCTTTTCCTCAAGGTGTCGCGGCTGCTGCAGGGCTGCCCTCTGCTCCCAGTCCCGGCGCCCAGTCCGCAGCACGAAGGACCCCCGTGAGAGGTTTGCAGGTCTCTCCGGAACAGAAATCTCCCTCCCTCCAATATTCCGTGGCCTCTGGGTGCAGAATTCACGGTGAGTTGGTCCCCTCCAGCCGTTCTGCGAGTTGTGGGTTCGGAGCTATGTGTATGTGCGTCTTTCTAGTCCGCCATCTTGGCTCCGCCCCAAGAAAATAGTTCTTTAAAAATTAGAATGGAACAGATGGAAAATAATGACTTTATGAGAAACTAAGAAATTACAAAACAAAAAAAAAAAAGGTTGAAAAAATGGAAGACAATATGAAACATCTCGTTGGAAACACAATTGACCTGGAAAAAGATCCAGGATAGACCATATACACATTGCAGGCTACCTGAAAGTCAGGATCACAAAAAGAGCCCAGACATCGGTTTTCATGAAATTATCAAGGAAAATTGCCCTCACGTTCTAGAACCAGGGGACAAAATAAATATTGAAAGGATCCACTGATCATCTCCTGAAAGAGATCCAAAAAGAGAAACTCGTAGGAAAATTGTAGCCAAATTCCAGAGATCTTAGATGAAAAAGTATAATTGAAGAATATATTCTTTACAAAAAACATATTTGCTAAGGAGGTGATAGACAAAGGGAAAGGTAAAAGTTTGGAGTAGTATATATATTGTACTTCAGCTGATGTACAAAAGCAAGGGTAACAATCCTAATATCAGATAAAGCAAAAGCAGAATTAGATCTAATGAAATATTTTAAAGAAGGAAACTATATCATGCTAAAAGGCACCATAAACAGTGAAGGAATGTCATTACTAAACATGTATGCACCAAGTAGTAGAGCATTCAGATTCTTAGAGGAGAAGTTAAGGGAGGTACTGGAAGAAATTGACAGCAATACTATACTAGTAGGAACCTCAACCTCCCCCTCTCTGAACTTGATAAATCTAACCTCAAAATAAACAAGAAAAGTTAATGAAGTGAATAAAACTCTGGCAAAGGTAGATATGATAGGCCTCTGAGGAAAACTGAATGGGAATGGAAAGGACAATACCTTTTTCTCAGCAGCACATGGCACATATACAGAAATTGACAATATTCTAGGGCATAAACACCTCAACATCCAGTGCAGAAAGGCAGAAATAGTTAATACATACTTCTCAGATCTGAATGCAGTAAAATGTATATGTAATCAAAGGCCATAGAAACATAAACCATAAATTAATTAGAAACTAATCTTATCCAATAAGTGAGTTAAACAGCAAATCACAGAAACAATGAACAACTTCATTCAAGAGAATGACAATAATGACACAACCTACCAAATTTTATGGCATACTACAAAAGCTGTTCTTAGGGTAAATTTTATAAGACATGAGCAAAAAGAATAAAGCAAATTATTCTGACAATAATACAAGGTGATCACGTAGGATTTATATCAGGAATGCAGGGCTGGTTCAATATTAGGAAAATTATCAGCATTAGTGATCATATTTGAAAGAAAACTAACAGAAACTAGATGATTGTCTAAATAGATGCATAAAAACTTTTGACAAAATGCAACACCCATTGTTATTGAAAACACTGGAAAGCATAGGAATAAATGGAATTTTCCATAAAATATTAAGCAGTATGTACCTAAAACCATGAGCAGGTATTATTTGCAGTGACGATAAGCTACATGCATTTCCAATAAGATCAGTGGTGCAACAGGGAATAACATCACTGTTATTCAACATATATCTAGAAATGGTAGCTTTAGCAATAAGAGAAGAAAAAATATTGTAAAAGTAGGAAAAGAAGAAACTAAGTTATTACTCATTGCACATGATATGATTTTATATGTAAAGGATTCCAGAGAATCAAAAAGAACCTACAAAGTTGGAGGTTACAAAATAAACCCACATAGATCATCTGCATTTCTACATACTCCTAATGAAGTACAGCAGCAAGAGATAGAAAGAAAAATCCCATTTAAAACTAAGGTAGACACTATAAAATATCTGAGATTCTACCTGTCAAAAGAAACCCAGGGATTATGTGAACACAATTACAAAACAGTTTTCACACAAATAAATTCAGATCTAAGTAAATGAAAAAACATTTCTCATGGCTAGAATGAGCAAACACAATATAGATGAGAAATGTACCTAAAATAATTTACTTACTCTTTGCATGCCTACTTACTACTGCTAGAAAAAATAATATCAAAATTCATCTGGAAGAACAAATGGTCCAGAATATCAAGGGAATTAATGAAAAGGAATGCTAGGGAAGGTGGTCTAACCCTACTAGTTCTCAAAGTGTATTATAAAGCAACAATCATCAATACCACTTTGTTCTTTCTAAGAGGGGTAGACCAGTGGAATACTTTAGGTACTCAAGACTGGATAATCAATGAATATAGCAATCTACTGTTTGATAAACCCAGGGACCACATATTCTGGGATAAGAACTCACTGTCTGACAAAAATTGTTGGGAAATGTGGATAACAATGTAACAGAAACTGGGAATAGGCCAATGCTTGACCCCATACATAAGAATAAAGTCCAAATGGATACATGATCTAGTTATAAAGACTAATACTATAAACAAATTATAGGAGAAAGGAAAAGTGTGTTTGTCAAATTTATAGAGAATGGAGAAATTTATGACCAAAAAAAAGATTAGAGAAAATAACGAAGTGCAAAATGGAAAATTTAAATTACATTAAATTGAAAAGTTTTTGCACAAACAAACCCAATGCAACCAAGATTAGGAGGGAAGCAGAAAACTGGGAAAGAATTATTGTTGTTAATACCTGTGATAAAGGCCTCATTTCTAAAATATATAGATAACTGCATCAAATTTACAAGAATACAAGTAATGCTCCTATTGATAAATGGTCAAATGATACAAACACAGTTTTCAAAGGAAGAAATTAAAGCTATCTATAATCACGAAAAATGCTATAAATCACCACTGATTAGTGAGATGCAAATCAGTACAGCTCTGAGTTACGACACCACATCTATCATATTGGCTAACAAGACAAAACTGAAAGATAATTGTTGGAGAAGATTTGGGAGAGTTATAACACTAATTCATTGTTGTTGGAGCTATGACCTGATCCAAAAATTAGAAAAAGAAATTTGGAACTATGCTCACAAGGCTACACAAATATGCATACCATTTGACCTAGCAATATCGCTTCTAGGACTGTATCACAAAAAGATCATAAAGATGGCAGAGGGTCTCACATGTATGTAAATATTTGTAACAGCTCTCTTTGTGGTGGCCAAAAATTGGAAACTGAGGGGATGCCCACGTATGAACTCTGTTGAATTGCTTGCTTTCTCAATGTGGATGGGTATGGAGGGAGAAAGGGTGAGAATGTGGACCTCAAAGCTTTAAAACTGAATCTCTAAAATTGCTTTTGCACTTAGCTGTGAAATAAATTGTATAGGCAATGGGGTATAGAAATCTATCTTGCCCTACAGGAAATTGATGACAGAGGGATGGGAGAAGGGGAGTGATAGAAAGGAGAGAAGTTTGGGGAAAGGGGTATATGGGTTGTATGCTACCCTGGAGTGGGGAGAGAGGAGAGATGGGGAGAAAATTTTGAGTTCAAAATCCCGTTGAAATGAATGTTGAAAACTGAAGATAAATAAATTATATTAAATAGCCTAAACAAAAACTGCCTTCAGTGCATCCCTTAAGGTTTGTTACATTGTCAAATTATTGTCATTCTCTTGTATAATGTTATTGATTGCTTCCATTATTTGTTTTTTGATGCACTTATTCTTTAAGGTTATATTACCTAGTCACCAATTGATTTTAATCTGTCTTTTCATGAGAATTTATTACATATATTTTTATTGTATCATGATCTCAGAAGGATGAATTTAATATTCCTACCTTTTTGCATTGGATTTTGATTTCTTAGTACATGGTCAATTTTCATTTAGGTGGCCTGTAACGTTGGGATAAATAGGTATGTTAGTTTCTATTTCCATTCAATATTTTCCAGAGATCTACCATATCTAACTTTGCTAAAATTTTGTCCATCTTATTCACCTCTTTCTTCATTATTTTGTGGTTAGATTTATCGAATGTAGAGAGAGGAAGGCTGAGGTCACCAAGTAATAAAATTTTGATGCATATTTCTTTCTGTGACTCACTTTACTTCTTCTCTAAGAATCTGTATGCCATACCACTTAGTGGATATAGGTTTAGTATTTACATTACTTCATAATTTATGGTACCTTTTAGAATAATGTAGTTTTCTTCCTTATCTCTTTTAATTCGCTCTCTTTTTTTGGGTGTAGCTATGGAAATAGGTTACCCCCACTGAATAACTTTTTTTTCTTTCTTATGTAACTTTTTATGCCTCTAGAGTACTGTATTTCAAAATACAATTTTTTTATTGATCCATGATCTTTTCTTCAGTATGGTTGGGAAGTCCACTGTTTCATTGAATGTCCATCTCCTCTTGTGAAACATTATGCTCAGTTTTGCTAGGTACCTGATCTAGGTTGTAACCCAAGTTCCTTTGCCTTAAGGCCTATCATAAACTGTTCAATCTTTTCATGTAGAAGCTGTAAGGTGCTGTGAATTTCTGACTGTGGTTCCACAAGATTTAATCTATTTCTCTGCCTGCTTGCAATATTTTCTCCTTGACCTGATGCTTTGGGAAAGTGCTTATAATGTGCCTTGGTGTTTTCAATTTGGGATCTCTTTCGAGTGGTGGTCAGTGAATTCTTTCTATGACTCATTTCCCACTTGGTTCTAGAATATTAGGAAAGATTTCTTTGATGATTTCTTGAAAGTTATTGTACACTCTCTTTTTTTTTAATCATAGTTTCAGCTAGACCAATAATTCTTAAATTATCTCTCCTGGATATGTTTTCAAGATAAGGTATTTTTAAATGAGATATTTAAAATTCTCTTCTACTTTATCACTCTTTTGATTTTTATTGATTTTTTAGGTCTCAGAGTCATTAGCTTCTATTTGCCCAATTATAACTCTTAATATATTGTTTTCATCAGGTATCTTTTGTATTTCTTTTCCCATTTGGCCAATTCTACTTTTGAAGGAGTAGTTTTCTTCAGTGTACTTGTTTCCTATTTTACAAACTGTGTTACTTAAAATCATTTTATTTGTTTACAGTTTTCTACAATCACTTCCATATATTAGGCTTTCACCCCTTCCTCCTCCAACTTTCCCCCACACTCCTCAATTCCTCTCCACGATAGCATGCAATCTTATAAAGATTTTACTAATAAATTCCTTTTAAATACATTTTCAACTTAGTTATGTAGCAAAGAAGAATTAAAATGGATGGGAGAAACCAGAAAACAAACCAAAACGTAACAGAAGAGGAAAAGGTCTGCTTCATTTGGGATCTAATATCACAATTCTTTTTCTGGGTGTGGAAGGTGTTTGGCCTGAAGTTTTCCACTGGGAATTTTTTAGGTCCTTGTCTTTCTGTGAAGGGCTAAGTCTACCAGAATAATTCCTGGTATATTGTGGTTATTGCTGTGTACAAAGTTCTCCTGATTATGCTGCTTTAATTCAGCATCAGTTCATACAAGTCCTTTCAGGTCTCTCTGAAAGTCTTCCTGTTCATCATATACCACAATACTATTCCATCACATTCATATGCCACAACTTGTCCAGCCATTATCATCAAACCACTCAAAATGCTTCCGTAACAATCATGTCAGGAAGGACTAACCACATTTTCCTCTATCCTGTCCTGTCCTCCACTAATTCTATTCTCTCTCTTGACTTATACCTCAACAATAGTATTTGCTTCTGATTACCCCTTCCCCCAATCTGATGTCGCTTCTGTCATCTTCTTTCTCCTTTCCCCTTCACACCTGCCTTCCTGAAGAATAAAATAGATTTCCATGCCCAGCTGAATGTGTTTTAGTCCCTCTTTAAGCCAAATCCAATTAGAGTTAGGTTTACTATTTTTTCTCTCACCTCTCCCCTAATTCCTTCCACTGAAGAAGTTTAATTTTATTTTTTTAGATATCACCACTTCTTTTTCAACTCACCCTGTGCCCTCTGTCTATATGCATATAATCCCTCCAACTACCCTAATATTGAGAAAAATCTCAAGAGGTACAAATACCATCTTTCTATGTAGAAATGTAACCAGTTCAATTTTATTAAATTCCATAACATTTCTCTATTCAGTTTACCTTTTCATGTTTCTCTTGATGTTTTGTGTTTGAAAGTCTAATTTTCTGTTCAGCTCTGCTCATTTCATCAAGAGTGTTTGAAAGTCCTTTATTTCTTGAATGACTATTTTTGCTTCTGACGTTTTACACTCACTTTTTCTGGGTAAGTGATTCTTGGTTGTAATCCAAGCTTTTTTTTTTTTTAGCTCTGTAATACCATTTTCCAGGCCCTCCAGTCTTTTAATGTAGAAACTGCTAGATCTTGTTTTATCCTGATTTTGTTTCCACAATACTCGAATTGTGCCTTTATGGCTGTTTGCAATATTTTCTCCTTGAACTGGGAGTTCTGAAATTTGGCTACAATATTTCCAAGAGTTTTCCTTTTGGGATCTCATTCAGGAGGCAATTGGTGAATTCCAGCAACATCTATTTTACCCTCTGTTCTACAATATCAGGGAAGTTTTCCTTGATAATTTCTTGAAAGGTGATGTCCAGTCTCAATTTTTGATCATGACTTTCAAGTGGTTGAACAATTTTAAAATAGTCTGTTTTGTATATATTTTCCAGGACAGCTGTTTCTCCAGTGACATATTTCATATTATTTAATACTTTTTCAATCCTTTGGCTTTACTGTTTGCTTCTTTGATTTTTCATAAAGTCATTAGCTTTCATTTTCTCCATTGTAGTCTTTAAGGAATTACTTTCTTCAGTGAGTTTTTGGAACTCCTTTTCCACCTGACCAGTTCTGCTTTCTAGAGTATTACTCACATCATTGGCATTTTAGATGAGATTTGCCATTTCAGTTGGTCTATTTATTAAAATATTATGCTTCTTGGCTCTTGTTTTTTTGGTTTCCTTGAGAAAGAAGTTGACGTATTCTTCATTATTTTCTTGCATCAACCTCATTTTCTTCCTATTTTTCCCTCCACTTCTCTTATTTGATTTTCAAAATTCTTTTTTGTTGGGATTGGAAGCTCAATTCCGTGTGGACAGTCTTGGGCGGGTAAAGGTGGGAGCTTCTAAATCTTGGAGCTCTCACGAGACCCTCCCAGGAAACGGCAGGGGATCGAGGTGAACCGAGCTATCTCGAGTAATTCCGCCTCTTCCCATGAGAAACGTGATGGGGGAGAGATCTCCCCGCCCTCGAGATGGTCCCGGATCTGGGCACACCTAGTTACCTAACAGCACGGTATTCAGATGCAAACTATGCGGCTGAAGGTTAAGTAGGATTGAGGAAGCCTGAAAGCTCTCTTAGCACGTGAGGAGCCAAGAGGACAGTAGGCTCCGCTTCTCTTCTCTCTCCCCTCCCCCTCTCTCCCCGCTTGTACTTCTACTTCCAATCCCTTAAGATCTTAGCCTCCTTAGGAAATCTCCCCCTCTTCCTCCTAAGGAAGACCACCCCTGCACTTGTAACCTAGACCCTGAAATAAAGCTCAACCCTTGTTCGACTCTGGAACGTCCTTTCTCTCATATGAGCATCCGGTTTTGGCCAACCGAAGACCTCGGAGGTGAGGTAAGAAGACTCGGGTAGCCCACACAGGCCTCTAGGCCTGGCACTTTTTGAACTCTTCCTTGACTGAGACCAACTGATATTTTTCTCCGTGGCATTAGATGTAGAAGTTTTGGCTTGCTTGTCTTCTTCTCCTTGTATGTTTTGGTCTTCATCACCAAAGTAAGATTAAATACTCTGAATCTTTTTTCCTGGTTTTTGCTCATTTCCCCAACCATTTACTTGACTTTTGAGCTCATTTTCAAGGTATTTTTCTGCTTCCAGTGGCAATGGAGGGGATTGTACTATCAGCTGCTTCATCCCCACACAGTATATGGGCCTAGAGTCCCAGAAAAAGCCTCGCCTCTTCCTCTGCTGCTTCTTTGGCTGCCACATGCTTCTCCACCCCGTCCACCATCTTCTGGCTAAGATTGGACCACTCTGCTCTCTCACACAGGTCCCACGGTGTTGTTTTGTTTTTTATTCATTGATATTCCAATTTGTCCTGGGTATTTGGTGTCCTGACGTCTGAAAACTGCCACGGGTGCCAGAGCTTCAGTCCCCTGAGGCCTGCTCAGGTTCTGTATATGCCTGGCAGACAATGCTGGACTGCACTCCTCTCCCAGTGGGATTCAATAGACACTTCTTGTAGACTTCCCAGGCTTTCTTGGTCTGGAGATTTGCTTCACTCCACAGATCTGTGGATTCTGCAGCTCTAGAATTTGTTTGCAGTCATTTTTTACAGGTATTTGGGTGGACTTGTGGGGAGAATCCTAACAAGTAAGTGCTTTTATTCCACCAGTTTCTTTCTGTTCATCGTTTGTTAACTTTTTGACTTTATTAGAGTACCTCCAACATTCCCTTCTATCTTTTTTTACTTACAGAATTTTTGAATAGTTTGAATTTTATTTCCTCTATAATTGAAACACTTTTATACCCTTGAAGAATGCAATTATTGTCAGTTGAAAGTTAAATTGAATCACTAGGAATATGCATTAATACTTTCCTATATCACTGAAGGTATTCCATGAACTCTTTCAAAAGGCACTTTTCTTTTTATGTTCAGAAGTTATGGGCAATGTTCTATTATTATACATACATACATACATACATACATACATACATACACATATATATATATATATATATATACATAGTAATACAATGTTAATTTTCTAGTGCATGTGTTTTCCTAGAAAACCTAAACATTTTAAATGTTCTATATAGTGTGTTTTCAAGATCAATAAAATTTACTTCTATGAAAACCATTTTTTGTTGAAAGCTATTGTATGCTTTTTCTTTCTGGAGTCATACTTGGCTTCAATGTTTTTGCATTTCTGATCAGTCTCTCTCTCTCTCTCTCTCTCTCTCTCTCTCTCTCTCTCTCTCTCTCTCTCTCTCTCTCCCCCCTCTCAAGTTTTCAATGTTTTTCTTTTCTACCAATGATTGCTCCTATAAGTCATAAATCCTACTTCCATTATTTATTATTCTCTTGAATCATTAAAAACATCTGTCTGTGGTTCCATTCTCTCTTAGAAGTACACATTGACCCCCACTTCACAAACTGTAGACTTTTATCTGTCTATCTATCTATCTACCCACACACACATATAAATATATATATGTCTCCAAAGGGGAAAGAAGCAGAATATATACATATGTATATATATATATATATATATGTATGTATGTACGTATATATGTATATATGTGTGTACGTATATATCTATATCTATATATCTGTATATCTCTCTCAATACATACACAGAAACACACACATACATAAATACGTGCATACATATATATAAATATATATATACATACATATATATATATATATACACACACACATATATTACAAATTCATTCTCATGTTTTTTCAGCCTTCTTCCATGTTGAGCAACTCCTGATTCCCAAATCTGTTTATGCCTCAGTTGACATCCTATTGGGACATATGTGAACCAAATTAAATATTAAGCTTTTCCTCTCAGGTTTAGTGGAGTGCTTATCCCTTACCCTTTCCTACCCCCTTCTCTTGCTGAATTATCTTGTGACATAAAGTGTTGCTAAAATGTCTTTGTAGCTTGAGAAAACTTCTGCCATTTGAATCCCTGTGGTATTGAGAAGGGGTAAGGGTTAAGGTTTACAATGAAATATTCCTTTTTTTTATGATTATTCTCTTTTAATTAATTAATTTGTTTTCCATAATCACTTCCATAAATTTTAAATATAAGATAAATATTGAACAAATAAATAAAACAAGGTGTTTATTTTATGAGAAAAAGCAATAAACTTGATTAATATTGAATAATTTCATTTAAAAAAAGAATACCAAATTCCTAATATCAAAAAAGAAAAGAGTATACTCATCACCAATGAGGAGGAAATTAAAACAATAATTAGAAATTACTTTATCCAACTGCATGCCCAAAACTTTGAAAATCTAAATGAGATGGATGAATATGCAAATATATATATATATAGTCCAGATTAACAGAAGATGAAGTTGAATACTTAAATTACACCATCTCAGAAAAATAAATTGAAAAAGCCATCAATAAACTCCTTAGAAAAATGTCTCCAGGGTCAAATGAATTTACAAGTGAATTCTATCAACACTTAAAGAAGAAATAATTCCAATAATATATAAACTGTTTGGGGGAACTGGTGAAAAATGAGTCCCTAAACCAGGAAGAGGCAAAACAGAGAAAGAAAATTATAGATAAATTTCTCTAATAAATACAGATGCAACAATTTTAAACAAGATAACAACAAAAAGAATACAGTAAATTACCTCAAGAATAACACATTATTCCAGGTTTCCAGGTAGGATTTCTACCAGGAATACAGAACTGGTTCAATATTAGGAAAACTATCAACCTTACTGGACATATCAATAACAAAAGTAACAGAAACCATATTATTATCTCAGCAGAAGCAGAAAAAGCTTTCAAGAAAATAGAGCATCCATTTTTTGAAAAGAGTGGAGAGCACAACAATAAATGGACCGTTCCATAACATGATAAGCAGTATCTACCTAAAATCATGAACAGACATAGTATGCAAAAGGGATAAGTAACATGAATTTCCAATAAAATCAGGGGTGAAAGAGGGATATCCATTATCACCATTGTTAGTCAACATATTTCTAGATATATTAGCTTTAACAATAAGAGTAGAAAAAGAAATTTAAGGAATTAGAATAGCAAAGAAGAAACTAAGTTATCACTCTTTGAAGACAAAATGATGATATACTTAGAGAATCCTGGAGAACATAGTAAAAGTCTACTTGGAAAAATTAACAACTTTGGCAAAGATGCAGGTTACAAAATAAGCCCACATAAATAATCTGCATTTCCATATATTGCTAACAATGCCCAATAGCAAGTGATAGAAATAGAAATCTCACTTAAAATTATGGTAGACTTTATTAAATATCTGGGTGTCAACCTGCCAAAATAAACCCAGGGACTATATGAACACAATCAAAAAACACTTTATAACACAAATAAAGTCAGAGCGAACATCAGCTGCTCATTAGTATGCTGAGCTAATATAACACAAATGACAATTTTACCTATACGAATTTACTTACCAATGCCATTCGAGTCAAACTACCAGAAATATATTTTCTCGAGCTAGAAAAAATGTCAGAATTTTTCTGGAAAAACAAAAGGTCCAGAATATCGAGGGAATTCATGAGAAGGAAGGCTAGGGAAGGTGCCCTAGACCTAATCGATCTCAAATTGGATTATAAAGCAGCAATCATAAAAACCACTTTGTACTGGATAATAAGTAGATTGGTAGGCGGGTTGAATAGGTTAGGTACTCAAGATACAGTTGTCAATGAATATAGTAATCTACTCTTTGATAAACCCAAGGACTCCAGGCTCTGGGATATGAACTCACTGTTCAACAAAATTTGCTGGGAAAACTGGATAACAATGGGACAGAAACTAGGCATAAACCAATGACTGACACCATACACAAGAATAAACTCCAAATGCATACATAATCTAGGTATAAAAATTTATACTACAAACAAATTGGTGAAGCAAGAAGTAATATATTTGTCAGACCTATTAAGAAAAGAGAAATTCATGACCAAACAAAAGACAGAGGCCATTATGAAGTACAAAATGGATAGTTTATATTACATTAAACTGAAACTAAACCTATCTAAATTGATATGAAAAATTGCTCTAAATCTCTATTGTTCAGAGAGGTACAAATCAAATGAACTCTGATGTTCCACACCATAGCTATCTGATTGGCTATTGTGACAAAGCAGGAAAACAATAATTCTCAGACAAGATGTGGAAGAGTTGAAACACTAATTCATTGATGGTGGAGCTGTTAGCTGATCCGACTATTCTGGAGAGCAATTTGGAACTATACTCAAAGTAATATCGCTTCTAAGACTGTAACCCAAAGAAATTATAAAATTAGGCAAGGGTCCCATGTGTACAAAAATACTTATAGCAGCTCTCTTTGCAGCAGCCAGGAATTGAAAATCTAGATGGATTGCTGAAGAAGCTATGGTATATGAATATAATAGAATACTACTGTTCTATAAGATATGTAACAGAATACTATTGTTTTATAAGAACACAGAGACTTGAGAGATACCTGGAAGGAGATAAATGAAGTCATGCCAAGTGAAAGGAGCAGAAACAGGAGATCATTGCGCACATTAAAAACCACAGTGTGCGAAGAATTTTTCTGGTAGACAGCATTCACAGCAATGCAAGGACCTAAAATATTCCCAAAGGACTGTTGAGGCCAAATGCCATCCAGAACCAGAGAAAGAACTATTGAATTGGAGAGCAGAATGAAGATGGGTATATTCTCTTGTGTTATGTTTTATTTTGTTTGTGTTTTTCTTATGTTTTCTCCCGTTCATTTCAATTCTTCCATGCAACATGACAAATGTGAAAATATATTTAACAAGGGTGTATAAGCAGAGCAAATATAAGACTGCATGCTGTCCCTGGGAGGTTAAAGGATGGAGGGAAGGGAGAAATCTAAGACTTATGAAAGTGATTGTAGAAAACCAAAAACAAATATATGTTGTTTTTTTTTTAAAAGCTGCAAAAGCAGTAAACAAAGAATACCATATCCTTCTCTGTTATTTCTTCATTAGCTTGAAAATTATTTGTCACAGGTAAGGAGTCAAGATGGCAGAACGAGAGCAACTACTTACCTAAGCTCATAAACAAACTCATTCAGATACCTCTGAAAAGAGAATCTGACCGAATTAAGGGCAGAATCCAATAGGAGACAGACTGTGGCAGATTCACAGCCCAGGACAGAATGCAAGATCCACAGGAAGGATCTGTTCCTCTGGGTGAGCCCACAGTACACAGCGCAGCCTGGTAGAGCAGGAAAATCCTAGGGTGGCTGCAGGTAGCAGTTGCATGGCGGAAAGACAGAGCTGCAGCCTGGGCAAGAGATTAGTGGAGTCGAGTGAGCAACAGCTGCTGAGCCCCAGGTATCAGCTACAGCTGCTCCAGAGACTTTCAGCCCACAGAATAAATAACTATAAGTCACCTACTTGATCTTCCAGGAGCCAAAATGGTGGAGTGATTGGCAAATGTTCTCTCCCCCTAGCCTTACTGACCTCAAAAGAACCAGAAAATATTTCCCTGGACAAATCTTGGATCAGCAGGAACAGCTGAAGGGACAAATGGATGAAAATTAGAATTGGACAAGTAGAAGTTGATGATTCTATGAGCCATCAAGAATCAGGCTAACAAAATCTAAAGAATGAAAAGATAGAAGAAAATGTAAAATATCTCATTGGAAAAACAACTGATTTGGAAAATATATCCAGGAGATAAAATTTGATAATCATTAGCCTACCAGACAGCCATGATGAAAAAAAGAGTCTGGACAATATCTTCCAAAAAATCATCAAGGAAAACTTCACAGAAATGCTAGATCCAGAGGACAAAGTGGTCATAGAAAGAACACACCATTCACCTTCTGAAACGGATCCCAAACTAAAATCTCCAAGAAATATTGTTGCCAAATTCCAGAACTATCAAGTGAAGGAGAAAATACTACAGACAGCCAGAAAGAAACCATTCAAATACCGAGGACCTAGAGTCAAGATCACACAGTACCTTGCAGCTTCTACATTAAAACATCGAAGGAATTGGAATCTGATATTCTGTTAGGCAAAGAAGCTGGGAATACAACCAAGGAGCAATTACTGAGCACAGTTCAGCACAACATTTCAGGCAAGGAGATGGACATTCAACGAAATAAGGGATTTCCAGACCTGCCTGCCAAGAAGGGCAGAACTCAATAGAAAATTTAATCTTCAAATGCAGGACTCAAGAGAGGAATACAAAGGTAAACAGGGGAAAAGAAAAACTTGTTATTCAATTTGAGAAAACTCTTTACATACCTATAAGTGAAGGTGATACACGTTAATCTTGAGAATTGTACATCTATTATGAAGTATAAAAAGCATATACATAGATAGAGGGACCGGGTATAAATGATGTGATGATATAAAAATAATTTAAGCATGTGAAGGTATTGTACTAGAAGATTTAAAAAGGAAGAAAAAGAAAATGATAAATTACTTCACAGGAAGAAGTGCAAAATTATGGTATAGTACAGTGAAAGAAGGGATGTAGAGGAGTATTGTGTCAGACATACTTTCCTCTGATTTGGTTCAAAGAGGGAACAATAAACTTAATTGAGTATATAAATCTAATGAGCATTATAGGAATTAGGAGGGGAAGAGTGAAGAAAGTGGAGGGGAAGCCCTTAAAGGGGGGAGAAGTAGTAAGGGTAAACAGGAAGTAGGCTGAAGGAAGGAAGGGAAGACTGCAGGAGGCTGTGATCAAAAGTGAAAACTCTATTGAGAACAACTAAAAGCACAAATAATGGGAAAGAGGATGGAGGGAAAAACACAGATTGTAATCACAACTGTGAATGTGAATGGAATGAACTCTCCCATAAAACGGAGATGGGTAGCAGAATAGATTAAAAGCCATAATCCAACTATATGTTGTTAACAAGAAACACTTTTGAAACGGGGGGATAAACACAGGGTAAGGGTAAAAGGTTGGAGCAGAATTTACTGTGCTTCAGCTGATGTAAAAAAAGAAGGGATAGCAATGCTAACCTCAGACAAAGTAAAAGCAGAAATAGATCTAATCAAAAGAGATAAAGAAGGAAACTATATCCTGGTAAGAAGCACCATTAGCAGTGAATCAATATCATTACTAAACATGTATACTCCAAGTGGTATGGCAACCAAATTCTTAGAGGAGAAGTTGGGGGAGTTTCAGGAAGAAATAAACAGCAAACCTATACTAGTGGGGGACCTCAACCTCCCCCTCTCTGAATTTGATAAATCTAACTTCAAAATAAACAAGAACGAAGTTAAGGAGGTGAATAAATCTCTGAATAAGATAGGTATTATTGATCTCTGGAGAAAATGGAGACAGAAAGGAATATATCTATTTCTCAGTGGTACATGGCACATATACAAAAAAAAATGATCCTGATATCATGCATAAAAACCTCACAATCCAGTGCAGAAAGGCAGATATAGTCATTGCATCCTTCTCAGATCATAATGCAATAAAAATTATAAGTAACAAAAGGCCATGGAAAGATAAACCAAAAATTAATTGGAAGCTAAATAGTCTAATCCTAAAGAAGGAGTTGGTAGAACGACAAATTATAGAAAAAAATCAACAAATTAATTCAAGAGAATGACAATAATGAGACAACTTACCAAACTTTATGGGATATTGCAAAATTAGTTCTTGGGGGATATATCTTTGAATACCTACATTAATAAAATAGAGAAAGAGGAGATCAATGACTTAGGCATGTAGCTGAAAAAGTTAGAAAAAGAACAAATTGAAAATACCCAAGTAAATACCAAATTAGAAATACTGAAAAGCAAAGGAGAGAATGATAAAACGGAAATTAAGAAAGCTATTGAACTAATAAATAAAATTAATAGTCAGTTTTATGAAAAAAATAACAAAATTGATAAACTTTTGGTCAATTTGATTAAAAGACAGAAAGAATAAAACCAAATTACCAATATCAAATATCAAAGGGGTGAATTCACCAACAATGAGGAAGAAATTAAAACAAAAATTAGAAACTACTTTGCCCAAGTTCATGACCATAAATTTGACTATCTAAATGAGATAGATGAGTATGTTAAAAAGCATAAGTTGCCCAGATTAACAGAAGAGGAAACAGAATACTTAAAATACACCATCTCAGAAAAAGAAATTGAACAAGCCATCAATGAACTCCCTAGGAAAAAATTCCAGTACCAGATGGATTTGCAAGTGAACTCTATCAAACATTTAAAGAACAGTTAATTCCAATACTATACAGAATGGGAAAATTGGTGAAAAAAGAATATTCCCAAATTTTTTCTATAATACAAATGTGGTTTTGATACCTAAACCAGGAAGAGACAAAACAGAGAAAGAAAATTATAGACCATTTTACCTAATGAATATAGATGCAAAAATTTTAAATAAGATTTTAGCAAAAAGAATACAACAAATTATCACAGAATAATACACTATGATCAGGTAGCATTCATACCAGAAATGCAGGGCTGGTTCAATATTAGGAAAACTATTAGTGTTATTGTTCATACCAACAACAAAACTAAAAGAAACCACACTATTATCTCAATAGATGCAGAAAAAGCATTTGACAAAATACAACACCCATTCCTATTAAAAACATTGGAGAGCATAGGAATAAAGGGAACTTTCCACAAAATAATAAACAATATCTACCTAAAACCTTTAGCAAACATTATATTCAATGGGGATAAGCTAGATGCATTACCAATAAGATCAGGGGTGAAAAAAGGATGTCCATTATCACCACTATCATTCAATATGGTAGCAAAAAAATGTTAGCTATAGCAATTAGAGAAGATAAAGTAATTGATGGAATTAGAATAGGCAAAGAAGAAACTAAGTTATCACTCTTTGTAGATGATAGGATGGTATACTTAGAAAATCCCAGAGATTCAAGTAAAAAACTACTTGAAATAATAAACAACTTCGGCAAAGTTGCAGGTTACACAAAAAACCCACGCAAATCTTCTGCATTTCTATATATTAGTAACAAAGTCCAATAGAAAGAGATAGAAAGAGAAATCCCATTTAAAGTTAGGGTAGACATTATAAAATATTTGGGAGTTTACCTGCCCAAACAAACCCAGGGACTATATGTACACAACCACAAGACACTTTTCACACAAAGTCAGATCTAAGTAAGTGGAAAAATATAAGTTGCTGGTGGGTAGGCCGAACTTATATAATAAAAATGGCAATTCTACATAAATTAATTTACTTATTTAGTGCCATACTATCAGATATATAGAACCATCAGATAATTATTTTCTAGACCTGGAAAAAATAGTATCAAAATTCATCTGGAAAAACAAAAGGTTCAGAATATCCAAGGGACTAATGAAAAGAAATGCAAGGGAAGGTGGCCTACCTCTACAAGATCTCAAATTGTCTTATAAAACAGCAGTTAACAAAACCACTGTGTAGTAGCTAAGAAACAAAAGAGTAGAGCAGTAGAATACACTAGGTACTCAAGACACAGTAGACTATGAATATAGCAATCTACATTTTGATCAACCGATGGACCCCAGCTTTTGGGATGAGAACTCACTATTCAAAAAAAAAAATACTGGGAAAACTGGATAAAAGTGTGGCAGCAACTGGGCATTGACCAATGTCTGGCAAAGTGCATAAGGATAAGATCCTAATGGGTACACAATCAGCTTATGAAGAGTGATACTATGGACAAATTTGTGCAGACAGGAATAGTGTATTTATCAGATTCATGGAGAAGGGAAGAAGTTTGACTACAGAAGAAATAGAAAGCATTATGAAGTGCAAGATGGATAATATTGATTACATCAAACTGAAAAGTTTTCCACTACCATACCCAATGCAACCAAAATTCTGAGGGATGTAGGAAACTTGGAAAGAATTTTTAAAGATAAAGTAGGTGATAAAGGCCTCATTTATAACATATGTAGAGAAGTGAGTCAAATGTAAAAAAATACAAGTCATTCCCCACTTGATAAATGGTCCAAGGATATGAACAGGCAATTTTCAGAGGAAGAAATTAAAGATATCTATAGTCATATGAAAAAATGCTCTAAATCACTTTTGATTAGAGAGATGCAAATCAAAACAACTCTGACATACCACATCACACCGATCAGATTGACAAATATGACAGAAAAGGAAGATGATAAATGTTGGAGAGGATGTCGGAGAGTTGGAACACTAATGCAGTGTTGGTGGAGTTGTGAGCTGATCCAACCATTCTTGAGAGCAATTTGGAACTATGCCCAAACTGCTACAAAAATAAGCATAGCCTTTGACCCAGCAAAATCCCTTCTAGGACTGTATCCCAAAGAGATCATAAAATGGGAAAGAGTCTCACATGTACAAAAACATTTATACCAGCACTCTTTGAGGTGGCCCAAAACTGGAAATCAAGGGGATGCCCATCAAAGAATTATGGTATATGAATGTAATGGAATACCATTGGGCTATAAGAAATGATGAACAGGAATACTTCAGAGAGACCTGGACATACTTATATGATCTGATGCTGATCGAAAGGAGCAGAACCAGGAGAACTTTGTGCACACCAATGACCACAGTGTGTGAGAGCTTTTTCTCATAGACTTCAAACTTTGCAGCAATGCAAGAACTTAAAAAAATTCTCAGTGGTTATCTAAGGCAAAATGCCTTTCACATCCAGAGAAAGATCTATGGAACTCAATTGCAGAATGCAGCAAATCATTTTTTTTTATGTATTGCGTTTTGGTTTGCTATATGACTTCTCCCATTCATTTCAATTCTTTTACTCAGCATGAGTATAGTGAAAATTTATTTAATAGAAATGTATGTGTAGAACCTATATAAAATTTTATGCTGGAAGGGAGGGGAAACGTAGGGGTAAGGGAGGGAAAACAATAATGTAAGTTATATGGTAGTGACTGTAGAACACTTAAAATAAATAAAATTAATTTAAAAAGAAGAAAGAAAATTATTTGTCTTTAGGAATTGTAAGAAATTGATTTATTTATTAAGAATAATTCTGATTTTGGAGAGATTTGAGAAGTTCTAAGGATTAAAAAAAATATTTAATCCCCTATGTTGTTGTTCAAAAGACACAAAAGTTATATAGGTTATTAAGGTGTGCTTCTTTTTATCACTGGGAGAGCCCATAACTTTTTCCTTCTTGTCTGGGCATTTTCAGCAATGGAGAATTGTAAACATAATTGCCCCCTCTAGCTCTAAGTTTTTACTCTTCATCTTTTTCACTGTATTTTGTCAAGTCCTATTTACTCTTATCATATCTACGGTATCCTATAACGACTACACCACCCCTCACCGAGTTGCCTGCAAAGACTATTTAACTGAGGCATGCTTCCATATCCCTTGATTTGAAATATAAAGTAATTGGATAGGAAGTGGAATATTTAAAAGTATATAGAAAGAAAAGAACAGTATCCAAAGCTTGAGCCTTAAATGGATAATCTTCATATTAATTTTAACTAAAACAATTATAGTAGTAACATTTTGCATTCATTTAGCATGTTAGAGTAATTAAATGCTAATTCTCCCAAAGTTACTTTGATCCATTGCCTGTCTGATTTGCTAGTTCTTACATTCTATAGTTGTAGCTTAGTACTTTTAAGAATTCCTTTCCTGTGAATATCCCTAAGCAAGTTAAACAGGAATAACAAGATGTTGACACAATGGAAAAAGAGAAAAAAGAATCAGTTCTGTTAACATGAATCAGACTTTTTTATATTGGGGGGGGCACTTTTTATTTTTCAAGATTAATTAGCACTACATTTCGTTCTTCCTTTCTCCTCCATCAGCTAGCTGACCCTCTTGAAGATGACTAATTGAGGACTATTGAAGGCAGCCCTAGTAATAATTTTCCATTTCTTACTCAGCAAAGTGACATACAGATATATCTGTTATATCGCTTCAGTTCCTAGATAGATAAAGAGAAGAATGGATAGGAAGAGATAGAGATAGACTGATACTTATAGATAGATAGGGATATATATCCTTATAAATGGTTTCTGTCCATAATCTTTCAATCTATCTTTCTTCATAAGCTGAAATTGTGTTTTAATGTTTCAAAAAACTATTGCTGTCTGATTTAACATAGAGACACTTTCTAGAAGAAATATTAATATGGATTTCTCTAAAAGGACTGCATTCAAAAAGGTTTCAGAATGAATTTCATTCCTAAATAGAACAGTTCTAGTCAGATATATGTGACTGTATCTTGTTTCTCATTGTTATGAATTTCAATTCTTTAAAATATCAGTTATATCTAAATATTTTACAACTCTTTTTTAAATGGTTATTTGTTTAATTTCAGTTTTCAACATTCATTTCCACAAAATTTTGTGCTCCAAATGTTCTCCCAATCTCTCCCTTACTTAAGCCCATAACACCTTGCATTCTGATTACCCCTTCCCTCAATATTCCCTCCCTTGTATTACACCCCTCCCTTCCCTTGTCTCCATCTTCTTTCTTAAATAGTGTGGCAAAATAGACTTCTACACCCCATTACCAGTATTTCTTATTTTCCAGTTGTATGCAAAAACATTTTTTAATATTCATTCCCAATACTTTGAATTCCAACTTCTCTCCCTTCCTCCCTCCCCACATACACCCACTGAGAATGCAAGTAATTCAATCTAGGATATATATGCATAGTTTTTCAAAAGACTTCCGTAATAATTATGTTGTGTAAGACAAAATATATTTTCCTCCATCCCATTCTGCTACCATTTATCCTATTTTCTCTTTTGACCTTGTCCCTCCCCATAAGTGTTTACTTCTAATTACTTCTCCCATTTGCTCTCCCTTCTATCATCCCCCTCACCCTACTTGTCCTATTCTCCACTACTTTCCTGTAATGTAATATAGATTTTCACACCAAATTGAATGAGCACGTTATTCCCTGCTTTAGCCAAATATGAAGAGATTCAGCGTCACTTTTTCCCTCACACCACCTCATATATATATATATATATATATATATATATATATATATATATATATATATATATATATATATATATATATATATATATATATATGTGTGTGTGTGTGTGTGTGTATATATATATGTATGTATGTATATGTGTATATATATATATATATGTATGTATGTATATATATATATATATATACATATATATATATGTGTGTGTGTGTGTGTGTGTGTGTCTATATGTTTCTGCGTGTGTCTGTGTAATTCCTCCAGCTACCCAAATACTGAAAAAACTCTTCAGTTACAAATAACATCTTTCCATGTAAGAATGTAAACAGTTCAACTTTAGAAAGTCCTTTATGATTTCTCTTTCTTGTTAAGCTTTCCATGGTTTTATTGATTCTTGTGTTTGCAAGTCAAATTTTCTTTCCAGATCTGGTCTTTTCATCAAGAATGCTTGTAAGTCCTCTACATCATTGAATGACCACTTTTTCCCCTGAAGTACTATACTCAGTGTTGCTGGGTAGGTGACTGTAGGTTTTAATCCTAGTTCCTTTGATTTCTGGAATATCATATTCCATGCCCTTCCATCCCTTAAGGTAGAAGGTGCTAGATATTGTGTTATCCTGACTGCATTTCCACAATACTCGAATTGTTTCTTTCTAGGTGCTTGCAATATTTTCTCCTTGACCTGGGAACTCTGGAATTTGACCACAATGTTCCTAGGAGTTTCTTTTTTTGGATCTCTTTCAGGAGGTGATTCATGGATTCTATCAATATTTATTTTTCCCCCTGTTTCTGGAATATCAGGGCAGTTTTCCCTGATAATTTCATGAAAGTTGATGTCTAAGCTCTTTTTGGATCATGGCTTTCAGGTAGTCCCATAATTTTTAAATTGTCTCTTCTGGATCTATTTTCCAGGTCAATTGTTTTTCAAATGAGATATTTCACATTATCTTCCATTTCTTCATTCTTTTTGTTTTGTTTTGTGATTTCTCGGTTTATCATAAAGTCATTAGCCTCCATCTGATCCATTCTAAATTTTTTTATTTTTTTTATTTTTTAATGTTTAACAATCACTGCCATACAATTGAGATTTTATCCCCCCCCCACCTACCACCCACTACCCCCCTCCCTCCCCACGACTGCATAAAATTATGTACAGATTCTACATATACTTTCCTATTGAGTATAATTTCACTATAGTCATGCTATGTAGTCAGAAAAAAACAAATGAAAGAAATTGTATAACAAATCAGAACATGATACACAAACACATACACATACACAAACATGATCTGCTACATTTTGTGAGTGACTTCCATATTTCTTTCTCTGAGTGTGGAAGGCATTTTGCCTTGAGAACCACCTTTGGGATTTTTTTTTTATAAGAAGTTTTTGCGTTATTACAAAACTCCAAGTCAACCAGAAAAAACTCTCACACACTGTGGTCGTTGCTGTGCACAAAGGTCTCCTGGTTCTGCTCCTTTCACTCAGCATCAGGTCATATAAGTCCTTCCAGGCCTCTCTGAAGTCTTCTTGTTCATCATTTCTTATGGCACAATAGTACTCCATTACATTCATATACCATAATTTATTCAGCCATTCCCCAATTGATGGACATCCCCTTGACTTCCAGTTTTTGGCAACTACAATGAGTGCTGCTATAAATATTTTTGTACATGTGGGACCCTTTCCCATTTTTATGATCTCTTGGGGATATAGTCCTAGTAGTGATATTGCTGGGTCAAAGGGTATGCACATTTTTGTAGCCCTTTGGGCATAGTTCGAAATTGCTCTCCAGAATGGTTGAATGCGCTCGCAACTCCACCAACAATGAATTAGTGTTCCAACTCTCCCACATCCTCTCCAGCATTTATCATTTTCTTGTTCTGTCATGTTCGCCAATCTTATAGGTGTGATGTGGTACCTCAGAGTTGTTTTGATTTGCATCTCTCTAACCAATAGTGATTTAGAGCATTTTTTCATATGATTATAGATAGCCTTAACCTCTTCCTCTGAAAATTGCCTGTTCATATCCTTTGACCATTTATCAATTGGGGAATGACTTGTATGATTATACATTTGGGTCAGTTCTCTATATATTCTAGAAATGAGGCCTTTATCCTCGAGCTTAGCTGTAAAAATTCTTTCCCAATTTACTATATCCCTCCAGATTTTGGTTGCATTGGGTTTGGTTGTGCAAAAACTTCTCAGTTTAATGTAATCAAAATTATCCATTTTGCATTTCGTAGTGCTTTCTATCTCTCCTTTAGTAAAGAATTCTTCCCTTCTCCATAGATCTGATAAATACACTATTCCTTGCTTTTCCAGTTTATTCATGGAATCAATCTTTATACCTAAATCATGTACCCATTTGGACTTTATTCTTGTGTGCAGTGTCAGGTATGGGTCTATGCCTAATTTACACCACAGTGTTATCCAGTTTTCCCAGCAATTTTTGTGAAACAATGAGTTCTTATCCCAGAAGCTGGGGTTCTTGGGTTTATCAAACAGAAGGTTGCTATATTCCTTGCCTACTGCATCTTGAGTGCCAAGTCTATTCCATTTGTCTACCTCTCTGTTACTTAGCCAATACCAAGTGGTTTTGATAATTGCTGCTTTATAGTACAGTTTGAGGTCTGGTAGCGCTAGGCCACCTTCCCAAGCATTTCTTTTCATTAGTACCTTTGATATTCTCGATTTTTTGTTTTTCCAAATGAATTTTGATATTATTTTATCCAGCTCTAGAAAATAATTATCTGATAGTTTAATTGGTATGGCACTAAATAAGTAAATTAATTTAGGTAGAATTGTCATTTTTATTATATTAGCACTGCCTACCCATGAGCAACTAATGTTTTTCCACTTACTTAAATCTGACTTTATTTGTGCAAAAAGTGTCTTGTAATTGTGTTCATATAATCCCTGGGTTTGTTTTGGCAGGTAAACTCCTAAGTATTTTATACTGTCTACCCTAGCTTGAAATGGGATTTCTCTTTCTATCTCTTGCTGTTGGACTTTGTTGCTAATATATAGGAATGCAGAAGATTTGTGTGGGTTTATTTTGTAACCTGCAACTTTGCCAAAGTTGTTTATTAATTCAAGTAATTTTTTACTTGAATCTCTGGGATTCTCTACGTAAATCATCATATCATCTGCAAAGAGTGATAACTTAGTTTCTTCTTTGGCTGTTCTTATTCCTTGAATATCTTTATCTTGTCTAATTGCTACAGCTAACATTTCTAGTACCATATTAAATAATAGTGGTGATAATGGACAACCTTGTTTCACCCCTGATCTTATTGGGAATGCATCTAGCTTATCCCCATTACATATAATGCTTGCTGAAGGTTTTAGATAGATACTGCTTATTATTTTATGGAAGGTTCCCTTTATTCCTACGTTCTCCAGTGTTTTTAGTAGGAATGGGTGTTGTATTTTGTCAAAAGCTTTTTCTGCATCTATTGAGATAAATGTGGTTTTTGTTAGCTTTGTTGTTGATGTGATCGATAATGCTAATAGTTTTCCTAATATTGAACCAGCCCTGTAGTCCTGGTATGAATCCTACCTGATCATAATGTATTAATTTCGTGATAAGATGCTGTATTCGTTTTGCTAAAATTTTATTTAAAATTTTTGCATCTATATTCATTAGGGAAATTGGTCTATAATCTTCTTTCTCTGTTTTGTGCCTTCCTGGTTTGGGTATCAAAACCATATTTGTGTCATAGAAAGAATTTGGGAGGACTCCTTCTTCCCCAATTTTCAAAAATAGTGTATGTAGTATTGGAATTAACTGTTCTTTAAATATTTGATAGAATTCACTTGTGAATCCATCTGGCCCTGGAGATTTTTTCCTAGGAAGTTCATTGATGTCTTGTTCAATTTCTTTTTCTGAGATGGGGTTGTTTAAGTATTCAACGTCCTCTTCTGTTAATCTGGGCAATTTGTATTTTTTAAAATATTCATCCATCTCGTTTAGATTATCGAATTTGTGGGCATAAAGTTGGGCAAAGTAGTTTCTAATTATTGTTTTAATTTCCTCCTCATTGGAGGTGAGTTCACCCCTTTCATTTTTAATATTAGTAATTTGATTTTCTTCTTTCTTTTTTTAATCAGATTGACCAAAGGTTTATCAATTTTATTAGTTTTTTCATAAAACCAACTATTGGTTTTATTTATTAATCCAATACTTTTCTTAATTTCAATTTTATTAATCTCTCCTTTGGTTTTCAGTATTTCTAATTTGGTATTTACTTGGGGATTTTCAATTTGTTCTTTTCCTAGCTTTTTCAACTGCAAGCCTAAGTCATTGATCTCCTCTTTCTCTATTTTATTTGTGTAAGCATTCAAAGATATAAAACTTCCCCTAATAACTGCTTTTGCAGTATCTTATAAGTTTTGGTATGTTGTCTCACTATTGTCATTCTCTTGAATGAAATTGTTGATTGTTTCTATGATTTCTTCTTTAACCCAATCCTTCTTTAGAATTAGATTATTTAGTTTTTGATTGATTTTTGGTTTCTCTTTCCATGGCCTTTTATTACATGTAATTTTTAATGCATTATGATCTGAAAAGGATGCATTGATTATCTCTACACTTCTACACTGGATTGTGAGATTTTTATGTCCTAGTACATGGTCAATTTTTGTAAATGTTCCATGTACCGCTGAGAAAAAGGTATATTCCTTTCTATTCCCATTTAATTTTCTCCAAAGATCTATCATATCTACCTTATCCAGAGTTTTATTTACCTCCTTAACCTCTTTCTTGTTTATTTTGAGGTTAGATTTATCGAGTTCAGAGAGGGGGAGGTTGAGGTCCACCACTAGTATAGTTTTGCTATCAATTTCTTCCTTCAACTCCCCCAACCTCTCCTCTAAGAATCTGGATGCTATACCACTTGGAGCATACATGTTTAGTAATGATATTGCTTCATTGTCTATGGTGCCTTTTAGCAAGATATAGTTTCCATCCTTATCCCTTTTGATTAGATCTATTTCTGCTTTCGCTTTGTCTGAGATTAGGGTTGCTACTCCTGCCTTTGTTACATGAGCTGAAGCACAATATATTCTGCTCCATCCTTTGACCTTTATCCTATGTGTATCCCCCCATTTCAAATGTGTTTCTTGTAAGCAGCATATTTTTGGATTATGGCTTTAAATCCATTCTGCTATCCGTCTCCGTTTTATGGGAGAGTTCATTCCATTCACATTCACAGTTATGATTACAATCTGTGTATTTCCCTCCAACCTCTTTCCCACCGTTTATGCTTTTAGCTCTCATGTTGCCCGTCCCCTCCTCAATAGTATTCACTTTTCTCCCCCTCCTTCTACAGCCTTCCCCTCCTTCTTTTAGCCCCGCTCCCTTTTACTCCCCTTTACTCTTATTGCTTCTTTCCTCCCTTTTAGCCACCCTCCCCTTTCTTCCCCCTTCCCCTCCTACTACCTATAGAGCTAGTTAGGATTATCTACTTAAGATTATTGTTCCCTCCTTTGAACAAATCAGATGAGAGTACCTCTCAAGCAATGCTCATCTCCCTCCCCTCCTTCCCTCTACTATAGTTTTGTACTTCTTCCTGTGATATAATTTGCCATTTTCTGCTTCCCCCTTTTCACACCTCCTATTAAAATCCCTTCTCATACTTAAATCATATTTTTGACATGACATCATTTACTTTATGCCCGTTCCATCTACATATATCACTTTTATCATAATAGCTGCACAGTTCTCAAGATTAACAGGTATCATCTTCCCTTATAGGGAGGTAAACAGTTTGCCCTAATTGAGTAGCAAGTTTTTATTTTTGTTTTTTCCCTTCTGTTTACCTTTTTATGATTCTCTGGAGACCTGCATTTGAAGATCAAATTGTCTATTGAGTTCTGGTGTTTTGGTCAGGAAGCTCTGGAAATCCCTTATTTCGTTGAATGACTTTCTCCTTGCCTGAAATGTTATGCTGAACTTTGCTGGGTAGTTGATCCTTGGTTGAAGTCCCAACTCCTTTGCCTTACAGAATATTGGGTTCCAGTTCTTTCGATCTTTTAATGTAGAAGCTGTAAGGTCCTGTGTGATCCTGACTGTGTGTCCTTGATATTTGAATTGTTTCTTTCTGGCTGCTTGTAGTATTTTCTCCTTCACTTGGTAGCTCTGGAATTTGGCAACTATATTTCTTGGGGTTTTGAGTTTGGGATCCCTTTCGGGAGGGGAACGGTGGATTCTTTTGATGACTATTTTGTCCTCTGAGTCTAGTACTTCTGGGCAGTTTTCCTTGATGATTTCCTGGAAGATATTATCCAGACTCTTTTCTTCATCATGGGTTTCTGGCAGGCCAATAATTCTTAAATTTTCTCTCCTGGCTCTAGTTTCCAGGTCAGTTGTTTTTCCAATTAAATATTTTACATTTTCTTCTATCTTTTCATTCTTTAGATTTAGTTTGACTGATTCTTGCTGCCTCATTGAGTCATTAGTTTCTACTTGCCCAATTCTAATCTTCATCGTATTGTTTTCTTCAGTTAGCTTTTGCATCTCCTTTTCCATCTGACCAATTTTTCCCTTTAAGGAGCTATTTTCTCCATTTAATTTTTGTACTTCTTTTTCCATTCGACCAATTTTCCCAGTTAGGTTTTGGGTTTCCTTTTCCATCTGATCAATTTTCCCAATTAGGTTTTGGGTTTCCTTTTCTGTTTGATTAACTCTTCCTTTTAGGGAATTATTCTCTCCAGTTAATTTTTGAACTTCCTTTTCCATTTGTTCAATTTTCCTTTTCAGAGTGATGTTCTCATCAGTGAATTCTTTTTTTATAATTTTAAAATCATTGGCCAGTTTTTCTTTTATATCCTTCTTCAGATGTTCCAGGTAATCTAGTTGTGCTTGCAAGAAATTCATTGTCCCATCTGAGGTTTCAGATGGAAGTACAGTCTCAGCTCTGACCTCTTTGGTGTTTGTGTTTTGGTCCTTATCCCCATAGAAAGATTCTATGGTTTTTTCACTTTTTGTCTGCTTTTTCCGATTCATGGTGTTGGCTGAGTGTTGTAGCTTCTGGTTCTTTCAGTCAGAAGATACAGATCTTTTAAATTGAGCTGATGTGTGTCTAGGCTAAAAGCAGGCTTTTGTTTTTGTTGTTGTTGTTTCCCAGATCAACCCTGGGGTTAGCTTGTTAGGTGTGTGCGAGGGGTGGTCTGGTCTCAGCAGATCTCCTCTGCTGACCTGAGGCAAAGGCAAGGTCAGGGGATGGTGATCCCAGCTTCCCTTTTGTCTTCCCTTTTTCCCTGGAGGGCTGGGGCACGTCTAGAAGCTAATGCGTGTTCCCGCCCCTCCTGTTGCTTGTCTCCCGTCTCTGAGGCTTGCTTGGGTCTCAGTGTGAATTTTCTCTGCCCTGGGTCGTCTGCCCCTCCCGATCGCCTCTGCCACAGTGGGAAGAATCTCCCCCTGCTATTTCTCCAGCCTCTGGTGTTATGAGACCACTTGACCCGCCTCTGCTCTGTTCCCCGCCGATCCAGAATTTATCTGGGGAAGAATTTTATGGTTTCTTTCACAGTCATCATGGGGAGGAGAAAGCATTTACTGATCACCTCCACCATCCTAGCTCCTGGAACTTCAAGTAGTTGACTTACCCGAAGTTTAGTCTTCAGGCTGAAGGTTTCAAGGGCTGCTGCGCTGATTGTCTGGCACTCAACAGCTCTCACTGGCTCGGTTTGGCTTGTCTCCTGCTCCGCTGGTTTCGCCCGCCACTCTCGGGCCTCCCAGGTCCCTTCTGCCCTGCTGAGCTGACCCGCGCTGCACTGTGCGTTGGGGACTTACCCCCGTGGAACAGATCCTTCCCGTGGACCTTCCAGTCCAATCTGGGCTCCGAATCTGTCAAAGTCTGTCACCCACTGGATTCTACACCTCCAAAGTCTGGTCAGATTCTCCCTTCAGAGATATCCAGAGGAGTTTGTTCAGGAGCTTAAGTTAGTCGTTGCTTTCACTCCGCCATCTTGGCTCAACCCCCTCCATTCTAATTTTTAGAGAACTATTTTCTTCAGTGAACTTTTGAGCCTCCCTTTTCCTTTTAGCTAATTCTGCTTTTTAAAGCATTCTTCTCTTCTTTTGCTAATTTAATTAGCTTATTTTTAAAGGTGTTATATTCTTCAGCATTGTTTTGGGTCTCCTTTAGCAAAGTGTTGACCTGCTTTTTATGTTTTTCTTTCACCTATTTCATTTCTCTTCCCAATTTTTCCTCCACCTCCCCTACTTGATTTTCAAAATCGTTTTTGAGCTCTTCTGTGGCCTGAGACCATTGAATCTTTATTTTGGATGTTTGGGATACAGAAGCCTTGACTTTTATGTCTTTTCCTGATGGTAAGCATTGTTCTTCCTCAGCTGAAAGATGGCAGAAGATATCTGTTCACCAAGAAGTAACCTTCTATGGTCTTATTTTTTCCCTTTTTTGGGCATGTTCCCAATCAGTTACTTGACTTTTGGGTCCTTTGTCAAGAGTGGGTTATACTCTGGGAATCTGTAAGATCTCAGTTCCTCCAGTGTCGCAGTCAATTATGTACACTGGTCTGGGAGGAGGGAGAGATTTTTGTGACCTTAATCTTAGCAGAAGTTCCTCTCCAGAACCATCTGGTCTCCAGTTCCACCAAGCCACCACTAGGGGCTGAGATGCAGATAAGCTGTGGGGACAGGGCCGCCATTAAGTGCGAGATAAAGATCAGCTCCCTCAGGGCCTCTATACGGGTCTGAGCTAAGAATGGGCTGCTTAGTACCGCGAGGGTTTTTACCATCCAATAATGGATGTGGGCTTCTGAGGACTGCTGTGGGAACTTCTGCCGCCTGCCTGTTGTGGCTTCTGTGGCCGCTGCCTGAGGCAGGATATGTGGGAAGCTCCTTCTCCCTTCCTAGCCAGCTGAAAAAACCCTGTCACTGACCTTTGGCATCTGTGGGTTGAGGGATCTGTAAACCACTGATACTACGACTGGAGATTCTGCCCTCAAGGGCTGTTACCAAGCAGTGAGACGAGGCCAAGGCTGGGCTGGGTTCTGCTCCACATCTGGTGCAACAGACATTTCCCATGGGCCTTTCAGGTCACCTTGGGCTGAAAATCTCCTCCACTCTGTTGTTCTCGACTTCTGCTGCTCCAGAATTTGTTGAGAGTCCCTCTCTACAGGTATTTTATAGGCTGTGCGGGGAGAGCCTGCATATGTGTGTCTTTCTACTCCGCCATCTTGACTTTTCCCTCAACATTAACTTTTACAAGATTGTGAGTTCTAAAGTTTTCTTAATTCTTTTACTTAACCCTCCCAAGGATAGTATTTGGTCTGATATAGGCTGCAAATGCACAGTGATATTAAATATATTTCCCTGTTAGTCATGTTGTCAAAAATGAATTAGAACAGAAAGATAAAAATCATGACTAATGAGAGAGAGAGACAAAATAGATAGATAAAGAGAGAGAGAGAGAGAGAGAGACAGAGACAGAGACAGAGACAGAGACAGAAAGACAGAGAGAGAGAGAGAGAGAGGAGGAGGAGGGAGGGAGAGAAAGGATGTTCTTTCAGACTGCCTAGTTCTTTCTTAGACTGCGAATATAATTTTCCATTATAAATTTTTGTGGAGTTACCTCAGAACATTTCATTCCTGAGAAGAGCTGTATATCAAACGTGGTCAGCATATAGTCTTGCTGTAACTCAGTCCTATGTTCTCCTGGGTCTGCTCACGTCACTCAGTATCACTTTATGTAAATCTTTCCACGTTTTCCTGAAATCAGATTGCTCATAATTTCTTATGGAAAAAGTCTTCCATTAAATTCAAACACCACAACTATTTCAGCCTTTCCCCATTTGATTGGCATCCCCTCAATTTCTAATTCTTTAATTACAAAATTTCTGCTCCGATTATTTTCATACTTGAGGATCTTTTTTTTTTCAATTTTTGTGATATCTTTGGCATGCAGCAGTTACTGTTGGGTCAAAGGGCAGGGAAGTTTTATAGCCTTTTGGCCATAGTTCCAAAATGCTTGTTATAATGTTTGGATCTGTTTGCAATTCCACTAACAATATACTGATGTTCCAATTATCCCACATCTCCAACACTGATTATGTTCGTTTTGTATCATATTAACCAATCTGATAGGTATAAAATGGTACCTCAGATTTGCTTTGATTTGCATTTCTCTAATCAATAGTGATATAGTGCATTTTTCATATGATTGTAGATAGATCTTATTTTTACATCTGAAAACTGCCTATTCATAGCCTTTTATCATTTATCAGTTGGGAAATTTCTTATATTCTTATAATTTTGACTCAGTTCTATATGTAGAGAGAAATGAGGCCTTTATTAGTGAAACTGGCTGTATTTTTTCCTCCAGTTTTCTACTTGCCTTCTTCTATTGATTGCTTTGAAAGCATTCCCATTTCATAAAGCCATATTAACCCATTCTGTTCTCCAATCTACCAATATCTTATCCTTTTTCTTCAGTAAACTTTTATTTTTCCTTCTTTAATCTTATCTTATGGTCCTATATAGTATGGATTGTGCTCTGAGATATGTTTTCCCATAATTATGATAGTTGCCCACACTATTTATATAATCACTGTAGCTTCACTGATGTGGTAACTCACACAGGCACTACAAGCCCGATTTTGAAGTTGAGGTCACAAAGACTCAGGAGATAACAATAGCATCTATCTCCCAGGACTTTTATGCAACAAGAAAATATTAATATAGTGATTTGAAAACATTAAAGTGTTATATCAGTTACGGCTTTTGTTGTTGTTGTTTCTTATCAAATATTTCTCAGGGGCAGAAATCAAAGTGTTCTGTTTTTCCATGAAGAGGTTAGTATTAAAAATAAACCTAATTAAGAGGACTAAACAAACAGATTTCACATGACTGGACCCAATGAGTGACAAACTTAAGCAGCAGTAAAAGAAGCAGAGGAAAAATAATTTTCATAAATCAAGGACATCAGGATTAAAGACAAAATAATGATAAACAAAACCAGAAATCAGGAAGATCAAAATCCGAATTGATTGGCAGCATGGAAAATCCTAGAGAACTTTATTTCTTTCAGATATCTTGAGTGTTTAATAGATTTTAAATAAAATTGTGTCCTATTCTACTCGTTCAAAATACTCAAAAGTGGTCAATCTACTCTTTATTCTTCTGAATGGGATTTCAATCACTCAGTAAAAGTTTACACTACAATTTTGGTTATTTTACATTATACTTCTATGTTGATTTTTTGCTTGATATTATGACTCAGTGTTGGATATATGTATTGTTTAACTCTTTGTAGGTAGCATTTAACTAATGTCACTAAGTGAAACTAATAAGGTTAGTGTGAAATTTTCTATTACTTCTGGAGATAGCTTCAATTGTCTGCTTTTTTATTTTTGTTTATAAACTTATGATATAGAGTAATAAGTAAAATATTTTAATTAACATGAGCAGAGAACAAAATTCACAGAAAATGAATCAAGAAAGTAGTGGGTTATTTTTTTTAAAAAAAATATGAGTTAATTTTATATAATTTCTAGTTATTTAAATCTTGATGTATTTTAGAAGACATGAATGGATGAATTCAGAAATGCCTATCATTTTCAAAGATTTTGTTGTGTTTTGTCTATTTAGCAGGAGCAAACATTGAAAAACCATAAAGAAGGTGATATCTTTCAACCTGAAAAAGTCAAGTTCATCTATTGAAGAAGAAGAAAAAGTGAGAAAATGAAAGGTGTAATATGTAGCTTGTAACAAAAGTGTCATTGTCATAAAGAAAAAAATGAAAGTGGAAGTTTTTTCCCCAGCATGCAAATTATCCCTTACAGAATATTTGTTTCCTAGGTTGTTATGTTTGCATACCACTAAAATTGTACCTGAGTAAAAACAGATTGAGAATATACAGATTATACATCCGTATGGTAAGCAAAATATGAATTGAAATATATAGCTGTTTTCAAGTGATATTGCCTCTTCTTGGTACAAACTTGTACCAAATTTAACTACTGGGGGTCTCTGATTCCATTTCATAGAGGAATCATAATAAAGAATAAAAGAGTGCATTATACCCCATTCATCTAAAAATATCATTGTGGATGATTCTTCAATGTGCTTACTGAATCTGATTTGATTAATAATTTGAAAAATGAATGAATATTTGTAAAAAAAAGGAATTAAACAAGACATATTTAAACTAATATAGGACTAATTAGTTTCTAACTACTTTTATTATAATTGTTTTAACTAGTTTATAAACACTGACTGAAATGGAAAAAAAAAAAAAGGAAGAACCATGGATCTTACCTAGATAACTAATATCCTAGCCTACTTTTACCTGAGTGAGTAATTAATCTTTTGTCTTTATTTAAATAGCTGTCTCAATTGTACAGTCTGTGGAAAGGATACAAATATTGTAACCTTATTGCTTACAAATCTTATAAAATTGAAAGTTTGTGGAAAATTAGGAATTAAAAATATATAATTTTGAAAAATTCCAGCATTGACTAATGGACATAAACATAAATCAAACATTAAATTTATGTAAACATTGACCTGATGATTATTTATTAGCAAAATTATATTTAAGTCTAATGAAATATTACCTTTCAGATATTCACAAAGACGCAGATGCAACACTATTTTCTGAAAAAAATATGCCAGTTAAGTATGAACCTCTTATAATCCCTACTAAACTACAAAATTTCTATTATAATCAAGTACATTAAGACATTTCTGTGAGGAAAGGAGAAGCCTGATTAATTTTTTTTAAGTCCATCATACAGAGAATTTTTCATTAAAAAAAAATGATAATCATTCTCTTAAAGAGGAAATAATGAATCTTTGAAGCTCAGAAGTTAGAAGTATCAGACCTTGCTTTCTCACCATATACTTTGATTAAAAAGCTAAAACATTTAAATAATAACAAGATCAGTGGAAATACTATTTTACATGATCATATTGTCATTTTTATTTTAATGTTTTTACTTCTGTTAACCCAAGTAAACAATGCAAGTTCTCTCAGCCCCATTTTGAGTCTACATTTGAGAGAACTGGGCTCTGACTGGTATCAAAAATATTTCTATATATATTATAACTTTAAGAGATATTTTTTCACTTTATCCACTACACCTAAAGTTAAGGTCTTTAAGCAATATTTCACTAAATTTCAGGAAAAAAAACATATTGTCACAATGTTTCATTTTGGATTATTATTTTTACTACAAAGGGAAAAATAGTCCCGTGTTTGGGTTTTTTGGTGGTAACATTAAATAAATAAACAAAATAAAATCAGTAAAGACTGAACAATCCTTCTCCAAGATTGCGTTTTATTGGTGTGAAACTCTCTAACTCAACTTCAAATTATACAACAATTATTTCAAAGAATGAAAGGACATCAGCAATGTGCCACAGTGCTGCCCCTTTACTTTAATCAAGCACACACGTTTACCTGCCAAATGGGTAATATTTCTGGAGAGGGGAGAAAAGGAGGGAAAATTATCACTAACGTATACTGATAGATGCAGAAACACTAGGCTGACACAATTTCGTAATTGTGGAGAAAAATTTTGTTTTCTTTATGTAAACCAGTGAGAGATCAGGAAATATAGAAAAAAAATCTGAAACCAAAATAGCTATGTTGTAATGTTCTTTAAAGGAAATTATTTTGATTGATTAACATGATATTGACACAATAACCCATTTGTACAATGGATTTTCATATAAGAGGTATCTAAATTCAAATTATTGACATGGATTCCCCTGGGACTAGCTTTACAACTTTTATCAACTACAAAATCTTACAGTAAAATTTTATTTTAAGTTATACATACAATATCAAGCATGGATAGTGATGTTCATGGTAAACAGCATTCTTAATGTCTTCCTCAAATTTATATGCAATTTTCCAATTCATTCCTTCAATCTGATCATTTGATTAATGGTTATCAGATGTGCAAGTAGTTTCAATTCAATTGAGGCAAATATAGAAGTATTTCTAGAAATAACAGTATGTGTAGTAATTCAAATTCATGTGTTACAATTAGCTTTTACAGAGCCCTATATGTTCAGTAGGAGTTTTTCCATTATATTTTTCTTCTGTGAAAAGATTGTATAAGTTCATTTTGTATGTGGAGTCCCTGAGTTCTGAAAAAGGCTGTTCTAACAGACAGTGGGGAAGAGAGAGAGAGAGAGAGAGAGAGAGAGAGAGAGAGAGAGAGAGAGAGAGAGAGAGAGAGAGAGAGAGGCAGAGACAGAGAGACAGAGAGACAGAGACAGAAGAGACAGAGAGACAGATAGAGAGAGACAGACAGATAAAGAGAGACAAAGAGAGACAGACAGGCAGAGGAGAGAGAGAAATGTCTCAAAGGGTGACCTCAAGAATTCTCTTTTTGCTGGCTACGTGACATAGATACTGGATAGCAAATTCCTTTTGGGCAATCACTATGTCTGAATCTTCTAAATTAGCTGAAAGTATAGAGTCTCAGAAGATATAACTAAGAAGAAGCAAGGCAGAATGCGGTCAGGTAAAATCATAATCTTTCCAAAAGCAGAGGACAAGAAACAACCAGAAAACAAACAAAAAATTGGAAATTCTAGAAGACTATCATACCAATATCTTACTGCTTTGAGGTCTCCAAAAAGGCTTGCATTTCCCTTCCTTCCTCCAAGAATATGTCACTCTAATAGATTGAAATAAAATAAATCAGTCCTATTAAGATGAAAGAATGATGAGAAAAAGAAAGGTGTTTATAGAGCTCTATTTGTCAAGCAGTTTGCTATATGCTAGAGATAAAAACACATAAAAAAGCAAAATAATACCTTCCTTCTAGGGACTTAAATAGGTGAAGACAACACATATCAGGGAGCAGTGATTATAAAGGGGTATTTTGATCATGTAGATACTGTGGAAGGTGAACAGAGTAATGATAGGTAGGTCACGCAATAGCAATAGAGCAGTAGGTCTGGAAGCAGAAAAACCAGAGCTAAAATACGACCTCCAGCACTTACTAGTGGTGTGTCCTTGATCAAGTCAATTGACTTATTTTTCCTCTTTTCCCTAATGCTTAAAATGAGGACAATGATAGCACCTTTTATAAAGATCAAATGAGATCATATTTGTAAATCACTCAGTACAATGCCTGGTTATATCATAGATACTATATGAATTCTTCTTGTTATCATCAGAGTCATAGGACAATTGGTTGACATATACTTACATAAAACTGAAATGTTAATCTGGTTACCATCACCAGTTGTTACTGGAAAGCAGGAGTTGGGAGAAATGAATCTTGAGACATGTCACAGAGAAGATCAAGAGAATCAGAATGATGTTTTATCTGAACTTGCCTAGAAATTTTGGAATTGAATCAGATGATCAGATCACTGGACTCAAAAGGTTGAGGGCCTGGTGGGAGTTAGAGGCTTGAAAAGAGAAGTATGCATGAAGATGGCCAAGGAGATAAATGTAGGTAGCATTAGTTTTGTTGATAGCTCCCTGGAATTGACACCTGATTTTATCACAGCTACATTAGTACCTTAGAATATATTGGCAAAATACGTCAGTTCCATTCTGTTTCATCATTCTCATTGACCTGCTTCTCTCCTGTTCCCTTTAGTATGGCTTCTCAATCAAAATTTGTCTTGAAATTCGAAAGCTTTTAGGGGGTTTTAGTAAATGATTCACTATATACTGTAAGATATTTTTATATTATTTTCAATATCAAAATCAGTCTGAAAATTCCAGACACTAAATGATCTAATGCTAAATAATGAGTGTATCAAACAAATCATAGAAACAATCAATAATTTTAGCTAGGAAAATGACAATAATGAGAGCACATAACAAGACACATAGGATGTGATTAAGGCAGTACTTTGGGGAATTTTATATCTCTAAATTCTTACACAAATAAAATAGGGAAATAGGAGATCAATGAATAGGACATGCAACTAAAAAATCTAGAAAAAAAGAACAAAAATAAAAATGTCCAATTAAGTACTAAATTAAAAATTCTAAAGATAATAGAAGAAATCAATAAAATTTAAAGTAAGAAAATGATTGAAATAATACATAAAAGTAAGAGCTAGTTTTATGAAAAAAGCAATAAAGTAAATACAACTTTGCTCAATTTGATTTTTAAGAGGAAGAAAGAAACAAATTACCATTATAAAAAATGAAAAGTAATTCACCATCAATGAAGAGGACATGAAAACAATATTTAGGAGCTATATTGCCCAACTGTATGACACTAAATTTGATAATCTTAGTGAAAGGGATGAATATTTACAAAGTTAGAAATTTCTAAGGTTAATGAGGTGAAAATAAAATGCTTCACCTCAAGTTAGAAAAAAAAGTAAAAAATCTGAACAAGCCATCAGCAGACTTCTTAGGGAAATGTCGCCAGTGCTGCAAGGAACTATGAGCGAATCCTAGCAAACATTTAAAAAACAATTAATTCCAATACAATGTAAATTATTAGAGAAAGTAGGTAAATGAGGAGTCCTTCCATCAAATTCTTTTTATCACAATAATATCATCCTCTTACCTAAAGCAGGAAGAGCTAAAACAGAGAAAGAAGATTATAAACCAAAATCCTTAATGGAAGTTTGATGCAATAATTTTGAATAAAATATTAAGGAAAATCTTACAGAAATTTATCACGAGGACAATTATGACCAGATAAAATTCTATCAGGAGTGCAAGTAAGGCTGGTTCAATATTAGGAAAACAATTAGCATAAATCACAATATCTATAAACAAAAGTAACAGAAATTATATGATTATCTCAATAGATTCATACAAAAGCTTTTGGAAAAACATAGAGCATCTATTCCTTTCAAAAACACTGGAGAAAAGAGAAATAATTGATGCTTTCTTTAAAATGATAAGTAGTATCTCTCTAAAATCATCAGTATGCATTATATAGAAAATTGGAATACCAATCCACTGCTGGTGGAGCTGTGAACTGATTCAAACATTCTGGTGAACAATTTGGAATTATGTCCAAAGGGATATAAAACTGAAGATACCCTTTGATCTAACAATATCACTCTTGGTCTGTATCAAAAAGAAATCACGAAAAAGAGGAAAAGATCTACATATACAAAAATATTTACAGCAGCTCTTTTTGTATTGGAAAGAATTGGAAACTGAGGAGATACATTAACTGGGGAATGATTGAACAAGTTCTGGTACATGAATGAAGTGAAATTTCATTGTACTATAAAATGATGAGCAGGCAGGTTTCAGGAAAACAAGGTAGAAAGACTTACATGAACTGATGCAGAGTGAAGTGAGGAGAACTAGGAGAACGATACACATTAACAGCAACACTGTGATAATCAACTATGATAGACTTAGCTCTCCTCAGGAAAGCAACAATGTAAGACAATTCCAAAAGACTCATGATGGAAAATGCTGTGCTCATCCATAGAAAGAGCTACAGATAGGGTGGAGCCAAGATTGCAGAGTACAAGCTCTTCTCCCACAGTGCATAAAATACCTGTAAAAAATGACTCTAAACAAATTCTAGAGCAGCAGAAGTCACAAACGACAGCGTGAAAGAGATTTCCAGTCCAAGGCAGCCTGAAAGGCCCACAGGAAAGGTCTATCACACTGGGAATGGAGCAAAGCACAACACAGCTTGAGCCATGCCACAACAAGGACAGACCTGGACTGGGCTTCAAGGCACCACTGACAGCATCTGTGGGTCCCACCTTCCTCAACTCACAAACGCCAGATAACTGCAAAGGTCAGTGAGAACGTTCTTTCACTTGTGTGAGAAGGTCACCCAACTGTCTACTTCCAGTCCCAGGCATTGGCAGCTTCCATTGTTGGAGCCCTGGAATAAAGGCCCTGGGATTATTGAGCAGCTGATCTGGATCTCAGCCCTGAGTGGTAGCCCTGTGGTGAGGAGGATTGCTGACATGGTTGAGCTGGTGGAGGCTCTGGAGAGGTAATCCTTCTCAGAGACCAGAGCATAGACCAGGAGAGGAATAAACTACTCTCCTTTGATTGTGCCACCTTGGAGGAATATACCCAGAGTATACCCTCCCTTTGGCAAAGAACTCAAAAGTCAAGTAATTGGTTGCAAAAATGCCCCCAAAACAAAAAAAAAAGAGTAAGAAAATAAAAGGTTATATTTTTGGTGATCATATATTTTCTTCTATCCTTTAAGATGATGAGGAACAATTTAAGTCTTCAGAAGAATATCAAAGAGTCAAACGTCTACATCCAAAACCTCCAAAATCAATTTGCAATAGTCTCAGGCCATGGAAGATCTCAAAAAGGATTTTGAAAATCGAATAAGAGAGGTGGAGAAAAATTGGGAAAAGAAATGAGAGCAATGCAAGGAAACCATGAAAAGAAAGTCAACAGCTTGCAAAAGGAGACCCAAAAATGCTAAAGAAATTAATGCCTTTAAAAATAGGCTAATTCAAATGAGAAAAGAGGCTCCAAAAGTCAATGAGAAGAGGAATGCTTTAAAGAGAAGAATTACCCAAAAGCAAAATGAGGTTCAAAAGCTCCCCAAAGTACTTTAAAAAGTGAGAGAAATCAAATGTATCATGACTGTGAAGTGGTGTAGCTGGGTGAATGGGAGAATGTAGTAACCACATTCAAAATGAGGACTATAGGAGGTTGGATAAGTTTAGGAGACAAAATCATGAGTTCTAGTCTCTATTCATTAAGCTTAAATTTTCTGTACATCATCGTGGTGGAGATTTCATGTAGACAGCTGGTGATATGTGACTAGAACTTAGGAGACTGATTAGTAATAACTAAGATCCAAATAAGAGAATATCTATAAAATGCTAAATTTAATGTGCTAAACAAAACAAATTCTAACGTTATTATTACCTCATTCTATGGCTATGCATCTTTTTTGCAAAGGTAATTATGAGAATTTATTCTAAAAATGGTTTGATTAAAAAGTTCTTTTTAAATTTTTTTCTTTTTCCTAATTTATTTATTTGTTTCTAGTTTTCAACATTCATTTTCACAAGTGTTTGAGTTTCAAATTTTCTTCACATCTCCCTCTTCCCCCAGCCTGAGACTCTGTGCATTCTGATTGACACTTCTCCTAATCTACCCTCCCTTCTATCACAACCCTCTCTTCCCTCATGCCTATACTCTCTCTTTTATTGTATGACAAGATAGATTTCTATACCTCATTGCATGTATTTCCTATTTTCCAATTACATGCAAAAACAATTCTCAGCATTCCTTCCTAAAACTTTGAGTTCTAATGTCTATCCTTTCCTCCCTCCCCATTTATCTTCACTGAGAAAGCAAGAGATTCAATATAAGCTATATAAGTGTAGTTTTGCTAAAGACTTCTATAATAATCATGTTGTGAAAGACTACCTATATTTTCCTTCATCTTATCCTGCCCCCTATTTATTCTATTTTCCCTTTTCACCTTATTCCTCCCCTAAAGTATTTACTTCTAATTACCCCATCTTGTATTTGTGCTCCCTTTTATAATTGACCCCACAACCTCCTTCTCCCCCACTTTCCTGTATTGTAAGAAAGACTTTCACACCAAATTGAGTGTGCATGTTATTCCCTCCTTTAGTCAAATGTGATGAGAGTAAGCTGCCCTTTTTCCCTCTCAGCTGCCCTTTTTCCCTTCCATTGAAAAAGCTTTGTCTTGAATTTTTTTATGACAGATAATTTGACCCATTCCATTTTTCCCTTTCTCTTCCCAATATATTCCTCTCTCACCCCTTAATTTATTTTTTAAATATCTTCCCTTCCTATTCAACTCACCCTGTGCCCTCAGTCTATCTATCTATCCATCTCTCTATCTATGCATATATAGATGTATATACAGGTGTATACACACACAAACACACACAAATATATGTGTTTGTGTGCGTTTGTGTGTATAATCCCACCAACTACCCAAATCTTGAGAAAAGTTTCAAGTGTTACAAATATTATCTTTCCATACAGGAATGAAAACAGTTCAGATTTCGTAAGTCCCTTATAATTTCTCCCTCCTGCTTAACATTTTGTGCTTGTCTTGATTCTTGTCTTTGAAAGTCAAATTGTCTATTCACCTCTGGTCTTTTCATCAAGAATGATTTAAAGTCTTCTATTTCATTGAATGTCCAGTTTTTCCTTTGAAGTATTATACTGAGTTTTTCTGGATAGGTGATTCTGGGTTTTAGTTCTAGTTCCTTTGACTTCTGGAATATCATATTCCAAGTCCTTTGATCCCTAAATGTAGAAGCTGCCAGATCCTGATTGTATTTCTAAAATATTGGAATTTTTTCTTTCTTACTGCTTGCAATATTTTCTCCTTGACCTGACAAGTCTGGAATTTGCCTACAATATTCCTAGGGATTTTTCTTTTAGGAAATCTTTCATTCAATTCTTTCAATGTTTTTTACCCTCTGGTTCCAGAATAACAAGGCAGTTTTCCTTTATAACTCCATGAGAGATGATATCTAGGCTCTTCTTTTTTATCATGGCTTTCAGGCTGTCTCATAATTTTTAAATTGTTACACCTGGATCTATTTTCCAGAGCAGTTGTCTTTTCAATGCAATAGTTCACATTGTCTTCTCTTTTTTCATTCTTTTGGTTTTGTTTTGCAATTTCTGGTTTCTCATAAAGTCATTAGTTTCCATCTGCTCCATTCTAAATTTTAAAGAACTATATTCTTCTTTGAGTTTTTGAACTTCTTTTTCCCTTTGGCTAATTCTGCTCTTTAAAACATTCTTCTCCTCATTGGCTTTTTGGATCTCTTTTGCCACTTGAGTTAATCTATTTTTAAAAGTGCTAATTTCTTCAGCATTTTTGGGGTCTCCTTTAGCAAGCTGTTGACTTGATTTTCATGATTTTCTTGAATAGCTCTCATTTCTCTTCCCAATTTTTCCTCAGCCTCTCAAACTTGAGTTTAAAAATCTTTTTTGAGCTCTTCCATGACATGAGACCATTGCATATTTATTTAGGAGGTTTTGCATTCAGAAGCCTTGACTTTTAGGGCTTCCACTGATGATATGCATTGTTCATCCTCATCTGAGTGAATGGAAGAAAATACCTGCTCACCAAGAAAATGATCTTATATTGTCTTATTCTTCTTCCCTTTTTTGGACATTTTCCCAGCCAGTTACTTGATTTTTGAGTTCTTTTGTCAAGGGGAGGATTTACTCTCGGGTTCAGAAAGTTCACAGTTCCTCCAAGGTGGCACCGTCAAAGGAGAGGAGTTCATTCTTCTCCTGGCCTGTGCTCTGGTTTCTGAGCAGGATTACCTCTCCAGAGCCTCCACCAGCTCAACCATGCCAGTAGCTACTCAAAGCTGAGATCCATATCAGCACCTCAATTCCCCCATGGGCTTTACACCAGAGCTCCAACAATGGAAGATATTGCTGCATGTGGCCAGGGATACACCACTGCCTTCCCTTCTCAGTTAAGTGAAAGAGCTTTCTCATTTACCTTTGAATCTGTCTTTGGAATTTGTGAATTGAGGATTCTGGGACCCATAGCTTTAGCTGTGGCTTAGTGCCTTGAAGCCTGCTCCAGTCCTGTCTTTTCTGCAGCGTGGTCCATGATGGGTTGCCCTCTGCCCCTCACCTGTGCTCTATGCTCAGCTTTGTGCCTGTTGATTAACAAAATTCTTATTTTGAATTTTTGTTCTTTCTAATTGTTCTCATTATTGTTTATTCAGTTTCTCAATAAAATAAGAAAAAGTTTCAGAAGGGAAATAAGAGGTCAGAGAGAATCTTTGTTAAATTGGTATAGAAGTATATAAGTAAGATTCCAGGAGTTCTGGAGTTCGAGAGAGATCTGTAATAAATCTTAAAGGATAAGATCTAAAACCTGATATCTATTTAAGTGATATAAAGTGCATAAAGACCTGAGGAGATGGAGTGTAAAAAGGAAGCAGAAAATAACCTACTTAAGAGCAAAAACTGTTCCATTTTTTACCTTGTTTTCTTGCAGCTATCAAACTGCTTCTCCATAATAATGATGTAATAAATATTTGTTTTATTCAGTGGAATACAATTGAAAACAGGCAGACTATTAGAATTAAACAACTGAGAATTGGAAGTGGCATTAAAGGTCATCTGGCTCCACTCCCTTATTTTGGTGATAAAAAATTCGGTGGTAACTCAGTAGCCGCTTAGCCATACTTACCCAGAGCTGCTACATGAACCCAGAGACTCTGACTAAATCAATTATCTTTCCAATATAGCATGTAGTTCAAAACAAATGAGAATGAGAAAATAAATGAAGAACACAAGAGAGTTGGCCAAAGTTCATATTTGACAAGGACCTTGAATGCAAGAACAATGATATCAGCAAAAGATATATCATAAATTCTTAAGAAAGGTAGAAAGTAACAGCTGTCATCACACTACTCCATTATGTGTCCAATAAAAGCATCCTCTATTTTAGTGGTTTAAAATTTTGATGTTAATGCACTTAGCTTAGCCATATGCCTCTGAAATACTGATTTGTATGCAATAAATTCATTCATATATTTTTCTAAGAATAAAGTAGCCTACTTCTAATTGCAAGTTGTTTTTTATTTTTTTGTTTTTTGTTTTTGTTTTTGTTTTTTTGTTTTTTACCTAAGTAATCTAATGTCTCATGGAATTTCCCATTCATGAATAAAATCTTCTGTAGTTCAAGAATAGTTATGATTTTTAAATAAATATTGCTTTCCATTTTGTATAGTAATCTAGTTTGACAAAGAACATGTTCTAGAAATACCACATTGTAGGTGATGAGTTTTCTTTCTAAGATATTTATGAAGTAGTGAAAAGAAAGCATCTATAAATTCATAGGCTAAAGATTATGTTTCTTCTTACAAACGCATGAGCAAATTATAATAAAATAAATGGGTTGCTTTTCCTTTGAGAATAATTTGATATTTATTATTTAACATTATTGAACTTAGATTAGCTTTAATATTTCAATATGTAAACATGTAAGCAAAAATATACTAGAGAGAGATTTTTTTGAAAATTTTATTTTCATGAAAATATCTTGAAAAAGAGGTGAAATCTCTCACTTTCAGGCATGTGATACCATCTGATTTAACTGAGTAACGGGAATGTCCTTATTTGTCTCTCTTTCAAATGACAACAAAATGCTAAATAATTGGTTGACACTGGTTGTGGAAGATCCAATTGCTGAATAGCTTAATATACAAAAAAAAAAAAAAAATTCACGTATAAATAGCAACTTTGGACCAGCTGAATACGATTACCACCCAGTGCAAAATCCATGATTCCTTGAACATTTATCAATTGAAGCTTTTCACTCTTAAATTTGACTCAATTGTCTATACATTTGAAAAATGGGGCTCTTTTGTGTCACGAGCTTTAAACATTGTTTCTCAGATTTCTGCTTTCCTTCTAATTCTGCTTGTATTGGTTTTGTTTGTAGAAAAGCATTTTACTTTAATATAAAGAAAATTATCTCTTTTATATATCCTAATACATTCTAGCTCTTGTTTAGTTAAGAAACATTAAGCGATTTAAGTTCTTTAAGAATTTGAATGCTGGGGGAGGAACCAGGATGGCGAAGTAGAAAGACACATATATGCTAGCTCCTAACCCACAGCCCATAAAATACCTGTTAAGAAGAACTCCCAACAAATTCTGGAGCAGCAGAAGTCACAGAACAAAAGAGTGGAGGAGATTTCTGTTCCAGAGAGACCTGAAAAACCAATGTCAAAAGTCTGTGGCGCACCCGACCTGGAGCAGAGCCCAGCCCTGACTTGGCTGAGCCGCACCTAGGGGAGAAGATCCGAGCAGGCTTCAGGGACAGAACCTCCAGCAGCAGGGCAGGTCCCTCCACCCACAAGTGCCAAAGGTTAGTGGGAGGGTCTTTTTGGCTGGCCGAGAGGGGAGTGGGGTGTCCCCATAACTCAGGCCCCCTAGGAAGGCAACAGCAGACAGGGGCTCCCAAAGCGGGCAGGAGCCTGGATCAATTGTTGAAGGTCTCCCTGTAAACCCCCTGAGGGAACTGAACCCCCTGTGGTGCCCCTGTCCCCACCCGAGCATCTGATCTTAATCTCACACTGAATAGCATCCCTGCCTCCTCCAAAAGCCCTGAGGCTGGGAAGCAGCATTTGAATCTCAGCCCCTAAGTGCTAGCTCTGCAGAACTGGAGGGGAGCTGGGTGTGGAGAGGAAACTCAGAAGTCAAGTAACTGCTTGGGAAAATGCCCAGAAAATGAGGGAAAAATAAGACCATAGAAGGTTACTTTCTTGGGGAACATGTGTCTTCCCCTATTCCTTCAGATGAGGAAGAATAAGGCATACTGCCAGAGGAAGTCAAGGGTCCTCCCTCCAAAGGGGACTTAAACTTAGCTCAGGCAATAGAAGACCTTAAAAATCAAGGTAGCAGCTTACTAAAGGAGAACCAAAAAAATGCTGAGGAAAATAGCAGACTTAAAAAGAGGTTAAGTGAATCGGAAAAAGAGGTCCAAAAAGCCAACGAGGAGAAGGAGGTTTTAAAAAGCAGAATTAGCCAAATGGAGGAGAACGTTCAAAAGCTCACTGAACAAAATAATTCATTGAAAGAGACAATTGAGTCCAGGGAAAAGAATGAGTGTGAGTTAAACCAAGAATTTAGTAAACAAAACCAAAAATTAAAAAAAAAAAAAAAAGGTGAGGTAAGAGAACTCATTGGAAAAACAGCTGACCTCGAAAATAGATCGAAGAGAAATAATTTTAAAAATATTGGGCTACCTGAAAGCCAGGAACAAAAAAAGAACCTAGACACTATCTTCCATGAAATTATCAAGGAAAACTGCTCTGATGTCATAGAATCAGAGGGCAAAATAGATATTGAAAAAAATTCATCGATCATTCCCTGAAAGAGATGCAAACAGAGAAACTCCTAGGAATATTGTGACCAAATTTCAGAGTTCCCACATCAAGGAGAAAATACTGTAGGCAGCTAGAAAGAAACAATTTGAGTACTGTGGAAATACAATCAGGGTAACACAGGATCTCGCATCTTCAACATTAAATGAATGAAAGGCTTGGAGTAGGATATTTTAGAAGTCAAAGGAACTGAGATTGAAGCCAAGAATCGCCTACCCAGTATATCTGAATATAATACTTCAAGGGAAAAAATGGACATTCAGTGATAGAGACAAATTTGAAGATTTCCTGTTGAAGAAAAGACCAGACCTGTATTAAAAATATGACTTCCCAAGACAAGAATCAAGAGAAGCATGAAAAGGTAAACCGTGGGGGAAAACAAGAAAAATTTTAAAAAGTCTCTAAAGATGAACTATTTACATTACTACATGGAAAGAAAATATTTTTAACTCTTGAATCTTTTCTCAGTATTTGGGTAGTTGGAGAGATTGTACAGACACACTCACACACATACACATAGATAGATAGAGAGTACAGGGTGTGTTACATCAGAAGAGATGATATCCACATACACACACACACACAAATAAAATAAAATAAAACAAAATAAAATAAAAATTAAGGGGTGAAGGAGGAAAATTCCGGGAAGAGAAAGGGTGTAATGGAATGGGGTAGGCTATAACTGATAAAAGTGATAATAAAAATCTTATTCAATGAAGGAGATAAAGGAGAAGGGGGGGGGCAATAAAGCTACTTTCCCCACATGTTGCTGAAGGAAGGAATAACATGCTCACTAAATTTGATATGAAAATTTATATCACACCACAGGAAAATAGGAGAGGAGGCAACAAGTGGAGTGAAGGGAATGTTAGAAGGGAGGGCAAATGGGAGAAGGGAGTCACTAGAAATAAACACCTTTGAGATGAGACAAGGTCAATTTTAGGGGGGGAAATAAGTGGAATAGGGTAGGTCAGAGGGCAATATAATTAGTATTACACAACATGATTACTATGGATGCCTTTTGCAAAACAACACAGGTTTAGTCTGTATTGAATTGCTTCCCTTCTTAGTGGGGCTGGGGAGGGAGGAAAGGAGGGAGGGAGAGAAGTTGGAATTCAAAGTAGTAGAAAAAAGTGGTGAGAATTTTTACTGCATATAATCAGGAAATAAGAATTACAGGGATAGGAGTAGGGAAATTTATCTTGCCCTGCAAGAAAAGAAGGAAGATGAGGATAGAACAGGGATGGGGTGTGATTGAGGGGAGGGGGCATTGAGGTAAGGAGCAACCAGAATGCAAGGTATTAGAAAGTGGGGGGAGGGGGGGTGATGGAGAGAAAAATTGGTCATGTTACAAAATGAGGTAAAAGCAATTAGTATTTAAACAAAAGACTGAATTAATTACTGAGAATAAATCAATGACATTTTTAGTTTGGAGAAAAGAATTTCAGTCTAACTTTCCAAAAGGAAGGTAACCTCTGATAAAATTTGGCATTGATGGAAAAGTCAAGTCAAGGTTTTAATGATAAATTGGATTTTATGATTGCCATTTAATCAGAAATTAGAACATGTATAGAAAGTCATGTAAGCCACTTAAGACTTGACTAAAAGATGTTCCTTAGCTGGGGGGCGGAGCCAAGATGGCGGAGTGAAAGCAACGAGTCACCTAAGCTCCTGGTAAAACTCCTCTGGATATCTCTGAAAGGAGAATCTGACCAGACTTTGGAGGTGTGGAATCCAGTGGGTGACAGACTTTGACAGATTCGGAGCCCAGGTTGGACTGGAAAGTTCATGGGAAGGATCTGTTCCAAGGAGGTAAGCCCCCAGTGCACAGTGCAGCACAGTCAGCGCAGCAGGGCGGAAGGGACCTCAGAAGCCCGAGAGTGGTGGGCAAACCAGCGGAGCAGGAGACAAGCCAAACAGAGCCAGCGAGAGCTGTTGAGCACCAGATATCAGCGCAGCAGCCCTTGAAACCTTCAGCCTGAAGACTAAACTTCGGTAAGTCAACTACTTGAACTTCCGAGAGCTAGGATGGAGGAGTGATCACTAAATGCTCTCTCCTCTACCCTGAAGACCGTGAAAGAACCATAAAACTCTTCCCCAGATAAATCCTGTATCAGCGGGAACAGCAGAAGGGGGCAAATAGTCTCATAACACAAGAGGCTAGAAAACCAGCAAAGGGGGATTCTTCCTACTGTGGCGGAGGCGATCTGGAAGGACAGACTACCCAGGGCAGAGAAAATTCGCACTGAGACCCAGGCAAGCCTCAGAGACGGGAGACAAGCCCCAGGAGGGGCAGGAACATACATTAGCTTCTAGGCGTGCCCCAGCCCTTCAGGGGAAAAGTGAAGACAAAAGGGAAGCTGGGATCACCATCCCCTGACCTTGCCTTTGTCTCAGGTCAGCTGAGGAGATCTCCTGAGACCAGACCACCTCTCCCACACACCTCACAAGCTAACCCCAGGGTTGATCTGGGAAACAACAACAACAAAAACAAAAGCCTGCTTTTAGCCTACATCAGCTCAACTTAAAGATCTGTACCTTCTGACTGAAAGAACCAGAAGCTACAAGACTCAGCCAACATCATGAATCGGAAAAAGCAGACTAAAAGGGAAAAAACCATAGAATCTTTCTATGGGCATAAGGACCAAAACACAAACACCAAAGAGGTCAGAGCTGAGACTGTACTTCCATCTGAAACCTCAGATGGGACTATGAATTTCTCGCAAGCAAAACTAGATTACCTGGAACATCTGAAGAAGGATATAAAAGAAAAACTGGCCAATGATTTTAAAATTATAAAAAAAGAATTCACTGATGAGAACATCACTCTGAAAAAGAAAATTGAACAAATGGAAAAGGAAGTTCAAAAATTAACTGGAGAGAATAATTCCCTAAAAGGAAGAGTTAATCAAATGGAAAAGGAAACCCAAAACCTATTTTGGAAAATTGATCAGATGGAAAAGGAAACCCAAAACCTAACTGGGAAAATTGGTCGAATGGAAAAAGAAGTACAAAAACTACATGGAGAAAATAGCTCTTTAAAGGGAAAAATTGGTCAGATGGAAAAGGAGATGCAAAAGCTACCTGAAGAAAACAATACGATGAAGATTAGAATTGGGCAAGTAGAAACTAATGACTCAATGAGGCAGCAAGAATCAGTCAAACAAAATCTAAAGAATGAAAAGATAGAAGAAAATGTAAAATATTTAATTGGAAAAACAACTGACCTGGAAAATAGATCCAGGAGAGAAAATTTAAGAATTATTGGCCTGCCAGAAACCCATGATGAAGAAAAGAGTCTGGACAATATCTTCCAGGAAATCATCAAGGAAAACTGCCCAGAAGTACTAGACTCAGAGGGCAAAATAGTCATCAAAAGAATCCACCGTTCCCCTCCCGAAAGGGATCCCAAACTCAAAACCCCAAGAAATATAGTTGCCAAATTCCAGAGCTATCAAGTGAAGGAGAAAATACTACAAGCAGCCAGAAAGAAACAATTCAAATATCAAGGACACACAGTCAGGATCACACAGGACCTTGCAGCTTCTACATTAAAAGATCGAAAGAACTGGAACCCAATATTCTGTAAGGCAAAGGAGTTGGGACTTCAACCAAGGATCAACTACCCAGCAAAGCTCAGCATAACATTTCAAGCAAGGAGAAAGTCATTCAAGGAAATAAGGGATTTCCAGAGCTTCCTGACCAAAACACCAGAACTCAATAGACAATTTGATCTTCAAATGCAGGTCTCCAGAGAATCATAAAAAGGTAAACAGAGGGGAAAAAACAAAAACAAAAACTTGATACTTAATTAGGGCAAACTGTTTATCTCCCTATAAGGGAAGATGATACCTGTTAATCTTGAGAACTGTGCAGCTATTATGATAAAAAGGATATATGTAGAGGGAACGGTCATAAAGTAAATGATGTCATGTCAAAAATATGATTTAAGTATGAGAAGAGATTGTAATAGGAGGTGTGAAAAGGGGGAAGCAGAAAATGGCAAATTATATCACAGGAAGAAGTACAAAACTATAGTAGAGGGAAGGAGGGGAGGGAGATGAGCATTGTTTGAGAGGTACTCTCATCTGATTTGTTCAAAGGAGGGAACAATAATCTTAAGTAGATAATCATAACTAGCTCTATAGGTAGTAGGAGGGGAAGGGGGAAGAAAGGGGAGGGTGGCTAAAAGGGAGGAAAGAAGCAATAAGAGTAAAGGGGAGTAAAAGGGAGGGGGGCTAAAAGAAGGAGGGGAAGGCTGCAGAAGGAGGGGGAGAAAAGTAAATACTATTGAGGAGGGGAAGGTAAAAGGGAGAGCTAAAAGCACATATGGTGGGAAAAATGTTGGAGGGAAATACACAGATTGTAATCATAACTGTGAATGTGAATGGAATGAACTCTCCCATAAAACGGAGACGGATAGCAGAATGGATTAAAAGCCATAATCCAAAAATATGCTGCTTACAAGAAACACATTTGAAATGGGGGGATACACATAGAATAAAGGTCAAAGGATGGAGAAGAATATATTGTGCTTCAGCTCATGTTAGAAAGGCAGGAGTAGCAATCTTAATCTCAGACAAAGCGAAAGCAGAAATAGATCTAATCAAAAGGGATAAGGATGGAAACTATATCCTGCTAAAAGGCACCATAGACAATGAAGCAATATCATTACTAAACATGTATGCTCCAAGTGGTATAGCATCCAGATTCTTAGAGGACATTTTGGGGGAGTTGAAGGAAGAAATTGATAGCAAAAGTAAACTAGTGGGGGACCTCAAACTCTCCCTCTTTGAACTCGATAAATTCAACCTCAAAATAAACAAGAAAGATGTTAAGGAGGTAATTAAAACTCTGGATAAGGTAGATATGATAGATCTTTGGAGAAAATTAAATGGGAATAGAAAGGAATATACCTTTTTCTCAGCGGTACATGGAACATTTACAAAAATTGACCATATACTAGGACATAAAAATCTCACAATCCAGTGCAGAAAGGTAGAGATAATCAATGCATCCTTTTCAGATCATAATGCATTAAAAATTACATGTAATAAAAGGCCATGGAAAGAGAAACCAAAAATCAATCGGAAACTAAATAATCTAATTCTAAAGAAGGATTGGGTTAAAGAAGAAATCATAGAAACAATCAACAATTTCATTCAAGAGAATGACAATAGTGAGACAACATACCAAAACATATGGGATACTGCAAAAGCAGTTATTAGGGGAAGTTTTATATTTTTGAATGCTTACATAAATGAAATAGAGAAAGAGGAGATCAATGACTTAGGCTTGCAGTTGAAAAAGCTAGGAAAAGAACAAATTGAAAATCCCCAAGTAAATACCAAATTAGAAATACTGAAAACCAAAGGAGAGATTAAGAAAATTGGAATTAAGAAACTATTGAATTAATAAATAAAACCAATAGTTGGTTTTATGAAAAACTAATAAAATTGATAATCATTTGGTCAATCTGATTTAAAAAAAGAAAGAAGAAAATCAAATTACTAATATTAAAAATGAAAGGGGTGAACTCACCTCCAATGAGGAGGAAATTAAAACAATAATTAGAAACTAGTTTGCCCAACTTTATGCCCACAAATTCGATAGTCTAAACGAGATGGATGAATATTTTAAAAAATACAAATTGCCCAGATGAATAGAAGAGGACGTTGAATACTTAAACAACCCCATCTCAGAAAAAGAAATTGAACAAGCCATCAATGAATTTCCTAGGAAAAAATCTCTAGGGCCAGATGGATTCACAAGTGAATTCTATCAAACATTTAAAGAACAGTTAGTTCCAATACTACATACACTATTTTGGAAAATTGTGGAAGAAGGAGTCCTCCCAAATTCTTTCTATGATACAAATATGGTTTTGATATCCAAACCAGGAAGAGACAAAACAGAGAAAGAAAATTATAGACCAATTTCCCTAATGAATATAGATGCAAAAATTTTAAATACGATTTTAGCAAAACAAATACAGCATATTACCATGAGATTAATACATTATGATCAGGTAGGATTCATACCAGGACTACAGGGCTGGTTCAATATTAGGAAAACTATTAACATTATCGATCACATCAACAACAAAGCTAACAAAAACCACATGATTATCTCAATAGATGCAGAAAAAGCTTTTGACAAAATACAACACCCATTCCTACTAAAAACACTGGAGAACGTAGGAATAAAGGGAACTTTCCATAAAATGATAAGCAGTACCTATCTAAAACCTTCAGCAAGCATTATATGTAATGGGGATAAGCTAGATGCATTCCCAATAAGATCAGGGGTGAAACAATGTTGTCCATTATCACCACTATTATTCAATATGGTACTAGAAATGTTAGCTGTAGCAATTAGACAAGATAAAGATATTCAAGGAGTAAGAACAGCCAAAGAAGAAACTAAGTTATCACTCTTTGCAGATGATATGATGATTTACGTAGAGAATCCCAGAGATTCAAGTAAAAAATTACTTGAATTAATAAACAACTTTGGCAAAGTTGCAGGTTACAAAATAAACCCACACAAATCTTCTGTGTTCCTATATATTAGCAACAAAGTCCAACAGCAAGAGATAGAAAGAGAAATCCCATTTCAAGCTAGGGTAGACAGTATAAAATACTTAGGAGTCTACCTGCCAAAACAAACCCAGGGATTATATGAACACAATTACAAGACACTTTTTGCACAAATAAAGTCAGATTTAAGTAAGTGGAAAAACATTAGTTGCTCATGGGTAGGCAGTGCTAATATAATAAAAATGACAATTCTACCTAAATTAATTTACTTATTTAGTGCCATACCAATTAAACTATTAGATAATTATTTTCTAGAGCTGGATAAAATAATATCAAAATTCATTTGGAAAAACAAAAGGTCCAGAATATCAAAGGGACTAATGAAAAGAAATGCTTGGGAAGGTGGCCTAGCGCTACCAGACCTCAAACTGTACTATAAAGCAGCAATTATCAAAACCACTTGGTATTGGCTAAGAAACAGAGAGGTAGACAAGTGGAATAGACTTGGCACTCAAGATGCAGTAGGCACGGAATATAGTAACCTTCTGTTTGATAAACCCAAGGACCCCAGCTTCTGGGATAAGAACTCATTGTTTGACAAAAATTGCTGGGAAAACTGGATAACAGTGTGGTCGAAATTAGGAATAGACCCATACGTGACACCATACACAAGTATAAAGTCCAAATGGGTACATGATTTAGGTATAAAGATTGATTCCATGAATAAACTGGAGAAGCAAGGAATAGTGTATTTATCAGATCTATGGAGAAGGGAAGAATTGTTTACTGAAGGAGAGATAGAAAGCATTATGAAATGCAAAATGGATAACTTTGATTACATTAAACTGAGAAGTTTTTGCACAACCAAACGCAATGCAACCAAAATCCGGAGGGATGTAGTAAATTGGGAAAGAATTTTTACAGCTAAGCTCGAGGATAAAGGCCTCATTTCTAGAATATATAGAGAACTGACCCAAATGTATAATCATCCAAGTCACTCCCCAATTGATAAATGGTCAAAGGATATGAACAGGCAATTTTCAGAGGAAGAAATTAAAGCTATCTATAATCATATGAAAAAATGCTCTAAATCACTATTGATTAGAGAGATGCAAATCAAAACAACTCTGAGGTACCACATCACACCTATAAGATTGGCAAATATGACAGAACAAGAAAATGATAAATGCTGGAGAGGATGTGGGAGAGTTGGAACACTAATTCATTGTTGGTGGAGCTGTGAGCGCATCCAACCATTCTGGAGAGCAATTTGGAACTATGCCCAAAGGGCTACGAAAATGTGCATACCCTTTGACCCAGCAATATCGCTACTAGGACTGTATCCCCAAGAGATCATAAAAATGGGAAAGGGTCCCACATGTACAAAAATATTTATAGCAGCACTCTATGTAGTTGCCAAAAACTAAAAGTCAAGAGGATGTCCATCAATTGGGGAATGGCTGAATAAATTATGGTATATGAATGTAATGGAGTACTATTGTGCCATAAGAAATGATGAACAAGAAGACTTCAGAGAGTCCTGGAAGGATTTATATGACCTGATGCTGAGTGAAAGGAGCAGAACCAGGAGAACTTTGTGCACAGCGACGACCACAGTGTGTGAGAGTTTTTTATGGTAGACTTGGAGTTTTGTAATAACGCAAAAACTTCTTATAAAAAAAAAATCCCAAAGGTGGTTCTCAAGGCAAAATGCCTTCCACACTCAGAGAAAGAAATATGGAAGTCACTCACAAAATGTAGCAGATTATGTTTATGTATGTGTATGTGTTTGTGTATCATGTTCTGATTTGTTATACGATTTCTTTCATTTATTTTAGTCCGACTACATAGCATGACTATAGTGAAAATGTACTCAATAGGAAAGTATATGTAGATTCTATACATAATTGTATGCAGTCGTGGGGAGGGAGGGGGGTAGTGGGGGGTAGATGGGGGGGATAAAATCTCAATTGTATGGCAGTGATTGTTAAACATTAAAAAATAAAAAAAAATAAAAAAAAAAAACATAATGAGATTCTTCAACAATGAGTTGAAGGGAGGAAAGAGAGCATGACAGACAACTCCAAAAGCAGAATAGCTGTCGAGAAATGTGGAAATAATTAAGTTATTTTCAGTAATGGATAAAAAATAGAAAAGAGAAGAAAACTGTTTTGATCAACTATTTCAGTCTTAAGTCAAAAAACTTTAGCAAACTGAATATATATATATACATATATATATATATTCCATTATTTTTATTTATCCTCCCCTTTCTTAAGATCATGATCATTTTTATATATACTACTATCACCAACCCATACCAGCTATGAACTCTCTTGGAATAAAAATAAAATAAGGAGAGACTACTGATTTTAACAACTATATAAAAATAAATTAATGCCCCGTTTTGTCACTGTAAAAAAAAAAAAAATAAAGATGTTCCTTAGCCAAAGTGAAACTATAATCATATTTTAAACCTGCCATTTTTCGATGATGTGGGACTACTAAGTGACTGTTCTTCTGAGTCTAACTACAGGTGTGGGAAGCAAGAAAGGTGATCCGAACCTCCATTACATGATGCCAGTATGCTCATGAGATGCTGGTATGAACTGCATAGCTTATCTCAAGGGAAGAGTGGGAGAGCAGCTGTTCAGAATCGGCTGAGGTGGGATTCTCCTGACTCATTTTCCCCAATGACACCTGGCAGACTTTAAGCCTGACTGAATGCAAGTGGACAATCTACTCCTGCCTGGAATAGACATGAATTTGGGGAGATATTGTTTCCCTGCAATGTCCCTACTCTTGGTGGCAAGTTCCTATAGTCAAAAGATTTGTAAGCTTAATACCAGATCTATTCAATTACAAATTATGGGTAGAACAACATCCGAGGCTGCCTAAAATTAAGCTATTAGGCATAGAACTTTAGACCAACAGCACTAAGTCAGGGTTTTTTTTATTCTTAGTAATACTTAGGAGACAATTAGATCAAGAGATTGTGAAGTTAGCAACATAAGTATTATCTGTGTCTCAGTTGGCTTATGTTTAAAAAAAATTCTTTTCTCGTCCATATTTTAAATGCTTTAAAAAGATATATCACCTGACCAAAAATTTGAATTGCTTTAACTACTATCAACTGGGTTAAAAATAAATTAAAAATGAAGAAAGAAAGGAAGAAAGAAAGAAAGAAAGAAAGAAAGAAAGAAAGAAAGAAAGAAAGAAAGAAAGAAAGAAAGGAAGGAAGAAAGAAAGAAAGAAAGAAAACTTGAATGCTGTACCACTTGGTGCATGTATGTTTAGTATGGATATTACTTCACTGTCTAGGGTACCTTTTAGCAAGATATGGTTTTCTTTTTTATAAAAAAAACCAAAACACTTTTCTTTCTTTCTTTCTTTCTTTCTTTCTTTCTTTCTTTCTTTCTTTCTTTCTTTCTTTCTTTCTTTCTTTCTTTTTTTTTTTTTTTTTTGCTTTGTCTAGGATCAGAATTGCTAGGCCTGCTTTTATTTTACTTGAGTTGAAGTATAATAGAGCCTTCCCCAGCCCTTTGCTTTTAATATGTGTATCTCTCCATATCAAGTGTGTTTCTTGTGAATAGCAGATAGGATTTTGAATTTTGAACCACCCTGTTGTCTCATTCCATTTTATGGGAGAGTTCATGACAATCACATTCATATTCACAGTTATGATTACTAATTATATATTTCCATTCATCCTATTTTCCTCCCATTTGTCCTCTCTCTTCCCTTTCACCCTTTCCCTACTTCCTATTATTTTGCTTTTGTTTATTGCCCCTGTCTCCTTTTACTCCATTTTCTCCCCTCCTATTTTTCTATCAGCTAATATAGATCTCTACATTTAACTAATTGAGTATATTTTCCATCATTGAGCCAATACTCTTGAATATAAGGGTGAAACAATGGCCACCAGCCATTCTCCCATCTTTCCCTCAACTGCAAGACTTTTGTATCTCTTTATGTGAAATAATGTACTTCAGTCTACATCTATCTGAATATCTTGCCACTAGGGCTACACTGAAGACAGTGATCTGCCCATTAGAGGTTGCCTATTTTCCCGGAGCTACGATGAAGCTTGTGGTGGCTCTCCAGCTAGAGTCTCTCCTATTTCTCTGGCTATGTCCTTGTGTTGGCCTGCTCCACTAAAATGTGGATTCAGCTCTCTGATTTGCTAAGGTGGTCCTTGCGGCTGGCTTGCAGTGACGGTTCTACTCATGGTGTGCATTCCCCTTTTAAACAAGTGAGACAGATCTTTCTTTTTGATTTTCCAAGTTCTTAGACTGAAACCTCGTTTCAGTCTGTTTTGTATTTTGTTTTATTTTTGGTTTTTGCTCTTTCTGCTGTTTTTGGATTTCTTTGCGGTCACTATTTTGGAGATGAACATTGGAGCATTGTGATGGTTTTACAGTTTACTCTGTGCTTTCCTGGCTCCCCTTTCCTCACTCTTACTCAGGAGTAAAATTTACTGTGTAAAAAAGAAGTTGTAGTAACCATGGTCTCAGACAAATTTAAAGCCAAAATAGATTTAATCCAAAGAGAAAAACAGGGAAACTACACTGTGTCATTATTATTCAATATTTGAGATATTTAAAATAACTAGACAGTAAACAACACTTGACATCATACCTGCCAAACATACACACAAACTATAAATCATATACAAGATATTCAGTGAAGCCAGACTGTTAGCATCCCTACATGAGAAGATTATGCTTGTAATTGTTAAATGTACCACTACTAGTATAGTTAGAAGGAATATACACAGATAGAGAGTATAAGTACAAAGCAAATTTGAGAGAATGACATAAAATAATTAAGGATGAGATACATGTAGACTTGAGTAAATTATTTCACATGAACAGGTACAAATATATTGTACATTTTATTCAAATAAAGTCACATCTAAATAACTGAAGTAATATGTATTGTTCATTGTTACATAAAGGCAATATAAAAATGACAAATTTACCTAACTAATCTATTTATTCAATGCCATCCCAATTAAATGATCTAACAAACAATTTTACTGAGTTAAGAAAAAAACAAAGTTCATTCCAAAGAACAAAAGATCAAAATTTTTTTAAAGAAACCAGGGGAAAGAGATGTAATGGGAGCAGATTCAGCAATGTCATACCTTAAATGATACTGTAACAGGAGAGAATTTATGAATTGTAAAGTATATAATTTCCATTATTTTAAATTAAATTAATGATTAAATTAAAATTTATTTTGTAAATAAAACTTATATAGCCAAGAATAGAGAAAAACAAACAACTTTCATAGAAAATCTATCACATAGGATTTGATTAAGTTGGAATATTGTTGTGATGTAGGAAATGCTGAGCTACTTGATGTAGGAAAATCATGGAAAGGGTTGGATTTATCAGAGAAAGAGATGGCAAGCAAAAATAAGCACTGTATATTCTTATATGTGTATGAGTGTATATGTCTATATAAATGCATGTTTATGTTTAGCCATCTATCTCTATTATGTTTCTCTACTATGTAAGGTGTGTGTATATATCTATGAATCTAAAATAGATAGCTAGAGATAGACATATAGACAAATAAGTAGATAGATAGATAGATAGATAGATAGATAGATAGATAGATAGATAGATAGATAAATAGATAGATAGATAGAGGTGTGTCGTTAATTGTAGCCTTCTTTAAAGCCAGGAAGTTGGTAAAGATGGGGAAGATAAAGCAAAATGTGCACAGCAGAGAACAAAAGAAAACCTACAAGGAAGCAAAGACAAACTAGATTGCTATGAAAACATTGTGTAGTATTCATTATATAGTTTTTTTAATTGGAAATATATTTTTTATACAAAATTTTGTATTATGCAATATCTTCTGTGTACATGGCAATGTTTATTTTCTCATTCTGTGCTTAAATGCAAAATAAATTTTGAAAATACATTAAAAAAAAAGTCAGGGGAAAAAAAAATTAGTACTCACCACCACGCCCAAATGTTATTCAGCTCCAGGAAGATGTAGACTGATGAAAAAATCCAATAGACAGCCTCATGAAATTATTGGAAATATCCTTACAAGTAATTTTCAACATTGGGAAATTTCTCCTTTGAATTAAAGTTTCCTGCCTATTAGTCCTAGAGATAGGTAAAATCTTCCCCATTCATTAATAGGCTCATGTGACCTGCCTGGGTAGCATGAATGTCTGAATCACCTGGAACCTGTGGTTGGAGGAGCTTGGAGCAGGAAGAGTGGAGCAGGAAGGGTAGAACATGAAGAAGTAGAAGTAGAGCAGAGCTAAGACGACATTGGTTAGAGCAGTCAGAATTGAAGGACAGAGAGAAAAGCAGGCAGTTGGATAACTTGAGTGAGAGAGCTTGCTTGTGATTTTGATTAAGGGAGCTGGTTTTTGGGAAGCTTAACAGAGGGAAGGCTTGGGGATGGCATTGCCATCTTCATTGTCACTGTGTATTGATTTCTTTGTAACTATAATGAATTGGTTTTACGGTGTCTCAATAAATGTTTTTCTTTTGACTTCTATATGGAGAGAATGAGAATATACCTTGTGAATGAGAATTACATTGGCATATTAATAGTCACCCTTGGTACTGAGAATACAGACTGGGTGATACAGACATTAGTTCTGACCATAATACCTCTCGAAAAATATGGAGCTCTGCTGCATAAATTCGCTTCTCTCAATATATATAACACCTAAACAATAGGTTTAAAGAAATCTTGTCCAAACATACCTATGAGAGGTCAGGCTCTGACTTTGTCTTTCAAGAGCAAAATTTTCACAAGAAACATATTATTTTAATCAAATCTACATGCCTCCTTTCATAACAAATTTCTCTCACTGTGGAAGGAGAAATGCCAATGATTAATGATAAATCACTTTGACACTACTATTATGCACTCTTGAATATGTATCAACAGGGATACAATTGTGGGGGGAAAGAATTTTACTCTTTGTATTTTTGAAACTCTGTAATTGTCGATGTGACTTTAATATCCTGCCAATGAATCCCAGAGAAATTCAAAAAAATATTAAAGATCAGACCTATCAGATTGGAAAACATGACAGAACAGAAAATGAGAAATGTTGGAGAGAATGTGGGAGACTTGGAATGCTAATTCATTGTTGGTGGAGCAGTGAGCTAATCCAACCATTCTGGAAGGCAGTTTGAAACTATACCCAAAGGGCTACAAAAATGTGCGTACCCTTTGATCCAGAAATTTCACTGCCAGGACTGTATACCCAAGAAATCATAAAAATGGAAAGGGTTCCCACATGTACAAAAATATTTACACCAGCACTCTTTGTGGTGAACAAAAACTGGAAATCAAGGGACTGCCCATCAATTGGAGAAAGGCTGAATAAATTATGGTGCACGAATGTAATGGAATCCTATTCCGGTATAAGAAATGATGAACAGGAAGACTTCAGAAAAGCCTGGAAAGACTTCTATGATCTGATGCTGAGCGAAAGGAGCAGAACCAGGAGAACTTTGTGCACAGCAATGACCATAGCATGTGATAGTTCTTTCTGGTAGTCTTGGAATTTCATTGCAATGCAAGGACTTAAAAAAATTTCCTGTAGTCTTTTAAGGCAAACTTCCCTCCACGTCCAGAGAAAGAACTATGAAATTCAATTGCAGAATGTAGCAGATCATTTTCTTTTATATTACTTTTTGGCTTGTTATATGATTTCTCCCATTCATTTTAATTTTTCTATACAGGATGACTATGGTAAAAATGTATTTAATAGGAATGTATGTGTAGAACCTATATAAAATTGTATGCCATCTCAGGGAGGGAGGGGGAAGGAAGGGGGAAGGGAAGGAAAAAAATCTAGGTTATGTGATAGTGATTGTGGAACACTGAAAATAAATGAAATTAATAAAAAAATTTAAGGATGTTTCTTTCCAAAGGATGGATTGTAATGAACATCAAATCTTGATAGATGATTTGCATTACAATTATTTATATAATCTTTTTCAGTTTCCTAAATATAGTGATTTCTGACTTTACCTAATTTTTGATGCCTGTTATTTGTCAATCAGTCAACAAACATTTATAAAGCACCTACCCTATGTCAGGCATTGTGTTGGCACAGGGAATGCAAAGGCTAAAAACAGATACTTTTTACCCTTGAAGAGTCTATCATCTAATAGTAGAGATAATACAGAACAGGACAATGTAGAAAAAAATTATATACAGAATAAACAGCAAATGATGAACAGCAATAGAATTTAGAGGTTCTGAGAAAAATTTCTTTTGGAGCATGGGATTTTAACTTGCACTTGAAAGAAGGTATGATTCCAAAACACAGAGATAAGGAGCGAGAGCCCACCAGGTATTCTCAACAGTCAATGACTAAGCACAGAGTCAGGAGATGGAGTATTTTATTTAAAGAAGAGCAATGAGCCCAGCTTATATATCACCAAAGTGGCACAACACAACATAATAATTATTGTTCGAGATCAAAGTACTGAGTTAGTTTTCTAACAGCTATATATTTTTCAGGATTCCCTAAAATCTCTAGTCTTAGACCATACAAGTTTAACAAACATGTAAAATAATAATGAGGATAAACAATACCTGGAACTCTTTTTAAAGTTGGACTATAGCTGTGGTGTTTTAACTATTTTTTCTTGATGTCCTTGCGCTAACCCTGTGAACAGTAATTGTTTTAAATGTTCCACAATTTAAAGGTAAGAACAATAAAAGATCAAATGAAGGAAAACAAAAACAAAGTGCTACAAGAAGATGAAGAAATAAGTAGGACATATGTTTGCTTTTCTAAATGTCTTGTTTTTATGGCTATGATGCTTTTAAAAGAGAGAGAAAGCCCTATCTAACATCCCAACTTAAAATAATGCATTTTAACTCATCTGCATCCAACGGCTGATTAGATTTCCTTGTGTCTCACGTGTAAAGTGAACTTTCCATTGTTAGAAGATTCTTCGTGTAATTATAAAGCAAGAAACAGATTACTGATATTACCCCTCTGTGACAGGACTCCTCACTCTTAAAATTGCAAATATTTACCTAAAAATATTAATTGAAAATATGTCTTGATCTCCCTCATAGTTTGAATACAGAACTTCAAAGAAGAGAAGTGTAATAAAAATAATTAGGAATACTAAGATGATGTTTAAATTAAGATAAATGGAAAGAAAGGAGGATATTTTGAATTGCAATTCCAATTAAACTCATTCCATTGTTTTTTCTTTACTCTAACAACTTATATAAACCTTTTTCTATACGAATGAGAAACAAATTCTACTCATTTTAGCATCCAAGTTCACAAATTAAAACAAACATGCAAACCAATTTATTACATGTCAAATTCCGAGTAGGTTAAAGCATATCAAAAGCGGTGTCAGAGATATACAATCTCTAAATATTAAATGAAAGAAAAGGTGATACCAAAGAATTCACCTTGCATTTCTATGGGTCATTTTTTTCCACTGGCAGTAGAAATGTGATCTTTGTTTTTAAATTACACATAAATATGAAAAGATAATGAAAATGTTTTTGACCAAAAATATTTCATCTGATCATAACATTTTAAAAGTATTTATTTCTGCCTTATGTCTTCTTCCCTCCTCCTTATCATGAGAGTCAATTCCTCCACTCCATCAGTGTTTTTTTTTTCCTTTTTCTTGACCATCACACTGGCACTAACTATACTTTCTTCTCTGATCTTTTGGTAAATGAGTTCCAAGTTATACCCTTTTGATCTTATTATATATCACACCTTGTCAGTTCTCAATTTTTGATTGATACTCATTTCAACAACCTTCACCATAATTTAGTGCCTTGTGGACGTGAAGTTGAAAAAAATTGCGAAACAATGTCATCAACTAAAAGCTACTATTAGTTAATATTTTAGAGTATTTTGGTATTTGCCAAGCACAGTACATGTGTCGTCTTATCTTATCTTCACAAAAACTTTATCAGGTAGATTATCTTTGAATCACATTTTAAAGACTAAGAAGCAACAGTTTAGAGAAGGTGGAGCTCCCAAGGGTCACACATCTCTAAAGTGTCTGAGATAGGATTTAAACTGAAACTATTCTTAACCCAAGCAAAACTATATTCACTGTGCTATTTATCTAAGGACATATGCTACATATTGCCAACTGGGGCCTTACTACAGCAAGGTAAACTTTTATATCCCTATAATCTACTTTTAAAAGTTTTAAACTCTAGGGCAGAGTCAAGATGGCAGAGGAAAAGTAGGGACTTGCTTGAGTTCTCTCCCCAAAATCCCTTGGAAAAACCTGTAACAAATAAAACTAAACAAATTCTAAAGCTACAGAACCCATAAAACGATAGAGTGAAACAAATCTGTAACCCAAGACAACCTGTTAGGATGATAGGAAGGTATATCTCACCAGGCTGGGAGGAGAGTGCAGTCAGCCACAGGCAGCACTGGAAAAGATAGAGCTGGAGCAGGCTTCAAGGAACTGAAACACTGGCAGCTTTGGCACTTCTCTGATTTCTCACACCCCAAACACCAAAGACAGCAAAGAAGGTCACTGGAAAAACTGACAGACCTGAGTGAGGGAGGGGCTTGATTGGACCCTAACCCTTTGCCTGAGGTTATTGCAGCAGTGTAGGCAGCAGCACCAACAGCAGTGTCAGTTTCCAGATGTCTGGACTCACCAAAAGTAGGGGATCGAAAGACTGATATAAAACCCCTGAAGCCTGGGACAGTACACTCACCCCCCCACTTCCACCTGCACTAGAAACAAAGTCCTATCTTGAGAAAAAGTTAAAAAGTCAAGTATTTGGCTGGGAAGATGAGCAGACAGCATTAAAAAAAACACAACTCAAACAATAGAGTCTTACTTTGGTGACAAAGAAGGTGAAAACCTACAACCAAAAGAATATAGGAAAGTCAAAGCTCCTATATCCAAAACGTGCAAAATAAATATGATTTTGTTACAGACCATGTAAGATCTGAAAAAGAATTTTGAAAATCAGGTAAGAGAGAAGAAAAATTGTGAGAGAGAGAGGACAGGATGAGTCGAATATGAAGGGATGAGGTAAAAATAAAATTAAGAGGTGAAAGAGGAATATATTGGGAGAAGTACAAAGGGAGAGATATCATGGGAAAAATTATCTCAGGTATAAGAGACAAGAAAAAAATTTTCACAGGGAAGGAGGGAGGAGATGAAAGGCAATGAGTGAACCTTACACTCATTCAGTTTAGTTTAAGGCGGGAATAATATATACACTCAACTAGGTATCTTACCCTACAGGAAAGTAAGGGGGGTGGGGATAAAGGCAGGAATGATAGAAGTGAGGGTAGATTGGGGGAGAGGGCATTCAGAAGCAAACACTTTCGAAAAGGGACAGGGGCAAAGGAGAAAATAGAATAAGTGGAGGGACAGGATAGGATGGAAGGATATACATTTAGTCTTTCCCAACATAAATATTATGGAAGTGTCGTAAATAACTACGCAAGTAAAACCTATGTTGAATTACTTGTCTTCTCAATGAGGGTGGATGAGGAGGGAAGAAAGGAGACAATTTCAAATTCATGGCTTTAAAAATAAATGTTTAAAACTGTTTTTACATGCAACTGAAAAATAAGATATACAGGTAATGGGATATAGAAATCCATCTTTCACTACAAGACAGCAAGGAGGAAGAGGATGAGGGTGATATAGAAGGGAGGGCTGCCAGGTTGAAGGGGCCATAAGAATTCATGATGTCTTGGGGTGGATGGAGGGGGGAGAAGAGGAGATAATTTGGAACTTAAAATCTTGTGGAAATGAGCATTGAAAACTAAAAATAATTCAATTAATTAATCTAAAAAAAGCATTTTAAACTCCTATGTGGAAAAGCACTGTAGCTATTCCAATTTTTTTCATAATTCCTCAAACCACTGATGACATTCCCATAGTTCATTGACTCATACCTTGAATAATAATTCACACACACACACGCACACACACACACACACACACACACACACACACACACACACACACTGTGACTATTCACGAGCACCTTCCTTTTTGGTCACCTCACATCATTCAAGTGTTTTCCCTTATTAGCTCCCTTTTCAATCTCGTCTCACATGAGAAAATGTATCTTTTCCTTGGCAGAAGAAATCCTTTTATGAGCATGGCCAGTTCTATCCAATCCCATTTTTTTCCAATAGATTGCTCTACTATAATTTCTCTTATTGCTATCCCCTAAGAGACTGCGTTCTTGCTACCTACAAACATTCTCATTTCACCTCCATCATTAAAAGAAATGCCCTATTTGAGCAATCATCTTTTCTAGCTCTTCTCTGCAATCTCCTTTTGCTCTAAACTTCAAAGACATCTATATAAAGTACTCCTATTTTATTTCCTCTCACTTCATTGTAAACCTTCTTTAATATATTCTGATCTCATCATTCAAAGAAAGCTTCCCTTTCCAAAGTGAAGAAAGATCCTTTATTGTCAAATCTAATTATCTTTTCTTAACCTTAATTGTTCCTACACTCTCCATAGTCACTGATACTGTCAACCACCCATTTATCCTACATATTCCCTCTACAGGTTTCTCATGTCACCATTCTCTTCTTGTTGGCTTCCTTTACCAAGCTGATGACATTATTTTTTCCTTGATCCTCATCCAGGTCACATCTTTTTACTGCCAAAACTCCCCCCCTCCATCAGGTAATTTCTGTTCACATTTTAATTCTCTTGATGATCTCATCAACTCAAATGGGTTTATGATCTCTGAAGAGATTGCTTTAAAATTATTGCACCCAAAACTGAGATGTCTCTTGACCTCTATGTCATGCATTAGCTGTTTATTAGTCATCTAGAATCAAATTGCCTGTAAAATCTGAAATTCAAATTGAAACAGAAATCAATATATTTTTCCCAAGAACTTTCCCTTCTGTCAAAATATATTCTTAGCCCACCCACTCTTTCTATTTACCTTGGATCATACAATCATCCAATGCTGAATGATTTTATGCACTATCTATATCTGCAAAGTTCCCTACCAGCTATTTTAAGAGTCTAAATGCAAGTGCAATATTAGGAATTCTCCTCTTATAGTTCTACCTTCCAGGAGAAAAAATTTCTCTCCTTGCTAAATTTTTGATATCTCCTGAACTTTTTTGGTCACTTTTATACTCTCCCTTATTTTATAGTTACTATTCTACAAATATTTTCAAAATGAATTTATAACAAGATCGGCACACACAGAATGCATCTTTCACACATTAAGAAACTGGGGGAACCTGATTCTAAAACAGCCATGATGGCGTTTGATGGTAATAATGAAGTATATACAAATATTAGAACATGAGTGCACATTCACTAACTCCTATCCAAAGGCATGGGAGAAGTATTTTCCATTGACTATATAGGCAACACTGGTAGCTACCTTTAAAAGGCTTTGACATTCTTATCTTTTCTTCTTTTTCGATTGTGTTTGGCTGCACAATATTGGTGGATGTCTTTAACACTTTAATTCATGGAATATATTGGGAGAAAATGTTGAATAAATAATGGAATTGGGCCTTTTTCCCTCTAAAGTTATTTGACCCTCTTAATGGAGATATGGATTATTTGACTGATTTGTTATAAATTATTCTCTTTCCAGTGAAGAAGGCTCAAATATTACAAATTTCAAAAATGACAGGAGAGATAAGGATGGAACCAAGATGGCAGAGTAAATACAACAACACAGCCAAACTCTCCCGATGTTACTTTCCCAAAACATTTAAAATAACACTTCAAATTGAATTCTGGACTGGCTGAGACAACAAAAGTTAAAGTACGATATGTTTCCAGTCCAAAACAGCTTAGGAGACCAATTTTGACAATAAATTGAAATCAATGAAAATTTGCGGGTTTCATAACTAACTGAGAACAGTAGCACAAAAAGAAAGTGAATATTGCATCAGTGCATCTTACCCATAATAAACAGAGCCTGACTTTAAATGAAGTTCAAAGTCAATAAACATACTGGAAAAATGAACACACACACACACACATGCACACACACACAAACTGATCATAAAAACCTAGTACAATGTCAGGAAAGACCAAGACATAAACTCAGAAGAAAACAAGGTGATAGGAGCTTTTTAAAAGGTTCTATGGACAATGGAATAATATCAAAATATTTTACTGTATATCCTTGATAAAAGTCTTCTTTCTCAAATATATAGAGCACTGAGTCAAATGCATTTTTTTAAATATTGTCATTCCCCAATTGACAAACACATACTTGAAATGTAGAGGCAAATTTCAAAAGAAGAAAACAATGTCTCCTGGAGTCATATAAAAATATACTCTAGTGAATGCATATCAAAGATGACTTTTCATTGAGGGGGGGAATTTAGTCTGTATTTTCTTTCATAGAATGACTTGCATGGAAATATATTTTTTATAACTATGCATGCATTACCTATGTCAAATTGTTTGCCTTCTTGATGGAAGGTGGTGGGGAAGGATAAAGAGAAAGAAAAAAAGATTGTTAAAATGTTTTTATATGGAATTAGAAAATAAAATATTAAATAGTTTTCAAAAAAGAAAAGATTTTCTAAAACATTATTTATTAAAGAAATGTAAATTAAATAATTATGAGATACCACCCAAAACTTATAAGATTGACTAATAAGACAGTAAAGGGAAATGACAAATGTTGGAGAGCATGTGAACAAATAAGGAGAGTAATTTATTGTTGCAAGAGTTGTGAAGTCACCAAATCACTCTAGAGAACAGTTGGCAACTATTTCCAAAGATCTATACAACTGTTCAATCCATTGACCCAACAATACTACTAATAGGTCTATATAACGACCCCTCCCCCCAAAAAGAAAAATAATCAGGAAGGATCTATATGAACAAAATTATTTATAAAAGCATTTTATGATGACAAAGAATCAAAAATAAAGATTCAAATAATTAGGCAATGGGTGAACAAATTGTGCTATTTGATTGTGATGTAATAAAAGTGTGCTATATGAAAGGATATTGAGGGGGACTGGGAGCAAAGATGGCAGAACAGAAGCAGTGACCTGCTTGAGCTCTCCCCCAAAACGCTGAAACACCTGGAAAAATTACTCTAAACAAATTCTAGAGCAGTAAAAACCATCAAATGACAGACGGAAGCAAATTTCCTGCCCAAGACAAACTGGATGGTTAAGAGGAAAGGTCTATTATAGAGCGATGGAAGTGAAGTGAAGTCCTGTCTGGACCATGCCAGCACAGACAGGGCTGGAGCATAGCTTATGGGAGTGAATCACTTTTTGCTGTGGTGGTTTGCAGAATTCTCAACCCAAGAATGTCAAAGGCAGTTTTTAAGTTCAGTGTGAATGCTCTCTCACCTGGGTGGGAGAGAACTACGATCTAGTCTCAGCCCCAGCCCCAGAAGAGCTTGAGGGCAGCAGCACCATTGCCAATGCAGAGGCTGTTTTGGGATTCCTCCACTTAACAAATAGTTCAACGGCCAAGTAACTGACTGGGAAAATTAGCAAATGGGGGAAAAATAGATTATATACTCTTGATTTCCCAGTAAAAACATATTTGTTTTTACATCTGTGATGAGGAGCAAGAACAAAATATAGAACTAGAAGAAGACAACAAAGTTAAAGATCTTGTATGTGAAACCTCCAAGCAAAATACGAATTGATCTCTGGCCATTGAAGAGCTCAAAAGGGATTCTGAAAATCAAGTAAGAAGAGAGGAATAATTTAGAAGAGAAATGAGGGTGATGGAAGAAAATCATGAAAAATGAGTCAACAGCTTCCTAAAGGAGATCTCCAAAAAATTCTGATGTGTATAACACTTTAAAAAATAGACTAACCCATATGGCAAAAGAAGTACAAAAAGATAAAGAGAAGAATGCCTTATAAAGCAGAAATGGCCAAATAGGAAAAGAGCTCTAAAAAGAATGAAGTAAATAATTACTCCAAAATTAGAATGGATCAAATGGAAGCTAATGACTTCATGAGAAATGAAGAAATTATAAAACAATACGAAAAGAATGAAAAAAGACAATATGAAAGACCTCACTGGGAAAACAACTGACCTGGAGAATGGATCCAAGAGACATAATTTAAAAATTATTGAACTATCTGAAACCCATGATCAAAAAAAGAAGGTAGATGTCTTTCAAGACATCATCATGTAAAATTTCACCAATATTCTAGAAGGTAAAAGAGAAATGAAAAGATTCCACCAATCCCCTACTGAAAGAGATCCCAAAAGAAAAAAATCCCTATGGATATTAAAGTCAAATTCCACGTTTCCCAGGTCAATGAGAAAATATCACAAGAATCCAGAAATGAAAAAAAAAATTCGAGTATTGTGCAAACACAATCAAAATAACACCAGATTTAGCAGCTTCTACTCTATAGGATCAGAGGGCTTGGAATACTATAATCCAGAGACCAAAAGGGGTAGGATTAAAACCAGAATCACGTAACAAGCAAAGCCCTGAAATATTTTTCAGAGGGCAAAATGGAATTCCAATTAAGTAGAGGACTTGTATGTATTCTTGTTGGATGAAACCAAAGTCAAATAGAAAATTTGACTTTCAGGGGGGGGCGGAGCCAAGATGGTGGAGTGAAAGCAATGACTCATCTAAGCTCTTGGACAAACTTCTCTGGAGACCTCTGAAAGGAGAATCTGACCATACTTTGGAGGCGCAGAATCCAGTGGGTGACAGACTTTGACGGATTCGGAGCCCAGGTTAGACTGGAAGGTCCACGGGAAGGATCTGTTCCGCGGGGGTGAGCCCCCAGAGCACAGGGCAGCGTGGTCAGCGCAGTGGGGCGGAAGGGACCTGAGAAGCCTGAGAGCGGCAGGCAGAACTAGCGGAGCAGGAGACCAGCCAAACCAAGCCAGTGAGAGCTGCTGAGCACCAGATATAAGCGCAGCAGCCCTTGAAACCTTCAGCATGAAAACCAAACTTCAGTAAGTCACCTACCTGAACTTCCGGGAGCCAGGATGGTGGAGTGATCAGTAAATGCTCTCTCCTCCCCTCTGATGACCATGAACAAACCATAAAATATTTCCCCAGAAAAATCCTGGTGCCCGGGGTCTACTCCCGGGCCTTCACCTCTCCACTTACCGATCCCCGGTCTTTGGGAGTCTCCGGCACCTCTCCCGGTTGGGGGAGGGCAATAAACAGGCAGAGCACCCGAAAGGAGTTGCAGTCAGCAAGCTTTATTGCATTTCTTCCCCTTCTCCTTCTCCTTCTAAGCCCTTGTGATTATCCCCTTTTATTATCCCCTGTCTCCTCCCCCGTACCTCCCATGGGCGGGCGAGCTCCTCCCAAGTGCCTCCCCGCGGGTGGAGCCAGCCTGTTACCAGGGCCATCCCAGTACCCCACAAGGGGGCAGGTTCGGTCCCTCAGGCGTCTCACGGTCCTCACGGGGGACCCCGGTCCAGAGCTGTCCCCCAACATCTCCCCCTTTTTGTTTTACACGGGTAGGTTGGGCGATTCCCCCCATGGGGACCTGCCCTCGCGGTGTCTCAGAGACAAGACATCGCCTTTAAGACTCTCCAGTGCCCGTGTCAATAATTGCAGGAGGCACTTCAGGAGGCACGGCGGGACGAGACATATAAGGACAAGAACTGCAACGGAGGAGAGCACCCCTGGCAGCCAATGCAAGTCCAGGATTCGTTGTAACCAATCGAAGATGGAACGCTCTTCTCGTTCACGCTTTTCCTCAAACGTTCTGGAGAGGTTATTCAGCTGATCAATAAGCAAGTCCAACTGAGGGATGTCATCTGTGGCGTTATAAGCCAGCATAGCCCCCTGGAGGGCTTTGCGGACCGCCGGCCATTGATTGGGGAAGGTTGAGGAATCAATTGGGAGATTAAGCACGCAAAGCGGGTGATATTTGTAGTGGCACTGCAACATCTCGTAGCGTTGGTGTAAAGCCATCTGGTCTCCTAGCCAAATCACCGTGTCTTGTAGGGCGGTGATTTGACTTTGGAGGAGGTGATCAATATGGTCCTGACGGTGCCACACTGCTACCTCTGAATTCATGAAAGATTGGAGGGTAGAAGCTAATAACTGTCCTTCCTCTATTAGTTGTAGGATCTGAAACTCTTCATACAATTCTATAGCCAGATTTACAAACCCCAAAACGTCCCCAATCCCATCCCTGCGGCTGCGGGGACGAAGTCCGCCCGTCGATATCTTCATCAATGTATTAAAAATGCAGTCTGCAGGTGTGAGCGTGAAAGCTTCAGCTTTAACTGGGAGCAATTGATAGGGAGGATTTATGACCAGCATAACTACATAGGAGGAATGGTTTCTCCGAAGAGTGTTAGTAAGAATGGGTTGAGTACAAGTGACATTATATGTAGGTAGGTTAGCCTGTGGTCCTTCATACTGTATGGTGAGGTTATTAGAGGGACACAGGAGAAAAGCACTGTTCAGAGGTGTTTGAACTTCTGCTACCACCTCATAGCAGAGGTAATCGGTGTCTTTTTGATGTCTGTCTGAACAGGAGGAATACTTCCCCTGGAACACGTGTTGCCATGTTTGGTACAAGTCCGGTTGAGTCCAAATTCCACTAGGTCCAGTGACTACTGTGACTGACAAATTAGTTGTTCCCAAGGCGGACCCTATTTTCCACAAGTCACCATGTATCCTCCCATAGGGAATCACCACGGGAGTAGGGGCAGGCCTTCTCCCATAAGAGGTCGTATTATCTGCATCCCAAAACCAAAGCGTTGTGCCATTTGGCAATGGCGGACCTGGAGCCGCCATGCCTGTAGAACAGACCGCGAAGGGGTCAAACGTCAATGGATGACTCTTCGGGCAAGGAGGAGGCACAACGGGAGGGCTCCATTCTCTGGTCATGTTGGCAGCAGCATACAGGATAGCCAACAAGGTGACATTGACCGAGGTGCTATGATTAAGCAGTTCTGGATTGGACTCTGGTGGTTCAGTGAGTTCACGGGGAGTCAGGGGCACGCAGAAGCAGCCCCACGGAGCAGAGGAGTCATTCGTTCCACACCCTCTGTACAGACAGACCAGAGGAGTCACAGACACCAACGACAGTGGTTTGGAGGGCCTTCTCTCTATCGGCAGGTAGCTGTAATCTGCTTTTGGGGTCCCAGTCAGGATGGAGGCATTGCCATACATAAGAAGAGGGATAGGATGGTTTCCCCATCCGACCACTCTTAGGGCGGGGAGTCCTGTGCTAATGCCCAGTAGGTGTCGCCCCTTTGATCTGCGGCTCGCTGCTCTGCAGGGGTGGCGTTGTACCATTTGGACTGGACAGCCTCGGACCCAGGTAGGAACTGTTGAAGGGCTATGAGAAGTGTGAGCATGGTTACCTCACGCTGTTTGCACACCCGCTTCTGGCGGTGCCTTCCTCGCCGCCCTCGTCTCCTCCTTGCTTTCGGCTTCTTGCAGCTCAACTGCCCATCGCGTGGGGATCCAGATCTCAGTCCCTGGGTCGGCTTCATCTGGTTGGACACAAAGATACCCCTGACCTCTCGCTATGACTATTCCAGGGCCATGCCATTTGCCTTCTTGGTCCCTCCACCGGATTCGAGCTCCGGTGAGGCAGGCAGTAGGGGCCTTTAACGGCCTTTCCCTTCTGCCCCCCGTCTCATGGAGATAAAACCTTTGTGCGGGGCTTATGCCATCGTACCGGATTTGCAAGAAATTGTGAGTGAAGACGGCTTGTGCCAGATCACCTCGGGAGAGGCGCTCCGCTGCCCTCACTCCCCCTTTTTGTTTTAAAAGAAGAGTTTTTATAGTGCGGTTAGCACGCTCAACAATGGCCTGGCCAGTGGGATTATACGGGATGCCAGTAATATGAGTAATAGAAAATTCTTTACAAAAAGAGGCAAAGGCAGAAGAAGCATAAGCTGGCCCGTTATCTGTTTTTATAGCTTGGGGCACTCCAACTGCGGCAAAACAACCATAAAGGTAATCGAGCACCGCGCGGGTTGTCTCTTTGGGCTGTATAGAGGCTATGATGAAATTGGAGGCCGTATCAACACAAACATGTATAAGGACTTTGCCAAAGTGTGTGATATCCATTTGCCAAAGGTTGTTAGGGAGATCACCACGGGGGTTAACAGCGGTGTCTCGAGCAGGAGGGCGAAATGGGGCACAATTGACACACTGTTTGAGTATTCGATGAGCGTCTTCTTTGGACAGACCATAAAGGCGTCGCAAAGATCGGGCACATAGGTGATACTTGTCATGGACCGCTCGTGCTTCTAAATGCAAAGGAAATAGAAGAGCTTTGTCTACAATATCATTACCTTGATAAATTGGTCCTATGATGGACATATGGGAACGAATATGCAATACATAAAGAAAAGTAGAGCGTTGTAACATGGACTCTTGAATATCATATAAGATTTGAGCTATAGTTGAAGCATGGGGATTAATAAGGGCAGAAGGTAAGGCAGCAATAGCATTTGCACAATATAAACTATCAGTGACAAGATTAAAGCTCTCATTAGGTAATATGGAGAGAGCATGTTGGATTGCCACTAGTTCATTCTTTTGGGCTGAGGAATGTTCGGTGGTGTACACCTTAAGGAGTTGCTTAGAAGGGATATAAACTGCAGCCCTATGACATTTGGTGGCATCCGTAAAAACAGTGGGTCCCATAGCTGGCTGTGGAGATACAATAGCAAAGGGAACCCGAATGGGAAGAACTTCCCATCCTCTAAGCGCTGGGGGGAGCGGAAGCTTCGCAATATTACACATGCATAGAAGAGAGGCCCATTCTGGGATTTCATCGGAGAAACACCTCAGGGCTTCCTCCGATGCCTCCAAGTTCAGAACGGGGAATCTGCCAAAAGCCAATAGACAGCGTTTGGCACTTAAAAGAAAAAACTGGGTGATCATTCGCCACTTGTGTGGAAGGACTCTTTTGTGGCGAGGGGGGTATAGCCATTCCAAAATGCCATGTGATTGATAGAGACATCCAATGAAGGTACTTGCTTTTAATATAGTGGCATAAATGGGCTGATTGGGCTCCTGTTGCACAACGACAGCGGAGCACCTGTTGAGGATGCCCTTGGCTGCCATTAAGGCCTCGGATGTCCAGTGTCTGGGTGAGAGTAGGGCGGGATCTCTTCCCAGCAAGTCATACAGCGGGTACAGATCACCATCGGGGATAGGGATAACTGCCCACATCCACTGTATAGCGCCAATCAGCTTTTGAAAATCATTGAGAGTGGAGAGCTGAGAGAGATCAATGCTCGGAGGACGGCGAGCAAATCGCCCTTGTTTTAGTTCATAACCAAGACACTGAAAAAGGGGTGTGGTCTGTACTTTGTCTGGAGCCACAGTCAGCCCGTGGGCAGCTAAGGTATCAATCATAAGCTGAGTAAGGGCCATTGTGGAATCATGGCTAGGCGTAGCAACAAGAATGTCATCCATATAATGAATGATAATGGCCTTGGAGAAGCGCTGTCTAAGTGGAGAGAGGATAGCATGGACATACATTTGGCACATGGTAGGGCTATTTGCCATCCCTTGAGGGAGCACGGTAAAATGATACCGTTCATATGGTTGCTGGCGATTTTCCGAAGGGATGGAAAAGGCAAATTTGATCCTATCTTGTGGGTGTAGAGGAATGCTATAGAAACAATCTTTGATATCAATGATTGTCACAGTAAAATCTCGGGGGATCGCAGCAGGAGTGGGGAGACCGGGCTGTAGCGCCCCCATAGGCAGCATGCATTTGTTAATCTGTCTAAGGTCTATGAGCATGCGCCAGGATCCAATTTTCTTCTTTATAACAAAACAAGAGAATTATAAGGGCTCGTGGTGGGCTCAATGCGGTCCTGTTTCAAAAGGGAGGCCACTATGGAACGTAAGGCGGTGAGCTTTTGGGGGGATAGGGGCCACTGTTCAACCCACACAGGGGTCTCAGTTTTCCATGTTATAGGCGGGCTGCTCACCGTTACGGTGGCCCCAGCATGTTTAACTGAAGATGTTCTAGAGTGGTAAGGTGTAACCCAAATTGCTGGAGGAGGTCGTGCCCCAAAGGGCGTAGGCAAGACTGGCCAATTGTAAGGGTCTAAAATATCCCTGATAATCCTCAAAGGTCCAACTCAAATGTTTAGCAGCCCGTAGCGCTGAACTAGCACCCCCTACTCCAGCAACCGGGGTAGCACCGCCGCTCACCGCCCAACTGGGGTCCCATTGGGATGCATTAATAACTGACACATCTGCTCCAGTATCGAGCAGACCCATGATTGGACGCCCTTCAACCAGAATCTGTATCATGGGGCGATCGCCTACAATGGGAGAGCACCAATTAATTTGATGGGTGTTCTGCTCAGGCTCTTCAATCCAAGGCAGGGAGATGCCCCTCCCAACGGGAGTCCCTGGGGCAATATTTATAGGATAACAATGCGGATTAGTCAAATAAATCGTGGAGGACCCGCTGGAAAACAATTGAGTATGGACTATGAATGGCACATAGCCGGAGGGTCCCACCACCAAGCGGGGAAAGGGAGCGGGGGGCATATCAATCCCTTCAGTATGCCAAGGCCTTATAACTAAATCAGTGTCTGAGGGATCCGTGGCAGATGTGCATGCTAAGGTTGTAATTTTTGGAGGGCTTGTTGGTACTGCTGCGGATACGACAGGGGTGCAGAATTCCCGGGTTGGGGGACAGGGGCAGGGCCTACGGTCCCCAATGGGAAGACATGTTTCTGGGTTCGGGGGCCCCCCCGAGGGAGGCCCCCTTTCCCGTTTCCCGACCGAGGTGGTTGAGGCTGCGGCTTAGGGCAGCAATATCTGGCAATATGACCTGGTTTCCCACAGCGAAAACAAGTGGGCAGTGGTCCCACCTTAGCGGCAGGGCACTGGCTCTTAAAGTGCCCGATCTGACCACAGTGATAGCATTGCCTCTGGTCCTTGGCACCCTGAAGGGCCTGGGTCACCCCTTGGGCCACCGCCGTCACCATGGCCTGGTGGGTGTTTTTAGGTGGAATGTCTAACAGCCTCTCTACTATCTCCTCAAGGGAGGCGAGAGGCCCCAAGCCCGCTAGGGCTTGGGAGCATTCAGGACGCAGGCCATCTCGGACCAGCTGAGTTATCAGGGAATCCGTTCCTGGTCCTGAGCCAAGAGACCACCGGACCACAAGCTAAACCCTACTCACGAAATCAGTAGGGGACTCGCTAGCCCTCTGCTTTAACCCTACCAACTTATCCCTCATAATCCCTGGGGCGTCAATCTTGGCAAAGCCCCTAATATGACAATACTGTACTGCGCGTATGGCCCCGCCCCTGTTATCATATTCACAGCGTCCTCTGTCCCTGCAATATTGTGTTCCTTGACATATCTGAGCGCCTCTCGTCTAACGGCAGCGCCATAGGCCACTACCTGCCCTGGTGTAAGAATAGCCCCCGATACCTCCCTCCAATCAGCTGGGGCCCATGGCCAAGTGGCTGTGGCATTCGCAAGGAGATGTTTCACATAAGGTGACGAAGGGCCGTATTTGGAGACGGCCTCCTTCAGTTCTTTCAATAATTTGAAGGGCACCGGTTGATGTAAACGGTTTTCATTTCCCATCAGATCCCGCTCCACTATGACAGGGTAAGCGACTGCCCCCTCCCACTCCTCTAAATCTACCTCCTGTCCCTCCGCCAAAGCTGTGGATAGGCTCTGAGTGAGTACGCTCAGAGGCTCCAAGGGCCCAGACCACCCGTAGGTATATGACCGCGTTCCTTGTGATGATTGTGACAAGGACATGGTGGCTGGGGGGAAGGAGAAGGCATTAGGTCCGATCTCAGAAGGATTGGGAGTTCCTAAACTCTGTTGAAACTTCTTCTTGCGAATTCCCCCGCCCTCTTTTGTTGTTCCAGGGACTTTCCATTCTTTCTTAAGGGTTCCTTCTGACGAGCCCTTTGTCTCGGGGACTTTCCAGGGGACCTTCCACTCCCTCTTGGGCGTTCCTTCCTCACGAAACTTTCCCTTTGTCTCAGGGACTTTCGACTCCCTGTTGGGCGTTCCTTCCTCATCAAACTTCCCTTTTGTTCCTCCCCTCGGGGCTCTAGAGTCCCGCCCCTTGCTCAGCCGTGCGCCATCTTGAAGGGCACGGTCCTGGTCCCTGCCTGCACATTCTCTTAACATACCCCATGGATTTAAAGGCTGGGGCTCAGTATTATCCTCATCGGATTCCCCTTCTTCTTCTGTCGTCCCTTGAAGGGACTGCCCTGTTTGGGTCTCACCGTTGGACCGCCCGGGGGGACGGGGATCCGAACGCAGAAGCGTGGCGACCACTTGAAAGAACGTAAAGTCCTCCTCTGTTAGTACGCCAGGGCTCTCTTTCTCATAGGCGACCATCTGCTGTCCCACTACGCCCCATTTGGCTGGGTGTAGCCCACAATATTCTAACCAAGGGGAAACATCCCAGATCTTTTCCACAAATGCTCTACAGTCCCGGATGTGGGGCTTAAGCCCATGGGTCGTACAAAGCTTATACAACTGACAGGCAAGCACTCCCTTATCTTCGGGCTTCAGGTTGGGAAAACTATTTCCCTGGCCCATCCTGGCCACTTCCCAATACTGAGACTGCCTGAATCTTCCCGCAGTAGCGGGTCAAGGCCACTTCTCAATACTGAGGCTGCCTGAATTTTCCCGCAGTAGCGGGGCAAAGGCGGATTCTCCTCTCCTTACGGCGGTCCCTGTTCAGGCGCCAGCTGCCCGGGGTCTACTCCCGGGCCTTCGCCTCTCCACTTACCGATCTCCGGTCTTTGGGAGTCTCCGGCCCCTCTCCCGGTTGGGGGAGGGCAATAAACAGGCAGAGCACCCGAAAGGAGTTGCAGTCAGCAAGCTTTATTGCATTTCTTCCCCTTCTCCTTCTCCTTCTAAGCCCTTGTGATCATTCCCTTTTATTATCCCCTGTCTGCTCCCCCGTACCTCCCATGGGCAGGTGAGCTCCTCCCAAGTGCCTCCCAGTGGGTGGAGCCAGCCTGTTACCAAGCCCATCCCAGTACCCCACAAGGGGGCAGGTTTGGACCCTTAGGCGTCTCACGGTCCTCATGGGGGACCCCGGTCCAGAGCTGTCCCCCAACATCCTGGATCAGCAGAAACAGCAAAAGGGGGCAAATAGTCTCATAACACCAGAGGCTAGGAAAATAGGGGGATTCTTCCTGCTGTGGTGGAGGCGATCCGGAAGGACAGAGGATCCAGGGCAGAGAAAATTCGCTCTGAGACCCAGGCAAGCCTCAGTGCCAGGAGAGGAGCCCCAGAAGGGGTGGGAACACGCATTAGCATCTAGGCGTGCCTCAGCCCTCCAGGGGAAAAGGAAAGACAATAGGGAAGCTGGGATCACCATCCCCAGAGCTTGCTTTTGCCTAAGAACAGCCGAGGAGATCTCCTGTGACCAGACCACCCCTCCCACACACTTAACAAGATAACCCCAGGGTTGATCTGGGAAACAAAAAACAAAAACCTGCTTTAAGCTTTTTCACACATGAGCTCAACACAAACTTCTATACCTTTTGACTGAAAGAACCAGAAGCTACAATACTCAGCCAACATCACGAATTGGAAAAAGCAGAAGGGAGAAAAAAGCATAGAAGCTTTCTATGGGGATAAGGACCAAAACAAAAACACCAAAGAGGTCAGAGCTGAGACTGTACTTCCATCTGAAACTTCAGAAGGGACTATGAACCTCTCGCAAACACAACTAGCTTTCCTGGAACAGCTGAAGAAGGCAATAGAAGAAAACCTGGCCAATGATTTTAAAATTATAAAAAAAGAATTCACTGATGAGAACATCACTTTGAAAAGGAAAATTGAACAAATGGAAAAGGAAGTCCAAAAGTTAACTGGAGAAAATAATTCCCTAAAAGGAAGAGTTAATCAAACGGAAAAGGAAACCCAAAACCTAATTGGGAAAATTGATCAGATGGAAAAGGAAACCCAAAACCTAACTGGGAAAATTGGTCGAATGGAAAAGGAAGTACAAAAATTAAATGGAGAAAAGAGCTCCTTAAAGGGAAAAATTGGTCAGATGTAAAAGAAGATGCAAAAGCTACCTGAAGAAAACAATACGATGAAGATTAGAATTGGGCAAGTAGAAACTAATGACTCAATGAGGCAGCAAGAATCAGTCAAACTAAATCTAAAGAATGAAAAGATAGAAGAAAATGCAAAATATTTAATTGGAAAAACAACTGACCTGGAAAATAGAGCCAGGAGAGAAAATTTAAGAATTATTGACCTGCCAGAAACCCATGATGAATAAAAGAGTCTGGACAATATCTTCCAGGAAATCATCAAGGAAAACTGCCCAGAAGTACTAGACTCAGAGGGCAAAATAGTCATCGAAAGAATCCACCATTCCACTCCTGAAAGGGATCCCAAACTCGAAATCCCAAGAAATATCGTTGCCAAATTCCAGAGCTATCAAGTGAAGGAGAAAATACTACAAGCGGCCAGAAAGAAACAATTCAAATATCAAGGACATACAGTCAGGATCACACAGGACCTTGCAGCTTCTACATTAAAAGATCGAAAGAACTGGAACCCAATATTCTGTAAGGCAAAGGAGTTGGGACTTCAACCAAGGATCAACTACCCAGCAAAGTTCAGCATAACATTTCAGGCAAGGAGAAAGTCATTCAAGGAAATAAGGGATTTCCAGAGCTTCTCGACCAAAATGTCAGAACTCAGTAGACAATTTGATCTTCAAATGCAGGTCTCAAGAGAATCTTAAAAAGGCAAACAGGGGGGAAAAACAGAAACAAAAACTTGTTACTCAATTAGGGCAAACTGTTTACCTCCCTATAAGGGAAGATGATACCTGTTAATCTTGAGAACTGTGCAGCTATTACGATAAAAGTGATATACATAGAGGGAATGGGTATAAAGTAAATGATGTCATGTCAAAAATATGATTTAAGTATGAGAAGGGATTGTCATAGGGAGTGTGAAAAGGAGGAAGAAGAGAATGGCAAATTACATCACAGGAAGAAGTACAAAACTATAGTAGAGGGAAGGAGGGGAGGGAGATGAGCATTGTTTGAGAGGTACTCTCATCTGATTTGTTTAAAGGAGGGAACAATAATCTTAAGTAGATAATCCTAACTAGTGCTATAGGTAGTAGGAGGGCAAGGGGGAAGAAAGGGGAGGGAGGCTAAAAGGGAGGGAAGAAGCAATAAGAGTAAAGGGGAGTAAAAGGGAGGGGGGCTAAAAGAAGGAGGGAAAAGCTGCAGAAGGAGGGGGTGAAAAGTGAATACTATTGAGGAGGGGAAGGGAGACAGAAGAGCTAAAAGCACAAATGGTGGGAAAGAGGATGGAGGGAAATACACAGATTGTAATCATAACTGTGAATGTGAATGGAATGAAATCTCCCATAAAACGGAGAAGGATAGCAGAATGGATTAAAAGCCATAATCCAAAAATATGCTGCTTACAAGAAACACATTTGAAACGGGGGGATACACATAGGATAAAGGTCAAAAGATGGAGCAGAATATATTGTGCTTCAGCTCATGTAACAAAGGCAGGAGTAGCAATCCTAATCTCAGACAAAGCAAAAGCAGAAATAGATCTAATCAAAAGGGATAAGGATGGAAACTATATCCTGCTAAAAGGCACCATAGACAATGAAGCAATATCATTACTAAACATGTATGCTCCAAGTGGGATAGCATCCAGATTCTTAGAGGAGAGGTTGGGGGAGTTGAAGCAAGAAACTGACACCAAAACTATACTAGTGGTGGACCTCAACCTCCCCCTCTCTGAAACAAGAAAGAGGTTAAGAAGGTAAATAAAACTCTGGATAAGGTAGATATGATAGATCTTTGGAGAAAATTGAATGGAAATAGAAAGGAATATACCTTTTTCTCAGCGGTACATGGAACATTTACAAAAATTGACCACGTAATAGGACATAAAAATCTCACAATCCAGTGCAGAAAGATAGAGATAATCAATGCATCCTTCTCAGATAATAATGCATTAAAAATTACATGTAATAAAAGGCCATGGAAAGATAAACCAAAAATCAACTGGAAACTAAATAATCTAATTCTAAAAAAGGGTTGGGTTAAAGAAGAAATCATAGAAACAATCAACAATTTCATTCAAGAGAATGACAATAGTGAGACAACATATCAAATCTTACGGGATACTGCAAAAGAAGTTATTAGGGGAAGTTTTATGTCTTTGAATACTTACATAAATAAAATAGAGAAAGAGGAGATCAATGACTTGGGCTTGCAGTTGAAAAAGCTAGAAAAAGAACAAATTGAAAATCCCCAAGTAAATACCAAATTAGAAATACTGAAAACCAAAGGAGAGATTAAGAAAATTGAAATTAAGAAAACTATTGAATTGATAAATAAAACCAATAGTTGGTTTTATGAAAAAACTAATAAAATTGATAAACCGTTGGTCACTCTGATTAAAAAAAAGAAAGAAGAAAATCAAATTACTAATATTGAAAATGAAAGGGGTGAACTCACCTCCATTGAGGAGGAAATTAAAATAATAATTAGAAACAACTTTGCCCAACTTTATGCCCACAAATTCGATAATCTAAATGAGAGGGATGAATATTTTAAAAAATACAAATTGCCCAGATTAACAGAAGAGGAAGTTGAATACTTAAACAACCCGATCTCAGAAAAAGAAATTGAACAAGCCATCAATGAACTCCCTAGGAAAAAAACTCCAGGGCCAGATGGATTCACAAGTGAATTCTATCAAACATTTAAAGAACAGATAATTCCAATACTATATAGACTATTTTTGAATATTGGGGATGGAGTCCTCCCAAATTCTTTCTATGATACAAATATGGTTTTGATACCCAAACCAGGAAGACACAAAACAGAGAAAGAAAATTATAGACCAATTTCCCTAATGAAAATAGGTACAAAAATTTTAAATAAGATTTCAGCAAAACGAATACAGCATCTTATCACGAGATTAATACATTATGATCAGGTAGGATTCATACCAGGATTACAGGGCTGGTTCAATATTAGGAAAACTTTTAGCATTATCGATCACATCAACAAGAAAGCTAACAAAAACCACATGATTATCTCAATAGATGCAGAAAAAGCTTTTCACAAAATACAACACCCATTCCTACTAGAAACACTGGAGAACGTAGGAATAAAGGGAACTTTCCATAAAATAATAAGCAGTATCTATCTAAAACCTTCAGCAAGCATTATATGCAATAGGGATAAGCTAGATGCATTCCCAATAAGATCACGGGTGAAACAAGGATGTCCATTATCACCACTATTGTTCAATATGGTACTAGAAATGTTAGCTGTAGCAATTAGACAAGGTAAAGATATTGAAGGAATAAGAATAGCCAAAGAAGAAACTAAGTTATCACTCTTTGCAGATGATATGATGATTTACTTAGAGAATCCCAGAGATTCAACTAAGAAATTACTTGAAGTAATAAACAACTTTGGCCAAGTTGCAGGTTACAAAATAAACCCACACAAATCTTCTGCATTCCTATATATTAGCAACAAAGTCCAACAGCAAGAGATAGAAAGAGAAATCCTATTCAAAGCTAGGGTAGACAGTATAAAATACTTAGGAGTTTACCTGCCAAAAGAAACCCAGGGGTTATAAGAACACAATTACAAGACACTTTTTGCACAAATAAAGTCAGATTTAAGTAAGTCGAAAAACATTAGTTGTTCATAGGTAGGCCGTGCTAATATAACAAAAGTGACAATTCTACCTAAATTAATTTACTTATTTAGTGCCATACCAATTAAACTATCAGACAATTATTTTCTAGAGCTGGATAAAATAATATCAAAATTCATTTGGAAAAACAAAAGGTCCAGAATATCAAAGGGACTAATGAAAAGAAATTCTTGGGAAGGTGGCCTAGTGCTACCAGACCTCAAATTGTCCTATAAAGCAGCAATTATCAAAACCACTTGGTATTGGCTAAGAAACAGAGGAGTAGACAAGTGGAATAGACTTGGCACTCAAGACGCAGTAACCAAGGAATATAGCAACCTTCTGTTTGATAAACCCAAGAACCCCAGCTTCTGGGATAAGAACTCACTGTTTGACAAAAATTGCTGGGAAAACTGTATAACAGTGTGGCGGAAATTAGGCATAGACCCATACCTGACACCGTACACAAAAATAAAGTCCAAATGGGTACATGATTTAGGTATAACGATTGATACCATGAATAAACTGGAGAAGCAAGAAATAGTGTATTTATCAGATTTATGGAGAATGGAAGAATTTTTTACTAAAGAAGAGATAGAAAGCAATATGAAATGCAAAATGGATAATTTTGATTACATTAAACTGAGAAGTTTTTGTACAGCCAAACCCAATGCAACCAAAATCCGGAGGGATGTAATAAATTGGGAAAGAATTTTTACACCTAATCTCGGGGATAAAGGCCTCATTTCTAGAATATATAGAGAACTGACTCAAATGTATAATCATGCAAGTAATTCCCCAGTTGATAAATGGTCAAAGGATATGAACAGGCAATTTTCAGAGGAAGAAATTAGAGCTATCTATAATCATATGAAAAAATGCTCTAAATCACTGTTGATTAGAGAGATGCAAATCAAAACAACTCTGAGGTACCACATCACACCTATAAGATTGGCGAACATGACAGAACAAGAAAATGATAAATGCTGGAGAGGATGTGGGAGAGTTGGAACACTAATTCATTTTTGGTGGAGCTGCGAGCGCATCCAGCCATTCTGGAGAGCAATTTGGAACTATGCCCAAAGGGCTACAAAAATGTGCATACCCTTTGACCCAGCAATATCGCTACTAGGACTGTATCCCCAAGAGATCATAAAAATGGGAAAGGGTCCCACATGTACAAAAATATTTATAGCAGCACTCATTGTAGTTGCCAAAAACTGGAAGTCAAGGGGATGTCCATCAATTGGGGAATGGCTGAATAAATTATGGTATATGAATGTAATGGAGTACTATTGTGCCATAAGAAATGATGAACAAGAAGACTTCAGAGAGGTCTGGAAGGACTTATATGACCTGATGCTGAGTGAAAGGAGCAGAACCAGGAGAACTTTGTGCACAGCAACGACCACAGTGTGCGAGAGTTTTTCCTGGTAGACTTGGAATTTCGTAATAATGCAAGAACTTCTTAAAAAAAAAATAATAAAATCCCAATTGTGGTTCTCTAAGGCAAGATGCCTTCCACACTCAGAGAAAGAAATATGGAAGTCATTCGCAGAATGTAGCAGATCATGTTTGCGTATGTGTATGTTTTTGTGTATCATGTTTTGATTTGTTATATGATTTCTTCCATTTATTTTAGTCCGACTACATAGCATGACTGTAGTGAAATTGTACTCAATAGGAATGCATATGTAGAACCTATACAGAACTGTATGCAGTAGTGGGGAGGGAGGGGGGTAGTGGGGGGGTAGGTCTGGGGGGAGAAAATCTCAGTTGTATAGCAGTGATTGTTAAACATTAATACATGAAAGAAAAAATAAAAAAAAAGAAGATTTGACTTTCAAATACAAGAATCAATAGAAGCATGATAAGGTAAACAGCAAAGAGAAATCATAAGCTACTTATTAAAGTTAAACTATTTGCATTCCCACATGGAAAGATGGTATTTGTACCTAATGAGACCTTTCCCAGTAATAAGGTAGTGGGAGAGAATACACACGCCCCCACCCTACCCCACACACCCCCATATATATATATATATATATATATGGACACACACACACATATATGTATATATATATACATATATATATACATATATTGATGTGTATGTATATATAAATGGGTGCACGTGCGTGTGTGTGTAGACAGAGGCCACAGGGTGACCTGACTGTGAAGGAATGATGTCTAAATATTAAAACTGTGTTGAGAGGAATGTACTGAGAAAAAGAGAAAGGAAGAGTTAGAATGTATTAAATCATCTCACATAAAAGAGGCAAGAATGAGCTTTTACAATCGATGGGAAGAGGGAGAAGGTGAAAGGGAATAAGTGAGCCTCACTTTCATCAGATTTGGCTTCAAGAGGGAATAACATGGACATTCAATTTTGTGTGGAAGTCTATCTTACCCTATAGGGAAGAGGGGGGAAAGGGATAACAGAGGGGGGATAATAGAAAGAATAGCAGATTGGGGGAATGTACATTCAGAAAAAAACATTTTTGAGCAGGAATAGGTCAAAGGAGAGAACAGAATAAATGAAAGGTGGGACAGGATAGGGGGAAATATTGTTAGTCTTTAAAAAACTGAATGTTATGAAAGTGTTTTCCATGACTACACATGTATAACCTATATTAAATTGTTTGCCTTCTCAATGAGAGTTGGTGAGCATGGGGGAAGGTAGCAAATGTGGAAATCAGACCTTTTAAACTTAATGTTAAAAATTGTTTTTACATAGAATCTGGCAATAAGATATTTAGACAACGGGTTATAGAAATCCGTCTATCCCTACAGGAAAACAGAAGAGAATGGATAAGAAAGGGGAAGGGGATGATAGAAGGGAGGGCAGATTAGGGGAAGGAATAATCATGATAAATGCTATCCTGGGGTTGGGGCAGGGGAGAGACGGGTAGAAATTTTTAAATTCAAAATTTTGTGGAAGTGAATATTGAAAACTGAAAGTAAATAAATTTAGTTTAAAAAGGCATAAGAAGCAGGGTAATTTCAGGAAAAAAAGACGGAAGGTATTACACGAACTCTTATGAAATTACATGAGCACAACTAGAGATTATTGTACAAATCAATAGCACCATTTTAATGAGGAATAACTGTGAACGACTTATTTACTGTGATCAATAAAATGAACCAAGAGAATTCTGAAGGACTCATGATGAAATTTATAATCTTCTACAGAGAGAGAAGCGATGAACTCTGACTGAAAACTGAAGCATATTTTTTCATTTAGTATTTCTTATTTTGTGATATGGCTAATGTGCAAATATGTTTTGTTTATATGTATAATTTATATTATACTACTGGCTATGTCAATGAGTGGTATAAGCACTGGAGGGAAAGTGAGCATGTGGAACTCAAAATTTAAAAACAAACCATTTCAAAAATACTTATTTTCAAGAATGACAGGAAACCAAGTATTTGAGCCTTGCTGGTACACTGATATATAAATGTATGAATGTCCTTGTGTCCCAAAGTACAAGATGTGAAATTCATTGAGCATTAGGTCCCAGAAGAACAGGAAGACAATTTTTGACACTCTGAAACCACAGATTTTGTATCTGAAACAAGAACTTTTACTTATAGTCATTCTTCACCTGGACATGAATTTATCTAGTACTTCTTCTTTATTGGCATCAATAATATATAGGAATCAAGCTAATTTGAAGCTACTGACTCCAGAGACCAAAGTGAGGACATAATATACACTTGATAAAATTAACATAATTATTTTGGTTTGTTGTTTTTTGCTATATCATCTCTTTCAAATAAATACTTTTTTTGTAAATACTATATGATGGTATGTTGATAAACGGAACTGGTGTGTTAATCATGGCTAAATAACATTACAAGAGAAAAAGACCAAAGGGGATCAAGATGATGGCAATAGTGAGGAAGTAATTAAAATCTTTCAGGATAGACTAGAAACTTCTTTGGAAGATGTATCTTGCCTCAAATCTGATTATCTCATGCAACATTTACTTGATGAAGAATACCTCTATATCTTGAATAAAACTGGAAGAAGCTAAACGCCTTGCATCAATGGGATGTCTTCTGTCAACTCTTCTTCCATTTCCTATTCTTTTAAGTACTTGAAAAATATCTATCTTTTTTTACTGTTTATTCTTTTTATATTTTATTCAAAATGTCAGAAAATATGTTTTTTTTTAAATGAAGAGTTCACTGTCACCTTAATAACTGGTTAAGGTTTCTACATGCATTAGAGCTCACCAATGCAAAAATCGTCAATGTTTCCACTATTTCATTATTGTTTCCTTGTTATATGGAACAGTGAGCTGAATATAGCAAAGACTCACTCTATAACTACTAAGTATTATACTAATAAAATATTTTCAGTTAAATTTAAGAAAATAATTATGAAGATTACACATCTGAAAAGATACATAGATTCTCTCACCTACAATGTCATAATTATCAAAAGACTAGCTATACAGATTGGTTTTCAACATCACATTTGACAAAAATGTCACCATCACTACAAAGCTAAGTAATTAGGAATCTCAATAAATAGAATTTGACATATAAATATGATCACGATTTATATGCATCCAGAAACTTCTCACTGTAAAATGTTCCAAATGTCTACTTTGATTCCCCACATCTTTTTTTTTTTCCTTTTATACTCCTAACACTGGTCATAAATCCACTGTTTACCGTATGTAGCACACTTTACCATAGAATTCAGCAATGATGTCAGTTTCTCATCTCTCTCTTTTTAATATTCTTTGCTTTCATTTGTTCATCTATCATCTCCACACATATTATTCCTAAATCTCTTCCCTCCTCTGATACTTCTGCCATCTTTCATCAATCTCTTGTTTCCTCAAACCTGGACTAATGTTATGAATTGCTGGTTGATCTTTCTACCCTGAAACAAATCTCTTCCCGTTCTAGTTTATTCTTCATTCAGTTTTCAGTGTGATATTCCTAAAACTCAAGTCTGACCACAAAACCTCCTCATCCCTCAAGTTACTCCAAAGCACTGTGGGGATCAAAAACAAAATTTTGTGACATTCAAAGTCGTTTAATGCATACTCCAATCCTTTCTATAAAACGTATACCCTCTCAATCCCCCACGTATCCTGTGATCAATTTGCACTAACCTCCTTGCTATGCCTTGAGCAAAAAGCTTCTTCAAATGAAACTGAGCATGTTCACAGGTCGACTCAATGAATATAATTCTTTCCCGATTTATCTCATGCTTCTTTGATTTCCTTCAGATCCTATCAAAAGCATAACCTTCTACAAGAAGAAGTACTAGACTCCCCATACTTCTAGCGTTTTCCTTCTCTTAATTATTTATAGGTTATCTTTTATGTATCTTGTTTTCACATTTTTTATATTTTGTGTGATATTAGATCACCAATTCTTTGGAAAGGGAATTCTCTTTTATATGTCTTTGTATTCCTAACACAGCACAGTGCTTGGCAGCTAATAAATGCCTAATAAAAGTTAACTGAGTGACTGACTGTCTACAAATGTAGTCTAAGTCAAATGCTTGGTCTCTCTCCATATGTCACCATTTTTTCTTCTTTCAATAGAACAGTAGTATATATAAATACATGTATGTCTGTTTTATGAAACATGGAGACATTCTTCTTTTTTTATCAGAAATTAGAGTGCCTTTGGATATTTTCAAGTATCTAGAGTACAGAAGCCAAATAGTAAGGGCAGAAAAGACAAGTATATCTGCTCAGAAAAATAGCCCTTTGTAAAGTCGGAAAAGGATCTAAAGAGAAAAGGAGACTCAAATATTGTACCCCAATATTAAATGTGATTTTTTTCACTAACCCACAGTTACTGAAGGAATGTTGTGGTTCAGGATATATACAAACCAGGTCACTTTTGATCCATCTTTTTTTAATTATATGGGAGAAGTTATATGTTTACTGAAAAAATTAAAAAGAGCATAAATTGGACTACACAACTGGAAAGATAGGTAGATGTGAAAGAAATTCTAGGAAGTTTTCTGCTTGTAGTGGCAGTTATCAAAAAATAGTTAAAATGGCAATGCAGAAGACAGTCTTTATTAACTAACTTTACTCAATGACAGATACTACACTATGCAATAGGAATACAAAGACTAAATAATACATAAGCAATATATGCCCTCAATCACCTCACATTTTATTGGGGAAACAAAATATTAATAATTAGTTACATAAATGATATATGCAGAGTCGAAAGGAAGAATCTCCAGGGGAAGGCACTAGGTGGTTGGAGGACCAAGAAAAGCTTGCATTTGTCTAGATAGTGAGATTTGGACTGTGACTGGAAAAAAAGGCAAAAAAATGGAGGGCCAATTAAGGAGCAAGAATGGTAGAGTCATTTCAAAAATGCTATCAGGAATTTAGCGTTGTGTGTGAGGAACAGTAATAGGAGAGTTTAGCAGAATGATAGAGTATGGAGAAGGTAGTAAAATATGAAAGAATGGAAAAATAGCAAGGTACCAGGTTGTCTAGGCAATTATGCATGAGACCGAGAATTTCATATCTGACCATAGATGTACGGAGCAATTTAAGATTATTGATCAGGGAGCAAAATGGTCAGACGCATACTTTACATAAATCACTTTGCCAGTTGAGTGGAATACAGACTGAAGTGGGGAGAAACAATGAAAACAGAACACATTAGATGATCTTGAGTGCAGAAAAAGTAACAGTAACAAAAGGTCAAGAGGTGAATCAATCTTTAGCTATTTATGCCACTCAAATATGATACAAGTACAGTGGACATGTGGGGACATTATATTTGCTTTAAGAGCCCTTGAAATTCCAGTTAGCTTTCTGAAACTCCTGTATCAGGGATATTTTCTCTCTTAATGATGCTGTATGCTTAGGGTTTACTCCATTTGTAATTTTCAAAGGACCAGAGAAGTTTAAATAAATTTTAAGACAAAAAAATATCATATTGATCATGTATTACCTGAAGCATAGTAATCATTTAAAAAAAAATGTTTGTTGACTAATAAAGCAAGAAACTGGCGTTATCAAGGTTTATAACTCATGTGATAAAAGTTTCATATTCATGTGGGCATGTTAGATACACGTGTGCTGTACATATATACAAGTATGTATATGTGTATTCACCAACACATAAGATAAATGTGAATCTTGACCACATAAGTGGATACATATCAAAAATGTTATTTTTTCATTTTCCATCCAAGTGGAAGGTTATAATAGTTTTGCATGCATATAAATACATAAATACGTTATTATGGATATATCTCAAATAAAAGTTCACAATTATGTTTTCTACATATAGAGAGACCAGCAATATTAAACGTCAAACTGTAACACTGTCCAAATTTTTTTACCATTTCAATAGATTCTGATTTCTTACATTTTTTTGTGCGAAATTGCCAGGAATTTCATAAGAACTCTCCATAATAATCTACTGACATATGCCAGCTGTGGGGATTGTACTTCACTCTAACAACTTTGGTCCAATATTAGTCTGCAGACAAATACAGCTGCTGGATAAAGAATAAATTTAGATTTCTTTAACATTTTACATGGGAAGACTCAATCACTACACGTGTATCAATTGTGCAAAATGAATTATGCATTCTTAATTCTTTCCCTCTAAAAATAGAAGCTACTTTTATATGCTGAATTTTAATTTTCATTCACATGCATGTATGTATGTATATATGCATGAATGTATGTACATACATGAATGTATGTACATATATATGTATATGCACGTATATGTCTGTGTGTGTACATGTGTATGTATTCTTCACTGTGTGTATGTATGTACGTGTGTATATGAATGTATCTCAACATCAATCATTTATCTCCTCTCCACATTTAATCCTTTCTTGTGACAAAGAATAATAAAGTAAAAATATTCGAAACAGAGACCAGAGCTAAAAGTTTATTCCTCTTCAGTCAGTTTTCTTTCAAGTAATTGTCTGCTTTAAGCCATCCTCCCTCTCATCATCCATCTCTTTCTTTTCTCCTCTTCCCATTATTTTCCCCTAATGAGTAAGATAGATTTGTATACCCAACTAAGTGTGCATGCACATCTATCTGTCTAAATATCTATCTATCTATCTATCTATCTATCTATCTATCTATCTATCTATCTATCCATCTTTATTTGCTATATTATTTATTTTCCTCTTTGCACCACTCCAAATTAGAGTAAAATCAAAGTGTTACCTGCCTCTCTGTTCCTTCTTGGACATATAGATAGATCCTTGCATGCCTCTTTTATGCGGGATAGTGTCCCACATTCTTACTTTCATATTCACTTTCTCATAGGGCATCCTGAGAGTTTTTATTGTAGGATTCTTTCCAGGAAGTGATGAGTAGATTCTTTCAATTTTTACTTTGCTCTCTGGTTCTAGGAAATCAGGACAATTTTCCTCTATATTTTCTTGAAATATGATGTCTAGGCTACTTTTTTAAATCGTAACTTTCATGTAATCCAAAAATTTTTGAATTATTTCTCGTATTCTCTTTCAAGTTTAGTTATTTTTTGATGAAATGTATATTTTCTATTTTTAATTTAATTTTTAGTTTATTTTTTAGTTTTCTTAATATCCCAGGTAGTTTTTAGTATTGTTTTTAGTTTCCCAGGGAGTAAATAGCCTCTATTTTTCCAATTCTAATTTTTAATGAATTATTTTCTTCAGTAAGTTAGCATGCCTTTTTCTCCCATGTGAGTAGTTCTGGTTTTTAAAGAGTAATTTTCTTCAATATTTCTGTGTTTTTACTAAGCTGTTAATTTTATTTTCATGATTTTCTTACTTTGGTCTCTTTTTGCTCCTATTTTAATTTTCACAACTTTTTTTTTTTTAATTTTGCTTTTGCTTTTTCAATCTCTTCATATTTTTCAGGAATCCTTATTGTCTTTGTGTCCAATATTCATTTCTTTTGAGGTTTTCCTAGCAGCTGTTTTCACAATTTTGTCGTTTGAATTTTTGTCTTAATCTCATTGTCTCCATAGTAACTTTGTGTTTTCCAGGATTTTATCTTTCCTTTGCTTGGTTTTACAACTCATGTGTTAACATTGACATTTTTGTTGGAGTTTGACTCTTTCATCTCTTGGGGTGATTTTTCCCCCTGCTGTTTGTATAGCTATTTCTGTAAATCTGTAAGATTTTTGTCCTTTCAGAATCTTGTGTTTGGGGAGAATGAGTGATCACCCCACCTCTTAGTCTTCATTTTAGTCCTTGCCTGGGAAGGCCTTCTGCCCCTTGCAAACACAAGCACTAGCACTCCTATCTCTGCCCTACAACCACTAGTAGGAACTAGATCCCTGCTCTATTTCAGTCCTGGACATGTGATGAGAGCTCCTGTTCCCCTATGACAGCAACTTCTTCGCTTGATTCTGGAATTACGATCAGGAACTGGTTAAGAGGCAATGGAGTTATCAAGTGGCACCAAGGTCAGAGTTCAGTGCCCACACGGAGTTCGTCTAAACTATCTTGCTGACCAGTTGTTAAACCCCCTTACTTTCTTTAGGCACTGAGAATTCTCAGAAGTATGCTTCCTGCTGCTGGTACTCTCCCCATTGTCTCTGAGGTCCACAGCTGGTGTTGCTGCTGTATTGAGCTCTGGGCCAGCTCCTGTCCCTGTGTTATTGACTTCTTCTTCTTTAACTGTATTTTACTGAAGGAAAAATGACTCATATCAACTTTATGTTAGCTATGTTGCTCCAAAAACTCACATGACCTTATTTTAAAATTGTTTGGAGGGGAATGTTGGGTAGTTGGAAAACTATATTGGCTTTCTCTCCCCTTAAATTTTCATTCTATACATTCAAGTGTTATGCATAGATGTGCAACAAAAGAAATCTTATATATATCCAAATGTAATGCAAAGTAATCATGTCTATGTTCTCAAGATTAAATTCAAAATCTCAAGAAACTACTGTGTAATTGCTTTGGTGCATACATGTAAACTAGGAAAATGATCAGAAGACAGCATTGAACACAAATAAAATGACCAACAAGAGCTTTCAAAGCCATTTATGTTGTGGGATATAAAGGAAATTGATTATCACTACTTGTTCTAATGCATCGCAATATTGTTAAGGCAAAGGACTTCATGATGGTCAAAAATGTTGTCAAGATCTGTACTTCTATATTCTCTTCCAATTCTGAATGTGTGTCAGTCTCACAGACATATCAGATAGGCACATATTCCTGTGTGACAGGTGCAAAACAGACAAGGCATATACCATTTGTGCTTAAAGTATCCTCTTGGAAGACAAATATTTTGTGGTTAAAGTCTGAAGTAACCCAAAGTCACATTGCTCCTGAAGCATAGAAGTATTTAATGCTTATTTGTTATAGAAAAAGGTTAATTTAAAATTTTATAAAACTGTAAAAATATACCTTTTTAATGTTTTTTTCTAGTGCAAATTATAAGTAAAGTTATATTTCCCACCACTCTATCTTTTATTTAGGTTAGGCAGATTTTTTGAAAGCATAGGATTTAAATCTCACATTAATTTCTGTAATTTGTATCTTTTTTTATTCTAGTGGCGTTTTCTGATTTATTCTTTCAAAATATCCATGCTTCTCTGAACACATTCCATGTGATCTTACTGGATGTATATCAATTCTTACTTTATTCCTTTGTAGTTTTTTTTTTATTATCCGGAGAGTTAATTGCCTTCATATTTACTCACATTTCTATTTTTTACTGTGTATATTTTAGTTATTATTATGTATATTTCTATGTAATTTCAATGAACCTGTTTAAGAGCAAAAGTACTATTTGAAAAGATTTCTGTATTTTGATGGGAAAGAAATTTCATTTTAAAACCATACGCAATTTTTTGGTCAGTCTTTTCTCTTCTAGCAATGATGTTTTCAGCAACTCAAGTATATTACTCTATTTATAAGAAAGAAGATTTCATACACATAGAAGAGGGAAAAGACATTACAGACAAAAATAAACACATGTTAACCTTTTAATTTTCACCTTTTTTATTTCCTTCAACGTGGAATATGCAGCTTTCCCAGACGCTCAGGCTTGTAACTTTTACTCTTCTTCGTGTTTGTGCAAGTGATTTAAAACTGGCAGAATATATGTGTGTGAGTGAGTGAGTGAGTGTGTGTGTGTGTGTGTGTGTGTGTATGTGTATGGAAAGAGAGAGAGAGAGAGAGAAAGAGAGAGAGAGAGAGAGAGAGAGAGAGAGAGAGAGATAATAACTGAGCCCAATTTTGCGTGTGGGAGCAGATTCTGTCATTCTTAATTTATTCTTTTAAATTTCCTTTATGTATGTGCTTATTTCATTTGTATATCTACTTATTCATTATACAAGGATTGATTTTTTTTGCAGACTAGAATCCCAGTTGAAACATGAGAAAATAGAATAAAGTATTTATTAAAATATATCTATATATTTAATGTGATTTTACATATCATATATGTATATATAATGTATGTATATATGTATATGTGTGTGAAATACAAAAGAAGGATTAGTTAATGTGTCCCTTCATGTGTCTGAGGTCAATTAATAAAGTTCCTTGAATTTAGCCAGAAATATGTGCAGTGCTCTTCCACAAAAAATGCTTGTCTAACTATATATGTTTATGGGATAAATATCAAATACCTGGGCTTCTTTAAAGTTATGGTATTGACCTGGTGAACCATCTGAATTTTTTTTTTTACTTATAAAGACCCTGCGAAACACTCAGCTGAAATAAAATTATTCCATAAAATTTTCCATGATGACTAAATTTCCCACCATTGCCATCATAACTTAAAGATTTATGTCTTTTGGAGATTAGTTTTTAAACTGTACACATTTATCTTACTTAAGAAACACTTATCCACATGCTATTGGAGTGATTAGAGGCTAATCAGATGTGTGTCTTGGCATAGGGCTTGGGATGGTGGAAAAGAAGAATAAAAAGAAAGTTAAAACTTGGAATGGATGGATGGAAAATCAAGATGTGCAACAGATGGGAACAGTAACTAGAGTTATGAGCAGGTTCAGTCATTGAAGGGGAAAATAAATAAATGAGGAAACAGAAAGAAGATACATAATTGAAGAGCAAGTGTAATCATAAACCAAAAAGTGCTTTTGTGTCTATGATTTCTGGTGAAGAAAATCTTTTCTGCCTCAATGTGGCCTGGAGGTGACTGGGTTCTTAAAGACTGTGCTAATGTTGTGCAAATTCTGGCAGATTCTACAAAATTAATTTCAGACCTTACTATGGGCATGGAGAAAAACTCAGTTGCTGTCCTAGAAAAGACGTGTCGTTACCAGAATACTGGCTGTGATCTTAGGTTTTTTCTTTTTTTCTGCACAGAAATTCATGAAGTACACTCTGTACCGTAAAGCAGAAAAAATTGTGATGTATTTTCACAGAGAAAGCCCTTACAGATGAAATCATGAATCAAGCTTTGAAAAATGATAAAGAATTTTGAATATGGGTGTGGAACATGAAATGTCTATTTAACTGGACAATTGTGGAGAGGGCAATTGCTAAGGATAGGTTAAATATAATGGCAAAAGCACTAAATTTCCTAATATTCTTAATTGTTTCCATGAACAGATATTATCAGGTGAAATGATGTTGTGGGTAGAGTTAAATAGCAAACAGAGTATAAAAAGGTAATGAACTAAATGATGTTACATTACAGCAGAATATTTTTACTACTTTAGTTCAAATAAAAATTGTATGATAAATATCATTGTAAAAGAAAATTAGCTGGGATACTCTTATTAGGGATTGCAAAAGACACTCTAATCAATCAGTATACTAGTGCTAGTTCTGAAACTTAGTGTTTTGGGAGCTTCTTTTCTTTAGCATTGTCTCTGTCCTTCAGATATTAAAAAAAGATGACATTCTTATAGTCTGTATCATATATTGAGTAATATTTCTAACCTGAGTTTTAAGGTTATTTTATTGCCTTGTTCAGTTGGGAGGAGCAGTATATAAACTGCCACCACAGAAGTTTACAACCTGCACTCTGACGAAGACAAAGTCTAGAGAAGTGAAGTCAAGAGCCTTGACAAAAGAAAGAGGAACTATAATATCTAAAGTGCTAGAACATGCAAGAAGTTAAAAAAAAGTACATGTATGTGAAAGATCTCAAGAAAAATAAAAAACTGACTGGGAAAGTAGATCCAGGAGAGATAATTTAAGAAGTATTGAACTACCTGAAAGCCACGATCAAAAATAATAAGAGCCCAGATGTCATATTCCAAGAAAAAGTGAAGGTCAACTGCTTCAATATCTCTGAACCACAGAGTAAAATTGAAATTGAAAGAATCCATTGATTTACACTGAAAAGATATCCCCAAATAAAAGATCCAAAGATTACTGTAGCCAAATTCCAGAGCACTCAAGTCAAAAATTGCAAGCAACCAGAAAGAAACAATTGAATTGTTGTTGAGTCACAGTGAGGATCACTCAAGATTTGGCCACTTCCACATTAAAGGAAGACAGAACTTTAAATATAATATGCCAGAAGGCAAGAGTTGGGATTGCAAACAAGTATAACCTACCAAGTAAAACAGTATAATTCTTCTAGTTAAAAATGGGTGTTTAATAAAATAAAAGATATTTAAGCATTCCTTTACTTCAATATCCTCCTCTGAAGATGAAGCTCAGTCTTCTGTATTTCCATAATAGCTTTCTATGGTTGATTCTTTCTCCTTTGCCTGTGCTTTTGTTGTGGTTAGAGCTTGAATTTTGTAATGACCTCTAACCCTGGGGTATGGGAATGGTGCCTGTTACCACAGATTTCCATTTTTTCCCCTCTAGTCTGTAACCAAAGTCAAACATCTAACCTCTGGTAAGTATCCACTGCCCCACTGCTCCTGCACTCACTGGGCATATATGAGTCACTGCACCTGCTTACAGCACATTGGTATCTGATGATCTTTATCTACAAAAGTTTCTTCAGTCTTCCCTGGCTTGGACACCCAACTCCCATCACTAAACAAGGGGTAAATTTCCCTTTCACTAGAGTTGAGTCAGTCTTTCAAACCAACAAACCCGTGCTTGCCACTAGTTGTCAAAGCATACCCTAGTCTGGACGTGTTTACTCTTCACTGAGAACAAACCTCATCCTAGGATTTTTCTTCTGATCTTCTCAAAATGTACCTGTGGTGTCCCTACTCTTATCATCTTTTCCTGCACTTTGTTCTCCCCTAGTGTTCTATTTTATCTTTTTTGTAGGTAAAAAGTCTTGAGAGTTTGGAATTTTCTGATCTGCTCTACCATGTTCCCAGAATCCTCAGTGTTTAAGCATTCCTGATGAAAAGACCAGAATTGAAGAGAAAAATTGATTTTCAAGTACAAAAATCAAGGAAAGCAAAGACCAGTAAAAAAAATCAATCATAAGAAACCCAACAAAGTTGAACTGTTTAACTGTCTATATGGGACTATGATGCACCTGTACTTTAAAACATTACCATTTTTACAGAAGTTATGAGGATTCTACCTACAACAGAGATAGAGTGAATTGATTATGTTGGGATGAATTTAGAAAACGGATTGAGGAGAAAGTGGGAAAACAAGGAATGAAGAGGAAGGGAGAGGAAGATTAGGGTAAATTATCTTACATAAAAAACTCAGCCAAGGAAGAGCTTTTACAGTGTAGAGGAAAAGGGTAGGGATGGAGGAGGTGGGGAGGTGAGGGGAGAAACACTTCAATGTCATTCAAATCTAAGTTGCTTAAAGAGGGAAATATATGTGTGTGTGTGTGTGTGTGTGTGTGTGTGTGTATATGTGTATATATATATATATATATACACATATATATGACAGTAGATAATGAAATAATATCAATAATAAAGATGTATGCATAAGTGGCACAGCAACCAAGTTATTAAAAGTAAAGCAAATAAATGAATTAGAAGAAATAGACAATAAAATTGTTCTTGTGGGGGACCTCAGTTTTCCTCTATCTGTGCTAGATAAATCAAACTATAAAAGTATACAAAAAATTCAAGGAAAATAATAGAATCTTGGAAAATTTAGATATGAAGAACAGTTGAGAAAACTGAATGGGATTAAAAGAATATACACACACACATACATACATACATACACACACACACATATATATGTATATATATTCAGTTGTACTTGGTTTCTTCACAAGAATTTACTTTGTATTAGGGTAGTAAAACTCAAAACAAAATGCAGAGAATCCAAAATATCTAATGCACCCTTTTCAAACAATAATGCAATGAATAATATATTTGATCAAGGACCATGGAAATATATATAAAACTAATTAGAAACTAATGAATTTCATCATCATTAATGAGTGAGACTAAAACAAATCAGAGAAACTATAAATAATTTCATTAAAAAGAAAAACAATGAGACCACTTTCCAAAATGCAGCCAAAAAATATTTATTAGAAATGTATATCTCCAAATGTGTACATAAAAGATAGAAACAGGGAATCAATTGAACATGCAGCTTAAAGCAAAAAAAAAGCATAAACAAATTAAAAATCTGCAAAAAACAAAACAGAAATCCTGCAAATCAAAGACAACATTACCACAACTGAAAGTTAAAAGAGTAATTAATGAATCAAATTAAAAGCTTTTTATCTGATAATAAAAAAGTAAGTTTAACAATTGTTTGATTTTAAAAAAGAGAGAAGGAATCTTGTACCAGAATGGAAAAGATGAATACATCACCAACATATGTGAAATTAAAGTGAGTAATAGTAGCTATTTTGCCCAATTACAATCCAATAAAACTGATAATCTAAATGAAATGATAATATTTGCAAAACTATGACCTGCTCAGATTGACCAAAGTGGAAATAGAATGCATAGAGGATCCATTCTTAGAAAAAGAAATTGTAACATACATGAATACTATAAGGAACAAAACTTGGCCCAGATAAATTTGAAGTGAATTCTACTAAAACATTTAAGGAAAATTTAATCCCAATACTACATAAAACATTTTTTTTTGGAAAAAAATAGGTAAACAAAGAATCCTATCAAATCATCCTCATGACGCTAATATTGTTTTGATACCTAACCCGGGGAGAGCAAAGTAAAGAAATAAATTGTAGACCAATTAGCTTAATGAATGTCAATGCAATAATTTCTAATTTAAATACTTGCAAGGAGATTGCATTAGCACGTCACAGAGACCAAACCATGTGAGGTTTATAAAAGTAAGGCATATGCTTCAATATTAGGAAGACTATCAGCATATTTCACCATTTCAATAAAAGTAACAACACAAATCATAAGATTATATCAAAAGATACTGGGGAAAAAAACTTTGACACTGTACAACACCCGTAAAACCACCAGAATGCATAGAAATCAATGTAGTCATTCTTAAAATCTAAGTTATACCTACCCACAAAATAAAATAGCATCTGTAAAAAGAACAAATTTGACTCTGTCTAAAAATGACCTGGAATGATTCAAGGATATCTAGCACCACCATTTTTATTCAATAATATGGTTGAAATTCTAATGATAGCAAAGAAAAGAAATATTGAAGGGATAAAAATAGTCAATAAGAAAACCAGGCTAAATCTATTTGCCTATAATGTGATGGCAAAATTAGGGAATAATAATAAGTGAATCTGTTCTGTAGGGCTGGAAGAGCACACAGTACACAATGCACGTGCTGTACCAGCATGTCTCAGCCATTGTAGGGCCCAGCAGGAGTTCCCGGGTGGTCTGTGGCAGTGACTGCACTGCCGAATCTAGGGCATATCAGCTGAGGATTGTAGTAAAGCAGAACCAAGCATGTGAGAGACGCAGAGTCCTGGGTATCTGCAGCAGCTGCTCCTGACACAATCAGCCCACACATTAAATTTCAATGACTCACCTACTTGAACTTCCAAAGGCCAAAATGGCAGCGTGATCGTTAAATACTCTCTCCCTCCCCCCTTATTGACCTTGAATGAATAATAAAATATTTACCCAGAAAAATCCTGGAACAGTGGGATCAACAGAAGAGGCAAACAGTCTCTTAATGTGTGAGGCTAGGAAAATCTCTACGTAGGGTCCCTTCTGCTGTGGCTGCAGGGGAACAGTGCAGGACCAGAGCCATCCCAGACAGTCCCACCTCAGCAAACAGAGAGGAAATCTGGAGCCCCAGGGGTGTGGAGCCCCTCAAGCACAAACACCAGGACACCAGGCATGCCTCAGTACCCCAAAGGAATCGAGAAGACAGGAGGGCAACCAGGATCTCCAACCGCTGAGCTTGCTTATGCTCTAGCTCAGCAGAGGAGACCGTCTGTGACCAGACCTCGCCTCCCTCAAACATAAAACGCTAGCTGCAGGGTAAATATGGTGAAACAAAAAAAAAGACTTCAGTTGACCTCTGCTTTCTCACATCAGCCAGCTCAGCACCACGTAATTTGCAGCACTTTAGCTGCTAGCTGAAAGAACCAGAGACTACAACACACAAAGCCTGAAGTTCAAGGCACAAGAACTGTGGCACAGAGCACCTTGAGCCTTAGAAGCAGAGATCTACTCTAAAAGTCAGTAAGAGGTTGACTATCATCATCAAGACTAAGAAGCAAAGCCAGAAAGAAAACAGCATAGAATCATTCTGTGGGGACAAGGACCAAACAAGAATATCAAAAAGGTCAGCATTGAGACTGAACTCCCATTTGAAACTTCAGAAGGGACTATGTACTGGTTGCAAGCACAAAGATCACTCTGGAAGAGCTCAAGAAGGATTTTAAAAGCCAAATTAGAAAAATAGAAGAAAAACTTGCCAAAGATTTTAAAAGTATGAAAAAGGAATTCACTGAAGAGAACAGCTTTTAAAAAAGGAGAACTGGACAAATGGAAAAGGAAGCACAAAACCTAACTGGGAAAATTGGACAAATGGAAAAGAAAGTACAAAAACTAAATGGAAAAAATAACTCCTTAAAAGAAATATTTGAACAGGTGGAAAAGGAGACAAAAAAGTTGACTGAAGACAACCATCCATTAAAAACTAGAATTGGGCAGTAGAAGCTAATGAGTCTATGAGACATCAAGAATCAGTCAAATAAAATCTAAAGAAGAAAATAGAAGAAAATGTAAAATATTTAATTGGAAAAACAACTGACCTGAAAAATGCATCCAAGAGAGAAAATTTAAGAACTACTGGCCTAGAAGAAAACCATGATGATAAGAAGGAGGTTGGACAATATCTTCCAGTAATTCATCAAAGAAAACTGTCCAGAAGTCCTAGATGAAGAGGGTGAAATTGTCATTGAAAGAATCCACTGTTTACCTACTCACAAGGATCTAAAACTAAAAACACGAAAAAATATAGTTGTCAAATTCCAGAACTATCAAGTAAAGGACAAAATACTGCAGGCAGACAGAAAGAAACAATTCAAATATCAGGGTTCTACAGTCAGGATCACACAGGACCTTACAGCTTCTACATTAAAAGTTTGAAGGAATTAGAATATGACATTCTGTACTGCAAAGTAGCTGGGACTACAACCAAAGATCAATTACTCAGAAAAGATGAGCATGATATTTCAGGCAAGGAGATGGATATTCAAAGAAGTAAGGAATTTCCAGATCTTCCTGATGAAAAGGGCAGTACTCTAACCAGGTCTCAAGAGAGGCATAAAAAGGTAAAAAGAGGAAAAGAAAAAAATCATTACTTAGTAAGTGCAAGCTGTTTACATTCTTGTAAGGGAATATTATATTTGTTAATCATGAGAATTGTAAATTTATTATGAATTATAAAAAGGATATACATAGAGAGAGGGAGCTGGTATAAAATAAGCGATGTGATGATAAAAATATAATTTAAGGGTGCAAAGGGATTGTTACAGGAGATATGAAAGGAGAAGTCAGAAAATGGTAAATTATATTACAGGAAGAATTAATATGTTATATTAAAGTAGAGGGAAAAAGGGGAGGGACAGGGGCATTTTTTTGGAATTTACTGGCATCTGTTTTGGATCAAGGACCAAGCAATAAACTTGATTATGTATATAAATCTAACTAGTTCTACAGGCAATAGGAGGAGAATGGCGGGGGAAAAAGGAAGGGGAGGCTAAAAGGGATGGAAGAAATAGTAAGAGTAAAGAGGAGTAAAAGGGAGGGTGACTGAAAGAAGGAAGGGAATGCTGTGGGAATTGGTGGTCAAAACTTAAAACTATTGTGGAGGGGAAGGGAGAAGGGAGAACTAAAAGCACAAACATGGGAAAAGAAGATGGGAAAAATGCAGATAGTAATCATAACTGCGAATGGGAATGGGATGAACTCTTCCATAAAAGGGAGATGGATAGCAGAATCGATTAAAAACCATAATCCAACAATATGTTGTTTATGAAAAACATTTGACACAGGGGGATACACACAGAATAAAGGTAAAAGGTTGGGGTCGAATATATTGTGCTTCAGCTGATTTAAAAAAACAAAACAAAACATCAGGAGTACCAATCATAATTTCAGACAAAGCAAAAGCAGAAACAGGTCTAATCAAAAGAGATAAGGAAGAAAATTATAACCTACTAAAATCACAATAGACAACGAAGCAATATTAATACTAAACATATATGTTCCAAGTGGTATAGTATCCAAATTCTTAGTGGAGAAGTTAAAGGAATTATAGAAAGTAATACACAGGAAAACTGTACTAGTAGGGGACCTCAAATTCTCCCTCTCTGAACTTGTTAAAGACATCAAAATCAACAAGGAAGAAGTTAAGAGGTGAGTGAAACTCTAGATGAGGTAGGTATGATAGATCTCTGGAGAAAATTGAATGAGGATATAACAAAAAATAACTTTTACTCAGCAGTACATGGCACATATACAAAAATTAATAATGTACTAGGGCATAAATTTCTACCAATCCAGTGCAGAAAGACAGAGATAGTAAATGCAGCCTTCTCAGATCCTAATGCAATAAAAATTATATGTAATAACAGGCCATGGAAAGGTTTACCAAAAACAAAATGGAAACTAAAAAGTCTGATGCTGAAGAATGAGCGTGTTAAAAAACATCATACATACAATCAACAGCTTCATTCAAGAGAATGACAATAATGAGACAACCTACCAAATCTTATGGGATACTGCAAAAGCAGTTCTTAGAGGAAATTTTATGTCTTTGAATACCTACATGAATAAAATAGAGAAAGAGGAGATCAATGAATTGGGCATGTAGATGAAAAAAGCTAGAAAAAGAACAAATTGAAAATCTCCAAGTAAATACCAAATTAGAAATACTGAAAACCAAAGGAGATATTAATAAAATTGAAATTAGGAAAACTATTAAACTAATAAATAAAACTAAGAGCTGGTTTTATGAAAAAACAATAAAATTGATAAACCTTTGGTCAATTAGATTAAAAAAAAAGAAAGAATAAAACCAAATTACAATATCAAAAATGTAAAGTGTGAACTCACCTCCAATAATAACGAAATTAAAACAATAATTGGAAGTTACTTACCCAACTGTATGCCCATAAATTGAACGATTTAAATGAGATGGATGATTATTTTAAAAAATATAAATTGCCCAGATTAACATAAGAGGAAGTTGGGTATTTAAATAACACCCTCTCAGAAAAAAAAATTGAACAAGCCATCAATGAACTCCCTAGGAAACAATCCCCAGGGCTGGATGAATTTACAAGTAAATTCTATCAAACATTTATAGAACAGTTAATTTCAATATTATATAGACTATTTCAGAAAATTAGGGAAGAAGGATCCTCCCAAATTGTTCTTATGATACAAATATTGCTTTGATACTAAACCAGGAAGAAGAAAAAAGGAGAAAGAAACTTATAGACCAGTTTCTATAATGAATATACATGTGAAACTTTTAAATAAGATTTTAGCAAAAGGAGTACAGTAACTTATCATGAGAAAAATACATTATTTTCAGGTAGGTTTTACACAGGGAATGCAGATCTGGTTCAATATTAGGAAAACTATTAGCATTATTGATCGTATCAACAAAAAAACTAACACAAACCACATGATTATCAGAATAGGTGCAGAATAAGCTTTTCACAAAACACAACACCCATTCCTATTGAAAATACTTGAGAGCATAGGAATAAATGGAACTTTTCATAAAATAATAAGCAGTATCCACCTATACACTTCAGCAAACATTATATGCAATAAGGATAAACTAGATGCATTTCTTATAAGATCTGTGGTGAAACAAGGATGTCCATTATCACCACTATTATTCAGTGTGATACTAGAAATGTTAGGTGAAGGAATGAGAAGAAAAAGAAGGAATTACAATAGACAAAGAAGAAACTAAGTTACCATTCTTTGCAGATGAGATGATGATATACTTAGAGAATTTCAGAGAATCAAGTAAAAATGTACTTGAAATAATAAACAACTTTGGCAAATTTGAAGGGTACAAAATAAACCCAAACAAATCTTTTGCATTTCTATATATTACTAACAAAGTCCAACAGCAAGAGATACAGAAATCCCATTAAAAGCTAGAGTAGACACTATAAAATATGTGGGAGTCTACCTGGAAAAACAAATCCAGAGATTATATGAACACTACAGTCATATGAGAAAATGCTCTAAATCTCTATTGATTAGACAGATGCAAATCAAAACATCTCTGTGATACCACATCACACCTTTTGGATTGGCTAACATTACAATATATGAAGATGACAAATATCAGAGAAGATGTGGGAGAGTTGGACCACTAATTCATTGTTGATTGAACTGTGAGCTGGTGCAACCATTCTGTAGAGCAATTTTTAACTATGCTCAAAGGGCTTCAAAATTGTGCATACACTTTGATCCAGCAATACCACTTCTAAGACTGTATCCTAAGACATCATAAAAATGGAAAGGGTCCCACATGTTCAAAAATATTTATAACAGCTCTCATTATGCTGGCCAAAAACGAGAAATCAAGGGGATGCCCATCAATTGGGGAATGGCTGAATAAATTGTGGCTTATGAATCTAATGGAATACAATTGTTCTATAAGAAATGATGAACAGGAAAACTTCAGAGAGACCTGGAAAGACATATATGAACTGATACTGAGTGAAAGTAACAGAACCAGGATAACTTTGTGCACAGCAACAACTACAGAGTGTGAGAAATTTTTCTGGTTGATTTAGTTCTTCATTGCAATGCAAAGACTTAAATACATCCAGAGAAAGAACTATGGAATTTGATCACAAAATGAAGCAGATAATTTTTTTCGTATTATATTTTGTTTTCTTTTATAATTTCTTATTCATTTTAATTCTTCTGTGTAATATACCTATGAAGAAAATGTGTTTAATAGGGATGTATGTGTAGGACGTATATAAAATTGAATGCTGTTTCAGGGAGGAAGTGGGGAGGTATGGTGGAAGGAGGGGGAGACTTGGGAAAAATCTAAGATATATGGAAGTGACTGTAGAACACTGAAAACAACCAAAATAACAAAAATAATAATTTACTGCTAGAAATTGAAAAAGAAAAAAGATGAGAAGGCAAAGGAGAAAAAAAATTGAACCATAAATTTATCGGAATTGGAATAGAGAAGACTAGGGTTCATCTTTAAAGCAGAATACTGAATCCAAAAACGTTTCTCCTACCCCAAAGATGATACCATATTGTCATCGGCCCACAAAGAACTCATAGAAGTTCTTAAAAAAATTAAATATCAAATGACATAGATGGAGGAAAAAGTAAAAACTAAGATTAATTTGAGAAAAATAAGAGAATTATGAAAATAAAGTTAACCATCTGGAAAAGGAGATCCAGAATCTTAACAATGACTCCTGGAAAATTCAAATTTGTCAAGGAAAAGTCAGTGAAATTTTAAGGGACCTAGGAACAATGAAACAAAATGTAAAGAGGGAAAAGGAGATTATATGAAAAATAAGAAAAACAGCTTATCTGAAGAACAGATCAAGAAGAGAAAACATGAGATAGAACACCTGACTGCTAAGATCAAAAAATGAAATTTGATACAATAATATAAGAACTAATTAAGGAAAATTGCTCTGAAGCATTTGAATAAGGTCTTATATTGTACCATATGAATGTATTTATAAATGGGTATGAATACAGTTATCTAAATCTATCTTTGTGTATGTGTGTATGTGTGTATGTGTGTGTGTGTGTGTGTGTGTGTGTGTGTGTGTGTGTGTGTGTGTGTGTGTGTGTGTAAGGGGAAAGGGGGAAAAACAAAGTAACGTTCAAAATAGAGAACAAAAGAGAACTTAAATGGAAGGGAAGAAAAGATGGACAGCTCTGAACACAATGTATAGCATATATATTCTATAGGCTTTCTTGAAATGGAGATTTATTGCTGTGTATTTTGAATCCTCTCTTATTTTCTGCTGTGCTTATGAAGTTTTTATTTTCTTCTGTTTTTAAATTGATATACTTTTTTTCTTATTTTGCATTTAAGTTTAAGATAAATTTAAGATAAATTTTCTCTTAGGCTCATTCCAACAACCAAAGTGTTATACTTGGGGTGGGTACCACTCCCCAACTCACCAATGGGTTTGAGTCCTATTGATTACTCTGGTTTTGCTCAGCTGCAGAAATGTCTTACCACATTGTGGCTAATCCTCCTCCTACAGTTACTAGGAGCCACAGGTAAGAGGTAGATGACCACTTGAACACCAAAGGTGGAAAGCAGGCTTGAAAAGGCCTTTGGAGCCCTCATCCCAGAGTTTCTAATCTTCTCTATATATCTAACACACACATTAAAATTTTAATAAATGCTTTCTCCCTCCCTCCCTTATTTTCTTCATTTCTTCTGAAATAATTTCCTCTACAAATTCAGTCTATACCATCTTTTAAACTTATAGTCTTAAAAGATTTTTCTGTAGCCCTGAGAGGTTAAATGACTTGTCTAGGATGTCACAGAAACAGTATGTGTCAGAATTTGAATGCAAGTCTTCTGATAAGGATAACATGTAAAATGTCATCAGGTCTTAGTCTATTTTTAAGTTATTAATGCATATTAAAACTTTAAATTGTACTAAGATTTTGGGGATGCTTTTACATATCAAATTTACAAAGTTGTAATTAATGATCAGTGTTCTACACAGCTGTTTCCAATTCAGGAGCAAGGCACAAGAAAATGGCTTCCCCTTCCTTCACTCCTCATCTCTGTCTCAGTAATCTGGGGAAAAATAATTTCAATAGACAATAAAGAAAGAAATAGATTTCTTCCACTGTCACCCTGGAGATGGTGAACTTAGATTGTTATATGCACATTTCTTTTAAAACAAAAATCCTATATTATATAATGGCTTTTTTGAAACAATCTAAGTGGGAACAATGTTGAAAAGATTTTATTTTGAAAGCAGAGTAGGCCAAATAATAAGGTATTTGACACCCCCCCCCCCTCACAAATGACCAGGATTTATTAACAGTTACCATCAAAGCTAAATTTAAAGGAAGGCGAAAAACAAAAAAATATATATACCCTTACTTAATGTTAAAACACCTGTCTGGGCTTTCATTATTTCCCCTTAATCCTGCTAAGGGTTTCAGGTAGAAGGGCAATTTATGGCACTATTGTGTTGGACAGATTCATTTTCATCTCCTTTAGCATCTCTGCATGCATCTTCTGTTGATGGTAATTTCACTGACTTTAAAGGCAGAATCACATATTAGAGAAAACCCACAGGACTTCAGAGGGTAATGTGAAAGAGATTCAGTATGAAAAAGCTTTGAAGGTGGTGGTGAAAATTGCAGAAAGGAGACTAAATCTAGGACTCTTACTTTGTCCATTGATTTAAGAAAGGACTAAGTTGTCTTTAAAATGAAAGAAATGTTATAAAAGTTTTACAATGGGAAACCACTTTCAATAACTTAATTTGCTTTAACATTTATTGTTATACATACTTGTATATGTATATGTTTGTTCAGTACTTGAAGAAGACCTAAAAACATCAAAATATAGAAAACTGCTAGACGATAGACATGTATGAAGTTTATGGAACATTAACAAGGATGTACCTCAGTTTTGAAGCTTAAAGTACAATGAAAGAAAACAATAGCGAATACACAACCTACAAAATCTGTCTATTGAAGCAAGTTCCGTATGGTTACTGGGAAAGACTTCCTGGAGGAGGTAGATCTCAAGATCGGATTTGGAGTATGCAAGAACAGCAATGAAGATAAAGAGTCACATCTATTTAAAAAGGACAGCAAAATGGCTATTGGATTGGTTCATAAGATCATACATGTAGAACTCATGATGACTTTTGAGTTCATCTAGTCCAAGTACATCATCTAACAAATGAGAAAACTGGGTGTCAGAGAAATTAGTTGAATTGACCAAGGTTCAACAAGCAGGAAATTATAAGTAAGATTTAATCTCAGGGCTTGTGACTTTAAAACAAGGGTCGTTTTCATTGTATCACACAAGCTGTATTTCCTCTTACACAATTACACCTTCTCTTCATTCAGAGTCACTCTGAGTTTTGTACCTCATACAAAACTCACATAAATATATTAAGTGACAATGCTAAAACATGACATTAGATAAACAAAATAGAAATCAGTTAGTTTCACAGAAACCATTAAAAATTGGAAGAGGTTATAGACTCGTATAATGTCTCATAATGGCAATGCCAGCTTCCTCTTGGCCACCAAGTTTTCTCTATAACTCTACTTTTTCTAGCCAAGAAAATATGTGTGTATATATGTATGTATACATTATGTATGGGTGTATGTTTCTTATAAACATACATTTGTGTGTATATGTGTGTATTCATTTTCTTGTATAAACTTTTATTTTTCCTGATAAGCAAAGAAAGAAATGGGAATCCATCTTCAGCTCATACCCCTCTATTTCTTCAGTATCATAGGGCTAGGTAGAAAGGAGGAATTCTTTTTATAGCTCATTGTATCAGACACATATTCTACAAACTTCAGATAAGTATTTATAAAGAAGTACTATAAAGTTGCCTATTAAATGTGTTCAGCATAAGACGATCCTTCAAATGAAGAAAACCATTATTATTGAGTCACTGGACTCATTACTTTGACCGATTTTATTGACTTCTCTTCCTATGGATTCTCTTTTGACTTGTAGGGCAGTTCTTATATATTGTGGTAACAAATTACTGCTTAGGCACTCTGTCTGGTACCTTTGGGCTTGTTGAGTTTCTAAGTTTTGCTCACCATCACTTAGAGATGGATGATTCCTGTAGTTATACTATAAATTGGAAACAGATTAGTTGAAACCCATTTAAGCAGAATAAGAAGATGGCCCTTTCCCTTCTTCCCTAACATAAAATAAATATTCATGAACAGGAAACTGATTTACCACTCATTCCTGTACTTTCATTTGAAACCAGTTCGATGGAACCTCATTCTGACCATAACAAATGGTTCTGCTAAATTTAGTCCATGTTTCCCTCGCTTCTACCCCCATGTTGTGTAAAGTTCCCTGATCCTCGTTATAGCTCCTTTGCTAATTTGGTTTCATCTCTTATATCTGGTCACTTGACTTAGAAATTCACTTCTTTGGTAATTGGCCTATGACTATGTACGAATAATCTGGTACTTCTAGATGGTGCCTGAACTTTTGGCCTAATTTCCTGCCTTAATAAACTACCACCTATGCCATGGGATGTTGTTCATAATTTTCTATAATTGAAGAAAGAAAGATGAGAAGAAATTTCACCTTTCCACCTTTCCCATTTAATGTCTCATTTACCTAATTGGATTTATGCTTAAATGATGTTTTTCTGCATACTTCCCTTTAGGTTGATTAAATTTGTTGGATTGTATAAAAATATACCCTGACCAAAAGACTGTCCACTAGTGGAATGCTGATATGAAGAAATGAGATCTAAATGTGCAGTCATGAGAGACCTGGATTCTAATGCTGATTTTATGCTTGCTAGCAGTATGGACATGAGCCAGTTCCTGTTTTTCATTAAGCCTCAATTTCCACACCAAAAAAAATGTAGATAAATAATTCCATTTGGCTTTAGTATCTGTCTCAAGGGTTATCATGAGGATCAAATGAAATGAGCATATGTAAAGGGATTTGCAAAACATAAACTGTTATATAAATGCCTACTAATATAAATTGCATTCTAATGTGTGACATTGTAATTGGAAATATTTTGTTGTAACTATAATGGTTGATCAAGTGATTGATTTGTATATAGTTCATCTAGAATCTAGCAGAAGATTTCACAAAGTTGCTAATGTTATTCTACTGAAAAAAAGGAGAGAAGTGGCATATAAACCCACAGAATCATATAGACTTAGACCTACTAAATTCCCAGACACAAAGAAAAGATGTTAATGATTATAAGGTTTCCAGTGAAGAATCCCAGAAAACCATGCCACTAAATATTTAGACATATCCACAACAGTCATGTTTACTAAGTTTATAGAAGACATAGGCATAGCAACTAACATAATGGATCATATTGTAAGAATTTTTTAAAAAGAGTTTGTTGGCAAAACACTGAAGTGGATTGATTGCAATGAAATTCTAGAGGGATAAATTTAAAGTTTTAAATTTGGGTTCAAAAAAATCAGGCTAGCAAATATAAGATATGCAAGTCTTAGCCTGAAACCAATTCATCTGAAAATGATTTAAAGCTTTACTGGGCTACATACCCAAAAAGGGTCAAGCGTGACACACAAGAAATTAAATTCAATACAACACTATACGAATTAACATATGGTGTCCATGACTAGACATACAACATTCCTGTTGTAACTTATTTTGGCAGACCATATTTGAAGTGTTTTGTTAGGTTCAATGTATCTCATCTGAGGAAGAAAGACATCTACAATTTCAAGAGAATTCAGAATTGGGCAATCAGGGTAGGACTGATGTCATATGAATGAATAACGAAATGTGAACAAGAGAGGAACTAAGTGAGAAATAAAAGCAGAAATAAATTATTTGAATGGAAATCATATGGAAAAGGAGTTATATTTGCTTTGTCTAACTTCAAATGGCAAAAATAACAGCACTATTTAGAAGTTTAAAAGAGGTAAAATTTCAACATTCTGAACGATTACAGAGAGGCAGCTGTTGATGCAATGGATAGAGAGCTGGACCTGAAGGCAGGAACAACTGAATTCAAATCCAGCTTCAGACCCTTACTAGTTATATGTCCTTAGGTAAGTCACATAATTTTTTTTTTTTGCCCCAGTTTCCTCAACTATGAAATGGGGATAACAGTAGAGCCTATTTCCCAGGATTAGAAGAATCAAATGAGATAATATAAGTAAAGTTCTAAGTATGCTACATTCTATATAAACGTATTCATCTTTTCCTTTCCTTTACCTATATCATCAAGTGAAACATTTATGTGTATCTAGACTTTAACTCTTCGAATAAGCATTATATCAATGTCTAAAGTGCAAAGTTAGCTTTTGAGACAAATATATAGCTTAAAGCAAACATTACTCCTTTCTGGTGATACTTCATGAGTGGCGAAGTAAATAAACAATGTTATAAACAGTATGTCTATGAAGTGGAAATGGTATCTACATGCAAGGATTAGCAGGGTGGTTATGGAGGAGAATCTGATCTATTTGTCACAAAGAATAGATCTTGAATTAGACTTGATGGAAGAGAATATTCCTAAAAATTAAAGTTATTTAAAGAGAACATGAATTATCATAACAGAAAGTGCATGTTGAACTGAATAGAATGAAAGCATTCTCTTTCATCTGAAGTGTTTAAGCAATGACTAGAAGATTGTTTGGAAGATACCTTGTAAAGTAATTGATTATTTACTCTGTTATGCATGAGATGACCTGTGCAATCTCACCTAACTTATAAAATTCTAATTTGAATCTGGGACTGTTTGACAAATATGTCTTTAGTTGGATTAGGAATTTGATAAGAAACTCAGGTGAAAAATGACATCAACAAGAAATATTTGCTACTGTATGCTTCATCTAGGAAATAAGAGATGTATGAAGCACTGGAGTCAGAGGAATTCCTTGAAAATGTAACATGGTGATGACAGTACCACTCTTAGGATTTTTAAAGATAAGAAAGTAAGGGAAGGAAACAAAGTGTAAATAAAGATGGAAAGATGAAGGGGAAATGAACACTGATTTATAATAAACTGGTTGTTGTTTTTGTTGTTGTTCATCATTGCTTTTCGAAGAGGACCAATGAAATCTTGGAGTGAAGTTTTTGCTTGTGCATGAATGGGATTTAGGCGAGGAAGAGCTGCACAAAGTTGTAATCCTCAGTCTCCCTTCCAGAGTCATCAAAGTCCAGTGGCAAGAAAAGTCAGGATGAATGACAATGACATTCAGTGCATCGCTCTTTTCCTTTCCCTTCCTTACATCATGAAGTGAAACACTTCAGTGTATCTACGCTGTAATTCTTCAAATAAACATAAGAGAAATTCCTAAAGTGCACTTAACGTCTGAGAAAAATATATAGTTTAAGCAGACGTCATGCAGTCAATGACGCTGGTGTATCCAATGTCTGACCAAATGCTAAGAGTTCCACAGATCCTCCTTCAGCTACCATCATGGCCATTTGAGCAATGTCTTTTCTTGTCTGCTATTTCATGAGAGGAAGTCTTCAATGGTTTGGGTAGACATCCCCTCTCCCCAAAAATACTTTTAAGAAATTTGAGGATTGTTTGGCTAATCCAGTGTGACTGCTGTGCATACTACTGCTTTAGGGAGCAACAGGTGAGAGTTGCACTCTAAAGTAGATAAGCAACGTGGAAAAGGGTACAGCAAGCCCTCACACCAAATGTTCTAGTTCTCCATGAAAACCTCATACATCCAAATAATCTTATAGCTACTGGCAAAAAGAAAAAAAAAAAAGAAATTATTTCACTATCGGAAACTTGGTAAAGTAGCAATGAGCACTGCTCCTTTGGGAGTTTAAAGTTGAGATTGCCCAGGAATTATTTTTGATGTTTTTTCTTTTCTTTTGTCTAAAGATTTAAAATGATGAAAAAATTGGGCAAATATACATGTATGCACGTATGTGTGCATGTGTGTATATATATATGTGTGTATACGTACACAAATACAAACTAACACATTAATGCACTAATGTGTATATATGTGTACTTGTGTGTGTATATATACATATGTGACATACATACATACATACACGTGTGTATATAATATTGTAGTGTGATAATACTACATATATCTTGTTAATTCCAAGAATTTTTCTGGAGAGAAATTTCACATGCTTTCTTGTTCTTGTATTCCATCATTTTTCACATTTACTGATTTTTATTTTTGTTATTTATTTTAGGTTTAAATATCGACCTAAAATGTGTGTAAAGGTTAATAAAAGACGAAAAGAAAAACATGTCTTGATGACCTGGCACCAGTAATGGCTATTTTCTGTAATGGATTTTCTGGTGTCAAGTACATCAATAGCTTGTCAGAGCCTACTCATGACATCAAACGTTTTCTCATTTTCTTTTCTAAAATAATTTTCAAGACAATTTTGCCAGACATAGCAAAATATTATAGCATTTTCTTCCCTTCTAAAATAGAAAGAGGGTGGGAATCTGGTCCCCAAATACATATACATACATGTATTTTGAATGAAATATGATGTTCAGAGAGCTCTCAAAAACTGTCTGAAGGAAAACTGACTCTGCTAATCACCAATACGGATATACATATAAATATATAATATTATGTATTCATAATTATATATGTTTGTATATATTTAAACATATAAAATATATTCAAAAATGGATGGGGTTCAAGCTCTACTTCTGAAAAACGTTAATTGAGTGCCTCAAGCAATCCTCCATGATTATAAGTTTCAGGGAAAGTTTCATTTTTTATATACCTAATGGATAGAGGAGTGTCAGCTACATACAGTAGGTACTGAAGAAATATATACTGAATTATATTAAATAATGTAGGGCCTGATTTGCTAAGGCAGAAACCTTACCTCAATGGAAATTCTCTACAAAAATTAAATCACAAGTGTAGATCCCCTGAAAAACGTGTTTATGCTATTTCAAACTTGGATATGTAGATAAAATAGTTGGACTAACTGCTGCCATCATTATATAATGATGTATATAATATGGTTATAACAATTTTGTGAAAAGATTAGGTCTAGAAATAAGTATTCAATGGTTGCATGCTACATTGAGAGCTATGTCATACTAGCAGCTCAAGAGGAAAGGGGCAAGGTGATGAAGTAAAAGCTCACTAGCAGCGAACTTTCTCCCAAAGACTCTCCTTCAAAATGACCAAAGATAACACAGAACATGCGAGTGGAAAAAGTGTATAAACAGTCACAAAGAGTCAAAACTTTTCCCCATCTCATTGATGTCTAGGAATATAGCAAGAGAAATCTGCAGACATGAGATTTTGAGCTGACTGAAAGTGAGACTGAAGGTGTAATGGATATGGACTGTTGAGATGCAGCAGCACCCAATGAGAAAAAGGATGAAATGCCTTGACAGAAATAGATTCCAAGATACCTCTTTACTAGTGCTGAGTTCAATCAGCACCATAAGATAGGAACATCACCTATTAATAATTATGGGTCTATTTCCAAATGGAAACAAAGGAGCAAGGGAGCAATGTCTTTGATAAAATAAAAATAGCAGAGAGAAGACCAAGAAGCCAGTATCAAGATATGGCATTGTATCACACTGCATTGGAAGCAAAAAAATTTACAGAGTTTTAACTCAAACTATGAAAGACAGGGTTGGGGGAAATCCACAAACAAAAATAACATGACCATTAAAGAAATAGTGTGATGAATAGGAAACTCAATACACAAACTCAGAAAAGACAATGATTTTAAATCATCTTTAAATAAAAATGCAAAATAAGTGTGGATAAGACAAAAGCCAAATGAGAATGAGTACAATAGCTGAGGAAAGAGATATAAAAAAGATAAAAAATAATTAAATACATTAGGCAAAAGGGAAAAATGGGACAAGAAATGAGATCGCTGCAACAAAATTAGAAATAAAATTAACAAGTTGATAAAAGAGGTACAAAACTTATAGAAGAAAAGAAATCAAATAAATCATAATTGGCCAAATGCTAAATGATATTTAAAACACAACTGGAATAAATCAGGATTTAATTATTTAAATTAAAACTATAACCTAATTACATCATATTAATTAAATTAAATAAATCAAATTTAGATTAAGTAATTACATTAAACCTAAAATCAAAATTTTTCACATAGAAGTAAATGACCTCATGGGATAGCAAGAAAAAAAATAAAACAATGCCCCCCAAACTGAAAAATAAAATAGTAGAAAATGTGAATTTTCTCATTAAGGAAAATAACTGACCTAAAACATAGCAGCATCTAACAGTTATCATTTATATACTGCTTGCTATGTTAAAGGTCTGGCACACAAGTGGCACAGGTGACAGAGTTCTGGGCCTCTAGTCAGGAAGACATGAGTTCAAATCCAACATTAAACAGTTACTAGCTGTGTGCTTCGTAGCAAGTCATATAAATCTTTTATTTCTCAGTTTTCTAATCAAGAAATGAAAAGGAAATGCTGACAACTCTAGTATCTTTAACAAGAAATCTACCCCCTCTAAAAAAAAAAATCCTAGGTTATACAGTAATTTCTTTACCATCATTATTGCATTTTGACACCATAAGAACACAAAGAGGTAGGTGCAGTTTCCATTTTACAAACGTAGAAACTGAAATAACCAGAGGTTAAGTGATACAGGTTCACGGTTTGTAAATGTCTGAGACCATATTTGAACTAAGGTCTTGTGATTTCCGACCTGGCTTTCTGTACACTGTGACACCAAGCTGCTTCCAGAAGAGATTATGCCAGAGAGAGGACTACCTGAAAATAATGATCTAAAACAGTGCTTAGAAAATATATTTCAAGAAATTTTAAATGAAAATTGTCCAGATTTCTTGGAACCAGATCGCAAAGCCAAAACTGAAAGGATTAACTCTTTATGTCCTGTGAAAAATCAATGAAAACTTTCACCAATATTATCACCAAAAGCCAGAGTTCCCAGGCTAAAGAGAATATATTGCAAGCAGATAAAAAGAAAGAATCAAAACACCCCAGGATCACAAAATATGTAGTAATTACCACCATAAAAGATTCAAATATGATTTTTTTGTGGGGAAGTCAAAGGAGCTAGAATTATAGGCAAAAAAAAAAAAACTACCCAGGAAAATGAAGCATAATCGTACTAAAGAAAAATGAATATTTAGTGAAATTCTGTTATTCCTGGTTAAAAGACAAAGCTGAATTAAAATACATAAAAAGGTAAACATAAGTGAAAAATTATAAAAGATTTACAAAAGTTTAACTGTTTACATTCTCATACGTGAGTAGGAAAATTTAACACTAAAAAATATTATCATCATTAGAACACCTAGAAGTAGACTACTTAGGGGGATGACTGCCTATCAATTATGTTGGGACGATCTCAAAAGGAGAATTAGATAGGTGAGAATAACTGATGCCCTAGAAGAAAGAAAGGGGGGAATATATTGGGAGAAGTTTTTCACATTAAAGAGGTCGGAGAGAAATATTTTTTTACAGTGAAACTAAACAAAGCAGAGGGGAGTGGAAAAATCTTGAGTATAACTCTCATGTTAACTGTTTCACAGAGGGAAGAATATGTGTACACATAAATGGGAATATAGAAATTTATCTTATCTAACAAAAAAGTAGGAAAGGAAGAGTACAAGAGAAAGGAGCAAGGCTAAAAAAGAGAAAGAGAAAGAAGATCAAGAGAGTTTCAGGAGGAAAACAAACATGAGTAAGGAAGAGGGTAAAAAGGAGGATAAAAAGAAGAAAATAAGATAGAAAAACACCATTATCGATCATGTGTACAGATATGAATAGGATGATTTTGCTTACAAAACAAAAGAGTATAGTAGAATGGATTGAAAACTAGAATATGTTGTTGACAAGAGACATATATGAAACGGAAAGAGACACACAGAGTTAAAATAAAGATCTGGAGAAGAATCCATTATGCTTCAGCCAAGTTAAAAAGGCAGAGTTAGCAATCATGATATCAGAGAACACAAAGGTAAAACTAGATCTAATAATCATTGAAACTACATTTTGTTAAAAGGTACCTTAGAAAATGAATTAATACCAATACCAAACATATGTGCACCAAATGGTATAGCAACCTATTTCTCAAAGGAAGTATTAAATAAGTTACAGGAGAAAATAGGTTGCAAAACTGAACTAATGATGGATAAAGCTATATACAAATAAGGAAAGACAATAAAGAAATGAATGGGGGGAGGAGCCAAGATGGCGGAGTAGAAAGACATACATATGCTAGCTCCTAACAAACAGCCCACAAAATACCTGTAAAGAAGAACTCCCAACAAATTCTGGAGCGTCAGAAGCCACAAAACAACAGAGTGGAGGAGATTTCTGTTCTAGAGAGATCTGAAAAAACCGACACCAAAGCTCTGTCACGAACCTGACCTGGAGCAAAGTCCAGCCCTGCCTTGGCTGAGTGGCACCTAGAGAAGCAGATCCGAGCAGGTTTCAGGGACAGAATCTCCAGCAGCAGCGCAGGTCCCTCCACCCACAAGTGCCAAAGGTCAGTGAGAGGGTCTTTTCAGGTTGCTGAGAGGGGACTGGGTGTCCCCATCACTCAGGCCCCTTCTGCAGGCAGCAGAGGAGGCAGCAGCAGACAGGAGCTCCCAAAGCAGGCAGGAGCTCAGATCCATTGTTGAAGGTTTCTGAGTAAACCCCCAGAGGGAACTAAGTCCCATGTGGTGGCCCTACCCCCACCCGAGCACCTAAACTTAATCTCACACTGAATAGCAGCCCCGCCCCCATCAATAGCCCTGAGGCTGGGAAGCAGCATTTGAATCTCAGTCCCCAAGCACTAGCTGGGTGGAACTGGAGGCAAGGTGGGTGTGGAGAGGAAACTCAGAAGTCAAGTAACTGCCTGGGAAAATGCCCAGAAAATGGGGAGAAAAATGACCATAGAAGGTTACTTTCTTGGGGAACAGGTGTCTCCTCCTATCCCTTCAGATGAGGAAGATCAAGGCATACTGTCAGAGGAAATCAAGGGCCCTGCCTCCAAAGGGGACTTAAACTTTGCTTAGGCAATAGAAGACCTTAAAAATCAAGGTAGCAGCTTACTGAAGGAGAACCAAAAACAACGCTGAGGAAAATAGCAGCTTTAAAAAGAGGCTAAGTCAATTGGAAAAAGAGGTCCAAAAAGCCAACGAGGAGAAGGAGGTTTTAAAAAGCAGAATTATGCAAATGGAGGAGAAGGTTCAAAAGCTCACTGAACAAAATAATTCCTTGAAAGAGACAATTGAGTCCAGGGAAAAGAATGACTATGAGTTAAACCAAGAAGTTAGTAAACAAAACAAAAAATTTAAAAAAAAATAAAAGGTGATGTGAAAGAATTCATTGGAAAAACAACTGACCTGGAAAATAGATCCAGGAGAAATAATTTTAAAATTATTGGACTACTTGAAAGCCAGGAACAAAAAAAAGAGCGTAGACACTATCTTCCATGAAATTATCAAGGAAAACTGCCCTGATGTTATAGAATCAGAGGGCAAAATGGATATTGAGAAAATTCATTGCTCACCCTCTGAAAGAAACCCGAACAGAGAAACTCCTACGAATATTATGGCCAAATTTCAGAGTTCCCAGATCAAGAAGAAAATACTGCAGGCAGGTAGAAAGAAACAATTTGAGTACTGTGGAAATACAATCAGGATAACACAGGATCTCGCATTTTCAACATTAAATGAACAAAGGGCTTGGAGTAGGATATTTCAGAAGTCAAAGGAACTGGGATTGAAGCCAAGAATCACCTACCCAGTATATCTGAATATAATACTTCAAGGGAAAAAAATGGACATTCAGTGATAGAGACAAGTTTGGAGATTTCCTGTTGAACAAAAGACCAGATCTGTATTTAAACTTTGACTTCCCAAGACAAGAATCAAGAGAAGCATGAAAACGTAAACAGGGAAAAAAAAAAGAAAAATCATGAAAGATTCTCTAAAGCTGTACTGTATGCATTACTCCATGGAAAGAAAATATTTTTAACTCTTGAATCTTTTCTCAGTATTTGGGTAGCTGGAGAGATTGTACACACACACACACACACACATACACATAGATAGAGAGTACGGGGAGTGTTATATCAGAAGGGATGATATCCACATACACACACACACAATAAATAAATAAATAAAAATGGAAGAATGAATGAATGGATGGATGAATGAGTAAATGAATAAATAAAATAAAAATAAAATAAAATAAAATTAAGGGGTGAAGTAGGAAAATACCAGGAAGAGAAAGGGAGTAATGAAACGGGGCAGGCTATAACTCATAAAAAAGATAGGAAAAATCTTATTTAATAGAAGAGATAAGGGAGGAGGGAAGGGGGGGGAATAAAGCTACTCTCCCCACATGTGGCTGAAGGAAGAAATAACATGCTCATTAATTTGATATGAAAACTTATATCACACCACAGGAGAGCAGGAGAGGAGGCAACAAGTGGAGTGAAGGGAATGTTAGAAGGGAGGGCAAATGTGAGAAGGGAGTCACTAGAAGTAAACACTTTCCAGAAGGGACAGTGTCAATTGTAGGGAGGAGAAATAAGAGGGGCAGGGCAGGTCAGAGGGCAATATAATTAGTATTACACAACATGATTACTATGGATGTCTTTTGCAAAACAACACATGTTTAGTCTGTATTGAATTGCTTCCCTTCTTAGTGGGGCTGGGGAGGGAGAGAGGGAGGGAGGGAGGGAAAGAAATTGGAATTCAAAGCAGTTGAAACGAATGGTGAGAATTTTTACTGCATATAATCATGAAATAAGAATTACAGGGATAGGGGCATGGAAATTTATCTTGCCTTGCAAGAAAAGAAGAAAGATGGAGATAGGAAAGGGGTGGGGTGTGATGGAGGGGAGGATACATTGAGAGAAGGAGCAACCAAAATGCAAGGTATTAGGAAGTGAGGGGAGGGGGGTGATGGGGAGAAAAATTGGTCATGTTACAAAGTGAGGTAAAAGCAATTAGTAGTAAAACAATAGACTGAATTAATTAATGAGTATAAATCAATGGCATTTTTAGTTTGGAGAAAAGAATTTCAGTCTAACTTTCCAAGAGGAAGGTAACCTCTGCTAAAATTTGGCATTGATGGAAAAGTCAAATCAAGGTTTTAATGGTAAATTTGATTTTATAATTGCCATTTAATCAGGAGCTAGAACATGTATAGAAAGATATGTAAGCCACTTTAAGACTTGCCTAAAAGATGTTCCTTAGCCAAAGTGAAACTATAATCGTATTTTAAACCTGGTTATAGGAACTTGCCATTTTCAGATGATGTGGGACTACTAAGTGACTGTTCCAGGTATGGGAAGCAAGAAAGGCGATCCGAGCCTCCATTACATGATGCCAGTATGCTCATGAGATGCTGGTATGAACTGCATAGGTGATCTCAAGGGAAGAGTGGGAGATCATCTGTTCAGCATGGGCTGAGGTGGGATTCTCCTGACTCATTTTCCCCAGTGACACCTGGCAGACTTTAAGCCTGATTGAATGCAAGTGGACAATCTACTCCTGCCTGGAATAGACATGAATTTGGGGAGATATTGTTTCCCTGCAATGTCCCTACTCTTGGTGGCAAGTCCCTATAGTCAAAAGGTTTTTAAGCTTGATACCAGATCTATTCAATTATAGATTATGAGTAGAGGAACATCCGAGGCTGTCTAAAATTGAGCTGTTAGACATAGGATTTTAGACCAACAACATTAAGTTAGGGTCCTTTTATTCTTAGTAATACTGTGGAGGCAATTAGAACAAGAGATTGTGAAGTTAGCAACATAAATATTATCTGTGTCTCAGTTGGCTTATGTTTAAAAAAAATTATTTTGTGGTCCTTATTGTAAATGCTTTAAAAAGATGTATCACCTGACCAAAAGTTTGAATTGCTTTATCTGTTATAAACTGTGCTAATAATAATAATAATAATAATAATAATAATAATAATAATAAAGAAATGAATAGAATTTTAGGAAATTTCGATATGCTGGAACTGAGAAATATTGAATGGGAGTAGAAAGCATAAATATTACTTTAGTGTGCAATGTATTTCCACAATAATTAAAATTTATTATGACATGAAACCTCATAAACAAATGGAGAAAAAGCATATCAAATGCATCACTGTGATTATCAACTATGAAAGACTTAGCAGCTCTGATCAACACAATGATCTATTACCTTTCCAAAGGACTAATGATGAACTAACCGTCTTCATATAGAGAACTCATGAAACCTGAGTGCATGTTAAAGCATATTTTTCTTTTTGTTTTTATTTTTGGCTATTTCACGAGTAAAGTTGAAATATATTTTGCAGTACTTCATTTATATAATAAGCGTTTCATGCCTTCTCAATTGGTGGTGTAGGGAGTAAAATAAAGGAGATAAGTTGGAAAGAAAATAAAACTGCATCAGAAATAATCAATACTAAGTTGTTTTAAGTTATTGCTTATGGTTTCCAAATTACATAACTTATAGCGTTTTCAGATTTGGATTGATATGCAAAAAAAATTTCAAGAATCAATGCACGTTACATTTTATTAGATCTTTTAAACCAATCATGTTTCTTTCCCCGAGGCAAGGATATCATAAAGGATGTACAATGCTTACTTGGAATTTTAATGTTTCACTATAATAAGTAGTATTTTACAATTCCTTCAAAGACTCTATATTCAATTAGCAGATATGTTCATGGTCATTACATTTACTAAGTTATGAAAGTAAGTCCTTTACTTCTATTGTAAATATGACTTAATTTAATAATTAATGTGAGAAAAAGTTCTCCCCAGAAAATATTGAAAAAAACTTTGGGGGAAACATATACAATAATCAGACCTCACATTATAAGAGATGTCAAATGGGAAAATACACTGAGGAATACTTATTTCAATTTTTATGTAGCTGATTTCTTTTTTAGGAAAAAAAATGTGGGAGGTAAAGATAAAATGTGTTTGTTATTTGAAAACAATAATATAAAAAAACATATTTGAATATATGTACATATCTATATTAAAAGATATACAAAAGAAATCCATAACTTCGTATGACATTGTCTGTTGTGCTTAGATATAATATTTTCATATTTATGGATATTTTATACATATGTGCATAAGATGGATATTCAAGTAAAAATAAACTTCTTAATTTAAGAAGCTTGGTCAAGGGGAAAAAGAGAAATGTCAAGTAAAAGTCAGGCAGAATTGGGGTAAATTATATTTCATTGAGCCACAAAGGACTTTTTCCCACATGAATTTTGGTTCTATTTTTTCAATACGACTTTTCAGTGCCACCAGGCACTTCCAGTGATCTAAATAGGTGGATTTTTCTGTGTATCTATCTATCTATCTATCTATCTATCTATCTATCTATCTATCTATCTATCTATCTATCTATCTCTATTTTCAGCATATTGAAGGAAAAAAAGAAAGCCAGTGAACAATGAGACAATTTAAAGCATTCCATTGAAGTCAGTTCCTAAAAGTTGTTTTCCTTTTCTCCAAGTAAAATTTTAGGGACATTTCCAGTTTAGGGTAAAATATCATTAAAATAACAACTATTATCAAGTGACAATTGTGTTGCAGACATTGTGTCTGGTGCTGAAGATAGAATCACAAAAAAATACATAGTCCTAACTCACAAGAACCTTTTACTCTTCACTGATATGTAAATATTTAAATTCGTACATCTATTTGAATTTTATATGCTTCTGTGCACAAGCAGGATACATATGTGTGTGTGTGTGTGTGTATAAGCTATGTAAAACTTTAACACATTTCCCTGACCTTTTAGATAATAACATGCTGTCAGAGCTTACTTGCCTTAGATTTTTTTCCTTATGGTATTTTAGATAGTGCAATAGTTAATTCATGTTGAGATATTGAAGGGTTCTAGTGCCTATACTATGTATCTGTATTTTTAAGGTCTTTCTGGAACTAGATGACTTCACTAAAATAGTGAAGTCAAGTGCCAGACGTTTCAGGTAGGATCATGGAGGTAATTTTCATTTATCTGAGGGTAATTGGACTAATCCAACGTCTTCTGCAAATATAACCGATGGTATTATCCTTCACTTCATTTTAAATGAGACAATGATTCTATTAGAATGCTCTACACTCTGAAACCACTCAAATAGTTCAAGATTAATAAAAAGAAGTTGCACATATTTCAAAAAAATAAATAAAAGATATTTGATTAAAACAGACCTAAGTCATGATATCTCTGTAGGCTATTGTATTCTCTCAAATATGCCTAAATTTCATCAAAAAATACTTACATAATCAGTATCATAGTGGCATTACACAGTAATGATGCTTTGAACAAGGCAGTGCATTTACTTAACTTCTTTTCCTAATTGATTTGCCTCTCTCCTTAGTACTATTCACAAATTTGACATTTTATCACACTGGAAGAGTACAAAGTGAGTGCAGATTTCATTATTGGTCTCAAGTATATATTGATAAACTAAGTAACTGAAGGACTTCCTGATTCCTTTGATAATTATTTATGACTAAATGGATGGACTTAACTTCAAGGGAATGCTGGAAATTGTCTTCGTATTTATCAGGTTTATCTTATTCCCAATGTGTTGAAAATAGACAGAGAGACAGGTAGATAGATATTTAAATAGATACTTAGAAAAAAATCTTCGTATCCTGTAATTGTTTCCCTGTCTGTGTATATAAGTTAACATGTAAAACCGTTGCCACTCTATGAGTGCATTTTTTAAAATTTTATGACTAAGTCGCCTTCATTTTGAGGCACAGAAATAGGAAAGGTTTTCTTTTCATCACTCCACATCATGGTTTTGATAAACTCTAATAGGACTTAGAAACCAATATTTTGTGCAGCGTTGAATCACTAATTATGAAAACAATTGCTTTCTTTTTCATGAAATTTCTAGTTTATAGATTGTCTCATTAGATTTTTCTGTTTTACTGTCTGATGTTATTCAAATGTTCTTTGAAATGTGCTTCTTTTTTCTCAGGCAATGTTAAAAATCATTGTGGTGAATATATGGGTATTTGTGGTGTAAGTTATCAAGATTACAGATGTCCACAAAACATTGTTTGGTGATATCTCCATTGTTCTAATGTAATGATTTTTAATAGTATTATAAGGAAATAGAAAGTCAACAGTTTTTGACTACTGCATATAAATTATATAATTTAGTAGCAAATATACAAGAAAACTGAAAAACACTATGACTTTTGCTACTTAAAGGAGCAATAATAAACTTTTCAATAGCACCAGGTTTGCACATTACAATGCAATACAGTTATTTCTCTTTGTCCACTAAAACTCATCATTCATTAATTAGTACCACTCTGTTTCTCCTCTGTCCATTTTGCTCATTTGTAACCCTTATCTTCCTATTCTCCCAAGCTGCACATGTAGATTAGAAGAACAAAAGAAGATATATTTCTATCTAGCATTGAAAAACAGGAAGAATGTAGTGAGCATAAAATCTCTGCAACTGAATGCTATGTATATGATACTGAGTATATCTTAAGTAGATACTGAGTATATCTTGAGTACATACTGACTATATCTTGAGTAGATATAGCTGCACACAGTATTTATAACATGGAAGCTAGATGTTGTTTTAATGACCTGGAGCATCCACCTGGAGTCTGGAAGACTTGAGTTCAAATCTGAGTTCAAATACTTATTAATTGTGGTTACTTGCTTAAGTGACTCTTTACCTTAGTTTCCTCCTTTTATAAAATGAACTAGAGAAAGAGATAGAAAACGCTGCATTATATTTGTGAAGAAAACCCCAAATAGTGTGACAAGTAGTCACATATGAGTGGAAAAACTTAACAATGCTTGTAAAAAAGTATATTTCTCTATTGTTTTGTGGACCACTTGGGCAGTCTACAAAATATAAGCATGAAACACGTATACAACATCTTTTCAAAATAACCTTTATAAATATTTAAAAATGCATAAGACTGCAAAGGATATCAATTATGTTTAAATAAAATTATGCATATGAATAGAAAACTAGGTGTGTATATTTATGCACATATAGATATATGGAAATATGGGTGTACATTATATATTATACCTATATAGTACAGCACAGCACAACATGGCATAGATAATATAGCATATTAATAATATGGCATAGCAGAGTACAATGTGACACAAAATAAGATTCTTTTGAATGGTTAATCAAAAAAATCTCTGTTTATCTTTATTTACTGATTTTCTTGTGTTCAATATTCTTATTCAATATTTTAGCTTTAGACATAAATTTTGGCAAAGTTTGTGGGTGAGATTATATTCAATGGACATGCAAATATTTTCTCAGTATCACATAACACAGGGATTTTTTGAGAGTATAAATTTGGAGATGAATTTCCTTAAAAACTTCCAAGATTTATTGCCACATATATTCTGTTTTTCTTAAGAACAGAAACATAAAATTTATACAGAGGACAGCAAAGGGGTTAAAATGTGCTTTTAAAAATTTAGTGATTTTTCTCTGTAAGATGTTTAATTTACTGTGTTTTCTTCATGTTGTACAACATTTGTAGTCATTTTTTCTCAAAATTTTATCCTCTACTTAACAGATTTGAGAAATCATTTTGCTACAAGCAAATTTTGGGTTGATTCTGAGCATTCAAAATGTCTGAAGGGTATATTTGAGAATCCCATCTAAATATGGGGGGATGATTATTCACAATTCAATTTTGACAGCTGTACTTATCGAGTCCTTTATATGTTTTTAGAGATTGCCCTGATTCACACTGAAAAGTCTTGTAAGCGTAATCATTCAACAGTTAAAGCAGTTTCATGGGCAAATTACTATTATGGATGCTTTTCTTTAATGGGAAGAAAACAAAGCAGTTTAAGGATGGACTAGTAATGTATTTGGAGAATACAATTAAGCTATATTCTGATGACAAATTGTCAAAAATTAAATGGGTCTTAGAAATCTTTCAGGGGGTGTAGCCAAGATGGCGGAATAGAAAGACACACATATGTTAGCTCCAAACCCACAGCCCATAAAACATCTGTAAAGAAGAACTATCAACAAATTCTGGAGCAGCAGAAACCACAGAAAAACCAAGTGGAAGAGATTTCTGTTCCAGAGAGCCCTGAAAACCTCTCGCAAAAGGTCCATCATGCCCTGGACCCGGAGCCGAGCCCACCCCTGCCTTGGCCACACAGCACCTGGAGGAGCAGAGTGAATTGAAGAGGATGGGATCATATCTTTAAAAAAATGAAATCAAGCAGTGAGAGAGAAATATATTGGGAGGAGAAAGGGAGAAATGTAATGGGACAAATTATCTCTCATAAAAGAGGCAAGCAAAAGACTTTTTAGTGGAGGGAAAAAGAGTGGAGGTGAGAGAAAAACATGAAGTTTAACCTCATCACATTCCACTAAAGGAAGGAATAAAATGCACACTCATTTTGGTATGAAAACCTATCTTACAATAGGGGAAAGTGGGGGATAAGAGGATAAGCAGAGTGGGGGGAATGATGGAAGGGAGGGCATGGGGAGGAGGGAGCCATTTGAGGTCAACACTCATGGGGAGGGACAGGATCAAAAGAGAGAATAGAAGTAATGTGGGACAGGATAGGATGGAGGGAAATATAGTTAGTCTTAGACAACATGACTATTGTGGAAGTCATTTGCAAAACTATACAGATATGGCCTATATTGAATTGCTTGCCTTCCAAAGGGAATGGGTGGGGAGGGAGGGATGAAGAGAAGTTGGAACTCAAAGTTTTAGGAACAACTGTTGAGTACTGTTCTTGCTACTAGGAAACAAGAAATACAGGTAAAGGGGTATAGAAAGTTATTTGGCCCTACAGGACAAAAGAGAAGATGGAGACAGGGGCAGAGAGAGATGATAGAAGAGAGGGCAAATTGGTGACAGGGGCAATTAGAATACTCAGTGTTTAGGGGTGGGGGAGGGGACAAAAGGGGAGAAAATTTGGAACCCAAAATTTTGTTAAAATGAATGTTAAAAGTTAAATAAAAATAAATAAATAAATAAAAAGAAATCTTTCAGTATAACTTGTTCACCTTAAAGAAATTAAGACTAGAGATCAAAGTGCCTTACCCAAGGTGATATAGTATGTAAGTGGTAAAACTGGAACTATCATTTAGAACTTCAGATTCTGTTTCAATATTAATTCTACCATGCCTCTACATTAATATGAATTTTATAACAAAACAGTTTCAACATACAATCTCATTCTGTCTAATTAAAATATGTTTGGCATGAGAACTTTTTGTCTCTTCATGCCTTGATGCTATATATTTAATTATTCCATATTACTAGGTTAATTGGGATATATGCCTCAGTGAAGTCAGCTACAGGAAGAAAAACAAATTCTGATTTTGAAAATTGTCATGTATTCCCACTAAAGAGAAATTATTCTGGTGGTTATAATTTCTACTGCACATTGAACCCCCGAATACTTAATTCACATCCTCCTATATTTGCAAAGGAGAGTAAAGTCTACTAGCAACTTTTATGTTATGAAAACAAATTTACATGACACTGAAAACATAGGAATTTCAATTTGGATGACTTGAGGTAGTTGCAGGAATAAACAGGCTTAGTGATTTCTTTGTGTGCTGAATTATTTGGAAGAATAAATTACTGCGTAATCAATATTTCCTTTTGCAAGCTAACTACTGAACCAGATACTGCCAAAATAATTTTGACAATAAGAACAAAATGATCACTTTGGGAAATATGTTGTCTGAGGACACTTGGGAACTATTTAGTACAGACTGAATTAGTGTACCATAATGTACTATAATGGTCCAAAATGATACTAATATCAGTGTGACAAAATCAGGGAGTAACATGGTTCTTGGAAGAATGAGTATCAATCAACACCAAAACTAGAAATCTTTTCTTTAACCCCAAAAGGCTGACATTTTTAGAGAATATTAGTGACAAATTAATGATATTTTAATTAATTAATTTAATTTAATTAATTAAATTAATTAATTAATTTAGTTAATGATATTTTAAAATATCATTACAGAGCAACAGCCAAGACAGTGGACTAAAGGCAGGAACTAATCTGATGTCTCCCCCAAATTCCACAAAACACATTTAAAGAATTATTCTAAACAAATTCTAAAAGATCAAAATCCACACAAAGATGGAGTTAAACAATTTTCAATCCCAATACAACTTAGAAGGAAAGGCATGTTGCACTATGGTGAGAGAGGAACATAGTTCAACTCAGGCCATACCAGCACAGACCAGTCTTAGCAAACAAGGAGCAAGATTCAGGGTGAATGAATCAGTGACAGAAGTGGCAGTTTCCAGACTTCTCAGCCCAGAGAAACCAAAGACAGTTTAGGTCAGCAGAAAAGGTCTGTCATATCACAGTGAGAGTGCAACACATCGAAGCTTAGGCCATGGCCACAGAGACTAGCAAATTAGGACGTGGGAGGCACTTAATCAGCAAGAGGCTTTGAGAGTATCTCTCAAACAATCCTCATCTCCCTCCCATCTTTTCCTCTACTATCATTTTGTACTTCTTCCTGTGATGTAATTTGCCATTTTCTGCTTCCTCCTTTTCACACCCCCTATTACAATCCCTTCTCATACTTACATCATATTTTTAATATGACATCATTTTCTTTATGTCCGTTTCCTCTATGTATATCCCTTTTATATTTCATAATAGCTACACAGTTCTCAAGATTAACAGGTACCATCTTCCCTTATAGGGAACTTGAACTCAAAATAAACAAGAAAGAGGTTAAGGAAGTAAATAAAACTCTAAATAAGGTATATATGATAGATCTTTGGAGAAAATTGAATGGGAACAGAAAGGAATATAGCTTTTCTCAGTGGTACATGGAACATTTCCAAAAATTGACCATGTACTACAACATAAAAATCTCACAATCCAGTGCAGAAAGGCACAGATAATCAATGCATCCTTCTCAGATGATAATGCAATAAAAATTATATGTAATAAAAGGCCGTGGAAAGACAAACCAAAAATCAATTGGAAACTAAATAACCTAATCCTAAAGAAGGAATGGGTTATAGAAGAAATCATAGAAAAAATCAACAACTTCATTCAAGAAAATGACAATAATGAGACAACATATCAAATCTTATGGGATACTGCAAAAGTAGTTCTTAAGGGAAGTTTTATATCTTTGAATGTCTACATAAATAAAATAGAGAAAGAGGAGATCAATGACTTGGGCATGCAGCAGAAAAAGCTAGAAAAAGAACAAATTGAAAATCCCCAAGTAAATACCAAATTAGAAATACTGAAAACCAAAGGAGAGATTAATAAAATTGAAATTAAGAAAACCATTGAATTAACAAATAAAACCAATAGTTGGTTTTATGAAAAAACTAATAAAATTGATAAACCTTTGGTCAATTTGATTAAAAAAAAAGAAAAAAGGAAATCAAATTACTAATATTAAAAATGAAAGGGGTGAACTCACCTCCAATGAGGAGCAAATTAAAACAATAATTAAAAGTTACTTGGCCCAACTTTATGCCCACAAATTCGATAATCTAAGAGAGACGGATGAATATTTTAAAAAATACAAATTGCTCAGATTAACAGAAGAGGAGGTTGAATACTTAAACAACCCCATCTCAGAAAAAGAAATTGAACAAGCCATCAATGAACTCCCTAGGAAAAAATCTCCAGGGCCAAATGGATTCACAAATGTATTCTATCAAACATTTAAAGAACAGTTAATTCCAATACTATATAGACTATTTTTGAAAATTGGGGAAGAAGGAGTTCTTCCAAATTCTTTCTATGATACAAATATGGTTTTGATACCCAAACCAAGAAGAGACAAAACAGAGAAAGAAAATTATAGACCAATTTCTCTAATGAATATAGATGCAAAAATTTTAAATAAGATTTTATTAAAATGAATACAGCATCTTATCATGAGATTAATACATTATGATCAGGTAGGATTCATACCAGGAATGCAGGGCTCGTTCAATATTAGGAAAACAATTAGAATTATTGATCATATCATCAACAAAACTAAGAAAAACCACATGATTATCTCAATAGATGTGGAAAAAGCTTTCGACAAAATACACCACCCATTCCTATTAAAAACACTAGAGAACATAGGAATAAAGGGAACTTTCCATAAAATAATAAGCAGTATCTACCTAAAACTTTCACCAAGCATTGTATGCAATGGGGATAAGCTAGATGCATTTCCAATAAGATCAGGGGTGAAACAAGGATGTCTAGTTTTTCTTCCACCTGTCTTAATTGATTTTCAACATCCTTCTTGAGCACTTTCATGCTCTGAGACCAGTGCATATATACTTTGGAGGTCTTGAATACAGAAACCTTGCCTTTCTTTTTTGTCTTCCTCTGATGATATTCCTTGTTCTTCCTTATGCAAAATTATGGAAGAAAATATCTGTTCACTAAGAAGTAACCTTTTATAGTCTATTTTCCCCCCTTTTTTGGGCATTTTTCCAGTCAATTATTTGACTTTTGAGTCCTTTGTCAAGTGGAGGGTATGCTCTATAGACTGGTATGTTCTCAGTTCCTCGAAGATGGCAAAAGTAAGGGAGAGAAGTTTTACTCCTCTCCTGGCCTGTTCTCTAGTCTGAAAGCAACCACAAGCTTTTCTGTACGGGATCCTCTCCAAGGCCTCCACCAGCTCCACCAGGCTAGTGAGCCTCCTCATCCCCGGGCTGCCACTCAGGGCTGAGACCTATATCTACAACTTACTTCCCCCAGGGTGTTTAGGCTGAGGGCTTCAAAACTGGACGTTCCTTTCTCAGCAACCACTGCTGCCCCGGGGCCAGGGTAAGATCACGTTTCCTTCTCACCCAGGTGAAAGAACTTTCTTACTAAACTTCAAAGCTGTCTTTGGCATTTGTGGGTTGAGAAATCTGGGAACAGCAGCTACTATCCCTGATTCTGTAACCTGAAGGCTATTCCAGTCCTGTCCCTGCCATATAGTGCAGCCAAGGCTGGGCTGCTCTCTGCTCTGAGTCAAGTGTAATAGATCTTTCCTGTCAGCCTCCTAAGCTCTCTGGGACTGAAAATTTCTTTCACTCTGTAGTTTTATGGCTTCTGTTGCTCTTGAATTTGTTTAGAGTCATTTTACGGACTATGGGGGAGATGTGCAGCAGGATAGTCTTTCTACTCCATCATCTTGGCTGTGCCCCAGTCACATCTAATTCCTTTTCAAGAAATATTATTTTTGTCGAATGAAGAAGAAATGAAGAAATGTCTTCCCTATCTAGCACTTTTCTATCCTTTCTGTCCTTCTTATTTAGAAAACAAGAAAACAAAACCTATGTTAAAGATATAAATTCAGGTAAAACTATTTCCCACATTGGCCATGTCCAAGCTATATCTCAGACTGCAGTATAAGTTCATCACCTCTCCTGGATATGAATAATATGTTTTATCATATGCCCTCTGTAATCATGGTTAATCATTGTGATGTCCAGAGAACCCAAGTGTTTTATGTCAGATTCATTTTCTCCCTTCTATATTTGCCTCCAAAATATTTTTATGGAAAACCTGAAAACTTTTCCCTTGCTACCTAGATGATGCTGCAGAATTCAAGGGAAAAATGATTTGGAATACTCTTATTTTTTTCTTATTTACATAGAAGTCCACCATAGAGCGTTTCACTTTTGATAAGGAAAAATATGTTATTAAAGTATAAGCAACCAGTAATTGACACTGTGTAGGTAGCTGTCCAATGCTATGACAGCAAATTATGACAAGACTATGCCTCTAAGGGAAAATTTATTAGGACATCTTTTTCAAAGAGAACATTCATGAAGTCTTCCTATGAAATACACCTGGTTGAATGTAAATTAGCTTTACTTTCTCTTTCTTTCTTAACCTCAAGCATTTAATTTAAGACTGATGCCTCTGATGCTATAGTTGAACTAAAGGAAAAAGTGTATAATTCTATGACTGTACATAGCACAATTCTATTGAGACAATGCTATGATCAACTTCATGAATGGTAGAATGTTTTACTTAATATGGAACTTTACGTGCATTTACATAGACTGTGCATACATTTCTTCATTTACTTTTAAAAACAGAATATTCTTTTCCTGATTAATATTATAGCTAGCATTTCCTATCTTTTAAGGAACATGATGAGGCAATAAGGTCTAACTGCTTTATATGCACCCGATGAGACACAACCTTTTCACTACTTAGACATTTGAGTCTCATGTCAAAAAAGGAACTGTAAGGAAAAAAATGCTTCTTTCATTTTTATTTTACTTGAGCGTGAGATTGTATATTTCCCTCCATTTAATCTCATCACATTAGTTTAATGGGCTACTCTATAAAAATCTTTTTGACCCTGACTGGTATCCATCTTTGTGCCATATGTAAATTTGATAAGCATGATATCTATGTCTTTACATAAGTTGTTGATGTTAAAAGTCATTATATGGAATAGTTTAGGTCTCTAGGGAAGAACACTAGAAATCCTCTTCATAGCTGACATGTACAAATAAAACTTTATGCCAGTGATATAGTAAGTTCAAATGTCAAACCTAGTAATTTCTCCTTATCTTTAATATAGCATAGCCTGAGTTTATTTTTTTGAAGTTAAACCTTGATGTAAGTGTACTATATCTTCAGCCTTAAAGTGATAGGTTTAGTTGTTGAATCAGAAAAAGAAAGAAATTTAGTTAGTCAATAATGTCGTACTTTCATAAAAGTAAAACTGGATGTTTGTGCCATTATTTCCCTTTTCTAGGTGACCACTAAAGAGATATGAAATTCCAATATTTAAATTTTATCATGAATTTTAGTTCATTTAATTGGGATATTGCTTTCTCTCCTTCTCAATAACCACTCAAATATATGTATATATGTGTGTGTATATATATGCATGTATATGTACAAATATATGTATACATATGTATATATGTGTATATGTATATATACACACACACATACATATTTCTGAAAATGTGTGTACTTTCTTTACCAGTTTTTTTCTGAATTTCTTCTTGACGATTTTACAAATATTATTTATAGAACAAGGTAATCTAGATCTTCCCATAAATATCTTCAATAAGCATCTAAAACAGGGGTTCTTAACCTGTTGTCTATGACTTTCTGTTTTACTATTTTGATAACTACATTAAAATATTCTTATTCATAGTTTTAAATATTTTGTTTTTAATGCTTTTAAAATATTCTGATAAAGATTTGCTACGTTTCACCAGACCATCAAAACTGCCCAGATACTCACATACACAAATATTAAGGACCTTTCATCTAGAAGAGCACCTGACTGAATACTCATAAGGAAATGTAAAGATAAACCACAGTAGATTATATTTTGAGCTTGAGATCTAAGGTCAGCTCAAATTTAACTGAACAGAGCAACAATTGTGGAACTCAAATGGGCTGTAAGATCTATTGCTTTGAAAGCAGGAAAAGGTTTTGAGTTCATTCTGTGGGTGCTGATCATTGTTAGAGTGTACATTTGATTGCACTGACACTAAATCTGTATCTTCAACTTTGTCCAGGGATAGCTAACCAGTGTTAAGGCAACGAGACTAGAAGTTAGGCTTCTGTCTCTTTGAACCAGAAGAAGTTTCCCACAAGCCAACATATAATGGGGCTACCAACTATTTATCGGAGCTCTTCATAGGTCAAAATATTGAGTTTTGTTACTGAGACCCTAAATGGAAACATACAGTCCAGAAGGGCAATAATCAGACCACATACTAGTGGACTTATGGCCAAATAAAGTTTCCCTGCCTGAGCTGTCTCTGCAATACATGATTAACACAGCACTCAGTACCTAAAGAATGCAGAAGCACAATTTCCAAAAATGAATATCAGGATCAAGTGATGCCTAGATATTCTTTTCAGAAATACACAGAGCCCAGCCTTAAGAAAAAAAGATTCCAAAGTACAGAAGTAATGCTTCAAAAATATATAAGCCAATCAACAAACAAACAAACAATGTCTTGCAAAGCGCAATTATGATGCCAGTGGTGTAGACTCAAAAATAATTCAAAACATCGAGAAGCAAAGCCTCAAAGGAAAAACTTAGAATTTCCATAAAAGTTAATTGGATCATCTATAGAAATGAAACATAACTTAGAAAAATAAGAGCTAAAACAATATTAGAAGTGAAATGAGAGTTGGGAATAATAAATGGAAAGGAAATGACAATTTTTAAGTAAACACTTTGAAGGAAGAATAACAGTTTTGCACAAAAGAATCATAACATAATAGAGAGAAAGCAAGATTTTTAGATTTATATTTTGCTTCTACTTTTCAATTTGTCCTCTTAATCTACCAGTAAAATGCCTGGCACATAATAAATAATAAATTCATATTGATGAACAAATTCTTGTTTTCAACAAGGATTTTTTTTGGCTCAAAATGGCTAAAATGCAAATTAAAACAAAATAACAGTCATCTTGCATTTAACTTTCAACTTCAATTCATTCATCAAGTTGCTATTTCTCTACTATTCTTATGGTACTATGCTATAATTATATAGTCATCTTTTGTTATTTGTACTTGCTTTTATTTTCTGTAAGTTGTATTAAGCTTATAGTAAATTTAAATTAGACTCTTTTAACAATACAATTTCTTTCTCATTTTTTAAGACTTATTTTGATGTTTATATTGGAGAATAATTTGGTAACTTCAAGGGACTCATACACCTACCATGCTGAATGGAGTAACTTTCTTAGAATTCAATTCAGTTATAAGACATGCTATGACCCTAACATTAAGCTGGAAATTTTTGTGAGAGAAAAAAGGAAAAAAATGTCAAAGAGTAACCATTAGAGCAGTTGATGAGGAAAACACAGGAACTCCCCAACGTCATGCCAGTATGAGTTTTGTCACCATGCCTGAGTCAGGGAATCTAAGTGAAGAGGAATAATAAGAGGGAGATCTATCAAATTCTCACTGTTGATAAAGCTTAATTCTAGAGTCAAAATGGAAACCCCATCTTCCAATTGAACTACTTCTGGTAAGGAAGAAGTTATCACTTCACTTTTACTTAATGTTTCACTTTGACCTTGAAAAAATGTATGAAAGGCCATCAGAGTTCTAGAAACTTCAATCTGTCCCTCTAAATACTCATTTTCACCTACTAGACATTTAAAAAATATTTTATTTTTGTCTAATAAAACCCAATCTGTTTAATATATTTTACAAAGGTTGTTCAACTTTTGTTTTCAGAGGACTAATGACATCATCGGTGATGTATTGAATTGTGTGTGAATTAGATTTTAATGAGGCAGAGTTTTGCAAAGTGTTCAGCCTCACCTTCTCTTCCTGAGTCATCAAAGGTCAATGGCAGCACAAGAGTCAGGATGATTGGTGATTGCCAGGATGCAGCAAAGGACTTTTGAGTCTCTGTTGCCTGCTTAAGCTCTAAGTGCTCGGGAAGTGTCTGCTACAGATGCCTTTAAGACCATGAAATAAATTGTCCTCATCTACCCGCCCTGTGAAGGAAAGTCTTCACATAATTAAAGTAGACATAGCTGTAATTCAATGACAGAGTTGAAGTCTTTTAGGTACCCTGAAATTCATTGAACCTTTATGCTGAGATGGCTTGTTTGGTTATAGTCAGTAGATACAGTTTGTTGGAGCCACATGTGAGAGATACCAAAGGAGAATGAGTATCTTTGAAAAGAACCCAGCAAGGCCTCATGCTGGAAGTGCTAAACTTCCTTAAATATCTCACACATAAATGAAAAATAAATAATGAGAATTTATTTTTCCAGAGATGATACGTGTTTTTGTTTAACAAATTGAACTGGTGCCTAAAACTGAGAAGTAGGAATTAGGGAGGGATTACCGGATTTTCATAAGCACAATACGTGCCCGCAAGGCAAAAGTGTTTGAAATATTGAATTCATTTACTTCAAATATATGAGCTTAGAAATATTACTTGGGTAGGGTGTGATTTAAGACCAACAGTTGCTTAGGGAGTCCTTTGGCAACTGGCTGGAGACCACTTTCAAAAGAAAATTTAGCATCTTTAGAGATTGAGAATAAGTAGGGACTCTGTGCAGGTAAAATAGTTTAGAAGGGAAATCTTCAACAAATCACATTTAGTTGTCATAATGGCATTACCATGCTGAGAGATGTTAAAAGAATCTGAACTTGCTCATGATTCCACAAGCATTTTAATTTTTAAAAAGATATAGCTACTCTGTACCATATCCCAGTTTATATTTCCATACAGCAAATCACAAGGATAGCTTTGACGTTATCTTTGCTTCACAACATGTAGCTCTCCTTGCTTATTGCCTAAACAGTCTAATTTTGAAAATATTGAAAGGTGCACTTTTATTAATACTAAATCCTTTCCAACATGTTGTTTCCTCAAAATTTCTAGATTTCTCAATTCACATTTTTCTTCTTCTTACACAGTACCTTCATTTTATGACAGGTATCCTGGTACATAAATCCAGTTAGTTACCTTCTACCTTTATCATTTTTAATCCAAAGATCCTTTGATTGTATTTATAAGATGCCAGGTATCTATCTTTTTGGGTACACTCCTTGGCAGGCTAACAGCTATTGTTTCCTAAACCATAGTCCATGATTCCTCTGATATCATTTTATTTGCAAGCTGTTTATTTACAAATCTGATTCTTATTTCCTTGCTTCTATTTAGCAGTGATTCAGATATTACCTGTTCTCCTACTGAAGCATTTGAGTTTCGTCCGTGGATTTGTTCTCCTTGGCAATGCCTTCTAACTGCCATATGGAAGTATCAAAATGTCTGCTTTATTTATTAGAAAAGGCTTCTGAAGCCTTTTGGCATTTGTAGAATATGCTAGAATTTTATTCTGATAACAAAGGCTTCATAAACTAAAGATCAATTCCATGTCACAATGGGCTGTCATGATTTCTGGAAGCCATTATGATTGAGTAAGCGATATATCACCATCCCTCTCCTGTTCCCATCCCCAAAGATCCATAAAGCAGTGCCCCAGAAAGGATCCCAGAATAGCAGCACCAACAGAAATGTGTCGTGAAATATGTTTTCATCCATGAGACATAGAGGATCATTAAATACAGTTCATATCACTCAAGTAAAAATTAAACCCAGTCCAAGAAAAGAGGTGTCCCACAAAGCCAGTTTTAGATTCTATCTCAACAAATGAAACAGGTGATCCAGAGCCCTAGAGATGTGGAACAGGCAAGTGACAACACTTGGACATCACCGTCTCCATGTGCCTTAAGACAACCAGTGGAATCAGCAGAATCCAGCTCAGAGAAATGTCACTCTGCAGGCATTGTCTCATGTAAGCAGGGGTCCTCCATCATCAGATGTCCTTGTGCTTTAGCACAGTCTATGGGAAGCACAGATAAACCTTACTTGGCCTCAGGTGAGTCCAAACAACAGCAGTAGGAACCTATCTCAGCATCTGGTAAGCTTCCAGACACCAACAACCTTTAGTTGCTGGCAGCTGAGGCCCTAGCACACAAAGCCAGTGACCAGGCCCCTGAACATCAGCAAAAGAAGTTTGGGACAGTGTCCTATGCACTCTACCAGGACAGCTCAACTTTGAAGGGCAAGAAGTAGGTAATCAAAATAAGCAAAAAGGAACATTGATCATAGACAGTTTTTATGGGTACAGGAAACGTCAAAACACAAATTCAGAAGATGAAAACCTTCTTAATATATCTACATCTAAAAACTCAAAGAGGGAGTAAAAGTTGGTCCCAAGCCTCAAAACATTCTAGGAGCAGCACAAAAAGGATTTTAAAAGTCAAATGAAAGAGGCGGAAGAAAAACTTGGAAAAGAAATTATGTATGCAAGAGAGAGTCAAAAACTTGGAAAAGGAAGGATAAAAATTGAATGTAGAATAAAGTGGTTATAAAAGTACAATTGGTCAAATGGAGAAGGAGGTAAAAAGTTGAATGTAGAAAACAATTCATTAAAAATTAGAATTGGTCAAGTGGAAGCTAATGAATTCATTAGATATCATGAATCATTCAAACAAAATAAAAAGAATGAAAAAATATAAGGAAATGTAAAAAACCTCATGGGAAAAACAACTAATCTATAAAACAGAAGCAGAAGAGATAATTTAAGAATTATTGGTCTACCTGAAAGACACAATAAAGAACAAATAAATAAAAATGACCCTGAACTGCATCTCTCAAGTAATTATCAGTGAAAACTGTCCAGACATCCTAGAACTAGAGGCCAAAATAGTCATCGAAAGAATACATCTCTAACCTCCTGAAAGAGTTAGCAAAATGAAAACTCCAAGGAATATCATCACCAAATTCCAAAATTATCAGGTCTAAGAGAAAATGCTGCAAACAGTCAGAAGGAAACAATTTAAATATTATGAAATCACAGTCAGGATTACACAAGACTTAGTAGCTTCTATGTTAAAAGATTGGAAAATGATATTACAGAAGGCAATGCAGCTTGTACTACAACCAAGAATCAACTATACAGAAAACTGAATATAATTTTTCAGGGGAAAAGATGGACGTTCACCGATATAGGGGACTTTCAATAATTCCTGATTTAAAAAAAAAAACAAAAACCTAAAGGGAAATTTGATCTTCAATTTTAAGACCCAAAGGAAGCATAAAATACTAAATAGGAAACAAAAAAAGATGTTATTCAATAAGGTTAAACTGTTTACATTCCTACGTTGGAAGATAATACTTGTAACTCTTGAGAACCGTATCTTTAATATGGCATTTTGAAGGGTATACATAGACATAAGATGTGAAAATATGTTGAGTTGGATGTGATGATTAAATAATTCATTAATTAAAGGGTGAAAAATGATTTTACTGGGAAAAGAGGAAAGGGGGAGACAGAATAGGCTAAATGGCCTCAAGGAAAGAGGCACGAAGTATTGTTCGAGCGAATGAAGGGAGGGGAGTGAGCATTGTTTGAAACTTATTCTCATTGAATTTGGCTAAAAGAAGGAATAACTTATATATTCATCTGGTGATAGAAACCTACAACATGCTATAGGCCATTAGGAAGGGAAAAAGGAAAGGAAAGGGAGGGTTGGATAGAAGTCGGGTAAGAAAGGATGGAAAAAGTAATAAAATTAAGGGAAAAGAACAGGGAAGGACTTGATAGAAGAGAGAGAAGATTAAGAGATAGTGGTCAAAAGAAAAATGCTGATGAGGAGAAAAGGAGTGACTAGAGAGATAAAAGTATAAGCAGAGGGGAAAATAGGATTAGTGCTCATAACTCTGAATGTGAATGGGATGAACTCTCCCATAAAATAGACGTGGAGAACAGAGTGATTTAAAACGAGAATCCAACAATATGTTGTTTACGAGAAACACATTTGAAACAGAGAAAGACATAGTGTAAAGATAAAAAGGGTACACCTGAATATATTATGAATCAGCTAAAATAAACAACAAAACATGGTTAGCAATCTTGATCTCAGATGAAGCAAAAATGAATCTTATTAGTAGAGATAAAGAAGGGAGCTACATAAGATTAGAAAGAACTATAAACAATGAAGCAATATCAATACTAAATATATATGCACAAAATTGTGGATATGGCATCTGAATATGTAAAGAAGAAGTTAAGGAAGTTACAAGAAGAAATAGACAGCAAAATCATACTAAAAAAGATGTTCCACCTCCTCTCAGAACTTGATAATTCTAACCAAAAATAAAGAAGAAATTAAGGAGATAAATAGAATTTTATTAAAGGTAGATATGTTAGAACTCCAGAGAAAATCAAATGGGGATAGAAAGGAGTTTACTATTTGCTCACTGTTACATGGCACCTACACTAAAATATATTATGGCATAAACACCTCACAATCTAACGCAGAATGTCAGAAATAGTAAATGAATCCCTTTTCATACCATAATGGAATTAAAAATTCCATGTGATAAAGGGCCATAGAAAGATAGACTAAAAATTAATTGGAAACTAAATAATGAAATTCTAAAGAATAAGTAGGTGATGAGACTCTGTGGATGAATTCCGGATCAGACAAGATGGCTGGGGCGCCCTGTAGGATTTTTAAGGAAATTCAGTGTTTTCTGGCAGAATCAGTTACTGGGACAAAAGCAGAACCAGATGAAAGTAGTGCACATTATTTTCACTTAATCATTGCAGACCCACAGGATTTCCCATTTGAGGGACCGACTTTCAAACTTGAACTACTTCAGTGCTGGAGCCATGATGGAAGAATCTAGATCACCACAAAACTCCTTCAAATACCTGTGAAAATGACTCTAAACAAATCCTAAAATAGCAGAAGCCACAAAATGACAGAGTGAAACAAATTTCCAACCCAAGGTATCCTGGAAAGTTGATAGAAAAGGGCTGTTGCATCAGTCTGAAAGAAGAGCACACTCTAGAATAATCTGCTCCAGCACAGGTCAGGGCCAGCAAAACTGGAACAGGTCACAGGGGACTGAATCCCGGGCAGCTGTGCTGGTTTCCAGACTTCTCAACACACAAATGCCAAAGACAACTTAAGAGGTTAGGAGGAAAGCTCTAGTGGACCTGGATGAGAGAGGAGCATGGTCAGAACTCAGCTGCAAGACAGTGGCTGCAGCAAGAGATGCAGTGGCTGCTTCAAAAGTTCTTATTCCACAGGCAGGAAGGAGATTGAGTGGCTAATCAGAGAGGGATTGCAGGTATATCTTTGCTGGAACAAAGGGAGAATTTTCTTGCTTTATCCATGCCTGGACATGGGTTGGTGCAGAGTGGTGGCCCTAGATGGTGGTCTTGGGGTGAGGAGGAGTACGGATATGAAAGAACTTGTGGCAACAGTGAAGAACTCTCTTCATAGTTCTAAGGAAGAAAATAGGTTTGTGGTCACTAAAGACCAGAGTACAGATCAGTACTCTGTACAGAGTACCATACCAGTACAGAGTACAGAAAAGGAGTCAACAACTCTCCCTTGATCATACATCCCTGGAAGAACTGAAAACTTATAGATCCCTAGAAATATCTCTGAAAACAGCTGCAAAAATCACCTGAAACATGGGACAGTACACCCCTCCACACTGAAAGCAGAGTTCTGCCTTAAGAAAGACAGTCAAAACCCCTACATCAAAAGCCTCCAAGAAAAATATTGATTAGTCTCATGCCATGGAAAAGATCAAAAAAAGATTTTGAAAATCAAATAAGATAAGTAGAGGAAAATTGGGAAGAGAAATGAGAGCGATGCAAAAAAAAAATTATGAAAACTTGCACAACATCATGCTAAGGGAGAATACCTTAAAAAGTAGACTAACCCAAATAGCAAAAGAGGTCCAAAATGTCAGTGAGGATAAGAATGTCTCAAAAAGCAGAATCAGTCAATTAAAAAATAAATGCCAAAAGCTCACTAAAGAAAATAATTTCTTAAAATTTAGAATGAACCAAAAGGAATCTAGTGATGGTATGTGAAATCAAGAAATTATAAAACAAAACCAAAAGAAGGAAAAAAAAATAAAGTAGCATGAAATATCCCATTGGAAAACCAACTGACCTGGTAAATAGATGCAGGGCACATAATTTTAAAATTATTGGACTACTTGAAAGCCATGACTAAAAAACAAAAAACAAAAACTATTCTGGACATCATCATTCAAGAAATTAGCAAGGAATACTGCCTAACATTCTAGAACTAGAGGGAAAAACAGAAATTAAAAGAATCCCCTGACTATCTCCTGAAAAAGATCCCCAAAATACAACTCCTATGAATATGGTATCCAAATTCCAGAGTTCCCAGTACAAAGAGAAAATATTGCAAACAACCAGAAAGAAACAATTCAAATATTTTGGAAACACAATCAGGATATCACAAGATTTAACAACTTCCCAATTGAGGCATGTGAAGGCTTATGATATGATGTCTCAGAGATTAAAAGAGCTAGAATTAAAACCCATAATCACTCTACAAAAGTGAGTATAATCCATCAGGAGGAAAATTGTATCTTCAATGAAACAGTGGACTTTCAAGCAATGTTGATGCAAAGAGCAAAGCTGAATATAAAATGTGACTTTTAAATACAAGACTGAAGAGAAGAATGAAAAGGACAGGAAAGAAACCATAAGAAATGTATTAAAGTTGAACTGCTTACATTCCTGCATGGAAAGACGGTATTTGTAACTCATAAGATCTTTCTCATTATTACTATAGTTGGAAGGAATGTGTGTGTGTACACACTATATATACACATACATGCATATATGTGTATGTGAAAGATGCATACACACATAGATAGTGGGCACAGTGAGTTGAACATGAAGGGATGATATCTAAAAAATCAAAATTAAGGATAGAGGAATATACTGAATATACAGGGAGAAGGAGAAATGAAGCTGTAGAATGGGGAAAATTATCTTACATAAATGAGACAAGAAAAAGCTTTTACAGTGCAGTGGAAGAGGGGGGAGGTGAGAGTGAATAAGTGAACCTTGCTCTCATTTAATTTAGCTCACAGAGGGATTTAAGTACACACTCAATTAGACATGGTAACCCATCTTACATCACAGGAAAGTAGAAGGGAAGATGATAAGGAGTGGGGGAATGATAGAAGAAAGGGCAAAGTCAAGGAGGAGTAAACAGGAAGAAACACTTTTGAGGAGGGACAGGGTCAGTGGACAGAACAGAATAAATGGGGAGTGGGATAGGGTGGATGGAAATATAGTTAGTCTTTCACAACATGACGGTTACAGAAGTGTTAGGCATGACTAAATATGTTTAACCAATCTTGAATGGTTGCCTTCTCAATGAGGGATAGTAGGGAGTGAGGAAGGGAGAAAATGTTCAACTTAAACTTTGAAAAACAAATGCTAAAATTGTTTTTACATGCAACTGTGCATATCAGTAAGAACCCCAGCATACACATTGGGCTGTGCTATCACAGGATGTTAGATCTGCACTCATAAAAGGAAAGACAACTTTTGAAGGGTTAAAAATCACTTTAATCAAGAACATGTGGCATTCCTTTAACCAAGTACATATATCATTCACCTAGTTCAGAAGAGTCAACACCCTGAACTTCAAAGAAAATATGGAGATATCAAAAATCAACAGACATGTCTTCCTCTGCCTGATCATAATTCAACAGACAGGTCCAACGGTCTGACCATATTTACCAGAGAGAGAAGCACAGATATCTTGATTTTCAAAGTTGAAGCGGGGCTCCTCACCACCTTTCCACAGTACTCAAATGGCCAAACATTTCCAATCAGTAAGCCCCAAAATAAAACCTCAACTCAGATTATTTATGTCTTTTTTAGAGCCAGAGGGCATCACATTCCCTGAGAGCCAGTGCCTCGTTAACAAAAGACATAGGCCTTCCCATGGATCTTCTGTAATCATACTCCCCTTAATGGGCAGGCACATTAATGGACGGGGAAGATCTTTATTCATATTAAAATAATTAACAGTACATATAATATCTCTGATTAAAGAAAGTCTTCTTTCTGTACTTTTCTCCTACTAAAAATTTTTCATTGATGAAGGCAAGATGCAATCAGAGGCACTTGATTATACTAAAAGAAAAATAGCAAAAGATCCTATTTTGCTTGCCATCACACTACATAATAAGATATACAGGTAAGGTCGTAAAGAAATATATGTTGTACTGCTGGAAAGTAGAAAGGAGGGGGATAAAAAGGGGGATAATAAAGGGGAGGGCAGATTGGGGGGAGAGGTAATCAGAATGCACAACATCTAGGGGCGGGGGGAGAGGAAAGATGAGGAGAAAATCTGGGACTCATAATCTTGTGGAAGTGAATGTTGATAACGAAAAATAAATTAATAAAAATTAATAAAATAACTTGAACTATTTATTCCAGAAGAATATCCAATGGCAACTCCTACATTTCATTTCATGGCCACAATTTATAGCCCTAATGTAGACAAACAGACAAAAAAAGGGAAGAATACTTTAGATATTTTGGGAGATAAATGGTCTCCAGTGTTGCAGATCTGAACAGTGCTGCTCTCAATTGAAGGATTGCCAAATCTTCCAAATTCAGGGAATCCAATAGCAAATGATGTAGCGGGACAGTGGAAGACCAAAGAAGCCCAAGCCATAGAAACAACCAGGGCATGGACTAGGTCATATGTCATGAATAACATTTAAATTCAATCTCAAAATTAAGTGTGCATCATTTCTCCTGTTCTGCTAAGAAGTCTTTATTTTTGTCTGCATTTAATGGACACAGTTTTAGAAGCTTTACAGAATAAAAACCTATCTCTAGTCCTTTGGTGATTAAAGACACATTAGGAAATGTCTGTGTTATTCTGCTTCACTGTTATAATGCATGAGTAGAGGCTAGAAGTATCATATGGATTGTTGCGAAATTGTTTAAAAGCAATGGTCCAGCTATGCTTTTATTCATTTTTCCCATCATGGTTTAAGTATCAGCACTGTAAATGAAAGCGGTTGTTGGATAGTTACAGTGGTGTGTCTTTTTGTTTTTCTGTCTAGTTTTGTGGACTCCTTTCCATTTTAAAAAGGGAAAGTACAGGTGATGTTAGTTGCATTGGTTAAAGCAGCTAAACAGTTATACTTTCAAATTAAACCTCTAGCAAATTTGCTTAGACCTTGTAGTTGGAAAAGTTTGGTCATTTGTACCCTGAGGCCACAAGATCCATATCCCTGTACTAGAGAATGAGATAATAAACACTTAACAGGAACATTTTTATTTACAAATAGAGATAATGATAATCAATATTTTGAAGCAAGAATATAAATGATTCAATACCTTCTTGGAAGGAAGTCTCATTTACAGTAACCCAGGAATCTAAATTTGGCTTCATTTTATTTAACACTTCTATTACTACTTAAATAAAGTCATAAACAGCATATTCATTAGATCTACTAAAGATGCAAAATAGGAAGGATAAATAATGCAGTGCATGATGGAGTCATGAAAATCCAAACTGGACAGAATTTTGAGCTGAGTTAATTATATTGATTTCAAAATGATGAAATCAATATTCTAACATCCTTCTGCACACCAACTATCCACACATATAGTCCCATGAAAGTTAGGCTGGATTTTTTTTTCCTTTTACTTGGTAGAAAGCATTAATCCAAACATGAGACTTATTTGGCTTAGTGAACTAAATACTTAGGCCATAGACATTACTTCTTGGTTATGTGAGTACAAATAAGTCACTTATATATCCAATTGCTTTCTGATGCTCAGTTAACAAATCAAGAGGAGTAATTAGGAATCAGGGGAGTTTTGCTTTGTTGATCTAGCATATGATGTTCTTAATGCATATCTTGTTGAATATCTTCCACCTAATTTTGCAAAGTACATCTTTTCTTAACTATTGGGTGACTTAATACTACCTCATTTTATTTCATCATTGAACCCAAACTACCACAGAACTAGCCTCACTCAGGCCAGGTTTCCTATAGTATTTAATAAAAAATCTTAGAATATATAAAAAACCACCATGACATTTACAGAATTTGAAGTTATACTAACACTGAAATTTCACAAAGGGATTATCTATCCAGATGGATATGTCTCTAAATGTATAATAACCCAGCAATATTAGTACTGAAATACTCTAAAGAGATCAAGGAAAAAGAAAAATGATTCACATGAACAAAAGCAATACTTCTAACAGTTCTTTTTGTAGTAATAAAGATCTAGAAAGTATGAGAGTACTCATCAATTGTGGAATGACTGAACAAATTATGATATATAGATATAATGGAATACTATTTTCATAAGAAATGAGGAAGGACAATATCAATAAACCTGGAAAGATCTGTATAAAGAAACTCATGGTGAATGCATACACGGTGTACAACTTATTTAACAAAAATGTGGAATAAAAAAATCAGTTCAGGAGGCAGAGCCAAGATGGTGGAGTAGAAAGATGCACATACACATAGCTCTGAACGCACAGCCCATAGAACATCTGTAAAAAGGAACTCACGGAGAATTCTGGAGCAACAGAGGCCACAGAACAGTGGAGCAAAGGAGATTTCTGTTCCAGACAGACCTGCAAACCCCTCCCAAAAGGCCCTTCGCGCCACAGACTGGGTGCCCCAGGACTGGAAGCCCAGCCCAGCCCTGCCACAGCAGCAGCACCGAGAGGAGCAGATCCGAGCAGGCTTCAGGGACAGAATCTCCAGCAGCCGCGCAGGTCCCTCCACCCACAGGTGACAGGGGTTGATGAGAAAGTCTCTTTGGCGGGTCGAGAGGGGAGTGGGGTGTCCCCATAACTCAGGCCCCCTCTGGAGGCAACAGCAGAAGCGGGAGCAGACCAGGGCTCCCCAAGCAGTCAGGAGCCCAGATCCATTGTTGAAGGTCTCTGCATAAAGCCCCTGAGGGAACTGAGCCCAAGAGGTGGCCCTGCCCCCACCTGAGCACTTGAACTTAATCTCACACTGAATAGCAGCCCCGCCCCTGCCAAAAGCCCTGAGGCTGGGGAGCTGCATTTGAGTCTCAGACCCCAAGCGCTGGCTAGGAGGAGCAGGAGGCGAGGTGGGTGTGAGGAGAATATTCAGAAGTCAAGTCACTGGCTGGGAAAATGCCCAGAAAAGGGAAAAGAAATAAGACTATAAAAGGTTACTTTCTTGGTGAACAGGCATTTCCTCCCTTCCTTTCTGATGAGGAAGAACAATGCTTACCATCAGGCAAAGACACAGAAGTCAAGGCTTCTGTATCCCAGCCCACTCAATGGGCTCAGGCCATGGAAGAGCTCAAAAAGAATTTTGAAAATCAAGTTAGAGAGGTGGAGGAAAAGCTGGGAAGAGCAATGAGAGACATACAGTCAAAGCATGAACAGCAGGTCAGCACCCTGCTAAAGGAGACCCAAAAAAGTGCTGAAGAAAATAATACCTTGAAAAATAGGCTAACTGAATTGTCAAAAGAGGTTCAAAAAGCCAATGAGGAGAAGAATGCTTTCAAAAGCAGAATTAGCCAAATGGAAAAGGAGGTTCAAAAGCTCACTGAAGAAAATAGTTCTTTCAAAATTAGAATGGAACAGATAGAGGCTAATGACTTTATGAGAAACCAAGAAATCACAGAACAAAGCCAGAAGAATGGAAAAATGGAAGATAATGTGAAATATCTCATTGGAAAAACAACTGACCTGGAAAATAGATCCAGGAGAGAAAATTTAAAAATTATGGGCCTACCTGAAAGCCATGATCAAAAAAAGAGCCTAGACATCATCTTTCATGAAATTATCAAGGAAAACTGCCCTGAGATTCTAGAACCAGAGGGCAAAATAAATATTCAAGGAATTCACAGAACACCGCCTGAAAGAGATCCAAAAAGAGAAAATCCTAGGAACATTGTGGCCAAATTCCAGTGTTCCCAGGTCAAGGAGAAAATATTGCAAGCAGCTAGAAAGAAACAATTCAAGTATTGTGGAAATACAATCAGGATAACAAAAGATCTAGCTCCCTCTACATTAAGGGATCAAAGGGCATGGAATAGGATATTCCAGAAGTCAAAGGAACTAGGACTAAAATCAAGAATCACCTACCCAGCAAAACTGAGTATAATAATTTAGGGGAAAAATTGGTCTTTCAATAAAATAGAGGACTTTCAAGCATTCTTGATGAAAAGACCAGAGCTGAAAAGAAAATTTGACTTTCAAACACAAGAATGAAGAGAAGCATGAAAAGGTGAACAGCAAAGAGAAGTCATAAGGGACTTTACAAAAGTTGAACTGTTTACATTGCTACATGGAAAGACAATATTTGTAACTCTTGAAACATTTCAGTATCTGGGTACTGGTTGGGATTAAACACACACACATGTACATATGCACACACACATAGAGACAGAGTGCACAGAGTGAATTGAAGAGGATGGGATCATATCTTAAAAAAAATGAAATCAAGCAGTGAGAGAGAAATATATTGGGAGGAGAAAGGGAGAAATGGAACGGGGCAAATTATCTCCCATAAAAGAGGCAAGCAAAAGACTTATTAGTGGAGGGATAAAGAGGGGAGGTGAGAGAAAAACATGAAGTTTAGTCTCATCACATTCCACTAAAGGAAGGAAGAAAAAGCACACTCATTTTGGTATGAAAACCTATCTTACAATACAGGAAAGTGGGGGATAAGGGAATAAGCAGGGTGGGGGGGGGGATGATGGAAGGGAGGGCCAGGGGAGGAGGGATCCATTTGAGGTGAACACTCATGGGGAGGGACAGGATCAAAAGAGAATAGAAGTAATGGGGGACAGGATAGGATGGAGGGAAATATAGTCTTATACAACACGACTATTATGGAAGTCATTTGCAAAACTACACAGATTTGGCCTATATTGAATTGCTTGCCTTCCAAATGGAAGGAGGGGGGAGGGAGGGAGGTAAAGAAGTTGGAACTCAAAATGTTAGTAACAACTGTCGAGTAATGTTCTTGCCACCAGGAAATAAGAGATACAGGTAAAGAGGAATAGAAAGTTATCTGGCCCTACAGGACAAAAGAGAAGATGGAGACAAGGACAGAGAGGGATGATAGAAGAGAGAGCTGATTGGTCATAGGGGCAATTAGATTGCTTGGTATTTGGGGGGGGGGGACAAAAGGGGAAAAAATTTGGAACCCAAAATTTTGTCAAAATGAATGTGAAAAGTTAAATAAATAAATTAATTTTAAAAAAATCAGTTCAGTAACCAACTATGATTCCAGTGCATTGTTGATGAAACATGCTACCCAGCTTCTGATTAAAAGATCAATAGACTCAGAGTACCAGTTGAAACAAGCATTAATGTACACATACATGCATGCATACATACATATATGTGTATAAACACATAAGTTTATACATATACTTTTATGTAATGTCTTCAATGCAGAAATTCATTCTGCATGACATTATATATGGTACATGGGCCTTGTTTTCTTTTTCTTAATTGTCTGGATGCAGAGAAAATAATGCTTTGTGGATTAAAAGAGTAAAATTTGATTAAAATACATCTGTTCCCTTTATCTGTCTGAAATATTCATATGTTTAAATAAATAAGCAAATAAATAATAAATTAATGAAGCTAGGGAAATCTTATGCTGATTGATAAAGTAATAGCTTGCAAAAATGAAGAGATAGTCATTTTTCAGTTTTTTTCAATGCGACACCTGAAGATACCCCAATGAAACACCAGAAGTATTGGTTTCCAGTCTGGGCAGAGAAGTTAACACACAGCAGTGAACAAGCTACAAATTCTTGGAAAGATTACCAGGATTGTAAAGAACACTGAATGCACATTGAGTGAAGCTCTTTTGAAACAAATAAGCAGCCTGAAGAGGTGAATGTTCAGAAAAGATCTGGCAATTGTCACTGTTTAAAGATCTGTCATGCTGAACATGGTTTATACCTGTTATATTGTTCTCAAAGACAGACTAGGAGGAATAGGTGGAAAATGAAATTTGGGTCAAAATTAATAGAAGGAGAAATGTAGTACATCTAACCCGAGAAAGTAAATTGATAGTTAGGGAAGTGGATCATATTCTTGGCACAAAGGCATCCTTGAATACTTCAGTTCTTTAAGAATCTATAATTTTCTTTCTGACCAAAATGAATCAGCTAACAATTGTTCTGTTAGTAGATTATAGTGAAAAAAGAAATAAATTTAGAGACGAAGACTTGTATTTCAATAATTAACTTTATCAGATAATAGAATTTACATCTTTGGAGCATAATGTTTCCTTTAATTAGATGTCTTCATGCAGTATGGTACATTCCTTGATGGGTGTAACAGAGACTCCTTTCAAATATAGATTGAATATAGACCTCCCTGCTGAGGTCTTTTATAATAATCCCACTCAGTGATTCTCCAGGTTCACAGACTAATGGAATTCTAGAATTGAAACACTCTTAAAAGTCTAAGCAATTCATTTCAGTGATGAGAAAAGTGAGACATAGAGTAGTTAAGTGTGATTTTGACTTTCTAACTCGAAACCTAGGGTTCTTTCCACCATAATTCACTTTTTCCCATCTCAAAATTTACATGATTCCAAATATCTGGGGAGGTTCACTTCTTTTGTTCTTACTAGTTATTTCTTATGATCCTTTCCTTACTCAATTTTTAACTCATCTTAAATAAGTAAAATCCTAAATACCCATCTCCCATCCAGACTAGAGAACACAAGAACTAAGTTAACACCATGCCATATATATTGGCAACTCAATATCAACTTGAAAACTCAGCCCTCAGGTTTGTCTCTATTCTTCCCTCATAAGATCCTAATTACCTACTTCACATTATTTGACTTAGGCAACAGACTCCATACTTGATTTAATGAGTTATCAATGTAACACCTGTTTTCTTTTTTCAGAAGAAGGCCTCTGCTACAGCTTATGGGTTTTCTTTTCTTCTGCAAAAGTCTTTAATTTTCTAAAACTTTAAGAAAAATAAAACAAAAGCATTATTTTCTTCAAAACCTAGTGACATATTTTCTTGTTATCTAACTGTGCCTCAATGATAGAGGAAGCCAAGTATTGTTATCTGTTGTAAAAAACTTACCCTTTACTTTCCTTTAGTTAAATGGTCATCTAGTTAATATATTCATTTCTCTAACTCATTATTGCCATTGATTTTACATTTTAAAGTAACTGAGGATTTTTTCCCTTTGACTATTCTTTGAATGCAACATTTTCAACACCTAAATAATATAATACCTCATATGTGCCTTTTTTTTCTTTACTATAATGATACAAGTGGTTCTCTTCTTTCATCTTCCCATTCTCTATATCTGGATTCAATTATTTTGCCTTTAGGCAAAGATCCACTCCATATCATGTGATCACTCTGACTCTTCAGCAAGCACTTATACAAGGTGTTTTCTGGTCAGTAATGATGTTGGTTATATTATTGTTTGATCAATTATGTTCTTTTCTTGTACCTTATGACTTAGCTCCTATTTCATGTGACAAATCTAGTAATCACTCCCTACCAAAACCAACATAAAGACCTGAGATTCATAACACATATGGTTAAGTGGCTCAAATAGACACTTTAAGAGATACAGAGACAGAGAGAGAGAGAAGAGAGAGAAATAGAAACTCATCGTCAAAGTCAGTTTATAACAGAATATTTGTCAGTTTGTCTATACTCCTATATATATTTCCCAACTCATGGATTTGTTGCCCCTGATTTTTCTATTGTCATTTGGACTAGTCTATTTCTTTCCTAAATGAATTTAGCATTGAATGCTTCCTTTCTTGGTTTTTGTTTAAATAAAATAATGTACTTGACTAGTGACAAGTTATTAATCCTCAATAGGCTATGTATCTCACAGTATTCATCTGGGCTCTAGCCACTCAAGCTAAATCACTATCAGTTATTCTATCAGGACATCTATATATTTCCAGATTATTTTGGTGTATCTTTTATTCTCCTTCAGGTATATCTTCTAATTGTTAGTAGTACCTCCCTTCATGTCCTTCCATTGTGTTTGTCTAGTCTCAGAGATCGATTATAGTCAATCTAATGTATCCTACCAGACTGAGCCCAGAATCCATACTCATAGAACAAAAATATCAGATTGTCCAAGGTTATTTCAGTCCCAAGATTCAGAAAAGAGTAGGTCAGTAACAGGACAAAAGAAAGAAACAGTGCAAAGCCAGAATTTTGAAACAATAGAGAACAAACTGCATTGGGAATCCACTTGACCTTAGTTTACATTTATATTTCAAAATTGTTTCATGGATTGTTGTGACCACATAATTCATTTTAGGACAATGTTATTTTTCAATTATTGAAGCCATTCAAATATATTTCTGCATGAAAATACTACACATGAGAATTTTATGTTCTCCAAAACATTTTTTAAAAATAGCTTGTGGTTAAATTAATGAAGTTATGACATAAAACTTTTTTTAAATAAAATTTCTTTGAAACAAGCATCATAAATACTTAGAAGCTTTACTAATTTTGAAAGGTGAACAGTAGATGAACAATATCTTAGAAACAATCTTTTTCTAAAAGTCTTTTTACTGAAATTGTAGGAGACACAAGAAAAATACAAGAAAGAAAATAGGGCATATATCTCATGTGAAAAGACTTTCTCATAAAATCTCTACATTTTAACTAGGTGTGAAATGCTATTAAAATAGCTCTGTTCACACTACTTCCATTTTCATCCTTACCAAATGTCAACTGAGAGATTTATCTGAAAGGCACATGGCTTAAAAATTCTCCCAAAAGTCAAAATGATTCAGGATTTTTCACTTCCAGTTTTAGAGTCAGTCTTTTTTCTTACTGTAGATGAACAAATGTTTCATACTTTTTCCCCCTTCAACATTCTTTTCTAAAAAACGAATCATAAGATTAAATGATTTTGTTTCTTTTAGAATTTCCAGGCTAGGCAAAGCAGGACAATTTGAATTCTTAAGTGACATACTATCTATTGATACACATGTCTGTTGATTACTTTTTGACCTAGCTTCCAGTTAAATTATTCATACTGTCTGAATGTTCAGAAGCTTCATTGAAGAATGTATAGAACACTTGATTTTCGGTTAAAAAGAATACGCCCAAGTTCTAATTGTGTCCTTATTAACTGTGTGTCTTGGTTAGATATTGAGTCTCTCTTGAATAGGTCTACGATAAAGCAAATAGTACCCATAACTTTATACTACTTCTGTAACTAGGCAAATACACACTGACTGGAAATGCAATGAGCTATAAATCCATCTTCACTATACTCCCATTTTTTGTATAACACACACACACACACACACACACACACACACACACACACACACACACACGTTATACCTGTTTTATCTCTACCAGGAGAGACTTCACAATAAGGACAAGCCAAAGATATACAATGACTCTATGTGTCAGATTTCCAGGATTGAATCTAATACTTGTTTCCCTAGAGTCCTAAGTGGATGCTTAGCCTTGAGTAAAATATGAATGACTGGAATTGTATTTAAGACCTGTCTTAACTCTCAGAGATAATTTAAAACACCAAAGAATTTCATTCCAGTGAGAACTGATTGAAACAAGAAGTTTGAGGTTTTTAAATGTTCAAATCTGCATTTTTGTTCTTTAAACGTCAGTCCCAAATGAGATTCCTAAAATGGCATATTTATTTTTAACTAACCACAAGAAAAAATTAAATAGATATAAATGCTTTGATTCAGTTGTTTTCTATATACAGAGGAAATATTTGCTATCCTTGATATCCTTAGCACTCATAAAGAACCAAAACTGAATCACTATGTCAGGAGCAAGATACATTTTGGCCAACTATGACAGATCAAAGCAACATATACTTTGAAAGCTCTAACTTGGGTCAGGCACAAACAGTACATGAAAATTTAGGAAGCAAATGACTCCAAATTTGCCTGTGTCGTGTTTCTTCTGAGCTACTGTAGATCTGCTTTGCTCACAGAGCATAGCACCTTCCTTGATGCAGGCATGGAATGATTGGAAGTCCTGTACCAGTGTCTCCCATGTATCACCATCTATTCCAAAATTCTACAGAAAGACCTTAAGACTCTCTTTGTATCACTTCTGTTGACCTCCATTTGAGCACTTACTTTGTGTGAGCTCTCCATTAAAATAGTTGTTTAGGCAAACCAAAGTTTGAAATTCAAACAACATGAACTGTCAATTCAGCAGTGCTCTCTGTATTAGGGTTTGAATCTTTGGCAGTTCAGCTCAAGTAAGACCTCAGTCTTCAATAACTTATCTTGACAAGCATCTTCAGAATTTTCCTAAGAAAATTCAAATGGAATTCATTCATTTTCCTGACAAAGAAGTGGCGTGAACTCTAAGATTCACAGATATACAACCAAGAAATTCACACAATGCTCTATAGACTTTTAAATTGGTAGGCACCCTAATACATCTTCTTTCTCAAACCTTCTCTTCAGAGACTCCAAAACACTGAGCTAGCCCTATAAATGCATGCATCAACTTCATCAACCATGGATACATCCCTCAAAAGCATACAGTTCTGGGGAGCAGAGTCAAGATGGCAGAATAAAAGCAGAGATTTTTTTGACCTCTTCCCCCAAACCCTTTCAAATACCTGGAAAATGACTCAAAATAACTCTAGAGCTACAGAACCCAAAAAAATGACAGAGTGAACAAATCTCCAGCCCAAGACAATCTGGAAGGTCTAGAGGAAGGACATATCACATTGGGCTGGGAGAAGAGCATATTCTTGCATGGGCCACACTGGAATAGACAGCACTGGAGCAGGGCTCAGGGAACAGAATCACTGGTAGTTGTGGCAATTTCCTGAATTCTCAATCCGCAAACACTGCACTTGAAAGTCAATGGAAACACTCTTTTTGATATGGTGGGGAAGCTACACCCAGTCAGGGTGGAGGCTGGACCCAGCTCCAAGGTGGGGGAGGAGGTAACTGCAGTGGTAGGGCCATCAGCAGTGGCAGCAGCAGTGGATGCTTCCAGAGCTCAGGGCCCACAGATGGTGGAGAATTGATATAAAACTCCTGAAGCCTGGGACAGTACACCCATTTCACAACAGTATAACCCCTCCCTCATTGGAAGCATAGCCCTACCTTGACAGAACTTTAAAGTGTCAACTATTTTATTGGGAAGATGAGCAGAAAGTGTAAAAACATCCAGACTATAGAATCTTATTTTGGGACAAAGAAGATCAAAACATACAACCAGAAAAAAACAACAGTCAAAGCTCCTACATCAAAAGCCTTCAAGTAAAATATGAATTGATCTTAGGCAATGGAAGATTTCAAAAGGGATTTTGAAAATCACCGAAGAGAAGTAAAGGAAAAGTTGGAAGAGAAAACAGAGTGGTGCAAGAAAATCCTGAAAAACGAGTCAACAGCTTACTAAAGAAGACCCAAAACAATACTGAAGAAAATAACACCTTAAAAAATAGACTGAGTCACAGGGCAAAATAGGTTCAAAAATCCAATGAGAAGAAGAATGCCTTAAACAGCAGAATTGGTCAGATAGAAAAGAAGGTCTAAAAACTCAATGAAGGTAATAAGTCTTCCAAATTTAGAATGGAACAATTGAAGTTAATGACTTTATGAGGAATCAAGAAAGTATGAAGCAGAACAAAAAGAATGAAAAAAAATAACAATGTGCAATACATCAATGGAAAAAGACTGACCTAGAAAATAGATCCAAGAGAGATAATATATAAATTATTGGATTACCTGAAAGTTGTAATAAAATAAAAGAACCTAGACATCATCTTTCAAGAAATTAGCAAGGAAAACTGCCCTGATATTCTAGAACCAGAGGGTAACAAAGGTATTGAAATAATGCACCAATCACCAGTAGAGAGAGATACTAAAAGGGAAATTCTTAAGAATATTGCAACCAAATTCCAGAGTTCTCAGGTCAAGGAGAAAATATCGAAAGCAATGAGAAAGAAACAATTCCAGTATTGTGTAAATGCAATAATTAAAACACAAGATCCAGCAGCTTTTATATTAAGGGACTGAAGGGCTTGAGGTATGATATTTTGAAGGTCAGAAAAGTTGATTAAAACCAAGAATCACCTGCCCAGCTAAATTTAAGATAATCCATAAGGGGGAAAATGGAATTTCAATGAATAAGAGGACTTCCAAGAATTCTTGATGAAAACACCAGAGCTGAATAGGAAATTTGACTTTCAAATATTAGAATCAAAAGAAGCATGGAAAGGTGAATAGGAAAGAGAAATCATAAAGAACACATTGAAACTGAACTGTTTATGTTCTTTCATCGCAAGATAGTATCTGTAACTCATGAGAGTTTTCTCAATATTGGGGTGTTTGGATAGATAGATAGATAGATAGATAGATAGATAGATAGATAGATAGATAGATAGATAGATAGATAGATGGTAGATAGATAGAGAAAGAGAGATGGTAAAGGATGAATTTAATATAAAGGAATTATATCTAAAATAAAATTAAGGGTTCAGTGCTGGGAGAAGGGTTAAGTGAGAGACGGAATGTGATAAATTTATCTCACGTAAAAGAAACAAGAAAAAAGTTTCACAATGGAGAGGAAGAGGTGGGAGGTGAGAGGAAATGAGTTAAACTTTTTCTCATAAGATTTGGTTTAAGGGGGAAATAACATACACACTTAATTGGGTATCTTTCCCTACAGGAAAGAAAGAGGGAAGGGAACAAGGGGGTGGGGATGATAGAAGAGTGGGTACATTGGGGGAGGGAGTATTCAGAAGAAAATCATTTGGGATGGTACAGGGACAAAGGAGAAAATCGAATGGGGATTAGGATAGGATGGAGGGAAATATAGTTAGTGTTTCACAACATGACTATTATGATAGTATTTTACATAATTCCCCATGTAAAAAACCTATGTTGAATTGCATGCTTTCCCAATGAAAGTGGATGGGTAGGGAAGAGGGGAGACAATTTGGAACCCAAAGTCTTAAAAACAAAACTTATAAATCGTTTTTACATGAAACTGAGAAGTAAGGTATATAGAAAGTAAGGTATGGAAATCCATATTTCCCTCTAAAAAAGTAAGGGGAAAGAGGGGTGATAGAAGGGAGTGAAGACTTAAGGAAGGGTTAATTATAATGAACGCAATATTGGGTGGGGAAAGGGGTTGAGGGGAGAGATAAGGAGAACATTTGGATTTCAAAATCTTGTCAAAATGAATTTTGAAAACTGAATACAAATTTTTTTTTTAAAGTACAGTATTTGGGCAGAGAAAAAATGATGTAGAAAAGACAGCAACTTGTCAGAGTTTTCCCACTCCTCCAAACACCATTAAATAATGCCAGAAAACAAATCCTAAAATGGCAGTATCAACAAAAAGACAGGATGGAAAAATATCCCAGTCAGAGATAACTTAGAAAGGCAGTAGGAATGATCTGTCACACCTGGGTGACAATGGAGCACAGTCCAGCACAGACTGAAGAAGCAAAAGCTCAGCACCAGGAAAAAAAAAAAAGAGCAAGCCTTGGGAATGACTGAATCAGCAGATGCTGCAGCTACTTCTGGAGCTCTCAGACCACCAATGATAAGGGAGTCAAACAACTTGTCAAAAGAAGATTACAGGGATATCTTTGCTATCACTGAGGCAGGACTATGTTGCTTTACCTGTATTTGCATCTGAGTGCCAGTGCTGGGTGGCAGTCATAGGGTGAGGAGGAGCACTAGCGCAACAGAGCTTCCTGTCACAGTGGCATAAGGACTCTTGTAACATTTCCAGGGCAGAAAGGAATGCTTGTGGTCCCTCACAGAGCAGAGCACATACCAGAAGAGTGGCAGACACAGCTCTCTTTTGATCATACCACTTTGGAATGTCTCAGAAAACAACTGCAAAAAAACTATGAAGCTTGGGAGAGTGCACCCTCCACCACAGAAGTAGAGCCTTACTGTATCAAAGAATTAAAAGCCAACTGACAACTACAGAATTGAGCAAATAACAGAAAACAAAACAATAATTCATGCCATAGAAGGTTATTATGGTGACAAGAAAGATCAAAACAGAAACACAGGAGATGATAACAGTATCAAAGCTCCTGCATCCAAAGCCTCCATGAAAAATACAAATTGGCCTTAGCCAATCCAAAAAGGATTTGAAAGTCAAGTAAGAGAGGGAGAAGAAAAGTTGGGAAGGGAAGTAAGAGTGATGCAAGAGAATAATGAAAAATGAGTCAAGAGGCTGATAAGGAAGACACAAAAAATACTGAAAGAAAAGACCTTAAAAACATGCTATGGATACTGTAATGAAAAAGGAAATAGGGGGAGGAGCCAAGATGGCAGAGTAGAAAGACATACATATGCTAGCTCCTAACCCACAGCCCATAAAATACCTGTAAAGAAGAACTCCCAACAAATTCTGGAGCAGCAGAAGCCACAGAACAATGGAGTGGAGGAGATTTCTGTTCCATAGACACCTGAAAAAAACAACGTCAAAGGTCTGTCACACACCTGACCTGGAGCAGAGCCCAGCCCTGCCTTGCTCTCGAGGCACCAAAGGGAGCAGATCCTAGCAGGTTTCAGAGAAAGAATCTCCAGGAGTCGCACAGGTCCCTCCACCCACAAGCACCAAAAGAGAGTGAGAGGGTCTTTTCAGGTTGCCAAGAGGGGACTGGGTGTCCCCATTACTCAGGCCCCTTCTGGAGTCAGCAGAGGAGGCAGCACGAGACAAGGGCTCCCAAAGCAGGCAGGAGCTCAGATCCGTTGTTGAAGGGTTCCCCATAAATGCCTGGAGGGAACTGAGCCCCATGTGGTGGCCCTGCCCCCACCTGAGCAGCTGAACTTAATCTCACACTGAATAGCAGCCCCGCCCCCACCAATAGACCTGAGGCTGGGAAGCAGCATTTGAATCTCATCCCCTAAGATAGGTAAGTGGAACTGGAGGCAAGGTGGGTGTGGAGAGGAAACTCAGAAGTCAAGTAACTGCCTGGGAAAATGCCCAGAAAAGAGGGGTAAAAAATAAGACCATAGAAGGTTACTTTCTTGGGAACAGGTGTCTCCTCCCATCCCATCAGATGAGGAATAACAAGGCATACTGTCACAGAAAGTCAAAGTCCCTCCCTCCAAAGGGGACTTAAACTTGACTCAGGAAATAGAAGACCTTAAAAAAAAAAGTTAGCAGCTTACTAAAGGAGAAAAACAAAAAGCTGAGGAAAATAGCAGCTTTAAAAAGAGGCTAAGTCAATTGGAAAAAGAGGTCCAAAAAGCCAACGAGGAGAAGGAGTTTTTAAAAAGCAGAATTAGCCAAATGGATGAGAAGGTTCAAAAGCTCACTGAACAAAATAATTCCTTGAAAGAGACAATTGAATCCAAGGAAAAGAATGACTATGAGTTAAACCAAGAAGTTAGTAAACAAAACAAAAATTTAAAAAAAATTAACGATGATGTGAAAGAACTCATTGGAAAAACAACTGATCTGGAAAATAGATCCAGGAGAAATAATTTTAAAATTATTGGACTACTTGAAAGCCAGGAACAAAAAAAGAGCGTAGACACTATCTTCCATGAAATTATCAAGGAAAACTGCCCTGATGTTATAGAATCAGAGGGCAAAATGGATATTGAGAAAATTCATCTCTTACCCTCTGAAAGAAACCTGAATAGAGAAACTCCTAGGAATATTGTGGCCAAATTTCAGAGTTCCCAGATCAAGGAGAAAATACCGTAGGCAGGTAGAAAGAAACAATTTGAGTACTGTGGAAATACAATCAGGACAACACAGGATCTCTCAGCTTCAACATTAAGCAATCGAAGGGCTTGCAGTGGGATATTTCAGAAGTCAAAGGAACTGGGAATGAAGCCAAGAATCACCTACCCAGCATATCTGAATATAATACTTCAAGGGAAAAAATGGACATTCAGTGATAGAGACAAATTTGAAGATTTCCTGTTGAAGAAAAGACCAGACCTGTATTTAAAACTTTGACTTCCCAAGACAAGAATCAAGAGAAGCATAAAAAAGTAAACAGGGGAAAAAAAAGAAAAATCATAAAAGACTCTCTAAAGCTGAACTGTTTACATTACTACATGGAAAGAAAATATTTTTAACTCTTGAATCTTTTCTCAGTATTTGGGTAGTTGGAGAGATTGTACATACACACACACATACACATAGATAGAGAGTACAGGGTGTGTTATATAAGAAGGTATGATACCCACACACACACACACATACACACACACACAGAAATAAATAAATAAATGAATAACATAAAATAAAAATTATGGGGTAAAGAAGGAAAATACCAGGAAGAGAAAGGGAATAATGAAATGGGGCAGGCTATAACTCCTAAAAAAGATAAGAAAAATCTTATTCAATAGAGAACATAAGGGAGAAAGGGGGGGTGAAATAAAACTATGTTCCCCACATGTGGCTGAAGGAAGGAATAACATGCTCACTAAGTTTGATATGAAATTTTATATCACACCACAGGAAAGCAGGAGAGGAGGCAACAAGTGGAGGGAAGGGAATGTTAGAAGGGAGGGCAAATGGGAGAAGGGTGTCACTTATAAACCCTTTCCAGAAGGGACAAGGTCAAGTGTAGGGCGAAGAAATAAGGGGGACAGGGTAGGTCAGAGGGCAACATAATTAGTATTGCACAACATGATTACTATGGAAGTCTTTTGCAAAACAACACATGTTTGGTCGGTATTGAATTGTTTTCCTTCTTAGTGGGGCTGGGAAGGGAGGAAGGGAGGGAGAGAAGTTGGAATTCAAAGTAGTAGAAACAAATGTTGAGAATTTTTACTGCATATAATCGGGAAATAAGAATCACAGGGATAGGGGTATGGAAATTTATCTTGCCCTGCCAGAAAAGAGAGAAGATAGGGATAGGACAGGGGTGGGGTGTGATGGAAGGGAAAGTACATTGAGGGAAGGAGCAACCAGAATGCAAGGTATTAGGAAGTGGAGGGAGGGTGGTGACGGGGAGAAAAATTGGTCATGTTACAAAGTGAGGTAAAAACAATTAGTATCAAAACAATAGACTGAATTAATTACTGAGAATAAATCAATGTCATCTTTAGTTTGGAGAAAAGAATTTCAGTCTAACTTTCCAAGAGGAAGGTAACTTCTGATAAAATTTGACATTGATGGAAAAGTCAAGGTTTTAATGGTAAATTTGATATCAGGATTACCTTTTAATCAGGAAATAGAACATGTATAGAAAGACATATAAGCCACTTAAGACTTGACTAAAATATGTTCCTTAGCCAAAGTGAAACTATAATCATATTTTAAACCTGGTTATAGGAACTTGCCATTTTTAGATGCTATGGGACTACTAAGTGACTGTTCTTCTTAGTCTAACTCGAGGTATGGGAAGCAAGAAAGGTGATCTGAGCCTCCATTACATGATGCCAGTATGCTCATGAGATGCTGGTATGAACTGCATCAGTGATCTCAAGGGAAGAGTGGGAGAGCAGCTGTTCAGAATGGGCTGAGGTGGGATTCACCTGACTCAGTTTCCCCACTGACACCTGGCAAATTTCAAGCCTGACTGAATGCAAGTAGACAAACTGCTCCTGTCTGGAATAGACATGAAGTTGAGGAGATATTATTTCCCTGCAATGTCCCTACCCTTGGTGGCAATTTCCTGTAGTCAAAAGGTTTGCAAGCTTAATACTAGATCTATTCAATTATACATTATGGGTAGAGGAATATCCGAGTCTGTCTAAAATTAAGCTATTAGGCAGTGCACTTTAGACCAACAACATTAAGTTAGGGTCCTTTTATTCTTAGTAGTACTGTGGAGACACTTAGATCAAGACATTGTGAAGTTAGCAACATAAATATTATTTGTGTCTCAGTTGGCTTATGTTTTAAAAAAAAAATTCTTTTGTGATACATTGTGCATGCTTTACAAATATGTATCACCTGACCAGAAGTTTGAATTGCTTGATCTATTATAAACTGTGTTAAAAATAAATTTTAAAAAAAAAACATGCTATGGCAAATGATAAAAGAAGTACAAAAAGCCAATAAGGAGAAGAAAGAGTTACAAAAGAAGAACTGGCAAAGTGGAAAAGGAAATACAAAACCACAAAGAAGAAAATAACTGCTTAAAAATTAGAATTGATCAAATAAGACCTATTGATTTTTTGGGAAATCATGAAACAATAAAATTAAACAAAAAGGATAAAAAAAGAAGAAAATGTGAAATATTTCACATGAAAAATGACTGACCTGGAAAACAGATTCAAAAGAGAAAAGTTAAAAATACTTCGATTCTCAAAAAGGCACAATCAAAAAAAAAAAGTAAGACCGTAGACATTATGTCTCAAGAAATTATCAAGGAAAACTGCCCTGAGATTCAGGCATCAGAGGGTAAAAAAGAAATTGGTAGAATCCACCAATCACCTACTGAAGGAGATCACAAAAAGAAAACTCACAGGAATATTATGGCCAAATTCCAGAGCTCCCAGGTCATGGCGAAAAGATTTCAAGCAGCCGGAAAAAAATCAATTTAAATATCATGGAGTTACACTGAGAATAAAATATGTTTCTACATTAAATTGTTAGAAAGCTTGGAATATGATATCACGAAACACAAAAGAGCCAAGATTACAACGAAGAATTAACTAAGCAGAAAAACTGATAATAATCCATCAGGGAAAAAGATGATATTCAGTGAAATAGAGGATTTTCAAGCATTGCTGATGAAAAGAGCAGAGGTGAATAGAAAATTTAATTTTCAAATACAAATCTCAAGAGAAACATAAAAAAGGTAAATAGAATAGAGAAATCATGATGTACTTACTGAAGCTGAACTGTTTATATGGTCACATGGGAAAATGATACTTGTAACTATTTAGAACTTTACCATTATTAGGGAAGTTAGGAATATATATATAAATATGTGTATGTATATATATATATATTATATATGCATATATATTGTATATACATACATACAGAGACAGACAGAGAAGGACAAAGAGAAAGAGAGAGAGAGAGAGAAAGAGAAAGAGAGAGAGAGCGCAAAAGGGTGAGTTGAGTATGAAGGGATGATATCTAAAACAACAAAATTAAGGAGTTAGAGAAGACTGTACTGGGGAAAAAGGAAAGAGAGAGCTAGTGTGGTGTAAATTATCTAACATAAAGAGGCAAGACATAGGGGAAAGAAAACATTAAAGCCATCTATCATGAAACATTCATCTGAAATGGCCTATTTTTACAATGTTTAAATGTGATCTGATAATTAGGATTGATTGAAGAAAGGGGAGTATTAATCTGGAATGTCACCTGTTGCACTGACTTAGGAGGATAACTTATTTTTAACTAAAACTGAGAGTTTTCTAAGCATTTCTCTGAAATGAATCTTCCAATAATTTCTATAACCAATTGTATTAGTTGCTACTGAAATTATTAAGAGCTTCAGATTTGGCACTTTTGAATAAAAATTACATTATTTATGACCTTTTAGGAGGTAGAAAATATTTTGAGTGAATAAATACCATTCTGAATGTTGGTTCAAAAAAAGAGGCAAGGGAAACCCTTTATAATGGAGGGGAATAAAGAGGAGGTGAAGCGGAGTGAGTGAACCTTACTCTCATCAGAATTATCTCAAAGATAGAGTAACCTACACTCAATTGGGTATAGAAATTTATCTTGCCCTAGAGGAAAGTAGGAGTGAAAGGGGATAAGAACAACTGGGGTGGAGGGTCACAGAAGGGAGGGCAGATTAGTAGAGAGGATAATCAAGGGATAACAGTATGTAGGGAAATGCAGTTAGCCACAATTATCTGTGAAAAGAAAATGAAGCAAGTCTCTGATAAAGCCCTCATTTTTCAAACATGAAGAAAACTCAGTCAAATTTATGAAATAAAATAAGATCCATTCCCCAAGCGATAAATGATCAAAAGACACTAACAATGTGGAGATGAAGAATTTAAAATTATCTATAGCCAGGTGGGAAAATATTTGATCTCACTATTGATTGGAGAAACACACACACACACACACACACACACACACAAATTCTGAGGTACTACCTCTTACCTAATAGGTTGGTTAATAGGAAAGAAAAGGAAAATGACCAACGTTGGAGGAGATGTGGGGAAAACAAGACATTAATGTACTCTTGTTTGAGTTGTGAATTGATTCACATTCTGCAGAAGAATTTGGACCTATTCCCAAAGGACTATAAATCCATGCATACCATTTGACCTAACAATGCAGTTTGTGATACAGTAAGTCTGGATCCCAAAGGAGATAAAACAATGAAAAATATCAAAAAGGACATATATGTACAAAAATATTTGTGGTAGCTGTTTTATGGTGGCAAAGAACTGGAAATTAAGGGGATATCCATCAGTTAATGAGTGGGTGAACAAATTGTGGTATGTGATTATCATGGAATACTACTGTGGTATAAGAAATGATGAGCAGAATGTTCTCACAAAAACATGGAAATACATATAAGCTAAGGCAAAGTGAAAAGTATTGTGTAGAAAATAAGAACAATATTGTAAAATGATCAACCGCAAATGACTTAGCCATTCTCAGTAATACAATGATCCAAGACAACTCCAAAGGACTTATGTTGAAAAAGAATGTTATCCTTCCCCAGAGAAATAACTGATGATGTCTGAATACAGATTCGTAAACACTTGTTTTTACTTTATTTTTCTTGAGGGTTTTTTTGGAAAGAAGTTACATGTTGTTTTTTTTCTCACAACATGACTAATATGGAAATGTTTTACATGACTACACATGCATAATTTATATTGAATTTCTTGGCTTCTCAATGAAGGAGGGAAAGGAGGGAAAAGGGGAGAGAATTTTGAACTCAAAGTTTTGAAAAAGATGTTAAAAATTATTTTTTCATGTAACTAGGGAAAATAAAATACTAAACTTTTTTTTTTTTTTACGAAGTATGTGGTTAGAGTAAGCAAACTTATTGACAGCATTCAAAATGTCTTTTTTCATGATGATTCATCCATAGAAGGTGGAAAACCTGTTTTCTTGGTGTTGTCAGGCTGAAATTAACAAAAGTTGCAGATATTCAGAAGCTGCGTTGAGTATACAATCATCTGTGAACAAAAAAATTGCACACCAACATTCCCTCCTCTTTGGTCTTGGCTTGTATCTTTTACAAGTTAAATATTTTGTCATCAAGACGTTTGTTCACGTTGAAGTCATTTTTGCACTCATTAACAGCATCTGATAACACTGCTGAAAACATAATGTTAAAAAGCATGGGAGCAATCATACAGCCATGCTTCATTCCACTGGAAACTAGAGAAGTGTGAGAGCACTGACGATTAGTTAGAACCTGTAGAAACATGCTGTCATATATTATAGTACAGTAAAGATGAACTTCTCTGCACTACTCTATTTTGCCATGATTTCCACAAGCATTCTGACCAAAAGGATGAAAGGCCTTGGTCAGATCAATTAATGTTGCGTCCAGACCTCTGTTCTGCTCCTGGCAGTTCTCCTAGAGTTCTCAGGTAGCAGTCTATGGACCATTTCTTGCAACTTTCTGAAGTCACGGTGGCTCTTGGATAGATGACCATATTCCAGATCAAGGATTGCCTATTAAAGAAGACTGTGGCAAGAATCTTGGTAGCAGTGGCTTAGCGGGAACACAAAAGTCAGTGTTAGTGATGAGAAAGTCATAACATGCACAAATCTTCAATTGAAAATGAACATCAATGTTTCTATTTCTGAATCCTTTCTTCCTAAGAACGCCTCTGTCTTGTCGTCTATGCCTATTCGGGCATTAAAGTCACTCAGAATTACAAACTCATCCTCTTTTGGCACATTAATGATGAGGGTGTCCAGGTTTCATAAAATTTTTATTTCTCCTTATCAGGGTTTGTCATGGTTGAAGCACATGAACAGATGAAGGTGGAATGACCCCTTCCAGAAAGTGGCATTTGTAGTATTATGAGCCTGCCATCCACTCCTTTTGGGAGGCACACAAGCTTGTTAAATAAATTTAATTGGATTGTGAGAGCAACGCCAGCTTCATGGTGCCACTCAGCGTCTCTACTGCTCTAGAACAAAAATGTGTATATAGATCTGACCAGTAAGCTGTGCTTCATTTGTCATCCTGGTTTCATTCAAGGTTATTATGTCGATGCAATATCTGCTGAATTCTCTCCCAAGAAAAGCTGTTTGTCTTGGATTTTATACCTTCAGTAAGCATGCATACATGCCATGAAAAAATTGGGCAGAATCATCTTTGCAAAGTATGTGTGCTTGTGTGTGTATTTCAGGCACAGGTTAGTATGCACAACAGCTGAAGTAAGCAGGCCACGGTTAAGTTAGGTGATGCAAGAAATTTTTAATACCTTCTTTTTATCCCCTTCCTCATGCCAGGAGATAAGTGGTGGGACCCTTAGAAAAGGTTGCTCAGACATTAAGGAGAGTGCTGAATTACATTGCTATTTCACTCTGGTGATAAGACAATGTTGTATTCAGGACCACCTGTGTTCAGGATTGACTACAGCTCCCAGAGTATCCAAATCTACTGATTCATCATTTGGACCACTGTCACAGGAATCTAAGTTAGGTAAAAATAGTAAAATTTTATGGGCACTTTCTTTTGATTCATGCATAAATTGGACTTAAGTGAGGCAGAGTTGTGTGAATTCTGCAGCCTCACCCTCTCTTTCACAGTGCTCAGAGTCCAATGGCAAGGCAAAAGCCAAAACAACTGGCCGTAGTTCAGAATGCAGTGGATGATGTTGGCAATGTCAATACATGACCAAGTTCTAAATGCTGCACAGTATCTTTTCTGCCACCTTCTTGAAGGTTGGAAGAAATTCTTCAAAAACACCCATTCTACCTGGGATGTATTTACATGCTTGAAGTAGACACCTCAGTCATTCACTAAGAGGTTTGCAGACCCTCTGTTTCTCTTAACTTGTTTTAGTCCATTTGCTGACACAGTTTTTCAGGCTGTGGCCACTATGCATGTTGCATTTCTGGAGTCACAGATGAGAGTTGGGTGGCAGGTGGACAGCAAAGGTGAAAAGCAGCACTGACAAAGGTCATGGCAGCCTTCACACCAGAAGTGTTAGTCTTCCCTGAACACCTGTCACCACCAAATATCTATTACATAAAACTGATGATCCCCCAAAGGGTGTAGGAAGTTTAAAATGGGTAAGAAAAAAATAATCCTTTTCATTGTCCATGATAATCACATTGCCTAGCTTAAGGGGCTGCGGTTAATCTTTAAATCTTGCTTTAAACTAGAGAAAGTTGGGCAAAAAGTAGCTTGTCTTTAGGGCAATTAATTAGTACTGTTCATTGGCAGAAGGGATGATTTGTGTTTCTTAAGGATAATATGATACATTCAGCTGCATTTTCTGAATGCAAATACCATTGCCTACTGTTCAATGTATTTACTCCCTCAGATCATCACAGGACATATAAATCCGTGAACTAAATTGATTTTAGAGTAATCCAAATTACTATGCAAGTAGTGTGGACAGAATAAAAATTTTGGTATGTTGTCAATAATACTGTAATTTTACTGGCATTTCGGAGACCAGGTTTCAATTTTTTTTCAATCTGGTATGAATTAGAACAATCACATTTACTTAATATTGTTTTTCCCACACTCAGAGCCCCATATCTTTGTAATGTGCTCAGAAATATTCATGTTGAAATGTAATTGATTAGTTTACTAATTAAAGAATATACACATAAAAGAGGTAACTTTATACCAAAATAATTGTTCAAGATTAAAAAAATAAAAATTAAAGTCGAAATCTTCACTCCTTGTTAGTTGTAAGTCCTAGTTATATTGTGTATGTGTTTATCCGTCGTTGCTGAAGAAGACTATGCTATCAGAGAAGTCATGTCATTATTTATTCAATATTAAATACACTTGACTATTATTATAGTTTGGGTACGTTTGAAATATGAATTTTAGTATAATTTACTTGTTTTAAAATTAATAGCACAAAACCTACTTTCTGCTAGATCCTAAAATTTTATATTTCCTGTATATGTGTTCTAGATCATTCCGTAGAAAACACCAAGAGAACTTTCCCAATGCCAAAGTATTGTTGAACAAACACTATGATTGTAGGAGGCGATTTAATGGTCTAGATGGTTTGTATCAAGAGAACAATTTTGCTGCAACTGTTCTTCATGGTAAGACAATAATTTGTACATAAAATATTTTTAAAGGGTACTGCCGGGAAGATATAATGGGACTCATTATCAAGGTCAAACTCATTGTGAACACCTCTAATTTTGATAAAATAGGGTACAAGAAGGAAAGAACTGCATAGTACAGTCAAATAAGAGAATGTGCAAGATTTTAATAAAAGGTAATGATGGTAATGGGAGTTAAAAATCTTCCTTGCCCATTGATAGGCCTCAAGTGGGGCAGTTGAGGGAGGAGATTTGTTTTGTGTGAAACTCCACACCTTTTGCTGATTAATAATGAGGCATTAGGTCACAAAGGATCATGTCCTCCAGCTTTGAAAAGAGCATATATGTACTCTGAGGTGAAGTTTTCCTTCCAGCTTAGTTTTTGGAAGAAGTTTCATGTGCCAGATAAGACTCTGGTCAGTTCTTTTAAGAAGCCCCTGAGCTTTGAAAATTCAGATGTTGGTGCCTCTCTCTCTAGTAATTATGTATGTATTGCTTATGATCAGAAGTTGGGAGCCCTTTCTGTTGGTCCTGTTCATATTTTCTCTGTTGGTATGTGTAATTAAAGTAAGATTGTTTATTGCTCTTAAAGTTGCTTTCCTTTTAGAAAAGCAAATCTAAGAACCTGTGAAGCACACCCTCCTGGGTGCCAAGGTGCTTGCTGATACAATCATTTAGTGTGACTAAAAACAACAGTACCTCTCTTAGAGATCAGAGAAGAAAGGACAATTCAAGCAGTAACCTCACATTTAGAGAAATTATATGTAAGTATGTCTATAGGCATATATAAGTCTGTGCATATATGTATGTGTATGTACACATGCATTTACATAATATGTATATATACAGACACATACCTATATACACATGTAAACATACATGAACACATATGCACATATGTGTGCACACATATATTTGTACACACATATACACACAGAGATTTAGATATTGTATGTAAAAGAGAAGCAGTTCAGCTTGTAAATTGACTTATAAAAGTCATTACTGAGCAAACGGATCATGTTTTCAAGTTCCACATGATGTGTTCATTTCCTGTTCAATTTAACAAGTATATATTAAGCATCTATTATGTTTAAGGTACAGTACAAGGTTTAAGGGAATTCAAATACAATACAAAAATAATGTTTCTTGTCCTCAAGAAACTAATAATCTTGCTTCCTCCTTAAGTATGGACACATATAAGTATAATAAGTTTAATGTGGTAAGGGAAAAGAAGAGGTTTAAACAAAATCACAATTTCAGAACTATTTGGAACTTCAGAAATTATTTAGCTAGTACTTGTGCGGGAATATTCTCTAAATCTTTCTTCATAAGTCTGGCTAGATTTTGCTTAAAGACTTCAAGTGAAGGAAATCCTACCATATACAAAGAAAGGGGAAAAAAAGTTTTCATTTCACTCTCAGACAATTCAAAATTTTTGGAAGTTTCATTTTGCTTCAAGTCTTCATTTGATTTATTGTAACTTCTGTCCTGTACTCCTACTTATACACTCAGGGACAAAGAAGAATAAATCAAATCACACGATCACATGATTGACTGTCAAATCTATAAAGTTAGCTCTCTTGGTTGCCTCTATTTCTTCTTTTTTCCCAGGGTAAATATAAATAGTTCTTTCAAGCAATAATCTTATGGAAAATTTTCCTTTCACTTCTGGTTGGTTCCTTTATGTCAACTCCTGTAGCTAATCCATGTCTTCACTAAAATATGATCCCCAAAAGTAAACACAATAACAGAACTATTGAAAGTGAGCAGTTGAATACAATGGGAGTATCCCAAATTACTAACTCTCTCTCTCTCTCTCTCTCTCTCTCTCTCTCTCTCTCTCTCTCTCTCTCTCTCTGTCTGTGTGTGTGTACATATACACAGAATCACAAAGATACATCCATATATGTACATATATGTGTACACATACACACATATATAGTATATATAAATATACACACAGACACTCATATATTTATACATGTGCATGTGTGTATGTATAAACTTAGGCTAATTCTATATATTTTTCTTAGCTAACACCTGTCTTCTCAGATATCTTACAGCTGAGAATCAATGATCTTAAGAAGACTGAACAAAATGTAGAATTAAAATATTAAAAACTAATGAATTCAAAGTCTTACTTTGTATAAAAATTCACCTTTATAATTGCAACTTGAAGGAGACATAATAATCATCCATCTGAAAAATATAATGAGTTACTAATGAGCCACAAGCTCAAAATAAGTCAGTGTTGGTATATGGAGCCTAAAAAAGCTTCGGTCCTCTGCTTTGATTTTATATAGTGAAAAACTGACATGGAAAGAAATGAAATTATTAATCCAGCGTCTCACTGACAAAAAAGATGAAAGTGCAAGGGTTCGAACTCATCTCCTCTCATGCCAGAATCCACTTTCTCTGTACTCTACAATATCTCTTCCTTCGATAATCTTATAATCCTATAGTTCCTCATTAATATTACTTAATCATTCTCAGTGTTATTTTATTTGCAAATTTGATGCATTTCCAAATATGCCTTTAAATATGCCAATTTTAAGAAGTTTAAGAATAAATGTCTAAACATATGTGAACGAACACTTTCCTGGAGACTTCCTTTTTACTTAATATTGGGTCTTAATGAGTACTGTTTGGGTCCTGGCACATAAACAGTTCTGAAATCAACTAAATATGTTTACATCAAGTTCACATCTATTTGTGCAAGAATATAATGGCATACATTACCAGATGAACAGATAAAATCTAAATAAATATCACTTGTGGAATTCCCCTGATATATAGAGTTAGGAAAAATAAAGAGAGAAAGGAAGGAAGACAAAAAAGGTGAAAGGAGGGAAGGAAAGAAGGAAGAAAGGATGGAGGGAGGAAAACAAGAAGATTATTTAGCGTGACTTAAACTATTGTACTTGCTTCATCTTCAGTCTGATATTTAAAATTTTTCAAAATCTAACTGCAAATTTTAATCATATTACAAATTATTACGATGCATTCACTTTCTACTTCCTGTCTAACTGCAGCACTAGCTATTATCTCTGCCAGGTAACCCATCATCCATCTTCCTTCCCTTGCACAGTTGACCTCTCAAATCCAAATATCCTTTCTACTCTCTTCTACTATTTAGAATCCCCAGCTTCTTTCTAAATATGGCTTGTTTTTCTTCCTAAAGAAAATTTTCCTGAAAATTCCAGGTGTCTTTTACTTGAAATAATTTGTATGTACAGTCAGTTGTGCTGTAACACTTTGTTTTGAAAACACCAGTTGGTTCCTGAAGTGATTGATATATGAGGGATGTTTTGAGCTTTACTCAAATATTATGTTGATTTATGAGAGATTTCTTAGGCAGAAAACTGCCACTTCACAATGGTCCACCATTTATAATGCTTTCGATGCCCCCTTCCACAAGTAAACTTCAAGTCTTTTTTCCAAGGTTAAGGTGTGATTATTTATGTATCTTCTTGTACAGTAGGAGCTATGGGCAGAGGAAAGAAGGTTTCTCCTCCTCCCTTCTTTCCCCCTTTTTCCATTAGTCCCATGGCCTAAGAGTCTGAACTGGAGACTTTCACAGCCTCTCAGTGGGGAAGGACTGAGCAATATCTCGATTGAAAAATGAGGAGTCTGTCTCTGTTTTTCTAGGTTTTATGTATTCCTTAACCATTCAAACTGTTTAAAACTGTGCCACTTTTTTATTAGCTTTCTATCTTATTTTTAATATTTTTAAATTGACAAATTTTTTCAATGCATCCTCCTGACCCAATTTCCCTCATAAGCTTTTTGTTTCGTTTTTAAATTGTATAAGTTTGCATAGAATGATATTTTATGAGGACACATATGGTAGCAGAACTGGCTGTACTTTACATTTACATATCTGTGCATATGCTATCTTCCCACCAGAAAAATATGCTTTGCTTCTGATTTTGTTTCCAGTACTTAGTATAGATAGGGCTTTGTAGGCATAATACAAATGAATAAAAGGCTGCTGCATTGAATTGAAGTCATTCTTGTTCTTTGTACTCATTAGCTTATTTCCTTAATAATCATTTATCATCAATTTAATATATTTTATGATTTTACAGAAAATTAAAATTAATTTCCTGGCTGTTTTCCAAGAGTAAAGAAGCATTTATTAAGATCCTACCATTTGCCAGTCACAGTGTTAATTGCTTTACAAATATTCTTATTTGCTTTGTATGTTAGTCAGAAGATGTAAGTTCTATTATTATCCTCATTTTATAGTTGAGGGACCTGCAGCAAGGGTTATGTGAATTGAACTAATTATTTTCTTTTTCCCTTTTTGAAAATTAGAATATTTTAACTTCTTCAGTTCTGAAATTCCCCTCTAATTCATTGAAATCCTGCAAAGCTTACCACCCTGGCTCAGCACATACCTATTCTTTCAGTTCCAAGGACATTGTATATCTTGGAAAAGTTACTTTTGAATCAGTCAGTGCTTATTTATTAAGCATATACTGGGTTGTTTCTGTTCATCCTTCACTTTTAAAGGGGACCAATAATATCGGGGGTCATGTCTTCATTTACTTGTAAATTGGATTTAAATGAAGCAGAGATGCAGAAAATCATCAGCCTCACACTCACTCCCAAAGTCATCAAAGTTCTGTGGCAAGGTAAGAAACCACGAAGACTAGCAATTGCCCAGTATACAGTGGATGACTACGGTGTCTTTGATGCCTGACCAAGTTCTCAGAGCTCCAGAGTGGGTGCTTCAGCCACTTTCATGGACATTGGAACAATTTTTTTCAAGTACCCATTCCACTGGGTAAAGTATTCACATGTTGATGGCAGATATCCCCCTACCTCACCCACAAATTTGAAGCCTATCAATTAATCCCTTCACTGTTTATCTTGTCTGTGGAGATGGTATTTGCCCTTTGTACATGTTACAGCTTCTTGGAGCTATAGGTAAGAGTTGGCTGAAGGCTCTCTTAAACTTTCAGAAGCCAAGATGGCAGAATAAACAGTAAATTTCTGTAACGCCAAGCATGACAACACACCTGTGGGCTGCTACTGTGAATATTTTCTTAGAGTCTAATCACATAATGTAATGGAATCTCTATTTATTCAGCAAGAAGTTAAACATTGTTCAATAACATAAACCATAACATTCATAGCCACATCCTTTTATTTTTAATTAAATTATTTTATTTGTTTTCAGTGTCTGAAAATCACTTCCATGTACCTTAGATTTTTCCTCTCCTTCCTTCTCATTTCCTGCTCCTTCCCCACTCCCTCCTTGAGATGGTGTAAAATCTAATATAGGTTCTACACATACATTCTTATTAAATACATGTGGCACAGAAGATTGAAAATGAAAGGGGTGAAACAATGAAACAAAACAAAACAAAATAAAAAATGAATTGTCTAACTCTATCTGTGATCCAGTTCCACAGGTCTTTCTCTGAATGTAGAAGGCATTTTGCCTAAAGAGTACATTGGAAATTTTTTTTTTAACTCTTGCATTGCAATAAAGTACTAAGTCTACCAGAAAAATTTCTCACACATTGTGATTGTTGCTTTGTACAAAGTTCTACTGTATCTGCTCCTTTCACTAAGCATCAGTTTATGTAAGTCTTTCCAGGCCTCTGTGAAGTCTTCCTGTTAATCATTTCTCATGGCACAATAGTATTCCATTACATTCATATACCACAACTTATTTAACCATTCCCCAATAGATGGGCATCCCCTTGATTTCCAGTTTTGGACCATCACAAAGAGCTGCTATAAAGATTTTTGCACGTGTTTCAATCTTTCCCATTTCTATGATCTCTTTGGTATAGTCCCATAAGCGATACTGCTAGGTCAAACGTTATGCACACTGTTGTAGCACTTTGGGCATGCTTCCAAATTACTCTCCAGAATGGTTGAAAGAGCTCACAGCTCGACCAACAGTGAATTACTGTTCCAACACTCCCACATCTTCTCCAATATTTATCATCTTCCTGTTGTATCATGTTAGCCAATCTGATAGGCGTGATGTGGTACCTCAGGGTTGTTTGGATTTGTATCTCTCTAGTCAATAGTGATTTAGAGCATTTTTTCATGTGCTTATGCATAACTTTAATTTCTTCCTCTGAAAACTCCATGTTCATATTCTTTGACAATTTGTCAATTGGAGAATGACTTGTATTCTTGCATATCTGACTCAGTTCTCTATATATTTTAGCAATGAGGCTTTTATCACAGACACTATTTGTAAAAATTCTTTCCCAGGTTTCTGCTTCCCTCCTAATCTTGATTGCATTGGGTTTCTTTGTGCAAAAACTTTTCAGTTTAACATAATCAAAATTATCCACCTTGCACTTCGTAATCTTTTCTATCTCTTGTTTGGTCATAAATTTCTCCATTCTCCATAAATCTGACAAATACCCTATTCCTTACTCCACTAATTTGTTTATAGTATCAATCTTCATAACTAGATCATGTATACATTTGGACTTTATTCTTGTGTACAGTGTCAGGCATTGCTACATGCCCAGTTTCTGCCACACTTTTGTTCAGTTTTCCCAGCAATTTTTGTCAAAGAATGAGTTCTTATCCCAGAAGCTGTGGTCCTTGGGATTATGACAGTGTGGATTGTTATATTCACTGGCTACTGTGTATTGAGTATCTAACCTATTCCACTGGTCTACCCCCTCTGTTTTTTTAGTCAGTACTAAATGGTTTTGATGATTGCTGCTTCATAATAAAATTTAAGATCTACAGGGCTAGATCACCTTCCCTAGCACTACTTTTCATTAGTTTCCTTGATATTCTGAACCTCTTGTTCTTCCAGATGAATTTTGATATTATTTTTTCCAGGTCTAGAAAATAATTATCTGGTAGCTTGATTAGTATAGCACTGAATAAGTAAATTCATTCAGGCAGAATTGTCATTTTTACCATATTGCCTTGGCATACCCATGAGCAATTGATGCATTTCCACTTTCTTAGATCTAATTTTATTTGTGCGAAGTGTTTTGTAATTGTTTTCATATGGCCCTGTGTTTGTTTTTGCAGGTAGACTCCCAGATATTTTATAGTCTCCACCATACCTTTAAATGGGATTTCTCTTTCTTTCTATTGCTTTTAGGCATTGTTGGTAATATATAGAAATGCAGATGATATATTTGGGTTTATTTTGTAACCTGCAAATTTGCCAAAGTTCTTTATTATTTCAAATAATTTTTTACTAGCTTCTCTTTGATTCTCTAAATATATTAACATATCTTCTGCAAAGAGAGAACTTATTTTGTTTGCCTATTCTGATTCCTTCAATTTGTTTTTCTACTTTTTTTGCTGCAGCTAGCATATCTAATACAATACTGAATAACAGTGATGATAATGGAAATCCTTGTTTCACCGCTGATCTTAATGAAAATGCATCTAACTCTGCTTATGATGCGCGCTAATGGTTTTGGGTAGATAGCTGCTTATTATTTTATGAAAAGTCCTATTTATTCCTATGCTTTTCCGTGTTTTCAATAGGAAATAGGTGTATTTTCTCAAAAGCTTTTTCTGCATTTATTGAGATAATCATGTGGTTTCTGTTAGTTTTGTTGTTCATACCAATAATGCTAAAAGGTTTTTTAATATTGAACCAGCCCTGCATTCATGGTATAAATCCTGCCTGATCATAATGTATTTTTTTCCTGATAAGTTGCTGTATTCATCTGGCTAAAATCTTAGTACATGGTCAAATTTTGTATATGTGCCATATACCACTGGGAAAAAAATGTATCTTCCTTTCATTCCCCATTCAATTTTCTCCAGAAATCTATCATATCTACCTTATCCAGAGTTTTATTCATGTCCTTAACTTCTTTCTTGTTTATTTTAAGATTAGATTTATCAAGTTCAGAGAGGGGGAGGTTGTGATCCCTGCTAGTATAGTTTTGCTGTCTGCTTCTTCCTGTAACTCCCTTAACTTTACCTGTAAGAATTTGGATGTTGTGCCACTTGTAGTATATATGGTTATTATTGAAATTGCTTCTTGTTGCATTATGTTTTAATCCATTCTGCTTCCTATCTCTGTGCAAATGGGAGAGTTCAACCCATTCACATCCACAGTTATGATTACTGTCTGTGTATTTTCTCCTATCCCCTTTCCCCCATTTATACTTTCGGCTCTCCCTTCTACCATCTCCTCCACAATAGACTTATGATTTTTCACCACTGCCTCTTTCAGTCTTCCCTCTGTTCTTTTACCCCATCCCTTTTAATACCTTTTTCACTTACTACTTCTTCCCTCCCTTTTACCCTCCCCTCCCTTTCTTTTTCCCCTTCCCTTCCTACTGCTTATAGAAAGAGTTGTATTTCTGTACTTAACCGAGTTTGTTGTTCCCTCCTTGAACGCAATTAGATGAGAGTAACTCTCAAACAATGCTTATTTCCCTCCTCTCTTTCCCTCTACTGTAACATATTTTGGAGCCTCTTCCTGTGATGTAATTTATTTTTTTCTGCCTCCTCCTTTTCTCATCTCTCTTTACAGTCCTTTGGCACTCTTAAATAACATTTTTATCATGACATCATTTACTTCATACCATTCTCTCTATCTAGGTATATCCCTTCTATATATATAACACATATACAGTTCTCAAGACTCGTAAGTATCATCTTCCCTTATAGGAATGTAAACATTGTGACCACATTAAATAACAAGATGTTTCCCCCCCGTTTACCTTTTTGTGCTTCTCTTTGGACCTGTGTTTGAAGATCAAATTTCCTATTGAACTCTGGCCTTTTCATCAGGAAGGTCTGGAAATCCCTTATTTCATTGAATGTCCATCTCCTTACCTGAAATATTATGTTCAACTTTGCTGGGTAACTGATGCTTGGTTGTAGTCCCAGCTCCTTTCCCTTAGAGAATATCACATTTCAATTCCTTCAGTCTTTTAATGTAGACACTGCCAGGTCTTGTGTGATCCTGATCATAGTTCTGTGATATTGAATTGTTTCTTTCTGGCTGCCTGCAGCATTTTCTCCTTCACTTGATAGTTTTGTATTTTGGTAGCAATGTTCCTTGATATTTTTAGTTTGGAATCTCTTTTAGGAGGCGAGCAGTGGATTCTTTCGATGACTATTTTGCTCTATGGATTTAGGACTTCTGAGCATTTTTCCTTGAGGATTTTTTATAAGATATTGGCCAGGCTCTTTTTTTCATCATAGCTTTCTTGTACACCAATAATCCTTAGATTTTCTCTCCTGTATTTTTTTTCCAGGTCAGTTGTTTTTCCAATTATATATTTTACACTTTCTTCTAACATTTCATTCTTTATATTCTGCTGGACTGATTCTTGATGTCTCAGAGAGTCATTAGCTTCTACTTTGCCTGACTCTAATTTTTATCAAATGGTTTTCTTCAGTTAACTTTTGCATCTCCTTTTCCTTCTGTTCACTTGTTCCTTTTAAGGAGTTATTTTCTCCAGTTAGGTTTTCTACTTCCTTTTCCAATTGTCCATTGTTCTTTTAAAGGTCTTCTGTGATTTCTTTTTTTCATATTTTTCAAATCTTTGCTCACTTTTTTGTCTATTTCTCTATTCTGGCATTTAAAATCTTTTCTGAGCATAAGGACGAGCTTTAGGAGCTCTGCCCCTAAAATTCCTGTCAAAATGACTCTAAACAAATTCTAGAGCAGCAGAAGCTAAAAAATAACAGAGTGAAACAGATTTCCAGGCCAACACTGTCTGAAAGACTGATAAGAAAGGTGTATCACACCGGTTTCAGAGTGGAATACAGTGCAGAGGAACCTTGGCCAAGTGGACTGTCAGGGACAGGAAAAGAGGAGGATGCAGGGCACCACTGCAGCAGATAAAGTTCCCAGTTCTCTCAGTCCTCAAATGCCAGAGACAACTTCAAAAGTCAGTGAGAAAGCTCCTTAACCTGGGTGAGAAGGGAGCAGGTTCCTCCACTAGATCCAGCCCCATGTGGCAACAGAAGCAACATTTATTTTTGGTGTCCTTGGCATAAAAACCCTGGAGGAATAGAACTGCTGATCTGGGTCTCCTGCTTGCGTGATGGTCTTGGGGTGAGGAGGAGCACTGGTGTATGCATCAAGAATGCCCGAAAGTCTATTTCACTGAAAGACCATTTATCCCCTGAATTATTATACTCAGTCTTGCAGAGTACATGATTATTGCTTTTTATCTTAGTTCCTTTGACTTCTGGAATATCATATTCCAAGTCGTTCAGTCCCTTAAGGTAGAAACTGATAGATCTTGTGCTATCGTGATTGTATTCTCACAGTACTGGAATTGTTTCTTTCTGGTTGTTTGCAATATTTTCTCCTAGACCTGAAAAATTTGGAATTTGACTCCTATTCCTAGGAGGTTTTCTTTTTGGATATCTTTTAGGAGGTGATGGGTAGATTCCTTCAATATTTATTTTATACTCAGGTTGAAGAATACCAGGGCACTTTTCCTTAAGAATTTTCGTCAAAGATGATGTCTAGTCTCTCTTTTTTTGATCATGGCTTTCAGGTAGTCCAATAATGTTTATTTTGTTTCTCCTGTATCTGTTTACCAGGTCAGTTGTTTTTCTAATGAGATATTTCACATTGTCTTCCATTTTTTTCATTCTTTTGGTTTTGTTTTGCAATTTCTTTTTTCTCATAAAGTCATTAGGTTCCATTTGTTCCATTCTAAAGTTTAAAGAACTATTTTCTTCAGTGAGCTTTTGAACCTCCTTTTTCATTTGGCTAATTTTCCTTTTTAAAGCTTTCTTCTCCTTATTGAATATTTAGGCCTCTTTTGCCATTTGAATTAATTTATTTTTAAAGGTGTTTCTTTCTTCAGCATTTTTTGTGTCTCCTTTAGCTAGCTGTTGACTTAGTTTCATGATTTTCTTGTTTCGTTCTCATTTCTCTTTCCAATTTTTCTTCCACCTGTGTACTTGGATTTCAAAATCCGCTTTGTGTTTTTCCATGGCCTGAGACCATTGAATATTTATTGTAGTGATTTTGGATCCAGAAGTCTTCAGTTTTATGTCTTCCTCTTATAGTATGCTTTGTTCTTCCTCATCCAAAAGGATGGAAGAAAATACCTGTTTACCAGAAAAGTAGCCTTCTATATTCTTATTTTTTCCCTTTTTTTGGACATTTTCCTAGCCAGTTACTTCAATTTTAAGTCCTTTGTCAAGGGAAGCGAATACTCTGGGGATTTGACTATCATACACAAGAATCAAGAAAAGCATGAAAAGAAGAACAAGAAAGAGAAATCATAAGGGCTTACTAAAATTGTACTTCTTACATTCCTACATGGAAAGATAATATTTGTGACTCTTGAAATTTTTCTCAGTATTTGGGTAGTTGGAGGGATTATAGACACACACATACACACACACATACACACATTTACACACACTCATATATATATATATATGTACATACATATATATATATAGAGAGAGAGTGACAAAGACAGAGACAGAGACAAAGAGAGACAGAGAGACAGAGAGACAGAGAGAAGACACAGGGCGATTTTAATAGTAAAGGATGATATCCATTAAGGGCTTAGAGAGGAATATATTGAGAGAACAAAGGAAGAAATGGAATAGGGAAAATTATCTCAAAAAAGAGACAAGAAAAATCTTTTTTCATGGAGGGGAATAGAGAGGAGATGGGAGGGAAAAAGTGAAATTTACATTACATTTGGGTTGAGGAGGGAATAACATGCACATTCAATTTGGTATGAAAATCTATGTTAAACTACAGGAAAGCAGGAGAGAAGGGGATAAGTGGGTTGGTGGGTGATGGAAAGGAGGGCAAATGGAAGGAGGGAGTAATTAAAAGTAAACACTGTAGGGGAGGTGCAAAGTCTAAAGAGAGAATAGAACAAATAGGGGGCAGGTTAAGATGGAGGGAAATATAGTTAGTCTTTCACAACATTATGATTATGTAAGTCTTTAGAAAAACTACACATATATAGCCTAAATTGAATTGGTTGCCTTCTCAGTAGCAATGGGTGGTGAGAGAGAAAGAGAGAGAAGTTAGAATTCATAGTTTAAGGAAGGAATGTTGAGAATTGTTTTTGCATGTAACTGGTTAATTATAAATACAGGTAATGGGGTATAAAAATCTCTCTTGCCTTAGAAGAAGAAAACATGGGGATAAGGGAAGGGAGGGGTGTGATCGAAGGGAGGGCAGATTGGGGGAAGTGATAATCAGAATGCATGGTGTTTTGAGGCAGGGAAGGGGAGAGATGGTGAGAGAATTTGAAACTCAAAGTCTTGTGGAAATGAATGTTGAGAAACATAAATAATAAAACAAAATAAATACAATTAATAATCAAATCAAATCAAATCCTTCCTGAGTTCTTCCAAGAATGATCTTTTTGCTTCAATCCAGTTCATATTCCCTTCCAAAGTTTTCACTGGGTGTACATTCTCAATGCTGACCTCTTTGCTATTCCTGTTTTGGTCCTTGTCCCCACTGAAAGTTTCTATGGTCTTTTATTTTCTACTTCGCTGTTTATTCATGATGATCACCATTTTCCTGTCTCATAAATTAGATCACTACATACAGGGCACAGGGTAATCTTTCCCACAGTTCTTGTGCCTAAAAGTTGAGGTTTTGTGTGTTGTGGCATCTGGTTCTTCCAGCTAGATGCTAAAATGCTGCACCTTACCTGGTGCTGAGCTGGTTGGCATTGGAAAGCAGAGATGAATTGAAGTCTTTTTGACTTTCTCTCCAGTTACTCTGGAGCTAGCTGTGTTAAGCATGGGGGAGGGGTGTTCTGACCACAGGAGGTCTCTTCTGTTGAACTAGAGCATAGCAAGCTCATTGGTTAGTGATCCCATCTGTGCTAGAGTCTTCTCAATTCCCCTGGGGTACTGAGGCATGCCTGGGCTCCAGGTGTTGGTGATTGAGGTCTTCACTACCCTGGGTCTCAGGATCTTCTCCTGGTTTGCTTAGGTAGGGTATCTGGGACACATCCAGTCCTAAACTGGTCCCCTTCAGCCACAGCAAGAGGGACCCTCCTTAGAGATTTTCCTAACCTTGCGGGCTAAGAGACTGCTTACTACTTCTTCTGCTCCCACTATTCCAAGATTTTTCCTGAGAAGATATTCTCTTGACTCTTCAAGGTCAGCAAGGGTAGAACATTAGCAATTCCTCATCACTCTGCCATCTTGGCTCCCAGAAGTAGGCTCCATAGCAACATCCTTGAACAAATCATATCATTCAATAACTATCTCTCATGATACTCAGCATATCATATAGCACACAGCATATATCACTGCATTCAGTAGCATTCCCCAACATTCTTGTTTACACAATCAGGGGTTCTGAGGCTAGGGTCTCCCCTGGCATGATACATTTATAAACAGTAGCAGAAGGCACCACACCATCCACCCTTAAGTTACAATATGAGCAATCTCCTTAATCAGTACCACGTGTCCAAGTAAATCCTCTGCCATCGTAACCTGAGGTTGATTTCCAAGTCCCATGTTTCTTCCTATGTGAGATGTCCACTCCCTACTCTGTCCTCGATTCACATGAGAGCAGCTCTCTCCTCCTGCTCCATGACTTAGCTTACAGGGACTGTTCCACTCCAAGCTCTCCCAGCTCCTGCTCACAGTTTCTGCCTCTGGGAAAACAGGTCAACAGAGCAACAACAATACCGAGAAATACCACCAGCACCATTATCTCAATTCACCTCCAAAGTCCAGAGGCTGTATGATAACACTTCATTTTTTTTTTTATTTTTTTATTTTTTATTTTTTTTAATTTTGTAATGTTTAACAATCACTGCCATACAATTGCGATTTTATCCCTCCCCACCTACTCCCCACTACCCCCCTCCCTCCCCACGACTGCATACAATTCTGTATAGATTCTACATATACTTTCCTATTGAGTATATTTTCACTATAGTCATGCTATGTAGTCAGACCAAGATAAATGAAAGAAATCGTATAACAAATCAGAACATGATACACAAACACATACACATACACAAACATGATCTGCTACAATATGTGAGTGACTTCCATATTTCTCTCTCTGAGTGTGGCAGGCATTTTGCCTTGAGATCCTCCATAGGGATTTTTTTTTTGTTTTTTTGGTAAGAAGTTCTTGTGTTATTACAAAAATCTAAGTCTACCAGAAAAAACTCTCACACACTGTGGTTGTTGCTGTGCATAAAGTTCTCCTGGTTCTGCTCCTTTCACTCAGCATCAGGTCATATAAGTCCTTCCAGGCCTCTCTGAAGTCTTCTTGTTCATCATTTCTTATGGCACAATAGTACTCCATTACATTCATATACCATAATTTATTCAGCCATTCCCCAATTGATGGACATCCTCTTGACTTCCAGTTTTTGGCAACTACAATGAGTGCTGCTATAAATATTTTTGTACATGTGGGACCCTTTCCCATTTTTATGATCTCTTGGGGATATAGTCCTAGTAGCGATATTGCTGGGTCAAAGGGTATGCACATTTTTGTAGCCCTTTGGGCATAGTTCCAAATTGCTCTCCAGAATGGTTGGATGCGCTTGCAACTCCACCAACAATGAATTAGTGTTCCAACTTTCCCACATCCTCTCCAGCATTTATCATTTTCTTGTTCTGTCATGTTTGCCAATCTTATAGGTGTGATGTGGTACCTCAGAGTTGTTTTGATTTGCATCTCTCTAACCAATAGTGATTTAGAGCATTTTTTCATATGATTATAGATAGCTTTAATTTCTTCCTCTGAAAATTGCCTGTTCATATCCTTTGACCATTTATCAATTGGGGAATGACTTGTATGATTATACATTTGGATCAGTTCTCTATATATTCTAGAAATGAGGCCTTTATCCCCGAGCTTAGCTGTAAAAATTCTTTCCCAATTTACTATATTCCTCCGGATTTTGGTTGCATTGGGTTTGGTTGTGCAAAAACTTCTCAGTTTAATGTAATCAAAGTTATCCATTTTGCATTTCATAATGCATTCTATCTCTCCTTTAGTAAAGAATTCTTCCCTTCTCCATAGATCTGATAAATACACTATTCCTTGTTTCTCCAGTTTATTCATGGTATCAATCTTTATATCTAAATCATGTACCCATTTGGACTTTATTCTTGTGTACGGTGTCAGGTATGGGTCTATGCCTAATTTCCGCCACACTGTTATCCAGTTTTCCCAGCAATTTTTGTCAAACAATGAGTTCTTATCCCAGAAGCTGGGGTCCTTGGGTTTATCAAACAGAAGGTTGCTATATTCCTTCCCTACTGCATCTTGAGTGCCAAGTCTATTCCACTTGTCTACTGCTCTGTTTCTTAGCCAATACCAAGTGGTTTTGATAATTGCTGCTTTATAGTACAGTTTGAGGTCTGGTAGCTCTAGGCCACCTTCCCAAGCATTTCTTTTCGTTAGTGCCTTTGATATTCTCGATTTTTTGTTTTTCCAAATGAATTTTGATATTATTTTATCCAGCTCTAGAAAGTAATTGTCTGATAGTTTAATTGGTATGGCACTAAATAAGTATATTAATTTGGGTAGAATTGTCATTTTTATTATATTAGCACGGCCTACACATGAGCAACTAATGTTTTTCCACTTACTTAAATCTGACTTTATTTGTGCAAAAAGTGTCTTGTAATTGTGTTCATATAATCCCTGGGTTTGTTTTGGCAGGTAGACTCCTAAGTATTTTATACTGTCTACCCTAACTTTAAATGGGATTTCTCTTTCTATCTCTTGCTGTTGGACTTTGTTGCTAATATATAGGAATGCAGAAGATTTGTGTGGGTTTATTTTGTACCCTGCAACTTTGCCAAAGTTGTTTATTAATTCTAGTAATTTTTTACTTGCATCTCTGGGATTCTCTAGGTAAATCATCATATCATCTGCAAAGAGTGATAACTTAGTTTCTTCTTTGGCTATTTTAATTCCTTGGATATCTTTATCTTGTCTAATTGCTACAGCTAACATTTCTAGTACCATATTAAATAATAGTGGTGATAATGGACAACCTTGTTTCACCCCTGATCTTAGTGGGAATGCATCTAGCTTATCCCCATTACATATAATGCTTGCTGAAGGTTTTAGATAGATACTGCTTATTATTTTATGGAAAGTTCCCTTTATTCCTACATTCTCCAATGTTTTTAGTAGGAATGGATGTTGTATTTTGTCAAAAGCTTTTTCTGCATCTGTTGAGATAATCATGTGGTTTTTGTTAGCTTTGTTGTTGATGTGATCGATAATGCTAATAGTTTTCCTAATATTGAACCAGCCCTGTAGTCCTGGTATGAATCGTACCTGATCATAATGTATTAATCTCGTGATAAGATGCTGTATTCGTTTTGCTAGAATCTTATTTAAAATTTTTGCATTTATATTCATTAGGGAAATTGGTCTATAATTTTCTTTCTCTGTTTTGTGTCTTCCTGGTTTGGGTATCAAAACCATATTTGTATCATAGAAAGAATTTGGGAGGACTCCTTCTTCCCCAATTTTCAAGAATAGTGTATGTAGTATTGGAATTAACTGTTCTTTAAATGTTTGATAGAATTCACTTGTGAATCCATCTGGCCCTGGAGATTTTTTCCTAGGGAGTTCATTGATGGCTTGTTCAATTTCTTTTTCTGAGATGGGGTTGTTTAAGTATTCAACTTCCTCTTCTGTTAATCTGGGCAATTTGTATTTTTTAAAATATTCATCCATCTCGTTTAGATTATCGAATTTGTGGGCATAAAGTTGGGCAAAGTAGTTTCTAATTATTGTTTTAATTTCCTCCTCATTGGAGGTGAGTTCACCCCTTTCATTTTTAATATTAGTAATTTGGTTTTCTTCTTTCTTTTTTTAATCAGATTGACCAAAGGTTTATCAATTTTATTAGTTTTTTCATAAAACTAACTATTGGTTTTATTTATTAATTCAATAGTTTTCTTAATTTCAATTTTATTAATCTCTCCTTTGGTTTTCAGTATTTCTAATTTGATATTTACTTGGGGATTTTCAATTTGTTCTTTTTCTAGCTTTTTCAACTGCAAGCCTAAGTCATTGATCTCCTCTTTCTCTATTTTATTTATGTAAGAATTCAGAGATATAACTCTTCCCCTAATAACTGCTTTTGCAGTATCCCATAAGTTTTGGTATGTTGTCTCACTATTGTCATTCTCTCGAATGAAATTGTTGATTGTTTCTATGATTTCTTCTTTAACCCAACCCTTCTTTAGAATTAGATTATTTAGTTTCCAATTGATTTTTGGTTTCTCTTTCCATGGCCTTTCATTAAATGTAATTTTTAATGCATTATGATCTGAAAAGGATGCATTGATTATCTCTACCTTTCTGCACTGGATTGTGAGGTTTTTATGTCCTAGTACATGGTCAATTTTTGTAAATGTTCCATGTACCGCTGAGAAAAAAGTATATTCCTTTCTGTTCTCGTTTAATTTTCTCCAAAGATCTATCATATCTACCTTATCCAGAGTTTTATTTACCTCCTTAACCTCTTTCTTGTTTATTTTGAAGTTGGATTTATCGATTTCAGAGAGGGGGAGGTTGAGGTCCACCACTAGTATAGTTTTGCTATCAGTTTCTTCCTTCAACTCCCCCAACCTCTCCTCTAATAATCTGGATGCTATACCACTTGGATCATACATGTTTAGTAATGATATTGCTTCATTGACTATGGTGCCTTTTAGCAGGATATAGTTTCCATCCTTATCCCTTTTGATTAGATCTATTTCTGCTTTTGCTTTGTCTGAGATTAGGATTGCTGCTCCTGCCTTTCTTACATGAGCTGAAGCACAATATATTCTGCTCCATCCTTTGACCTTTATCCTATGTGTATCCCCCCGTTTCAAATGTGTTTCTTGTAAGCAGCATATTGTTGGATTTTGGCTTTTAATCCATTCTGCTATCCGTCTCCGTTTTATGGGAGAGTTCATTCCATTCACATTCACAGTTATGATTACAATCTGTGTATTTCCCTCCAACCTCTTTCCCACCATTTGTGCTTTTAGCTCTCCCGTCTCCCTTCCCCTCCTCAATAGTATTCACTTTTCTCCCCCTCCTCCTGCAGCCTTCCCCTCCTTCTTTTGACCCTCCTCCCTTTTAGTCCCCTTTACTCTTATTGCTTCTTTCCTCCCTTTTAGCCACCCTCCCCTTTCTTCCCCCTTCCCCTCCTACTACCTGTAGAGCCAGTTAGGCTTATCTACTTAAGATTATTGTTCCCTCCTTTGAACAAATCAGATGAGAGTACCTCTCAAACAATGCTCATCTCCCTCCCCTCCTTCCCTCTACTATAGTTTTGTACTTCTTCCTGTGATATAATTTGCCATTTTCTGCTTCCCCCTTTCCACACCTCCTATTACATTCCCTTCTCATACTTAAATCATATTTTTGACATGACATCATTTACTTTATGCCCGTTCCCTCTACATATATCCCTTTTATCATAATAGCTGCACAGTTCTCAAGATTAACAGGTATCATCTTCCCTTATAGGGAGGTAAACAGTTTGCCCTAATTGAGTAGCAAGTTTTTTTTTTCTTTTTTCCCCTCTGTTTACCTTTTTATGATTCTCTGGAGACCTGCATTTGAAGATCAAATTGTCTATTGAGTTCTAGTGTTTTGGTCAGGAAGCTCTGGAAATCCCTTATTTCGTTGAATGACTTTCTCCTTGCATGAAATGTTATGCTGAACTTTGCTGGGTAGTTGATCCTTGGTTGAAGTCCCAACTCCTTTGCCTTATGGAATATTGGGTTCCAATTCTTTCGATCTTTTAATGTAGAAGCTGCAAGGTCCTGTGTGATCCTGACTGTGTTTCCTTGATATTTGAATTGTTTCTTTCTGGCTGCTTGTAGTATTTTCTCCTTCACTTGATAGCTCTGGAATTTGGCAACTATATTTCTTGGGGTTTTGAGTTTGGAATCCCTTTCGGGAGGGGAACGTTGGATTCTTTCGATGACTATTTTGCCCTCTGAGTCTAGTACTTCTGGACAGTTTTCCTTGATGATTTCCTGGAAGATATTGTCCAGACTCTTTTCTTCATCATGGGTTTCTGGCAGGCCAATAATTCTTAGATTTTCTCTCCTGGATCTATTTTCCAGGTCAGTTGTTTTTCCAATTAAATATTTTACATTTTCTTCTATCTTTTCATTCTTTAGATTTTGTTTGACTGATTCTTGTTGCCTCATTGAGTCATTAGTTTCTACTTGCCCAATTCTAATCTTCATCGTAGTGTTTTCTTCAGTTAGCTTTTCCATCTCCTTTTCCATCTGACCAATTTTTCCCTTTAAGGAGCTATTTTCTCCATTTAATTTTTGTACTTCTTTTTCCATTCGACCAATTTTCCCAGTTAGGTTTTGGGTTTCCTTTTCCATCTGATCAATTTTCCCAATTAGGTTTTGGGTTTCCTTTTCCATTTGATTAGCTCTTCCTTTTAGGGAATTATTCTCTCCAGTTAATTTTTGAACTTCCTTTTCCATTTCTTCAATTTTCTTTTTCAGGGTGATGTTCTCATCAGTGAATTCTTTTTTTATAGTTTTAAAATCATTGGCCAGTTTTTCTTTTATATCCTTCTTCAGACGTTCCAGGTAATCTAGTTGTGCTTGCAAGAAATTCATAGTCCCATCTGAGGTTTCAGATGGAAGTACAGTCTCAGCTCTAACCTCTTTGGTGTTTGTGTTTTGGTCCTTATCCCCATAGAAAGATTCTATGGTTTTTTCACTTTTCGTCTGCTTTTTCCGATTCATGATGTTGGCTGAGTGTTGTAGCTTCTGGTTCTTTCAGTCAGAAGGTACAGATCTTTAAGTTGAGCTGATGTGTGTCTGGGTAAAAACAGGCTTTTGTTTTTTGTTTCCCCAATCAACCCTGGGGTTAGCTTGGTAGGTGTGTGGGAGGTGTGGTCTGGTCTCAGGATATCTCCTCAGCTGACTTGAGGCAAAGGCAAGGTCAGGGGATGGTGATCTCAGCTTCCCTATTGTCTTCCCTTTTCCTCTGGAGGGCTGGGGCACGCCTAGAAGCTAACGCGTGTTCCCGCCCCTCCTGGGGCTCGTCTCCCGGCTCTGAGGCTTGCCTGGGTCTCAGTGCGAATTTTCTCTGCCCTGGGTCGTCTGTCCCTCCAGATCGCCTCCGCCACAGTAGGAAGAATCCCCCCTTGCCACTTTTCCAGCCTCTGGTGTTATGAGACCACCCGCCCCCTTCTGCTGTTCCCGCTGATCCAGGATTAATCTGGGGAAGAATTTTATGGTTCCCTCAGGGTCATCAGGGGGGAGGAGAGAGCACTTACTGATCACTCTGTCATCCCAGTTCCTGGAAGTTCAAGTAGTGACCCACCGAAGTCCGTCTTCAGGCTGAAGATTTCAAGGGCTGCTGCGCTGATGTCTGGCACTCAGCGGCTCTCACCGGCTCGGCCTGGCTTTTCTCCTGCTCCGCTGGTCTCGCCCGCCACTCTCGGGCTCCTCTGGTCCCCTCCGCCCTGCCGCGCTGACTGCGCTGGGCTGTGCGCCGGGGTATTACCCCCGCGGAACAGATCCCTCCCGTGGACCCTCATGTACTTGGGTGCAGATCTGGGCATACAAGCATCCTGCAGCTTCCAGACCTCCATGTGCTTCAGTGTATCCCCAGGTAAATGAAAAAAATCTACTTCGTCTCAGGATATTCCAGACACCAACACTAGGCCCCCAGTTCAGCACCAGGTAAGCCACCAGTAGTCCATAGCCTCCAGCAGCATAACACAACTCCATTCCTCCATTCCCCCTCAACATAACACCAGACAAGAGTGTGCCCAATATTCCTCAAAAGCAGTGCAGCACCAGGTAAATAGCCTGGGCCTGAAAGATAGTTTCATAAGAAGCCTGAGACAGAACCTCTTCCTCCCTGGGAAGAGAGATCAAACTTAAAAGAAAAGGCAAGAAAAAAAAGAGGAACAAAAAAGTGTGACGATAGAAAGTTATTGTGATCACAGGGAAGTCCAAGACACAAACTCAGAAGAGCACAACAATGTCAGAAAGCCTATGGGCAAAACATCAAAGAAAAACAAAAATTGATCTGAAGCCCAGAAAGAACTGATGGAATAGCTCAAAAGGGAGCTTAAGAATCGTATAAGAGAGGGATAATAAAAATTGGAAAAAGAAAAGAGTGATGCCAGAGAATTATGAAAAAGAGTCAAAAGCTTAGTAAACTACTTAAAAAGTAAAATTGGCCAAATAGAAAAGAAAATACAAAAATCTACTGAAGAAACAATTCCTTAAAGAGTGTAATTGGCCAAATAGAAAAGAATGCATAAAAACTAATTGAGGAAAACAGCACCCTAAAATTTAGAATTAGACAAATGGAAGCTAATGACATGATGACACATCATGAATGAATCAAACAAATTCAAAAGAATGAAAAATGGAAGAAAATATAAAATTTCTCATGAGAAAAAAATGCTAACCTGGACAACATATCCAAGAGAGACAATATCAGATTCATTGGACTACCTGAAATACAGGATCAGAAGGAGGAGCTGGAAAGCATGTTTCAAGAAATTATCAAGAAAACTTCCCTGATATCCTGGAATCAGAGGACAAAATAAGCATTGAAACAATCCAGCTATCACTTCAGGAAAGATATGCCAGGATAATAACCCCAAAGACTATTACAGCCAAATTTCAGAATTATCAGTTCAAGGAAAAAAATACTATAAGTATCCAGAATGAAACAATTCAAACATTGGAGAGTCACAATCCGTATCAGACAGGACTTCCCAGTTGCAACATTAAAGAATCAGAGATCATGGAACATGATATCTCTAATGATATTTCAAAGGGACATAGGAGCTAGAATCACATACTCCGTAATATTTTTCCTTACATCAATGAAAAAAATGGTCATTCAATGAAAAAGAAGGATTTAAAGCTTTCCTAAGGAGAAGACCAGAAATGAATCAATAGCTTGATCTCCAATATCAAGAACCAACAGCAGCATAAATAGGTAAAAGGGGAAAAGAAAACAAAAGATTCAGTAGAGGTAAACTGTTTGTGTCCATTCATGGCAAGGTGATACTTGCAAGTATTAAAAATCATATTACTAAAAATATAGATAGACAGAATATAGATTGTTAGAGTGTATGTGCAAAAGATGAACGTAAGGAAGCAATAAAAAGAATAAATAAAGAGAAAGACTAAAATGAGTGCAGAAGGGAGGGAGAGGTAGAATCAGGTAAAATAACACATACGAAGAAGCAGGAAGGATCTACTATAGCAGATGCAAACATCAGAGTTTGGCAATTGGCATTGCATGAATCTTGCATTCATTGGTATTGGTTCAAAGAGTAATAATATACACAATAAGATGAATGTAGAAATCTATCTTACCTCACAGGGAAGTAGGAAGGGAGGGGCTTAAAGAAAAGTGGGGAGTGTAACAGCAAGTACCTTGGAATACACAGAACAGCCAGCTGGAAAAGTACTCAGATCTGATTCTAAAAGGAAAGTCACTTTTGAGGGGACAACAATGTGCTTTAATCAAGTGCATATATCATTCACTTAATTCAGGGGAAAAAGTCAGAACCCTGAACCTCAGATAAAATACAAGCAGAAATTAGAAGCAGAAACTACAAGCAGAAATTCCAAACAGAAAGACAAACAAATGGGGCTACCACCTGTCTGACCATAGACATAATACATTTATCATTATCAGGGAGAGAAGCACCAACATTCTGGGTTTTCAAAGCCCAGGGGCTCCTTAGAGGGTAGTGAGAGTCTTATCTGGCACACCAAACTTCTTCCAAAAAAGAAGTGCCAAAGCAAACCTTGCCACACTCTGTTAACCTTATATTAATATTACAGGGGGTGGGGACTGACAGAAAGGAGGGCAAATCAGAGTAGGGAGAGAGAAGCAAATCACTGATGGGGTGGGAAAGGTGAAAGGATAGAAAGGACAAGCAGGAGGAAGGATAGGATGGAGGGAAATACACAGATACTTGTCATAACTTAATGTGAATGGGATGAACTCACCCATGGAAAGGAAGAACATAGCCCAGTGTATCAAAAAACAACAACAAAATTACCAGGAGTAACTATCCTGATCTTAGACAGAGTAAAACCAAAAATTGACCTGATTAAAGGATAAAGGAAGGAAACAAAATCTTGGTAATAGGTACCATAGACAAAGAAGTTATCACATTAGAAGAGCAAGCAGTATTCTACTTGTCATACATACTTGAAGGGGAAGAATTCATGATCAAACAAGAGACAAAGTACATTCCAAAATGTAGAACTGATAATTTCGATTGTATTTAATTGAAAAGCTTTTGTACAAACAACACCAATAAAACAAAGATTAGAAGGAAAGCAGAAAGTTGAGAAACAATCTTTGCAGCAAATGTTACTGATAAAGGCCTCGTTTCTCAAACATATGGAGAACTGAGCCAAATTTACGAGAATGCAAGCCATTAACCAATTGATAAATGATCAAAGAGTATGCACAGGCAGGGTTCAAATGAAAAAATATCTACAAGCATATGATGAAGTGCTCTAAATCACTGTTAGAGAAATACAAATGAAAGTAATTCTGATATAGTACCTCACACCAATTAGATTGGCTAATATGACAAAAAGGGAAAGTGAAAATGTTGGAGAAAATGTGGGAAAATTGAACCTCTAATGCTCTGTTGGGGGAGTTGAGAACTGATCCAACCATTCTGAAGAGGAATTTGGAAGTATGACCAAAAGGCAGTCAAACTTGTACATACCCTATGTTCCAGCAGTACCACTATTAGGTCTGTCTCCCGAGGAGATCATAAAAAGGAGAAAAGGCTACATGCTTAAAAATATTTTTTTTTTTATAGCAGCTCTATTAATGGTGGCAAAAAGTTTGAAATTGATGGGATATCCATCAACTGGGGAATATCTAAACAAATTGTGGTATATGAATGTAATGGAATACTATTGGTTGATAAGAAATGATAAATATGCAGATTTCAGAACAATCTGTAAATACTTGTTCTGACTGATAAAAAGTGAGATGAGCCAAACCAGGAAAACACTGTAGACAGTATCAGCAACAGCATGTCATGATCAATTATGAATAACTCAACTTTTCTCTGCAACTCAATGATCCAAAATAAGTACAAAGGATTAATGAAGGAAAATGTTATTCATATCCAGATAAAGAACTGATGCTTTCTGAATGCATATTAAATTTTTTTTTACTTTCTTTCTTCTCTTGTTTTTTTTTTTCTTTTGATCTGTTCTTCCACAACCATAATGAATATATAAAATGTTGACCATTTTCAGAAGGAGAGGGAGGGAACGAGCAACGAATTTTTAACTCAAAATCTTGTAAAAATGAATGACAAAAATTTGCTTGATATGCAATTTTGGCGGGAAATAAAATACTATTTAAAGCAATAAAGAACAGTTTGATGAAGGTGTAAAGCAAAGGAGCCAAGAAATCATGCTCAGTAATCCCTTGTCATAGGTTGTGAGTCTTTTTGAGCACTATATAACAGGCATTGTGCTAAACATTGGCTTAATCACTTGGAGGTCAAATGGTTCTCTCTCAATATCCATAGCTTATTTTGACTATCACCTCTCTAGTACCTAGATGTCTTCTATTCATTTCACTACAAAGATCATTCTCAGCAGGAAAAAAGGAACAAAAATAGATCAACTCCATGTTTCTATTCTTTTCCTGTTATTCAGTATCATCATCCATTGATGTAAAACAGAAGTGCTTTCTGTTATTTCATCCTTCTCTTTACCCAATATGGCTTTTGAAACCATTATCTTTTGTTCCTAAATTTATTAAGAAAGAAAACCAAAGGATTTAGTAGTGATGACCCTATTGTTATAGAATTTTGCCTCATTTTTTCTACGAATTCCCTAATATTTGACCTTAAGTATACTTGTTAAATATTGTTGTTGTTGCTGTTGTTTTTCATCTAAGTTAGTCTATGAGTTATCCAACCCTTCAGAAAACCCCACTGTAAATTTCATTGCATAAATTTGGTAAGTAATTTAATATATGCATATTACCACCAATTAGAAAATATGTTAATAGGAACAATAATTTATATTTTGTTTTTGTGTTATCAGATCTTTGCACATAAATAAGCACTTGACACATGTTTGTTATATTTTTATATTATTCTGGTAAGTCTACTTACATAACAACCTTAGCTCAAGCACATCAGCTTTCTAATTGGTCTCCCTGCCTCCATCATTACTAACTTCCATTCTCCATTCCATACTCTTCCAAGGTCAACGTAGTTTTTCTTGAGCTCAGATATGACCATGCTATGCCCCTCAATCAACTCAAATGGTGCCCTAGCACTTCTATTATTTATTTATTCATCTTTATATTGATACTTATTTATAATTTATTATTATTATTATCTGTCATTTTTGAGTCATTGATCCTTATTATCCTCTTTCATTATGTGATCCAGGCAAACTATTTACTCTGCCTACAGTTACTATAGTATGTTTGTGTGAATATGTACTGTCCTGGGCTTACTATGTTTGCTCTCCTTCCCTGGGCTTCGCTTGGAATCTTACCTCAAGATCTAGATCTCTATTGGTCTTCGGACGTCTCCGGTCCCTCCGGTGGGGGAGGGGAATAACTAGACAGAACACCCGAGTTGGCAGCTGCACACTCTTTAATGGTTGCATCACTCCCTCGATCCCCCAATGCACCCAGCATATATTTGGGCATCTGAGCTCCTCCCATGTTCCTCCCCATAGGCAGAGCCTATCCGTTACTGAGGCGTTCCCAGTACCACGCAGTTTACTAGACCGGCTAGCGCCACGTAAGCAGGTTAGCACCTCCAGGTGTCTCAACTCTCCATAGAGAACGCCACGGTCCAGAGCTGGGCCCCAACATGCACAAACATATATATACACATATATGCATTTGTATGTGCGTGTAAAGCATGTGCCCTTCTCCAATTAAAATGCAAACTTCTTTCAAGTCAGCATTATCCCATTCTTTCTGCCATTATTCCTGGCTACTAGTACAATGGCTGCCACATGGTAGCAGATACTTGAATGCTTTTAGATTAATTTTTTTGTTGTTTCTTCTTGTGCAAATCAAGTCTCTTTCTTGACTCTATGATCAGTGATTTTTTTGTTTTATTAGTACACTGCATGTTGGAGACCATAATATTAATTTATCTTTACAAAACATTTGAAGGCAAAATCCTTTCCTCACAACAGCCAAAGTACACCCTTTGTTATTGTGATTCTATAGGTAAGGACACTGGATTTCTTTCAGTTTGCTATTTTTTCCATGTTCACATAGGTAATAAATGTGTTTTTTTTTTAAATGAGCTACAGAGGTTTATTAAGATTCCAAGCCAGATTTCCTTACCCATGTTCAGCATTTTGTCTTTGTGCTGCACTGCCTTTCAACTAATTCTTATTCTCTGATTCAAAACCAAGGACACTTTGCATTTGAGATGATGATGAAAACTACCAACCCATTGAACTTTCCTATCAAGCACATTGTTCTAGGAAAACTTGAGTTGGGGAAAGGTTTCATGAAGGAGACAATCCAGGGAGAAGAGGAGGTGGCTTTGGGGGGTGCGGGGAGAGAAGTCTTTTTATTAGTGAGAAATAGAATGCTGAACAACAGCCAAATATTGTCTACATTCATGAAATACCTTTTTAAAAATGATCACTATTCAGGCACACTCAAGGGATATAACCTTGAACTCTTGATAATGAGGATAATTGCAACTTTAATATAGTAATTTTTTTCTATGGCATGTAGCAAGTATCAGAAATATCCATTTAGAAATATCTCACCTCGAATTTCAAATGATGAATTATTCCACTCAATCTTATGCAATCACATTCTCCTTGGAGCTTTAACAAATTGAAATAATTTTCAGTTTCTCACTTTCATCAGCAGACACTGCCAGCACCTTCTGAATTAATGTCACTATTTTGCCAAAGATTAGGAAGCAATAAGCTAAATATTAGACTCCTATAAAGATCTTGATGAAAAATCAGTTGTTACTGTTGAAAGCAACTGATGATAAGTGGTCAAGGATGATTGTGGGTGAAGCACAAAATACGGATTTCACCTGTGGAGCAGACTGTGCTTTGTAAATTAGAGGAAAGATTATTATACAATTAAATTTCTATAATACAAGCCATTGAACATTGGTGAAAGCAATTACATTTGTCACATTATTCACAAGGCAGTGATGCATACATGTCAACATCTGTTCTAGGAGTTGAAATCATTAGTTATTTAAATTTTTAAATGAATTTTCATCATCAGAAACAAAATACTGGAAATTATAACAAGAATAGAGTATCATGGTATTTGAATATGTAAATAATTTTCTACATTATAAAGTAGTTGTATGATCATATTATTTGGTTTAGTTTGTCGTTATTTTTACCCCAGGGAATTTTTATGGAGATTTGTTTGTTTTCACTAAAGACAAAATCCATTGTGTCACTATCTTTCTTAGTTTTTTGTGTCCTACCTTCTTGAGATGACATCAGTTCCTTTATCTTTTCCAATATTTGATCATTTCAGTTGTCGTAACCCTGCTGTCTAAGGAAGGAATTTAGTACTATGACATTGTAGATGGTTAAATACAAATGTTAGGGGAAATTTTGGCTTTTGTGTATTATGTACTATGTGCTTCTCTGAACTACTAGCCAAATAATCATTTCCCTTGTCAAAAGGAGTTCTGATTAAAAAGCTTATTAATCAGAGGGCTTTTGAGAAGCCCTCAGGCATAGCAGATAAATAGTCCTAATAATAGGTTAAAAAAAAATAACAAATCACAGTAGTTCTTATCTCACAAGAGAGACCTTCTTAAGAAAAAGAAATTAATAGGCTTTCCAACTTCGACGATTCCAGTTCTGAGAGGTTGAGAAGATTTGCTCCTCTCTCTGAATATTAGGGGGACAGTACTGTCCTTATACTATAGTCTCAAGGAAAATGTAGCAAAATAATAAAATAGATCCTACTTATAGAAGCAAGATGGTTCAGGTTCACCGCACACACCTGGTCCTTAGAATTTTAAGACAAATGTATCTTTCATCCAAGTGCTTAAAATCCAAAGAAAAATTCCAGGATATTTGTAAGGAAGGAATTTTGATTAACCTATCAACAATATTGATTTTCAGATGTTAAAGGCTATTTCAGAATATTGCAAATATTTCCTGATATATAACATTCTGCTATGGCATATAAGTAATTTGCAAGTTTTAAAAGATATCTTTATCATAACATCATCATCCTTATCACCCGAGTCTATTTTTTCAAAGTTTTCTATGGATTTCAGTTATAAATGGTCCATGAAACAAATTAATATTATGTTATTATTATTTTAATATTCCATTGAAAATATTCCCAAGTAAATAAACTGAATGTTATGATTTCTGTCAACAACAAATTATGTGAAAGTGCCTAGGATGTTGGGCACTCATATTTTCTAAAACAATGTCAGAATCCCCATTCAAAGACCATCCCAATCTTTTTTCTCTTTTTCTTTTACTATTAGGAGACACACTGTTTTCCAGAGTTAAGGCCTAGCAAGCAATTTGTGCCCTGATCTTGTCATAACAAAGGTCCTTTGTGCTGTCCCTCTGAATGATCTCTGCTGCAGCAAAATCCCAAAATTGTTTTAGATCTGCCCCAGGTGGGCCCTGATCTCAAACAAGTACATTCAAGACCTGTGCTCTCCTTTTGAAGCCCTGCTATGAATCAGTCTTGTCTCATTGCCAGCCTTCATTGTCAGGACTACAGCTCATTGAGTAGCCATTGTCATAAGTACTGATATTTGCCCACACTAAAGTGGGGCTCTTCAATATCAGAAGAGACTCAGGTACATTTGTCTAGTTTTCCACCTTGAAATGAGTAAATAAAACTTTTTTTTTTTTTTTTTTTTTTTTTTGCTTAGGGCCTCTGTTAAGTCTTTGGTTTTATTCCACTTTATTTTTCAGAGTTAGCTGTGGTTGTGGTAATCTATTTGAGTTCTTTGGTATTTTCAGAATTAACAGTGGTTGTATAACTTCTGTGACTCTGATCATTTGTTTTCAGAGTTGAAAGCAATAACATTTAAGAATCCTTGTGATTTTTTAACACTTGTAATACCCAACATCTTTAAACTGCTTTTAGTACTTTTAACTCTTGCAATTATCCTGTAAAGAAAATAGAATAGGTAGCTTATCCCCTATTTTTAAAGGGGAAAAACTCTGAGGGTTGAGGAAATTAAATGACTTGCTCAAGATCACAACCTAGCTTACAATCCTACTTTTTGTTTACTTTACTCTGTTTCTGTTTTCTTTTTGTTTTCACAATTTTGTTTTGTTTTGTTTTGTTTTACAGAACACCATGCTATTTCCCTGGCTTATTCTACAGGTGCTTATGTTTAATTTGCAGATTACTTGAAAAAGAATAATGTACCTCCTTCTCTGTTATTTGAGGAAGGTTAAAGTTAGAAGAAAAATTTGTCAGTTAATTAGTGTATATTAAATATCTACTATGTATCAGTCACTGTGCTAAGTATAGGAGATAGAAAGAGAGGAAAATAGCCAACCCTTTCAAGGAGCTTGCAGAATAATGTGAGAGAAAACACAGAGCAATTAAGTACAAACAAGATATATACAATATAAATTTCGTACATTCTCACTGGAAAGGAACTAAGATAAACGTTCTGGTAAGCACTGTCATAGGACAGTAATAAAAAACATGACACAGCAGGTAACTGCAGATCTCCATAACTGAGATGATGTGAATCTATCAACTAATCAAACATTTATAAAAATCTTCAATCAATACACATATTTTCTCTTTAATCATCTTTAATCATTTTCCCTGAGAAACAATGTACCAGCAGGATATAATGCTCACTGCTGGACTATATATAATATCCTGAGTCCTGAGTTCTGATACTTAATACCCATAGGTGTACAGATGCTACCCCTACTTGGAAAGGTCTTTTTATTAAATTTGATGGTTTATCTCATCAATGCCACCTCATTAACCTAAAGGACACTTCAGAAACCATATAACCCCTATTACATACAAAATGTCCTCTTCTTGATCATTTCTGTTCATTATTGGGTGCTATAGAGTTCTATATTTTCTACCAAAGAGGACTTCCTTCCTACCAAAAAAATCTCGTTATTTTTGACACAATGTGTTAGGGAAACATGTCTGTCCCAAAATATTGGTTGTGAGATAGCAAAGATTTACAAAATTCTGCATTGCCTCAATTCAGAAAGCCTGGGTTCACCAAAATCCAAAGAAATAGAGCCCTTAAATAATCCCTATCATGATGAGACTGCAAATCATAGACTTATTATGAGGAGATATAAGATAGTTTTCCAAATGGAAGCTGCCTGTGCATTGACTGTAAATAAAAAATGCTTATAAAATTAATTTGAATGCCCCTACGTTATTGAAACAAGTATGCAAAATAATTCTATAAAGGAGAGTTATAAAAATAAGATTAAGGAATAAAATTAAAGGAATAAATTCCAGCAAAAACTGGAAAATGAATCCCTATTTGCAGATGATGTGATGAAAAAACTAATTGATATGAACAACATTATATAACAAGATTAAAATAAATTAAAAATGTAAATTCAGCAACATTTATATACACAAACTGTTTGGTAGTAGCCTACATTCACAAATTGAGACCCCCGAGTACAAATATGCTATTTTCAAGATGCTCTTGGTTTTCCATTCCAAAAAATCTTAGCTCACATACACTTATTGATATATTTTCATTTAGTATTCAGAATGAAAGCATTATTAGTTCAAAGGAAGGGCAATTCAAGAAATAGCACAAGAAATGAAACAGCAAAACATTTCTCCCTTAGGTGGAGATACATTCTCCAACAAACATGCAAAAAGTTGTGATGCCCAGAGAACCGCTATGCAGATGCCTACATATATGCCAATATGTGTTCAAAGGACCAACCTTCTTTACTCTTGAAAAATGGTATCTTCTAATGATATCATGCTGTTGATACTGGGTTTTTTCTTTCACAGTTTTCTGGCATCTACTCAATGCTACCTGAAAAGATCCTTCTCTGTTAACTGTTGTGCCACTGGATTTCATGCCCTCGGCACCCATTCTGAATAATGCTTTGCTGGATGGTATTTTATTGTCTATATGGCTATAGAGCTTAACTCCCTCCCAACAGTTTCTCATTCTGCTCACACCTTTGGCAAACCCTTCTTCTGATTTGGGAGGAAGAAGGAGTGAAGCCTGCTAGAATCTTTTTACCTTAAAGCCAGTAGCTGTTTTCTTACAACTACTTGTTTAGATAAGGAAGAAGTGTTTACCTCGTATAAGACTTTGCTGTTCCCTTTAGATACTTATCTAAGATTTCATTACCAATAGGAGATTCTTGGACAAGGTACCAAGACTTTAATATCAAAAAGTAGTGTCCACCTAACCAATTTTCCTAATTTCAACAATTTCTTTGGCGTTCTTTTTATTATTTTTCCTTTCGTTTTACTTGGGAGCCTGAACCCCTCACTTGGAGACTTTAGCTTACATAGCTTAATCTCATAGTTTCATATATCTCCTACTTTTTAACTGAAAATTTTATTGAAATGTTTCATTTTTGCATCACTTCTATTCCCTAGTATAGAACTTATTCCTTCTTCCTCTCTTTCTATTATTCTTTCTTGTCCAAGATAACCATTTTTGATAAAAATTAATAAAAAAGGAGGAAATATTTCAGCATCAACCAAGCTTGACTTCTCATGTAGGATATTACATGTATAATTCCTCACTTCTCCATATAAGGGGAAGAAGGTGTTTTCATATATATTCAACAATGATTGACATTGATCCTTATAATTTCAGAACATTGTTTCATTTTTTTTCATCCTTATTCATGATATTACTACTTGGATCATTGTACTAATTTCATATATTGTTTTGCTGTAATACTTTAGTTTGTATTATTTCATGCCTTCAATGTTATATACTAGACACCTCTCATTTTTAATCTCTGAAGACTACATTAAATTTCATGTAGTTAATTTGTCTGTTTTTCATTTGTTTTCTGTTAATTTATATCTGCAGTGCCTGGAACATAGTAAGCTTTTAATAAGTGCTTACTGACTAACAAGGGGCAGCTAGGTGGTGCAATGGATAGAGCACCAGTGCAGCAGTCAGGAGGACTTGAGTTCAAAAATCTCACCTAAGACAAGACACTCGATAGTTATGTGACCTTGGGCAAGTCACTTAACCCCAATTGCCTCATCCTGGATCTTCTCCAGTCATCCTGATGAATATATGGTCACTGGATTCAGAAGGCTCTGGAGGAAAAGTGAGGCTGGTGACCTGCACAGCCCTCCCTCACTCAAAACAAAGTTGAGTGCAAGCCATGTCACCATTTCTCTGATGGCATGGTCTTCTTTGGCAACGAAGGACTAACACAGACATTGAATAACGAAAACCATAAGATAGTTCGAGGGTTCATGATTACTATTTTCTCATTTAGATACATGAAGAGATTTAGAAACAAACAAAAAACTTCCCTGGTAGTCATTTTTGTTTTCTTCTTTCCAATGCCCAAATAAATTTCATTGCCTAAAATTGCTCAAACCCCCCCCCCCCCCAAAAAAAAAAAACAAAAAGAATACCAGAAGACAGAAAAAAAAATTGAGTAGTTGTGCCTTCTCATTATTGCCAGGTGCCCGTTCTCTACTGAGCAGTGCTCCTATCCTTTTAAAAATATTCTTTTGTTCAATATAACCAAAGAGAAACAAATAAACAGCAAAGAAAAAAATATTTTTCAGGAAATTTATTTTGGGAAACTTTACTTCATTATTGTTTTGTCAGCTTTTAATTTCCTAGAAAAGTATTTAAACAAAACAATCCCTTCCCCAAATTTACCACATAATTTTCTCGAATTTGAAATTATCCTTTTCAAAGGGCTAGGACATAACTTGAATAAAATACTTCTGTTGAAAACACTACCTGTAAGGGAGAGTTTAAATAAATAGCCTGATTAATTTAATGAAGAAATGAAATTTGCCAGTGGAAAAGAAGTTTAATAGACCAAAATTACATTTTGTAACTAATAAAGATTATATGGTTTCGGAAGTGTTCCTTAAGTTACTTATTTATGCACCAGATTTTATAGCAACACAATCAAAATGTCCTTGAACAGTGAATCTATCTTATCTCAAGAAGCTATTTCTCTAGAGAAAACTCTTGTTTCCTTCCTTCCTGTCATTTCTATAACTGTATTTGTAAAAAAATCTTTTGGTCACTTCAGCCAAATTTGTTTATGTATTTGGCAGTGGTTCTCCTTCAGATACATCACTATGCATGCTATTATTATTTATTACCATTTCTTTTTGAGATTGTGTCTTCATTATTTCATTTCACTAAGATATTGTCAACCAATTGTACATCTTTGATTATTTCTTCTTCCTTTCATTAAATAATGTTGTTGAAGTTCATCTTCCCCATTCTTATTTGTCTGTATCTTTTCACATTCATCATGTGAAATCAGCATTCAATAATGACTTCAGTTTTTTTTCTAGAATCACAAGAAGTCTCTTTGAAATGAGTGCATACAGTAGAATATGCTTTGATAACATTCTTTTAGGTTAATATTCTTAAAGTTAATTTTAAAAATCTATTTATTTGAATGTCAAACACCACAATCTAGGGTCTTAAAATAATTATTTAGATTATGTAGAGTATCAGAAATTAAATAACAAATTATTCTGTTATTTTTATATACTAATGACTGTAAATTCATGTCATCTATGCCTTTTCTATTATGATATTTATATATGTCCTCTTCCAAAAATTTCCTATAGAATTACTATCTTACAGAAACTATCTTTTAATTATTCTAGAAACATGGAGCTGTTGCCATATAATAATAATATAATAATATGTCAAACTGTGGGAGCTTTTTCCCCTTGGTAATTAATTTATGTCACTTCCCATACCCAATTCCATTTGGTAAAACCAAAAATATGGCTTACAAAATACTGGTAGAAAGGTGGTATTGAATGACATGGCAGACTAAGTTCGAGACTTTTTTTCCCTGTGAAATGAGGAAGTCCATGGCCAGTTCAGATACAGTTAAATTATGTTCTGACCATTATTGTCTTATTTTCTTTCCCCCAGCATGTAAAAACAATTTTTGATAGTTACTTTTAAAACATTGGGTTCCAAATTCTCTCCCTTCCTCCCTCCTCAACCCCCTCATTGAAAAGGCAAGCAAGTCTATATAGGTTATACATGTGTAGTCATGCAAAATATTTCTATAATAGCTATACTATGAGAGAAGACATAGACCAACAAGAAAAAATCAAGAAAAATTGAGTTTAAAAAGGTATGTTTCAATCTGTATCCAGACATCATCAGTTCTTTCTGTGGAAATGGATAGCGTATTTCATCATAAGTCCTTCAGAGTTGTCTTGGATTGTCATATTCCTAAGAATAGCTTTTATTCATAGCTGGTCATCTTACAATATTGTTGTACATTTGTACACAGTACATTCACTATTCATCAGGCCATGCAAGTCTTTCTGGATATTCTGAGGGCATCTTGCTCATCATTTCCTACATAATATAATAGTATTCAATTATACTGAAATACAAAACTTGTCTGCCATTCCCCAAGTGATGGACATCCCCTCAAATTCTATTTTTTTTGCCCCCAGAAAAGAGATGCTATAAAAATTTTTGTAGATACATGTCATTTTCCTTTTTTAAAAAAATCTTTTTTGGGAATACAGATCTAATAGTTGTATTTCTAAGTCAAAGGCTATGCTTGATTCTATAATCTTTTATAAAACTTTGGGCAGAATTCTAAATGACTAATATGGAATGCTTGAATAAATTCACAACTCCACCAACAGTGAATTAAAGTCTAGTTTTCTAGCGTCTCCTCTAAAATTGGTCATTTTCCTTTCCTGCACTTTAAGGCAATCTAATAAGTATAGGTAGTTGCTCAAAATTGTTTTAATTTGTATTTCTCCAATAAAAAGTGAGAGTATTTTGTATGTGGCTATAGATAACTTTGATTAATTCATCTGAAAACTGATCATAAGATTTGATCATTTATCATTTGTGGAATGACTGAAATTTCCAAATTTGACTAAGTTTTATACATATTTGAAAGATGAGAGCTTTATCAGAGAAATTTGTTTCAATGTTTTCTCTTGTTTATTGTTACTAACTGTATTTTACTTCATCCCCTCCCCCCACCATGTTTATTCTATTATCTCTCCTTTCAACTCATACCTTCTCAAAAATGTTTGGATTCTGAATATGCCCTCCCCCAATCTGTCCTCCCTTCCAGCACCACCATTCCTTCTACTTTCCTGCAGTGTAAGATAGATATCTATATCCAATTCAATATATTCCCTCTTTGTGCCAGTTCTGATGGGAGTAAGGTTTACTTACTCTCTCTCACCTCTCACCTGTTCCCCTCCAGTATATAAGTTTTCTCATACCTCTTTTACATACGATAATTTACCCCATTCTAGCTCTCCTTTTCTCACACATTAATTTTATTTTTTAGATATTCTTTCATATAAAACTTACACTTGTGGCCTCTGTCCATATAAATATCTATATTGGCAGATATTTATATCTATAGATATGTATTCCCTTTGACTAAGCTAATAATGACGTAGGTCTTAAGGGTTACAAGTATAATCCTCCCATTTATGAATGTAAATAGTTTAATCTTATGAAGTCCCCTGTGAGCTCCCTTTCCTGTTTACCTTTTTTATGCTTCTCTTGAGTCTTGTATGTGAAAGTCAAATTTTCTGTTCATCTCTGGTCTTTTAATCAAGAATGCTTGACATTCCTCTATCTCAATGAATATCCATCTTTTCCCCTGGAGGATTATAGTGTTTTCTGAGTAGGTGATTTTGGCTGTAATTCTAGATGTTTTGACTTTGAAAATGTCATTTTACAAGCCCCCCAATCCTTTAATGTGGAAGCTGATAAAGCTAGTGTGATGCTGACTGTGACTTCATGATACTGGAACTGTGTTTCTTTCTGACTGCTCACAATATTTTCTTCTTTACCTGAGAACTCAGGTATTTTGGTACAACATTCATAGGAGTTTTCTTCTGGGGATTTTTTTTCAGGAAGTGGTAAGTGGATTCTTTCAATTTTTATTTTACCCTCTGATGCTAGAATCTCAGGGAAGTTTTCCCTGATAATTTCTTGAAAGATGATGTCTAAACTCTTTTTGTGATCATTTCTTTCAAGTAATCTAATAACTTTTTGTGAACTCTCCTGGCTCTATTTTCCAGGTCAGTTGTTGTACCAGATAATTCATTTATTTTTATTTTTCAATGTTAACTTCCATAAGATTTTGAGTTCCAAATTTTCTCCCCATCTGTCCCCTCACTCATTCCTAGAGACTGTGCATTCCAATTACCCCTTCCCCCAATCTGCCCTACTTTCTATCACACCTCTCCCTTCTTTCAACTCCTTCCCTTCTATTTTCTTATGGGACAAGATAGATTTCTGTATCCCCTTGCCTGTATGTCTTATTTCGTAGCTGCATGTAAAAACAATTTTTAACTTTTGTTTTTAAAACTTTGAGTTGTAACTTCTGTCCCTTCTTTCTTCTCTACCCTTCTCCACTGAGAAGGCACGGAATTAGATAAAGATTATATGTGTGTAGTCATTTTCTTCTATTTTTTCATTCTTCTGTTTGTTGTTTTTTGTAATTTCTTGGTTTCTTATAAAGTCATTAGCTTCTATCTGCTCCATTCTAGTTTTTAAAGATCTGTTTTCTTAAGTGAGCTTTTGAACCTCCTTTTCCATTTGGCTAATTTTTCTTTTTAAGGCATTCTTCTCATCATTGGATTTTTGGACCTTTTAGCCATTTGGGTTAGTCTATTTTTAATGGTCTGAATTTCTTCAGCATTTTTTGGGGTCTCCAGCAGCAAGTTGTTCACTTGCTTTTCATGATTTTCTTGTATTGTTCTCATTTCTCTTCCCAATTTGTCCTCTACCTCTTTACTTGGATTTCAAAATCCTTTTTGAGCTCTTCCATGGCCTGAGACAATTGTATATTTATTTTGGAAGTTTTGGATGCATAAGCCTTGACTTTTAGGTCTTCCTCTGATGGTATGCATTTTTCTTCCCTATCTGAAAGGATGGAAGAAAATAGATGCTCACCAAGAAAGTAACCTTTCATTGTCCTATTCCTTTTCCCTTTATTGGCCATTTTCCCGGCTAGGTACTTGACTTTGGAATTCTTTGTCCAGAAGAAGGTATACTCTGGGGACCTGTAAGTCCTCAGTTCCTGCAAGGTGACACAATCAAGGGAGAGGAGTTGACTCATCTCCTGACCTGCACTCTGGTGTGGGAGCAACTACAAACACTCTGCTGCCCAGGATCTGCCAGTAGAATTCCTTCCCCTGAGCCTCCACCAGCTCCACCATGCTAGCCAGCGTTCTTCCTCCTCACCCCAGGGCAGCCACTCAGGGCTGAAATCCATAAAAGTCATTCAGTTCCCCCAGGATCTCTAGGTTAGGGCTCCAAGCATTGAAGTTGCAACTGCTTGAGGTTGCCTGGGGCCTGGGCTAGGGCTGGAGGACTCTGCTGTCTTCTCATGTAGATGAAAGAGCTTTCTCACTGACATTTGAAGCTGACTTAGGTGATTGTAGGTTGAGGAATCTGGAATTGCAGCTGCTGCTGGTGGTGACTTGAAGCCTGATCTGATCCTGTCCCTACTGTGTGACCAAGCAAGGTCACACCTGGTGAGATAGACTTTTCCTGTCTTCTGTCCAGTCTGTCTTAGGCTGGAAACCTCTTTCACTCTGTCGTTTTGTGGCTTCTGCCACTGAAGAATTTGTTAAGAGTCATTTTTTTTTTTACAGGTATTTTATGGGCTGTGGGGGCAGAGCTTCTAGAGGTGTGTCCTTCTACTCCACCATCTTGGCTCTGCCCCTCTAGTCCTTTTTTTCTTTAAGATTCTGGATCTCTTTTTCCAATTGTTTAACTTTTTCATAATCTTCTTGGTTTATTTTTTTAGATTGTTTTTTTTTAATTTTCCTCAATCTCTTCCTTCCTTCCTTCCTTCCTTCCTTCCTTCCTTCCTTCCTTCCTTCCTTCCTTCCTTCCTTCCTTCCTTCCTCCTGTCCTTTCCACCTCCCTTCCTGCCTCTGTCTCTGTCTCTCTGTACCTCTCTCTCTCTCTCTCTCTCTCTCTCTCTCTCTCTCTTTCTCTTTCTCTCTCTCTCTCTCGCAAGGAAATTGGGTTCAAGTGATTTGCCCAGGGTCACACAATTATCACAATAATATTCTATAGTAACATTCTTTTGCCAGATAATTTTTTTTTAATTCTTAGCAACTTACTGGTGTTGTCACATCTAGTCCTGGGGGTGGGGGATATTTGTGTCTAGTTTCAGATCTTCCTTCAGTTCTCCTCTCTTGCTGCGAATAGGAATGAAGAACTCCAACCACCTCTTAAGTGCCCATGGCCAGTGGATTCCCCACTGCTTCTGCACTCATAGGACATGTGCTGGTTCTTTCTCTCCTAGAGCTGCATTTGGGCAGCACAGCTAGGCCTGGAGTCTGTTATCAGAAAAAGTTCCCTCAGTTCTTCTCTACTCAGACACCTATCTCTCCACACTTCCCAGACAGTGAAAATTCTTGTGCCAGGAGCTGAAGCTACCCCCAGCCCAGCTAACGCTAGAGTTGTTTCAGTGGAACTAGCCTAGAGTGTTACACTTCATAGAGATCAAACTTTGATCCTGGAATTTTCATTCCAGTTGTCCTCAGGAGGACTATAGTTCTTTCCCACATCTTATTTCATTTTTGCTGCTTTCCATTCACCCTGAGGCACTATTTTGCCTTATTTTTGAAGGAAATCTGGTAAGTTTTGATTTTCTGACCTACTCTGCCATCTTCTTTGAATCCTCTTGAAAGAAAAATTTTAATTCAGTATATCGCTGTACATTGACTTCAGTGCTTTTAAAATTTGGAGTTTAATTCTGCATTCTTATGCTCTTGAAAAGGTTTTATCTGTCTATCTCTTTAGAAACTTATAAAAAAGAAATCAACAATTCAGAGTTAGATGTATGTCTTCTCTCTCTCTCTCTCTCTCTCTCTCTCTCTCTCTCTCTCTCTCTCTCACACACACACACACACACACACACACACACACACACAAATATAAAAATATTCCCTTTGAATTTTTCAAAGACAATGCTGAAATATGTAGCAGGAAATCACAGTAATTTCTTATGGCCAGGATACATAGAATTCATTATGCCATATTACAGTCCCAAAGTCAATTTTGAAAAATTCTATCATTTTTCAATACATTCAAATTATTTTTGAAAACATAAAACATACTCTAGAATTCCAAGGACACTTACTTGCACTTGTACTTTCCTGACTGCATTGCCTTGTAGAATACTTGTGGTTTTTGAAAAAGATGTTGACTTGAAAAATGGAAAACTGAACATCAGTAGAAGAGATCAGATTCCCAGGTATCTTCAAGCATTGTTTTCTTAACTGTGTAGTTGTACTCCTGCCCATATAAATGGAACCTCTAAGTTTTCTTGTGTGCTTAAAGAAGTCTCCAGCGCATGAGGTAAGAATTCTATTAGAAGGAATAAGTTTCACTTGTCTCAGCATTATTTATAGTGCACTAATAATTTTATGGAGAATTTTTACAAATAGCTCTTGCCTGTTGGCATTTTATTATGTAATCTGAACTATTGACATGATATAGCTCTATGATTGATAAGTGTTTCAGCCATTTTATATCCTGACCATTATTTCAAAATCATGTCGTCTGATAAGCAACCTCAACTCTCTCCCCAACCTCAAAATTAGTTTTTACCTTACTGTGAGGAAAAGCAGGGTCTCATGTACTTCTGTCTGTCTATTTTTATATACCTTATATCTATCTATCTATCAGCAATACCTATGTTCAGATCTGCCCTCATTGTCTTATTAGATGTGTGTCCCTGGGAAAATCAATTAGTTTCTGTTTGGCTCACTTTCAACATCTGTAAAATGAGGAAAATTATAGTACCAAGGTTTTTTTTTGTTTTTTTTTCGGAGAAGCAAATAAATCAGTAATTGCAAACACTTACCACAGTGTCTTTCATATACAATGTATGTATGTGTGTGTTTATATGCATATATATATATACACATACACACGTACACATGTAGGCTTACCTATACTCAAGCATATATATATATATATAAATATGTATATATATATGTATATATATATGTATATATATGTATATATATATGTATATATATGTATATATATATGTATGTATATAATATATATATATGCATTATGTATATAATGAATAAAAAGCTGAAAGACAGTTTATGGATAATTAATAATCAATATATTAATTAAGCTAGTTAATAATCAACAAATTGCGGTTCAGTGCTTTCAGTGTGCAAAGATCCCCTAACAGAAACATCAAATGCCTTAAATATTATTTTTGAAATACAATGCCTTTGACAGGAGACATCATCCTTGATTGGCAGACATTTGAGTAAGGAGAGGGACTAAAAGTCTTCTGATTTCATTGCTGAGAACATTACTTTATCATGTGACTCAGCTCCCTTCAGCAATCTGGACAGAACAATACCTTTTGATTCAGACCACTTTGTTTGACTTTCTCATTCATTAGCTGGGTCACTCTAAACTCCAATGAAGGGATAGAAGGACATTGATTTATTTCCTAAGGGTAAGAATTGACAAAAATTTTGTGTACTACACATTCCTGATACTTTGGAGAGGTCAGGGCAGATGACTTTTGGTACTGCAGTCCAAGGCAAATGGAGACAGGAGCCAGAAAAGGTTTGTGAAGAAATAGGGGATCATGATAGAAGTTGGCAATACAGTACAGCTGCAGCCTGACAGCATGTCTCAGGATTTGTCAGAGGTCATGAAAGAAGCCACAAAGAAGGTTGACCCCCAGGCTGAGAATGTGGAATTCCTGAAGAAATTTCAGGAGTAGATGCTCCAAGAATGAATCAAGATGATTTGTATCTCATCTATATGGCCTTGGAAGAGAAACTGGAGTAGAACAAAAACACACTGACCTCACCCCCATCTACTTGTCTGACGATTTGAACAGCATAAGTGACCTGGAGTAGCACATGGATTTGTGGTATGGCCCCCAGTGGAGGAAGGAGATCCCTTACATGGCAATCACAGAAGGGTACAAGAATCAGCTCTGCAACCTGGATCACACTGATCCTGAGCTGCTGGTGTTTGGTTCCTACACACATTACCTAGGGGACCCTTCTGAGGGTGAGATCCTTAATAAGATTTCCCAGAAGTTCCAAGGGCTCCCCAGCATAGGGGAAAGGGTGACCTTCTTCAGTTTCCTAGCCATCACCAATGCCACCAAATTCCAGCAGCTTTACTGTTCCCCAATGAACACAGCTATGAAGAGACCAGCCACCCATAAGGTAATAGAGGAGGCCCAGATATTCTTCCTCTTGAACATTCAGATATTACAATAGCCAGAGGAGTCATTTTCCAAGAACCAGGATAACAGAAAACTTTTTGGGAAGTAGGAGCTTTTAAAAAAGGCCTGGCAACAAAGAACAAGGCCCAACTTCCTCAGAAACTGTTGCTCTAATGCTCCAGAAAAGTCTCCTCTCCCACCTATCCATCCTACATTGAATCTTCACCCTCTTCATCATGGTCACTGTTGCTGTGACCATGCCACTGTGGCTCAATGCCATTTGAAAGAAACAGAAAAGACAATTTGGGGCAACCTCCCAAGGTCTCTCCTACTGAGATTACAGACTGCTTCCAGTCCACTAAAATTTACTCAATGGACACTCTCAGGTCATTGTGGGACAGAATTTCCCTCTCTAGAAAAGATGAAGGAGAGCCCCACACTGACAAAAAGCAGCTCAGGCTTGAAGGACTTGAACTTTTAAGGGGTTCCTCAGGGGCTGTTCACACATGGAACAGTCTGTCTTGGTTTCTGTCCAGAATCCCCCAAAATGACTGAATTTCCAATCATGAGAAATGACCTGCCAAACTCAGTTCATGGGTTTTCTGGGCTTCCCTGTTTGACCCAAGAGTGACCACTTTTCCTTTGGCCTGTAGAACTGATTTTCCTTTTGCATTTCAGAATGCTGTGTCTTATTAGAAGCCAGTTTTCTGTCTAATTTTGTTTGGTCAGGTTTTCATATTGTCTAAGTTTTTTTAACTTTTTTTTAAATTTTTTCTTCCACCTACCCCAGGGTCAAAGGCTGGGGTTTTACCTCATTTTTTTGGTGTGTGTGTGTGTGTGTGTGTGTGTGTGTGTGTGTGTGTGTGTGTTCACATAACATGATTTGAATGCTGACATCCTTGAACCTGTCTGTGGAAACTTTCAATAAATATTGTTGTCTTAATTTCTTTAAAAAAAATTAACCCACTTTATATTATGTTTAGATTCTAAACAGAAGTAAGGTTTTCTAATTGATGTGGAGGCCTGTCCAAAATCAAAAAGCATATTCTACAAAGATTAGGGCAATCTCATTTATCAATTTTTTCTTTCAGAGACTGGCTGACTGGCCTATAGGGGCTAGTTTCTAAATGAGGAAATGAAAGGCCTGGATCTTAATTTTTAATGGGACAGAAATAATGGAAAATAACAGATGATTTCTCCTGTCAGGAATATTCCCTTGAAAAATAAGCCATTGCCTGAACTAGGGATCTTTTATTACCAGAGAAACCACTGACCATTATTTTATTGACTATTAGGTAGCATAGTTAGTAAACTGATAATTAATGACCCAAAAATTATATGTCTCATGATTTTTCACTCATCATATCTGTGTGTGTGTATGTTTGTATATGTTGTGTATTATCAGTATATCTAGTTAAATCATTCCAAGGCTTCTGGGCAACTTCATGGCTTATCAAAATTTTGGACAGCATTTCTAGAAAATTTAGCCAATGGGTAAGTCTGAGGAAAATAATATATGAAATAAGTAGAGAATATGGAAAAAAGTTTTGGCAGCTTTCTTCAGTTTCATAGTTTATTGTCTAACTGCACTCATCTGTTTCCACATCCCAATATAGTTCATTCTATTCCAGCCAAGAAACAAATGCTTGTTTGCTGCACTTTTCAGTGAGAGACTATTATCTCAGAGAACCTAATCACTGAGGTCTGAAAAATCATAGAGTAGGCCAAACAGTTCAAAGTTCCTGGAAGTTCCTTACCTTATGTACTGAGATGTTGGAGAGAATCTTGAATATTCTTCAATCTAAGCCTCAAAGATCAAGGAAAGAGCTGACCCCAAGGGACAGAGACAAATACAGAAACAAAAGTGATGTAGGCCAATCAAAGGAGTAGCAACAATCCAAAGGGAAACATAGCAGGAGCAGAGAAAACTTGCAGAATGAAGTTATAGACAAACTAAAGTTGTAGAGATCAGTAAATCAAACAAAATACATTGCATTAAAAAAGCTTTTTCAAATCTAGCAATCTTCTAAAAGCAATGATTAACTCCATAATAACTGCTGGCAGTTTGTGAAAGGGTTGTTTTCCATTATCTGTTATAGGAACAGATAGAAGAAGAGACAGAAGGGATAAAAAATGAAATAAATAACCTTGAGGAAAGAATTAGAAGAATAATTGCTTAAGAAGAAAAAGTAAAAAACCTTAGTCAAGAAATGGAAACCCTATGAACCAAAACCAAAACCCTATAGATCAGAGATCAATGACTCCATAAGACACTAAGAAATGCTAAAACAAAAATAAAATATTAGAAAAAAATAAAAGATAATGCAAAGTATTTGACAAAAAGCAATTGACCTCACACAGTAAAGCCCAGGAAGTGCAGAGTGCAGCTTGGCATGCACGGATAGAATGCTGAACAGACTTGAGGGTGCCACCAGTAGCACCAGTTTCCAGATTTCTTAATCCACAAACAGCTTCAAAAGTCAACGGGAGGGTTCTTTCACACAGGAAAGGGGAGTGTGGTCTGGAGTGTCAGGCCTGGGAGACCTCCACCTAAAGACCCTGGGAAAATGGAGCCACTGATCTGAATCTCACCCCTGAGATACTGCCTGACAAAGAACTCAAAAGTCAGGTAACTGCCTGGGAAACTGCCTGAAAAGGGAAAAAGAATAACAATAGAAAATTATTTCTTGATGAGCATGCATTTTCTTCCCTCCTTTCAGATGAGAAAGAACAATTTGGATTTACAGAGGAAGACCAAACAGGAAAGGTTTCTACATGAAAAACCTCCAAAATAAATACAGAATGGTCTCAGGCCATGGAAGAGCTCAAAAAGGATTTTGCAAATCAAGTAAGAGAGGTGGAGAAAAAATTGGGAAGAGAAATGAAAGCAATGCAAGAAAACAGTGAAAAGCAAATCAACAGCCTGCAAAAGGAGACCCCCAAAAATGCTGAAGAGATTAAAACCTCAAAAAATACATTAATTCAAATGGTAAAAAAGTCCCCAAAAGCCAATGAGGAGAAGAATGCTTTAAAGAGCAGAATTAACCAAATGGAAAAAGAGGCTAAAAAGCTCACTGAAGAAAATAGTTCTTTAAAATTAAAATGGAGTAGATGGAAGTTAATGACTTTATAAGAAATAAAGAAATTACAAAACCAATACAAAAGAATGAAAAAACAGAAGATAATGTGAAATATCTCATTGGAGAAACAACTGAGCTGGAAAAAAGAACTAGGAGAGACAATTTAAAAATTATGGGACTACCTGAAAGCCATGATCAGATAAAGGGCCTAGACATCATCTTTCATGAAATCATTAAGGAAAACTCCCCTGTTATTCCAGAATCTGAGGGTAAAATAAATATTGAAAGAATTCACGGCTCACCTCCTCAAAGAGATACACAAAGAGAAACTTCTAGGAATATTGTAGTCAAATTCCAGAGTTCCCAAGTCAAGGAGAAAATATTGCAAGCAGCTAGAAAAAAACAATTCAAGTATTGCATAAATACAATCAAAATAGCGCAGGCTCTGGCAACTTCTACATTAAGGAATCAAAGGGCTTGGAATATGATATTTCAGAAGTCAAAGGAACTAGGACTAAAACCAAGAATCACCTACCCAGCAAAACTGAGTATAATACTTCAGGGGAAAAAATGCTCTTTCAATGGAATAGAGGACTTTTAAGCATTCTTGATGAAAAGACCAGACCTGAAAAGAAAATATGACTTTCAAATACAAGAATCAAGAGAAGCATGAAAAAGTAAACAGGAAAGAGAAATCATAAGGATTTGTAAAGTTGAACTATTTACATTCCTACATGGAAGGACGATATTTGTAACTCATGAGACTTTTCTCAGCATTTGAGTAGTTGGAAAGATTATGCACACACACACATGTGTGTGTATATATGTGTGTATATACACATACACATATGTATGCACATGTATGTATGCACACATGTATATATGTATATACACATATATAAGTAGATATATTTTAGCATATATATGTATATATACATACACATACACACACACACACACACACACACACATATATATATATATGGACAGAGAGCACACAGTGAGGTGATAAAGAGGGGATGATATCCAAACATTAAAAATTAAGGTATGAGAGTGGAACATGTTAGGAGGAACATGGGAGAAATAGAATGGGGCAAATGATCTCCCTTAAAAGAGCTAAGAATAAGTTTATTCAATGGAGTGCAAAAAGGAAGAGGTGAGAGGGAAAAAGCAAAGCTTACTCTCTTCACGTTTGGTTTAAAGAGGGAATAACACACTCATTCAATTTGGTATTAAAATCTGTATTACACTACAGGAAAGTAGGGCAGAAGGGGACAACTGGGGTGAGGGAGATGATAGATGACAGGCAAATGGGAGAAGGAAATAATTAGAAGTAAACACTTGTGTTGAGGCATAAGGTCAACAGAGAGAATAGAATAAATGGTGGGTAGGATAGGATGGAGGGAAATATAGTCAGTCTTTCACAGCATGATTATTATTGAAGTCTTTTGCAAAACTGAGACATATATAGCTTATATTGAATTGCTTGTTTTCTCAGTGGGGAAGAGTGGGGATGGAGGGAGAGAATTTGGAGTTCAAATCATTAAGAGGGAATATAGAGAAGTGTTTTGGAATACAACTGAGAAATAAGAAATACAGATAATGGTTTATAGAAATCTATCTTGCCCTACAAGAAAAGAGAGAAGATGGGGATAAGGGAAGGGAGAGGTGTGATATGAGGGAGGGCATATGTTGGGAATTGGGTAATCAGAATACAAGTTGTTAAAGGGTGGGAGAGTGGAAAAATGAGGAGAAAATTTGTTACTCAAAATGCTGTGGAAATGAACGTTGAAAACTAAAAATTAATAAACATTTAAAATTTTAAAAAAATGTAATTGACCTGGAAAATACTCCAAAATTATCATTTTAAAATTGATAGACTCCCTGAAAACTATGATATTTTAAAGATACCTATAAACTATTAAAAATCATATGTGAGATCTTCTGAGATATATTGGAATAAGAGGACAAAGAGAAGATTTTAAAAATAAGTTCATCTATAACTTCTAAAATAAAAAGGAAGTTCCCATTAATGCCATAGCCAAGATCTTGAGCTTCTATGAAAAAAAATTACTAGAAGCAAAATAAAGGCAGGAAGTTGAAAGTGTTCTCTTAAATTCCCCTTGAAACTACTTCAAATCATGCCTCAAAATCAGTTCTGCAACAACAAAATGCACAAAAGGAAGGGGTGAAACAATTTTGCAGCCCAAGATTACTTAGAAGGATGACAAAAATGATCTGTGTCACTTTGGTAAAAGGAGAGCCCAGTACAGGTAGTATCCAGGAAAGACAAAATAAGGACCCGAGCATTCATAGATCAGCAATTGATGTCCATGATCAGGGATCACTACGACTTTACCAGTCCAACTAACAGGCCACCAGTGCTCAGAGAGCAGGCTGGTGGTCCAGTCTCACATGCCCAATACTGGGCAACCAGCTGTACTAGACCAGGTAATCCCAGTAAATCAGGTGAACTTCCAGTACCTAAAATCCTGATGCAGAGGTTTAGTGGCTAGACATATGTTCCAATTTTCTTTTTGATACTGTAACATGAAAGATTATCCTAACACCAAAACATATATTATACTGCTTGGCTTAGAGTTAGAAAAGATTTGGATTCAAATTCTAATTCTTACATTAGTCAATTATATGACCATGAGCAATTCACTTAACTTCTCTGAAATTTAATATTGTGGTCTCTAAAATGGGAAAATAATGCCATTAATTCCTAACTTGTAGAGTTATTGTGATGATCAAATCATATAATACATACAAAACTCTCTACAAAACTAAAAATTACATATAAATTATGTTATTTTATTTCTCTTTGATTTATTTCCTTCATTTATTAAGTGAAGTAATATATGTAAAGTGTGTTGCAAACATTAAAGCTCTGAAAAAGTAATTTCAGCTAATCATTATTATGAGCTAGTTGGCATAGTAAATAAAGCCCTGGAGCAGAGATTCAGGAGAAACTAATTTTATATTTGGTCTTAGATTATTAGCTGTATTGGATCTAGGCATTCTTATTTCTATATCCCCAGCTTTTTTTCACATTCAAATCCTGATCTACACTCACATGATCTCCACCCTATTTCAGGTCTTCTCATTTTACTTATATTATTCATGACTAATCAGTTTCCATGTTTCTAGTCTGCTATCCATCCTCGACAATAACATTGTTCACAGAGCTGCCAAAAGTCTTCCTAAAAGATAAGTCTTCTACTATTTGAGTATGTTTGTTTCTACGAAAAATTATTTCTTAAAGTGAATTTAAAGTGCTTAACAATCTCATGGTTTACTTTTCTAGCAAAGTTTCATACTTTTTAAAAATCTACTCACCTTACCAGTCCATCCTACCCAAATGCACTCCAAACTTTTCATCTCCTGCTTTTGTGGCTATGTGTAGACTATCAAAATACAGCTTTTAAATGTATTCCTTCCTTTTTTGAAAAACTTTAATTCTGGACTTTTACTTCTGGAAGCCAAGATGGCAAAGTGATCAGTAAATGTTTTCCACCTCCCTTTGCTGAAGTTGAAAGTCCCATAAAATATTTCTGTAGTAAAAATTTTGAAAGAGTAGGATCAGCTGAAGAGGCAAACAGTCACTTAGCTCTTGGGACTAGGAAAATCGCAAAGGGAGGTCCCTCTTTCTGGGGCTGAAGGGGACTAGTGCACGACCAGAGCTCTCTTAGACAGCCCACCTCAGCAAACTGGAAGAAGATCCTAAGTCCGACCAGGGTGAAGATTGCAACCACCAAAACCAAGGTCCAAGGTATGTCTCAGGGCTCCAGGGGAATCAGAAAGACACTAGCGTCGACAGATTCACAAACTGCTGATGTTTTCTGTGCTTTAGCTCAGCAGAGAACTTCTGTGGGCAAACCAGCCCTTCCCCACACTTAACACAGCTAACTCCGTGGTAACTCAAGGGAAACGTACAAAAAAAAAACAAAACTTCACCTGATCTCTCTCTGCTTTCAAACACCAATCAGATCAGCATCAGGTAAACTGCAGCATTTTAGCTTCAAGCTGAAAGAACCAGAGGCAACAACACACAAACCATCAAGATCAAGGCACAAGAACTGTAAGACAGGGCCCCTTGTGCCCCAGAAACTGAGATCTACTTTAAAAGACATAAAAAGAATGATCATAATGAGTAAGAAGCAAAGCAGAGAAGACCTTGGAAAATTTCTAAGGGGAGAAGGTCAAAAACTCAAATACCAAGGAGGCAAGCATTGAGACTGTACTCTCATTTGAAACTTCTGGAGGGAATATGAACTCGTTGCAAGCCAAAAGAGCATTCCTGGAACAGTAGAAGAAGCATTTTAAAATCCAGATTAGAGAAAAACAAGAAAAACTGGCCAGAGATTTGAAAAATGTAAAAAAAAAAAAATCACAGAAGAATTTAGAAGGAAAATTGAACAAAGGGAAAAGGAAGTACAAAACATGATTGGAGGAAAAAAAACAACTCTTAAAAAGGAAAAATTGGACAGATGGAAAAGTAGATGTAAAAGCAAACTGGGGAAAGCAATTTGATAAAAAATAAAATCAGTCAAGGAGAAGTTAATGACTAGAGGAGACATCAAGAATCAGTCAAACAGAATCTAAAGAATGAAAAGATAGCAGAAAAAGTAAAATATCTAATTGGAAAAACAACTGACGTGGAAAATAGATCCAGGAGAGAAAATATAAGAATCACTGGTCTACCAGAAAGCCATTGATGATAAAAAAGAGCCTGGACAATATCTTGCAAAAAATCATCAAGGAAAAGTGCCCAGAAGTCGTACATCCAGAGGACAAAATATAATTCACAGGTCACCTCCTGAAAGGGATCCCAAAATAAAAACACAAAGAAATATCCTTGTCAAATTTCACAGTTATCAAGTGAAGGGGAAAATACCGCAGGCAGCCAGAAAGCAATTGTTCAAATATTGAGGTGTTACAGTCGGACCAAACAGGACCTTGCAGATTCTACATCAAAAGATCAAAGGAATTGGATTATGATAGTCCATAAGGCAAAGAGCTAGGACTCCAATCAAGGATCAATTACCCAGCAAAGTTGAGCATAATATTGCAGGTAAAGAGTTGGTCATTCCATGAAATAAGAGATTTCCAGACTTCCTGATGAAAAGGCCAGAACTCAATAGAAAATTCAATCTTCAAACACAAGTCTCAAGAGATGCATAAAAAGATAAAAAAGCAGAAAAACCTTATTATTCAATATGGACAAACTGTTTACATCCCTATAATGGAAGATGATATTTTTTAATCTGGCCAATTGTGTATTTATCATGAGTGTATGTTTGTACTTCATTGCCAAAGAAGACCATGCCATCAGAGAAATGATAACATGACTTGCACTTGACTTTATTTTGAGTGAGGGAGGGCTGATTTATCATAATATATAAAATGGATATACATTGATAGATGAAGCAGTATAAAGTAAACGATGTCATGATAAATATGATTTAAGGGGGTGAGGGGAATGTAACAGGAGAAATGAAAAGGAGGAGGCAGAAAATAGTAAATTACATGACAGGAAGACATAAAAATATATTACAAGACAGGGAAAGAGGGAAGGGAGAAGAGCATTGTTTGAGATTTACTCTCCTCTGATTTGTTTCAAGGTAGAAACAGCAAATGCAGTTAATTATAGATGTCAAACTATCTCTATAGGCAGTAGGAGAGGAAGGGGGAAAGAAAAGCAAGGGGAGCCTAAAAGGGAGGGAAAAAGTGGTAAGGCTGATTGGGCAGGCAAGCAACAACACCAGAACCCTCTAGTGACCAGAATATCCCATTCCCACAGCTCTCCCCTTCCCCAATTTGAGCTTCATTGTAACCTTCTGGAAACGCAGAAAATATCCACATGGCTTCTGAACACACCAACCATGACTACCAGTCTAACAGCACCAGGTTGTAGAGCCTCCTACAACCTCCACCTTCCAGAAGCTGAGACCACAGCAACCATGCCCCTAGTGTCCAGCACAAGAAGCATGGAAAAGTGTACCCTGTGACCCAGAAGCAGAGATCAATCTTAAAAGCCTGTAAAAAGGCAAAAGCCATGAGCAAGAAGCTACAAAAACAAAGATCATGGATTCTTACTATGGAAGAGAGAAGATCAAAAAGCAAACTCAGAAAAGGACAACATTGTCACTATACCCATGTCTGCAACCTCAGTGGGGAATATGAATTGGTCTCAAGCCCAAAAGGTCCTTTTGAAAGACCTCAGGAAGTATTTTCAAAGTAATATTAGAGAGGTAGAAGAAAACATAAATAATTCCTTTAAAAATACAATTGACAAAACCGGAAAAAAAAATTCACTTAAGTTTAAAATAATCCCTTAAAAAGAGAATTGGCCAAATGAAAAGTAATGCACAAAAGTTAACTGAAGAAAATAATTGATTAAAAATTAACATTGGAAAAGTGGAAAGCAAATTACTCTATGACACATCAAAAATAAGAAAAAAGAAATTAAAAAAAATGGGAAAATAGAAGAAATTGAAAAATACCTCATTGGAACAAGCAATTGATCTGGGAAATAGATCCAGGAGAGATAATTTAAGAATTATTGGTCTACTGAAATCCACGAAGGAAAAAAAAAAGAACTTTGACAGGATCTTTCAAGAAATCATCAAGGAAAACTGCTTTGAGGTTCTGGAATCAGAGGGTTAGCCATCAAAGAATCTATAGAATACCTCCTCAGAGATCCCAAGTTGAAAATGCTAAGGAATCTTAAAGTCAATTTCCAGAATTATCAGGTCAGAGGGAAAATATTACAATCAGCCAGAAAGAAATAATTCAAATATTACAGAAGCACAAGAAGGATTACAAAGGACCTTATAGCTTGTCCATCAAAAGATCAGAGGGCTTAGATTATGATATTTGGTAAGGCAGATGAGTTTGGATTTCAAACAAAGATCAACTACCCAGGAAACTGAACATAATCTTTCAGGCAAGTGGATGGACATTCAATGAAATAGGGGACTTCCATATATGTATATGTGTATATATGCATACATGTATGGGTATGTATATGTATATATATGCGTGTGTATATAGATATGTGAATATGTATGCATGTGCATATGTACGTATGGGTACACACATATACACATATATGCATATATAAATACATATTAACATACATATATACACACACATAGGTATGCATGTATGTGTGTATAGAGAGAGAGAGAGACTGTGGGTTGACTTTAATGCGATGATAAAAAAATCTAATTAAGGGGTGAAAAGTGACTGTGATGTGAGAAGAAGAAATGAGGAAACAGAAAAGGGTAAATTTCATCAAAATAAGAGTCACAAAAACATATTAGAGTAGAGGGAAAGAAGGGAGGAAGATGAATATTGTCTGAACTTTGCTTTCATTGGATTTGGCTCAAGGAGGGAATAACACATTCAGTTAAATAAAAAAAAAAATATATAATTTATCCTATAGAAAGTTGGAGGGGACAGGGGAAAGAAAAGGGAGCAGGTGGACAGAGAGAAGGGAGGGAAGAAATAGTATAAGAAAGGGGGATAAACGTGAATGGACAGATATAAGGGAGAGAAGATTGAAGGAGGCAATGGTCAAAAGCAAAATTGTTTTGAGGAGGGAAAGGGAGGAGGAGAAATAAAAGCATAAATGAGGACATGGTAGGATGGAGTGAAAGAGAGACTAATCATAATTGTGAATGTGAATGGGATAAACTCTCCTATGAAATGGAAGTGAATAACAGAATGGATTGAAAACTATAATCATACAATAAGTTGTTTAAAAGAAACATATTTAAAACTGAGAGATCCACAGAGGATAAAGGTAAAAGAGGGGAGTAGAAAAAAATATGATTCAGCTGAAGTAAAAAAGAAGCAGGGTAATAAACCGGATCTCAGATGAAACAAAAGCAGAAATAGATCAAATTTAAAGAGATAAGGAAGGAACCTATATCCTGCTAAATGACACCACAGGCAATGAAATAATATCAACACTAACATTCATGTGCCAAGTAGTATAGGATCCAAATACATGGAGGAGAAGTTAAGGGAGTTACGTGAAGATATAGAGAGCAAAACCATTTCAGTGGGGGACCTCAATTTCCCCCTCTCTGAAATTGATGAATCTAACCATAAAATTAACAATAAAGAAGATAAGGAGGTGAATAGAATTCAAGAAAAGTTAGATATGGTAGACTTCCAGAAAAATACGAATGGGAATAAAGAGGACAATATCTTTTTGTCAGTGGAACGTGGTACATAAACAAAAGTTGACCACCTACTGGGGCATAAAATATTCTCACAGTCCAGCAGAGAAAGAAATACTAAATGCATCCCTTTTCAGAATATGATGCAAAAAAGTACATATGTAGTGAAGGGCCGTGAAAACATAGACTAAAATTAATTGGAAAGTAATTACTCTAGTCCTAAAGAATTAGTGGGTCAAATGGTGAATCATAGAAAGAATAAATAACTTCATCAAAGAGAATGACAATAATGAGACAACATGCCAAAACTTATGGGATTAAGTGAAAGCAGTTCTTAGAGGAAATTTTATATCTCTAAATACTTACATGAATAAAATAGAGAAAGAGGAGAAGAATGAATTGAGCATTCAACTTAAAAAGATAGAAAAAGAAAAAAAAATTAATCCCCCACTAAACATCCAATTAGAAGTTCTTAAAAGACAAGTAAAGATTATTAAAAGTGCAATTAAGAAACTATTGAACTAATAAATAACACCAAGAGCTGGTTTCATGAAAACACCAATAAAATACATAATTATGCAGTTAATTAGGTTTGAAAAAAAGAAATAAGGAAACCAAAATTCCAGTATCATAATTGAAAAGGAAAAATCACCACCAATGATGAGGAAATTAAAACAATAATTAGAAATGATTTCATCGAACTGCATGTCAATAAATCTGACTAGCTAAGTGAAATTGATCAATATTTACAAAAATGTAAATTGCCCAGATTAACCCAAGAAGAAATCAAATATACATATTTGATATGTATTTCCACCTCAGAAAAAGAAATTTTACAAGCTATCAGTACCCTCCTTTGGAAAAAATGTCCAGGGTCAGATGGATTTACAAACAAATTCTATCAAACATTTCAAGAATAATTAATTTCAGTACTATATAGACTATTTGAAAAAATTGGTGAAGAAGGAGTCCTACACAATTATTTGATGATACATTTATGGTACTGATACCTAAACCGGGAATAGCCAAATCACAGGGAAAAAAAAATTGAGACCAATTTCCCTAATGGATATAGATGCAAAAAATTTGAATAAAATATTAACAATAAGATTACAGCAAATTATCATGAGAATAATACCCTATGATCCCATGGAATTTAGATTAGGAATGCAAGCTTGTTCCAATGTTTGGAAAACTTCCAGCAAAATTTACCAAATCAACAATAAAACATACAGAAAACATAAGATTACCTCATAAGATACAGAAGAAACTTTTGGCCAATATATAACACTCATTACTATGAAAAACAGTATAAAGCATCAGAATAAATGAAGTCTTCATTAAGACAACAAATAGTACCTACCTTAAACAATCTGCAAGCATTTTATGTAATAGGGATAAGTTAGAAGCATTTCCAATAAGGCTGGGGGTGAAAGAAGGATATCCATTATCATCACTGTTATTCTGTTTAGTACTAGAAACATTAGCTTTAGCACTAACAAAAAAGAAATTGAAGAATTAGAATAATCAAAGAAGAAATTAATCTATCTCTCTTTGCAGAAGACATGATGATATGCATAGAGAATCCTAGAGAATCAAGTAAAAAATTACTTGATATAATAAAGAATTTTACCAAAGTTGTAGGATATAAAATGAACCCACATAAATCATCAGCATTTCTACATATTACTAAGAAAGCCCAACAGCAAAAGTTAGAAAGAGAAATTCCATTTATAGTTACCTTAGAAATTCTGAAATATTTGGGAGTGTGCCTGCCAGAACAAACTCAGGAATTAGTTGAACAAAATTACAAAATAATTTTCACACAAATAAAGTCAGATCTAAATAACTGGATAAAATATCAATTGCTCACATGTAGGCTAAGTAATAAAATAATAACAACAATTTTACCTAAAATAACTTCTTTATTCAGTCCCTTACCAAACAAGCTACCAAAAATCATTTTATGGCATTAGAGAAAGTGAGGAGCTAAACCAAGATGATGGAATAGAAAGATAGACCTCTGGAAGCTCCTTCTCATAGCCCATAAAATAACTGTAAAAATGACCCCCAGCAGCAGCCCGGGCAGCTGAAACTTCCACATTTGGAGCCATTGACTTAAACACCCTGGGGGAACTGAGTAACTGATCTGAATCTCAGCCCTAAGAGACAGCCTTGGGATGAAAAGGAATGCTGACAGATGGAGGTTCTGGAGAGGGAACTCTGCTCACATAATAGAGTGAAGGCCAGGAGAAAAGTAAATACTTCTCCCATGATTTTGTCACCTTGGAGGAACTAAGAACTTACAGGTCTCCAGAATATACCTTGCTTTTCACAAAGGACTCAAAAATCAAATAATTAGTTAGGAAAATGCCCAAAAAAAGGGAAAAAAAATAAGGCTATAGAAGACTACTTTCATCGTGGAAGGTGTTGTCTTCCATCCTTTCAGAAGAGGAAGAACAGTATATACCAACAAAGGAAGACAGAAAAGTAAAAACTTCTTCATCCAAAACCGGCCAAGATAAATATGAAATGGTCTTAGGCCATGGTAGAGCTCAAAAAGGATTTTGAAAATCAAGTAAGAGAGGTGTAGGAAAAATTGGGAAGAAAAATGAGAGTGATGCAAAAAAATCATGAAAAGCAAGTCAACAGCTTGCTTAAGGAGACCCAAAAAAGTGCTGAAGAAAGTAATAACTTTAAAAAGAGGCTAACTCAAATGGTAAAAGAGGGCTCAAAAGTCAATGAAGAGAAGAATGCTTTAAAAAGCAGAATTAGCCAAGTGGAAAAGGAGGTCCAAAAGCTCACTGAAGAAAGTAATTCTTTAACAATTAGAATAGAGCAGGCAGAAGATAATGACTTTATGGGAAATCAAGAAATTACAAAACAGAACCAAAAGGATGAGAGGAAAAGAGAAGATAATGTGAAAGATCCCACTGGAAAAACAACTGACCTGGAAAATAGATCCAGGACAGACAATTTAAAAATTATGTGCCAACTTGACAGCCATGATCAAAAAAGAGCCTAGGCACTTTCTTTCATGAAATTATCAAGGAAAACTGCCCTGATATTCTAGAATCAGAGGGCAAAATAAATATTGAAAGAATTCATCAATAACCTCTTAAAAGAGATCTGAAAAGAGAAATTCCTAGGAATACTGTAGTCAAATTTCAGAGTTCCCAGAGTAAGGAGAAAATATTTCAAATAGCTAGAAAGAAACAATTTGAGTAATGTGGAAATAAGGTCAGGAAAACACAAGCTCTAATAACTTTTACATTAAGGAATCAAAGGGCTTGTAATATGATAATCTAGAAGTCAAAGGAATTCGGACTAAAACCAAGAATCATCTACCAAGCAAAACTGCGTATAATATCTACAGGGGAAAAAATGGTCATTCAATGAAATTGTGGACTTTCAAGCATTCTTGAAGAAAAAAACAGATCTGAAGAGAAAATTTGACTTTCAAAAACATGAGTCAAGAGAAGCATGAAAAGGTAACCAGAAGAGAGAAATCATAAGAGACTTATTAGAGTTGAACTGTTTACGTTCCTTCATGGGAAGCTAATATTTGTAACTCTTGAAACTTTTCTCAGTATTTGGGTAGTTGGAAAGATTATACACACACAAATACATAGACAGAGAGCGCAGGGTGAGTTGAATAGCAAGGGAAGATATCTAAAAAAATAAAATTCAGAAATGAGAGAGAAATATATTGGGAGGAGAAAGGGAGAAATAGAATGGGGCAAATTATCTCTCATAAAAGAGGCAAGGAAAAGCTTTGTCAATGGAGGGGAAAAGGGGGAAGGTGAGAGAGAAAAAGTGAAGCTTACTCACATCACTTTTGGCTTAAGGAGGGACTGCCATGCACACTCAATTTGGTATGAAAACCTGTCTTACACTACATGAAATTAGGGGAGAAGGGGATAAGTGGGATTTGTGGCATGATAGAAAGGAGGGCAAATGGGAGGAGGGAAATTTAGAAGTATGCACTTTTGGGGAGGGACAAGGTCAAAAGAGAGAATAGAATAAATAGGGGGCAGGTTAAGATGGAGGGAAATACAGTTAGTCTTACACAACATGACTGTTTTGGAAGTCTTTTGCAAAACTACACATAGATAGCCTGTACTGAGTTGTTTGCCTTCTCAGTGAGGATGGGTGGGGATGGAGGATGGGAGAGAAGTTGGAACTCAAACTTTTAGAAATGGATGTTGAGAATTGTTTTTGCATACAACTGGGAAATAAGAAATGCAGGCAATGGGATGTAGAAATCTATCTAACCCTACAAGAAAAGAGAAAAGATGCGGATAAGGGAATGTGATATAAGGTGTGATATAAGGGAGGGCAGATTGGGGGAAGGGGCAATCAGAATGTATGGCCTTTTGGGAGGGATGGGAAGAAAATTTGGGACATACAATTTTGTGGGAATGACTTCTGGAAACTAAAAATAAATGAACATTAGAAAAAGCACTAGAAAAAATAATAGCGAAACTTATCTGGACATACAAAATATCCAGAATATCAAGAGAACTGATGAAAGGAAATGAAATGGAAGTTGGCCTAGCAAGAGACTTAGCTTTCAGTACATCTTAGCTTTAGACATTCTTTCCTTACTAAATTTAATCATTTCTCACTTTTGATTTAAATTGAGAGAAGAGGATGTGGGAGAAAAGCCATCAAGTTGCTTAAGTTCTCCCCAGTTTTCCTTAGAAACAACCTTAAATCAATATTCAATTTTTTACTATTTTATTTGTTTTCAGTGTTCTATAATCATTTCTATATAACTTAGATTTTGCCCCCTCCCTTACTCTCCTATCCCTGTCACTCCCCCGACCCTCCATTCAACTTTATACAGGTTCTACACATATATTCCAATGAAATAGATTTTCACCTTAGTCATGTTTCAAAGAAGACTTAAAATGAACTGGAGAAGTCATAAAACAAAAAGAAACACAATACAAAAGAAAATGATCTGCTACATTCTGTGATCGAATTCCATAGTTCTTTCTCTGGATGTGGAAGACATTTTGCTTAAGAACATTTTAAGTCCTTACGTTGCAATGAAGTTCTAAGTCTACCAGAAAAAATTCTCACACACTGTTGTTGTTGGTATGTATAAAGTTCTCCTGGTTCAGCTCCTCTTGCTAAGCATCCATTCATATAAGTCTTTCCAGGCCTTTCTGATGTCTTCCTGCTCATCATTTCTTATAACACAATAATATTCCATCACATTCATATACTGCAATTTATTCAGCCACTCCCCAGTTGGTGGGCATCCCCTTGATTTCCAGTTTTTTGGTCACCACAAAGATCACTGCACATTTTTGTTGCCCTTTGGATAGCTCCAAATTGCTTTCCAGAAAGGTTGCATAAGCTCACAGCTCCACCAACAATGAATTACTGTCCCAAATCTCCCAGATCTTCTACAACACTCGTCATAACTCTGTTTTGTCGTGTAAGCCAATCTGATAAATATGATACTGTACCTCAGAATTGTCTTGATTTGCTATCTCTAATTAATAGCGATTTAGAGCATTTTTTCATATGACTATGAATAGTTTTAATTTCTTCCTCTGAAAACTTCCTGTTCATATACTTTGGCCATTTATCAATTGGGGAATGATTTCTATTCTGGTACATTTGACTCAGTCCTCTACATATTTTAGAAATGAGGCCTTCATCACAGACACTAGTTGTAAAAATTCTTTCCCAGTTTTCTGCTTCCCTCCTCATCTTGGTTGCATTGGGTTTCTTTTTGCAAAACCTTTCCATTTTAATATAATTAAAATTATCTATTTTACACTTCATTATGTTTTATATCTCTTGTTTGTCAAAAACTCTTCCCTTCTGCATAAATCTGATAAATATTCCTTTGTATGCTCCATAATTTGTTTATAGAATCAATCTTTGTACCTAGATCATGTACCCATTTGGACTTTATTCTTGTATATGTTGTCAGCATTAGTCTATGCCAAGTTTCCACCAAACTATTATCCAGTTTTCCCAGCAATTTTTGTCAAACAGTGAGTTATTATACCAGAAGCTGGAGTCCTTGGGTTTATTAAACAGTAGATTGCTGAATTCATTTTCTACTGTACCTTGGGTACCTAACATATTCCACTGGTCTACCCTTCCATTTCTTAGTGAGTACCAAGTGGTTTTCATAATTGCTGCTTTATAATACAATTTGAGATCTGGTAGAGGTAGGCCACCTTTCCTCGCACTCCTTTTCTTTAGTACCCTTGATATTCCAGAACTTTTGTTCTTCCAGATGAATTTTTATGTTATCTTTTCCAGGTCTAGTTAATAATTATCTGAAAGTTTGATTGGCATGGCACTAAATAAGTAAATTAATTTAGTCAGAATTGTCATTTTTATTATATTGGCTCAGCCTACCCATGAGCAACTGATATTTTTCCACTTACTTAGATCTGACTTTATTTGTGCAAAAAGTATTCTGGAATTGTGTTCATATAGTCCCTGGATTCGTTTTGGCAGGTAGACTCTCAAATATTTTATGGTGTCTACTGTAGTTTTTAAATGTCATTTCTCTTTGTATCTCTTCCTGTTGGGCTTTGTTTGTAATATATAAAAATACAGAAAGAGGGGCAGAGCCAAGATTGTGGAGTAGAAAGATGCATTTACTCTAGCTCTTTGCCCACAGCTCATTGAATACCTGTAAATAATGAATCTCAACAAATTCTAGAGCAGCAGAAGCCACAAAATGACAGAGTTGGTGAGATTTTCAGCCGAGAGTGACTGGAAGGCAAAGGAGAAAGGTTTTTTGCACTGTATGTGGAGCAGAGCACAGCACAACCTTGTCCATGTGACACAGGTAGGAGTGGGGCCATATCAGGCCTTGCGGGTGGAATCCCCAGCAGCATCAGTGACTCTCAGATCCCTCAATCCACAGACACCAAAGGCAGCTTCAAAGGTTAGTGAGAAAGTTTTTCACCTCAGTGATAAGAGAGCAGGGTTACCCACCAGCTCGGGCCCCAGGTGTTGGCAGGCAATAGTCAGCATCCATTGTTGGAGGCCTCAGCTTAAAGCACCTTGGGGAAATGAACCACTGATCTGAACCTCAGCCCTGAGTGTCTGCCTTGCCCTCTGCCTAAAGTACCTGGGGGAATTGGGAAGCTGATCTTAATCTCACACTGAATACTGCTTTGGTGTAAGTGGAGGCAATTGTAGAGAGGGAATTTTACTACTCACAGATTCTAGGCAGAAAAGTTTCAGGTTACTCCCAGACCAGTGTCCAGGCTTGATTCTGCCACCTTACACGTCCCCAGAGTACACCCTACTCTTGACAAAGGACACAAAAGTCAAGTAAATGGTTGTGAAAATGTCCAAAAAAGGGAAAAATAAAACCATAGAAGGTTATTTTCTGGGTGAACAGGTATTTTCTCCCATCATTTCAGAGGAGGAAGAACAAAGAATAACATCAGAGGAAGGCAAAGCACTCAAATGGGTGAGAAGAGAGCAAGGTAATCCCCTAGCTGGGGTCCCAAGCGCTGGAGACAGCATCAGCAGCATCCATTTGTGAAGCCATCCACCTAAAGTCCCTGAGGGAATTGAGCAACTGATCTGAATCTCCCAGCCTAGGAGTGAGGAAGAATTCTGGCATGTGGAGTTGGAGGCTGTTGTAGAGAGGGAATTTTACTACTCACAAATTCTGGGCAGAAAAGTTTTTGGTTGATCCAAGACCAGTACGCAGGTCAGGACAGGAGTAAATTCCTCTCCCTTGACTGTGCTACCTTGGAGGAAATAAGACCTTACTGGCTCCTAGAGTATACTTTCCTCTTGACAAAGGACTCAAACATCAAATAATTGGCTGGGAAAATGCCCCACAAAGGGGAAAAAAATTAAGACTCTAGAAGGTTACTTCCTTGGTGAACAGGCATTTCCATCCATCCATTTGCATGAGGAAGAACAATGTTTCATATCAGAGACCTCCAAAATAAATATGCAGTGGTCTCAGGCAATGGAAGAGCTCAAAAAGATTTTGAAAATGAAGTAAGAGAGGTAGAAGAAAAATTGGGAAGAGAAATGAGAGTGATGCAAGAAGATCATGAAAAGTGAGTAAGCAATTTACTAAAGGGGAACCAAAAAATGCTGAAGAAAACACCACCTTTAAAAATAGGTTAACTCCACTGACAAAAGACATCCAAAAAACCAATGAGGAGAAGAATGCTTTAAACAGCAGGATTAGCCAAATGGAAAAGGAGGTTCAAAAGCTCACTGAAGAAAATAGTTCTTTGAAAATTATAATGGAACAGATTGAAGCTAATGACTTTATGAGTCATTTATGAGCCATGAAATTACAAAACAAAACCAAAACAACGAAAAAATAGAAGACAATATGAAATGTCTCACTGGAAAAGCAACTTCACTGGAAAAAAGATACTGGAGAGAAAAATAAAAAATTTTGGAACTATCTGAAAGCCATGATTGAGAAAGGAGCCTAGACATCATCTCTCATGAAATTTTCAAGTAAAAATGCCCTGATGTTGTAGAACCAGAGAGCAAAATAAATTTTGGAGAAACTCACTGAATCACCTCTTGAAGGAGATCCAAAAAGGAGAAACTCCTATGAAAATTATATCCAAACTCCAGAATTCCCAGGTCAAGGAGAAAATATTGCAAAAAGCTAGAAAAAAAGAATTCAAGCCATGTGGAAATTCAATCAGGATAACATAAAATGCGACATCTTCTGCATTGAGGGATTGTAGGGCATGGGATATGATATTCCAGAGGTCAAAGGAAGTAGGATAAAAATCAAGAATCACCTTCCCAGCAAAACTGAGTATAATGCTTAAGGGGAAAAAATGGTCGCTCAATGAATTGGAGGACTTTCAAGCATTTTTGATGGAAAATCAAGAGCTGAAAGGAAAATTTAACTTTCAAATGCAAGAATCAAGAGAAGCATGAAAAGGTAAACAAGAAAAGGAAATCATAAGGTCCTTACCAAAGATGAGCTGTTTGCATTCCTAAATGGAAATATGGTATACTTTTGAAACTTTTCTCAGTATCTGGGTAGTTTATTGGATTATTCACCCACAGACACACATATACATATATTGCATATAGATAGATAGATAGATAGATAGATAGATAGATAGATAGATAGATAGATAGATAGATAGATATAGATATAGATATGCATACATACACATATATATGGAGGAGAGAGAGAGGGAGAGAGAGAGAGAGAGAGAGAGAGAGAGAGAGAGAGAGAGAGAGAGAGAGAGAGAGAGAGAAGGGGGAGAGAGAAGGGGGAGAGAGAGCATATAGGATGAGTTGAACAGGAAAGAATCACATCTAAAAAAACAGTTAAGATTAGGAAAGGAATAAAATGGGAGGAGAAAGGGAGAAATGGAATGGATCAAATTATCTCTTATAAAAGAAACAAGAAAAAGCTTTTCCAATGGAGGGGAAAAGGGGGGAGGTAAGAGGGAAAAAGTGAAGATTTCTCACATTCAGCTTAAGGAAGGAGTAACATACACACTCAATCTGGTATGAAAAACCTACCTTACACTATCGGAAAGTAGGGGAGAAGGGGATAGGCAGGGTAGGGGAGCATTATGGAAGTCAGGGAAATGGGAGGAAGGAGCAATTAAAAGTAAACACTTGTGAGGAGGGACAAGGTCAAAAGAGAGAATAGAAGAAATGGGGGGGCAAGATAGAATGGTGGGAAATGTAGGTAGTCTTACACAACATGACTGTTATGGAAGTCATTTGCAAAACTACACATACATATGTATATGCATATGTGTGTGTGTATATATATATATATGTTGAATTGATTGCCTTCTCAGCGAGGATGGGTGGAGAGGGAGGACAGAAGAGAAGTTGGAACTCAAAGTTTTAAGAACGAGTGTTGAGAACAGTTTTGCATACAACTGGGAAATAAGAAGTACAGGTAATGAGGTATAGGAATTTATTTTGCCATACAGGACAAAATAAAAGGTGCAGATAAGGGAATGGAGGTGTGTTAGAAGGGAGGGAAGACTGGTGGAAGGAGTAATCAGAATGCTCTGTGTTTTGAGGTGGGGAAGGAGAAAGATGGCAATAAAATCTGGATCTGAAAATTTTGTAAAAATGAATGTTGAAAACTTAAAGTAAATTAATTAATTTATTTTTAAAAATAAAATAAAAATAAGAAATATTTGTGTGGGTTCATTTTGTAACTTGTAAATTTGCCAGAGTTGTTTAGTATTGCAAGCAGTTTTTTACCTGAATATCTGGGATTCTCTAAGTATATCATCACATCATCTACAATGAGTGATAACTTAGTTTCTTCTTTGCCTGTTCTAATTCCTTCAATTCCTTTTTCTTCTCTTATTGCTACAGCTAACATTTCTAGTGCAATATTGAATAACAGTGGTGATAATGGACATCCTTGTTTCACCCCTGATCTCACAGGAAATGCATCTAACTATGTACTGCATATAATGATTGTTGAAGATTTTGGGTAGATACTGTTTATTATTTTATGGACAATTCCATTTATTCCTATGCTCCCCAGTGTTTTCAATAGGAATGTGTGTTGCATTGTTTCAAAAGCTTTTTCTGCATTTATTGAGATAGTCATGTTGTTTCTGTTAGGTATGTTGTTAATAAGATCAATAATCCTAATAGTTTTCCTAATATTGAATGAACTCTGCATTCCCGCTATAAATACTGGCTGATAATAATGTAGTATTCTCGTGATAAATTGTGGTATTCTTTTTGCTAAATTCTTATTTAAAATTTTTGCTTCTATATTCATTAGAGAAATTGGTCTATAATTTTCTTCTCTGTTTTTGTTCTTCCTGGTTTAGGTATCAAAATCATATTTGTATCATAAAAAGAATTTGGGAGGACTCTTTTCTCCAATTTTCCCAAATAGTCTATATAGTATTGGAATTAACTGTTCTTTAAATATTTGATAGAATTCCCTTGTGAATCCATCTGGGCTTGGAGATTTTTTCCTAGGGAGTTCATTGATGGTTTGTTCAATTTTTTTTTTTTCTGAGATGGGGTTATGTTAGTATTCAACTTCCTCTTCTGTTAACCAGGGCAATTTATATATTTTTTAAAATAATCATCCATCTCATTTAGGTTGCCAAATTTATGGGCATAAAGTTGCAGAAAGTAATTTCTAGTTATTGCCTTAATTTTCTCCTCATGAGTTATGACTTCACCCCTTTCTTTTTTGATATTGGGAATTTTGTTCTCTTCTTTCTTTTTTTAATCAAATTGTCCAAATGTTTACCAATTTTATTAGTTTTTTCATAGGATCAACTCTTAGTTTTATTTATTAGTTCAATAGTTTTCTTAACTTCTTTTATTAACTTCGTCTTTGTTTTTCAGTATTTCTAATTTAGCATTTGCTTGGGGATTTTTAATTTCCTCTTTTTCCAGATTTTTCACCTGCTTGCCCAATTCATTGATCTCCTCTTTCTCTATTTGGTTGATGTAGGCATTCAAAGATACAAATCTTCCTCTAAGAAATGCTTTTTCAGTATCCCACAAGATTTGGTTGTTTATCTCATTATTGTCATTCTCTTGAATGAAGTTGTTGATTTGTTATACGATTTGTGGTTTAACCCACTTATTCTTTAGGCTTAGGTTATTTAGTTTGCAATTAATTTTTGGGCTATCTTTACATTGCCTTTTATTACATATTGTTTTTGTTGCATTATGATCAGAGAAGGATGTAGGGAGTATCTCTGCCTTTCTTCACTGAATTGTGAGGTTTATTCACCCTGGTCCATTGTCAATTTTTGTTTATGTGCCATGTACCACCGAGAAAAGGGTATATTCCTTTATATCCCCGTTCAGTATTCTCCAGAGATCTGTCATATCGACCTTATACAGAGTTTTATTCAGCTCCTTAACTTCTGTCTTGTTTATTTTGAGGTTAAATTTATCAAGTTCAGAGAGGGAGAGTTTGAGCTCCCCTATTATTATAGTTTTTCTGTCTATTTTTTCCTGTAACTCCCTTAACTTCTCCTCTAAGAATCTGGATGCTATACCACTTGGAGCATATATATTTATTAATGACATTGTTTCTTTATTTATGGTACATTTTAGCAGGATGTAGTTTCCTTCTTTATCTCTTTGGATTAGATTTATTTCTGCTTTTGCTTTGTCTACGATTAGAATTGCTACCTTGCTTTTTTTATGACAGCTGGAGCACAATATGTTGTGCTCCAGTCTTTTATCTTTGCTCTACGTGTATCCTCCCCTTTCAAATGTGTTTCATGTAAACAACACGCTGTTGTATTATGGATTTTAATCCAATATGCTATCCTTCTCCATTATATGTGAGAATTCATCCAATTCACATTAACGGTTGTGATTACTATCTGTGTCTTTCCCTCCATCCTCTTTCCCACTGTTTGGGTGCTTAGTTCTCCCTTCTCCCTTCGACAGTAGAGTTTCAGTTTTTGACCACCACCTCTCACACTCTTCCCTTTCTACTTTCAGCCTGCCTCCCCTTTAGTCCTCTTTACCCTTACTGCTTCTTCCCTCCCTTTTAGTATCTCCCCCCCATTCTTTTCCCCTTCCCCTCCTATTGCCTATAGAGCCAGTTAGATTTATATACTTAATTAAGTTTGTTGTTCCCTCCTTGAACCAAATCAGATGAGAGTACATCTGAAACAAAGTTCATCTCCCTCCCTCTTTCCCTCTATTGTAATATAATTTTATTCTTCTTCTTGTGATGTAATTTACCATTTTCTGCTTCCTCCTTTTCACAACTCCTCTTACAATGCCATCATATCTCTAAATAACAGTTTTATCAGCACATCATTTCCTTTTTACCTGCACCCTCTGTCTATGTGTATCCCTTTTATTTTTCATAATAGATATACAAGTCTGAAGAATAACAAATATCATCTTCCCTTATAAGTGGGTAAACAGTTTGTCAAAATTGAGTAACAAGTTTTTCTTTTCCTCTGTTTGCCTTTTTATGTCTCTCTTCACACCTGGGTTTGAACATCAAATTTTCCATTGAATTTTGGCCTGTTTATCAGGAAGGTCTAGATGTCCCTTATTTCAATGTATATCCATCTCTTTGCCTGAAATGTTATGCTGAACTTTGCTAGGTAATTGATCCCTGAATGTAATCCCAGCTGCTTTGCCTTAGAGAATATCATATTACAATTCCTTCAGTCTTTCAATGTAGAAGCTGCAAGATCCTGTGTAATCCTAACTGTAGCTCCTCGATATTTGAAGGATTTCTTTCTGGCTTCCTGTAGTATTTTCTCCTTCACTTGATAGTTGTGGAATTTGGCAGCAATATTCCTTGATGTTTTTAGTTAGGAATCCCTTCAGTTGGTGAACGGTTGATTCTTCTGATAAGTATTTTGCCCTCTGAATCAAGGACTTCTGGGCGTTGTTCCTTGATGATTTCTTGAAAGAAACTGTCCAGGATCTTTTCTTCATTGTGGCTTTTTGGTAGGCCAATAAACATAATTCTAGAAATACTAGCTGTCTGACAAGATAAATGAAAGTAATAATCTAGGAAAATGGAACAAATTTATGGGTTTTTTTCGAAGAAGAAAGAACTTCATGTCTATAAGAATCAATTAGGAATAATGTAAACAATGAATAAACTCAACAGGTTTGCATAATATAAAATAAATAAATATTACTAATAGGCTTTTCTTTATGTTATTAACAGAAAGAGCAGAAGAAAGAGAAAGAGAATCTTTTTTCAAAATCATCATGTTATATATAAAATGTGTTTTTTTTAATATACCAAAAGATACACAACAACCATAAAAACACACACTTGTTGCTTATTGAATTAAGTACATAATTAGCTAATTCATCATCAGTAAAATAAAATATCATTACTAATTACAATACTGACTTTCAGAAGATGAGTGAGTTTGGATGGAATGAGGTCTATTTTGGAAAGGTTAAGTTTGATATTGCTTTGAGACTATAGTTCAAGATGGTTGAAAGGCAGTGGGTAATAATGGGAACTTTGGACAGAGGTACAAATATATGTGGATATTGTCTTCATAGATATGATAATTGAATAAGTGGGAGCTGAAGAAATCACCAGGTGATATAGTATAGAGGGAGAACAGTATAGAACAAAAAAAAAATGATTCTTGGGCAACAATCATACTTATTGGGCATAGCATAATAAATATCGAGCAAAGAAGACTGAGAGGAGCAGTCATAGAGGTAAGTAAAAAAGCATATAATGCATCCTGCTGTCTCTAGGGGTTAATCTGTTTAGGGTAGAGAAATATTAATTAATAGCTAGTGGAGATGGTATGATCAATAGAACGGGTTTTTTTTGTTTGTTTATTGTTTTTTGGGGTTTTTTTAGGATTTGAATGTGTCTAAAATGTGATTTGATCTAGAGATGGCACTGCTATCTACATAAGGAGTTGAGATAAAGAAAGAAAAATTCGACAACATCCATAGCAGCATTTCTTTAGTATGTTGCAGGAAACACAAAAACAAAGAGTACTCATTAATTGAGATGTGTTTAAAGAATGCATGGCATTTTTTGGAGTAATTTAGTTGAACATTACTGTTATAAGACATGATAAATATGAAAAAAAGTTCTAACAATCATAGACTGGGAGAACCCAGAAAGAATATGAAAACGAGTGTAATCGGGGAAATGGAAAGAAAAATAGATGTAACTGAATGCTGTATACTTGTAATGAACATTCTTCACTTCAGAAGTGAGGAGTATAAAATATGGCTTATGATTTCAGACATCATCAATATAAGACTTAGTAAAGCATTTCAGAATTCTTAAAATTAAATATAAATGTTTCATATTACTTTTATTTAAAGTCTTTGAAAGGAAAACTTTCTAGATATGAGAACAGGAGAAAGAATCAAAACTGAAATGCAACATAAAAACAAAAATATCTTTTTTAAAAAGATGTGCAAAAACTAGAAGTAAAGGCAAATAACAAAGGATAAATGCTGAAGTCCACCATGAAATGATTTACATACAGTCAGGAGTGCTCAATTTTAGCATATTCTGAAGTTAGTGAGAAAAATCTAAAGTGAGCTATGTTTATATTGAAAGTGAAGAATTTAAGCAATGATAATAGGGTGTTTAAGAAGAATGGGGAAGTGATTAATAATATCAGAGAATACAGAAACATTCGATTTCTATTTTGATTCTGTTTTCTCTGCAAAGAGAAATAACATTTAGGCTAATAAGGACAGAATACAAATGATTAATTGGCGTTCGATACATAGGATAAGATAGGAGGTTGTAAGAATGTATATAGCTCCTCTTGGTGATCTATCAAGTCGCCTGGGTCCAGATGAACTACAACTTAAGTCAAAGTTTTCACTTGTTTTTTCAGGACTTCATAATCTTTAAAATACACTTAGTAGGCTGCTTTATATCAAGTCAGGCAAAAAATTTGTCTCCCAATGGAACTCATAAGTGATGCACTACAAATCACATCATTTATTTTCTGCTGATGATCTATACTAGATTTCTTTTCTCTTGTTGAGATATGTAATCTTCATCATTCTACTGAAAAAATTAAAAAAGCTGCTTTCTCCTTAGAGGACTTAGTTCTACTTTTGAAATATTAATGAAATTTGTGTTAAAGAAAGATCTTCCCCACCCATTAATGGGACTCAGATTAGGAGAGGCTTGTTTTTCAGGAAGGCCCACATATTTTATTAATTGCTAATGCCATACTGTGTCAGGAGGGTCCTGCCCTCTAGCTATGAGAAGTGTATATATACTCTGTGGTGAGGTTTTACTTTAGGGGCTTGGAAGAAAGGTCCTATGCCAGGTGAGATTCTGGGTAGCTTTGCCCATTCTACACATTTGAAAACCCAAATGTTAATGCTTCTTTGTCTGATAACTGTGTATTTGTGTAATGGTTGAACAGCTGAATCTGTCTGTTGATTTTTGGTATATGTATTGTTTGTGGTCAGATGCTTAGAAGCCCTGTCTATCGGTCTTTATTTCTCTGTTTGTATTTTCTCTGTTGGTGAATGCAATTCAAGTAGATTGTTGACCCCTCAAAAGTTGCTTACTTTTTAGAAAAGCTTTGCTGCTTGAGCTTTCTGTGGAAAAAACAATTCTCAAAACTATTATTCTTCTGTGAGTGTGTATGTGTGTGTGTGTGTGTGTGTGTGTGTGTGTGTGTGTGTGTTGGGGTGGGTGTCATATTTTCACCCAGTTTGTAATTCCCTATATCTCCTCAGATTCATTTTCCTCTTTGACTTTACCTATAAGCATTACTTCCCCAACCCCTCCCCACCTCCATGAGCTATTCATTTTCTCTCTCGAGCTTGATAATGAATGGGTCCTTCTACTGGCTCTGGCACTAGGTATCTTTCTCACCATGTGGCTTTGGACAAGTCATTTAATCTGAGCCTCGATTTCAATATCTGTGAAATGAAAGATTTGGTTTATAACCTCTAAGGTGGGGGGTGGAGCCAAGATAGCGGAGCAGAAACATAAAAATACGCTAGCTCTGAACCCACAGCCCATAAAATATCTGTAAAAAAGAACTGCCAATAAATTCTGGAGCAGCAGAAGCCACAGAACAGCCGAGCAGACGAGATTTCTGTTCCAGAGAGCCTGAAAACCTCTCGCAAAAGGTTCTTCACACTGTGGACACGGAGCAGAGTCCAGCCCTGCGTTGGCCACCCAGCGTCGAGAGGAGCACATCCGAGCAGGCTTCAGGACAGAATCTCCAGTAGCCGCATGGGTCCCTCCACCCACAGGTGACAAGGGTCAGTGAGAGGGTCTCTTTGGCAGGTCGAGAGGGGAGTGGGGTGCCCCCATAACTCAGGTCCCCTCAGGAGGCAGCAGTGGAGATGGGAGCAGACCAGGGCTCCGCAAGCAGGCAGTAGCCCAGATCCATTGTTGAAGGTTTCTGCATAAACCCCCTGAAGAAGTGAGCCTGTGAGGCGGCCTTGCCCCCACCTGAGCACCTGAACTTAATCTCACACTGAATAGCAACCCCACCCCCACCCCAAGCCCTAAGGCTGGGGAGCAGCATTTGAATCTCAGACCCCAAGCCCTGGCTGGGCGGATCTGGAGGCAAAGTGGGTGTGAAGAGGATATTCAGAAGTCAAGTCATGGGAAAATGCCCAGAAAAGGAAAAAAAAAAACAAGACTATAGAAGGTTACTTTCTTGGTGAACAGGCTTCTCCTCCCTTCCTTTCTGATGAGGAAGAACAATGCCCACCATCAGGGAAAGACGCAGAAGTCAAGGCTTCTGTATCCCAGCCCACTCTATGGGCTCAGGCCATGGAAGAGATCAAAAAGGATTTTGAAAATCAAGTTAGAGAGGTGAAGGAAAAACTGGGAAGAGAATTGAGTGACATGCAAGCAAAGCATGAAAAACAAGTAAACACCCTGCTAAAGGAGACCCAAAAAAATGCTGAAGAAAATAACACCTTGAAAAATAGGCTAACTCAATTGGCAAAAGAGGTTCAAAAAGCCAATGAGGAGAAGAATGCTTTCAAAAGCAGAATTAGCCAAATGGAAAAGGAGATTCAAAAGCTCACTGAAGAAAATAGTTCTTTCAAAATTAGAATGGAACAGATGGAGGCTAATGACTTTATGAGAAACCAAGAAATCACAAAACAAAACCAAAAGAATGACAAAATGGAAGATAATGTGAAATATCTCACTGGAAAAACAACTGACCTGAAAAATAGATCCAGGAGAGACAATTTAAAAATAATGGGCTTACCTGAAGGCCAGGATCAGAAAAAGAGCCTAGACATCATCTTTCATGAAATTATCAAAGAAAACTACCCTGAGATTCTAGAACCAGAGGGCAAGATAAGTATTCAAGGAATTCACAGATCACCGCCTGAAAGAGATCCAAAAAGAGAAACTCTTAGGAATATTGTGGCCACATTCCAGAGTTCCCAGGTCAAGGAGAAAATATTGCAAGCAGCTAGAAAGAAACAATTCAAGTATTGTGGAAATACAATCAGGATAACACAAGATCTAGCAGCTTCTACATTAAGGGATGGAAGGGCGTGGAATAGGAAATTCCAGAAGTCGAAGGAACTAGGACTAAAACCAAGAATCACCTATCCAGCAAAACTGAGTATAATACTTCAGGGGAAAAATTGGTCTTTCAATGAAATAGAGGACTTTCAAGCATTCTTGATGAAAAGATCAGAGCTGAAAAGGAAATTTGACTTTCAAATACAAGAATGAAGAGAAGCATGAAAAGGTAAACAACAAAGAGAATTCATAAGGGACTTATAAAAGTTGAACTGTTTACATTCCTACATGGAAAGACAATATTTGTAACTCTTGAAACTATTCAGCATCTGGGTACTGGGTGGGATTACACACACACACACATTCACACGCAAACACACATAGAGGCAGAGTGCGCAGAGTGAATTGAAGAGGATGGGATCATATCTTTAAAAAAATGAAATCAAGCAGTGAGAGAGAAATATATGGGAGGAGAAAGGAAGAAATGCAATGGGGCAAATTGTCTCTCATAAAAGAAGCAAGCAAAAGACTTTTTAGTGGAGGGAAAAGAGGGGAGGTGAGAGAAAAACATGAAATTTACTCTCATCATATTCCGCTAAAGGAAGGAATAAAATGCACACTCATTTTGGTATGAAAACCTATCTCACAATACAGGAAAGTGGGGGATAAGGGGATAGCAGGGTGGGGGGGATGATGGAAGGGAGGGCATGGGGAGGAGGGTGCAATTTTAGGTCGACACTCATGGGGAGGGACAGGATCAAAAGAGATAATAGAAGTAATGGGGGACAGGATAGTATGGAGGGAAATATAGTTAGTCTTATACAACACGACTATTATGGAAGTCATTTGCAAAACTACACAGATTTGGCCTATATTGAATTGCTTGCCTTCCAAAGGGAGGGGGTGGGGAGGGAGGGAGGAAAAGAAGTTGGAACTCAAAGTTTTAGGAACAACTGTTGAGTACTGTTCTTGCCTTTAGGAAATAAGAAATACAGGTAAAGGGGTATAGAAAGTTATTTGGCCCTACAGGACAGAGGAGACAATGGAGACAAGGGCAGAGAGAAATGATAGAGGAGAGAGCATATTGAAGATGGGGGCAATTGGAATGAATGCTCGGTGTTTTGGGGTGTGGGGAGGGGACAAGGGGGGAGAAAATTTGGAACCCAAAATTCTGTGAAAATGAATGTCAAAAGTTAAATAAATTAATTAATTTAAAAAAAAAAAAACTATAACCTCTAAGGTATTTTACAATCACAAATTCAGTCATGTCCCTCTCCATCTATATCTGTGGAGGTTCTATCCATCCCAGAAACCACTCCCCGTCAAATTCATCTGCGATGTCTTGCTCAATCTTTAGCCCCTTCAAATCTTTCTCCCTTGTTCTTAACAAAGCATGTGGATTTGTAGTTTCTAATGTACTTTGTCTATTTTGCCTGTTTGTATTTATGTCTAATAAGAGCCACAACACAACCTCCCTTGCCCACTTGGGCCACCATATCAGCATAACACAACCCTTCCACCTTGGGTTGCCACATAAACATCTACATCAACATAATGCCTATTGGTTATTCCACTGCTACCTTGTCCTCTATTCACAAGGTAGACAGTTGAGTTTAGATTGTGAGACTGCTTCCCAGTCAATGGGAGTAGAAGTTCAGCAGGCTGGGGTGATATCTGTGTTAGGGCTATATAATCTCTATTTTTGCCTTCTGTAATTGCCTCACTCTCCTGACTGCTTGTCAGAGAGGAGATGCCCTTTCTCATGAGATCGTAATAAAATCTTGCTGCTTATATCTACCTTGAGAAGCCTCTGATTTTTATTTGAGTCTGTAGTCTCAGACCCACACAGTTTTGGGGGCCCACCCAAGACCTGCCCACTTGCCAGAAGACCCTCCTTTTCTGAGTCCATGGGCAGGCACCCACCTTTTCTCTGGTGGTCCTTGGAACTTGGGAAGTGTCGGACTCCTCCCCAAGCAGGTAAGTTCCCAAAGAGGGAAACTCAAAGAAGCAAAAGGAAAGCAAGTGGTGAAGCTCTGGCACATATTAGTAAGGACAGCAAATTGGCTGGATTCAGTCTTGTAAATTGTGCATGCACGACCCAGGTAAGCAAACCAGGGAACCTTAGAGGTTCAGTCAGTGCCTGGATGACTGAAAGGGAGGGCGACCTCCCTTGTTACATAGATTAGTCTAATTTGTTCAGTCTCCAACTGGAAGGGGGGGTCGATATCCTCTTGGTTAAAATTCATTATGAGACAGGAACAGTCCCAGACTACTGGTACCAGGAAATCATGTGATCTTCCACAGGACAATCCTTTGGGGAGTAAACTTGAGAACAGGGATGAAATACCTTATACCAAAGGTACCAAAGTGTAAGGGAAAGGATAAGAAGAAAATGATGCAGAGTTTGGGGTGGTGCCTCATAGAAGGGGGTGTAATTTGATCAAATTCAGAAAGCATCAATGAAAGCTTGGGAAAATGCCCATTTGATAGCACAGGGAGGACTTACAGGGGAACAAAAATTTCCCCTGAGAGACCCTAGCTGGAATCATAATAATGCCACTCATAGAGAACACCTGTGGGATCTTAAAACTCTCATAATACAGGGGATCCAAGGCGTAGGCCTCCAGAGTCAAAATGTGAATAAAGTAGCAGAAATTAGACAAGGGAAAGATGAAATCCCATTAGCATTTTTAGGAAGACTAAAAGAAAGTATGAGGAAATTTTCTGGAATGAGTGAAGGAGAGGAAACCCAGACCATGATCAGATTCCATTTTGTAACTAATTCCTGGCCTGACATAAACAAGAAAAATTGGAAGGCTGACTAACAAAACCTTTGGGTGAGTTATTGGAGGTTGTTCAGTAAGTATATGTAGCCAGGGAAGAGAACAAAAATAAGGAGAAGGAAAAGACTTCTAAGATTATATTATAATCTCTAAAACAACAGGAGGAATTTTTGAAACAACAAGGTCTTTACTCGAACTCTTCTAGTATTTTGGAACTGTGAGAAAGTGGGTCACTTTAAGAGGGAGTGTCCTATGCTTTTGGAGTTGCCCTATTGATACAGAAAGCAGAGATATTTTTGCTTTTGAGTGAGAGGACTCCAGGACAGGAAGAAAGCAGCAATACAGGTAGCCTGTGTTGACCCAAGGATACACAAATTCCCCTAACCAATTTGGCCAAGTACTTGAAACAATTCTTGAAGGGTTCTGGTCTTCTTGTGTGACCTGAGTATTGCATGACTCTTTGATTACCGTAGATAGGAGGGAGCATGTTAGTGAAGCATCCATACAGTTGTTGGATTATTGAGGGAAGAAGGGACTCTGGGTTTCAAGGGGGAAACTACAATTTGTGGAAAAAGAAGTCAAATGTTTAGGGCCCCTGATTAGTGAAGGAAGCAAGAGACTTGACCCTACCAGGATGGAGGGAAACTTACAGAACCCTGTGCCCCCAACAAAAAGAGAAGTACGCAAGTTTTTTAGGATTAGTGGGGTATTGTAGACATTGGATTTACTCATATACCAATATAACCAAGACCTTGTATGATCACCTATTGGATGAGAGCCCAGATGTTATCTTTTGAGATGAGAAAAGTTGGGAGAAATTTGATTACTTTCACTCCTGGTCCTTTTTCCTTCATTGGAAAAACCTTTCCATTTGTATGTAAATTCTGACAGAAGGATTGCTCTCGGGCTTGTGGCACAAATAAGAGGAGGGCAGAGAAGACCATTTGCTTTTCTATCTAAACTCCTAGACTTGGTAATCAGAGGTTGGTCTATCTGCCTTCAGGGAGTGGCTGCTACTGACTTATTGGTTGAAGACAGCTGAAACCTCACCTTTGGGGGAAGCTTGATAGTAAGTGTCCCACATCAAGTGAGGACAATATTTAACCAAAAAGCAGGAAAGTGGCTAACCTACTCAAGGATTCTAAAATATGAGGCTATATTTCTGGAGCAAGATGATTTGGTTTTGTCACAGGACTCAAATGTGAATCCTGCCTCCTTTCTTACTGATAGCCCAGAGGGTGAGCAAGAGACACGGCACTACTGCATGCAGATCACAGATCTCCACACCAAGGTGTGGGAGGGTCTTCAAGAACCTTCACTTCCTGGAGGGCTAAATTTATTTGAGCATGGATCTTCACAAATGGTAGAGGGTAAAAGGAAAAATGGATATGTCATCGTAAATGGAGATCATTATTCCCTGCTGGAATCTGGGAGTTTCCCCATATCCTGCTAAGGGCAAATACGTGAGCTCTATACTCAAAATCAGACTCTAAAATTATTAAAAGAAGTAGAGGGTAATATATTCAGAGATTCTAAATATGCTTGGGGAGTGGCACATGTGTTTGGGAAAATATGGGAAGGAAGAGACACGACAAATAGCACAGGGAAGGGACACATGCCACACTGCTAGTGAGTGTTAGAGAATCTGTTGCTCACTGACTCAATTGCAATTATTCATGTAAAAGGGCACCAGACTGGAACCTCATTTGATGCTAGGGGTAACCATCTTGCTGATGAAGAGGCAAAGAGGGAAGGAGAAAGGGAACTTGAGCCAGGTGACCTGATGTTGGTTTTGATTCCCTCCTTTCCCCTTAGTCTCCCCTCTCCATCCTTCTCTCAGGAAGAAATTAAAAAGGCCCAAGATCTTGGGGCTAAGAAGGATAGCAATGGCCTTGGTTCCTCCCAGATGGTCGAGTGATAGTGACCAAAGCAGATATGAGATGGCTGCTGCAAAATTTGCACCAAGGTAGTCACTGGAGTGCCCAGAATCTGAGTGATATGGTCTTCACCCAATTTATGTCTCCGTGTCTATACACCTTAGCCCAAGAGTTGATAGATGGTTGCCTTGTCTGTTGAAGGCCTAACAAGTTAACTCAATGCCTAATGCCCTTGGGAGGATGTCCTCCCAGTATCAGACCTTTCCAGAGTATACAGGTAGACTTTACTAAGTTGCTCCTAGTGGGTTATCTCAAATATCTACTGGTTGTAGTGGATCACTTGATCTCATGGGTGATTTGGGTGTTGATCCGGATGTGGAAGAAAGAGAAACTCAGCCTTCTTGGGAGGGACCATTCCAGGACTCATCATACTAGAATAAAGAGTGTGGTGACTCCTCCTACTGAACAGACTGCTAATCCAGTAGGAGCAGAAGGAGTGAAGCTGCACTTCCAGAAAAGACCACCTACCAGGTAGTCACATAGTCCATGAAAGCACAAGTATTGGAAGTTTATAGGGTGTTTGTTATTACTGATTCTTTTGGGTTTGATCTTTTTCATTCTAGGTCTTTTTATCTGCATAGAGGGTTACACATTTCTCTGTTTCCCCTAGAGGATGCTCTGTCCAAAATGATTTGGCTAGAAGGGAAAGCTGAGGGATCAATATGACTCATGGTGTCCAAGACACAGGGCTGGCTACCAATAGATCAGAAGGGACAGTCCAGTCCTGATGGCCTGGAGAAGGAGGGGGATATGATAGCTGAGGCTATGTATCAACAATGGTATAAGAAGTCTTCAAACATAAAAAAAATAAGAGGAGGGACTGAATGGAATGAAGTTAGTGAAGACTTCTCAGTGCTTAACAAAAGGCTTTTAGTAGATGGTTTGGCCTAAGCTTCAGTTTCCCAGAAATCATGTGACTTTTGGGAATATGAAACTTAAACCCTCCCCCCTCGAGTTGTCATAACACAACCCCCTTGGATTTTTACCCCCTTGGGTTGCTATATCAGCATAACACAACACCTCCTTGGGCTGTCACATCAACATCTACATCAACATAATGCCTATTGGTTATTCCACTGCTGCTTTGTCCCCTATTCACATGGCAGACTGTCAAGTTTACATTGTGAGCCTACCTCCCAGTCAATGGGAGTAAAAGGTCAGTCGAGGGGATGGGATCTGTGTTAGGGCTGTATAATCTCTATTTTTGTCTTCTGTAATTGCCTCACTTTCCTGACTACCTGTCAGAGAGGAGATGCCCTTCCTCATGAAATCTTAATAAAATCTTGCTGCTTTGCTTCTACTTTGAGAAGTCTCTAATTTTTATTTGAGTCGATGGTCTCAGATCCACACAATAAGTTCTTCAATTTGAAAAGGCTACAAGTCAAGCCCAAAATGGAGGGAATCTTGATGCATGATTTTCTATTTTCAAATGATTGTGTACTCAGTGCAGCCTCTGAAGGTGAGATGGAACAAAGTATGGTTCAATTCTCTGCTGCCTGTGCTAATTTTGGCCTAATAATTAACACCAAGTAACAAAGATGCTCCATCAGTCACCACCACACCAGCCATACATGGAACCATTGGTTATAACAAATGGAGAAGTTTTGAATGCTGTGGGTAAGTTCACTTACCTTGGTAGTGTACTTTCCAGGGATGTACACATTGACAATGAGGTTGATGCATACATTGCCAGAGCTAGTTCCATGTTTGGGAGACTCTGTAGAAAATTTGGGAGAGAAGAAGTATAAGACTGACTACCACACTGAAGGTCTACAGAGACGTTGTGCTTGCCTCATTGTTGTATGCCTGTGAAACGTGGACAGTCTACCAGTGCCATGCCAGGAAACTGAATTGCTTCTGTTAGAATTGTGTTAGGAAGATTTTGAGGATCACTTGGCAGGATAAGGTACCATTCACTGAAATCCTTGCTCAGCTGAACTGCCAGGCATTCAAACTACATTTCACAGAAAGCAACTAGGATGGGTTGGCCATGTTCTTCAACTGCAAAATGTATGCTTGCCCAAAAGAGGATTTTATGGAGAACTCACATTCAGCAGGCAACCGCATGGTGGTCAGAAGCTATATAAGACACTCTCAAGGTCTCTCTCAAGAACTTTGGATTTGACTGTGCAACATGTGAGACACTGGCACAGGACTGCTCAGCATGGCATGCCCACATCAGAAAGGGTGCTGTGCTCTGTGAGCAAAGCACAATTGAGATAGCATAAAGTCAACATAGGATGCACAAATTTGGAATATCCACCCCAAATATTCACAAGGACTGTCTGAGCCCAACCCGTGGCAGAGCACTCCAAGCTCATGTTGGTCTGATCAGCGACAGTCGGACACAGTGAAACTTCACTTTATCCTGGTGATGTCATTTTGGTCCTCTTTGAAAATGAAGGACAACAACCAAGATGAGTGATATAGTGAGCATTTTCACATTCCCTTTCTACAAATGCAGATGAGAAAATTTTCTGAAGCTAAAAAGTGCTAGAGATTTGCCCAGGGCACTGAGACATTAGTTGACTTATCCAGGTTCCAAAACTCCTAACTCATTGACCTTTCTTCTTTGGAAAGCTGCATCAAATAATCTATATTCTCTCTTTTCGATGCCAAACCCCTATATCACCCTTGTATGTCATATTTTGTTAAGTATGTTCTTCTATGGGGATTCTCCCCACAAAGACCTGTATTTAACAATGTTTATAAATACCAAGCAAACACACACACACAGAAACACAAACCCACTTCCCCATGTTCAGAAAAACAAGGTTCACTCTTCCATAAGGGTCGACCAAAAAGAGAAAGGAGTTTGAAGATTAGTCTTGGGTTCTTTTGAGGGATAGAGAGAAGGGAGAGGATTTCAGTCACAGAACTTTTGTCCCATATTCCTCATAACTCATCTTGTGAAGGCAACAATGTCCCATTTCTTTGTTACTTCATATGGTGCTCTAGATCCTCAACTATGACCCTTTGACTGATTCAAAACTTAACATAATAAATCCCAGGTTCTTCTTCTAGTGTTTCCCCTCTCCCTGCTACACAACTTGGGTTATCTGTCTCTGAATTCATGCTATTGTACTTGACTTCTAGGGCTCTTTTTGACACTTACCTAGATTAAATGTACATGATACCCCTAAAGGGATCTATCATTTTAGTCCTATACCATTTCTTTCTTATAATTCGTACAAATACCTACTCAAATCACAAAGGATAACTAGGAGATTGCCACATCCTTATAATTACTTTAACATGACATTGTGAATCTATTTCTGTGATTAGATCCTGAGCTTCAAAATTTCAGCCACATAAGCATTATGGGTACAGTGACAATAAGGGTCCTATAATTCTTAGATTACCCATTTCATGGACAATCACTTCTAATATAAGAAAGATTGTGTGTTTATTCCTTTAAAAATTCTCCAAGATGATGAACTGCTTTATATTATCTTGAGAAGAGACTTCTCTGGGTTTGAAAACTCTAGTTTAATGAAATATATTACTGTCTATCCACTAGGTCTTGACCCAAACACTGGAAAAATGCTGTCTGTCCCTGTTCTTTTCTAAAATGTAGTAATAAGCTCATAGGCTCTCTTCCTACCTCTACGAATTCTATTCTCCATGTCTCTCCTGAGGAATTTTCAATTGCATTGCTGCATTAGATTATACCCTCTTCTCAAAAATCCTCAGAGATGCACTGACTACTTCAAAAGGTATAACTTGGCTTTGTATTCACCACTTTCTAATTTGGTTCCAACCTGTTCAAATTCACTTCATACCAATCATCCACGTTATTTTATTCACCTGCAATTTTCTCACTCATCCACCATTATCTCTTGTGTCCTTAAATTACACAATTCCTACCCACTCGTGGAACAAACTTTTTTTTCACACAAACACACACACACATACACACACACCTCCATCTATATCTGCTTCTGTTAGTTCCTTCAAGGTCCACATCAAAGATTATCTCTTCCATAAGGCCTTATCTTATGAAAGTCATGTTTTCCCTCTTAACTTTTTAATTCACTTTCATTAAACTTCTTTTATTATCTCAGTCTTCCTTCTAATTTGATTTTCTTATGACCATTCAACTGCACCTTGAATCTCCCTTAGCCCTCTTCCCCAGTTTTACTGAAATCTCATTATATGGTAAACTTTAGAAGGTGGCCAACGGTATATGTATCTTTCTATGCTTCAGCATTTTTGACTATTTTCATTCTGTATTTTTCTTTGTGTTTGAGGGGAGAGATGTTAGGTATTTCAAAACTTGGAATTCATTGCTTATTGTAATTCCTCATGGGGAAAAAAAAACTTATAGAGGAAAAATAAATCATTGTGTAATACAGAGAGTCTTAGAGAGGTATCTGGAGAACTAAGAGTTCAAATAAATTTTTCTACTTTATAAGAACAGTATGAGAAAGAAGCAGAATTTGAACCCAGGTCTTTTTAATCTAAGGTCTTTAGCCACTATACCAGGGTGATTCTCATGATATGTTTCATACTACTCATTTCACGAAATACATTTATTAGTTTGTCTGATTTTCAGGGAATGGTTCAATGTTCATTCTTCACAACAAAAATCAGCCATACAAAAAATCTGTCCAACTCACAGGAAATCTGGGTCCAAATATATAGGAACTTGAAAAACAAATCTTGCTCCTCCTTAGTAATGAATTCAGGAGAAGTGATATTTATGGGAGAGGTGTAGAGAGAATGATGAGAATGGTAGCTGTGGACATTAGAAAGGATGATTGGGAAGAAAGCTATTTTTCGGGCACATAGCATAGATTTAATAAAATATTGGGGAATTAATAAAAGGTTAAATGAATAATCAAGTTTTTCACTGATTATGGGAGAAGATGGCTAACTTAAGTGATTATATCCATACATCTTATAAAGTTTATCCTCTCTCAATCATCTTGGAAAGAATGAACAATAATAATGATAATTATAATGATGATAATGGTCATAATACATTTACTTAGAGCTTAGAGGTTTATATATCACTATACATGCAGCATATCATTTTGTCAAATTAGTATTCCTAAAGCTCATATTTGACCAAGTCACATTTCTCAATCTCATTGGATAAATTCAAGTAGCCTCATTATTTTCACGATCAAATGTAAAATCCCTTGCTTAGCTTTCAATGTCTTTCACGACTTTGTTAATCTTTTGATGCCTTGCTCACTGCGATGTACTCTGTGTTTCAATGACAGTAGCCTTGACTTCTCTTCCTTCAATATATGATGTTCCATTTTCAAACTCCAGGTATTTCTACTTACAGTCCCTCATATCTGAAGTTTTCTTCTTCCTTATCTCTGCCTTGATTTCCCTGACTTCCTTCTAGTCCCAAATAACATTGTATGTTCTATAAGTAATCTTTCCCAATAACCCTTAGTGATAAAATCTCATAAGATATCTTGAGGCTTATGGGCTAGTTTTTTTTCTTAAGCACCTTGCTTAAAATCCAATTCATTCTCGTTTTCACTAATTAGACAACAGTAGGTCACAGCCCAAGACCCATCTTGTGCTCATTATTTGGCACCTCATTACGTCAGAGTTAATGTAAATAGAAATTGTTTCTAATTTGGTCAGAAACCCTGAGGTCTTCCCCTCCCTGAATGATTATTTTTTATGAGGTGTAAGAGGCCATTTTTGATTTGTCTCATTTCTTATCTAGTCTTAATCACTGAATGGATGTTGCCTCAGTTAAACTGAAATCTGGGAAACACCTTAGCATAAAAAGGTGAAGGTCTCTCATTGCATCCAAAGCCATCTGTATTAGTCCTTACTTTTATATTGCCACCAGACACAGGTGGCTCTGGAGGAGAAAGTGAGACTGGTGAGTTTTCATAGACCTCTTTCACTTAAATCCAATTTAATTGCAAATCAAGGCATCACCTTCCTGATGTCATGGTCCTCTTTGACAACAAAGGATAAACAATAACAACAAAAACAAAATTTCTAGTTACTGTACTCTGTTGATTAATTCCTCTTTATCCTGTACATCCTTGCTAGTATAGAGTTATTTTTATGTTTTCTCCACCATTAGAATGTGATCTACTTGACAGCAGAGATTGTCTTTTGTTTTTCTCTGTATGTACAGAGCTTAACACAGACCTTTATCAATGCCTGTTGATTTGACTTGATAAGTAGCCATATGTGAAGGCTTATCCAAAACTTAGTTCAGCATTCAAAGGCCTTATTCAAAAAGTTTTATTTCTATTTTTTATTTTGCAAAACTCATTCAAGGGAATTTCAAGAGAAATGTTGCAGAATACTAAATCCTATTGCAAAAATTTTTGGGGGACCTGTTTCATATAGACTTGGGGGACTTTATTTCATGTAGATAGTATTTTAAGAAAAATATTTTTATAATCTTATAATCATTTTATATAAAAACTATTAAGGAAGATACTCCCTTTGATGGTACAATAGAAGACATTCCTTTATGGAGAGGAGATGCCCTATGTTGTTTCTCCTTTTCAAATGAGAAAGGTAGCAGTAAAAATTAGCTGAAGAGAAGAATCAGCATCCTCCATGGTTACTAAAACTATGTCAAGAGGCACACTTTGAATTCAATGGAATTCCTAACTTTCTTCACAGATGAACTGTGGACCAGTGATAATTTGGATCATGATAACCCTCTTAATCAGAAGTCTGTGCCAGGCTTTGCACATCTTCCTTATGTACTTGTCCCCACTTATCCTTTGACCTGAATTTTATCTGAAATTTAAGCATTGAAATTCTCCCTAAATGTGCAGATAGCTATCTAGTCTGAAATTATAGAATTAGAGAACTGACTGAGGAAATTGACAAGGGGTTACATATCCTGTATTTCAAATTATGATTGACTCATGAAGGAGAGAAACTGTATAGTTTACAAAAATAATTTGAACAATCAAAAATGCACATATTTACCTTGTTTTCAGGATTCATCTCTAGAAAAAGAACTAGACATAACAGAAACTAGCTAACTCCACCAATCTACAAAAAAATAATCTCAAATACATATGTCCCTATATATTTTACAGTTTACAATCCCCCATTAAAATGCAAATATAAGAGGGAATGTTAATACCTCAAATCTTAGGAATCAACACACTTAGTGAAAAGATGCTTTCCAGTCAGAGGACACAGAGTCAAATACAACCTCTGCCATTGATTCTCTGTGTGTCCATAGGCAAGACATTCAACCTATTGGGGCTTCATTTTTCTTACTTGTACGAATAAAACTTTGAAATAGATGTCCTGATAAAGTTTACTGCACCTCTAAATCTTTGGTTCTATGCACATTAGTTCTTGAAAAGCCACCTATTGATTTGATATTTAACATCAGGAAGGTAGGCAGTCTAGGTCAGTCATTCCAATCTTCAGATGCAGTATATTTACCATAAGAAAGGTGTTTTGTCTCTGGGGCACAATTGTACAAAACTCTTTCCTTAAGAGTTGAAGGCATCTAGAAGAACAATTTGAACAATGAGTGAAATAATGTAAAGAAAAATGAATTCAGAATTTGGAGAATTTCTGTGACCATTCATGAATTCAGATGATTGATGTTGAAGCATTCTTTCTACTTCTCAGGAAAGGGATAAACTATACAGGTGCATTGAAGCACACATTTTTAACATAATCAGTGTGTTGATTTTCTTTTTTTTTTCTTTTTTTATTATATATATTTTACAAGGTGATGTCCTACAAGGAATGAGGCAAGAACTATTGGAAATAAAAATAAAGTATACAAAGAATAAAGCACCATTTAAGGAAAATAACAGTATTCTGAATGTTGTTTAAAGAAGGAAAGGAAGAGAAGAAGCAAGAGCAGCTTGGGGTTTCAGACCTTTTACAGTATTATGATAAATATCTCATCTTTCTTCATAAAGAACACCCATCTGAACCCTTATTTAAAAGAGACACTGTATCCTATTTATCCAGTTCTTATAACTGCAATCACTTACAAAATGAGTTAAAAATTATGGGTTGTGGTGTGGGGGTGGGTAGTGAATAGGTTGTTGTAAGATTTGTTATTTCTTTTGATCAGGGATTACATGAGGTTGTCACCTGTCCCTGGAAAAATATCTATATTTTTCGTAATAGACTTCAATAAACAATAGAAAAATGTATTTCAGTTTACACCATTTTTTAAAGTTATAAATCTCTTGAGTAAAGTGAATCACTCATTTCTGTAAATATTAACTAACATAGACCCCTGTAAGATCTGTGAGTTTGTGAATGCAGCCAGTTACATAGTAGTTTTGTTTCACTGTCTACTATACGGTAGAGAGGAGGCCTTTACTTTCACCAGATAAGCAGTATAGTTGCAATGTTAATGTTGAAATTAAAATTTCTTCAGTTTTCTAACATATAAAAAGATGTTTTGTTAAGCTTCTCAAATAAGGGCTATAATATGGCTGTTTACAAAAACTAGACATAGTATGTCTGTTGAATTTATAGTAGCATGAGTCCTTTCATGTAATATTTAGTCTTCATAGTATTATATGATGCACAACTGGATAGTACACAAAAGATCAGTCTTACATATGAGGAAATTGAGGCCCAAAGAACATAAGTGTCTTGACCAATGTCATAGACAGTGTATTTAACAGAGCTTGGATTTGAACTTAGAAGGATAACAAAATAAAACTTAATTAATATGAATACTGAAAGTGTGATTTTAAAATACCTCTGTCTATTAGATGAAACTAGATTATTCTCAAACTAAACAATGGATAGGCTAATGTTAGGCATTTAATACAAATTTGAAAAATTATAAATAAACAAGCACTTTCACTACCTTTGAATCATGGATAGATTTTAATGGAGGATTGAGAAAGTGAAATCATTAACATAGAAATGAATTCTTTTTTCTTTATGCACAGTCTTCCATGTGTGGTAAGTGATTTATAGATATTCAGTATGTATTTATAATTTTTTCAGTGACAGTGGTTACATTTTTAAAGGGGGGAGGGAACACACTGATTTAAGAAGTCATTCTCTGCACCTGAGTGACATGTAGTCAAAGGAATTCTACGTACACTAAAAATAACTCTCAAGTGCATAGTTAGTGTAGAGAAAATCTGTGAAGTACTCCTGAAGTATTGCATTTTACAGCAGATTGCTTAAGATGCCGTGAGGCTGAGCATTCAGGTGAGTTGGATTAATCTGCTAAATGGTGTGAAAAATTAGGTATCTCTAGCTGGGTTAGGACAATGAAGTGAGGCTTATAACATTTCAAGGAACTTCTAATTTCCACATTTTTCAAGATAAAACAAAGGTACAAAACAAATCTTGAGATTTTTGCTGGTTTTTGTCTTCTGCCTTATGTATCAGATTGAAAAAAATCAGAACAAATACTCTTTGTACATAAATAGATGCAATTCATACTTACACTCAGTTAGAAGACTCCTGAAAAAGCCATTTGATAAAATATTTTGTACCAAAAGTCTTACTGCAGTTTAAAACAATTGAGGCTTTATATATTTTGATGTGTTAATTTACACTTATCTCTAATTATTTTATAGATATAACTACAAAGACTACATAAAGAAAGTGACAGGCATCTTATACTTCCATATTCTCTAAAGATCTTGATAAGAAATTCACATGTAAAACAATTTAGTAGTAAATGATTCCTGATTAACAAAGTTATGACTGGGTCTTTCATATCTGGGACAAATAAGACAAATTGCATTAAGATTAGATAGGCTAAAGTAAGTCCTTAACTGAGCAGATGCTAAAGAGAAGGACTTGTCCACATTTTCTAGCTTCCTATTATAAGCAAGGATCTTTATTAACTATGTGCTAAACTCTGTTTTGTTTAATTTTTATTCTTTTGTTTTGGTCCTTGGTTAATAAAGGCTTCTGAGTGCTTTCAGTTCCCTCTAAATTCAGTGTCCTGTGGCAACCCCACCTTAATTGATTGATGCCTTATGGTCTAATCTCCTGTAACTAAATAAGTCAGTGCAGAAACCATGTAATAGGATTATTTTAAAAGTCTTAAATTGGTAACCTGTTGCCATCTTTAATCATCTTTACAGTTGAGAAGCGTTCTTATCTAACCTAATTCTTCCTTCCTTCAATTTAATATTTCTTTCAGTTCAAATTGATATCTTTTAAATGTGAAGAAAATGAAGATCAGAGAAGTCTTTGTTTAAATGGAACATATCAGCATTATCTAGCAACCGAATGCTAATAACCTGCTAAGACAAATTCATCCATTCATTTAGTCCTCATCATTGTAACACATAGTAATGCTAAAATGCTAAAAAGGTTTCTCCAGAATTCTCATTTTATTAAGAGGGCTAGTGAATTATAAAGACATTTTTTTTAACAGGGTCACCTATCAAGTTATGATGCCAAAGTGAGATTGCTTAGTGCAAGTGTTTCTTCTTTGACTTGCTGGCTAAGTATTTTTTTAGGTTCCTAAGGTATTAACACTCAAAATTTTTCAAGTAATTTTTCCTTACCCAACTCTCTCACTTTCTTTTTCTGACTATGGATTTTATCACCGTGAATCAGGACCTAGATCCCTTTTCAACTTTTCAGCCTGAAAGATCTCTGCTCTTCTCTCCATCCCTTATCTCATTGGTGAGTATTTTCCTATTACTTGAATTTTAAGGAATAGTCCAAGCTGGCAACTCCTCTCTCAACTCCAATTCTTCAAGGGCAAGGCCTGTCTTTCTCATAGACTTAATTTTTACCTGCGGAATTAAACACATTGCTTGATACATAGTAAAAGCTTTATAAAAGTTTGTTAATTTGACTTGTTACATATCACAAAGGATAGAGAAACTGTGCAATTCAAAAGACTATGGTTAATAGAAATTAGATTCCTCTAATAGAATATATTCTACATGAATATAGGTATTTGTTTGATTTGATTTTATACTCTATAAGCTCATACAGTGTTTTAGATTGACTAATCAATTAACAAAGGATAATATTTGATAATTATATAGTGTTTTAAAATTAGAAAACTTTTTTTTTATATTGGATGTTGTTGTTGTTGTGTTTGTCCTTTATTCTCAAAGAGGACCATGACATCAAGACGATGACATGACTTGCAGATGACTTTGATTTGAGTGAGGGAGGGCTGTGCAAGGTGACCAACATCACTTTCTTCTCCTGAGCCATCTGGGTTCAATGGCATGATATTAATCAGGATGACTGGAGATGACCCAAGATGCAATATGAAACCCTAGCCCTTTCAAGCTAAAGTCTTACCACATTCTCATTTTGAGTGAGATGCAACCATTTAATGAATAAGTTTCTTTGTGTTTTTCCTTCATTGCCAAAGAAGACCATGGCGTCAGAGAAATGATGACATAACTTGCAGTTCACTTTGTTTTGAGTGAGGGAGGGCTGTACAAGGTCATCAGCCTCACTTCTCCTCCAGAGTCATCTGAATTCAGTCACCACACATTCATCAGGATGATTGGAGACGACCCAGGATGTCCTGGGCGACCTTGGCACCTTTAGGGCAAAGTGTATGCAGGTACTGGCTTAGGGTGAGACAATGTCCATTCATTAAATAGGCCTGTTTAAAGAGTAGCCAGGGCATGGCCCCTTTAATGAGGCAAAGGGAGGAAAACAGCAACAGTTACTATTGATAATCACTCTTAAGCCAGGAGGGTCTAGAAGACAGCCTTTAGGCAGGGGGCGGGGGCCATGGTGTCTGAAGTAGTTACTCAAAGGATGGCCCCTTTACCAAAAAAAAAAAAAAAAAAAAAAAATCAAATTGCAAAGGGAAGACCCTCAGGGTTCCTAGGTGAAAGAAAAACAGTTGCTATTTAGTAATCACATTCACTTTGTGCTAGGTGGGTGGGGACTTTTCCAGTCTATAAGCTCCAGATTGAATGGATTAGAATACTAGACTTGGAATCAGAAAAATTCAGTTTTAAATCTTGACTTAAGCACTTAAATTCAATGTAACCCTGGACAGTTTACTTAATCCCTCTGAGCCTGTACTCCCTTATTTGATTAAATGCAAGTATCATAGCACCTATCTCAAATGAAAATTATGGGAACTTAATGGCATAATACATTTAAATTGTTTTGTAAGCCTTAGAACACTTACATAAATCTGAACATGTATAGACTTCTCCCATGTAAATATTTGTAGAGAGTATTTGTCCTAACCTTTGGTAGAGCCTTCCAACATTGACCCTGACATTGTGATACAATTTGGTCCTCTTTGAGCAGGAAGGACAAATAACAAAACAACAAATGTGAACTGTTATAATTTTGATTTTTCTCATTTAAATTGAAGGAAACATTAAATTTTGCTCCACTTCTATTGTCACTATATTGCCATTAAAATATTGCTTTACAGCAACCCTGGAAGTTAAGTATTATAAAATTATTATTGCCATGTAGAAGTTGAAAAAACAGAACTTTGGAAAGGTAAAAAACAAAAAAACAAATAAACAACAACAACAATGAAAATGGTCCATGACCACTCAATTATCAAGTGTTGGATGCAAGACATCTATGCAAATCTTCTTGCTTCAAATTTAAACATTCTATCACATTTCATTTCCACCATGCTCCTACTCTAGTGTTTGTTGGACTGAACTGAAATTTCATGTAAAGATTTTTTTATATACACTGGGATTTTATCTGCCTGGTACCAGGAGACACAGGAGAAGAAATGAAGTCTCTTTTTTGTCTCTTTCTGTGTTTGTTTGGGGAGGAGGTATGGAGGGGAATTCAGATGTGCTAAGGAAGGCAATATTAGTCTCATAAGTCACAGAAAATAGAGGAAAGAAAGTCAAGTTGTTTGGTTAAAGTAGAAGATTGGATAAGTAAAGTGTTTCAAGGCTAATTAGATGTCCAAAGGAAGCAATTTAATATCTCTCCAATAAGTTATAATCTTGTAGTTGAAGATTTTGATGCCAAGGTTCTGTAATTCCTAACTCAGGTTGGACAAAGCAAAGTACTTAGTTTGGAGGTATCTGTAGATAAGTCAAAAGGCCTGTGGCTTTTTGACATAAAAAGCAACAAAATAGAGAAAAGTACTTCCTGAGGTAAAATGTGGAAAGTCAACAGTAGATTTTGCAGTTATTTATTAAAACTCTCTGCATACATACCACATCTTTCCTGTTGCATTATTAAGTCACTGAATCCCGTAACTCTTGAATTTTTTTCATACTCCCTAAAAAAGAGAATGAATTGCATAGATTAGATTTTTTTTCTTCAAAATATATTTACAGATGGAAATGATGAATAGATTGATAATATTTTGGTTTTAGACAAGTACCACATTTTAATGAAGTTAGGGCAGTCCTTTAAATCTTGTTCTACATTGCACCCTGATTTTTAAAAGTGCCCATAGACATTATTAATTTGTGAGGAATTAATTATTTGTTCAGTTTACTTTGATAAGGCTAGATTTGAAAAGGACAAGAGATTGAACTGCATATTAACATACGAACTTTCAGTCCATGGGATCTGTATGCTTAGAGATTCATGCTATCTTCAAGATTATCACATTTAAAAAAATCTTATTTTACAAATGAGCAAACTGAGACACAGAGATATTAAATGCATTGTCCATGATCACACAGATATTAAGTGGTAAACCTAGACTTTGAAAGAAAGTCATCCAGTACCAAATTAAGATAAATTTTCTGTGAACCATGGTATCTCAACAAATAATTATAGCATATATGTAGTGTGCAAGTTTACAGAAGGATTTCTTCATAATTACTCTCTGAAAATAGGTAAGCAAAATATTATTCCCTCACTTTTACAGATAAAGAAACTGAGTCTCTGAGAAGTCAAGCAGTATATCCATGATCACAGTGCTAGATACTGATGTGAAATTTAACTCTATATCCCCTGCATTCTAGTATAAGAAATATGTATGTGACTATATACTTTTGCTATATACACACATAAATATTTACATATATTATCTATTTTTATGTGGGTATATGTTGTCAGTAATAATATATAATTTTACCTAATATACTGTGGTCAATATATTGGAGGAATAAGAACCTATGAACAATATCATTGACAGAGGATACATATATTTGAAGCTACAACTTAGAAATCATCTAGTGTAATGTCTTTATTTTGCATGTAGAAATTGCTCTCTCCTACCTTGAGATATACCCCACTAGAATGCTACCACAGTGTCAAGGCTGATTATAGGTGGAGGGCAATGTGTACTGCCCCCAAAGACTGTGAACTCCTTAAGTGGAGGGAATTCTTTTTTTCTTTTTCTTTCTAGACTTTGTATCTCTTTGTACTCCTGGAAGTGAGCAAGGTTCATGGCATGTATAGGTGCTTACTTAATAAATACTTGTTGACTGATGAACACTCAAGAGCATTACTAATGAGTCCCCATTGAGTTGTTCATTTTGCGATGCAACCAGGTGACACATTATTTCAAAGCAAATATCTAATGAGATATAGATGTCCTAGTGTAGATAGCAGGCCTCAGAGGGAGCAAGACTTGGATTAAAGCATTGTCTCTGACACAAAGTAGCTGTGGGACTCTGGGCAGGTCATTTACACTCTCTGTTGTAGAAAAATTGTCAATGTACATTTGTGCAATGTAGAGGAAGTTCCCCACCAGAAGCTGAACATACCAATGAAATCACATGCCTGAATAATAACAATAATGTCAACAGTAATAAACAACACTAGAAGTTGTAACATCATATAATTTATTACCAGAAAGACTTCATTCGTATAACAGGATTATATTCTCCCAGGGATTACCTCATTATTAGTGAGAGAGGACAACCATAGAATGAATAAGGAACATCAGAAAATGCATGTGGCGTTTGCATTTACCAAACTCCTTAGGTAATGTCATAAAGCAAACTATTTTCCATGCTGAGAAGGCTCCTTTCCTGTCCCTGTTTTGTCTCAAGCTCTTCTCTGTAAGACTCTCCATTGCTGTTCTGGGACTCTAAGGCTACGGCTGTTTGTGGCCTCTTCAGGAATTCTGCTAGGTCTTTACCTCAATAGCCCCTGGAGATGTCTTTAGCAAATTTCTATGGTAACTCAGCCCTTCCCAACAATTAGCAATTCAGCATTTTGAAAGTCTGTCTTCTGAGTTCTTATGCACTTTTAAGTATACATTTTGAGCAGTTTGTCTTCTGCTAGAATTACTGGTAGGTACTGGAAATTCTTATCTGAGGTTTTTATCTGAAATTCCTTTTAGCTCATAATATGTCCCTTGGCCACTAGCCTAGTTCTCCTTCAAATCTTGTCAGGGACTACACTTAGGAATTGTGCATAAGGACTGGCTACAACAATGGTGAAGGGATTCCTTTCAATGCCAGTAATGACTCCGTTTGCCCTGTGTATGAATTTAGACCAAATCCAAAAGAGGAGCAGGTTACATGGCACTGTTCTTCATTCTGACCAATAACAAATCACTGTTCTCTGTGCATACAGATAAGGAAAAGAAGGCCAGAGAGGTTAAGTGATTTGTGCTAGGTCATATGGATTTCAAGGAACAAAGCCAGTTTTGAATCTGAATCTGATCCTATTTCCACTTTATCATACTTCCTTTAGCAAAATTTTGCCTACTGACGCTGAAGAGGTTGAGAGGTGATGGTGGACCCCAAAATACTGACAGTCTGGGTCGTGCTCGAATGAATTTGACTCAAGTCTTCTTAAAACCAAAGAAAACAAAGTTTATTAAAGATTCGCCAAATTGGGTTGCCACTTAAGGAGCCTAAGCATTTGTAACGCTTGTATTCACAAGCAGGCCAGACAGAATCCCATCTAGACAGAGTCTGAGCTGGATTGAATCTGAGTGCCTGCATGGAGGCAAGATGGAACTTGAATACAGAAAAGAGTATAGGAGGGACCTGGGGGGGGTGTAGGGGGTCTGGTAGTCCAGGGTGATGGGAGGAGGGGTTTAGGAAGAGTCTTGAGGAAAAGTCCCAGGAGGGAATCCAAGGAGGGTCAAAGAGTGGAAACAGCTGGAGGCTATCAGGAGATATCAGACAATGGGGCGCCTAGGTCGGGAAGCAGGTGGGGCAAGAGATCTTGATAGAGGCAGTATGGGAATGAATACAGATCTTGATGAGCTTCCAGAGACTGCCTGAACAAATGGGAAGATTAGATTTGAGTAAGAAAGCCCAGATTAAGTGGGAAGATTTAAGGGGAGCTCAAGGAGGCTCCCAGAGTGTGAACCTCATCAACACTACTCAAGGTTCCCTTTCACTGACTACCAGGTCTTCTCTATTTTTTGAGTAATTATGTCAACATTGACATCTTAGGGTCACAGAACATAAATATGATATTGATCACCTACAATCTCTAGCACAGTCAACACAAACTGTGTTTTCCAAGGTCTGCTTAATATTAATACTCCATGTACAATTCTAGCCTGGTGCTAGGATGATATGACATTGTTGAGGATATTATTACCTAGATATTGCATATTATTCTTTTTTTTACCTGCCCTATCCAAAAGTAACCATTTTGCACTAACAAGGGAAATAAAGGGAGGAAGCAGAAAATAAAAACTACGTAATTAGCTATCTCAAAGTCTTTTCTAATACTTAACTGAAGGAAAGACATAGGTATTTTTTTATCAGTGCCCTTCAGGGTACCTTCCCTCTTTGTCTCCTTAATACTACAAGCAATTGTACTTATCAGTATATGTATCTTATTTTAAAATTATCTTATTTGTTTGCAGTGTTATACAATCACTTCCATATATCTTCCATTTTTCCCCCTTCCTCACCCTCCTTCACCCCACCTCTTCATGCCTTCTTTGAGACAGCATACAATTTTATATGGGTTCTACACATACATTCCCATTAAATACGTTTTGACCGTAGTCATGTCGTATAGAAGAATTAAAATGAATAGGAGAAATCAAAAAAAAAACAAAACAAAACAAAACATAATACAAAAGAAAATGGTCAGTTTCATTCTGTGATCAAATTCCATAGTTCTTTCTCTGGAAATGGAAGGCATTTTGCCTCAAGAGACCACTGAGAATTTTTTAAGTCCTTGTATTACAATGAAGTAGAAAAATTCCTCAAATACTATGGTTTTTGCTGTGTACACAATTCCACTGGTTCTGCTCCTTTTGCTCAGTATCAGTTCATATAGGTCTTTCCAGGCCTCTCTGAAGCTTTCCTGTTCATCATTTCTTATAGCACAATAGTATTTCATTACATTCATATACCACAGTTTATTCAGCCATTCCGTAATTGATGGGCATTCCCTTGATTTCCAGGTTTTGGCCCCCATAATAAGAGCTGCTGCAAATACTTTTGTACATGTGCATTTTTATCTCTTGGGGATACATTCCTAAAAGCAGTATTGCTGGGTCAAAGGGTATGCACATTTTTGTAGCCCTTCAGGCATAGTTCTAAATTGTTTTCCAGAATGGTTGGATCAGGTCACAATTCTTCCACCAATGAATTATTGTTCCAACTCTACCACATCTTCTCCAACATTTATCATCTTCCTGTTTTGTCATTTTAGCCAATCTAATATGTGTGATGTGGTACCTCAGTGTTGTTTTGATTTGCATCTCTCTCAATATATGTATCTTAGAGGATATTGCATTTAATGTCTTCCTCCAAGGCTCTGAGTGACACATATGATTCTCCTAAAAGTCTTCAGGACCAAAATAGTTTAAATTTTGACACTCCTGTTAACACCTCCTCCAAACTAACAGTATAGATTTAGGATAGATAATTCAAGGAATAAGACCCTTTCCATCAAGGCCTACTCAAGTTCTTGATTCCGAGTATGTCTGCCTAACATTTCCCAAGCTAAGGTAAAGGAACCTCAGTATTCATGGAGGGAGTGAAGCTGTAGGTAAAAAAAAAAAAAAGTGATATGTAAGTAGAGAAATTATGAGGTAGGAATGAGTAATTTAGAGAAGATAGAAGAGTCAAAAAATAGGCACTTAATAGTCAGAAATTGGAAAATCCACCTACAGAACAGCTGTGCCACAGGTGACTAGATACCCCCTATATAATGGAGTCACCTTGGGATTAAAGGAAAAGCAGTATTCCCATGGTAAAGATTATTTTGTCATCTTCTGGTCATTTCATACATCAGACAGAAGATATTCCAAAGCTCTAGAAACTTAGGGAACAAAAGTATCAGTGACCATTGATGGTACATATGTATTTAAGGGAACCTGTGGGAAACAAAGGAGTTATGTTTCCACAGGTTCAAAACTTCCAGCTTTGTGTGGTGACAGTTAATCAGGGTTGTGACCTAACATGGTCAGGTAAAAATATTCAGAAATTTATAAGAAACAGTATGAAGTTAAGTGTTCAAGGTTGTGTCTTAGCTCCTAAGGTTGCTGAACATGTCAGATAAGAAGTGTTTGTGATCTGAAAGAGAAGGGACCAAACTGTCCTCTGATGGGACAATGTGTCCTGAACTAGCATTTTAAGAATGCCCTCACTTCTTTATCTGGCACTCCCTCTTCCTGAAAAGAGGGGTGGGGTCCACTTTGGGCAAACTATTCAATTCCTCTGTACTCTACTATAATAAATTTTCCTTCATACCTATTACTGTCGAGCATTTTTCTACCAATTTTGGCACTCAATGTGGGGCCCAACTCACTGACTTGGGTGGAGTAAGATAATATATCAGGGAAAAAGCATGCTTTGATTGATTTCAACTGTCTCTGTAGTTTGAATCTGCTCTATTGAGGCACACTATGTTGGATTATGGGCAGAGAGTTCAGAGGGGGAAAGGGAAACCTGCCGACTGATCACACAAGATAATATGAGGACAAAGTTAAGGCCAGCCTGGGCTCTTATATTCTGGGTTGGTCTTTTACTGACGAAGTGAAGTTCAGCGCTGCAACCTCTTTGTTGGTCATATCCTTGTCCAGGAGTTCACTCCAGGTTGACCTTAAGCTGATGAGTAGACTTGGACATTTCAGAGTCCTGGGAATCTGTGGATTCAGGCAATCGTGGGATGTGGGGGGGAGGGAGAAAAATTTTAGGCCTATGAAGGAGAGGAACTCCAGGAAAACCTACCTCCAGAGAATCTCCGAGAGAACCAGGACAGAGGAAAAGAATAAGTGAGTGCTCTTCAGATAATGATACCAGGAAGGGGATAAAGAATCCTCTGAGTATTCCTTAGGAAATCCATTTGAAGGAACGCTGGCTATATTCCTTCTCCTGTATGCTTCTGAAAAAGAGCAGAGAGGAGAAGGGGGAGGAGGAAGAATTTAGATTGTTTGGAGGAAATTGGCTAAAGATCATTCAGTGTAAATAACAACTCTGAGTTTTGACTAGTCTGAAATCGAATTAGAAATTGATGTGCACTCTGTAGTGCTTTGTTAATTGTCTTCTGTGTGTGTGTATTTGTGAGGTGTTTCCCGTTTTCTAGTGAGAAATTTCTAAGGTCTGTAATTAGGCAAAGAGAATATTGGGAGAAAATTCCCACCTACAACTTTCAGTGGGAGATTAAGATTCTTTCCTTTGCATTTGAACACTGGCCAAGTTGGAATACAGACTAAAAGTTAAATGACAAAGCAACCAATAGCCTTTTAGAACTGATAGTGAATCAGAACGCAAACATCTAAGAGGAAGCAGTGTTGAGAAAAAAGTAACAATAATGTAGCTCTCTTCATATGTAAATTAACTGCTTGGTTTCTTTTTAAAGAAACAAAGAAGCTGGAAGAAAATGGGAAGTATTTATGTCATTTGAAATGTAAAAGAAGAAAGGTATGGGTGGGAGAGCAGCCTGTCCAAGTGCTGGGACGTTGTGCTTTTAGCTATTCCCTTCCCCCCATCCCACTCCATAAAATATTTAGCTTGATTGGGAAATCAATAAAAAAAAATATGGAAGGTTATTGATTTTAAAATTTTTTAAATTGATTACTGTGATTTGTAATTATTACTATTAGCTATTAAGCTCCCAAGGTCCATGGGGGAAGCCATACCTTGTTAGGTTTGATTCAAATTACTTAGATCTTTTGTCTAGGCTAGGCTCTTTAGTTAATCTGATTCAAAACCAAAAGCCTGAAGCAGCTTTTTTTATTTAAAGCCTCAAAAATGAGACAGGATTTCAGCACTTTAAGGAAGGAGAGTAAAAATGGTTATTTAGAGCTGAGAACTGTCACCACATGTTCCTTCAAGGGAATATGTGAAGTTATGGATAATGTTTTCTTTTAAGAACCAAGAGTATTTGACTTAAGGAAAAACAGTGTGGTTTACATGTTTATCATTAGTAATTATAAATTCAGATTTGATATGCTTCAAGTGAAAATCTGCCCTGCAGGAATAAAGAGCAGTATCTGAAAGTTCTCTTCGTATCAGAATTAAGGAGAAAAAGATGTTGTTATTTGGCACTTATGATTGTAAAGTGGTCAACACAAGGATGGCCATATGTTAGATGTAACATTAATCTAGTGAAATTGTTACACAATTTTTTTAAATTTGGTTTTTGTTACACATAGATTGGGCTTTTAAAAAGATTTGATAGAAATTTGATAGTTTGAAACTTTTTTTGGTTATACAAAAGCACAAGTATTATACACACATATATACATATATATGCACATATATACATATAAGTGTGTGTATATATATGCATATACATATACATATATGTGTATATATGTGTATGTGATGTTTCTTATATAATGATAGATTTTCCATTTGAAATCTTGGCTATTATGAAAATGGATACATTGGTTTGGGATGATAGTGTGGGTCTATTTGTTGGTGAGGAGATGAATTTCTGTGGAAGGTCATGTGGAAATGCATTCACCTGAATGGTTAATGGATTCCTTCCAGTTTTATATATATAAAAATATATTGTTGAAAAAATAATTTATTTAAATATTATTATATTGGTAATTACATTGTTAAAAAAAGGATATATATATGGGTATGATTTTAAAGCCTATTTCACCTAAGGTTGTACTAAGCATGCTAAAAAGTTTATTTCTGCTCTAAAAAAGAAAGTTATAACTAAAATTACTTTTGTTATAAATCAGACATTTAAAAAAAAGTATGCTTGTTAAAAGAAACTTGGTAATTATGCAAATGCCTTGATTTTTAGATCTTGTAACATTTGTCAATTAGGTTCCAAAAGGTTTTGTTATAAATGATAAACTGTTTTTAAGAAAGTGAAATTTTTTTTGTAAGAAGAAATGTTTTGTAAAATATTTTGCATGAGTTTTGGAAGGCCTTCCAAATTTGTGTTGGAAAGCTAGTTCGTTTTAATAGCTTGAGGTTTTATGGCAGTTAAAAGTTAAAGGAGAGCAGGAAACTGTGATATTTTGGGACAAACAGCCTCATGACAGTCTCCTTATTCACCTTCAAAGTCTAGTCATTACTACAGAAGGATTCCTTAAGATCCAATCTGAACTCAGAGCTATCCAGACAGGTCTGGGAAAAGTTAAAAAAAAGATGATTGCTCTTTCCTATTGTCAAAGGAAAGGAGGGGTGTCAGCCCCACTAGGTCTGGAAAAGCCTGAACATATCACCCAAGTGACTAGTCCGAGTCTAGAAAGCAGTGGAACCTCAGACTTGGGTAACTTTGCTTTGTTAAAATTGTAGTCTCAATGTACAATGTATCAAATTGGTAAACTTTATGTTGAATGTTATAGGAATAATTAGATAAAGGAAATGAAACAAAAGTATAAATGTTATGTTGAATTATTGTTCCATAGAACAAGACTGGAATTTAAATTTAACTATAATTGTATATAATTGCTTAGGTAAGGGTACTTGGGACCCCAAAATAACAATGTGCTGGATTCTGCTTGAATTAATTCAACACAAGCCTTATTTCAATCAAGAAAAGTCAACGTTTTTAAGATTTCTCAATATTGGTAGACTTAAGGAATCTGAGCATTTGTATTGCTAGTGTCAGTGGTCAGATTGAACCTTGATCCTTTATAACTCTAATGTAACAATGGAACCTGAGCACTTTCATGGAAACAAGATGGAACTTGTTTACAGAGGAACTGAGGGAAGAGTTCAAGGGTGGTCCCTGGTAGTCTAGGGGTCCTAGGGATAGTCATGATGGGAGTGGCCATTAGCCTAGAGGTTTGGACTGATAAAATTAAGGGTGGGAAGTAGAACAGAGATTTGAGCCTAACAGTAAGAAAAAGCTTATGGGCCACAAGAAAGCCAGATCAAATGGGGAAATCCAAGGAGCTTCAAGGTGAGGTATTCCAGGGCACTTTAGACAAATGGGACTAAAACTCTTTTGGGATGAGAGACAAAGATACTGATGTGGGCCTATAACCCAATGAAATAAGGTCCTTGCAGGTTTCAAAGCGAAGGAAGACCAATTGGTTTTTATACAGTAGGTGGAATTAATTACTGAGACAAGATCAGAGACATCTTCACTTAGGGGAAAAGAATTTCTGTCCAAGTTTCTTTGAGGCAGGTAACCTCTGGTAATACTTTTGAATTGATGGAAAAGTTAAATGTTTCTGTTTTGATTTGAATTCACTTCATGAACCTAAGCTTAAGGCTGTGTTTGAACTTACCATATGTGTAACTCACTCTTTTAGACTGAGCTTAATTAGAAAGGGATAGAGAAGTGTGGGAAACAAATGTAAATCTACTAGAACAATAACTTATAATTTTAATGGCAAATTTGATTTTATGATTGTCATTTAATCAGGAACTAGAACAAGTATAGAAAGGTATGCAAGCCACTTTGACTTTATTTAAACATGTTCCTTAACCAACATGAAATTATAGTCATATGTGAAACTGATTATTGGAGCTCACTTTTTTAAGACTGTAAGAGATTATTAACTGGCTGTTCTTCTGAGTTTAATTCCAGGTGTGAATAAAAAAAGAAGCTGTCTGAGCCACTGATCAATGATGCCAGTGAGCCTGTGAGATGCTGGTATGAACTTCAAAAATGTGATATCTCATGAGAAGGTTGGGAGAGTAGCTTGTCTGCCTGAGTTGAGGTAGGATTCTCCTGACTCAATATCCCCACTGCCACATGGCAGACTTTAAGCTTGGCTAAAATAACAGTTGACAATATACTCTTGCCTGGAACTGACATGAAGGTAGGGAGAGGTTATTTCCCTGTCATGTCCCTATTCTTAATGGGAAGTTTCTATAATCAAAAGTTTTGTAAGCATAGTACCAGATCTATTAATACTAGGTTGGTAGGGGAAAATCTGAGATTACGGTGTAAATCCAAGTTTAGGCTATTAGACTTAAGATGTTAGACCAACAACCATAAGTTAGAGTCCTTTAATTCTTAGCAATAGCATGGAGACAGGTTGAGGGTTTGTGAAGTTAACATATTTAGTTAATATTATTCTTGTCTCAGCTGGTTAATGTTCAAAGAAGAATGGCTTGTGGTTTATTTTCTAAATGCTTTAAAAGAAGCATCACATGACCAGAAGTTGGAATTGTTTTATGACATGATATGTGCTGTTTAAAAAAATAATTGCTTATTGTATTTTTGTATATACTGGAGCCTGCTATTCATTTCCTAGTGAAATCTCATCTTCCTGATGGATGAATGAATAGTGGATCAATGTAAATGCTGGGTTCTAATGTGAATTTCTAAACATGACAATTGACCAAAGTTCAAATTTTTATTTTGTAAGAATGACAAGGGTATGAAAATTAGGAATAGAAATCTAAAATTGTATTAAGACCTTTCTAAGAGAAAGGACATCTGGATTTTTTCAAGAAGATAAAGGGAAGAAGATGCTGAGATACTGTCCTGAAGATGGCTTGAAAGAGTATCCAGACCAGAAAATTGCATCACATGATGTTCCTCTTCATATTGCTGTATGAGATAAAACTTCTAAATGAATAATTCATTGATTTACTTGTTTTCTTTTGAGTCACTATATCTGTAATTATAACAAGGGGACAGCCTCCTTCTAATTTGTCAATACATCAATCAACTTTCCTTCCTTCCCATATGCACAAAAAAGGGAACATAGATGAGGGGAAGAATTCATATGGGACAGAAAGTGAGGAGATATTGATTGGATTTAGGTGTGGAAACAAAAGTTTTAATAGAGAAAGAAGGGGAGGATTTCGTGGGAAACACAGGCATTGTCCACAGGGTCAAAACTTCCAGTTTTGAGGGGTGATAGTTAATCAGAGTTGTGACCAGGTGAAAAGGTCAGAAATTTGTAAGAGATAGCAATAAGTAAGTGTGCACAAGTATTGGTTGCTAGCTCCTAAGGTTGCTGAATAAGTCAGATAAGAAGAGTTTTTGACCCAAAGGAGAATGAACTAATTTGTCCTCTGATGGTAGAATCTCTACTGAACTAACATTATAAGAATGCCCTGGCTTCTTTATCAGGCACTCCCTCCTCCTGAAAAGAGGGGTGGGGTCCACTTTGACCAAAGTGCTCAATTCCTCTGAACTGTGCTAAAATAAATTTTCCTTGATACCTTTTAGTGTCAAGCATGTTTCTAACAAACTAGACAGTCTAAAAAGTTTCTGTATTTATTGGGTCAAATCAGCATAATTTTGGTACTATGTCATTAGATGTCATAGTTAAAAGCATTATAGAGAGGGTAAACAAAGCCTAGGGAAGACACCAGATTAGACTTTGGAGGCATAGGAAAAAAAACAATTAACAGGTTCTTTTGGTTTGTTTTTGTTTTTGTCCTGGAGGAGGTGGAGGGGTGAGAGAGTAGTAATCTGATGTAAGCACTGGAACACTTATTTCTTAATGATTGACCCATAGCCAAAAAGTACTGTGTTTCAGACACAGAACTTGTATATATCTTGATCTTGAATTGTGACTTGGCAACAAAACATAATTTGGTATTAGGTGTGAAAACAAAATAATATTTATTTGACAGTATCTAAAATTTCAAAACTCAATATGAAGTCCAGTTTCATGTGGTACTGACACCTTGCAAAAACCCTTGAATGACTTTTAAATGATCAGTCAATAATTACTGCAGTATAATTTTCTAATTTGTAGCACTTATATGCAAAGCTATAATATAATGATGTATTCATTTTTGCTAACAAAATAGAGGGAAAATAATATTTGCCAGACTAGGCAGGCATTTCAGAGAACGTATAATAAAATCTCCACATTTTATAGTAGAAGAAACGCAGGTGAAAAGGAGTTGATTGACTTGTCCAAGATTACACACGTAGTAATATAGATAGGCTTTGAACTCCAGTCATCTGATTTCAAAAACTATACTCTTTCTCAGCAATTAAAAAGCATCCTATGAATGCTTTCCCAGAGTCATAACTTTAGAAAATAGAAGGTCAGAGGGAACTAAGTGTGTGTAAAATATCATTGCATTTTTGACAGTTTATGATTTGCAATGTAGTTAAATCAGATAATATGTCAAAGCCTCTTCATGTCGTTGACATGAAGCTCTTAAAGTTCTGTAAGATTATGTATTGTGTAGGAGTTATTGATAAGTGCAGACTCCACATACACACATATAATCCCATCACCTTTCCACTGTCCTGCCCCCCAAAAAAATCTGAAAGATTTGTCCAGATATTGGAATATCACTAAATATTCAATTTTGAGGGTTCCTTTTTAGTTGTCTGCAGAAAGTCTCTCCCTATAGCTCTAACAACCAGTAACCCAGGTGCTATTTGAAAACAACAAGTGATGGCATTCACATATTGAGAAACCTATTGCATTTTCAGAGAGTTTATTTGATAAGAAGATATTTATATTGAATTGAAATCTGTCTCAGTACCATTCACCCAGAGTGTTAAGTGCAATATTTGAGATTATTAAATTCTTTATCAAAACATGATGTCCTAGTTTCTCTGCTTAGGGGAAAAAAGTAAAAAATTCAAGGTTAATGAATTAGATTTCAAATAAATCAACCAATGATTTCTTCCAAAAGAAAAATTACCCTGCAATTATATAGAGGTTCAAAAATTGTGTATCAAAATTAGAGCCCCATGTCTTCTTCTGTTCTCTAATATCACTATTTTTCTAATCATCCAACTCTTCGTGAATTATGTTTGATTCTTTTCCCTCCATCATACTCCATATCGAAGCAGTTGCAAGTCTTGTGAATAATACTTTCAGAATATAAGACAGTTGTTCCTTCTTTCCACTCACACAGTCATTACCTTGGTTCAGACCCCTATCACCTATGATATAAACATTGCAATAGCCTCTTAATTCAGTTCCTGTTTTCCCGTCTCTCCTCTCTCCAATTTATGTGGTCTGTTCCAGATACTTCCCTGGTCAATAATCAGCTAGGTCTCTTTCTGCCTTTAGTATGAAATACAAACTCCTTAGTTTTGCATTGACACAGTCATTCATATTCTGGCTTTAATTTATCTTTAATACCCATTATTCCCCTGCACATCAGACAAATTTGTTTGCTACATTTTCTTTTATATGGTATATCCATAATTTTACTCAGGTTGGCTTGTGAATCTCCTAAATGCACTTTCCTTTCCTATCCACCCCTTAGAATTCCTTATTTTATTCAATACTCCATTCATGTGCCTTCTCCTATCATAAACTTTTCCTAATAACTGCTACTTTCTAGCCCTTTGCTCCTCCTCAAATCATAATGCATATAATTATCTATGTATTTATTATGTTATCTATGTATTTATTACATCTATGTGTCTACTACTATCTATTACATATGGGTTCCTTCAGAGCAGAGACATTTTTCCTTTTTCTGTATCTATAAAACAAATCACCAGGTCAACATACATATGTTTGTCTGTCTGTCTGTCTCTCTTTCTCTCTCTACCTATCTCTCTCTCTATCTATATGTATCTATATATACACACATATATGTACATATATATGTGTGTATATGTGTGTATGTATATGTATTTATGTATGTGTTTGTGTATTCATATACATACACATGCACACATATATATGACATCTAATGAATGCTGTTTGGGTTACATTAGAAAATAAAAATGATGTATATATTATTTCTCTATTAATTTTATTACATTTTTTCCTACTTTGTTAAAGGCCTATCTTAGGTGCTGTGGAAGATGGTCTTATGTGGAGAGGAAATTTGGGCAGAAGTAAATACAAAATCAGTGTTATAGAAGCAAGGGCTTTTAAATATTCAAATGAAAGTGATCACTTCTTCCATGAGAAAAGAAGGAAACCTTCACAGAGGATGGGGTGTTGTAATAATAACAATAGTTAGCACTGATATATTGGTATAGGTTTGCAGAGGCATTAAAGATATTATCATTCACAATCTATCCTCACAACTACCTTAGGAGGTTGATGATATTATCATTCCCATTTAAATGGTAATTTAAATGACGAGATACTTCCCATTCATTAATAGGTCCATGTGACCTATCTGGGTCACACTGAAGTCTGAGTCACAGGTAGCCTGTGATGGGAGGAATTTGCTGAATGGGTGGAGAAGGAAGCAACTGCACCTCACCAATCAATGAAATCTAAAGAATTGATGAAATGTTAAGAATTTAATTTCCCCAAAACATTTTCTTTTGAATTGATCCTACAATTTCCCTGACTTTCAAAATGACTTATGAATCCTGAGAGTTTTGAGTCAAGGGGACACAGCTCTCTCATTTATATGTCATGCTGAAGTGACCCCCAAAACAGAATTCCTTAATAATGTTTCACTACACTTCTCCATAAGGTCTTAAGAAAGTCCAGGAGAATTCAGGACAACTTTTCATAGTCCTGACTTTGTGGCAGAGAAGCTTAACCTAGCTTTTGATCTCAAAAGAACAGGAAGGAGAGTAATATTTTTTGATGTGAGAAAGAGATTTTTAGTGATCCTTCAATCTGTCACTGTGTGAGGATGCACGTTTTCTAATTAGGTAGATCCCTAGACGATCCTGAACAATTCAGATCTTAGCAGATGGGAGCAGCTCAGATGACACTCACTTCAGTTAACATTCCATACTTAGGACATCTTTCTTTCCTGGGCTTCTAATTACCTGAATCCTGGAGGGAAAAAAGATACCACCTTCTGGAATGAAGTAGTTTCTTAACTTATACAACATTCAGTGAAAAACGTTGATATTCTAACCAAGTAATAACTTCTAGAAAAGATACAGATGTCAGATCAGCCAAGCCTAAAATCTTTTTTAAAGCTCTCCCTCACTCAGAAGTGGTTCAGATATGTCAATAGAACTGTCCACTAGAAGATCAGCTCATAAATCCAGAAAGCCAAAGGTAAAATCTGACAGGCTGTGATAATGTAATGCTAAGAGAGAGATGGTAGCCTCAGATCAACTGAAAACCCTGAAGCTGAGCTCTTCCCTATTTTATGCCTTAAAAAAGATTCTTCATTTTAAATCACTCATTTGAGTTCTGATAAGAAGGGTTATCACCAATTAACTTTTCTTAAGGTGAAGAATAGAGGTTAAATTCAGGTCTTTGAATTAATAGTGACTTTCCAATTAGTTGGGAAGTTTTGAAACAAGCAAGTTTTAAACTAGTGAATTTCCTCTACTTTATAGGATAAGATATAAGATATTGCTAAGATCATATCAGGGCAGTGAAAAGCATTTTGGAAACAACATGTAAATTTAAGTGTTGATTAAAATCTAAGAGCTTTTAAGAAAATGTTTCTCAGACTGCCTGCCCCTTTATGTCCAGAATCCCACACAATAATCAATATCTGCAAGTGTTTTAAAATTCAGAATTAAGGAGAAAAATGAGAACTATAGTATTATTATCTGATAATGTCTACACGCAACCAATATCTGTTAGAGTTAAGGTTTGACTGCACGTACTCTGATTCCAGAAGTCTTTCTGCTCTTATACCAGCCTACCACCATACTGCTCTGATCCAAGTTGCATATGGAGAGAGCACTCTTTTTGTTGAGAGTGTCATGAAAGCACATTTTCTCTCTCCTGTAGAAGCTTGCATTGGCTTGTTATTCAGATTTATGATGACCTGACTAGAGTTGCTCTCTGAGAACTGGTTACATTTTCTGTTAAAGTCTATATGATACCAAGTTTTCTGTTCACCATGAAGCTTCCTAAGTAGGAAAATTGGTGCTAATGCACTACATTTTTTAGAACTACCTATTTTTTTTAACCAGTCCAGGGATAAGACCTTGACTAAGCAAATAAATAACTTTTGAATAAATCATTGATTAAGCAAATAAATGAATAAATGAAACAACTTACTCTGCATAGTAGCTCCCTACATCCTGCAGCCATGTTTGAGAGGACTTTCTGTTTCCTAATTATCAGTATCTCTCAACCTAACTTACAAACACTCTACCTGCTAGGTGCTGGACATTGCACTTGGTGCAATGTAACATGCCACAGTACTACAAGTCTCAGGAAAAAAAAAAACCCACAATTATGCATACTTTTAAAATGAATCTATATTATTAAAACTTTCACCACTGCTTACTTAAATTTAGACTGTATATGTAAAACAATAAATGAAGTCCTAATTTGTAGAATTTGACTAGGTCTAATTCTTACATTGAAAATTTAACCATCAGCTTTAATTAGGTAACTCAAGCTACTCCAACATCTTAGACTATAGAAATAAGCTGCAGGTCATCTTTTTTCTCAAATTCAAGATGAAATTAACAACACAAATTGACAGTCCTGAAGGGTGAGTACAATCTTTTGGAAATTCAGTGGCATTTGCAGAGCTCTTAGCTCTTTTATTTCATGTTCCTTGGCACCTAGGGCAGTGCCTGTCCACAGCAGGAAATAATTAATGTTTACAAAGAAGAGATAATCATACTTTTTTCCTGAGAAAGAGTTTCTTTTTTTCTCCTGCCACATAAGATAGATAGAGACAATAGCCTGATGGGAGAATCAGGTTTCTTTTGTAATCCCATTCCCTGGTCCAAACTGGTGCTGATATTAAATGATCTAATCACTTACACAAAAGAGTCTTCTGAGTATTTTCTGTGAATAAACTTCTAAAAGGTGGGGGGATGAACACTTTAGTAGAAAAAAGCCCTAGATTTGACATCACGAAATTGGAGTATGAATCATACTATATGGTGCTGCTAATATTATTTACTAAGTCCCACTATAACAACCTTCACAGAAAAAATATTTGTTACACAAGAGTACTTGACAAGGTATTTAAAAATTCAGTCTAACAAATTTTTCTTTTTTAATTAATCAATTAATTTTAATGTATAATTTATTTATTTTTCAGTTGTTAACATTCACTTCCACAAGAATTTGAATTCAAAATTTTCTCCTAATCTCTCCCCACCCCCATTCCAGGACAGTATGGGCACCATCTACCCCTTCCTCCAGTCTGTCCTCCCTTCTATTACCCACCATTCTTCCATTCCCATTCACCTTTATTTTCCTGTAGGGCAAAATATATTTCTATACTCCATTGCCTGTATAGCTTAATTTCCAGTTGCATGCTAAAACAAGTTTTGACATTTATTCCTAAAACTTTGAGTTCTGTATTCTCTCCCTCCCTCCCCACATACTCTCATTGAGAAAACAAGCAATTCAATATAGGTTATATGTGTGCAACAATGCAAAGTACATCCATAATATTTATGTTGTTAAAGAATAACCACATTTCCCTCAGTCCTATGATGCCTTTCATTTATTCCATTCTCTCCCTTGATCTGTCCTCTCACAATAGTGTTACATATAATATATATTTGTGTGTGTATGTGTGTGTGTATGTATTCCCTCTAACTATCCTAATACAGAAAAAAATGTCTCATGATTTGCATAACTTCTTTCCATTTTGATATGTAAACAGTTCAGTGTTAAGGCTTCTCTTTCCTGTTTGCCTTTTCTTGTTTCTCTTGATTCTTATATTTGAAAGTCACATTTTCTGTTTAATTCTAGTCTTTTCAGGAAAAATGCTTGGAAGTCCTGTATTTCATTGAAATTCCATTTTTTTTTCCTTAAATGGATTACAGTCAGTTTTGCTGGGTAGGTGATTCTTGGTTTTAATCCTAGCTCTTTTGACTTCTGAAAAGTCTTTTGACTTCCTGATTCTTTGATCTCTTAATTTAGGAGGTGCTAGATCTTGTGTTATCCTGATTGCATTTCCACAATACTTGAGTTGTTTCTTTTTAGCTGCTTGCAATATTTTCTCCTTGACCTGGGAGCTCTATGAGTTTGCTGCAATATTCCTGGGAGTTTTCCTTTTGGGATCTCTTTCAGAAGGTGATTGGTGAATTCTTTCCATTTCTATTTTACCCTCTGGTTTTAGAATATGAGGGCAGTCTTCCTTGATAATTTCTTGGAAGATGATGCCTAGCTTCTTTTTCATCCTGGTTTTCAGATAGACCGATAATTTTTAAATTATTTCTCTTGAATTTATTTTCCATGTCACTTGTTTCTCCAATGAGATATTTCTCATTACTTCCTATTTTTTTCCATTCTTTTGGGTTTGCTTCACAATTCCTTGGTTCTAATAAAGTCATTAGCTTCCATCTTCTCCATTCTAATTTTTAAAGAACCATTTTCTCCAGTGAGCTATTGAAACTCCTTTTTCATTTTGGAAATTCTGCTTTTTAAAGCATTCTTCTCCACATTGACTTTTTGAGCCTCTTTTGCCATTTGGGTTAGATTATTTGTAAAGGTATTTTTTTCTTCAACATTTTTTGAGTCTTCTTTGGCAGTCTGTTGACTTAATTTTCATGACACTCCTGCATTGCATTCTTTTCCTTTCCTGACTTTTCCTCCACCTTCTTTTCTTGATTTTCATAATTTTTTGAACTCTTCCATGGTCCTCTAAGATCACTGCATATTTTTATATGGAGATTTTGGATACAGAAATCTTGATTTTTATGTCTTCCTTTGATGATATTTTTTGTTCTTTCTCATCTGAAAGAATGGAAGAAAATACCTCTTTACCAAGAAAGTAACCTTCTATAGTCTTATTTTTTCCCTTTTTTGGACATTTTACCAGTCAGGTACTTGACTTTTGAGTCCTTTGTCAAGTGGAGGGTATACTCTAGGGCCTTGTAAGCTCTCATCTCCTCCAAGGTGGCACAATCAAGGGAGAGGAGGTTACTCCTCTCCTGTTCTGCACTCTCGTCTGGGAGCAATCACAGTTACTCTTTTTCTCCAGGATTTGGGAATAGGATTCCCTCTCTAGAACTTCCACCCACTCCACCGTGCCAGCATTCCTCCTCACCCCAGGACCGCCAGTCAGGACTGAGACTCAAATCAGCCACTCAATTTCCCCAGGGTCTTTAGACTGAGAGCTCAAGTTCCTGCTGCCACCTTGGGGCCAGACTGCCACTACCCTTTCACCCAGGTGAAAGAGCTTTCTTACTGACCTTTGAAAATGTGTTTGGCATTTTTGTGTTGAGAAATGTGGGAACCGCAGCTGCTACCTGGTGATTCCTTACCCTGAAGCCTGGTTCAGTCCTGTCCATGTTGTGCTGCAGTGCCATGGCTACACTGCTCTCCACTTTCAGCATGGTGGGATAGAGCTTTCTTGTCTGTCTTCCAGGCTGTCTTGTGCTGGAAATGTCCTCCACTCTGTCATCTTGTGTTCTCTCCTGGTCTAGAAATTGTTTAGTCAGAGATATTTTGTGCACTGTGTAGGGATAGCTAGAGGAGGTCCATGTTTCTACTCTCCCATCTTGTCTCCACACCCTTTAATATTTGATTGTTAAGGCAAAATAGAGGCAATAGAGTTGAATTATAGGGTGGATGTGTCACATGGTCAGATTTGTGTTTTGGGAAGATCAATTTGATAGTTCAATGTAATGGTGAGTGACTGAGGGAAGGGGTCAGGGGGTGTAATTCTCATGTTTTTTTGTGTGTGCTATCATTAGGTGGTAAAAGACTGTACCAAAGTAGTTACCAGTAGTAGAATTTTAAAAAGAGGGCATATTACCAAGGTTTTATGAAAGTACATTTATAAATACTTGAAAACTGATTGATATATGCAGTGAAATAGGATGAATTGGGTATGATAGGTTTGAGCCTGGGTAACTGGGGGAGGTGAGAGCAGGGATATGCAGTTATAAAGGAAGAAGAGAGGATGGGATTTGAAGGAAAGATATAGATTCCAGTTTTATATCTCTTGAGTTTTATATGTCCTCCATGACAGTTTTGTTTGGGATAAGCAGTTGAATAGGCATGAGAGAGATTTGGTGTGGACAAATAGATGTGAGAATAATTGGTATAGTTCAATCCATGGGAGCTGATTTACTTAGCAAGTGAAACAGTATAGAAGGAGAAAAGGGCTGAAGAAAGGCAAGTAATAGGAGAACCAAGAGAGAAGAATATTATGAAAATCAAGTGAGAAAGGAATGTCAACGAGAAGAGGGTGATGGATAATGAAAAATATAGAATGTTTCACAAACTTCTTTGTGAGATAATCATGTGCTTGTGTTACTTATTTTCCTCTTCTGAAAGAATTATATGCTAATAATAATTCTATGCTGACAAGGTTGTTGTGATACTAAAATTTAGTAATATATAATGAAGCACTTTATTGACCCTCAAGTGCTTGGTAAATGTGACATTGTTATCATTATTGTTGTATCAGTTAAAATTGTATTCATAGTAAATTTGTAAGAGAAACAGAGAATTAAAAGGACTTTGAAGCTTTCTTTTGAGGTAGTGTACAAACAAATATTGGGGTCAAAGATTGTGGTTTTGATTTCTGCTGTTCTACTTACTATATGTGTCATTATCTAATTAATTGGTCTGGGCCTTCTTTTCCTCAGAAATGAGGTGAATAGATCAGGTAACCTGTAAAATCCCTTCCAGATGATAATATATGACCTAACCTATGATTTCTCCCAAAAAGTTAAAGCAATGGTATATTTCAACATTCTAACATCTATAAAATTTAGAAAACAAAATATTTTCCAGAAGCTGTTTTGAGTTGCAAGAACCAAAAATATTACCTTTGTTGACACAAACCAAAACTTTTCATCTCTGAGTCTGTCACATTAAATATTATTTTTATCATGAATGTTGTTTTTCTGGCTTCAAATAAATTATAATGCCTACTATATAATGAAACAACTTTGAATCAAACACTGTCTCTTGGGCAGAAACTCATGTATATCCTTAATCTATGCTATGCCACAGGGCATTGCAGCTGGTTTCAAACCTGGCCTCATAAAAAACTTACTGCTTTATACTTCACAAAAAAATTATATCCTGTATAATAGAATATTGGGGCTTAAGTTTTTAAGAAAACTTAAAAATGTATCTAGTCCAGTCTTTACCCTTATACATAAGATAATCAGGGCCTTGTGATGTGACCTGAATCAGAATCACAGATTCAAAAGTAGAACCTAGATCTCCTGACTGATATTCTTTTTACTAGGTCATTCTACTTTTACCTACTTTTATCAATAGATTATACGCATATCCTTTGACTCTTAGAGGTTCCAGTGTTGCCTATTGCAATTTTCATATAAGCAGCCAGGACAACCTGAAACTGAAAGACAAATAAAAATTTCCTGCTTTCTATTTCTTTGATTCTGTAATTTATTTTATCAGAGAATTAGCAGCTATTGGGTTGTGGCACAATCAGATACCCAATTTACTGTTTGCATATCTGCATCCTGACTGGTAGAAAAAATACATAATAAGAGGATTTTGGACCTTTAAGAAATTTTAGTGATTATCTAGCCCAATCAAAATTTTAAGGGTAAAAAATCCCAAAAAGATCACAGAATCCATCATTTACCTTTGGTCAATCAATTATCAAGAGAATAGAGACAGATAATGCCCAGTTCTTCGTTTCTTGTTGATATAAATTCTCAAATCATTGCTTATTCATCAATGACTGTCTTAGAGTTATCATATGTGACATCATGCCCATTCAATTTAAACATGACAAAAAGCCAGGTCTATTGATTTCAACTGAGTTTTTTTCATGAAGTCCTACATTTTAAAGTGTCAGAAATAAATTCAAACATTCCTGTTAAGAAACAAGTCCATCATTCATTTGCTATATATCTATTATATTAAAAATAGCAGCTGAAGAGCAGAATGGTTAGATCAGCTCAAATCTCCACCAACAATGGATTAGTGTTCCAATTTTCCCACCTCCTCTCCAACATTTATCATCTTCCTGGTTGTTTTTTTTTTTTTTATGTTAACCAATCTGATAGGTGTGATGTGGTACTTCAGAGGTGTTTTGATTTGCATCTCTCTAATCCATAGTGATTTAGAGCATTTTTTCATATGACTTTAGATAGCTATAAATTTTTCCTCTTAAAATTGCCTACTCGTATCCTTTGACCATTTATCAATTGGTGAATGACTTGTATTCTTGTACTTTTGACTCAGTTCTCTATGTATTTTAGAAATGAGGCCTTCATCATGCACACAATTTGCAAATATTATTTCCCAGTTTTCGGCTTCTCTCTTAATCTTGGTTGCATTGGGTTTGTTAGTGCCAAACCTTTCCAAAGTAATGTAATCAAAATTATCTGTTTTGCACTTCATAACGTGTTTTGCTTCATTTAATCAAAAATTTCTGCGTTGTCCATAAATCTGATAAATACACTATTCCTTTCTCCATTGATTTGTTTACAGAATCAATCTTTATACCTAGATCATGTACTCATTTGGACTTTATTTTTGGGTATGGTATCAGGCATTGCTCTATGCACAGTTGCTGCCCCTCCCGATTTTCCCAAGAAAATTGGGAATTTCTTATCCCAGTAAGAAGTTTTTATCCCAGAAACCAGGATCCTTGCGTTTATCAAAGAGTAGATTGCTATATTCCTTGTCTGCTGCATCTTGTGTACCTAACCTATTCCACTGGTCCACCCTTCTGTTGCTTTACACTACAATTTGAGATCTGGTAGGACTAGACCACTTTCCTTAGCATATCTTTGCATTAGTTTCCTTTATATTCCACATCTTTTGTTCTTCCAGATGAATTTTAATAGTATTTTTTTCTAGTTCTAGAAAATAATTATCAGATCATTTGATTGGTATGGCATTGAATAAATAAATTAATTTAGGTAGAATTGCCATTTCAAGTATAAGAGCAACTGGCATTTTTCCACATACTTAGATCTGATTTTATTTTTGTGAAAAATGTTTTGTAATTGTGTTCATAAAGTCCCTGGGTTTGTTTTGGCAGGTAGATTCCAAAATATTTTATATTGTCTACCTTAGCTTTAAATGGAATTTCTTGTTCTGTCGCTTGCTGTTGAGCTTCGTTAGTAATATATAGAAACACAGATGATTTATGTGGGTTTATTATGTAACTTACAAATTGCCAAAGTTGTTTGTTATTTCAATTAGTTTTTTACTTCATTCTCTGGATTCTCTAAGTATATACATATATAAAAAAAAAAAAACTACAGCATCTTATCATGAGATTAATACATTATGATCAGGTAGGATTCATACCAGGATTACAGGGCTGGTTCAATATTAGGAAAACTATTAGCATTATCGATCACATCAACAACAAAGCTAACAAAAACCACATGATTATCTCAATAGATGCAGAAAAAGCTTTTGACAAAAATACAACACCCATTCCTACTAAAAACACTGGAGAACGTAGGAATAAAGGGAACTTTCCATAAAATAATAAGTATCTATCTAAAACCTTCAGTAAGCATTATATGCAATGGGAATAAGCTAGATGCATTCCCAATAAGATCAGGGGTGAAACAAGGATGTCCATTATCACCACTATTATTCAATATGGTACTAGAAATGTCAACCGTAGCAATTAGACAAGATAAAGATATTGAAGGAATAAGAATAGCCAAAGAAGAAACTAAGTTATCACTCTTTGCAGATGATATGATGATCTACTTAGAGAATCCCAGAGATTCAAGTAAAAAATTACTTGAAATAATAAACAACGTTGGCAAAGTTGCAGGTTACAACATAAACCCACACAAATCTTCTGCATTCCTATATATTAGCAACAAAGTCCAACAGCAAGAGATAGAAAGAGAAATCCCATTTAAAGTTAGGGTAGACAGTATAAAGTACTTAGGAGTTTACCTGCCAAAACAAACCCAGGGATTATATGACCACAATTACAAGACACTTTTTGCACAAATAAAGTCAGATTTAAGTAAGTGGAAAAACATTAGTTACTCATGGGTAGGCTGTGCTAATATAATAAAAACGACAATTCTACCTAAATCAATTTACTTATTTAGTGCCATACCAATTAAACTATCAGACAATTATTTTCTAGAGCTGGATAAAATAATATCAAAATTCATTTGGAAAAACAAAAGGTCCAGAATATCAAAGGGACTAATGAAAAGAAATGCTTGGGAAAGTGGCCTAGAGCTACCAGACCTCAAACTGTACTATAAAGCAGCAATTATCAAAACCACTTGGTATTGGCTAAGAAACAGAGAGGTAGACAAGTGGAATAGACTTGGCACTCAAAATGCAGTAGGCAAGGAATATAGCAACCTTCTGTTTGATAAACCCAAGGACCCCAGCTTCTGGGATAAGAACTCACTGTTTGAAAAATATTGCTGGGAAAACAGGATAACAGTGTGGTGGAAATTAGGCATAGACCCATGCCTGACACCGTACACAAGAATAAAGTCCAAATGGGTACATGATTTAGGTATAAAGATTGATACCATGAATAATCTGGAGAAGCAAGGAATAGTGTATTTATCAGATTTATGGAGAAGGGAAGAATTTTTTACTAAAGAAGAGATAGAAAGCATTATGAAATGCAAAATGGATAACTTTGATTACATTAAACTGAGAAGATTTTGCACAACCAAACCCAATGCAACCAAAATCCAGAGGGATGTAGTAAATTGGGAATGAATTTTAACAGCTAAGCTTGGGGATAAAGGCCTCATTTCTAGAATATATAGAGAATTGACTCAAATGTATAATCATACAAGTCATTCCCCAATTGATAAATGGTCAAAGGATATGAACAGGCAATTTTCAGAAGAAGAAATTAAAGCTATCTATAATCATATGAAAAAATGCTCTAAATCACTATTGGTTAGAGAGATGCAAATCAAAACAACTCTGAGGTACCACATCACACCTATAAGATTTGCAAACATGACAGAACAAGAAAATAATAAATGCTGGAGAGGATGTGGGAGAGTTGGAACACTAATTCATTGTTGGTGGAGCTGCGAGCACATCCAACCATTCTGGAGAGCAATTTGGAACTATGCCCAAAGAGCTACAAAAATGTGCATACCCTTTGACCCAGCAATATCGCTACTAGGACTGTATCCCCAAGAAATCATAAAAATGGGAAAGGGTCCCACATGTACAAAAATATTTATAGCAGCACTCTTTGTAGTTGCCAAAAACTGGATGTCAAGGGATGTCCATCAATTGGGGAATGGCTGAATAAATTATGGTATATGAATGTAATGGAGTACTATTGTGCCATAAGAAATGATGAACAAGAAGACTTCAGAGAGGCCTGGAAGGACTTATATGACCTGATGCTGAGTGAAAGGAGCAGAACCAGGAGAACTTTGTGCACAGCAACGACCACAGTGTGCGAGAGTTTTTTCTGGTAGACTTGGAATTTCGCAGTAATGCAAGAACTTCTTAAAAAAAAAATCCCAATGGTGGTTCTCAAGGCAAAATGCCTTCCACACTCAGAGAAAGAAATATGGAAGTCATTCGCCAAATGTAGCAGATCATGTTTGTGTATGTGTATGTTTTTGTGTATCATGTTTTGTTTTGTTGTATGATTTCTTTCATTTATTTTAGTCTGACTACATAGCATGACTATAGTGAAAATATACTCAATCGGAAAGTATATGTAGAACCTATACAGAATTGTATGCAGTCGTGGGGAGGGAGGGGGGTAGTGGGGGGTAGGTGTGTGGGGGGATAAAATCTTAATTGTATGGCAGTGATTGTTAAACATTAAAAAATAAAAAAAAAAACTACAGAAAAAAATCTTTGTTTTTTCTTTGCCTATTCTAATTCCTTCAATTTCTTTTTCTTCTCTTTTTGCTACAGCTAACATTTCTAGGACCATAATGAATAATAGTAATGATAATGGACATCCATGCTTCACCCCTGATCTTATTACAAGTCCATCTAATTTATCGTCATTCCATTTAATGTTTGCCAAAGCTTTTAGGTAGATACTACTTATTATTTTATGAAAAGTTCCATTTATTCCTATGCTCTCCAGTGTTTTCAATAGGAATGTGTGTTGTAGTTTGTCAAAAGCTTTTTCTACATCTATTGAGATAATCATGTGGTTTCTGTTAGTGTTTTTGTTTATATGATCAATAATGCTAACAGTTTTCCTAATACTGAACCAACCCTGCATTCCTGATATATATCCTACCTAATCACAATGTATTATTCTCATGGCAAAATGTTCTATTCTTTTTGCTAATATGTTATTTAAAATTTTCTTTTATATACATTAGAGAAATTGGTCTATCATTTTCTTTCTTTCTTTTGGTTCTTCCTGTTTTGGGTACCAGAACCATATTTGTATCCTAAAAAGAACTTTGGAGGACTCCTTCTTCCCCAGTTTTCCCAAATAGTCTATATAGTGTTGGAGTAAACTGTTCTTTAAATGTTTGATAGAATTCCTTTGTAAATACATCCAGCCCTGAAGATTTTTTCCTAAAGTGTTCATTGATGGTTTCTTCATTTTTTTTTTCTAGATGAGGTTACTTAAGTGTTTAACTTCCTCTTCTGTTAATTTGAGAAACTCATTGTTTTTTAAAATAATCATTCATCTCAGTTAGATTTTTGAATTTATGGGCATACAGTTGGGCAAAGTAATTTCTAGTTATTGTTTTAATTTCCTCCTCTTTGTAGGTGAGTTCACCCTTTTCATTTTGCTATTGTTAACTTGATCTTCTTCTCTCTTTTTTTTAAATCAAATTTACCAAAGGTTTATCAATTCTACTGTTTTTTTCATAAAACCAAATCTTTCCTTTATTTATTAGTTCAATAGTTTTCTTAATTTCAATTTTATTAATCTCTACTTTGATTTTTAGTATTTCTAATATGGTATTTACTTGGGGATTTTCAATTTGTTCATTTTCTATCTTTTTCAATTGCATGCCCAGTTCATTGAACTCCTCTTTATTTTATTCATGTAGGCTTTCAAAGATATAAATCTTTGCCTAAGAACTGCATTTGTAGCATCCCATAAAATTTGGTGGATTATCTCATTATTCTCTTACTGTTGAATGAAGTTGTTGATTGTTTCTATGATTTACTTTTTAACCAACTCATGTGTTAAGATGAAATTATTTTATTTCCAATTAATTTTTGGTCTATCTTTCCTTAGTATTTTATTACATGTAATTTTTTTTTGCATTATGACCTGAAAGGTATGCATTCACTATCTCTGCCTTTCTTTACTGGATTGTGAGGTTTTTATGGACTGGAACATGGTTAATTTTTCTGTATGTTCCATGTGTCGCAGAGAAAATGATAAAATCCTTTCTTTTACCTTTCAGTTTTCTGTAGAGATCTATCATATCTACCTTATCCACAGTTTTATTCACCTCCTTAACTTTTTACTTTTTTATTTTGAGGTTAGTTTATCAAATTCATAGAGGGGGAGATTCAGGTACCCCACTAATATGGTTTTGTTGTCTGTTTCTTCCTGTAACTCCCTTAAGTTCTCCAAATATTGGATGCTAAACCACTTGGAGCATGTATGTTTAGTAATCATATTGCATCGTTGTCTGTGGTGCCTTTTAGCAGAATATATTTTCCTTTATTATCTCTTTTGACTAGATTTATTTCTGGTTTTGCTTTGTCATAGATTAGGATTGTTGTCCTTATATTTTTTTTTTTTTACATTAGATGAAGCAAAATATATTCTGCACAAACCCTTTACCTTTATCCTGTCTATACGTGTCCCCCTGTTTCAAATGTCTTCCCTGTAAATAACATATTGTTTTATTATGTTGTTTAATCCATTCTGCTATCCATCTCCCTTATACAGGAGAGTCTATCACATTCACATTCCCAGGTATGATTACTATTTGTGTCTTTCTGTCTGTCTATCCATCCATTTTATATATCACAATAAATATTCTATTCTCAAAATTTGCAAGTATCATCTTCCCTTATAGGGATGTAAACAGTATGCCGATATTGGATAACAAGATGTTCCCCCCTGTTTACCTTTTTATGACTTTCTTGAGACTTGTGTTTGAAGATCGAATTTTCTATTGAACTCTGAGCTTTTCATCAGGAAAGTCGGGAAATCCCTTATTTCCCTTGCCTGAAATATTACACTCAATTTTACTGGGTAATTAATCCTTGATTGTAGTCCCAGCTCCTTTGCCTTATGGAATATTGAATTCCATTTCCCTCAGTTCTTTAATATAGTAGCTGCAAAGTTCTGTGTGATCCTGACTATATTTCCTCAATATCTCAATGGTTTCTTTCTGGCTGCGTGCAGTATTTTCTTGATGTTTCATAGAGTCATTAGCTTCTACTTGCCCAATTGTAATTTTTATCAAAGTGATTTCTTCAGTTAACTTTTGCAACTCCTTTTTCATCTGTCCAATTGTTCCTTTTAAAGAATTATTTTCACCGGGTAGGTTTTGTCCTTCCTTTTCCATTTTTTAATTTTTTTAAAAAATTCTTCTGTGATTTCTTGTGTCATATTTTTAAAATCTTTGGCCAGTTTTTATTCTATTTCTCTAATTTGGCTTTTAAAATCCTTCTTCAGCTCTCCCAAGAATGCTCTTTGTTCTTACAACCAGTTCATATTCCCTTCTGAAGTTTCATATGGGAGTATAGTCTCAATACTGATCTCTTTCTTCAGTATTCATATTGTAGTCCTTGTCCCCATAGAAATATTCTATGATCTTTTCTTTTCCTCTTTGCTCCTTACTCATGATGATCACTCTTTTCCTGGTTTTTAAAGAAGATCTCTTGTTCTAGGGCACAAGGGGTTCTGCCCCACAGTCCTTGTGCCTTGAACTTGAGGCTTTGCATGTTGTGGCCTCTGGTTCTTTCAGCTAGAAGCTAAAATGCTGCAGTTTGCCTGCTGCTGAACTGGCTGGTCTTGGAAAGTAGAGACCAGTTGAAGTCTTTTTGGGGTTCCTCAGATTTGTCCTGGAACCAGCTGTGTCAGGAAGGGGTGTTCTGATTACAGCAGCTCTCCTCTGCTAAGCTTGAGCATACACAAGCTCAGCAGTTGGTGATCCCATTTCCAGTAGTGTCTTTCTGATTCTCTTGGTGTGCTGAGGCATATGCTCCAACATGCTATTGTTGGAGTTTGTGGGCTTCACCCCCCTGGGGCTCAGCATTTCTTCCATGTTTTCTGAGGTGGGGCTGTATGGAACAGCTCTAGTACTGCACTGGTCTCCTTCAGCCACCGCAAGAGGGACCTTCCTTAGAGATTTTCCTAGCCTCACATGCTAAGAGACTGTTTGTCCCTTCTGTTGACTGTACTGCTCCAAAATTTTTCTGGGGAGGTATTTTTTGGGTCTTTCAAGGTCAACGGGGGAAGGGGGAGAGCATTTTCTCATCACTCCACCATTTTCGCTCCTGAAAGTTCAAGTAGATGGCTTATAGACATTTAATCTGGGATCTGATAGTCTCAGGAGCAACTGCTGCATATTTCTGTGGCTCTCACGTGCTCAGTTCTGTTGGACTCCCATCCTGGATTGATATACCTGAGATTCATTAGGGTGGCCACTGTCTCAAACCTCCTGGGCCTTACTATTAGGCCCTGCCATGTCAGGGACTGCAGTAGTACAGCCTGTGTGCTGTGCATTTCTCCAGCCCTGAACAATGAATCATTCTTGTCAGCCTTTCAGTCTGTCCTGGGCTGCAAATCTGTCACAGTCTGTCTCCTATTGGATTCTGCCCCTCCACAATATGGTCAGACTCTCTTTTTAGAGGTATCTGAAGGAGTTTGTGTAAGAAAGAGCTTACGTGAGTAGTTGCTCTCAATTTGCCCTCTTAGTTCTGCCCATTTTCAGGCATTTTTGATGAAAAGAACTGAGCTGAATAGAAAATTTAACTTTTAATCACAAGAATCAAGAGAAGCATGCAAAGGTAAATAGGGAAGTGAAATCATAAGGGATTTACTAAAGTTGAACTTTTTACATTCCTACATGGAAAGATATTATATTTAACTCATGAGACCCTTTTTAATATTGCATTCCTTTAATCAATAGGAATTAAGAGCATTTTTTTTCATATGAATATAGGTGACTTTTATTTTTTATCTGACAACTGCCTGTTCAAATCGTTGGGCCATGTATCAATTGTGGAATGACTAGTATTTTTATAAATTTAACTCAATTTCCTACATAATTGAAAATTAAGACTTTTATCAGAGAAATTTGATGGAAAATTTTCAGAGTTTTCTGCTTTCCTTGTAATCATGGTTGTGCTGGTTTTGTTTGTGAAACATTTTTGATTTAATGTAATTAAAATCATACATTTTACAAAAAAAATCATATATGAAAAAACACAGGAATAAAACCATGTTTTTTTTAAAGCCTTTCATAACCTCACTTGTTTTATCTCTTCCTTCCTTTCCAGTATTCTTACCTTCTTTCATATTGTGATGGCAATCAAAATAGGATCTTTGAGTGTTTTTGTTTTACTATAATCAGCTGCCTTGAATTGAATCTTACCTTTATCAATCAAGAGCCTTTACAAGGAATAAAGTACAGAACAAGAGTTTCTTTAACTAGAAATAGTGTATGTACTTGAATTATTAATTATTTTAATGTGATTTTTGCCACCCATTGATGGGCCTGCCCTTTGTGGGAAGTTTGATTAGGGAAGTGTTTTTCAGGAGGGCCCCAAGTACCTTATTTTTTTCTATTAACACACTAGGTCAAAGGGTTATGATGCCCTCTGGCTTTGAAAAAAGTTATGAAATTTTGAGCTGAAATTTTCCTTGGGGCTTAGTTTTTGCAAGAAAGTTTGAGTGCCAGATGAAGACTCTGAGAAACTGATAAGTAACCCCCATTCCCTCATCCCACTTTGAGAACCCAGATGTCACTCTTTCCTTTCTGGTAACTATGGTCGAAGAGTTGGGGTCTGGTTATCTGTTGAATTCAGGCAGAGGAAGACATGTCTGTTGACTTTTTGATTTCTCTGCATTTTCTTTGAAGTTCAGAGTGCTGACTCCCCTGAATTGGGTGAATGATATATGTACCTGGTTAAAGGAATGTTACATGTGCTTGACTAAAGTGATTGTTAAGCCTTCAAAAATTATATCCCTTTATGAGTGTAGATTCAAGAACCTGTGATAGCAGGCCTCCTTGTGTGTGTTAGAGGGCTTACTGTTATACATACATTCAGTAATCCTGGGACCCTTGCATCCTTACTTTTCCTTTAACATCTCCATCTACTAACTACAGTCATTTTAATTGGTCATTTCACTGGTCCAATGCCTAGAAATCTCTCCCTCCTTCTCTCTGCCTTCTGACTTCTCCAGCCTCCTTTAGCTCTCGGTTAAATTCTATCATGTGCAATAAGTTTTTCTCAGCCTTCTTTAATCTTAGTACTTTCTTTCTAAGATGATATTTAATTTTTTAACATATACATCTTTTTGTACAGAGTAGTTTTCATGTTGTTTCCTGTATTAGAATGTGAGTTCCCTAAGAACAGGGACAGTTTTTCCACTTATTTTTGATTTTTTTTTGTATCCCCATCCCTTAGTATAGTTCCTGACATATAGTATGAGTTTAGTAAATGAATGTTGACAATGATTTGACTTAAAGTGAGGCTGAAATGAAACAGGTAAGAGAAGTATCAGTAAAGGACACTGTAAGAAAATATGAAGGGAAATACAGTGTTTAAATATATACAATAGTATCAAAAGGTGTTCAGAGATCAAGAATGTAGACTGAAAAAGGTCAGTGGGGGGGAAAGTAGAAGGGAGAGAAAGGAAAAGGAAAGATCAGAAGGGAGAGGAAGGGGAAAAATGGTACCCAAATATTATGATGGTGTGAGCATATCTTCAGACTCTCAATTTCTCTCCTCTCTCTTCCTTTCAGCAATTACAGTTTTACTGGGGAAATATAGTCTATCTGCTTAGTATTCCCTCTTTTCTCTAGTTCTTACCTTACTATTCATCCACATCTTCACCCATACTTTCCTTTAGTACTATCTCTCAGAGAAGATAGCATAAAGAGATGCAACTATGTACAAGAGATTACAACTCTGAAACACTGGGATTAATAGAGAAGAATATATAATGTCATTAGCCTCAGGAACCAGTTAATTGACCCTCTATCCTTATTGATCCCCATGATGTTTGTGGGCAAATACATGGAAAATGAGCATGAAGGCAGCGTGGAATACAGGGCAGCTATCTCTAGAATCTGAACTGGATTAAGAATGGCCAACAGTTCAATAGTTAAAGATTTTTGGGCTTAAATGTTACATGGATGATATTACATTGAAGCAGGGACTCAATTCTGCATCAGTTTGGTTGCACAAGGACCCTATTTTTGCCTTTCTGACATTTGAGCAATAATTGGTGTAGTTCTAGGCCTATGGTAAGGTTCTATATCGCCAAGGCAATACCTACAACAGCAACTATGAATATGACTTCATATTTCCCAGTTTGAATCACAAGTTATAAGAGACTCTCTTCATTGAATACAGAACAAAGACAGTAAAAAACCTAATCCATCATAGTAACCAAGAAGTCTATTCACATTATCAGGTCTTCCCACAAAATAACTCCCTCAAGCAAAATCACTCCCTCTCTCATTCACAGCTAGCTTCTTGCTTTCTCTCTCTTTCCCAGCTCTGCCTGCTCTATCTTACTTCCTCTCAGCTGTACTTCACCATTTTCTGCTTCACCCATTTGACAATCTTCTCCCCCTACAGGCTCCCTGTGATTTAGACTCATGTGACTCAGGCTTCCATGACTGAAGCAGGTTGCATAGGCCTACTAATGAATGGGAAAAACCTTCGCATTCCATTCATTATACCTTAGCAATACAGGTCCCAATCTTTTTGGTTCCAAATTAGGTGACTGATGCCTCACAGGGCAATGCTAAGTTTTTCTCTAAGATCCCAGTCTATGTGATTTTGATACAAAATCTAGCTTTATGAGTTCACAACACTGCTTCAAATTTGACCTGCTGTAGGTTTGGATGAAGATACCTGATAGGACAATGGTAGATTCTCTGCCTTCAGTTAGGCATATTTCGATATTATTTTTCATATGTCAAAATATAATATCACATTCGATCATCTTAAAGCTGTTTTATGTGTGAACAATGTCCTTAAAGAAACAATGTGAAAAAAACTTTGTAAGTAAGTAGATTTATTTTCATGCCCAGAGAATATATACTTAATAGAATGTGAAAGAGGAGAAATACACTTTGAGAGCATAATTCATACATTGAGTTTAATTTTAATTTTTATATGATTATAATTTCTTCAATTAAAGAAACATAATAGCAAGTTATCTTTTATTTTTGACTCACAGTACCCTCTTCTGCTAATGTAATTTGCCTCTAAATTCTTTTATATTGTGTGGTTATGTATATCTATAGTTTTTACTATTTCAATAGATTTTTCTCAATTTAAATATAAGACTATGACCAAGCCAGTCAAATGTCATGTTATTTAGGCCAGTGTTCTAGCTTGTAAAGATAACTTTTTTGTTTGTTTGTTTGCTAAGACTTTTTACACAATTAGTTTGCTATCCTTAAGTATGCAAAAAAAATTATCATCACATGTTTTGGTTCATTCTTGTCTGAGAATAAGTATTAATTCTTCTTCTTGTACTGATGGAAAGGGCCAAGAGTAATATTCTCCTCTGAATGTCCTGGAGCACTGAGTTCATGATCTATTCCTGGCAAACTGACCAACCCTACAAGTTTCTGTGAATTTGAAATTTCTTCCATTATGGTGGTAATCTCTTTACTAATAAAATGCTAAACAACATAGACTCTGGCAGAAATCTTTGGGGAACTATTGTAAGAAGTTTATTCTGACTTTAATCAATGCACTTTTCTTTATTTTCCTTAAATTTCTTTAATGTTTATTTCTTCACACTCAAAATTTACTTTTTAAACCTATTCACAAATTTCTATGTCACCTAAATATTCAGGGAAAACTGTTATAAATGGACATTATGACTTCTTCATAAAAAAAAAAAAAAACACCTTCCAGCAATCATCTCTAAGGGTCAGTATAAATGTTTCTCAAAAGGAAAATTGTTCATAAGTTTTGGGATTCATCCAATACATTTAAGGAATTGGAACAGCATGTTAGAGAAAAAAATTTAAGAATTTCACAATGTGTGCTTAAGGAATGCCAAAGATTTGAAGGTAATCTCAGCCTAATTTATTCATTTTTATTTATTTGTTTTAGGATACAGAACTTCTATTGATATACTGAGAATTTAGCAATATACCTTTAGCTCTGAGGTAATTTTGAAAAATAAGAGCATCTAATCAAAGGAATTTTGAACCAGTAAGACATAATCAATGAACTGCATCAGTTATTTTGCTTAATCAGCTGTAGTGGAAAATATAATTGTACTCATACTAAAACATTTAAATTGTTTACCTATCAAGGGTTTTAACTCAATTGATTGTTCACTACCATTATAGAGGGGAAGGTCTTCACTAAACTTGACTTTGGCCAAGTTTTGTGGCAATTGAAAGTTGGTGGTACTACCCAAGTTAGGTCTCTAACTAAGGGGAATAACAAGATAAACGCATTTTTTTAAATTACTGTGACTTTAATATACTATTAGGTTCCATTCTGCTTTTTACAAATCTAGATATGGTACCATTTTTATTGTTGCTCTGAATAGAATAGCAGCAGAAGATGAAATCATGGAATGTCTGCAGGAAGCCTAAATATATTTCAAGAGGCAATATTTCAAGCTTTTCTATATTAAAAGGCCCCCATGTTTTTCTCCTACAGATGATGGCTATAGCTCAAGCACTTGATCACCCACTGAAAAAATACATCCCATAATATTGCACTCACCAGCATGAAGACACCTTGCCATCTGCTTCATGATATCAAAATTATGATTAATCACTAAATACCAAATATCACAGGAATTACGTTTTTTAATCCAAAAGGATACCATTTTAAAAACAGCCATATGCATCAATTGCTAAAGAAAACCTTGATACTGTACCGAGGGTTAAAAAGCATCTCTGTGGCAGTGTTGATTAGTACTGATCACAGGCCTCTTGTAGGACTCTTTCTCTAACCAGAAGCTTCCAAACAGTAATTATTTTACCACATACAAAGACCCAGAGGCTTTTGCTTAGTAGAAGATTCTCTACATGCTTGAGCAATATCTAATGTGCATCTCTCAATTTACTTAGTAGAAAAAGCAGATTATATTGCTTTATCTTCACTTGAAGTTTTTATTTTAGTTCACTAGCATTTCTCTAAGTAAGTCAAATTGCACTATTAGCTGCCTAAAATAAAGAACTGGTTCACATATTAAACTGGATTTGGAAGAGTTTTTCAACATAGAGCATGAGCATATCCAGTGATATATAGAAATTTAAACACATCAAAGAATTCATGAAACTAATGTGGTTCCTTTGCCAACTTGTTGTAACTTGTAGAAAAATAGTTGATTGACATGAGTTACTTGTTAATTTTGGTTTATCTGAATAATCTCATTGCAATTGGTAGACATTGAAAAAGCTCAAGGTGAAAATGCTGAAAGTATTAAATTAGCTAATGCTGATGATAAAAGTTGTCAGTTGACAAATGCTAGTGCTGTCACATTCCCATCCAATGCATTGTTCACTTAGCATCCAGTCAGTAAATAAAAACCTACCCTTGGACAGCAGAAGCAATCATCATCACAACACTTCTGAAGAATTTTTGGAAGCTCAAAATTTTTTTGGATGTTAAAGGTTGTTTTTGGAGCTTTGTACAGAGCTGTAACATGGTCCCAAAATGTAATGTCTTCACATGTAGATATATGACTGAGAAGAGCAGAAGGGGCAATCTGATTTGAATTCCCTGCAACCTTTGGAAGATTTCCAAGATAACGAATATGACACAACCATAAAAACTGAGTTAAGTGCTTAACAAATACACCCATGTAGGCTTTTGCTGATCCTAATAATGTAGAATGCCTGAGGGTAATACTGCTCCAGGAGAATGAAGTTCATCAAAAGTCTATTGCATTATGTGGTAGGAGACCAAATGACATCACATTTCTGTTATCCACATTAGAGTTGTAGAACTCTTGTCTTAAAGGGAACTGTCATTTAAAAGTTTATAAATGTGCATTTCTTTTACAGAAGGCAAAAGAACTCAGATAAATATAATTTCTTCTCATAAAGAAAGCACTTCACTGAGTATGAACTACATTCTTAGAAGGAAATGGGGCTCACCTAAAGGGTTCTCTTTGCTAATGACAGCATGTAAGTACATTATGTATTTTTGCTATTGTTGCTGTTTTACTTTAAATAAGCTTGTTTGATCAGTTTGAATAATCATAAAGTAAGTAACTACTATATTACCGTCATTGTAGTGAGCATAGAAAGACATGAAGTCCTTAGCATCAAGGTGCTTACATTTCACTGGAGGAAATATCATGCACACATATTATCTGTCTGTCTATCTATCTGTCCATCTATCTGTCTGTCTGTCTATCTTTATATATGCATGCATGTATACATGTATGTATGTATGTATGTGAACAGCTATTTTATATCAATCAGCAGTTTCCAGTTTCACACAATAGAAATGTAACAGATTAAGAGTAAAATAGCCAGATTTTGAAACTTGACTCTGCCATTTCACTACCTGTCTCCTTGACAAGTCACTTCTCTGAGCCACAGTTTTCAGTTTGTAAGATGAGAGTTTCCAATTATAGTTCTATGATCCTTTGTACATAAAATGGATTTTAGAATTTTGGTACTGTATAATTTCTTCTCTAAGCAGAGTAAATACATATGCTGTATCAGACATGTATAAAATCACCCATGCCTAATTACTGTCATGGTTAAATTAAATAAATAAGAATAAACTACATAAATTAACATATTCTCATTTTGTTCACAGCCAAAACAGACAAACAAAAAATACATGCATACGTAATTGCTGCTGTCACTAGAAATGGATTGCTAGTCAATCAATCAACATTTATTAAGTACCTACTATGTGCCACTAATCTTTGAGGATACAAAAAGAGAAATAAGTTTCTGATTTGAAGGGACTTACAGTCTAATGGGGAGACAATATGCAACAGAATAAATTACGTACAAGATAAATAGGAAATAATTACCAGAGGGAAAGCACTAGAGTTAAGAAGGATTGGGTAAGACTTATAGTAAAAGATGGAATTTTAATAGAAACTTTAAAGAAGGCAGAGAGACCAATAATCTAGCACAGGAGAAAACTGGTTACATTGTGGACCACAAAAAAACAGTTAATGGGAAAACTTGTAGAAGTTCAAGGTTCTATTTCAGTTTCAGAGCTTATAATATGGAACCTGTTCTCCGTTTTCCAGAGAACATTGAAAATACATCAGTAGAAGAAAGCTGACAGTTAAAATTTAGTTGTAGTTTTTTTCAGATATTTTCCTATAATAAAAAGGTGCAGAATGCAAATTATTTCATGAGAAAAAAAGCCAATTTAGAGCTTTTTATCAAAATGGACTAAATCAATTTAACAAAAATTATGGATCCATCCAATTGAAATAGGGAATAAAAATTGAAGCAAAGCTAACAGGACTTAAGATTTATATTATTCTACTTTAAAATAAGATATTTATACTTTCTCACTTAATCTTTATGATTACTTTGACCTAAAACACATTACTTACATGTGAAATGGGAGAGAAAGAAAAAAAAGGTAGACACATTTCTCAAAAGATTAAAAGGTTGTCCGTTACATTTCTTTGGACACTTTCTTGCATTGCTTGGAAAAAAAGGATATTAAGTAATCCTCCAAATTAAATAACTGCTAGGCTATACAAATATAAAAATATTTTTAAGTTTAAAAAATCAGAATCTTAACATGCTAAGTCAAATAATCAAATTATGCCTCCCTTGACTTACTAACCATTCAAACTTCTGGATTTCTAAAGAAAAAGAAATTGTGTTAGGGGAGAAGAGGGTAGTTCTTCCTTTCTGAAGTGCTGATAATTTTAAGCCCCATATTATCAATTTTCCATTTAATTTACAACTGTTACTTTGTGGCCTCATTTTGATCATCTGCAAATGCAGACATTGTACTAAAGGAACTATAGGGACTTTATAAGCTATAAATATATACACATACACAAAACTATATAGAGATAAATTAGATATAAATATATATGTACACACATACATATATATGTGCATTCATGGACACATATTTACGAGTAAATATGTGTGTGTTTATTGTGCATACACACATATGTGTATGCACATGAGTGTATTATTTATATACACATTTGTGTATTATGTATAAATGTGTATTATGCATATATACATATGTTTAAAGGTATACATCTCTAGAAATGAAAATTTATCTGCAAACAATATGTATATGCATATATGTACATATGAGAATATATGTGTATATATTATATATATGTAAATACACACACATATGAAAGGAAGTGTTTTTTACAAGTCTTAAAAGAAGCCTACTATTTCTCTCAAAAGCAAAGGCTGAATCGAACCATAAAATATTAAGAGTTGAAAACATTTCTTCCTGACAACTTCTCCAAGTTTATAGACTCCAGATAATATTTGTATAAGGGGTCACAAATGTCATAAACATAGAACTTGAAGAGATCTAATAGTTCCTTTAGTACAAACTGTGGGGGTATGTGCATATGAATATACGCATATATTTGCACATATGTAAACACAGACATATATATATATACACACAAATGCATACATCCTTTTGTGTGTATGGATGTACATAAATAGACAGTGAGACACATGAAAAGAATAATAATCAATAGGCAGTAACCATTTATTAGGTAGCAATTATATAACATACAATATATTAAGTTCTGGGGATCAAAATCCAATCTAATTGGGAAAAATAATACACAAAAAGAAGCTGATAAGCAGGGGAAGGGAAATTGAGAAGTAAGGATGATTTTAGTCCAAAGAGGCACGATAAAATTCTGCAGCAGTGAGAAATAATAACATGACTATTCTGGAACCACTCTTTAAATGGAAAGTCTTGCAAGAGCTCTCAAATGTTTATCCTCCACCCTTTTCAGTCAGAGAGGAAGGGGCTCCAGATGTAAGAATTCCTAAGAAGGTTTATGTATCAGAGTTGATATAATACTGCAGGACAATGAGTTTATGTGGATAATGATGAAAGGAGAGCAGTCAAGTAAGAAATGATAAATGATGTGTGTCTGGTATGTACATGTATATGCATATATGCATCAACATACTTGAAGGTATGTGTGTACATATATATGTATATGAAAGTAGAAAATTATGAAAGCATATGAGCTATATTTATATATACATACACACCTACATATGTGTGTGTGTATATATGATTTAAAATTAGATGTGTATACACATTTTCTTCCATTCCCTTTAGAAAAAACAGAAATTGGAAGTCATATTATGAAATATATTATTTCTTCTTCCTTTTATATATTTACTTTGACCATCTTATGCCCTATCATTTCTACTGATACCATTAACCCATCACTCACACTGGACCAACAGAAATTATGACTGAGGGTAATTAGACCACTCAACACTACACAGACTCCTAGCATGCATCTGCATCTTCATCTTCACTGTCCCCCACCCTTTTTTTGTAAATCTTATTGTGAGACTAAGAAGGAAGACCGAGGTATAGGAAAGCAGAATAATACAGATGAAAGACTTTCCTCATCATCATCTCTCCTTTCTACGTTTTTTTCTCTGTGAATTGTAATAAAGTCACACAATACTAAGGTATGTTAATGAACTGATCTATTTTTTTATTCCCTTTTTGATTTCTGAGAACTCATAACTCCATTCATGCACATCCACTATCCAAAGTGGTTACTTTGTGTACTCTTTGAGTGAAGGATCTGTCTTGCTTTTGCATTTGTATCACCTGTGCTTAGTCGAGTGTTTGGTACAAAGTAATAACAAATATCTATTAATAGTCATAACTAACATTTATGTGGCACCTACTATGTTCCAGATATTGTGCTAAGCAATTTAGAAATATCACATTTAATCTTCACAACAACTTTGCAGTTTAGGTAACATTATTAGCCCCCTTTTACAGATGAGAAAATGAAGGCAAGCAGGGCTTAATAGACTAGCTCAGCATCACACACCTACTAATTATTTGATTCTGGATTTTAACTCCAGGCTCAGCACTCTACCCTCTATGCGACTTAGCTGTCAGGGGTTACTTATTAAGTAAGCCTTAAATAAATGATTTTCATTCATTTGTTATAATAATGAGATTTGAGGGCTGAAAACATATTAAAAATACTTTGCAAACTTGTCTAACTCACCAATATTTTGAAAAGATGAGAAAAATCTGGATGTTTTCAAACCTATTCATTCCCATGGTCTTATACAATGTCATTTTTTTTTTTTAATGTGGGAAGCAATAGATTCTTTCAAAAGTTACAGGAGAATTGGACACAATCTAAAAGGCTAACAGTTTCCTCAGTTCAACTTCTAAAAAATATGTTCTATTAATTTAGGGGAGTACATCAGGGTAAGAGTCAGGAGACCTATAGTTCAATCCTGGCATTGCCATTGACTAGCTTTGTAACCTTAGACAAGCCATGACCATCTCTGGGCTTTAATTTTCCTGTTTTCAAAATAAATTGGTTAGAACAAATTGTTTTTGTTACCATTTAAAAATTCTATAATTCTGGGTTTATAAAAATCTCCTGATTTCTAAACTATGCAGACAAAAAAAAAAAAAACTTTTGTCATCACAGAAAGGTATCAACTGTTACACCTGCTACCTTTTAAAAAAAATTGTGATATTTATCACCTTTATTTCACAAAATAGTTTTATTTTAAAAGATTCTTATCAGAAAGCATTTATCAAACACCTATTAAATGCTTAATGTTATGTTGACAAATACATAGGTATAAAGCATAATCACTGACATAATACTATCAGCAATAAAACCCATTCATAGGGATGAATTCACACTGTGCATTCTTACTGCATGCCCATAATATAGAGTGAACTGAAATTTGTTCTGAGGAAAGTATATTATACTCATCCCCATTTTTCAGACAAGAAAATTGAGACGGCAAAATATTACACAAAATAACTCACATAATTAGTTCTAGATCTAGAGTTTATTCCCCAAATCATATATTTAGAGCTCGATGGGAACTGGAGATCAAGCCCCTAAATTTTGTCCTAAGGAAACTAAGGCACATAGAGATGAAATTACTTCCCCCAAATACAATTTTAAGTAGTAAATGATAGAGTGGTATTCCCAAGTCCTATGTAATTTACTTTTCTTATGACTATACCAAACTGTATCCTTCTTGATTTCTTGATTTTAAGTCTAACAATTTATTTCTACCTGCCAACTTAGAATTGATCACTGGATATTGAATGATTATTAAAATATATATGATAAACACAATGGTATGAAATTCTACATTAGGTATTCATTTGTTAAATTACTAATTAGCAGAGGGAAACACAATAAAATATTGCTTATAAATAGCAAAGTATTCAAATAATGCTCAAATAAATAGGAAAGCACTGAATGTTAAGGAATAAGTTACATAAGTCCTTGAAGAATAAATAGACTGTAGATGTGTAGGAAAGTATTGAGATTTACTCCAAGTAGTAATAAAGAGTATGATCATGTTGTGAAGGCTGAATTTTCTCTTTGTTTTGAAAATGTGTTGAGTGGTTGAAAACTGAATAATTATATCTTTCCTGCAAACTTAACTCCAAACCCATTAATTAATTTAACAAATACTTTAAACATCAATCAATTGTACAGTTCTCTATGTGCACACCTTGAATATACAAAGATAAAATTAGATCTCATCCTTATAATCTAATGATAGACTCTAACCATGAGATTTCAAGGAATCCCTCTAATGTTACCTTCACTGCAAAATATATAGCTTTGACCTACTCATAGAGATGTAGAAGAGAACAGTGGGACAGGGTATTTTTCTTTCAGAAGTGAATGAGAATCAGAGACCTCGGGATTTGCGCATGGCTTATGTGGGAAAATGTTGAGATTAACATTTGCTCACATAAATGGAAGAAACATTACTATTGGTGGGCTAGAGATATTTCAGACATTTTCCCCCATTATCCCCACTACCACTAGAAAGCTACCCTTTAAAAAAAAATATGAAAGTTCCCATTCTCCACATGCAAATAGGGAAGACCGAAGCTAAAGTGATATCTCATTAGGTTTGATAAACAAGTGTTGAAAGGACATTGTCTTTTCTATATTATGCTTTATTAAAATATATTCATGGTAAGTAATTCAGTTTTAGCTACTAGTATTTTATTTATAACAAAATGAAAATAATCAACAGTAAATTTTTCAAATTGGAAAATCTCGAAAATTGTATCTATAAAGGGAACAAAAATCAATCGATCCAAGGCTACAGGTAAATAAAATACTGTTAAATCAATAAATCAATCAATGTGTCCATTGTGTGACAGGTACTGTGCTAATGGCTGGGAATGGAAAAACAAAAATGAAACCTTCAAGGAGCTTACATTATGTGGGGAAAGCAAGAAGTACAGACATAAATATATACTAGATATATAGAAAATAGTTTAAAAATACTGTGTCCAAAGGGGAGAGACTAAAAAAAAAATAATGTAAAAGAGAGCATTTGAGGTATGTTAAAGGTAACTATGAATTTGAAGATTGTGAATCTCAAAATATTTTGTAAACACTAGAACATTATAAATTGTCAGGAAAAAAGAGGCTAAAGTGAAGATAGAGTGCATTCTTGGAAGCATATGAAAGAGTGCTTCAAGTTTCATATCTCTCTTGGGGACAGAATATGCCATGGCATATGTGAGAGAGTGCAAGTAGCGCCGTTTGACTAAACCATAGAGAGAAACATAATAAATTAAGATAAATCTAGATTTAGGGAATTTTAGGTGACAAATAGAAGAATTTTGTATAGTACAAGAGAGTTAATAGGAAGCCAGTAGAGTTTTCTGAGCAAGTGAGTATTCAGGGTTATCTTCATTTTAAGCACTTAGACACCGATGTGCAGGATGAATTTCAAATAGGAGAGATTGTAGACAGGGAGATCAGTTATCAAAGTATTTCATCAGTCCTGGCAAGAGGTTCCAAGAGATAAGGGTAAATTTTGATATCCCTTATATTTCTCTTCCATCAGAAGTTTATTTAATATAGAAATACATAAAATAGATAGATGAATGGATGAATATATACAAATATAAATGGTATATGTGTTTATACAGACAGATGTCTACATCTATATTTATACCTTTATATATAATGAGGGAATAGGGGTATGAAGATCAACACTTTAGAGTGTAGGACGAACCTTATTTTATAGATCAGAAAACTGAGTGCAAGGGAAATTAAGTGACATCACCAGGGTCACACAGCTACTTAGTATCTGAGACAGGAATTGAATCTAGGTCTTCACCCTTCTTCACCATAGTGCATTACGTATCTACTACTCTGTTTTACCACTATAATGGTATTCTGTACTATTATGAATAGACAAATTGAGAAATATATATATAAGCTATAATCTAAGAGAATTAAACAATTTACATTTGTCAGAAAAAAGGATTTGAAAACGTGTCTTCACCCAGGTTTTTCTTACTCTGAAACCTAACTCCTAGGTCAGTTATCTGTTCACTAATCCTTGATATGATATATAAAACTGTATTTCACTGTTCTCAATTAGTTCCAATATTAAGAGTTTAATTACAATTTAAAGGACAGGGGGAAACGAGGTGCTCCAATTTGCACTGTGGTTAGAAAAAAAGGGAGAAAGAAGACAAGGTATGAAAGGAAGGAGTTGCTTTTGAACCCGTGTTTAAGAAGAATTGATTCTAGTCTTGGAAGAAGCCAACTCCAGGATACCAAGAAACAAAGCAGATGTTCATTGACTGAGTTATGGTTAAATAGATCATGGAACATGCATGAGTATGAGAGGTGAGTCGGGATAGTAATCAGGGTATTCAGATATTTATCTTTTCCCTCATCCTTCCAGTGACTCATTGACCAGAAGACTTTCTCAATATGTGTTCTTCATTGCTTTTGGGAAATTATATATATATATATATATATATATATATATATATATATATATATATATATATATAAAACCTTTGTAATTCTATTAAAACTTTTTATCATCAAAATCCTCAGCCACTTCTGGTAAAATACCTCAGTGTTAGGTCTATCTGGATTTCTTCTCTGGGGAAATTTCCTCCTTAATTATTTTCTTTAAGTTGCATTTCCACCAAGTGTACTCCAACTAGCAAAGACATATAGCTCATGCTATTTCAAAAGATAAAATTTATGTATAAAAACAGTGAATGGATATTCCCTATGTACAGAGGGAAAAGTTTCAGGCTTCTGTGCAAGAATACAAGGAGAAATGTAAGGGTAGAACGGGGTAAGAGGAGAGGGAGAAGTTGTTTCAGTACTCTGCAGGTATTCCTCATATGTGATCATCCCAAGCAGTCTTGCTCTAAGAGTCCAGGTTCTTTCTCTGTGATGGTTACCTGTATTTGTATTGCTAACTTATGTGACTTCTTGCAGCTTTTCCTTTATATAGCTCCACCAATACTCTACTTACCCTAAGTGGAAATCTTCTTTGAGTTTATCTTTTAGATTGACTAGAATGACTTTTAAGATCTCTTGAAGAGATGTAACCTGCATCGATTGATTGTTTCATTTCTGATTTACCATTCTTATTTGTACTTCATCAAGAGATCATCTGGCATGTCTAATTTTTTAGTTAATTATACAACTTGCTATATCTTGTTTTGTCTGTCTTTAGGTTTGTGAAAGAACACCTTCCTTACAAATGTAATGAAAATTTACTGTACTGCAAAAGGTTAGTAATATGAAGAATATACAGAGACAAGAAGATTTATGTGAACTGACGTAAAACAAAGTTAGTAGAAACAAGAAAACATTACCCACAATGGCGACAATATAAGTAACAGAAACAACAGAAGATATAAATGTAAATTGGATACTAGAAAATGACTTCTTATTCTACACTCAAATGAGATATTTCTTTTTAGTACATGTAAATTCTAAAAAGATTTACCACCACTTTCATTGTTCCTGTGTGTCCCCATCAACCTTTTCTCCATTACAATCATTATACATATGCTCATCATTGAGGTCTGGAGGAGAATCATACTTAGCTACAAAGCAGAGACATATAAAAATATTCTGTCCTCTTCTCTTTGCAAAAAGATAGGAAGAGTTAATTATGATGGTATAAAACATCTAAACTAGGTAAATATATTAGTTTGCTTTTGCTAAATATCTTTCTAATCTTTATTTTATGTGTTACAAGAAAAGATTTTCGATTGGAGGAAAGGGTAAATGAGAAAATTAAAGTTATGTCAAAACAAAATACATTAATTAAAATCATAATAATAGCTAATATAGAAATTGCTCTGTGCCAGGCATTATGGTAAATGCTTTACTATTATTATTTCATTTGATCTTCACAGCAATGCTGGGAGGTAGATGCAATTATTATCCCCATTTATAGATGAGAAAACTGAGGCAAATAGAGTTGAAGTTGCTTGCCCATAGTCACACAGCTAGTAAGTGTATGAGGCTAGATTTGGTAACTCAGATTTTCCTGACTCCAGGCATTCCACTCTATCCACTGTGGCATTTAGCATTTTGAAGTGTCTCCTATGTGTCAGATACTATGTTAAGTCCTTGGGATACAAAGAGAGATAAAAGAGAGTCCTTGAAATGCAAGCACTCACAACCTAATGAATTTTCAGCTATCAATAATTAATTAAAATAGGAAATTTTCAAATGATCTACTGAGGGTAGGGGGAGTCATCCTAGCAACCCCCAAACAGTGACCTGATATGCCTTGCACCCCATCAACTAGGGCCAGGTCTTTCATGTTTAGGTGTTTCAGAAGCTTTTAATTTGAAATCACATTTGGTGACTCAAACCATAATGACAAAATTGCTCTTTATGTCTTTAACAGTCAGATTCTGAAGATAAAGATATAGACAATGATTATAATGAAGAAAAAGATAATGGATATATACAAGGGAAGGGGAATGTCACAAAAACATCTCATACATGAGAAAAGTGTGTCTCATTTAAGTGCAGAGGGACAAGTCAATTTTCTGTAATTAGATAATATGTGTGGCCAACATAGTAGTCTTAATTATGGGATTTATATTTGTGTAATTAATATTTTAGAAGGGTGGTAGTAAAATAGAGGCATATGTTGTCATATATCCTGACAGTGTGAAAAATCAACCTGAGATCAAGCAATATTTCTGATGCTAACTACCTCTGTGATCTTGAGCAGACGAAGCTACCCCTCTGTTTTGCTATCAATCAAATGATATGGTTTGACTAAAGGACCTGAAATAAGGCTAAAGTCCTTAAATTTTTATATCAGGCTGTATCAGGCTAACACAATATCATGTAACAAGCATGGTGGGAAGTTTAAGAATACAGACATTGATCAATGTGGATTGCCTGAGAATCAATAATATTTCACTGTACTTATTTAAAGGAGAAGAAAAAGCTCTCAACATTTATGAAAAATTACCTGAACTAATTATTTGGTCAGAAAGACTTACTGTATAAGTTTATAATCTTTAAAAGAGACATCACTACTCTATGTGTTTGAACTGGGTAGATGAACTCATTGAAGAGATTATTTGTAGATTATTTAAAAATCTATATGTTCAAGCATATTGATATAATAATTAAAAATGTGCCAGAAAATGTACTAAACTGTTCATAAATATTTTCTTATTTATTTCTCCCCACAAGTCTGGGGGCGGGGCGGGGAATTTCTGTAGTTGAGAAAACTGAGGCAAATTGAAGTTCCTAACATGTCTCACTACGGGATATGCTTTATTCAAGTAGCGTTAGAATCCAGTAGAATTACATGATAATAACAATAAAAATTTCACTAATGTTGAAAATAGTTGATGAAATAAGGATATGTATCCAAAACACGTATTTTATATAATTTCATGGTATGTTTTCTCCATACTCAGAAGGATAATTTAGGAGGGTTCAGATTTGTGCATCTTCAAATTTTAAATTAGAATTTATTAAGATCCATTGGCAATTGCTTTAAAAATTTAAGTACTTCTTAGCAAGTTTTAAGTGTAGCATCAGCCTAATTAACTGCTCTACCTTGTCCCACTTATATCCATTAATGTAAACAATGTGTGCTTGATAAGTTTTTGCTATTTGTCATGTTCATTTCATCCTGAAAAATAAATTTCATACTTCCAATATGTTATGATAAACTTGCTTCGCAAGTTGCTCCCTCTTTAGCAATCTGTAAAGACAAAAAGGAATGGAAAGAAACCCACAATATACTACAAATTAAAATTGGTGCACATTTCCATATTTTAATTTTTTTAGTAGTTGGTTTCTTTTGTTAATTTTCTGAAAGTATCTGCTTCATCATTTCTTATAGTTGTCACTTGCTAATTGATGAACAAATAATTTTTTGCCACCAAAATAAGTTTTCTTTTCAATATGCTTGTACATGAAGATTATTTTCCTTTTTTAAATATCTTTGGGATACAGACATAGAATGGTATTGCTGGATCAAGGAGTATTTACCACTTAATAGCCCTATGAACCTAGTTCCCAATTGCTCTCCAGAATGGTTGTTTCAGTTCATAACTTGACCAAAATTGCATTAGTGTCCTAATTTTCCACATACCCTTAATCATTTGTCATTCTCTTTTCTTTCCCGTGTATGAGGTAGTATTTGAAAGTTGTTTTAATTTGTATTTCTCTAATAGTGACTTCAAACATTTTTGTATGACTGTAACTTTATTTTAGTAAATTGAAAATGGCCTTTTCATATCTTTTCAATCTTTGTGAATTGGGGAATGAATAGAATTCCAATAATTTTGACTCAGTTCTCTGTATATTTGAAACAATGAGGTACTTATCAGAGAAACTTACTGTAATTTTTTCACAGATATGATTACTGAGTAATTTCCTCTATCCTTAATTTCCCCTGTTATGCTTCTCTCTCCTTTCACCCTGTCCTTCCTCAAAGGTGTTTTGCTTGTGCCTTCCTTTCTGTCACTGCCCTCCCTTTTTCTTATTATCTTATCTTTCTGGTTCTCTGTAGGTTAAGATACTGTTTTATACCCAGCTGAGTTTTGATGTTCTGTTATTTAAAAGTATCATCTCATCAAGGTTAAGTCATACCAGCGTTTCCCATGCGTACTCATTCTAACTACCCGGATAATGCTAAATGTTTTAGGAACTCATCTTGCCATGTAGGAATGTAAACAGGTTAACTTTATTGAATCTTTAAAGATTTATTTTTCCTGTTTACCTTTTCTGCTTCTCTTTCATCTTGTATTTGGAAGTCAAATTTTTAATTAAAAACTAATGTTTCCATACGCAATGGTCAAAATTCATTTTTTAATGAAATATTCATTTTTTTTTTCGTTTTGCAAGGATATTTTGCTCTGTGAGATGTCAGCCTACTTTGACCATAAAATATCGTATCCCACGTCTTCTCGTCCTTTAATGTAGAAGCTGGTAAATCATGTGTTCTCATGACTATGGTTTCATGATACAAAAATTATTTGTTTTTGTCCAGTTGCAGTATTTTCTGCTTTTCCTGGAAATTCTATAATTTGGCTACAATGTTCTAAGAATTTCCATTTTAGGATTCTTTCAAGAGATGATAAGTGGATTATTTCAATTACTATTTTACTCTCTTGATCTAGAAGTTCAGGGCAGTTTTCCTTGATGAGTTCTTGAAATATAATGTCTGGGTTATCATTTTTATTATGGTTTTCAGATGTTCATACAATTCCTAAATTATTTCATGGTGATTTATTTTACAGATCACTTTTTTTATGAGAAATTTCATATTTTCTTCTACTTCTTTCATTTTTTGGTTTTATTTTCTTGATGTGTCCTGGAGTTATTATTTCCCCTTTAAACAGTAATAATTTTTCCTCAGAGAAATGTTGTACTTTCTTTTCATTTGGCCAATTGAACATTTTATTTTTATTTCATTTTAGAATCAAGTGTTAAAACACAAAAGCAGAATAGGAAAAAAAGAAGAAACATATCATAAACTTAAATATTAGAAGGTGAATACAAAGTAAGAAAGAAAAAAGAGCACGCTGTGTGCATAGCAGAAAATATGGGAGGATTCAAAATATATAACAACAAATTTTCATTGCGTGAAAGCTTGTGTGATAAATAATAAATGTTGTGTTAAGAATTGTTCATATTTTCTTTGCTTCCTTAGAGTTTTCTTTTGCTGTGGTTGTACACTTTTTAAATGTGTAATTTTCCCCCTCCCCTCAGACTCCCTAAAATATAGTTTAGATATCTTTTTTCATAGTTATAGATATATACATACATTGTCCAGGAATCTTTTTTTTAAGGGGAAAATGCTATTTATTAAAGAATTTATAAATTTAAAGAGAAAAAAGGATTGAGGGATATTTCCAGAAATCAAATCTCTCTATTTTTTTTTAATTTTTTAAATGTTTATTTAATTGTTTTCAGTTTTCAACATTCATTTCTACAAAATTTGCATTCCATATTTCTCCCCATCTTTCCCCTCCCCTCACCCCAAAACCCTGTGCATTCTAATTACCCTTGCCCCCAATCTGCCCTCCCTTCTATCAAACCCCTCCCTTCCCTTATCTCCATCTTCTCTTTTTTCCTGTAGGGCAAGATAGATTTCTAAACCTCATTTCCTGTATTTCGTATTTCAAAGTTGCATGCAAAAGCAATTCTCAACATTCGTTCCAAGAACTTTGAGTTTGACTTCTCTCCTTTTCTTCCTCCCCACCCATCACTACTGAGAAGGCAAGCAATTCAATGCAGGTTATGTATGTGTAGTTTTGCAAATGACTTCCATAATAGTCATGTTATGTAAGACTAACTACATTACCCTCCATCCTTCCCAGGCCCCCATTTATTCTATTGTCTCTTTTGATCTCGTCTACCCCAAAAATGTTTACTTCTAGTTACTCCATCCTCCCATTTGCCCTTCCTTATATTATCCTCGCACAACACACTTCTCCCCTTCCCCACTACTTTCCTGTAGTGTTAAATAGATTTTCATACCAAATTGATCGAGCATGTTATTCATTCCTTAAGTCAAATGTGATGAGAGTAAGAGTTACTTTTTCACTTTCACCTCTTCCTTTTTCACTCTATTGAAAAAACTTTTCTTAACTCTTATGAGAGATAATTTGCCCCATTCCATTTTTCCCTATCTCCTCCCAATATATTCCTCTCTCATTCCTTAATTTTATTTTTTTAGATATCATTCCTTGCTATTCAACTCACCTTGTGGTCTCTAATCCCTCCAACTACTCAAATACTGAGAAAAGTTCCAAGAGTTACAAATATTATCTTTCCACATAGGAATGTAAACAGTTGAAATTTAACAAGTCCCTTATGCTTTCTCTTTCTTGTTTACCTTTTCATGCTTCTCTTGACTCTTGTGTTTGAAAGTTTAATTTTGTATTCATTTCTCATCTTTTCATGAAGAATGCTTGAAAGTCCTCTATATCACTGAATGACCATTTTTCATCTAAAACATTATACTCAGTTTTGCTGGGTACGTGATTCTTGGTTTTAATTCTAGTTCCTTTGATTTCTAAAATATCATATTCCAAGCCCTTCAATCCATTAATGTAGAAGCTGCTAGGTCTTGTGTTATCCTTATTGTATTTCCAAAATATTCCAATTGCTTCATTCTAGCTGCCTGCAATAGATTCTCCTTGTCATGGGAATTCTGAAATTTGGATGCAATATTCCTAGGAGTTTCTCTTTTCAGACCTCTTTCAGGAGGTGATCAGTGGATTCTTTCAATATTTATTTTATCTTCTGCTTCTAGAATATCAGGGCAGATATCCTTGATAATTTCATGAAAGATGATATCTAAGCTCTTTTTTTGATCATGGCTTTCAAGTAGTCCCATAACTTTAAAATTGTCTCTCCAGGATCTATTTCCCAGTTCAGTTGTTTATCCAACAAGATATTTAACATTGTCTTCTATTTTTTCATTCTTGTGATTTGTTCTGTAATTTCTTGGTTGCTCAAAATATCTTTAGTTTCCATCTACTCCATTCTAAGTTTTTAATTGGATTATTTTATTTGTTTTCAATGTTGGATGATCACTTCCATATATCTTAGGTTTCTTCCACTTGCTCCCTTGTCTTCCACTCTTCTTCCCCACTCTCTCCTTGGGACAGCATGCAATATTATATAGATTCTACATATTCCTATTAAATGCATGTTGCATAGAAGAAATAAAATAAATGGAGGAAAAGATAAAATAAAACATAACATAATAGAAAAGAAAATGGTGTATTTCTGTCTGAGATCCAATTCCATACTTCTTTCTCTGGATGTGGAAGATGGTTTGTCTCAAGAGTGCATTGGAAATTTTTTAAGTCCATGAATTTCAATGAAGTACTAAGTCTACCAGAAAAATTTCTCACACACTGTGGTTGTTGCTGTGTACCAAGTTATCCTACTTTTGCTCCTTTCACTCAGCATAGGTTCATATAAGTCTTTCCAGGTTTCTCTGAAGTCTTGCTGTTTATCATTTCTCTTAGCACAATAGTATTCCATAACATTCATATAGCACAACTTGTTCAGCCATTCCCCACTTGATGGGCTTCCCCTTGATTTCCAGTTTCTGGTCACCTCAAAGAGAGCTGCTACAAATATTTTTGTACAGGTGGAACCCTTTCCCATTTCTTAGATCTCTTTGGGATAGAGCCCCAGAAGTGATAGTGCCGGGCAAAAAGGTATGCACATTTTTGTGACACTTTGGGCAATGTTCCAAATTGCTCTCCAGAATATTTGGATCAGCTCACAGCTCCACAAACAATGAATTAGTGTTCCAACTCTCCCACATCTTCAACATTTATCGCATTCCTGTTTTGTCATTTTAGCCAATCTGATAGTTGTGATGTGGTACTTCATAGTTGTTTTGATTTCCTTCTCTCTAATCAATAGTGATTTAGAGCATTTTTTCATATGATTATAGATATCTTTAATTTCTTCCTCTGAAAATTTCCTGTTCACATCCTTTGACCATTGATCATTGGGGAATGACTTGTATTCTCCTACCTTTGACTCAGTTCTCTGTATATATTTATAAATGAGGCTTTTATCACAGACGCTATTTCCAAAAATTCTTTCCCAATTTTCTGCTTCCCTCCAAATCTTGGGTGCATTGGGTTTGTTTTTGCAACAACTTTTCAATTCAATGTACTCAAAATTATCAATTTTGAAATCACAAAGTTATCTATCTCTTGTTGGGTCATAAATTATTCCACTCACCATAAACTGTATAAAGACACTATTTCTTGCTCCGAGAATTTGTTTATAGTATCAGTGTTTATACCTAGATCATGTATCCATTTGGACTTTATTCTTGTGTCTGATGTCTATGCCCTGTTTCAACCACACTGTTATAGAGTTTTTTAGAAATTTTTGTTAAACAGTGAGTTCTTATCCTAGAAGCTGGGGTTGCTGAGTTTATCAAACAGTAGATTGCTATATTCTTTAACTACTGTGTCTTGAGTACCTAACATATTCCACTGTTCTACCCCACTTTTTCTTAGTCGATACCAAGTTGTTTTGATGATTGCTGCTTTATAAAAGAATTTGGGAGCTGGTAAGGTTAGGCCACCTTCCCTGGCATTTCTTTTGTTTAGTTGCCTTGATATTCTGGACCTTTTCTTCTTCCTGATGAATTTTGATATTATTTTTTCTAGTTCTTGAAAATAATTTTCTGCCAGTTTGATTGGTACAGCACTGAATAAGAAAATTTATTTAGGTAGAATTGTTATTTTTTCTTATATTAAATCTGCCTACCCATGAACAACAGATCCCTTTCCACTTACTTACATCTGACTTTATTTGTGCTAATAGTGTTTCATAGTTGTGTTTTTATGGTCCCTCAGTTTGTTTTGTCAGGCAGACTCCAAGATATTTTAAAGTGTCTACCACAGGTTTAAATGAGATTTCAATTTCTACCTCTTGCTGTTGGGCACTGTTAGTATTATATAAGAAATGTAGATGATTTGTGTGGGTTTATTTTGCAACCTGCAAAATTGCCAAACTTGTTTATTATTTCAAGTAGTTTTTTACTTGATTCTCTGAGATTCTCTAAGTATATCATCATATCCTCTGCAAAGAGAGATAACTTAGTTTCTTCTTTACCTATTCCAATTTCTTCAATTTCTTTTTCTTCTCTTATTGCTATAGCTAGCATTTCTCATACCATATTGAATAAAAGTGTTGATAATGGACATCCTTGGTTCACCCGTGATCTCACTGGAAATACAATTAGTTTGTCCCCATTGCTTATAATGCTTGCTAATGGTTTTAGGCAGGTACTGCTTATTATTTTATGGAAAGTTGCATTTATTCCTGTGGTTTCCAGTATTTTCAATAGGAATGGATGTTGTATTTTTTCAAAAGCTTTTGCTGCATCTATTGAGATAATCATGTCGTTTCTGTTCGGAATGTTGTTGATATGAGCAATAATGCTAATAGTTTTCCTAATGCTGAATCAACCCTGCATTCCTGGTATAAATACTACCTGATAATAATGTAGTATTCTCGTGATAAATTGTTGTCTTCTTTTTGCTAAATTCTTATTTAAAATTTTTGCATCTATATTTATAAGAGAAATTGGTCTTTAATATTCTTGCTCTGTGTTGGTTCTTCTTGGTTTAGATATCAGAACCATATTTGTATCATAAAAAAGATTTGGGAGGATTTCCTCTCCTCCAATTTTCCCAAATAGTAAAGGTAGTATTGGAATTAACTCTTCTTCAAATGTTTGATAGAATTCGCTTGTAAATCCATCCTGCCCTGAAGACTTTTTCTCAGGGAGTTCATTGATGGCTTGTTCAATATCTTTTTCTAAGATGTCATTATTTAAGTATTTAACTTCTTCTTTTGTTAATCTGGGCAATTCATTTTTTTTAAAATAATCATCCATATCAGTTGAGTTTTCGAATTTATAGGCATAAAGTTGGGCAAAGTGATTTCTACTTATTGTTTAATTTCCTCTTCGTTGGAGATGAGTTCATCCTTTTCATCTGTGATAATGGCAGTTTCCTGTTCTTTCTTTTTTTAATCAAATTGAAGAAAGGTTTTTCAAGCTTATTGGTTTTTTTTTTTCACAAAATCCACTTTTAGTTTTATTTATTAGTTCAATAGTTTTCCTAATTTCAATTTTATTAATCTCTCCTTTGGTCTTCAGTATTTCTAATTTGATATTTACTTGGGAATTTTCAATCTGCTCTTCCTTGAGGTTTTTTAGTTACATACCCAATTCACTGATTTCGTTTTTCTCTATTTTATTCATGTAGGCATTCAAAGACATAAAGCTTCCCTTAAGAACTGCTTTTGCAGTATCAAATAAGATTTGATAGGTTGTCTCATTATTGTCACTCTCTTGAATGAACTTGTTGACTATTTCTAAGATTTGTTATTTGACCCACTCATTCTTTAGGATGATATAATTTATTTTCTAATTAACTTTTGTTTCATCTTTCCTTGACCTTTTATTGCACTTAATTTTCATTGCACTATGATTAGAGAAGGATGCACTGGCTATTTCTGCCTTTCTGCACTGGATTGTAAAGGTTTCATGCCCTAGGACACACCCATTTTTTTTTTATATGTGCCATGAACCACTGAGAAAAAGCTATATTCCTTTCTTTCCCCATTAAGTTTTCTCCAGATATCTATCATATCTACTTTTTCCACAGTTTTATTTACCTCCTTGACTGCTTTCTTTTTGATTTTGAGCTTAGATTTATCAAGTTCAGAGAGGGCAAGGCTGAGGTTCCCCACTAATATAGTTTTGCCATCTATTTTTTCCTGTAACTCCCTTAACTTCTCCTCTAGAAATCTGGATGCTATACCACTTGGAATACATACGTTTAGCAATAATATTGCTTTGTTGCCTGTGGTGCTTTTTAGCAGGATATAGTTTCCTTCCTTATCTCTTTTGATTAGATCTATTTCTGCTTTCACTTTGTATAAGATTAGGATTGCTATTCCTGCCTTTTTTATATCAGATGAATCACAATACATTCTGCTCCAGCCTTTACCCCGTGTACTACTCTGTTTCACATATATTGCTTGTAAACAATATATTGTTGTATAATGGTTTTTAATTCATTCTGCTATTCATCTCTTTTTTTTTTTATGGGAAAGTTCATACCATTCACATTCACAGTTATGATCACTGTCTAAGTCTTTCTCTCCATCCTGTTTCCCACTGCTTTCCTTTTAGTTCTCCCTTCCCCACCACAATAGAGTTTTAATTTTTCACCATGTCTTGCAGTCTTCCTTTCCTTCTTTTGGTCCCCCTCCCTTTTAATCCCCTTTACCCTTACTACTTCTTTCCTCCTTTTTAGCCTTCCCTCCCCTTTCTTTCCCCCTTCTCCTCCTACTGCCTATAGAGCTAGTTAGATTTAAATACTTTATCAAGATTATTGTTCCCTCCTTGAACCAATCAGATGAGAGTACCTCTCAAACAATGCTCATCTCCCTTCCCTCTTTCCCTCTACAGTGATATATTTTTTGCCTCTTCCTGTGATGAAATTTACCATTTTATGCCTCTTCCTTTCCAGCTTTGCTGGGTAATTAATCTTTGGTTGTAGTCCCAGTTCCTTTGCCTTATGGAATATTGAGTTCTAATTCCTTCGATTTTTTGATATAGAAGCTGCAAGGTCCTGTTTGATCATGAATTTACCTCCTCGATATTTGAATGGTTTCTTTCTGGCTGCTGGTAGCATTTTCTCCTTCACTTGATAATTCTTGAATTTGGCAGCAATATTCTTTGGTGTTTTTAGTTTGAGTTCCCTTTCAGGGGTGAACGGTGGATTCTTTCAACGCCTATTTTGTCCTGTGGTTGTAGGATTTCTGGGCAATTTTCCTTCCTGATTTCTTGGATGATAATGTCCATGCCCCTTTTTTACATCACGGCTTTCTGTTAGACCAATAATCCTTAGATTTTTTTCTCCTGGATCTATTTTCCAAGTCAATTGTTTGTCCAATTATATATTTTACATTTTCTTGTATCTTTTCATTCTTTAGATTCTATTTCCTTGATTCTTGATGTATCATAGATTCATTAACTTCCACTTGATTCTAATTTTTATCAAATTGTTTTCTTCAGTTAACTTTTTCATATCCTTTTCCATCTGTCCTATTGTTCCTTTTTAGGTGTTATTTTCACCAGTTAGGTTTTGTACATCCTTTTTCATTTGTCCAGTTGTCATTTTAAATTATTCTAGGATTTCTTTTTTCAAATTTTTAAAGTCATTGGTCAGTTTTTCTCCTATTTCTCTAATTTGAGTTTTAAAATCCTTCCTGAGCTCTTCCAAGAATGTTCCTTGTGCTTCCAACCAGTTCATATTCCATTCTGAAGTTTCAGATAGTAGTACAGTCTCAATGCTGACTTCTTTGGCATTTATGTTTTGGTCCTTTTCTCCATAGAAAGGTTCTATGGTCTTTTCTTTTCTGCTTTGCTTCTTATTCATGATCATAACATTTTTCCTAGCTTTTAAAGTATATCTCTGCATCTGTGGCACAAGTACCTCTGTCCCACAGTTCTTGTGCCTAAAACTTGAGTCTTTGTGTGTTGTGGCCTCTGGTTCTTTCAGCCAGAAGCTAAAATGCTGCAGCTTACCTGGTGGTGAGCTGGCTGGTGTTGGAAAGCAGGGGCCAGGTGAGGACTTTTTGAGTATGCCCACAGTAACCCTGGAGCTAGTTCATTAAGTGTGGGGGAGGGGTTGGCCTGTTTACAGGAGACCTCCTCTCCTGAGCTAGTGCACAGGCAAGCTCAGCAGTTGGTAATCCCATCTGTGCTAGTGGTGCTGAAGCATGCCTGGGGTCCTGGTGTTGGCAGTTGCTGGCTTCACCACTCCTGTGGCTCAGGATCTTCTCCCAGTTTGTTGAGGTGGGGTTCTCTGGGACAGCTCTGGTCCTGCACTGGTCCCCTTCAGTCACAAGAGGGACTCCTTAGTGATCTTTCTAGCCTCCAAGGTTAAGCATCTGTTTACCCATTCTGTTGCTCCCACTGTACCAGGAGTTTTCAAGGGGAGATATTCTCTGAGGTTGTCAAGACCAATAAGGGGAGTGAGATGGCAGTTACTGATCATTCTGCCATCTTGGCTCCTGGAAATGGACTACCTCCTTTTTAATTTTTAAAGAATTATTTTCTTCAGTGAGCTTTTGAACCTCCTTTTCCATGTGTGGTCATTCCTGTTTTTTCACCATTCTTCTCCTCATTGGCTTTTTGGACTTCTTCTGCCATTTGGATCAGTCTATTTTTAATAGTGTTATTTCCTTCAGCGTTTTTTGGGTGTCCCTTAGCAAGTTGTTGACTTTATTGTCATGATTTTCTTGCATCACTCTCATTTCTCTTCCAAATTTTTCCTCCACCTCTCTTACTTGATTTTCAAAATTGTTTTTCAGCTCTTCTATGTCCTGAAACCACTGGATATTTATTTTTCTGGTTTTATATATAGAAACCTTGACCTTGCTCTCTTCCTCTGACTGTATACTTTTTTCCTTCCTCATCTGAATGAATGGAAGAAAATGCCGTTTTCCCTAGAAAGTAACCTTTTGTAGTCTTAATTTTCTCCTTTTGGGGACATTTTCCCAGCAAATTACTTGACTTTTCAGTCCTTTGTCAAGTAGAGGGTTTATTGTTGTAGTGTTCAGAGGTTTTTTCCAGGTGTTTTGAGATATCTCTAGGGTTCTGTAAATTCTATTTTCCTCTTACATGGCACAGTCAAGGGAAAGGAGTTTACTTCTTTCCTGGCCAACACTTTGGTATTTCAGCAACCAAAATCTCTGTCTTCTGCCCTGAGGAGTTGAGTAGGATTACCTCTCCACAGCTGCCACCAATTCTATCAAGCCAGCATGCTTCAATACCCCAGAAAAGCTCCTCAGAACTGAGATCCAAATCAGTTGATTGATTCTCCCAGGATCTTTAGGCAAAGGACTCCAAAAGTACATTCTCGTGCTGCAGTGGCTGCCACCATCCTGAGACAGGGACTGGGTTTGGGCTATGCTTCCATCTCACCCAGGTGAATGAGCTTTCTCACTGACCTTTGCATCTGTCTTGGGCATCTGTGAGTTGATAAATCTGGAAACTGCAGCAGCCACCCTTGATTCAGTACCCTGAAGTCTGCTCCATTCCTGCCCATGCTGCCCAGCCAATGCTGGACTGTGCCCCACTATGAGCCTAGTGAAATAGATCGTTCTTCTCACCCTTCCAGGTTATCTTGTCCTGGAAATCTTTTTTACTTTGTCATTTTGTGGTTTCTGCTGCTTTAAAATTTGTTTAGAGTCATCTTTTGCAGGTATTTTTAAAGCTATCATAGAAGATCTAGATCAGATCTGTCCTCCTAGTCTGCCATCTTGGCTCTGGCCACCCCCAATTCTTATTTTTAATAATTTGGTTTTTTCAGTTACTTTGTGTACCTCCTTTTCAATTTGGGGTATTTCACTTTGTAAGGAGCTGTTTTCTCCAATTAAGTTTTGTACCTCCTAATTTCTTTGATCAATTTTACATTTTAAGGGTAGTTGCCTTTAGTGAATTCTTTTTTGATTTTATCAATAGTATTTTTAAAAACTGTTAGTCAACTTTTTTTTCTACCCCTCTAATTCGGGTTTTAAAATTATTCTTGAACCCATCCAAGAATTTTTTTTGGGGGGTGGGGGAGTTTGTGACTAGTTAATGTTCCCTTTTCAAGTTTCAGATATGGATTTAGTGACAATGTTGTCCTCCTCTGAATTTGTGTTTTTTAATATTCACTTTCCCTGTAATAAGATTTTTATGGTATTTGCTTTTCTGATTTGCCAATGTTAATTTTATTTTCCCCAGTTTTAAAGTAAATCTCTGTTTCATGGGTATAGGGGGCTCTTCCCCATACTTCTTATGCTGGGGGCTAGGGATCTGGTTACTTGCTTTGTGTGCTATGGTCTCTATTTCTTACAGCTGTAAGCTAGAAAATGCTGTAGCTTACCTGTTAATGAGCTGTAGCAGGCTATTGTTTGCTGAGGCCAGGTGAGGTCTTTCTGTGTTTCCCCATGAGGTGTAGGGGAGCAGCAATCTGACCACTGTAAGTTTCCTCCTCCCCTAGGGCCACAATAAAACGTGAATAGGCTTAGCTTCTGGTAGATTCTGGTGTTTGCCAATTCTCTGGCTGTGCAAAGGCACACCTGGGGTCCTGTTGTTGGCACTTGCTAATTCCACTACACTGGAGCTCAGGATCACCCCAGGTCTGCTGAGGTGCGGCTTGCTGTTGACTTGCTGGGATGTCTCCTGTCCTGTACTGGTTCCCTTCAGCCACATCAGAGGGACATTTCCCATTAATTCCCCTAACCCCCCTGGTTAAAAGACTGCTTTACCCTGTTTGTATGCTGGCTCCACTATTCCAAGATTTTTCCTGAGGCAATATTCTCTGCCTTTTTCAAGGTCAACAGTGGAGGGTGAGAGCAACTTACCATATACCCCACCACCTTGGCTTCTGATAATTTATATAGGTCACTTTCAAACATTCAGTCTGTGATCTGATAGCACTAGGAGTAACTGCTGTCCTTGCCAAAGGCTATATGAAGTACTGTTCTTCTCTCTCACCCAACTCCAAAAGATTCCTCTCTGGTATTGATAGGTCTGGAAATCACCACTTCTGCCAGTGATTCAGTTCCCCAGTTCCCCAGTTCTCCTCTGGCTTTACTGAGATTGAATCTATGCTGGTACAGCCTGCATGCTAGAGGATGCTCATCTTCCAGGCTTCCAGATTTTCTTGTGCTGGAAATCTCCCACCCTCTTTCTCTTTTTTGTATTCTGACACCGTATAATTTGTTTAGATTCACTTTTTAGAAGTATTTGAAGGAGTTTGTGGGAGAGCTCAGATGAGGCCCTACTTTCACTCTATCATCTTATCTCCACCCATGTTATTCCATCTTTTCATAGTCCTTTATTATGTGTAATTATGGTTTTTTTTGCCTCATGATATGAAAATGATGCATTTAATATTTCTGCCTTTCTGTACTGAATTGTGAGCGGTTTATACACTAACACGTGGTCAGTTTTTGTGTAGGTGTCACGTATTGCTGTCTGCTTCTTCTTGTAACTTCCTTAGGTTCTCTTCTAAGTTTTTGGACACTATATCACTTACAGTATATATGTTTAGTAATGCTATTACTTCATTGTCTATGATATCTTTTAGCAGGGTATAATTTACTTTCTCTTCCCTTTTTCAAATTAGATCTAAATTGCTTATGATTTGTCACGGATCAGGATTGGTTTTCCAGCCTTTTTTTTTTTCCACTTCAGCTGAAGAATAATATATTGTATTCCATCCTTTTACCTTTATTCTGTTTTTATTTCTCTGCTTCAAATATATTTCTTGAAGATACCTATTGTATGATTAGGGTTTTAAATCCACTCTGCTTTCTTCTTTTGTTTTATGGGAGAGGTAATCCCATTCCAATTCACAGTTCGATTACTATTTGTGTCTTTCTCTCAGTCCTCTCCTTGCTTCTTGTTTAAGCTTTATTCTCCCCTTCATCCCTTCTCCTCCTCACTAAAGTTTTTTTTGACCACCACTTTCCTCAGTGTGCCCTCCCTTTTTTCAGCCCCCTTCCTTTTATTCCCCTTTCCCCTTTCTCCTCCTATTTGCCAATAGAGTGTGATAGATTTCAATATCTACCTGAATATCTAGGTTATCCCCTCTTTGAGTCAAAACCAATGAGAGTAAGGTTCAAACAATTATCGTCTCCCTTTCTTCTTTTCCTCTACTGTAATAGGTCTTTGTGCCTTTTCCTCTGATATAATTTACCATATTTTGCCTCCCCATTTCCTCTTCTCCAAGTACAATCACTTTTTAAACCCCTTCATTATGTTTTGTCATCATATAAAATTCAAATTATTCCCACTCCCTCTATGAATACCCCTTCTAAATGCCTCAACAGAGATATAGTTCTCAAGAGTTACAAATGTCATCTTCCTATGTAGGGATATAAACAGTTTAACTTTATTGAATATTTTCCCTTTCCTGTTTACTTTTTATGCTTTTCTTCAGTTTTATATTTAAATGTCTAATTTTCTTTTCACTTTTGGTTGTTCTTTTTTTTGAAACAAAAATGATTGAAAGTTACCTCTGTCATTGTCTGTCTATCTTTTACCCTGAAAGAATATTTAATTTTGGTGGATAATTGATTTTTGATTCCAATCCAAACTCCTCTGTCATTTGGAATATGATATTCCAAAGTCTGCAATCCTTTGATGAAGAAATAGCTAGGTCCTGAATAATGTTGAGAGTGTTAATAACATTTAAATTGTTTCTTCCTGGCTACTTGCAGTATTTTTTCCTTGATCTGATGTCTGGAATATAATTATAATATTCCTTAGAATTTTCCTTTTGAAAACTCATCAAGCGATTGGCATTTTTCTTTCATTGACTATTGAACCCTCTTGTTGCAGAATGTTAGGGAAGTTTTCCATGATGATTTTGTAAAAGAAGCTCTTCAGCCTCTTTTTAAAATTGTGGCTTTCAGGTAGACCAGTAATTCTAAAATTATCTCTCCTGGACCTATATTCCTGGTCTGTTGCTTTTCCAAGGAGGTATTTTATATTTTCTCATATTTTTTCTTTCTTTTGATTTTGTTTCACTGATTGCTGATGCTTCATAGAGGCTTCCACTTACAAAATTCTAATTTTTAATGAATGGTTTTCTTCATTTAGCTTTGGTACCTCCTTTTCTAGTTTTCCATTTCCAATTCTACTTTGAAGAAGTTTTCTTTTTTCTTTTTTTCTTTTTTTAGGTTGCAATGTTTATTATACATTAAAATGTTTTTATACACAACACTCTCTGACTCTCTGTTGCTAAACTTGGTAAGCTAAGAGGGGCCAAAATTGGCATATAGACTTTTTATCATTCAAGCAGAACGTTCTCTTCACTGACAATCATTACACTTAATTCAGTTTTAGAAATGCATTGGGGAGCTTAGACAATTTTGCATTTGTAGGGTTGAAAAGATCAATATTTTAAAAATATATTTTCTTCTTTATGAAACTTGAATGAAGATTCTTCATTCTTCAGTGGAGATAAAATTTCACTTCCTGTTTCATCTACAACATTGGTTTCTTTCAGATATAGTTATATATTCTCCACTCTGGCAGGAACTCATGATTTCTCATATGTTAATATAGAGTCAAAAGCTGTGGCTAAAATTTTGCAAATACTTTATGCTTGTTTCAGAGTGTTATACTGATATACCCATAGACTATACTCTACATAGCTTTGTATCTGTGGCCTCTAGTGCCAGTAAGCTTTTTCTACTCCTAGACCATTATCATAATACTCCAACAGGAAAATTAAATACAGAGCATGTCGGTGTAAAATAGCATATTGATCAGATGTTGATACTTTAATACTATGTTTAGAAACTCCTTTAAGAAACTCCTCCTCCAGAGGAACAAATGGTAATTTTTCATCTTTCTGCCCCACATCAATGTAATTTGTTAGATACAGTGAACTTTCAAGACTTTTCACATTACTGAGTTTCAGTTTTTCAAAGGCACAAACATATTTTATTTGAAATTCATCACAGGTGTCAGAATTATACCTGTTGCTTTGTCCTGTGCTTTGATAGCATCTGTATCTACCCTGGCTAAAGTCCTTGATCTTGAAAAGCCACAAAGGCTCGAGTCTACAGATTTCCTCTTAGTACTGATTTCATTACTTTGGGAAATGATACTATTGTGTCACTTTTTGTCTTTTCAAAATGTTTTTCACCATAATTGGATCTATAAACTCCTCTGTAGCAGAAAAATAACTTTCCTCATGAGAAAATAGGACTTGAAACATATGAGTTATCTTCTAGGTAAAGTTGACTACATTTCATGAAGGTCTAACTACTCAGGATAAATCCACATTCTTACCCTTCACTGTGACTGAAAATAGAAACCAGAAATGAAAGCATCAACATCTGGGTTTTCTGGGTTTCCCAGAGTCTAGTCTGGTTAAAGAAACACTTTGAGTCAGTAAGTCAGTAAGCCCTGGAGTTTTCTTCTTATGTGGATTATTTTTTTCCATTTAACTGATTTTAATTTCTAATGGATTGTTTTCTACATTCAGTTTTTGTCCTTCCATTGCCAAACTACTTTGCATCTCTCATTTGTTTTCCTCATTCTTCTAATTCTCTAATTTGACTTTTAAAATTCTTTTAAGCTCTTCCAAGAAGGTTTTTGGGATCTAGAACAGTTCATAGTCCCCTTTGAGGTTTTGGATGTGGAGAGGAGATATATGAGCATACATACACATATGCATACGCACAAACATATGTATATAAGTATACATATACGTATACGTGTACATGTACTTGCATGTGTATGTAAGCAGATATGCATACACATATGCACACAAACAGATGCACAGATATCCATATAAACACACATAGACACACATATACAGGGATGTGTATAAATGTATGTGCATGCATATGTATATATGTGTATATGTACATGTATACAAATGCACATATATATGCATGCATATATATACATACACACATATATGTATACACACATGCACACCTATATATGTATATGCATATATGTGTGTTCATCCTTCCTTGCCAAAGAAGACCATGCCAACAGAGAAATGATGACATGACTTGTACTTGACTTTGTTTTGAGTGAGAGAGAGCTGTGCAGGTCACCAGCCTCACTTCTCCTCCAGAGCCATTTGAATGCAGTGGCCAGGTATCCATTAGGATGACTGGAGATGACACAAGATGAGGCAATTGGGGTTAAGTGACTTGCCCAAGGTTCCACAGCTAGTGAGTGTCAAGTGTCTGAGGTGAGATTTGAACTCAAGTTCTCCTGACTCTTACACTGGGACTCTATCCCCTGCACCACCTAGCTGCCCCATATGCACACACACACACACACACACACATATAAACATACACATATATGGATGCATATATACATGCATACATCTCTGTCTCTATCTACACACATGTATATGTCTATACATCTATACACACATATGCATGCATATGTATATACATATATAAATAAACATATGTACATACACACATATATGTGTGTGTAACTGTGAGCATATGTCTGTACATGTATATGTGTGTATATGTATATATGAATATGTGTACATATGCATATGCATTCATATGTATATACATACATGCATGTGTTTATATCTATATATGTAGATATATGTATATATAAAACTGCATGCATGTATATATGTACACACATGTACAAATGTACATAAACATACATATAAACATGCATATAGATGGACAGATAGATATAGATAGATATATAGAAACATTCATACAGATAGATAGATAGATAGATAGATAGATAGATAGATAGATAGATAGATAGATAGATAGATGGATGATAGATAGGTAGGTAGGTAGGTAGGTAGGTAGGTATCTCAATACAATTACCAGGTGTATACCTTTTTTGAAAGGTCATCTTCCATTGAGATAGGCATAATCCAACCTAGATTCTTCCTAACAATGCCAAAGAACTTCCTTTTATTCATTCTTTGTGACCAGAGCTGTCTTCAAAATGATTAGATATTGAACAGGACGAGTCATGAACTCATCAGAAAATCCCCTTTTCTCCTCCATCTTTAAAAGTGATTTGTGTAATATTTCTCCCCCTTATATTTGGTAGACTTATTTCCTTTTTTCTTTTAATTGGAGAGCAACAAGGGAAATGAGTCTATTCCCTTTCTCACATCCTTTCCCCAATTGTTCACATGGACTATCTGTGCCCAATCTGTGGTAGAGAATTCCTGAACACCTATTGGTCTGTTCAGCCAGTTATACACATTGAAATTTCCCTTTATCATGGTGATGTCATTTGACCCTCTTCAAGACTGAAGTTCAACAATCAACCAGTTGATAAAGGAAAACTGTGAAGAGCAGATGTTCATGAAGAGCTGATTATTTTTGCCTAGCTGAGTCCAAGAGGAATCTTCCATTCTTGATAGCCTTCTTCTTCATCTGAGCTTCCTTTTTTAAGTCTAATCAGTGTCTTTAAACCCTGAGTATAGATATGTTCAGCTTCAAAGTCACTTCATGGGTAACTTTCTGTTCAACTTCCCAGGAGACTGAGATTTTTGAAATTTCAATTAAGCATAAACTGATGAAGATTAACTGGAAGTAGAATATTTCACCAAGAGCATGAAGTTTGGACAAGAAAAAAAAAATCAAATTGCCTCATTCTTGATGTCTAAAACCAGGATATCTGAATACTAGCAAATCTCTTTGTTTTTCTTATGACTTTTGAAGATGATTCAGTGTACCAAGGTACAGTATTTTTATTGTCAAGAGATTGTCTTTTTGAATGAATGGTTCATATATCCCAAAATAGTCATGGATTGCTGTGAGTCTCTGGTTTTTTATGCATTTTTTTTTAATCAGTGAAATAAATCTGTTTAATACAGATTACACATATATATTATATGTATACACACATATATAACTTATTTAGTATGGGAGATATATGTATATAGAAGGATTTGTATATATGTTTATGTATGTGCGTGTGTATATATATACACATATATATACATATACAGACACAAACCTAGACACACAAATATATACACAAATGATTTTATTAAAGGGATTTGTTTGGTGAAGTTTGGAATCAGTCAAAGAATTGAACTGAAGGAGCTCGAGGGACCTCATGTGGCCTCAAGACTGCAAGGTTTCCCACCCCTGTGTACTCTTGTGGAGAAATTAAACCTATTCACCCATTTTTCTAATTTTTTCAAAAAAAAATTGAAAAGGTTTCAGAGTGGGAAGAGACGTCCGAAGATATATGATCCAATGAACGTCTAAGGAAATAACTCTTTAGAAACATTCTTAATAGAGCCAATAGATTTATGTTGCCTACAAGTAACAAAGGAATACATCTCAGGAGAAATTAAATTATTATCTCCACCCTTATGTCAGCAATCTCACTCTAAGAAATTAAAGAAAAAAAATATATGTGTGTGTATATATATATATATATATATATATATATACATACATATATATATGTATATATATATATATACATACATATATATATGTATATATATATATATATATATATATATATATATATATATATATATATATATATATATATATATATATATATATATATATATATATATTGTTTTAACTGTGAATGCTAAGCCTAAATAAGAAAAGAGGAGGTCATGAGACCTTTCTACATAAATGCCTGTTACCTGAAGGAGGAATTAAATTATTTTTTATTGAAACTATAGAACAAAATTTAAAAAGATGACTATTACGTGGATGTAGATTTAGATTTGAAAAAAAGAAAATAAGGCAGATGGTGATAACAACAATAACAACAACAACAACAACAATAATAATAATAATAATATGCTGAATGGGGAGAAACTGACTAATGATCAATGTTTTCCTAAAGTAAACATCATCTTAAGAAATAATGAATTCCATATTCTGATGGTCTTTAAATAGAAGCTAAATAAACACTTGATGGGGAGATATCAGTTAAAATTTCCCATTTTGTTAATGAGTTTGACCAGATATCTTTAAGTAATTGTCCAAAAGTGATATTCTATAAAATAACTACACCCAGAATGTGATTTAGATACGAAAATTTTGCTAGGAATTCCTCGGAAAACCATGACCTTTTGTATATACATTTATACTCATGTTTCCCAGAGAAATCACTCTGAAAAAAATCCAATGTCAATGTAGCAGAAGGTGGGGTTTTGATCAGCATTAAATATAACAGCCAAAAAGACCTATATAACCTTTCCGAATATAAGATATAAACTATAGGATATGATGACATATTCTTTTATCTGAATATTGAGAATTTCAACATAGTTTATTTATTTTTGACAATCAGGTGAAATTCTCTGTGCTTCAGTATATGCTGTACTAAAGCATAGCAAGCAGAAGAAAAGACATGGTGCCATGGGGAATAAAGACATTGTTGCCTGAAAAGGTGGAAGTTTTCATCATTGCGTGGGGAAACCATTGAGAAAGGAGGGACTGAGAATATAAGACAATATATTTCAAGGACTTCATAAATTCATGTAGTTTTAGATCAGTTTAGCTTTAACTGAATAGGGGCTATACTCTGCTGTAAATACAGACAAAGCTGTTTTTAAAGGATTTTGAAAGTGTTAAGGTTGTTTCACCAAAGGCTTAAAAAAATAGAACAGTTTCATCCCAAATGATTAATAAATTAAAATATAATGATAAACAAGTTTTAGCTCCTGAAGAGCCACAATGAGTATTTGTAGATAGACATAAAATAAATTTTCCCTCAGTCTTTTCCCAAGATGTTCAGCCACCAAATTACAGTGAATCAAAAAATTCTGTTGGAGTACCATATAAAAAATCAATAGGGATATTTATATCTTCATTAGAGTATCAAGAATTCAAGAATCATAAAAATTGAAGAAAAAATAAAAACAAGAAAGATGAAATATTAATATTATTTAGAAATTAAGAAATTTTTACCATCTACATAGTTCTAACTTAAATATTTTCTCTATTTTTAAAAGTCTTTCTTTTTGGCTCTACCAGACACTATTTTAATGGAACTTATAAATTATTAGGAATACACAGATATGATATTATGGGAAGACTTTCTTTGTCATCTGAGAATAATTATGAAATTTTGCTGCAGCCAGTGTAGTCGGGCAGGTCTGGGACGATTATGAGGCTCACAGAGAGAGGATGAAAAGGAGGCTGGACACAGCAGTCTAAACACGCTGAGTTTATTCTAGACATACTGAGCCAACAAATCAGAGGCGTCAGGGTGCTTATATAGTAAAAACCCATAGGGGTAGCGTGATCGAGGCATGAGAACAGAATAGGTCGTGATTAGTAGCAAGAGGGGGCCTCAGGGCCTCTTTTCCTGGAATATTATCCTGTATAGCAGGAACCCTGATTCCTGGAACTTCAACATCCGTATTCAAGGACGTGCACCTGAGAACAATGTCCCACTTCAAACCCCTCAAGGTTCTCCACACCTCCCCCTTTTTGTTTTACATTGACTCCTCTTCATGTGAATGTTGAATGCCAGGTTTTGTGTAGTACAGAGGATCAAGGACAGCAGGGTAGGAGCACAGATACAAATACAAAATACTCCTACATGGCCTATGAACAACAGCCTGAGGTCTTGTGCAAAGCCACTTAAAAACCCCTGTGCTCTATTTATCACATCTGCAACCTGTTGTGCAGCCTCTGGTGGATTCAAGTCGCTTTGACTTTTGGAATCATCAATAATCTGAAAAATTTGTTCCAAATCATCCGTATCCATAATTACATTATTAACATTCCATAATCTTCTTAAGTGATTAGCAATTTTGGTAAAATTATAAAGGGTATCATTATAATTCACATTTAACAAACAAAAATGTGTAAACCTATAATCATATTTCAATCTACTATATAACATGAGTATCTCAACTTGTTCATGAATTTCTATTACATCCCATTGCAATTCATCAATAGCTTGATAAAAATCCCTATTAATCCTTTCTTGTAGTTGAAATGCCCTTGTAATGTTTCTGGACAATTGATCTAAATACATGGCTTGTATAACTTCTGTTTGTGTACTCATAATGCTTTCTGTTAAAGCAACACTACTGGCAATAATGGCTACTAATGCAATAATTAAGCAATTTTTTGAGAAGCAAATTGATACTCTGATCTCCCGGAGCTTGATACCATTGAGTCTCCTCGGCTGTAAGGAGAGCAGATGGACTCTGTCTAATAACAAACACCTTTTGGCTTCCTACTTTTTCATTTATGCAAGCATTCACAGAGCAATTCAAGCAGGTGACATTAGAACTGTTGTCCCCTCGTGCTGTCACAGTTCCATTTTTTGTCATCCTTAACCAAGTTAAGGGAATTCAGAAAAAAAGAAGAGCCCTATGAGAGTCTGTTTGGCATGTCCTTTAGCTTTTCCTCTTCTCCTGCACCCCGGCTGGGTCTTTTTATGCAGGCACAGCTTCTGTATCCACTTGGACAGGTCTCCTATCTCTTTCTCAGACACAGACACCACCGCCATCTGTGGAGACAGAAAGAAATCCTCTCCCTCTAGTTACCATCCTATCAGGTCCTCTCCACAGCTCATTGACATCCTTTCACAATACCTGTTGTTGCCAGGGTACAATCTGCTTTTTACTTATAATTCTGGTATCATGATGGCTGAAAAATGAAAAGAAATTTTGTGAAGGAGTAAGGTTGTCATAATCTAAGGTGAAGTTGTTAATAGTACATATGGTCTGTGCCAATTGCTCCCTAGGGGACTTACCAAGCATTCGCCCTTTTCGTTCTTGAAGAAACAGATTGAGTTTTATTCTTCCTTTCTACTATTGCCTGACCCATAGGGTTATATTGTATTCCTGAAAAATGAATGATTTGTAAAGAGAAATGTAATACTAGAACTGGGGCCCAAGTACATCCACCCAAGCACAGCACCCTGTCACCCTTTAAACAGATGAGACCTAACATATTTTGGGGTAAGGGATGAAGGTCTCGGCTTTCGAAACTGCTTTCTGCTGAGATTGGAAGTAGAGCTGACACTTCCTCACATGGTCCCAACATTGGAAGGGTTGGATCTTAAGTCAGTATGAGGAACCTGATGATTTAGAGAGTGATAGGTGATGATCTTGGACAAAGAAACTTATAAGACACAAATCTGGCACAGAAATTAAACAAAGACCAAAAATGAGTAAGAAGAAAATAACTAGAAGTGAGGTGGGTGGGAGAATACTGTGAAACTTCCTCATATTCTCTTGACATACTTATTAACTATCTAGGTATACAAAGGGTTTGGATGATTCCCATTTGTCCCCAACCTCCTTATCTGCTTTCTATATGTTTTGATCAAGCTTTGATCAGGACAATGACCTCTGCTCAGCTTGGCTCTGAGCCATCATGTGAATTCCCTATGATGACTGTTTCAAAGCAGCTGAACCCTGGATTATTCCAAGTCTCCTCTAACATCAGGAACCTAAATTGACTCTTCCAATCTAGGGCAGAAGTCATGACCCCAATCTGGGCTGGCATCTGTGGGCCAGTTGTACATAACCTTGAACAGACTTTGACCAGGGCCTTCTTCTCCATTCAACCATTTCCAGATGCTTGCTGTCCCCAGGATGGCTGTTGGTAATCATCGAGTCCTACTACCTGCTACCCATCTAGTGCCTTAATTGGGCCCTGATATCCTCATGAAGTCAGTTTCAAAGTACATAATGCTAGATTTTGCTATGTGTTTTGATTTAGCTTTCCAAATCTCTGAACTGATCATGCAGACTGCTGCATTTTCCTTTATATTTCTACCATACACAAGATAGTGCATGAGTTATTAATGTTCACTAACATAGCTGTATTGTCATAAACAAAAGAGATTTCTAAGTTGAATCTCACAACTGAATAGATGTTCATCATTGTTTCACTGGCTTGTTTGTCTTTTTCTGATTATATTCACTCTGGAAGAAAAAAACTTTAGAAATTATGTTATGAATATGTTCACACATTAATTTTAACTTTTTCTTATTAAAACATCAAGATCTTTTCTGCTTTATAGATGTTTACATATAAATTTAGCAAAGTATTATGTTGAAAATGCAAATTTTAGTAGGCTTTATCCTTATTTTGAAAAAAAAATATTTCTTTTAAAAATGTTTCTTGTTCTTTTTAAAACAGTTGAAATTTTATCCTGATGTTAAGAGAATCACTAAATTTTTATAAAGAAGGCTAGGTGAAACTTTTTAAAATGATAGTTGTCTATTCACTTTGAAACAAAATTAAAATTAATAAAATAAATCAAACTTCGTTAAAACTTAGTTGGTTTAAAAATGTCCTTAAGTAATATGAATTCCCAAAGTATTATAACAAACCAAATTCTTAGGTATTACAGAATTCCTAGATATCACAAAATGCTTTAGTAAAAGTGCATAATAGAATCTCACATTGGTAATAGTAAGAAACTGATTATAGAAAAAAACATTACCACTTTTAACATCCTTTTAAATATTGGGGACATTGAATAACTTTCTGAACATGTTCTAATTTCAAATAAAAATAACATTAAATTTTCCAGTAAGACTACACAAAAGGGCTCACATATTATACTGACTACTTGTTATTGATCATAGAAATTTGCTACATAAGGAAAAAAGAGGGAGATGTGATATAACAAATATGATAGGATAAAACATCTTTGACTCTATTTGAATTCATATAGGAGTGAAATTTTCCAATCATGCAGTATCTGTTTTATACCCAGACTTAGGAACAGTCAGGTGGGAAACATTCCTTTTTCAAAGGACACAATGGGGAAACTGATCAGGAGGATCCCATCCTAGATTAAGTCTAGAATTGTCCCCTTGGTGTTTCCTCTCTAGATACAAATTTCACCTGGTAACAGTACAGGATGCAGGATCACAGTCCCTCTGAGTAACTTGTGGCATATCTCTCAGATACTGATTTAATGCAGACAACTAAACCCACATTCAAACTTAAACAAAAACATTTATGGTCCCAAATGCTTTTACCTTAAACAGCAAATTTTCACTAATCACAGCTTAAAGCCAAATACAGTTATTTGTATTCCCATGGAGATGCAATAAGCAATAAAGATTAACAGGACTCACATACATAGGGGATTCCATTTAAGATCGTTCCTTCTCAAATTTAAAACTTGTCCTGATAAAAAGTCAATTGTTAAAAGTTCTTTCTATCTATTACAACTGTTGAGCAAGTACATTCATTGTTTATGAATTACATATGCTAAACAAATTTCTTTCATAGGACTGATGACCTTGTCCACATGGATGGTTTCCAGGGGCCTTGGCAGTTTTACAAAATAAAAGGAATTGGCACAGATCCCATGCCTGCCAACTCCCAAACACAGAGGAGGACTGTTCTGAATGGGCAGAACCAGTATAAATAAAACTTTTACTCCATTCATTTCTTTCCACATACAGTAATTAATTAACAATTTTAGGTTTAGCATTAAAACAGTAACTTCAAAAACTTAGTTAACATTCTTACAACTTGTATAAATGATAACCAAATTGTTTTTAGCTGTAACTTCCTTAACAGGCAAAGGTGAAAATACCTGGTTTCCAAAATGGCAATTATCAAACATTATAAGATAAGGTTAGTAGGACTGATAAAATTTTTAATAAGATAACTGGCTTTACACAATTTTCCCAACATCTTTTAATTTCAACAAAATTCAGATCACAAATTGCTTTCTCTAACACCATTTCTGGATTAGAGAGTAAAAATAAAAATCTTAATGGTTCTAACTTTTACTCAAGAAAATTTGACGTCTGTGTCCTTTCTTTAAAAACTTTTTTGAAATAAAAAGCTGTGAAACTTCAAGTGGAAGTGAGGAAGACTCTGGAACAAAGTCCAGTGGTACCTAGGCCCCTCCTTTCTACTTGGGAGTTCAAAGCTTTATCTCTGAGGTGTCTTTTCTCATTTTCAGATTTATGCATTTCCTCAATTTGCCTTAGTGCCAAATAATACAACAAATTCTGACCTGTCTTAAACATCCAATTAGGAGTGACATGTTTCACTTAAAATATGACCAGAATAATTACATTTTGGTTGTATCCCATTATACAAAAACTTTTCCCTTTTAGGTGAGGCATGACATAATTAAAATGCTAGTCAATTTGCCTCTCTAATATGAGTGGAAAAAATTTCCCCAATATCTTCTTGTCTTTCTCTCCACCTTCACAACCTGGCCAACTTTAGAAGGTAGAAAGAGAGAGAGAATTTTACTAACAACTTTTCAACCATTTCTAAAACTTTTATGCTTGCCTTACAGTTTGTACACATGTTATTCTCCTAGTGGCTGTTGACTACACTCTTTTAAAACTACACATACGTTATTTCTTTGTATTTCTTATCTGAAACTGCATTTAGCAATCATATAAACTAATATAAGATTAGTTTTTCTCTTTCTCTCTCCCATTCTCCTCCCTGATGCTGCAGCCACTATAGGAAAGTGAGGAGGGGGAGAGAAAGAGATAATAGAATTTCAAATTCCAGCTACAATGTAGCTGGCTCTATCAATTCAAAAACACACGCACACAGAACATATAGAGACAGAACACATATATAGACAATAAAAAAAGAATCCAAAAACTGAGAAAAGATTGTCAGAAATCCTGTGCACAAATTAGACCTTTGGCTTACTTTCTATCGCTGTGTTACAAACATCTTTCATAAATTCGGATTTCTAAACTAAATAATCTCACCCTTCAAGATGGGTTCAGCTATATTGCACCAGTCAATGGGTTATAGGGCTGTCTGAGAAATGCTGTGTAGAAAAGACTGAATGTAAAGACTATCTGGTCCATAATTGATTAATTTCACTAAGAATTTAAAATCCAGTTGGGTGTGTTCTCTTACAGCTGCTCCTGGGTTATTGGGATATGGGGTTTCTATTAATGGCAATGTTAGCTTCATTTCCAAAGATATTTCTTCTCTCTCTGTGACTTGCTGAAGAACTTTTTGTGCAATCCTTTCAGTCTCTTGAATTTTTTCACAAACTTATGATCTAGACCTGTATAATGGAGGAGGAGTTGGAGGAGGAGACTCTATTTTAAATTTTTGGGTGATACAGTCCATCAGGTCTTCCTTCTCTTTTGTACAAGAGGGTGCATCTACCATTTTTGTTCTTGTGACTAACAGTGCTTGTTCAGGTTTCTGTAGACATATTTTAAGTACCTTTCAAATTGAAAATATTGTAACAGGAGAAGCACTTGGTCTGACCTCTCTATAATACTCACTCATTTGATTGCCCATTGTTTCCCACTTTTCAAGATTTATGGTCCCTTCCTATGGGTCCTTCACGCCTTTCATCACATGAATTACTTCATGTAATTCATGACCTCATGATTACTTCACCTATCTCTTTTAAAGGCCTGGGCTCTAGCCTATTGCTAAAGTGAAACTAACTTCCTCAGTCTGCCTCTGGCTCAAGTCTAGTTACCGCACCGAAGAAGCGGCCCCTTCCAAGTCTTTCTCTCACCTTTTCTGCACTTGCAACTTTTCCCTTTGGCTCCGCGTGTCCTCCTCTGGTCTTGCATCATGATTCAGACGCTTCTGTCTAGAACGTGAAGGTTCCTGCTTCCTGGAACTTCAACACTGGAATTCAAGGAGGTGCACCTGAGAACAATTTTTCACTTAATTTCTCACGTCAACTATTATTCTCCCTTGGAGGAGAACTCTTGATCAGGGGCTCTTTCAAACCCCTCAAGGTTCTCTACATCATTTCACAGTTATGCTTTATCTACCTGACACTTTTCTTGAGCTGTAAATTTGATTAAAAGAAAATAAAGTTTTCTTTATCCAGTCTCTTTCAATTCTTTCAAATAATTCCATTTCACTGAGGAACAAATTTCAATGGATTTCCCCAAAGTCAACAACTCTACTATATTCAAATGACTTGAAAGTAACTTTTTTATATTAAGAGTGTAAATAGGAAATTATTCCACTTCACTTCTATAAATGTATTTGACCTTTCCAGAGATTAATTCCAATAAATGTTTTTTATTTTTTATTTTTTTTAATTTTTTTATTTTTTTAATGTTTAACAATCACTGCCATACAATTGCGATTTTATCCCTCCCCACCCACCCCCCACTACCTCCCTCCCTCCCCATGACTGCATACAATTCTGTATAGATTCTACATATACTTTCCTATTGAGTATATTTTCACTATAGTCATGCAATGTAGTCAGACTAAGATAAATGAAAGAATCCGTATAACAAATCAGAACATGATACACAAACAGATACACATACACAAACATGATCTGCTACATTATGTGAGTGACTTCCATATTTCTCTCTCTGAGTGTGGAAGGCATTTTGCCTTGAGGTCCACCATTGGGATTTTTTTTTTTTTCAGAAGTTCTTGTGTTATTACAAAAATCTAAGTCTACCAGAAAAAACTCTCACACACTGTGGTTCTTGCTGTGCATAAAGTTCTCCTGGTTCTGCTCCTTTCACTCAGCATCAGGTCATATAAGTCCTTCCAGGCCTCTCTGAAGTCTTCTTCTTCATCATTTCTTATGGCACAATAGTACTCCATTACATTCATATACCATAATTTATTCAGCCATTCCCCAATTGATGGACATCCCCTTGACTTCCAGTTTTTGGCAACTACATAGAGTGCTGCTATAAATATTTTTGTACATGTGGGACCCTTTCCCATGTTTATGATCTCTTGGGGATATAGTCCTAGTAGCGATATTGCTGGGTCAAAGGGTATGCACATTTTTGTAGCCCTTTGGGCATAGTTCCAAATTGCTCTCCAGAATGGTTGGATGCGCTCACAGCTCCACCAACAATGAATTAGTGTTCCAACTTTCCCACATCCTCTCCAGCATTTATCATTTTCTTGTTCTGTCATGTTTGCCAATCTTATAGGTGTGATATGGTACCTCAGAGTTGTTTTGATTTGCATCACTCTAACCAATAGTGATTTAGAGCATTTTTTCATATGATTATAGATAGCTTTAATTTCTTCCTCTGAAAATTGCCTGTTCATATCCTTTGACCATTTATCAATTGGGGAATGACTTGTATGATTATACATTTGGGTCAGTTCTCTATATATTCTAGAAACGAGGCCTTTATCCCCGAGCTTAGCTGTAAAAATTTGTTCCCAATTTACTACATCCCTCCGGATTTTGGTTGCATTGGGTTTGGTTGTGCAAAAACTTCTCAGTTTAATGTAATCAAAGTTATCCATTTTGCATTTCATAATGCATTCTATCTCTCCTTTAGTAAAGAATTCTTCCCTTCTCCATAGATCTGATAAATACACTATTCCTTGCTTCTCCAGTTTATTCATGGTATCAATCTTTATACCTAAATCATGTACCCATTTGGACTTTATTCTTGTGTACGGTGTCAGGTATGGGTCTATGCCTAATTTCCGCCACACTGTTATCCAGTTTTCCCAGCAATTTTTGTCAAACAATGAGTTCTTATCCCAGAAGCTGGGGTCCTTGGGTTTATCAAACAGAAGGTTGCTATATTCCTTGGCTACTGCATCTTGAGTGCCAAGTCTATTCCACTTGTCTACCTCTCTGTTTCTTAGCCAATACCAAGTGATTTTGGTAATTACTGCTTTATAGTACAGTTTAAGGTCTGGTAGCACTAGGCCACCTTCCCAAGCATTTCTTTTCATTAGTCCCTTTGATATTCTGGACCTTTTGTTTTTCCAAATGAATTTTGATATTATTTTATCCAGCTCTAGAAAGTAATTGTCTGATAGTTTAATTGGTATGGCACTAAATAAGTATATTAATTTGGGTAGAACTGTCATTTTTATTATATTAGCACGGCCTACCCATGAGCAACTAATGTTTTTCCACTTACTTAAATCTGACTTTATTTGTGCAAAAAGTGTCTTGTAATTGTGTTCATATAGTCCCTGGGTTTGTTTTGGCAGGTAGACTCCTAAGTATTTCATACTGTCTACCCTAACTTTAAATGGGATTTCTCTTTCTATCTCTTGCTGTTGAACTTTGTTGCTAACATATAGGAATGCAGAGGATTTGTGTGGGTTTATTTTGTACCCTGCAACTTTGCCAAAGTTGTTTATTAATTCTAGTAATTTTTTACTTGAATCTCTGGGATTCTCTAGGTAAATCATCATATCATCTGCAAAGAGTGATAACTTAGTTTCTTCTTTGTCTATTCTAATTCCTTGAATATCTATATCTTGTCTAATTGCTACAGCTAACATTTCTAGTACCATATTGAATAATAGTGGTGATAATGGACAACCTTGTTTCACCCCTGATCTTATTGGGAATGCATCTAGCTTATCCCCATTGCATATAATGCTTGCTGAAGGTTTTAGATAGATACTGCTTATTATTTTATGGAAAGTTCCCTTTATTCCTGCGTTCTCCAATGTTTTTAGTAGGAATGGATGTTGTATTTTGTCAAAAGCTTTTTCTGCATCTATTGAGAGAATCATGTGGTTTTTGTTAGCTTTGTTGTTGATGTGATCGATAATGCTAATAGTTTTCCTAATATTGAACCAGCCCTGTAGTCCTGGTATGAATCCTACCTGATCATAATGTATTAATCTCGTGATAAGATGCTGTATTAGTTTTGCTAAAATCTTATTTAAAATTTTTGCATCTATATTCATTAGGGAAATTGGTCTATAATTTTCTTTCTCTGTTTTGTCTCTTCCTGGTTTGGGTATCAAAACCATATTTGTATCATAGAAAGAATTTGGGAGGACTCCTTCTTCCCCAATTTTCAAGAATAGTGTATGTAGTATTGGAATTAACTGTTCTTTAAATGTTTGATAGAATTCACTTGTGAATCCATCTGGCCCTGGAGATTTTTTCCTAGGGAGTTCATTGATGGCTTGTTCAATTTCTTTTTCTGAGATGGGGTTCTTTAAGTATTCAACTTCCTCTTCTGTTAATCTGGGCAATTTGTATTTTTTAAAATATTCATCCATCTCGTTTAGATTGTCGAATTTGTGGGCATAAAGTTGGGCAAAGTAGTTTCTAATTGTTCTTTTAATTTCCTCCTCATTGGAGGTGAGTTCACCCCTTTCATTTTTAATGTTAGTAATTTGGTTTTCTTCTTTCTTTTTTTTGATCAGATTAACCAAAGGTTTATCAATTTTATTAGTTTTTTCATAAAACTAACTATTGGTTTTATTTATTAATTCAATAGTTTTCTTTATTTCAATTTTATTAATCTCTCCTTTGGTTTTCATTATTTCTAATTTGGTATTTACTTGGGGATTTTCAATTTGTTCTTTTCCTAGCTTTTTCAACTGCAAGCCTAAGTCATTGATCTCCTCTTTCTCTATTTTATTTATGTAAGCATTCAGAGATATAAAACTTCCCCTAATAACTGCTTTTGCAGTGTCCCATAAGTTTTGGTACGTTGTCTCACTATTGTCATTCTCTTGAATGAAGTTGTTGATTGTTTCTATGATTTCTTCTTTAACCCAATCCTTCTTTAGAATTAGATTATTTAGTTTCCAATTGATTTTTGGTTTCTCTTTCCATGACCTTTTATTACATGTAATTTTTAATGCATTATGATCTGAAAAGGATGCATTGATTATCTCTACCTTTCTGCACTGGATTGTGAGATTTTTATGTCCTAGTACATGGTCAATTTTTGTAAATGTTCCATGTACTGCTGAGAAAAAGGTATATTCCTTTCTATTCCCATTTAATTTTCTCCAAAGATCTATCATATCTACCTTATCCAGAGGTTTATTTACCTCCTTAACCTCTTTCTTGTTTATTTTGAGGTTGGATTTATCGAGTTCAGAGAGGGGGAGGTTGAGGTCCCCCACTAGTATAGTTTTGCTATCAATTTCTTCCTTCAACTCCCCCAACCTCTCCTCTAAGAATCTGGATGCTATACCACTTGGAGCATACATGTTTAGTAATGATATTGCTTCATTGTCTATGGTGCCTTTTAGTAGGATATAGTTTCCATCCTTATCCCTTTTGATTAGATCTATTTCTGCTTTTGCTTTATCTGAGATTAGGATTGCTACTCCTGCCTTTCTTACATGAGCTGAATCACAATATATTCTGCTCCATCCTTTGACCTTTATCCTATGTGTATCCCCCCGTTTCAAATGTGTTTCTTGTAAGCAGCATATTGTTGGATTATGGCTTTTAATCCATTCTGCTATCCGTCTCCGTTTTATGCGAGATTTCATCCCATTCACATTCACAGTTATGATTACAATCTGTGTATTTCCCTCCACCCTCTTTCCCACCATTTGTGCTTTTAACTCTCCCGTCTCCCTTCCCCTCCTCAATAGTATTCACTTTTCTCCCCCTCCTCCTGCAGTCTTCCCCTCCTTCTTTTAGCCCCCCTCCCTTTTAGTCCCCTTTACTCTTATTGCTTCTTTCCTCCCTTTTAGCCACCATCCCCTTTCTTCCCCCTTCCCCTCCTACTACCTATAGAGCTAGTTAGGATTATCTGCTTAAGGTTATTGTTCCCTCCTTTGAACAAATCAGATGAGAGTACCTCTCAAACAATGCTCATCTCCCTCCCCTCCTTCCCTCTACTATAGTTTTGTACTTCTTCCTGTGATATAATTTGCCATTTTCTGCTTCCCCCTTTCCACACCTCCTATTACATTCCCTTCTCATACTTAAATCATATTTTTGACATGACATCATTTACTTTATGCCCGTTCCCTCTACATATATCCCTTTTATCATAATAGCTGCACAGTTCTCAAGATTAACAGGTATCATCTTCCCTTACAGGGAGGTAAACAGATTGCCCTAATTGAGTTGCAAGTTTTTGTTTTTGTTTTTTCCCCTCTGTTTACCTTTTTATGATTCTCTGGAGACCTGCATTTGAAGATCAGATTGTCTATTGAGTTCTGGTGTTTTGGTCAGGAAGCTCTGGAAATCCCTTATTTCCTTGAATGACTTTCTCCTTGCATGAAATGTTATGCTGAACTTTGCTGGGTAGTTGATCCTCGGTTGGAGTCCCAACTCCTTTGCCTTATGGAATATTGGGTTCCAATTCTTTCGATCTTTTAATGTAGAAGCTGCAAGGTCCTGTGTGATCCTGACTGTGTGACCTTGATATTTAAATTGTTTCTTTCTGGCTGCTTGTAGCATTTTCTCCTTCACTTGATAGCTCTGGAATTTGGCAACTATATTTCTTGGGGTTTTGAGTTTGGGATCCCTTTCCGGTGGGGAGCGGTGGATTCTTTCGATGACTATTTTGCCCTCTGAGTCTAGTACTTCTGGGCAGTTTTCCTTGATGATTTCCTGGAAGATACTGTCCAGACTCTTTTCTTCATCATGGGTTTCTGGCAGGCCAATAATTCTTAGATTTTCTCTCCTGGATCTATTTTCCAGGTCAGTTGTTTTTCCAATTAAATATTTTAGATTTTTTTCTATCTTTTCATTCTTTAGATTTTGTTTGACTGATTCTTGTTGCCTCATTGAATCATTAGTTTCTACTTGCCCAATTCTAATCTTGATCGTATTGTTTTCTTCAGTTAGCTTTCTCATCTCCTTTTCCATCTGGCCAATTTTTCCCTTTAAGGAGCTATTTTCTCCATTTAATTTTTGTACTTCTTTTTCCATTCGACCAATTTTCCCAGTTAGGTTTTGGGTTTCCTTTTCCATCTGATCAATTTTCCCTATTAGGTTTTGAGTTTCCTTTTCGGTTTAATTAACTCTTCCTTTTAGGGAATTATTCTCTCCAGTTAATTTTTGAACTTCCTTTTCCATTTCTTCAATTTTCTTTTTCAGATTGATGTTCTCATCAGTGAATTCTTTTTTTATGGTTTTAAAATCATTGGCCAGTTTTTCTTTTATATCCTTCTTCAGACGTTCCAGGTAATCTAGTTGTGCTTGCGAGAAATTCATAGTCCCATCTGAGGTTTCAGATGGAAGTACAGTCTCAGCTCTGACCTCTTTGGTGTTTGTGTTTTGGTCCTTATGCCCATAGAAAGATTCTATGGTTTTTTCACTTTTCGTCTGCTTTTTCTGATTCATGATGTTGGCTGAGTGTTGTAGCTTTTGGTTCTTTCAGTCAGAAGATACAGATCTTTTAAGTTGAGTTGATGTTTGTCTAGGCTAAAAGCAGGCTTTTGTTGTTGTTGTTGTTGTTGTTGTTGTTGTTGTTTCCCAGATCAACCCTGGGGTTAGCTTGATAGGTGTGTGGGAGGTGTGGTCTGGTCTCAGGATATCTCCTCAGCTGGCCTGAGGCAAAGGCAAGGTCTGGGAATGGTGATCCCAGCTTCCCTATTGTCATCCCCTTTCCCCTGGAGGGCTGGGGCACAACTAGATGCTAACGCGTGTTCCCGCCCCTCTTGGGGCTGGTCTCCCGGGCTGTGGCTTGCCTGGGTCTCAGTGCGAATTTTTCTCGGCCCTGGGTCGTCTGTCCCTCCAGATAGCCTCCACCCTGTAGGAAGAATCCCCCTTTGCCACCTCTCCAGCCTCTGGTGTTCTGAGACCACCCGCCCCCTTCTGCTGCTCCCACTCATCCAGGATCAATCTGGGGAAGAATTTTATGGTTCCCTCACGGTCATCGGGGGGGAGGGGAGAGCACTTACTGATCACTCCGGCATCCCAGCTTCTGGGTGTTCAAGTAGTGACCCACTGAAGTCCCGTCTTTAGGCTGAAGATTTCAAAGGCTGTTGCGCTGATATCGTTGGCTCGGCCTGGCTTATCTCCTGCTCCGCTGGTCTTGCCCGCCACTCTCGGGCCCCTCGGGTCCCCTCTGCCCTGCCGCGCCGACCACGCTGCGCTGTGCGCCGGGGTCTTACCCCCGCGGAACAGATCCCTCCCGTGGACCTTCCAGTCCAGCCTGGGCTCCGAATAGATCAAAGTCCGTCTCCCACTGGATTCTACACCTCCAAAGTCTGGTCAGACTCTCCCCCCAGATATATCCAGAGGAGTTTTTCCAGGAGCTTAGGTGAGTCGTTGCTTTCACTCCGCCATCTTGGCTCCGCCCCCCAATAAATGCTTTTTTAAAAAAAAAATTAAAATTCAATTAACTTTTAACTTGAATTGCATGTTCAATATACATTTTAGGCAGAAATATTATTTTTTTTTTTTATTTAAAAGGCTAATACTTAAATAAGTGCCTACGTATAGAAGCAAGTTTTTCCCCAGATGAAACATTTTTAAATTTTTCTCATTTTAAAATTTTTTAATGACTAGGTAGAGCCAAAACCATTTCTTTCTTTTCTTTTCATTTTTGTCAAGACCATTTATCTCCCTGTGCTTTGTACACTTTTGGAAATTAATAGGATTCCCCCTTCCAAAAAAATTGATCAATAAAAGTAGACTATTCCAGTGTAAATTTCTTAGGTTACATATTTTATTGGATCATTTTCTTTTTTTTAAAAAAATTCCCAATTATGTTTGTCTTAGAAAATTTCGCTAGGAATCATATTCTTTCTTCACAGGACTTTTACATTTACATTTACTTTTCATTTTTTTCTCAATTACATGTGAACAAAAATTTTAGTATTCTTTTTATTGTGTTCCAAGATCTCTATAGTCCCCCAACAACTGTCTTCTCCTTAAAAAGGTCGCAATTCAATTTAGATTACACATGTATAATCATGCAAAACATTTCAATATTAGCTATGCTGCAAAAAATATTAGAAAAAGAATTTTATATGTGTGTGCTTCAATTTGCATTCAGACTCTATCAATTCTTTCTCTAGAAGGGGATAACCGTTTTTGTCATAAGGTCTTCAGAATTTTGTTGCATTATTGTGTTGCTGAGAACAGCGAAGTCATTCTTAACTGATTATCATACAGTATTGCTGCTACCATATGAAATGTTTTCCTTTTCTACTCACTTCACTTTGCATGAGTTCATATAAGTCATTACAGGCTTTTGTGTTTATCATTTCTTAAAGTACAATGATATTTCATCATCATCACATAGGTATCTTATCAATTTCCAATTATTTCCCACCACTTAAAGAGTTGCTATAAATATCTTTATGCATATAAGTCATTTTTTTTCCTTTGATCTTTTTAGGGTACAAATATAGTAATGGTGCTTCTGGGTCAAAAAGTGTGCACAGCTTTATAATCCTTCTCCAAAGGACATTGAAGAATCAAAATAAAAATTCTTCTAGAATCTCCTATGGTTTTCATGAAACTTTTTTTCTGAAACTTAGAAGTCAAGTAATAATTTACAATTAATCTTACTTTTTATAAATGTAACTCTTATCATCTCTTCACTTCACTTAATTGGTTATTCTTTTCTTACTTAAGGAGCTGCATAATGCCTTAGTCTTTTCATATACCTTTACTGTGTAGCTACATGGCCTAGCTTCTGTTGATGCAGCTACTGTTCTTTCCTGACTGTGCATAATGTTGTTTTATGGTCTCTTTAGTCTTCACTGTTTTCATTTGTGTAGTAGCTTCCAAATGCACAAGAAGATTTTTAACAATTTCTTTTTAATTTCTTTCAGGATATTGTATTCATCCACTGGACCCATAATATTGATATCCCTTTTGGTTTCTGTACTTCCTTCATTGACCAAATTTAATCTATATGCAAATCAACGGTCATCAAAATATTTTGGAAAGAAAATTTAACTGAAACCCTCTGATATTGACTATTACAATTAACTGTTTGTGCATCCTTGAGCAAGTTTCTTCATCTTTAAACTGAGATGGACAAGATCCCAACTAAAATTTCAAGTACATATAAATTGTTTTTTGAATATGGAACATATAAGGAATCCCAATAATTTGAACTGATGCCACTGTTTATGTGTGAATGGTGTTTTCATTATACATTCATGTGTGCATAAGGGTGTTTTTCACTTAAGGAAAACAAAATATTCTATAAATTATCGATTTGCTTTTTTTTTTAAATTTACATGCTTACTTATCTCAGAAGTGCATCTTATTTGTCAATTGTTGTCCTTCAGCTTATTTCTGTTGTATCTGACTTGCTATGATGCCCATTTCCTTCTTCAGCTCATTTACAGGTAAGGAAACTGAAGTAAAGAAGATTAAATGTATTGTACAGCTTCACACAACAAGTAAGTGTCTGAAACCAGATCCGAACTAAAATCTTCCTGATTCTGGTCCCGGTACTCTCTATCTGCTGTACCACCTAGCTGCTAGTTTATCAATGGATTTGCATAACCTTCTTGAATAAAAAGAACAATTCTACCAAAAATGTATTTAGGACTGTAGGTCTACTCTCAATGAAACTATTGAGAGGGATTCAATATATTTTAATGAAAGTTTGTTTACCTTACCTACAACAGCAATATTATCTCTTATTTTAAATTAGGTAAGGGAAGAAGGAAATATTTGACACAAAGTGAAATATCTATGAAAACACTTTACTTTGGCTGTTTGTATATATCTTAATAACTAATAATACAGATTTTTATTTAAGGTGTAGGCATGCCACATACTAATAACTTTAAAGTGAGTGATGTGTAAAATGTCAGTTGCTAGAAAAATTTGAAATGTAAAAATCTATATGTCCTCTCCAAAGATCCATTTATTCTATGAGAGGACCCTATAAGGCATATTGATAATCATTACAAAAGAACATAAATGAATCTACTATTATAACTAGCGTGATGATGGTAGTGATGATAATTAATCTCTTTAACATCAACTGCTATATGTAGGTAGATAGTTAAAGATATGTGTGTGCCTGTATATGTGTATATGTGCATGCATTTACGTATAAATCATAAGATGTGCAAAGGTAATGAAAAAGAACACCAGGCAGAGTTATGTTCATCGCAAGTTTTATATTGCCTGAAACTATTATCATAAATTTGAAGGTCTAAGAACTCTGGAACAATAACGATTTAAGCCTTAGTGATGCCATCAATAAGGTTAACACCCTAGTAAATGTGGTTCAACAATCCCTGAGTCAAAGAAACAGTTCAACACAGGCTGTCAGCTTGCCCTGAAAGAGATCCTTATGATGATTAACCTCACACTGAGGGCAAGGGATACAGTGGTGCTTCATTTTCTGTTACCATGGGAAGGCAAGATATTCTGAGGAATATTTCACCATAGATAGTACCAATCGCTGATTCAAAAGAACCACAAATGGATATGAAATGGAATGAATATGTAAAAATATGAAAATTTTAAATACATGCTAGGACTCTCATGTAATTATAAGAAATGACTTCATAGTAGGGAGAGAGCAGTTGTAGACGTACAACATATTTCATAACAAAATAGGAAAATAGCAAGAAATAATTTCACTCCTAAGCTCAGACTACATAAAATTAAAGGCAAAAGCAAAGAGGCAGTTAAATGAAAAGAGGGAAAAAGTCAAGAGCTAGCATTTTACAAGCTTGCACATAAAGGAATGCTCCAGATACATTATCTAGTAAAAAAATGTTTATAATAACAATTCTGGTGTAGCAAATGTTTGAAAAAGAGATGAGTATACTTGTACTGGAATAGTTTTTTTTTAAAATTAATAACATTTATACTAGATATGTAAACCAAAAGAGTAATTCTAAAAAGAAAATATTCTATAATTATCATCAATGGACACATTTTATTACAATATTCAACACAAGATATAAAAATCATTTCAGGACCTGTACACAATCATATAGATATATATACACACACACATATACATATACACACACATATAAATATATATATATACATATACATATACATACACACATATATACACATATACATATGCACACATATACATAAATATACATACACATATACACATATAGATATAGATAGACACCTATCTATCTATATCTATATATGTATATATGTGTATATATATACATATATATATGGTAGCCACCAGTATAACAATAACCCTGAAAACCTACATAGATAAAGAGTTCATGAGCAAACAAGAGAAAGGAACATAAAAGATAAAATGGATAATTTTGTTTACCTAAAGCTAGCAAAACTATTTAACATATTCTCAGATATAAAGTGAGAGAGTAAAGTGCATGCCTATTTCAGAAAGGTCAGACTATGAACCTCCTATGGGAGAAATCTATGTCTCACTTTAAAACAGCTATCTTCAATCTTAAATAAAATGCAACATGGCTTGTAAGTTTTTGAGAGAGTCATACCAAAGCACCTTCTTAATCTCTTCATTTCCTTGGATACGGTGAAATATATGACCGCTAAAAAAGATGTTAAACAATGTCTCTAACTTGTGAAATCTTTCATCAATAATATCAAAATGCCAAAATTATTAAAATATATTCAGAAAAAATAGAGACTGAGACTATAAGCTTGAACACTGTTCACAAATTTAACTAATAGGCAAATATCTTGTTCTTTCCCAGCAAGATCAATAAAGAAAAAAATGCCTTTGTCCATCCCCTGAAATTAAAGCTCTATGGGAAGGATGCAAAATTGATAATATATAGAGAATATCATTCTTAAATAATTTTAGAATTGCAAAATAATCTGTAAAAGATTTGGAAAGTCTCCAAAAACATAACAAAACACTAACATCAGTCTATAAATTTTAACATATTTTTTAATAAAGGAAGAATTTCAAAACATACTCTCAGATCAAACAGCAGAAATCATTTTAACAATCAATACTTAAGGTTGAAAATAGGCATATATTATCAGATTTGATGAATATAAGTAAAAGAAATTAATTATCAGGTGAAGTCTACGAAGTGCCTAAAATCCAAGAATTTAATCAAAAGACCCTCATTGCCAGTGTCCACATGAAGTCAACTAATTGTATGGCAACAAAGACCTTTTAAACAAATTGATGTATTACATGGCTTTGTTTGTTGAAATGGAAGATTGTTGATAGCCATTCACGAAGAAATTGCAAAGAATATACTTTTAGGGAGCTTGGACTTATTGATCAATGAAAAGTGTGTGAGAAAGTAGCAGAAACTGCAACATATCTTTGTAGGTTACAGCAATAAAGCACTTAACAAATACAGGCATAACGCCACCCAAAGGCTGAAATTCAGTATTCAAAGTTCAACATCTTGTCTAGACTAAGAGATGGCAAATTGTATATTGTAAATCCAGACCTCAAAATATCTTTCAGAATTCAACAAATAAACTGTATCAGAACTGGACCATTAAAAATGGAATAATAATAATAAAAAAGATGTTTTCTTTTTGTAGAGAAATAATATCAATAAAATGTAAGAACTTTTTAGGTAGATGCAATCAAAGTAAATACTAATAATCTCTTATTTGAAAACAACAAAATATCTTAAATAAAGAAAGGAACTTCTAAGAACAAATCAAGACTGTAGGAATAGAATGAGTTACATAGTATGTTCAACATCTTATCAGTTACTATATTTATACTGAGCATATTTTCTATAAGCTTATGAAAAATGAGTTAATGGACTCCTAATTTATTTAACTACCAAAAATTCAGTTATTTTATCCACACATGGAACTTTCTATAGATTATTATACTCAAAAAATAAATAAATAATTACCAATCCTGGGACTGCTTCTTTCTGAACTCCATCAAACAAGATATATCCATCTGTCATCACTATCATCATCATCATCATCATCATCATCATCATCATCATCATCATCACCATCAAATGTCATGTTTTTACAGTGAGAAGGAAAGTAAATCATCACCTTGAAATCCCAATATATGTTTGTTTATTTATGCATTTCATTGTTTTTGTTTTGGGGAATTCCAGCCATGTTGTTAGTATAGGGGTCACTCATGATCATTATTCCAATGCTGATCATCATAGAAGTCAGGAAGTGTTCTATTTTTACCTTGTCATTAATTTCCCCTTCTCAGGAAGCCTGCTAGCCCTCAGCTCTTAGTGCCAAGAAGACATCGTAAGAATGTTATCTCTATTGCATCAGTTGTGGGGATCCATGATTCTCTGCATTATTATTTTTGTGCATTTGTTTCATTCATTTCCAAGTCTTTGCTACCCCTTTTGGAATTTTCTTGACAAGATTCTGTCATTTTTGTATCTCTGTCCAACACTTTGTGACTCCATTTAGAGTTTTCTTGATAAAAATACTAGAATGGTTTGCCATTTCTTTTTCTAGGTCATTTTGCAAATGAAGAAATTAAGGAAAATGGATTAAGTGTCATGCATCTAGTAAGTACCTGAGCCCAGATTTGAAATCAAGAAATTGAGTATTTCTGACTTCAGATTCAGCACTATATCCACTGTATGATATAAGTGTCCCTGCATAAGGTGGATTTATAAGTGTGTGCCTACAAGCTCAGCCCCATCTTTTTACTAGCAAAACTAGAGTAAAGTGATTTACAAAAAATCTTTCTTTCATTGATGAAACTTTGTAATAAGCTTTCTATTTCTTAAACTATTTAAGCTTACTATCAAAGTTGGCAGAATTCAATATATATTCAGTCATAAAACTATGCTGCTGTATGGCCTTTATATAAAGTATTCTTTCTTAATGATGATTGGAATGATTGAGATCTTTCAGGATCAATATACATACAAAGTTTTAAGCTTTAATACTTTCCTAATCATTAATAGGCTCATGTGACTTGCTTAAATCACATGGAAACCTAAGCCACATGTGGTGGGAGGAGCTTGCTAAAGGGTTGGAACAGGAAGGCTAGAGCAGAACTGGGAGGAAGTTGGTGAGAGAGGTTAGGGGTGGAAGAGAGAGGACACAGGCAGGCACAGTAAGTCTTGTGAATCGTTGTTTTGTGGGAAGGTCCCATGGAGGAATGGCAAGAAAGCTTGGGAATCGTCTTGCCACTTCCGTGATAATGTGTATTGATTTATTGCTTAATATGATGGATTTGGCTATGCAGTGTTGGGATTTGGCTTTCTGGTGACTGAATAAATGTGTTTTCTTTTTCTTTTTCTTTTCTGCCTTCTATAAGAAGTGTCTGCTATACTTTGCAATTCAAAACTGGTATGTTCACATTTCCTGTGAAAATTGCCCTGGTGATATATTTGGCATCATGAAAGGAATCTCAAGGTATAAAATCCCTATTTTGAGGGAGAAAAGTGAAGCACCAATATGATATTCACAGCATCTATGGCACCGGTGAATATCCAGGCACAATTCTGAATTGCAAAATACAATATGCTCTCCACATGGAAGACAAAAGCAAAACATTTATTCAGAAACCAGAAAACCAAATCCCTAGACCAGAAAGCCAATTCTATTACATCAACAAAATCTATACACAATAATAATTCAGAGGGCAACATCATATTCAATCCTTCCTCCCACTAGGGTTCCCACAAATCAGCTCCCTTAAACAAATCACAGGCAGGCTACCTTTACACAAAATCATAAAAAAGCTATTTCACTCTCACTAGGCTGCTTTCATGAATCCTTCCTAACTCTGACCAATTTCCTCTCAGCTTGCCTATAGATCCACCTCTTCTTGTTCCACCATTCATTTTCCACCTGTTCAGTAAATTTTGCTCCCCCCCCCCCAAACATATGACTTAGCCTTCTGTGTGAGTTAAGCAGGTCACCTGGTACTATTAAAGAGTGGAAAAGATCCTCACATTTAAATTGCTATTACTAAAGGCTTTAGAGGAAGAAACCGCTATCCCAGCATATGAGAATTTACTTTACTCTTCCTTAGCAAGGGAATGGGCTAAAAGCACTGGACCCTGTGAAGACTGGGAGGAGAGGTTACAGGAAGGGGATCCTAGAGATTTGGAATAGTGTTTGCAAGAAATACAAACCAGGAAAAAACTGGCAAGAGTGTGTAGGAGAGACTGAATTGTATTAAGTTTATAGTATTTTGTGTAAAAGCAGAAACAAGTTGCTGAAGGAAAACAATCAAATGGGAAAAGAGTTAGTTTGTTTGCATGGAAATTCTCAGTGTTCAGGATCTCCATTAAAAGAGCACACTGGGAAGGGTCAGGTGGTAGAAGAAAAAGCTGTTCATGTAGTTCATAAGAAAAGCTGGTAAAAGAACCCTGCATACAGCCTTTGTACAGACCCAGCTTAGTGGCCATGGCGAGGAATGCCAGGAGAGTGCATACGAGGAAAATATAAGAAAAACGAGGTTGGAAAATGAAATAATGTTAGAGGATGTAGCTTCTCAGGGAGAAACATGCCCAATACTAAGGCAGAAATGGAGAACCAGTGGGGCCACACAGTGTTTAGGGAAATCATTGAGAATTTTATTCAGCAGGAGGTCACAGATATTTTGAGTCAGTTCACCCTAAGCTGAATACCTTATATGGTGAGAATCAGTGATGAAGGTGCTGGAGGAGTATCAATAGATGGCATGGATTACTTGAAATTCCTAGGTATTAGTCAGAATCCTTTTGTACACCAAGCTTTTAAAAATGTCAATATGCAAGGAGGTAACAGCATGATTAATCTGTTAGCTTTGGCTGCAGAGGGATACAGTAAGTAGTATTCCACTGACTTTATGTGACCTCATGGAAATAGACCCTGGTATTCACCTAGGGACTGTCTGAGAAAGTTAAAGGAGGAGGTAATGAAGAGTGCCATAAAAGTCAGAAACAAAGATGCATACTATGATACCCCCTTAAAAGTTTACCATGGGAATATAATAGTAGAGACAGGTCCTAACAAACCACCAGTTCTGACTCTAATAATTAGGGAAATAGGGCACCCTATTTTAGAGGTGCTGGACAAAATTTTACAGTTAAGTGATTTAGGGGGTGGAGTAAAAGATAAATTTTCTTGAGAGAGAAGAGTAAATACTCAATGGATTCAAAATTAGAATAGATTGACAAGAAGAGAATTGTTACTGCTCTATTGAAAGCAGGGGTAGATATTGGAAACATAGATGATATTTGAACTAATGAACTATATTAAATGTATCAAGAAAAGAGTTTGATCTTGCACTGAAAATAGAAGTGATAACTGCCCCCTACAGATCCTCCTGAACCTTTGATTCCAACTCTGTCAAATCTTCAGGGAGAATAGAAAATGGGCTGAGAACTGGCTCAGATTAAATAAATACACAGATGGTATTACAGACCCCATATCAATTTGACCATATATTAGATAAATCGATCAAGTATGGTAACTAGGGCATTAATAGAAACTGGGGTGGAAGCCTCCCTTATATATGGAAACCTTGGTAAGTTTAAATATGAAACTCCTATCACCACCGCAGTATTAGGAGTGCCTGAAATATCAGTGAGACAAGTCAAAGAAAAGATGAAAATTGAACAATTACATAAGAAAAATATACCTTGGAAATTGAACCCATTCCTTAAAACATCATTGGAATAGATTATTGAAAGATAATTTACCTGAGGGGAGATATCAATTTGTAGTAAGGAAGATAGGTGTTAATCAGTTTTAGGGGGTAAAATAGAAATGAACCAAATCACTTTGCCTGAACCTTCTGAAGTAATCATTTCAGAATTAGATTTCCCTCTCCCTCTCCCACCTTCCTCATTCCCTCCATCCTCCCTCCCCCAATATTCATGAAATCTTATATAGGTTCTACATAAACATTCTTATACATTTTCACCTTAGTCATATTGCATAGAAGAATAAAAATGAATGAAACAATGAAAACAAAAGAAATCAAAATATAACACAAGAGAAAATGGTCTGCTTCATTCTGTGATCCAATTTCATAGCACTTTCTTGGGATGTAGAAGGTGTACTCCCAAGAGTACATTGGGAATATTTTAGGTCTTTGCATTGTTGTGAAGGGCTAAATCTACCAAAAAAAGTCCCTGCACACTGTGGTTGTTGCTGTGCACAACGTTCTCCTGGTTCTGCTCCTTTCATTCAACATTAGTTCAGTTAAGTTCTTCCAGCCATCTCTGAAATCATCCTGCTTATCATTTCTTGTAGCACAATAGTACTCCATTGCTTTCATATACCATAACTTCTTCAGTCATTCTCCAGTTGATGGGTATACCCTTGATTTCCTGTTCTTTGCCACTGCAAAGAGAGCTGCTATAAATATTTTTGCACTTATTATGCCCTTTCCCATTTTTATGATCACTTTGAGATAGAGTCCTAGAAGCTAGAAAAAGTAGTATCAAAATTCTTCTGGGAGACTTGGGTTTAAAGACCAAATTTTCTACTGAGTTCTGCACTTTTCATCAGGAAAGTCTGGAAATCCCTTATTTCATTGAATTTCGATCTCCTTCTCTGAAATGCTATGCCTGATTTAACGGGGAAATTTATCCTTCGTTAGAGTCCCAGCTCCTTTACCTTACCGAATATGATATTCCAATCCCTCTGGTCTTTTAATGTAGAAGCTGTAAGGCTGTGCATCATCCTGACTATAGTTCCTTTATATTTGAATTGTTTCTTTCTGAATTCCTGAAGTATTTTCTCCTCCACTTGATAGTTTTGGAATTTGGCAACAATATATAGCTTGGTGTTTTTAGTGTGGGATTCCTTTCAGGAGATGAATGGAGGATGTTTTGGTGACTATTTTGCCCTCTGGATCTAGAACCTCTAGGAACATTTTCTTGATGATTTCTTGGAAGCTATTGTTCAGGCTCTTTTTTTCATCATGGCTTTTTGCTAGACAATTATTTCTTAGATTTTCTTTTCTCTATCTATTTTCATTATCAGTTGTTTTCCAATTATATATTTTACATTTTCTTCTATCTTTTCATTCATTAGATTTTGCATGACTAATTTTTGATATCTCATGGAGTTATTAGTTTCTACTTGTCTGATTCTAGTTTTTATTAAATTGTTTTCTTCAATTAAGTTTTCAATTAACATTTCCTTCTCCATCTTTCCAATTGGTCCTTCTAAGGAGTTATTTTTTCCAGTTAGTTTTGTACTTCCTTTTCCATTTGTCCAATTTTCCCAGTTAGGTTTTGTGCTTCCATTTCCATTAGTACAATTTTCCATTTAAATTCTTCCATGGTATCTTTTTTTCACATTTTTAAAATCATTGGTCAGTTTTTCTTCTACTTCCCTAATTTGGCTATTAAAATCCATCTTGAACTCTTCCACGAATGATTTTTTAGGCTTGAGACCAGCTCATATTCCCTTCTGAAGTTTCAGATTAGAGTACAGTCTCAATGCTGACCTCTTTGGTATTCATGTTTTGATCTTTGTACCACAGAGAATTCTATGGTCTTATCTTTCCTGGTTTGCTTCTTGCTCATGATGATCACTCTTTTCCTATCTTTTAAAGTGGATCTCTGCTTCTGGGGCACAGGGGGCTCTGTCCCATGGCTCTTATGCTTAGAACTTGAGGCTTTGTTTCTTGTGGCTTCTGATTCTTTCAACTGGAAGCTAAAATGCTGCAACATACTTGGTGCTGAGTTGACTGGTGTGCTAAAGCAGAGGCCAGATGAAGTCTTTCTGGGTTTCCCCAGAGTTATTCTGTAGCAAGCTGCATTAAGTGTAGGGGAGAAGTGGTCTGGCAGGAGGAGGTCTAATCTCCTGAGCTATATATAGCATAAGCAAGCTCAGCAGTTAGTGAAACTCATCTGCATTAGTGTCTTCCCCATTCCCCTAGCATGCTGAGACATGCCTGTTGTTCTGATGTTGGCTCCACCCCCCTGGGGCTCAGGATCTCCTCCAAGTTCTCTAAAGTGTGGCTGTGTAGGATAGCTCCAGTCCTGCACTGGTCCCCTTGAAACCACAGCAAGAAGCCCGCTTCCCCCCCCCCCCCCCCCTTCGATTTTCCTAGCCTTACAGGTAAGAGAAATTTTACCCCTTCAGCTGATCCCACTGTTACAGAACATTTCCTGGGGAAATATGCTCTGGGGTTTTCAAGGTCAACAAGGGGAGGGCCATAACTTTTACTGATCACTCCATCATCTTGACTCCTGGAAGTTCATGTAGGTGACTTACAGACATTTCATCTGTGGACAGCTCCTGCAGTTATCTGGAGTTCAATGCTTCTCTCTCATTCACTTCCACTGGACTTACATCCTGCACTGACAGATTTGAGAACCCGCAGTGGTGCTGGTGCTTCAGACCACCTGGGGTTTCCTTCTCAGATGTGCTGTGGCAGGGTCCATGCTGCACAGCCTGTGCTCTGTGCACTCCTCCAGCCCCGTGCAACAGATTCTTCCTGTTGACCTTCTAGGCTGTCCTGGGTTGGAACCTTGCCACACTCTGTCTCCAATTGTATTTGGACACTCTAAAATTTGTTCAGATTCTCTTTTAGAGGTATCTGAGGAGCTTTTCTTAGAGCTTAGGTGATTACTTGTTCTCACTCTGCCCTGAAGTAATTACATTAAAGCAATGTTGTGTGCCAGGTGAGCAAAATAAAGCTGTTTTTGTTGCTATGTTTGTCCTTTGTTCTTGAAGAGGACCATGACATCAAGATGATGACATGACTTGCAGTTTACTTTGATTTGAGTGAGGAAGGGCTGTGCAAGGTCACCAATCTCACTTTCTTCACCTGAGCCATCTGGGTCCAGTGGTCTGATATTCAATTAGGATGGTTGGAGATGGTCCAGGATGCAATGTGAAATCCTGACCCTTTCAGGTTAAGTTCTTATAGCATTCTCACCTTGAGTGAGATACACCCATTAAGTGAATAGGCTTCTTTGGTGGTGTTTTTGTCCTTTGTTCTCAAATAGGACCAAAATGACATTACCATGATAAAGTGAAGTTTCAGTGTCTACAGCTGTGGCTGATCAGACCAATATGAACTCAGAATGCTCTACTACAGATTAGGCACAGATAGTTCCTGTGAACGTTTGGGATGGTTACTCCCAATTTGTGCATTCCATATTTCCTTTGTGCTGTTTAAATTCTGCTTTGCTCATAGAGCACAGCACCTTTTCTGATGTGGGCAGACCATACTAAGTGGTCCTGTGACAGTGTTCCCCATTTTGCACAGTCAAATACAAAGTTCTTATGTCCTGTCCCATGCAAGCTCTATATAAAATAGCCTTTTGGCAAGTGTACATTTTGCATTCAAACAACGTAGCCAGCCCATTGGAGTTGCACTCTCTGAAGCATAGTTTGAATACTTTGCAGTTTAGTTCGAGAAAGTAACTCAGTGTCTCATCCTGCCAGTACCTCATCCTGCCAGATGATTTTCAGAATCTTCCTATGACAGTTCAAATGGAAGCAATTCAGTTTCCTGGCATTGCACTGGTAGACTGTCCATGCATCCTCTGAAGTTGAGATGCAACAAAGTATGGATCAAATTTTTACTGCTTGTGCTAATTGTGGCCTAATAATTTGCACCAGTAAAGCACAGGTCCACCATCAGCCACCACCTTACCATCCATATTTGGAACGGTTCATTGAAACAAATGGAGAATTTTTGAATGTTGTGGATAAGCTCACTTACTTTGGTAGTGTATTTTCCAGGAATGCACCAATTGAAAATGAGTTTGATACACTCATTGCTAGAGGTAGCTCAGTGCTTGGGAGTCTCTGAAGAGAAGTTTGGGAGAGAAGAGGTATTAGACTGATTACCAAACTGAAGGATTACAGAACTGTTGTGGCGACCTCAAAATTACCAATACTGTAAGGGAATATGTTGAGGCAGTAGTGTTATTCCTCACAACTACTGGATGGAGTAATTCTGTCTGGTCAGTAATAAAGTCAGATGGAACTCAGGATGGCAGTAGATTATAGACAATTGAATAATGTATACCCCTTTTCCAGATACTGTTATCTCAATAGAAAGAATCCAAAAATATGATGAGATTTGGTGTGTAGTTTTTGATTTAGCCAATGCTTCCTAGACTATCCCAGTAAATTCTAGAAAATGGGACCAATTTGCTTTCAGGTCCCAAGGCCAACTATATACATTACATGCTTGCTACAAGGATATCTGCATAGTTCCATTGTTTATGATAGCTTTGTGTTTGGAAGCTTGGATGAAGTAGAGGTATCTGGTATACAGTTTACATGCTCCATTAATGATATCATGATACAGGGAGTAAATGTTAAAGAAAAAAAAGAGGAGAAGAGTTTGACACTTTTAATTGAGCATATGAAAAGAAAAAGGTGGGAAATTAACCCTGCAAAGATTCAAGAACCAGCTCAAAGTGTAAAATTTTGGGGTATACAATGGAATAAAGGACTGTCAGAGATTCTCCCTTAAGCCTGACAAAAGATTCAGGATTTTCCTATCCCTGCCAATAAGAAAGAGGCCCTAAAGTTTATAGGATTTTTTGGATATTGGCTACATCATGTACCGCATCTAGGACAAATTTAGAAACCCTTAAAAAAATTAGTAGGATAATATATGAATATGATTGAAGAGTTCAGCAGAGTAAAGCTTTTGAAGAAGCAAAATTGGCCATAAACTCCAGTTTGCATGCTCTTTCTGTACAGTCACTTGTAATTCCACCAGGTCACTTTGCATAGGCCATAAATAAAGGAGAATAATCTGAATAAGTAGATATAACATTAGTGAATCCACGTAGTTTTTCAAAGGAAAGTTCATTATGGAAAGAAATGAGTACAAAGCATTTAACAAATGGTATCCTCATGGCCTGATGATATGCTACTACTAGAATGGAGCTGATGGATTGTGAAAATGTCATTTAATGATCATTTAGGCTTAATAATTGCACATTAATAGCAGGCACACTTTGACCTATAAAAATCAATTAGAAATTTCTATTTGCAGAGAGAGCTTTGTTCAGAAATATCATTTCTTACCTAACTACACTATTTTGGGATTTTTTTGACTTTTCCATCATGCCCCCAGGAAGCTCCTCATTATCAAAACCACATTCTGGTACTCTGCTTTGGTACTCCATTTTATCACTATTATTGGGTCCTGTGATTGGGTGTAAAACCATGAATGACCAACCTTTCATTTCAGAAGAAAACTCAGCTCCTACATTGCTTCATTTTCTCCTCTCTGCCCTAGCCTGGGACTTCTTTGACTTCTTACCCCATATTTTCAGCCTTCTTTTGTATAATCTCTTTCCCCTCATTTGACTGTAAGCTCCATGACAGCAGCCACTATCTTTCCTATCTTCACTTTTCTTTTTGTCCAGAGAACTTAAAATAGTGGCTAGAACATAGTAGGAACTTAAAAATATTTTTTGACTATTAATGATGATTAGAACCCAAAATATATTATTAGCATAATTGGCAAGTTTTGTTAATGCTTTAATGTTATTTAGTAAATGCTCTGTTTGCTAACTGAATGATTTGTAGTATTATACTACAGAAAATATATATTTTATTATCTCAATCTTGCTAAGAACATATAGAAAAGCAAAAGTACAAACATTTACACCAAACAGGAATACGTTTGTTTCTTTTTTCTTTTCTTTTCTTTTCTTTCTTTCTTACTTACTTTTTTTTTTTTTTTTTTACCATTTTAGTTCCTAAGGATAATAGGCTCAGAATTAAAATGTTTGCTACTAATATTTTCACCACTGAATTCACCTCCAGATATGGCATAGCATATGAATGAATTGCAGCCTTTTCTGAAGGGTGTACTATTCCAATTTCCCAACAGGTGGAATACTGGAATAGGTCAAGAAGGTCCCTGATTAGGGCATTCCTTGAGATCTCAGAAGGCTTTGTATCAAAAGAGTAAAGAACCAAAATTGAGAAAACATAATGAATGGAATAACAATAGTAAAACATGGGATATGTATCAGAGTTAGCAAAAAATCTATCTTACTTTACTAACCTGAAGGTTTCTGGAACAGGAAAGAATAAAAGAAGTAGTGCAAGATAAAACTGGAGAGATGGAGAGGTACTATGTTGTTGTAGAGAGCCTTGAGTGTGAGATCAAGAAATATATACTTTATTCATTAGACAACAAAGATCTTTCAAGAATGTTGAATGGAAGAGTGGCATTAGCAGAATTTCATGCATTGAAGATAAATATGGTAACAGGTTGAAAAATAGACTAGACAGGATACAGATTAGATGCAAAGAGACAAATTAGAAGACTTTCATAATTGTACAGGTGAATGACAACTTAAGCCTATATTAGGATAATGATAATACTTGTGAGAAAGGAACATTCAAGCCTGGAATAGATTTATGGTATTTAATTGACTGATCTTATAAGTGATTTTATGGGAAAAATGAAGGAAAAAGAAAATTAAACATAATACCAAATTTTAAAAAATGAAATAAATACAAATTATTATACTCCTAGTGTAGCCCCTTGGTGCAGTGGATAGAATGTCAGGCGTGGAGTCAAGGAGACGTGAATTTAAATCCTGCTTCAGATACTTTTTAATTGTATGACACTTGGCAAGTCACTCAATCACCATTTGTCTCAGCTTCCTCATCTTTAAAATGAAGATGAAAATAGCACCTACCCCCAGCCCAGGGTTGTTGTAAGAATTAAATGTGAGAATAATTATAAAGTTCTTAACATGGTGTCTCGCATGCATTGTTACATAAATGTTGTCATAGTCATCATCGCTGTTGTAGTGGCCATTATTAAATTCACAAGATTACTGCTGGACAATTTATGTTGTCATATTGATTATGAGAGGTAAGAAACGAATTGGACTTGCCTAAGAGGGAGCTTATATCTTCCTTACCAAATTTATGTTCTATGAAAAGACACACACATAATACTCTGGGATATATCATAGCAAAATAATATCCTTTTGTACTTAGATGATGTAATTTCCCAGCAGGAGAATGATGAACCCTAAAGGTCTTAAAAACCTATTTGCAATGTTAAATACATTTTTTTCCATCAAAATCTTCTAAAGAATGTAAGCCAAAAATCAATTTAATAAGGCAGCATAATTTGGAAATGTGGTTTTGATGGAAAATCTGCAGGATTTGATTAAAGTCAATTAGAAGATTGTTAGCATAACTTTAGAATGCAGAATATGCTTAATCTGCAAGCAAGTGCTATTTGAAAATTTTGAGTATGTAAATAGCTAGATGAACAAATACAGAGAGCAATGCTTTTATAATACAATTTCCTATAAAAAACTTTAATGACATTGTTAAATTGTTAATGCAATCATTTTTAGAAGGTGATTGTTTATAGCTTTCACATTTACATTTGTTGGCTTAATCTCTTAATGTTCTGAGTCTTTGTATTTTGCATTGAGAACAGACACCTTGAGGCACTAATTAGAGTGCTACTGAAATAGGAAAATTAGCTATCTTGGATGTTTCATGTTGGAGTGGGTATTATATGGGTTCTGCTTTGGAATCCAAAGACAAAAGCACAAATTCCAGGTATTTTCTTTTCTATCTGTGTGAACTTGAAGGGATTATGCCACTATTCCAATACAAATTTTCTTAATTTGTAAAATGAAAGAGTTGTACTAAATGACTGATGAGTTACTGATGTCTGTTTGTTCCTGTTCTAATGTATATATTCATATGGACAAAGATCATTTTAGTTTTGTAGGTAATCCTCTAGGATTTTTAACTTTAACTTTAACTCTAAAATGTACTTAAAAGTGTGCTTAAAAATTGCAAAGCAGTCTCACCAATATCCCACTGTAGAATCTCGACCAGAATAGCTCTTCCTTTTAACACTTAATGAATTTTTCAGAGTAGTTTTAGTATGTCTCTCATTGCAAAAATTCTCATTTCAATATTATAATTGTATATCATATAACTATAATTCCTAATAACTACCAGTGATTTTTTTTTAATTTGCTACATATTTTGTTGTCTTATCCTTATAAATTTGTACTTGAAATTTCTCTAATACACACACACACACACACACACACACACACACACACATGCACATGCACACACACACAAACATCAAACATTTCCACATACACAGTACCAGGCAAAATTATTTATTGTTTCAGTGACCTAGGGGAATCAAAGTTTATACATAAATGTTTGAATAGCAATACAAACATATGCATTACCTATAATTTTCTGTCTCATTCTCTAGTTACCGATCTGATTTTTTCCTAAATATCTTCATGGTTCAATCCCAGATTTTTTTTTCTAAATATTTATTATACACTAATAAACTGCAACTTACTTATGCTTTAAATACCATGTGAAAAACGTTTTAATTACTAAATTTCTTAATGGCTATATTTTTTAAATCTACAATCATCCTTTATTCACATAATAGTTAATTAGTTGTCTTGGAGCTTCGTGCCCCAACAAATTCAAAGTCATATAAGAAAATGATAATAATTAGAATATCAACAATAATACTAATCTGAGAAATAGAACCTTATTTAATCACAACCATTTCAAATAGTTGTTGTTATTGTTGTTGTTAGTAGTGGTGTGCTAGAGGTAATGGAAGTGAGGAAATGACAGCTCACTGTGATTTAGAAGTTATCACCTTGAAAAAGTGATCTTTGGTGTCCAGGGTACATCAACTATTTTCCCCTCAAATAACGTACTTTGTGAAACTTAAAATTAATTACCAGTCATGGCACTTCTACCACAGTTTTGTAAGTAGTAAATTTTGTAGTTTTTTTTTTCTGTTTTACTTATTTTCAGAGTTCCACAATCACTACTGTACAACCTAGATTTTTTCTTAGCCTCCCTCCCTCTCCTTCCCCCCTGCCCCCTTCCTCCCTGAAACATCATACAATTTTATATGGGTTGAACACATACATTCTTATTAAATACATTTTCACCATAGTCATTATGTATAGAAGTATTAAAATGACTGAAGAAATCATATAACAAACCAAAATGTAACACACACAAAAAAATGATCTGCTAAAATCTGCAATTGAATTCCATAATTCTTTCTCTGGACGTGGAAGGCATTTTGCCTTAAAAACCACTGGGAATTTTTTAAATCCTTGTGTTGCAATGAAGTTCTAAGTCTAACAGAAAAAGTCCTCCCACACTGTGCTTTTTGCTGTGTACAAAGTTCGTCTGGTTCTCCTCCTTTCACTCAGTATCAGATCATATAAGTCTTTCAAGGCCACTCCAAAGTCTTCCTGTTTATCATTTCTTATAGTGCAATAGTATTCCATTAATTTTGTAGTTTTTAAAGAAAAAAATTAAGTAAATAAAACAGTGTGTCATCACATATTTAATACATCTTCTTTATATACTGATCTTCATTTGTCTTAAAGTGTACATTTTAAAATACTCTGCCAGAATGTGGGCAAAGACAAAAATCTGCCAGTATATACCCAGATAAATTCAAAATGACATAATCTTAAATGGTAATATAAGCAAATAAAGTGTGAGTGGGGAAAAAAATCTATGGATGAGGGAAAAGTTTGAGATCAAGCAAGAGAAAGAGAGGTTCATAGGAAGTAAATGGATAATTTTAATGGTATGAAAATAAAAAAAAAAATTGTACAAGCAAAACCAATGCTGTCAGAATTAGAAGTAAATCAGAAAAATCGGGGAACAAGTCTCTCTGAAAAAGGACTTATTTTTCTAATATATACATAAATGAGGTAAATATCTAAATAAGCACCTTTAGGCAATTGATAAAGGGTGAAAATGTATGAACAGGCAGTTTTTAGAAAAATAATTCAAAATTATCATTAGCCATATAAGAAAATGCTATAAATCTCTATTAATTAGAAAGATGTAAATTAAAACAACTCAGAGGTACCAGATGACTGAAAAGAAAATGTCAAGTGCTAGAGGGAGTTTGGAATAATAGGGATACTAATGTATTTTTGGTAGAATTGTGAATCCTTGTTCAATGCAACAATTTGGAACAATGCCCAAGGGACTATGAGGCTATGCATACCCTTTAAATTAGCAATTCTACAAGAAGGTCTACATCAGAAAGAGATCAAAGGAAAAGGAAAAGAAGTAACGTGTACAAAAATAACAGGCCTTTTTGTGGTGACAGAGGATTGGAAATTGAGGGGATGCAGCTCAGTTGGGGCATGGCTGAACAAGTTGTGATATATGAAAATAAATGAATATAATTGTTCTGTAAGAAATTATGAAAGCAATGATTTCAGAAAATATCTGGTTATATATCAATATAGTTATATATAGAGATATATATCCATATATATCTATATAGTTAGATATGCACGCACGCATGCATGTGTGTATGTATATGTATATACACATGTTTGTATGCATAGACATGTATGTATACAGACATATATGTGCAAACACATATGTTTATATAATATGTACAACATGTAAATGTGTGTATGTGTATGTATGTGTGTAAGTGTGTATATCTCATATTCAAGTGATCAGAACCAGTAGAACAACCTAGTCAGTGACAGCAAAATTGTAATGATATTTAATTGTGAAAGATTTAGTAATTCTGATCAATACCATGATTCAAAACAATTAGGAAGAACTCATAACTTAAAAAACATGCTATCCACTTCCAGAGGGAAAATTGAGGAGCTCCGAGTGAAGTTTGAAGCATATTTTTCCACTTTGTTCTTGCTTTTTTCTCCCAAGCTGGCTAATATGAAAATACATTTTGCATAACTTCACATGAATAATAAATGCATATCATGTTGTTTGACTTTTCACTGAAGGGCTAGGGGTTGCAGGGAAAGAGAGAGTTTGGAACTCAAAAGTTAAAAAGAAAATGAATGTCAATAAAAATATTAAACACATGATCACAAGTTTAAAAAATGTGTATTCTAATAAGTTTCCAGAAGAGTTACAGGCTACTTTCCTAAATTGAGATCGCTGTGAACAGAAAGAAAATGTTGAGGTATACACTTGAAAAAACTCATAAAATTATATTTAAACAAATATATAATCATTAAAAAAATCGTTGTGGTAGTTTTCCCCTAAAAACAGAAGTAAGAGAGTTCAGGCTTAGACATTTTCTAAAGATTTAGGGAGAATTATTACTCAATATTTTGACATATTCCCAAAGCTTTCTCTCTTTTCTGGGATACTTTCTTTGTTTGGAACATTAATTTTTCTTTCCTTGAAACTGGACATCAGACCAACTGTTCTCTCTAAAACTCTCACCAACTCTGTCCCTCGAAAGGGGTTGAGGAATTATTCTTTCTACCTATTATGAATGTGTTAGGCAGATGTCTGAGAGACATATTTCAGGTACCCACACACTTCCTCCACCATCACCATGTAAAAGAAAAAAATGGAAGAAAAAAGGCTTAGTGAATTAAAAAGAACTCAGAAAAGTGGTGAATTTCAAAATAAGTCAGCATGTTACAATTGACAGTGGGTGAGGAAAAACATAGCTGAGGCTAACATCCCTCACTTCTTCTGTCCACTTTTTTTTTCTTTATTTGCAATTTTTTAAGAACTTCACTCGGTGGGAATACCCAACCTCCTGCTTCCCTTTTACCATTATATTTTCACTCAGTGGCATTTCAAGTATGCCACTAATACAGTAAATCTGTACATGGTCCACAAGTTCAGGCATCATCCCAAATTGACCTTCTAAACATTCTGAGTCATTTTGTTTTGATTCAGATGACTTCATTTTTGTTCTGAGGTGTAAGGAATTTTTTCTGTTCTTAACTATTCTGTATCACCTCAGAGTCAACAGCAATTATTAATGAGCCTGATCCTATTGTCAGCATATTGCTCATTCACATGAAAGAAATTGACTCTTTTGCGGAACCATTTAACAAATTACCTGTCCTGGAAGAGTGATTTCAACTCATATTAGTAAACAATTTAAACTCCCACCAGGGGTCTGATAATGTCCTTAATCTACGTAACGGGTATAGTATGAATCCCAATTAATTCATCATCACTGATATTGTTAGTGAAGACACTTTTATTAATATAATATGAACATTTATTTCAGAATTTGAAAACAATGGATAATTTATCATAGTTTTTAAGTAGTGCGAGAAAAATGGATGTGTTTAACAAAGGAAAGGTAACTAGTCTAGAAGGAGAAGAAAATATATTGATGAAGAATAAGGTATCCTATGTACACTTAATATGATTGAATAACGAAAAAAAGATTTAATTCAATTGTACCACAAAGGTTATTTGTATTTAATCACTAAAACTGTTTTAATAAATGATAACAGGAATGAGGAATAGTCTGGAAAGATGACAGGGTAGGCTAAAAATTTCAAGCTCTCAAGATTTTCTCCCACAAAAGAGTTAAAATGACACATTAGGAGAAACAAATTGTGGGAGGAGATAAAGAATAGGGACACAACCTGAGTCTTCTTGGGACAATTTGAGAAGATCAGAAGAAAAATCCCAGGATGAGGTTCCATCCCTGGCAAGAACAAACACCTTCAGGCTAAGTTTCTTCTTAACAACAACAGCAAGTCCTGGGATTAGTTGGTTTAAGGGGCTGCCTTGGCCCCAGCCAAAGGAACGTTTACCCCACATAGTGAGGCAAGTTGAGCATTTGAGTCCAGGAAGATTAACGGAGTCTCTCCTGATAAGGAATGACAGATACAACTGTACTGTGAAGAGCATAGTGTGTGGCTTGAGAAGAAACCAGTAGACACCCAGTGAGTGTAGAAACAGTGGGACAGTAAACCCAGGTCTGTGGGCACTTACAGGAGGTTGAGTGTTTAACTTTGGCTGCAGGCTAGAGGAGAGAACTGAAGATCTCAGACAAGAGGCACCATTTCTCATATTCTTGAGGTGATTACTAAATATAAGATTTTACTGCAAAAAAAAAATGTACAGGCAATGGAGAAAGAATCCAGTCATAAAAACAAAACTGTCATATGGTTAGAGATTACCAGGGTTCCTCTGCAGCAGAGGATACTGAAATAAAGACACGGTCAAAGAACAGCATCAAATGATCTTCAAAAATACTTTCAAAAACAGATGGAAGAAAAACTAAAATGATGATGATGATGATGATGATGATGATGATGATGATGATGATGATGATGATCCAAGAAAAACATGAAGATTATGTAAAGAAAGTCAAACAATTAGCAAAGGAGATCCAGAATCTTAAGGAAGAATTGAAAATTAAAATTGGACAAAGTGAAACCAGTGAAATTATAAGAGATCTAGAAATAATTAAACAAATTGTGAATAATGAGAAATAAAAGAGAAAGTGAAACATCATATAAGAAAAACAACAGATTTGGAGAATAAGTCAAGAAGAGAAAATATAAAAATAATTGGACTTACAAAGTAATGATAAAAAACAAAAATGATATGATCGTGGAAGAAATCATTAAAGAAAATTGTCCTAAAGCATTAGAACAAAGCCGGAAAGCAGAAATTGAAAAAAAAAAAAAACCATCTATCCATCATCACCTAAAAGAGATTCTATGAGGAAAACTCATAGGAATATCAGAGTCAAATTCTGAAACTCCCAGCTGAAGGATAAAGTATTATAAATATCAAGAGTAAAACAATTTAAATATGATGGTACCACAATTAGAATCACACAAGATCTAGCAGCAGAGACATTAAAGGACCATAGGTCCTGGAATACAATATATCACAGAGCTAAAGGACTGGGACTCTGGCTGAAAATATCATGCCCTGCAAAGACAAATATTATCCTGAATGAAAAAATGAATATATAATAAACCTCCAGACTTTCAAGAATTTTTTAAATAAAAATTCTGAATTTAATAGAATATTTTACATACAAGAACCAAGAGAAATATGAGATACATGCCACAGACTGATTATAACAGTTTCATGACAGTTTGCTTTTTATAAATGCAAAATATTTGTATACCTTATATTCTTTTTTTTTTATTTTGTAATGTTTAACAATCACTGCCATACAATTGTGATTTTATCCCCGCCACCTACGCCCCACTCCCCCCCCTCCCTCCCCACGACCGCACAAAATTCTGTATAGGTTCTACATATACTTTCCTATTGAGTATATTTTCTCTATAGTCATGCCATGTAGTCAGACTAAGATTAATGAAAGAAATCGTATAACAAATCAGAACATGATACACAAACACATACACATACACATACACAAACATGATCTGCTACAATATGTGAGTGACTTCCATATTTCTCTCTCTGAGTGTGGCAGGCATTTTGCCTTGAGATCCTCCATTGGGATTTTTTTTTTTTTTTGGTAAGAAGTTCTTGTGTTATTACAAAAATCTAAGTCTACCAGAAAAAACTCTCACACACTGTGGTTGTTGCTGTGCATAAAGTTCTCCTGGTTCTGCTCCTTTATTTGGAACTATGCCCAAAGGGCTACAAAAATGTGCATACCCTTTGACCCAGCAATATCGCTACTAGGACTATATCCCCAAGAGATCATAAAAATGGGAAAGGGTCCCACATGTACAAAAATATTTATAGCAGCACTCTATGTAGTTGCCAAAAACTGGAAGTCAAGGGGATGTCCATCAATTGGGGAATGGCTGAATAAATTATGGTATATGAATGTAATGGAGTACTATTGTGCCATAAGAAATGATGAACAAGAAGACTTCAGAGAGGCCTGGAAGGACTTATATGACCTATACCTTATATTCTTATTAATTATATTCTTATTAATAATTGGATAGGTTACAAGAAAGGTTGGGCTAAACTTTAGTATGATATGAATTCAGAAAATAAAATCATTAAGGAACAGTCAAAAAGAGCAATTATTTTATACAAATGAGACGCAAGAGGAAAAATCAATACAGAGGAGTTAGATGAGGGAGGTGGGGTGGTAGATCTGATAACCTACTTTCATCAGGAACGAGTTTATGAGGGAACAATACATATATATTTAGAGTGATATGAAAGGTTTCTAAATTCGGAACAATTTAAATGGTAGGGGCATAGGATGGGGGAAGATAAAGAAGAAATCTGTAGAGTGGAGAATGAGGGAATAGGTGAAAGGGGATGCAGAAGGGCGTTTAGATTTATGGGAATGGGAGAATAGAAGAGGAAGCCTTGGAGGGCATAGGAAAGTAATAGGAGAGTAAGGCAGTGGATACAAGTAAAGTAGAAGTGGCAGGAGGGATAGGAAACAAGATACATGCACAAACATAAAAGCAAATATCAGGAGTAGAATATATTTGGGAAAGAATATCTCCACATATATGTATACCGTGTGTGTGTGTGTGTGTGTGTGTGTGTGTGTGTGTGTGTGTATATCTAAAGAAAAGCATATCTAAATTTTGTTGTAGCTGTCTGGAGAAATGGGGGAGGGGAGAAATGAACAAAGCAAAAACTTTACAGCAGAGAACAAAAGAAAACTCACAAGGAACCAAGGAAAAAATGGAACATGCTCAATATAACATGTATTATTTATCATTCATAGTTTCTTATTATGTTTTTTTGGAGTTCATGGTTTCTTTTTTTTTCTCCAAATATTTGTTTTCAGCTTTCAACAATCTCTTCCATAAGCTCCAATTTTCTCATTCTTTCAAAATGGCATGCAGTCTTATATGGGCAATACACATGCATTCCTAATAACACATTTTCACATTAGTCATGTTGCATACAAGAATGAAAATGAGTGGGAGAAACCATGAGAAAAATCAAACTTAACAAAACAGAAAATAGTCCGTTTCTGCTGTGTTCCAACTCCATAGTCCTTTTTCTGGATGTAGACAGCATTTTGCATTATGAGTTCTTTGGAAATGTTTTAGGTCCTCGCATTGCTGTGAAGTGCTAAGTCTATCAAAAACAGTCCTTGCACTATGTGGCTGTTATTACTGTGTATAGTGTTCTCCTAGCTCTGGTCAATTCACTCAGCACCAGTTCACATAAGTCTTTCTAAATTTTTCTGAAGTTCATTGGTTCATCATTTCTTATAACACAATAGGGTTCCATTGCATTCATTCAGCCATTCCTCAGTTGATGGGCATCTCCTTGACTTAGCCACCATAAAAAGAGGTGCTATAAATATTTTTGTACATGTGGGTTGTTTCCTCATTTTTTTTGTGATCTCTTTCAGATATAGCCATAGAAATGATATTGCTGAGTTAAAGGGTACGCACATTTTTATAGACCTTTTGGCATACTTTCAAACTGCTTTCCAGAATGACTGGATCAGCTCACAGCTCCACCAGCAATGAATTAATGTTCTAACTCCACCACTTCTTCTCCAACATTTATCATTTTCCCATTTTGTCATGTTAGCCAATCTCATCTGTGTGATGTGGTACCTCAGAGTTGTTTTGATTTTCGTATCTTTAATCATTAGCGATTTAGACAATTTTTATAAGACTATAGATAGCTTTAATTTCTTCCTCTGAAAACTACCAGTAGAGGCTTTCTTGAAATGAAAATTTATTGTCACATATTTTGCATCCTCTCATACTCTACAAATGCACATGACATGCTTTTTTTTCTTTTTAACTTTCAGTTTAAGTTTCCATAATTAAGTTTATGACATTTTTATTTCTTTTCTTTGTTCTGTATTTGTAGTCTGACCCTAGTGTCTAAAATAAATTTTTAAATTTATTTGAATTTTATTTATTTATGAAATTTATTTATTTAAATTTATTTATTTATGACCAATCACACGACACTCCTTTTTTAAAGTTTATTGATTTAAGTTTTCAACATTCATTCCCACAAAATTTTTGAGTTCCAAATTTTTCCCCATTTTTCCTCTCCCTTTACACCAAAACGCCAAGCATTCTAATTACCCCTATCACCAATCTGCGCTCCCTTCTAACATCCTTTCCTTCCCTTATCCCCATCTTCTCTTTTGTCCTGTAGGGCAAGATAAATTTCTATACCCCATTACCTGCACTTCTTATTTCCTAACTGTATGCAAGAACAATACTCAACAGTTGTTCCTAAAACTTTGAATTTCAGTTTCTCTTCCTTCCTCCCTCCCCACCCATCCCCATTGAGAAGGCAAGCAATTCAATGTAGGCCATATCTGTGAAGATTTGCAAATGACTTCCATTATATTCGTGTTGTGTAAGACTAACTATATTTCCCTTCATCCTATCTTGCCCTCCATTTCTTCTATTATCTCTTTTGACCTTGTCCCTCCCCAAGAGTGTTGACTTCTAATTGCTCCCTCCTCCCATTGCCCTTCCTTCCATCATTCCGCCACCCTGCTTACCCCCTTCTCCCCCACTTTCCTGTGTTGTAAGATAGATTTTCATACCAAAATGAGTGTGCATTTTATTCCTTCCTTATTTGAATGTGCTGTGAATGGGCTTCATGTTTTATCTCTCAGTTTCCCCTTTTTTCTCTCCACTCAAAAGTCTTTTACTTGCCTCTTTTATGAGAGATAATTTGTCCCATTCAATTTCTCCCTTTCTCCTCCCAATATATTCTTCTCTCACCCCTTAATTTCATTTTTGCATATATGATCTTATCCTTTTCAACTCACCCTGTGCTCTCTGTCTCACTCTGTGTGTGTGTGTGTATGTATGTGTATTCCCACCAACTACCCAAATAGTGAAAAAAGTTTCAAGAGTTACAAATATTGTCTTTCCAAGTAGGAATGTAAACAATTCAGCTTTAGTAACTCCCTTATGATTTCTCTGTCCTGTTTAAATTCTCATGCTTCTCTTGATTCTTGTGTTTGAAAGTCAAATTTTCTTTTCAGCTCTGGTCTTTTCATCAAGAATGTTTGAAAGTCCTCTATTTCATTGAAAGACCATTTTTCCCCTGAAATATTATACTCAGTTTTGCTGGGTAGGTATTCTTGGTTTTAATCCTAGTTCCTTTGACTTCTGGAATATCATATTCCAAACCCTTAGATGCCTTAATGTAGAAGCTGATAGATCTTGTATTAACCTGATTGTACTTCCACAATGCTCAAATTGTTTCTTTCTAGCTGCTTGCAATATTTTCTCCTTGATGTGGGAACTCTGGAATTTGGCTACAATGTTCCTAGGAGTTTCTCTATTTGAACCTTTTTCAGGAGGTGATAGGTGGATCCTTTCAATATTTATTTTGCCCCATGATTCTAGAAAATCATGGCAGTTTTCCTTGATACTTGCATGAAAGATGATGTGTAGACTCTTTTTTTGATCATGGAATTCAGGTAGTCCATAATTTTTAAATTGTCTCTCCTGGATCTATTTTCCAGGTCAGTTGTTTTTCCAATGAGATATTTCACGTTATCTTCCATTTTTCATTCCTTTGGTTTTATTGTGTGATTTCTTGGTTTCTCGTAAAGTCATTTGCCTCCATCTGCTCCATTCTAATTTTTAAAGAAGTATTTCCTTCAGTGAGCTTTTGAGCCTCCTTTTCCATTTGGCTAATTTTGCTTTTTAAAGCATTCGTTTCCACGTTGACTTTTTGAACCCTTTTGCCAATGGAGTTAGCCTATTTTTAAAGGTGTTATTTTCTTCAACATTTTTTGGAGAATTCCTTTAGCAAGTTGTTGACCTGCTTTTCATGATTTTCTTACATCTCACTCATTTCTCTTCCCAATTATTTTTCCACCTATCTTACTTCTCTTACTTGATTTTCAAAATTCTTTTTGAGCTCTTCCATTGTTTGAGAGCATTGAATATTTATTTTGGATATTTGGGATATAGAGGTGTTGACTTTTATGTCTTTCCCTGATGGTAAGCATTGCTCTTCCTCATGCAAAAGGATGGGAGAAGATATCTGTTCACCCAGAAGGTAACCTTCTATAGTCTTATTTTCCCCCCTTTTTGGGGCATTTTCCCAACCATTTTCCCAGGACTTTTGCATCCTTTTTCAAGAGTAGGGTATACTCTGAGGGTCTGTAAGATCTCAGTTCCTCCAAGGTGGTACAATCAAGCATGTACACTGGTCTGGGAAAAAGCAGAAATTTTTGTGCCCAGAATCTGAGTAATGGCGTTTCCTCTTCACAACCACCTCACCTCCAACTACAACAAGCCAGAACTGGGGGCTGAGATTCAGCTAAGCTGCAGGGGCAGGGCTGCCATCGTCATGCAGTGTGAGATAAATATCAGCTGTCCAAATCCCCCAGCATTATTAGGTGGGGGCAAGGCCTCTACAGAGGAATGAGGTAAGAATAAGCTGCTCAGTGCCCCCAGGGGCTTCATAGCCAAGGCTAGGTTAGGCTCTGCTCTGAGTCAGGTGGGACAGATGTTTCTCATCAGCTTTTCAGGTCACCCTGGGCTGGAAATATCCTCCACTCTATTGTTCTGTGGCTTCTGCTGCTCTAAAATTTCTTGAGGCTCTTTCTTCTCAGGTATTTTATGAGCTGTGGGGGAAGAGCTAGTATATGTGGGTCTTTCTACTCCACCATCTTGGCTCGAACCCCCCACCACACTCCTTTTGCTGGAAAGTTGGGGGACTCTAAATGTGTAATGTTGTATATAATATTAAATCAGGTTGCTTTATCAAAAGGAAAATAAAAGACTAACAGTTCTTTGACCTTTATTTTCAAAGCAGACAGTGACGTTTGAACTTGTGTGCATGTTGGATTTAGCTGAGGCAGAGCTTCACAAAACTGTTATTCTTCTTTTCTCATTGGAGTCCAATGGCAAGACAAAAATCAAGATAACTGGCAATGGCCTGCTATGTCGTGGAAGACACAACTCCAAAGCTCCTACTTCAGCCATATCCATGGCCATTAGAACAAAAATCCTCTTAGTTAGTTATTTTGCTCGGGGATGTCTTTGCAAGCTTGGGATAGACAACATTCTCACTCATCAACAAGTTGCATGTCTGTGAAGATGTTTTTCCTGGAGTGTGGCCAATGTGCATTCTACAGCTTCATGCAAGTACAGGTGAGAGCTGACTAAAAGGCAGATATCAAAGTGAATAAGAAGCCCTACAAAGGTTCAGCAAGACCTCACACCAGAGGTGCTGGTCCTCCCTGAAAACCCCATACATTTTTAGATTTACCTAAATACCGAGTACTTTTTCCTTCCTTCCTTCTTTCCTCCCTCTCTTCCTTCCTTCCTGACCCAGGGAAAGTCATGAGATGCACAAGTAAGTGATCATTGTTATTGCTATTTCCAAATCCATTCTTCTCTAGAACTCCCTGTCAAGTCTGGTAGTATGAACCTACTCTAGCATTAAAGTAACCCAGAATTATAAGCTGATCCTCTTTTGGCACATTGAGGATAAGAGTCTCCAAGTCTTTAAAAAATTTTTCTTTAACCTTGTCAGGGTTCATCCTGGTGGGAGCATAGGCACTGATGGTGATGGCATAATGTTTACCTTCAAGTGGCAAACACATTGTTGTGAACCTCTCATCCACTCCTTTCAGCAGACAAACAAGCATCTTGACTAGATTAGTTTTCATCACAAAATCTCTGCCAGCTTCATGGTCCTCCCCTTCCCTGTAGCCGCTTCAGTAAAAGGTGTTTCCAGCTCAAACTTCAGTAAGCTGGCCATCATTTGCAAGCTTTATTGAGACAACTCAAAGGAAATGCAGGATGTGCAAATTTGGATTGCCCACCCGAAATGTTCACACTAACTCTTTGTGCCATACCTATGGGAGAGCATTCTGAGCTCATATTGGTTTGATAAGCCAAAATCAGATACAATGAAACTTGACTCTAAAATAGTGATATAATTTTGGTCCTCTTTCAAAACGAAGCACAACAACCAACCTAATAACAAAACAACCAAACAAGCAACCATTCAATATACAGAGAAAAGAAAAAAGAATAGAACCAAGAAAGCAGTTTATGTAATACTGATATTATAAAGAAGTACAACTAAAATCTTAAGAACTTCAACTAAAGCAATTACCAGAGGGAATCTTGTTCACAGACCAGAGCACAGGTCAGGAGAAGAATAAGCTCCTCTCCCTTGATTGTGGAAACTTGGAGGAACTGGGAGCTTGCAGATCCCTGGAGTATACCTTCCCTTGACAAAGAACTCAAAAGTCAAGTAACTGGCTGGGAAAATGCCCCCAAAAGGGAAAGAGATAAGACAGTAGAAGGTTACTTTCTTGGTGAACAGATATTTTCTTCCATTCTTTCAAACGAGGAGGGACAATTTAGAACTTCAGAAGAAGTTGGCTTCCTCCATGGCTTCTGCATTGAAAACCTTCAAAATAAATACTGCAATTGTCTCAGACCAAGGAAGAGCTCAAAAAGGATTTTGAAAATGAAGTAAGAGATGTGGAGGAAAAATTTGGAAGAGAAAGGACACCCACAGAATGCCAAAGAAAGTAACAGTTTAAAAAATAGACTAACTCAAATGGGAAAAGAGGCACAAAAACCAATGAGGAGATGAATGCTTTAAAAAACAGAATCAGCAAAATGGAAAAGGAAGTTCAAATCTCACTGAAGAAAATAGTTCTTTAAAACTTAGAATGGAACAGATGGAAGCTAATGACTTTATGAGAAACCAAGAAATTACAAAGCAAAACCAAAGGAATTCAAAAATAGAAGACAATGTAAAATATTTCATTGGAAAAACAATTGACCTGGGAAAATAGATTCAGGAAAGACAATTTAAAAATTATGGCACTACCTGAAAGCTATGATCAAAAAAAGAGTCTAGACATCATCTTTCATGAAATTATCAAGGAAAATTGCCCTGATATTCTGTAAGTAGAGGGTAAAATAAATGTTGAAAAATTCGCCCATCACCATTTAGAGATCTAAAAAGAGAAACTCCTAGACATATTGTAGTCAAGTTTCAGAGTTCCCAGGTCAAGAAGAAAATACTGCAATCAGCCAGAAAGAAACAATTCAAATGCTGTGGAAATACAAGCAGCTTCTACATTAAGGGATGGAAGTGCTTGGAATATATGCTATTCCAGAAGCCAAAGGAACTTAGACTAAAACCAAGAATCACTACCCAGCAAAACTAAGTATAATACTTCAAGGGAAAAATGGTCATTCAATGAAATAGAAGACTTTCAAGCATTCTTGATGAAAAGACCAGAACTGAATAGAAAATTTGACTTCCAAACACAAGGATCAAGAAAAGCAAGAAAAGGTAACTCCTTGAATTGAGGATTGCCCTGAGGGACATCTCCCTGCTTACCTGGTTGGTGGTAGTCTTGACTACGGTAGTGCCTTCTCTACTTAGTTATGTCATATTTATCCTGTATATAGCTTGCTTTATACATATTTGTTTGCATTCTGTCTTTCTCATTAGATTGTAAGCTCACTACGTGCAGGAAAAGTTTTTAACTCTTTTTTGTATCCCCAGTTTCATACAGTGCCTGGTACATAGTAGGTATTTAATAATGCTTAACGATTGTTAAAAAAAAAAAAAAAAAAAAGCAACCACCAACTATATCTGCAGAATAGGTTGTCTGGCTTTCTCTTTGCTTTTCTTCATTTGAATTTTTTTAAAAACTTCACTCTATGGGAGCTCCTAACACCCCTGCTACCCTTTCTTCCTTATTTTTCCACTCAGTGATATTTCAAATATGCCACTAATAGAGTAAATATGTACAGGTCAGACATCATCCCAAATTGACCTATTAAACATTCTCAGAAATTTTCCTTTGATTCAGAGAACTCCTGGAAAAGTGATGGACTTGAGCTACAGAAAGAGGAGTATAGCTTTGGAAAGCACCATGGTATAGATCTGTTATGCTTGACCATGTTTGGTTTTTACAAGGTTTTTCCTCTTTTTAATTGAGAAGGTTTGAACGGATAGAATAGATGAGTAACAATAATTACCAAAGCAAACAAAAAATGATTGTATTGGATTTGTATGTAAAAATGTATGTAAATTAGATTCTAATAGAAATACATTATATATTTGTATATGCCATGTATAGACACAATGTTGCATTTCTCTTCATTCTTTTTCCCCCTTTTGTTTCATAGCTTCAAATATCCTTTTTCTTTTAGCTAGATAACATATTAGCTAAAGTTCTCAAAACATGCCTCCACAGGAGATGCATGTTGCATTCCTTTTTTTAAATGAGATTAAAGTCATAAGATTACTTATAGTTATCAACTTCAGAAGAAGAAAACTGTAGTGACCCTTTTCCCCCCTATTGCCTTCTTGGGGAATATTACTTAAAAATTCAGACAACTATTACGTTAACTATTTTTAAGTCGATTTATTCATGATGATCTCATTTATATATTAGACTAGTAAAAATGTGTGTATATGTACATATATACTTATATGCGCACACGTGTATATATTCACATGGGAATGGATATGATTATGCAAGCATATATGGTATGTTTATATGTACATGTGTGGTTATGTATGCATGTGTACATACCGACATGCATATATATACATATATATACATACACACACATGCACACACATATATAAGATATAGTTGTATGTGTGTTTGTGTATGGTGTGTATAATAGTTTGTTTGTCTTTGAATTGCTTGTAATGGTAATTTAAATGGGAAGACCTTTTTCATTCATTAATAGGTCCATATGACATGCCTGAGTCACTTGAAAGTCTGAGTTATATAGAACATGTATTGGAAAGAAATTGCTAAACAGGTAGGACAGGAAAGGGTGGAGAGATGGAGTAGAAAGAGTAAAACAGGAAGAGGCAGAGCTGAGAGGAAGACACAGAGCAGTCAGGGTTAATCAGATCACCTAGCTGTTTCTACCAACTGCTATTAAGGTATTCACATTCTAAGGGGAAAGACAATTCATAGTGAAGGTTTTAGCTGTTACAGAAAAAAAAAATCTCGTGGTCTTTGGAGTGCAGTAGCAAAACAGATGATGATGTTTCCTCTTTAATGGCATTTTCACTATATGTATATGTATATATATGTATATATATATATATATACACACACACACATATATATATACATATATATACATATATACATATATACATATATATATATATATATATATATATATATATATATATATATATATATATATATATATATATCCCCAAAAGATATTTTATTCATTTTTCTGTGAAGCAGTGTTCTGTTGGGAATGGAATGCTGGGCTTAGAAGAAAGAAGACCTGGATTAGAATGCTTCCTCAGGCACTTATCTGATACTACTTAATATAAGCAACTTATGTTACCTCTTTTGGCATCAGTTTCTCCACATATAACATGGGAGAGTTGTACTCACAACTTTCTTTTTCAACAAAATCTACCTTTGCTGCAAGGTAATCCTAATGTAATACTAAGCCTTTTTCTTCTTGCTCTGTCTTTATTTTCATGTGTTTTCTTTTTCTGAAGAGGTCAGAATTTAATAGTGAAAATTGTATGTCTTCAAATTTCTTACTAAATATTACAGTGATTCTTAGGATAAGTTGACAATTTCAATATTGTTAAAAAGAAATAACTTTCTGTAGAATGACTCTACTCTCAGTCTATATTCTTTTCCTCTTCATGGGGCAATTAATTTGTATATGAAACTTTTATTTTTTAGATTTTCTAAGGACATATACAAAAGAATACACTTTGATTATTCCAACGATTACTAAAATTTCTATACCCCTGAGTGCTAGATTTTACTGCAACCTTTAAATACTGTTTATATTCCCCATAAGTATCATACACTTTTCCTTGAATCCTCCACAAGCTTCATAAATATTGACCTGTCAGACTTTATTTATTGCCTAAGATTATATTCCTGAAAAGTTTATAGAGCAAGCCATATGTTTTAAAATGCAGTCTTATGGGGGTTACTGTAATCAATTGTTCTTAGCTCTGGGAAATGACAAAAATACCACTGAATTATCTGGACAATTTTTTTAAACTTCAGTGAATAGGATTGATCAAAATAAAGAAGTGAGCTGAAAGCTGCCAGTGAATATGTTTTTCCTTCAGTGTTTGATTGGGTAAAATGATCCATCTAATAATTTAGATATACCAGATGAAAGTTAATTCAGGCTGAATTATTTAGATGATTATACAAATGAGAAGATTCAACTAGGTGGTTTTTGTAATCCCTCCCAGTTCAGAATATGGATCTAATCACATTGAATTTCACACACACACACACACACACACACACACACACACACTAAGCTTAAAAAAATATTTAGAACTCTACATAATACCAATTGTTATGTTTTCTATACCATAAATTAGGTATATAATTCAGGGGTTCTTTTATTTTTAACTTCTTATCTCCAATGTTCAACACAGTCATGTGCATGGAAACAGAACTTCATGAGTGTTTGTTGAAAAGAATTATAGATTTTTACTGAATTTTGTTGTTCTTTGGCATTTGATGCCATGTATAAGAACCGTGTACAGCAGGGCATTGACCCTGAAAAACATTAGAAGCATTTTCCTTTATAGGACTTTTCATATTGAGACACAACAGTAGGAAACAATTCACTCTCACTCATCATGCTCCTCTCTGGTCTTGACTTCCAGCTTTCCATGTCTTTTAAGCTATATATCAAAAATAACACCCCCCTTGGTCCACACTTGGTGTTGTTTGTTTTCTCACAATCTTCCTTAGACCTTCTATGATTGCCATTTTGAGGAATATATTTCTGAGTTCTTCATGCTGAAATCCTGCACATTATTGTTTCTCTCTCTATTGAGCATATGGATACACAAACACCTTCATATTGAAAATTGTTTAATGACTATCCAATGAACTCTTCAATACTATTTATTCAGAATTCATCCCCATAACATCCGAAAAGATTATGGCCTTTAGTAGTTCTCTGTAAGTATATGTTAAAAATTTTGGAAACAGCTGTATTCTTAAAGATAATCATATGTATTTTTTATATTTCTATAGTACTTTGTAGTTCTCTTCTGGATAAATTTGACACAAGTTGAAATTTCTTCCATGCAAAAGAAGACAATGGCAGAAATCAGACACACACACACACACACACACACACACACACACACACACACACACACACACACACCATACTTGCTCTTTTGCTTTTTCCTGGACATGTAATTTAACAACTCTGGGCTTTAGTATCTTCATCTGTAAATTGAGGGAATTGGACTTGATGGCTTCTCCATCACTTCTATTTTTAAAACAATGTTCCTATGTCACAATGACATATATCTACATAGGAATTAACAATAAAGGGAGCAGTAAATTGCAGTTAGTGTCACAGAGTCAGATAATAAATACTATAGTTATACTGCATAATTCTTTTCCCTTTCATATTCGAAAACCTAGGTGGTGGGGTTGGAAAGAGCCACCCTCATCCTCACTCATCCCTTAATTATGTCACATTCTTCAGTAAACATGCAATAGACTTCTAAACTAAGATTCAAATGAAATTGCACAATTCAAGTTTACTAATAATCTCTTAACTGGTAAATCAGATGACATTTTCTTATTCCTTGTCTTACTTGATCTTTCTCAGATTTTTAATATAATCAATCCACCTTTCCTCAACAGAAAAAGAAAACAGGCTTAAAGGTTTTGGTCTTTTTTTGCTCAGTTCCCATGAAGACATAATGAAAATCTTGCTAATAAGTTCAAGTTATACAAAGGTCATCTAAAAAGAATTCAATGCCTTTTATTTTTTTTAAATTGGTTTTTAACATTAAGGACATACACAATGCATCAAGAATATAATTTTTATAAGGGAAGATGTGGAGAAAGGAACACAATTATAGCTGTCTTCAATTATTAAGGGTGCTGTAATGTGGAAGAGGGACGGTATTTATTCTACTTTTCCTAGAAAACAGAACTAGGAACAATAAATATAAAGTTCATAGAGCAAACTAAGATTCAATGTATTTTTTAAATTCCTTAAAAATATAAAGCTATATAAAAGTGAAATTGGGCCATGTAAAGAGGTAACATATCCACCACCATTTAATGTTTACAACAGAAGCTGGGCAATGTCTTGTTATGGTGATAGAAAGGGAAATCATTTTTAGGTACATGTTGAACAAGACAAGGTCAAAGTTCTTTCCATTTGAGGCTCTTCAATTATACTTCCTTTGATACTTCAGCTACTAAAACTACATAGATTTTTTTTCTTCAATGAGTCTGAATGTTATTTTCCTATCTCCTTTCTCAGATTTACCACCCAATTATCAAACCACGTGACACTGGTCTCCTCTCTCAGGCAATTTTCAACAACTCAAATGAATTCTAAATCTCTATATACAGTTCTAGCCTGAATCCCAATTTTAAATTATCAACTATCTCTTGTACATCTATACTAGAACATCACATTAGGGTATCGAAAGAAATTATGCATTAAAAAGAAATCACTATCTTCTCCTTTGAACTATCTCTCTTTCTTACTTGCCAATTTATTTTGTGGGTATGATCTTGAAAAATCACCATCTCTGTGAGCTAAATAGAAATAATTATGCCTGCCCTTTCTACTTCAGAGGACTCCTATGAAGATTAGATGAGATAATTAATGTCCGAATTTTTATGATCCCATTTGGGTTCTTTGACAAAGACAATGAAATGTCTTGCCATTTTTCTCTCCAGTAACTGAAGCAAACAAGGTTAACTGACTTGACTAGGATCACACAATTAGTATGTGTCTGAGGCTAGATTTGAACTCAAGAGGATGATTATAGTTGACTCCATCCCTGGTGATCAATTATATAACCTCTAAAACTCTATAAAGTAGGAGCTTCATGTTTAAAATTTGCATGTATATATAAAAATAAACCTCAGATGAATTTTCACTAAATGAAATTTGTGCTAAAATATGACTCTTTTGAAAATATCTAGACATTTCAAATACATAAACACAAATTATATGTAAGGTCTCAATATTTAGGAACAATATTTGGGGGTATTTTCTTCTTAGTAACATGAAAATTTCTCAATTTTAATTCTTACCATTTTGCTAATTTTCAAGCTATACATATATATATATGTATATGTATGTGTGTGTGAGTGTGTGTGTGTGTCTGTGTATATATATATACACAACAGAGAGAATAAAACATTTGTCCAAATGAATAAATGTAACATTATTACATGGTGACATAGTAATAAAAATTGATTATGATTAGGAAAAATTGCATGCCATTAGAGATTTGCTGAACTTCATTGGAAATTAGTGAAGATGAATTAGCACCTTGTGAAACTATACAAGAACTGATGAAATCATGGAAATGGAACTTCTACCTCTAGAAATTGTGTGACTAGACATTATAAAATGAAAATAACATTTGAGAGAATTGGATAGGAATTTTGATTGAGAGATTAGAAGAATGTTCTTCAATATTCCCTTTAGAAAGAGCAAAGAGAGAAGTGTAGTGAATTAGGAGAGATGTGGAAATATATTGATATCATGAATAATTTGCCATGATGGAATAAAATAACCAATGGAGAACAATGCAAAGAAATGCTGCTTTTCAAATATCTAAGAGAGAAGAGCTATTTTTCTTGAATATACAAAAAATACAAGTCCAAAGATAATTTAAACATTTTGAACTTTTATTCATTTTATCAGCCTTGAAGATATTTGGTATGTTTACACAATCAGTAATGCAAAGGTATAATTCTTATTCACCTTTAAACATGACCATATAAATTTAATTTCACGAGATTTTAAATTGCATTAGATAAAACATGCTCAACATGCATACACATAACTAGAATTTTTACATTAAAATTACTATATTTTCAATCGTACAAGACAATTCTGAAGGACTTTATGATCAAAGTGCTGTCTGTTTCCATAGAAAGAACCAGTGGAGCCTGAATGGAGATCAAGTGTACTTTTTCTTTCTTTCTTTTTTTTTTTTGTCTATGTTTTCTTTCACAGCATGATTTACATGGAAATGTTTTGCATGGATATACATGAATAATCTATGTCAAGCTGCTTGTCTTCTCAACGATGCGGGAGGACAGAGAAGAAAACAGAGCATTTGGAATTCAAAATTTAAAAGTAAGAATGTTAAAAATGCTTTTATATGTAATTAGGAAAAAATAAAACTTTAAATTTCACTTCAGCTTTTTCTCTTACTAGATATTCATCTCTGCACTTTGACAGAGACAAATATTGATGATACCAGACATTGCAAAATATCTAATAATCACATTTGACAAAATATTAATGGTCTCTTTTATATTGATTATCATTTGAAAAGGGAAAAATGGAATTGATATTATGGAACTAATTTTCTAAATATTTCACTTGTCAAATAGAAACATTTTTAAATGTGAACACTTAGGTATGTCATATTTCCCCTTTTCTGTTCATATTCTTTCATTTTTCAAGCACAAAGTAGGCATTTAATAAATGTGTACTGATTGAATTTTCCATCTTTTTGCTTCAAAATTTTTATCATTTCAAAATTTTAATAATTAAAATATTTAGCTTCTATCGTCCTATACCTTTCTTCATTATTCTTTTTCACTTATATATCCCCTTACTGCCAAAATGGATTTGTCTTCTATCTTCCAACAAATACCTCTGTTAGCTAATATACACTCTTTTATGTTCTTTCTCTGCTTCTCTTTTCATTCTCCCATTTCTCCTTTAATTTACTTTTATATTAACTTTTCTTATATTTCTTTATCTTTCTTTCATGTTATATAATTATAAAGGTATAAAATGAAAACATTCTTTATGCCCTGAACTGAAAGTTTGGAAATTAAACTATTCTTAGATATCTTGAATGATATATGACAGTCATACTTCTAACTTAATTTCTGTCTCCTTAATCAGCATTGCAAAAAAGCAATATATGTTTAACATTTAAACAAGCACAAATTAAGTAACTTCTGTAGGATTTTTAGCTACATTAAATTTAATCAAAATAATTTATAAATATTTACTGTATCTCTATTTCTTTCATTTAGATAGAGTTCAGGGAACCCGAATACAAGCAAGACAATCTCTGACTTTGAGGACATATATGCAAGTATGTGTAGATATGTATTTGTATATCGATACATGTATGTATGTACAAATACATAGCTAAATATTTCCCAATTATATTTTAACATCTTAAATTTGGAGTTCCAAATTTTCTTCCTCCTTCATACTCATCAACCACCCATTGAAAAGGCAAGTAATAAAATACCAGTTGTTCACATGAAATCATGAAAAAATATATTTCGATTTCAAGCATGTTGGGAGAAAAATTACAAAGAAAGCAACAAAGAAAACTTTTTAAAAGTTTGTTTCTATTCATCCTCACAGTTTACAGTTCTGTCTCTGGAGATGCAGAGCATTTTCATTGTGGGTCTTTTGGAATAATTTCAGAAAATTTTCTTGATTAGAGTAGCCAAGCCCTTCACAGTTATGAATATTACAGCATTGCTGATACAGTTTTGATCACTTTATTTTGTTTCAGTTCATACAAATCAACCCGGGTTTTATGAAAGCATCCTGTTTGAAAAACAGTAGATTGTAATGAAGGAAAATAATATATAAAATAAGAAGAAAATGGGACTAGATAAATTCAAGAAAGGTATTGACTTGTTATAATGAAGAGATAGCTGTGAAATGTCATAGAAGTTTTATTTTAGGAAAAAATAATCAAAAGCTCACCAGATATCAGTGAATTCATGGCTGAGATGAACGAGATGAGAAAAGTAACTGTAGTACAGAAAACATGGTTTTGAGATGGTAAGTGAACCAGAGTAGGGTAAGCCTGAAATCCTATACTGCCTAATATATGTTTAATAAAATAAGTTTTGCCTTTAAGCATGCTCAAAGTAAGCACTTTCTGTAAGATTTTTAATTACATTAAATTTATATCAAGTAAGACTAAATTAATAATTATATTAATATATAGTTGAATATAACATAGTTTAGTGTATTTATGGCATTTCATTAATATTGGCATTGTGATGCTTTGTAATATTATTTGTAATTTATTGCTAATTTTATTGAGGTAGAGAGGAACTTGGAGTGAGGACATACGAAGCCTCCAAAATGGAGGCTGTTATAACAGTGCAGAACAATGGTGATAAGGATCTGATATAGAATCACTGTTGTATCCATGGAGAAAATAAGATGCATGTGAAGGATACTGTAGAGATAGATGATGCAAGACTTGACAACTAATTCTCTCTGTGGAATGAGTGAGAGTAAGAAATTATGATGACACTGAGTTTGTGAATATTGAAAACTAAAAAGATGGTGGTACACTCATCAGAAACAGGGAAGTTCAGATGAAGGGTGAATATAAGCAAAGAGATAATAAGTACTAATTTGGACTTCTTGAGTTTAAGATGTCTACAAGATAACCAAAAGCATGTTGGTGATGTGAGTCTCGAACTCAGGAGAGAGATTAGGATTAAATATTAATGAAGATATCATTAATTAGCGTAATAATGTGAAACATACATACTTATGCACAGTATGTATTATATTATAAAATATTATATTGATAATTATGAGAATAAACATCATTTATCATATTTATGATTTTATTTTGTTAATAAAATAAGTTTATACATAGCATAAATGTTTAATAGAATATTTGTATAATAAAATGTATCAACAAAATAGTGCAAGCCATGAATATAAGTTTTGATTCAGTACACTTACCAGTATACTGATCCATTTAGTGGTCTTTTTTCAGTTGTTTTTCAGTTGTTTTTGGTTGTATGTGACTCTTCGTGGTCTCATTTTCAATTTTATTGGTAAAGAATTGGGGTGATTTGCCATTCCCTTCTCCAATTAATATGACAGATGAGGAAACTGAGGTCGAAAGGGTTAAGTGACTTGCCCAGAGTCATCCAGGAAGATGTCTTCCTGTGTCCAGACCCAGCACTCTGTCCACTGCAACTTGTGTAACACTCTATCCAGTGATCCCATCAGTGATACTATCTGTTTCCAATCTCCCTGATTTTCAAAGTTATTGCCAGATATTCACAGCTATTGTAATGATGTCAATCCACAACGAATTCTTCACATAGCATCCTTCTCCTTGGAAATCTACTTTGCCATTGGTTCCTCTCTATTTCTTATTTAATAGCAGAAGTGAAGATTGGTCTTTCAAAGGATGATTATTAGCAGTAATATTTCCTAATAATAATATTTACCTCAAGATTTAGTAGAAAAACAATGTGAAAATTTGCTGTAGTGCTATTATTTTTTATGTTGAATGTTCTTTACATTTTTGAATAAGTATGTTCACTTACAGCATCCTTTTAACACTAGCAAGAGCAAAACGTAAAATACAAATATTTCTTTGAAGTTTAGAAGTTATAAATGTTTATGATAATGACTTGAATGACTTAATGTCTAAATTAATAAATAAATGTCTGCAAAATGACTTCATAAGTAATTTTTACATGTGAAAAACTGCCTTAAACTCTAAGCATATAAAGGCATGCAAGTAAAACAACATGTGTCATCAAGATACATTCCTTCCAAGAGTTGAGAACAAAATATAAAAAGTATTTAGTGGCCTTCAAAGTATTTTTTACAGGGCATGCACAAAAACTGTGATTGGAGAAATGACAGAAATGACTACATATTTTCTCCAGGAATGTAATACTGTCACAATAACTACTGTCAGCATTATAATTGAAAAGTGGGTAGGGAATGAGGGAAGACATGAGTTTATGTACTGGCATGTTATAAAGATGGTTAAGAAGTAGAGTCTTAGACCTAAGTTCAGGCTTAATACAGTGAACATTTACTAATCAGAAAACTAGAGGCCCAGACTCTGAGATTCTGTTCCCAAATGGAGGTGAAGATTGAAGCATAGGAACCTGGAAACTTGAAGAGGGTTAGGAAATTCCACAGTGAAAGTAGAACGGCATCTGTGAAAACTATTCTTCTTAAGTTTTACAAATTAATTATATAGGCAGACAGTTGGAGGCATTAGTTCTGTAGGTGATAATGGTCTCTTTCTTGTCCGAATTTTTAACTGAATTCTTCAGGATATTTTGTGGTCAGAATTTGTAGTATAAATTTTTGTTATCTTACAGAAAATAAAAACTTCTGATATGTAATACCAGCCAATAGTTTTTTTTTTTTTTTAATTCTTACAAGGTATTTGGTAGGTACTAAATCTGTGTCTTGTATAATGTCTAGGATATTGCACAGACTCCATCATTTCCATCTACAATCTATATTGATTAGTAAATTAGGATATATAAGAATAACTCTCGTAGAGTTTCTCATGGTCATGACTTGGTCTACATTTCCTGGCATAAACTCATCATTTTTAAAAATATGTCACATCAGTATAATTATTATTATATTTTCTATTAAATTGACTATTACAATGTAATTATGTAGCACCTCAAACATACTGTATTGTTTTGAAATTTTTAGTAAAAGAAATTTAATTTTCTTAGATTTCTAAACAAAAGATTTTACCTATTTTTTTCTGTATTTATCCTTTTTTAGTATAGTACTCTAGTAATTTAGAAAAGAAATATTTGAACTGATGTGATAGGATTATACAACTTTCAAATTTGTAGGTAGGGCCAAAATGTTTCCTTATTTCAAATGTGAAGAAATAGGCCATATTAATGATATTCTTTAATTCTTTACCCAGTACACATAGTTAGAAAATGGCAGAACTGAGATTTATATCCACATCTTTTCATTTTAAAACCAGGACTCTATTTTGCTACAAGTAACAGAGTCACTGTGGCTATCTTCTTAAGTTTAAAAAATGATTGGTAGTAGCTGTAAATAAAAAAAAAATAATGTCTTCTTTTATAACTCCTTTAGATAATCATCTTTTGTAAGTATTATGTACTAATAGCACTTTTCCAGCAATTGTCAGAATTTATTTATTTCACGTGATGAATTCAAATGAATTCTCTCTGTCTCATTGATACTTTATGTTATTTTAGATATCATTTGAAAACATCTCTGCTTTCCTTGCCAGTATTGTATAGTTTAATTTTCTTCCTAGTTTCTCTCACTTTGAATTATAATTCATGATTGTTATTTAATTCTCTCAGGTTTGTAAATTGTGCATTTATATAGTGTAGAAGTTGCAAAATGCTTTTTTACCAATCATTGCTACATGGTTTCCATATATTAATTTTATTTACATTATTTTAAGAAATTGCATTTATTTTATTCAGGCAATTAATTTTTAAATACAGCATTATTGGATGTTCTATTGTATGCTTTTAAAGCACATTCTGGAAAATAATTCTTGATTGAATTAATTACCTAACATGTTTCTACTCTCTAACTTGGTCTTCTAGATCAATTAAAATAAATTACCATAACATTACTAAGACTGTGGATTTCATGGTACTGTTTTCCCAGGCAACAAGAGAAAGATTTAATTTTCAAACTTAAGTCATGAAAAACGCTAGATAAACACATAAACACAATATGAAGAAATTATTACCATCCTATTCTTGAGTTTAATAATTATGTCTATATGAACTGAATCTGTTTCATCAACAATTCCCCTTCATTCAATAACCCACCTTGGGGCCTATTAAAATGTAAATTCCTTCAGGGCAATGATTTTTTTCCTTTTTATGTTTTTATCTCACATCCTTAACACTTTATACATGTCACTTTACACTTAGCACTTTACACATGTCACATACTCAAAAAACTTTTTTAATGGAATTGTCAAAATTTTGTAACACTATAGAGTGTAAATACACATACGATCAAGATCGAATACTAATTCTAATCAGAAAACAGATCTAGAGGTTCCTCTTTCAGACAAACTTAAGCAGAAGTCTTGAATTTGTCTTTCCTGATAGCCATCTTTCAAGCTTTCTTTATATCTGAGAAATTTAGTAAATAGAATTGCTTATCTTCTCATGCCTAACGCATACCAAAATTACCTATTTGCCTAGGCAGTCAAAGAAAATCGATCATTAATGTGTCATGCTTTTGCTGTTGTTCTTCCATTGTTTTTCAATAGTGTGCAACTCTTCATGACCCTATTTGGGGTTTTCTTTGCAAAGGATACTAAAGTAGTTTGTCTTTCACTTCTCTAGCTCATTTTGCAGATAAGAGAACTGAGACAAAGAGGGTTAAATGACTTGTTCAGAATCATATAGCTACTAAATGTCTGAGGTCAGATTTGCATTCATGAAGATCAGTGTTTCTGATTACAAGCCTGACATTCTATCCATTGCAGCAAATTGATTATCTGTGTTATGCTAGGTTTTATTAATGAATTTTGTAGAAGAATGAGGAACGAAAAGTAAAACTTCATATTCTTTTCATTATAAAGTGAAAAAGGAAGTTCTTGATGTACCCTAGAAAGTGGTTTAAAGAAAGATACCTTCTGTTCAGAAGTCAGATATAGGAATTGAATCAGTTAACAAGCAACAAGTTACATATTTTGATTATTGATATTTAGGTGGAATATTGCCTTAAATATCTTAATAGTTATAATGAATGTTGACAGAATGTGCCCTGGGCTCTCAAAGTTAATGACAGAGGTAAATATCTTGTGGGATCTATCAAGAAGAAAGAGCTATTACTATTCTCCCCCCAAACCATGAGTGTTGTCTGAAAAAAAAAAACTAGCAAAACATGCAAAAATTAAACATTATTAGGTTAAACAAGAGGCAATAAATTCTTTGTTCGTGGGGAAACATGCAAGAACGAACAAAACAGTACTTATTTACTTTTCTTTTTCTGCAGTCAAGGTCATGGAGTAGTGTTTTTTTTTTCTTTCCTAAAGGAGGAGCAGGAGGTAGAATCAACATTTTTAGATTGTCCTTAAATCGTAATTTAGTACTTGACATCATAAATGTCCAGCAAACCAATAAGGAAGTATACAGTGTAAAAAAAACAAAACCTGAAAGTCATCAACATTTACACTGTCAATGAAACAAGAAGACATCAAAAATGATGCAAATAAGTGAATGGATGTCTGCCAAGTTCTTGTCAGATATATCAATAAATGCATTAGGAGGATTGATTTCAAGTTTCTAAGAGCACCAAAGAATATTATGTCATGGGACACATTGACATCTCACCTTTCAGTTCTAAAAACAAGCATACATAATAGTCAAAAATAATTGCCTCTTATGTCCCAATATCTGTTGAAGATAAGGAGACAAGTAGAATTCTATGAAACACTTCAAACAAAATGAACATAGGCAGTATCTTCATATTAAATGATTTTATGGTGAAGATGACATAAGGTAGCACACTTAAAAATAAGTTGGAAAATATGGAGTATGATTAAGAGATGAAAGATTTCAAAACTCTGTGGACCAGTCCATGACCTGGACATGCTCACTATAGGAATGGACAGTCCAAGGTATAAACAATATGGGAAAACAGGAGAAATAAATTACAGCTCACTAGATATTAAATGGTTTGTTGCTGAAATGTTATTGCTTTCTGAAATAACTCTATGAGTGCATTTCAAGAATTAAAGCATAGCCTAATATCAATTCTCATACAAAGGAGAGTACACCTAGAAGGAAAAATATTTTGATATCAATAGAAAAGCATTTAATGTCCCTGAAGCATTGGAGATATGAGCTGCCCCTCCAAATACGTGCTTTAATCACATATGTCCTTAATGTATGTGGCAAATCGTCCACTATCCATATATCATGATATTGATATTCCTTCAGGTATGCTTCTCCATATTTCTGACCTATCTGCTTTCCCTATATGTAAGCACACTTATAACTAGGGGTATATATATATATATATATATGTGTGTGTGTGTGTGTGTGTGTGTGTGTGTGTGTGTGTGTTGTAGAATATAAACCCTATTAATGGAGGCAAAGATCTATTCTTGTTATGTTATTCCAATAAATAGTTTTGCTTTGAATCAATTTTATATATTGGACAAGTGAGGGAGGGGCATCACCAATGATTTTGAAATGTGATAACATGTATAATATATATATATATGTATGTATATATGTATATATATATGTGTGTGTGTGTGTGTGTGTGTGTGTGTGTGTTTGCATGTGTGAGAGACAGAGTAGTTAACATTGCTGTCACTGGCATTTTGTTATTGTTCTTTAAGTAGATATCTACAAAAGAAATCCAATTTGGTTTACGTTTTTAATTTTTTTAACCAGAAATTCCACATCATGAGAAGTTTCCTAGAGCTTACAAAAATAAGGCAGTATTCACAGTTCTGAGACAGAAAAAATCTAGCAACCAACTCAGTTAGCAAACAGTGGAGAGACAATATGTCATTACTTCAGTTTCAAACATGCCTTTATTTGTGAAACAATTCAAATATTATTGGATACACACACACAAACACATGCATATACATACATATATGTAGCACTTCCTCTCATAATTTAAAAAAAATAGTAGTGATAGAGTGGAGAGGGAATGAGACTAAAAAAGCTTGATGCGACATTACTATGCAATGCCAAGAGAATCTTTAGATGAAAATGAAACATCAGCAAATGAGTGTGAAATTTAACAGTTTAATTAGGTTTCTCCGAAATCTATGGTAATGGAATCAGTGACATTTGGGAAGAAAGGCTTTTTGAAGAAAATAGCACTGTTTGTTTGTTTCTTTGTCTCTGAATCTTAAAGGAATCCAGGGAAACTAAGAATTATAGATCAGGATAAATAACATTCTGGACATGGAGAATAGTCATTGCAAAGGTTCTTAGATAATAAAAGGAGTGGTATTTTCAAGGAATTTGAAAATGACTTCCTGGAGAGGAGTAAAGGTATAATAGTTGTGGAAATACAGAGACTAGATCTTGAAGATATTTAAATGTCAAAATGAGAAAATTATATTTGATCCTAGAGGTAATAGTCACTGGAATTTATTAAGCAGAACACCTGTATTTTATAGAAGTTACCTTGGAAGTTGAAAAAAAGATAGAGTCAAGGAGAGAGACAATACGAAGGACAGTTGGAAGACAATTGTATGGGACTTCCAGATGACCAAAAGAACAGAGAGTTAGACATAATTTGTCCTTACACTAACTCTTAATACCCCTCTAAGGAAGACAAAATATGCTCCAGAGGTGAAGAAACTACAGCTGTTGCAACAGATCAAAACATTAAGAAGCATAAAAATAGAGAAAACTAACCCCTTACACTCCTTTTCCCCATATGTCATGCTTCATTTATGAAATTAAACTCTGAATCCTCTTTTGTTGAGTTTTTTGTAATTGGACTGTTATCTAGAGAACTGTCAGCTATGTGAAATACACATTCGATAAAATCTAAATCTTTATTTTATCTAAATAATTTTCAGGAAAAAAATGGTAAATCGCATGTGGAGATGAGAGACTCCTGAGAAATTTCTTTGGAAGCAAAATTTGGCTATCACAAATTATTCTAGTGTGGGGTCTAATAATTGAGTAAATTGTCAGGTTTCATTGTCTCATCTACATCTATATTATTCACAAAGAACACATGAAAGATATTGCCAAGTGCTTTCGAAAATGTAATTAGTCTATATCCACAGAAATGCTATCATTCTAACATCCCTATCACAAATGGGATGGAGCAAATCTGGTAGTCTTTTAATAACATACTCATCATTGGCATGATCACTTCTTTTTTCTAGATATTTTGGGATGTTTATTTTATTTATACATTCCATAAATCTCCCAAGAATTCAAGTTCTACTCACCGATATTTAGTTTTTGGCTTCTACTCCCATCCCTGTAGGCTTTTTAATTTTTTTTTAAATAAGGATTATGTTTACTTTTCAACAACCTTGAGATACTGCTTCCATACTGCAACATCTTTCAGGAATCCTTGATAACTACTCAGAAAAAGTATATATCAATTATTTCAGTGTTTGAGACCCATCACATTAACTCAGTAAGGCCAGCTAAAGAGTCCTCTTCTCTCCTAATTTTAGACAATCACAACAGCTCCAAATGGTTAAACAAAGTAGAGCCTAAAGAATCTCAACATGGCTTCTAAATACAATTTTATTTTCCTTAGTGAAAATTGAATTTATGTTCATTAAATTGTAGAGGGGAAGAAAAATCACAGAAAAAAATTTGGACAATATAAAATGCATTTAATCCAACAAGTTAAAATCTTATGTTTTCAAAATTCTGCTAAGATATATATATATATATATATATATATATATATGTATATATATATATATATATATATATATACATATATATACATATATATGTATGTATGTATTTATCGTATGGGTATATTTATTTAAAATTTAGAAAGTAAACTATAATTTCGATTTTTTTAAGAAGTTGAAAAATTTATGAAAAATCTGAATAAGAATTATTAAGAGCATAAAATATGAAATCACTGCTGTAATTGACAAAAGGTAGATTCATATGACCTTGAGCTTTTCAATATATTTTTGTAAGATTCTTAATCTTCTTCATGAATTACAACATAACCTTGCTTTCAAATAGCTTTTTATATTTTGTAGCTATTTTACTTAAAATTATTTAAAATTTAAAGTTGAAATATTTTCCAAGTATATATTTGAAACTCCTACTAATCATTTGATTTCTATCTGGAAAATATATTATTATACATTGATTCATAGAAAATAATTCTAAACATTTTGCCAATTTCAAATCATATGGGAGTATCTCAGTGATAGAATTTGATGATCTTTACTTTTCTGTATTTATTATGCACATTGTCAAAGCCCTTTTGATGATACTAGCCTCTCTTTGTAGTTTTCAAATACCTAGATTAATGATCTTTACCTCTCACTTTTTTCCAGATGTCTGTCTAGTTACTGTGTTTCTTTCCAAATTTTAAATAGTCACAACAGGTATCCAAATTTCAAACGCAGACTCTTCTGATTCTAACCCTAACCCTAAATGCACTCTGATTCTATCCCTCGAGACATCTGCTTTGCTGACCTTTTCTTATTAAAACATGCTTATTAGAAAAATATGTTAAACCGAACAAATTTCTACTAGACATGATTAATAGATATTATGTTTCTACCCTGCCTTCTTTACTCATACAGCCAGGTAACAACCACAGGATTTAGCTAGGTGGTGCTGTGGATAAACCACCAGTACAGTTGTCAGGAGGACCAGAGTTCAAATCTCACCTCGATCCCTTGACACTCACTAGCTGTGTGGTCTTGGGCAAGTCACTTAACTCCTATTGTCTCATCCTGAGTCATCTCCTGTCATCCTGATGAACATCGGGTCACTGGATTCAGATGGCTCTGGAGGAGAAGTGAGGCTGGTGACCTGCACAACCCTCCCTCACTCAAAACAAAGTCACATGCACGTCATGTCATTATTTCTCTGATGGCATGGTCTTCAGCAACAAAGGACGAACGCACATACCACAGGACATAATAGGTTACTACATGGTTAATTGTCCAAGAAAGCAAGTTTAAATTTTCTTGGGACACAATATCTTACTTAGCACTTGAGCTACCTTCCTAAGAGTCTTGAATTATTCTCTTGAATATGAATATGGGGTAACCATTAACAGAATATTATATACTCATCATCCACTAGATTAAGTCACACATACAAACTTCATCCACATTTCCCAATCCTACCATCATGACTTGCTGCTTTTTCATGCTTGGACTAGAAAGCATTTTTTTTCTTTTTTTTTCTCTTTCTGTTTTTCAAAACCTTGCTGATATGTTTTCACTTCTATTTAGGGGACAAGTTTATATATAAACGTGGTTTTTATTGTGTTTTCTTAATCCTATGGAATTTCTAAGTACAGATTTGTGAAACTTCTTGGAATACCTCCAAAATGTGAAAAAGAAATGTAGGAAGGGGGAGTTTCAGAATCATGGATTAACTGGACATTGGACAAAGAAAATTCTCCCTCACATTAACTGCAGTATTTAAGGTAGTTCATAGCCTTTTACATACTTGCACATTGCTGGGTATAACTCTGATTCTTACTAAAAATAATGTTTGCTTTCTGAGTTTCCTTGAATCTCAATCATACCTTCTGCTCATAATATTACTTCCTTTCTCAACTCTAACTTTTTCCTCTAAAGGAAGAATGAATAGAGAAGGGGAGAAAGGAAGTCAGCCCTAAAGATATACATCACTTATCATCCTTCTTATCCTGTTATATAAACTTCCTGTCCCAAAAATGATGCCAGAAGAGGAGCTAAAGGTAAAGCAATGGAGAGTCAGATGTTTTTTCACACGATAGATTTACAGACTTTGCTCCTACAAGACCTTTCCAGCTTAGTAAGACTTAGTTAAAAAGACCTGTAGAGGGATCACCACCATGAAACCTCTGATTCTCTAAGTTCAAAATGTTTCTCAATAGAAAGTGGGTATGAAGTGACAGGTTGTTCCAGTGGATCAGATGGTTTAATCAAGACTAGTAAAGATCTGAGATTGGTTGAATGGATGCTTTAAAACATAATTTCTTTACACTTTGCCAAGAAATTTCCTTAAAAATCAAGGATAGCAGTAGTTAGAACTATGATCATTCTCCATTCTACAGAAAAACAAACAACACAAAAACTGAGATTCTGAGAAGTTAAATAAATTGCTTAGATCATGCTTCTATTTATAACTGGAGTATGGGAGATCAAAATTAAATCCAGGAAAATCCCACCATGCAATATAAAACATTTTCCTCCTCTAGCAGCTGGGACAGTGATGGTTGAAATATTAATAGTTTATCCCTATAACAAAAGTCACTGGCATTTTAAATAATGCTTTTAATTATCCACAGTACTTTACATACATTGTCTATGTGAGCTTAATGGAATGCCTCTGTGATTGACATGATAATTTTCTTTAAACATTGAGAAAACTGAGTATCAAAAATGTTTAAATGACTTTCCAATTCATTCTACTATCATTTTATTTTTAATGAGTTCGTCTCATTTACTTTGATAGTTATTACTGTGCATCCATCCTATTTTATGTATACGTTTTTTCATTCTGTCCTCTCCTAACCCTTTTCCTGCACTCTTTTCATCCTGCTTCCCAGTGAAGTATGATTAATTGCTACACCCAGACCTCTGTGCATGCCCCCTCACCCCATTTTCCTCTATTTTGAAAAAAAAACAACTTCCTTGCACTCATCTTATATGTGAAATAAGTTTCTCCACTTTCTTTCCTTCTTCCCACTTCTCTCAGTGAATTTCTATTTCTCAACATTTCATTCTTCTTATGAGATCATCCTGACTTAATAGACTCTGACTTATGTCGTTTGTGAGAGCAGATAGGTTGTGACTCACATAATGTTGATAATTTTCCTAGGGTTAATATGTATCATCTTCCCCTATGGGAATGCAAATTGTTTAAACTCGATTTACCTTTTATGATTTCTCACTCATGATTATCTTCTTATGCTTCTTTTGGGTCTTATTGTTAAGTGTCAGATTTTCTATTTCATTCTGATATTTTCATCAGGAATGCTTTAAAGTCCTCTATTTCATTGAATATTATTTTTTTTCCCTGAAGACTTATACTTATTCTCATTGGGTAGGTTATTCATACTTGTAAACCTTTCTCCTTTGGTTTCATGAAAATAATATTCAAAGTCATCCACTCATTTATATTGGAAGTTGCTGAATGTTGTGTGATCTGATTGTATCTGCATAGAATTTGAACTATTTCTTCTAAGTGCTTGCAAGAGCTTCTCCTTGATCTTGGAACTCAAGAATTTGTCTACAATATTCCCAAAAGTTTTATTTTATTTTTTAGCATTTTCTTCAAGAGGTAACCAGAGGATACTCTTCCTTTTGATTTTTTCCTCTGGTTCTCAGATATCTGGGTAATTTTCCTTTATAATTTCTTAAAATACATTGTCTAACTGTTTATTTTAATTATGCCTTTCACATAGTCCAATAATTCTTAAATTATCTCTCCTGAATCTATTTTACGGGTCAGTTCTTTTTCCTATGAGATGATTCACAATATTTTTCATTATTTTACTTTATTTTCTAAATTCTCATTCTAATTTTAAAGGAGTTATTTTCTTCGGTGAGATTTTGTGCTCTTTTACCATTTGGCCAATTTTGATTTTTAAGTTGTTTTTTTTTTTCCCCAATATTTTTTTCTATCACTTTAACCAAGCTGCTAATTCTCTTTGCATGTTTTCTCATATTGTCACTGCTTCCTCTGTTTTCTTTTGCTTCTCTCATTTGATTTTTTCAGTCTATTTTTGACTATTTGTTATCATTGTCCTTGACTTTTTTCTGAATTACTTAAAGGGTTTCATATCAGTTGTTTTTGAAGCTCTTTGTATTTTTTGTCATGTCTTCTGAGTTTGTGTCTTGAGTTTCCCTGTTATGTTGTTGCTGTTTGCTCATATGTCCAGACAATTTATTGACTTTGTAAGTCATATGAGAATTGGACTCTGTTCACTTATAGGGGCAGAACTGATGTTGGCCTACTTCATTTTTTTATGAGTTATGTTGTTGAATATCTTCTTCTAGGGGTCCTTGATTGCTTTTTAGGCTTCAGAAGCAGTGTGATCTAGGGAGGACTGGTCACAGTCTTCCTACTCAGATTTTTTGTTTTTATATAGCTAAAGGTCTTGCCTCCTTGTGACTGAGAGTACTCCTCTATATTCCACTGAATCATCACTCCATTCTGTTGTGTTGGTTAGTGCTTTGTCATGCAGTTCGGGACTTGGTAGGGCTAGAGCACCTTCCTTCATACTTTTAAAATTAGGGAGGCAGAACTAAGATGGTGGAGTGAGAGCAACAACTCACCTAAACTCTTAGACAAACTCCTTCAGATACATCTAAAAAGAGAATCTGACCAACTTTTGGAGGTGCAGAAACCGATAGGAGACAGACTGTGGCAGATTCAAAGCCCAAGACAGACTGGAAAGTGCACGGGAAGAGTCTGTTCCACAGGGGTGAGACCTCACAGCACACAACATAGCTCATCCAGAGTCAGAGGGCCCCAGGAAACCTGAGAGAGCAGCAAGCAAAACCAGCCAAGAGGCAGCCCAGAGTGAGAGACCAGGAGAGCCCAGCAAGTGACAGCTGCTGAGCACCAGATATTAGTGCAGCAGCTCCTGAGACTTTCAGCCAGCATATCAAACGTCTGTAAGTCACCTACTTGAACTTCCACGAGCCAGGATGGTGGAGTGATCAGTAAATGCTCTCTCCTCCTCCCTTGATGACCTTGAAAGAACCATAAAATATTTCCCCAGAAAAATTCTGAATCAGTGGGAACAGCAGAGAGGGCATATAGTCTCATAACACCTGAGGCTAGGAAAATAGCTAAGGAGGATTCCTCCTACTGTGGCAGAGGTGAACCAAAAGGAGAGGGGAACCTGGGTGGTGAAAACTCCCACTAGGACCTAGGCAAGCCTCAGCACCAGGAGAGGAGCCGCAGGAGAGGTGGAAACTCACACTATGATCTGGGCTTGCCTCAGCATTCCGGGGAAATGGGAAGACAATAGGGCAGCTGGGGTCACCATCCCCTGAGGTTACCTTTGCCGCAGATCAACTGAAGATATCTCCCTTGACCAGACCACACCTCACCCACACTGAACAAGCTAACCCCACAGCTGATTGAGGAAACACAAAACAAAAACCTGTTCTTAGCTTTTTCACACAAGTCAACCCAACACCAAGTTCTGTAGCTTTTAACTGAAAGAACTGGAAGCCACAACACACAATCTCCATCATGAACAAGAAAAAACAAAACGAGCATGAAAAAACCATAGAATCTTTCTATGGAGACAAGGACCAAAACACAAATACCAAAGAGGTCAGCACTGAGACTGTATTTCCACCTGAAATTCAGAAGGGACTATGAACTGCTCACATGCACAAATAGCTCTCCTGGAAAAGATGAAGAGGGAAATAGAAGAAAAACTGGCCAGTGATTTAAAAGTATGAAAAAAAAAGGAATTCACCAATGAGAAAATCACTTTGCAAAGAAAAATTGAACAAAAGCAAAAGGAAGTAAAAAAAGTAACTGGAGAAAATAACTCCTTAAAAGAAACAATTGGACAGATAGAAAAAGAGATGCAAAAGTTAACTGAAGAAAACAATTTGATAAAGATTATAATTGGACAAGTAGAAACTCATGACTCTATGAGACAGCAAGAATCAGTTAAACAAAATCTAAAGAATGAAAAGATAGAAGAAAATGTAAAATATCTAATTGGAAAAAGCAACTGACATGGAAAATACATCCAGGAGAGAAAATTTAAGAATTATTGGCCTGACAGAAATCCACAATGAAAAAAAAGGATCTGGACAACATATTCCAGGAAATCATCAGGGAAAACTGTCCAGAAGTGCTAGATCCAGACGGTAAAATATTCAGTCGAAAGAATCTACCATTCACTTCCTTTAAGGGATCTCAAACTCAAAACCCCAAGAAATATCCTTGCGAAATTCCAGAACTAAATAATGAAGGAGAAAATACTACAGGCAGTCAGAAAGAAACCATTCAAATATCTAGGAGCTACAGTAAGGATCACACAGGACCTTGAAGCTTTTACATTAAAAGATCAAAGGAACTGGAATCAGATATTCCATAAGACAAAGCAGCTGGGACTACAACCAAGGATCAACTACCCATCAAAGTTAAGTTTAACATTTCAGGGAAGGAGATGGTCATTCAATGAAGTAGGGGATTTCCAGACCTTCCTGACAAAAAAGCCAGAACTGAATAGACAATCCAATCTTCAAATGCAGGTCTTAACAAAGGCATAGAAAGGTAAATGGCAGGTTGGGGGGAAAGTTGTTACTTAATTTGGGCAAACTATTTACCTTCCTATAAGGGAAGATGATACCTGATAATCTTGAGAATTGTACATCTATTTTGAAATGTAAAAGGGATATACATAGAGGGAATGGGTATAAAGTAAATGATATCATGTTAAAAATATTTTTTAAGCATGTGAAGGGATTGTATCAGGAGGTCTGAAAAGGAAGAAACAGAAAATGATAAATTACATTGCAGGAAGAAGTACAAAATTATAGTAGAGGGAAAGCAGGGAGGGAGATGAGCACTGTTTGAGAGGTACTCTCATCTGATTTGGTTCAAGGAGGGAACAATGAAGTTAAGTATATAATTCTAAATAGCTCTATACGCAGTAGGAGGGGAAGGGGGAAGAAAGGGGAGGGGAAGCTAAAAGGGAGAGAAGAAGCAGGAAGGGAAAAAGGGAGTAAAATGTAGGGGGGCAAAAAGAAGAAAGGGAAGGCTGCAGGAGGTGGTGGTGAAAACTGCAAATTATTGTGGAGGGGAAGGGAAAAGCAAAAATGGTGGAAAAGAGGATGGAGAGAAATACACAGATGGTAATCATAACTGTGAATACGAATGGAATGAACTCTCCCATAACACGGAGAGAGACAGCAGAACAGATTAAAAGCCACAATTCAACAATATGTTGTTGACCAGAAACTCATTTGAAACGGGGGGGATACACACAGAGTAATGGTCTAAGGTTGGAGCAGAATACATTGTGCTTCAGCTGATGTAAGAAAAGCAGTAGAAGCAATCCTAATCTCAGACAAAGCAAAAGCAGAAAGTGATCTAATCAAAAGAGATAAGGAAGGACACTATATCCTCCTAAAAGGCACCATAGACAATGAAGCAATACCATTACCAAACATGTATGCTTCAAGTAGTATAGCATCCAAATATTTAGAGAGGAGGTTGGGGAAGTTGAAGGAAAAAATTGACAACAAAACTATACTAGTAGGGGACCTCAACCTCCCCCTCTCTGAACTTGATAAATCTAACCTCAAAATAAACAAGAAAGTGGTAAAAGAGATAAATAAATCTCAGGATAAGGTAGATATGATAGCTCTCTGGAGAAAACTGAATGGGAATAGAAAGGAATATACCTTTCTCTCAGCAGTACATGGCACATATACAAAAACTGACCATGTATTAGGACATAGAAACCTCACAATCCACTGCAGAAAGGCAGAGATAATCAATGCATGCTTCTCAGATCAAAATGCAATAAAAATTATATGTAATAAAAAGCCATGGAAAGATAAACCAAAAATCAATTGGAAACTAAATAATTTAATGTTAGAGAAGGAGTAGGTTAAAGAAGAAATCATAGAAACAATCAACAACTTCATTCAAGAGAATGACAATAATGAGACAACATACCAAATCTTATGAGATACTGCAAAAACAGTTGTTAGGGGAAGTTTTATATCTGTGAATGCCTACATAAATAAAATAGAAAAAGAGATCAATGACTTGGTCATGCAGCTGAAAAAGCTAGAAAAAGGAGGAATTGAAAATCCCCCAGTAAACAGCAAATTAGAAATACTGAAAACCAAAGGAGAGATTAATAAGGCTGAAATTAAGAAAACTATTGAATGAATAAACAAAACCAATAGTTGGTTTTAGAAAAAAAACTAATAAAGTTGATAAACTTTTGGCCAACTTGATTAGAAAAAAAGGAAGAAGAAAATAAAATTACTAATATTAGAAATGAAAGGGGTGAACTCACCTCCAATGAGGAGGAAATTAAAACAATAATTAGAAATTACTTTGAGCAACTTTATGTCCACAAATTCGATAACCTAAATGAGATGGATGAGTATTTTAAAAAATACAAATTGCCCGTATTATCAGAAGAGGAAGTTGAACACTTAAACAACCCCATGTCAGAAAAAGAAATTGAACAGGCCATCAATGGACTTCCTAGGAAAAAATCTCCAGGACCAGATGGATTTAGAAGTGAATTCCATCAAACATTTTGAAAACTGGAGAAGGATGAGTCGTCTCAAATTCTTTCTATGATACAAATATGGTTTTGATACCTAAAGCAGGAAGAGACAAAACAGAGAAAGCAAATTATAGACCAATTTCTCTAATGAATATAGATGCAAAAATTTTAAATAAGATTTTAGCAAAGCGAATAAAGCATCTTATCATGAGAATAATACATTATGATCAGGTAGGATTCGTAACAGAGATGCAGGGCTGGTTCAATATTAGGAAAACTATTATCATTATCGATCATTTCAACAACAAAACTAATAAAAACCACATGATTATCTCAACAGGTGCAGAAAAACCTTTTGACAAAATATAGCACCCATTCCTAATAAAAGCAGGAATAAAGGGAACCTTCCATAAAATAATAAGCTGTAACTACCTAAAACCTTCAGTAAACTTTTTGTGGAATGGCGCCAAGCTAGATGCATTTCCAACAAGATCAGGTGTGAAACAAGGATGTCCATTATTACCACTATTATTCAATATGGTACTAGAAATGTTAGCTGTAGCAATTAGACAAGATAAAGAAGTTGAAGGAATAAGAATAGACAAAAAAGAAACTAAGTTATCACTGTTTGCAGATGATATGATGATGTACTTAGAGAATCCCAGAGATTCAAGTAAAAAGCTACTTGAAATAATAAACAACTTTGGCAAACTTACAGTTTACAAAATAAATTCGAATAAATCTTCTGCATTTCTATATATTAATAACAAAGTCCAACATCAGGAGATAGAAAGAGAAATCATATTTAATGCTAGGGTAGACATTATAAAATAATCGAGCGTTTACATGCCAAAACAAATCCAGGGTGTATATCAACACAATTACAAGACACTTTTTGCACAAATAAAGTCAGATCTAAGAAAGTGGAAAAACATCTGTTGCTCATGTGCAGGCCAAACCAATATAATAAAAATGACAATTCTACCTAAATTAATTTACTTATTTAGTGCCATACCAATTAAACTATCAGATAATTATTTTCTAGAACTGGATTAAATAATATCAAAATTCATCTGGAAGAACAAACTGTCCAGAAAATCAAAGGGATAAATGAAAAGTAATGCTAAGAAGGTGGCCTAGCACTACGAGATCTCAGATTGTATTATAAAGCAGCAATTTTCAAAACCACTTGGTACTGGCTAAGAAACAGAAGGGTAGACAAATGGAATGTGCTAGGTACTCAAGACACAGTAGGCAATGAATATCACAATCTCCTGTTTGATAAACCTAAGGACCCCAGCTTCTGGGATAAGATCTCAAGAACTCACTTTTCGACAAAAATTGCTGGGAAAACTGCATAATAGTGTAGTGGAAACTAGGCATAGAGCTATGCCTTACATCCTATGCAAGAGGAAAGTCCAAATGGGTACATGATCTAGGTATAAAGATTGATAACATGGAGAAATTGGAGGAGCAAAGAATAGTGTACTTATCAGATTTATGGAGAAGGGAAGAATTTTTGACTAAAGAAGAGATAGAAAGCATTGTGAAGTGCAAAATGAATAATTTTGATTACATTAAACTGAAAAGGGTTTGCACAACCAAACCCAATACAACCAAAATTTTGAGGCACGTAGTATCTTGGGAAAGAAATTTTGCAGCTAGTCTCTGGGACAAAGGCCTCATTTCTAGAATATGCAGAGAACTGAGTCAAATGTGCAACAATACAAGTCATTCCCCAATTGATAAATGGTCAAAGGATATGAACAGGAAATTTTCAGTAGAAGAAATTAAAGATATCTATAATCATATGAAAAAATGCTCTAAATCACTTTTGATTAGAGAGATGCAAATCAAAACAACTCTGAGGTACCACATCACACCTATAAGATTGGCAAGCATGACAGAACAGGAATATGATAAATGTTGAAGAGGATTTTGGAGAGATGGAACACTAATTCATTGTTGATGGAGCTGTGAGCTCATCCAGCCATTCTGGAGAGTGGTTTGGAACTATGACCAAAGGGCTACAAAAATGTGCAGACTCTTTGACCCAGCAATATCGTTTCTAGGACTGTATCCCCATGAGTTCATATAAATGTGAAAGGGTCCCACATGTACTAAAATATTTATAGCAGCACTATTTGTAGTCGCCAAAAACTGGAAATCAAGGGGATGCCCATCAATTGGGGAGTGGTTGAATAAACTATGGTATATGAATGTAATGGAATATTATTGCACCATAAGAAATGATGAACAGAGAAGCCTGGAAAGACTTACTTGATCTGATGTTGAGTGAAAGGAGCAGAACTAGGAGAACTTTGTGCATAGCAACTACCACAGTGTGTAAGAGTTTTTTCTGGTAGACTTGAATCTTCATAGCAATGCAAGGACATAAAGAAAAAAAAGAAAAAAATTTCCAATGATTTTCTAAGTCAAAATGCCTTCCACATTCAGAGAAAGAACTATGTAATTCAATTGCAGAATGTAGGAGATTATTTTCTGTGTGTGTATGTGTGTGTGTGTGTGTGTGTGTGTGTGTGTATTATGTTTTGGTTTGTTATATGATTTCTCCCGTTTCTTTTAATTCTTTTACACAAAATGAGTATAATGAAAATGTTTTCATTAGGAATGTATGTGTACATCCTATATAGAATTGTATGCCATCTTGGGGAGGGAAGGAGGTGGTGAATGGTAGGTAAGGGTGAAAAATCTATGTTTTATGATAGTGATTGTAGAGCATTAAAAATAAAGAAAATGAACATATTAAAAATAAAAAAGGAAAAGAAAAAAATATTTTGTACAAACAGAATCTATGTAACCAAGATTAGAAGGATTACAGAAAGCTAGGAAACAATTTTAACCATCAGTGTTTCTGGAAAAGGGCTCTTTTCTCAAATATAGAGAGAACTAAGTCAAATGTATAAGAATGCAAATTTTTCTGAAATTGATAAATGATAAAAGGATGTGAACAAGTGATTTTCAAATGAAGAAATTAAATCTATCTACAATCATATGAAAATACTTTAAATTAATGTTGATTAGACAAATGCAAATTAAAACACCTCTCAGGTACCACCTCACACCTTTCTGATTGGCTAATATGATAGTAAAGCAAAAATACAAATATTGGCGACAAGGAAAATTTGGAACACTGATGCATTATTGGTGGAGTTGTAAACTGATCAAATAAGTCTGGATAGGAATTTGGAGCTATCTCCAAAGGGTTATGTAACTGTGCATGCCTTTTGATCTAGCAATACCACTACCAAGTCTGTATCACAAAGAGATCATAAAAAGTGAAAAGGACTCACATGTACAAAATATTTATAGCTGCCTTTTTAAAGGTGGCTAAAATTTGGAAACTGAGAGAATGCCCACCCATTGGACAATGAGTGAAAAAATTGTGGTATATCAATGAAACAGAATACCATTGTACTATAAGAGATGTTGAGTAGGCAGATTTCAGAAAGCCTTGGAAAAAACTTACACGAACTGATGTTGAGTGAAGCGAGCAGAACCAGAACAATGTAAATAGTAACAGCAACAGTTTTTGATGATCAACTTTAATAGGTTTGCCTCTCCTTAGCAGCAACATGATTACAGAAGTTCCATATTCACATTTGGAGAAAAATCAATGAAGTCTGACTGCAGATTGAAAGATACTCTTCTCATATTTTTTGTCTCTTTCTTGTGTTTTTTCCCCTTTTGTTCTGATTCTTCTCTCACAACCTAATGTGAAAATATGATTTATAGGATGGTACATGTATAAACTATATTAGATTGTTTGTTTTTTGAGGGAAAGGGAAAGGGAGGGAGAGCTTGGAACTTTAAATTTTTTTAAAGTGAATGTTGAAAACTATCTTTACATGTTATTGGTAAAAAAAAAAAAAGGATCTAAAGGGGGTGGAGCCAAGATGGCAGAATAGAAAGGTGCACATACACTAGCTCTTTCCCAACAGCCCACAAAATACCTGTAAAAACAACTATCATCAAATTCTAGAGCAGCAGAAGTCAGAGAACAACAGAGTGGAGGAAATTTCCAGTTCAAGGTGACTTGAAAGGCCAAAGGGGAAAGGTCTGTCGCACCAGACACAGAGCAGGGCCAAGCAACAGCCTTGGCTGTGGAAGGGAACTGGGAGGAGGACCTGAGTAGGCCTCAGGGGTAGAATCCTCAGCACCAGTAGCTGCGGTTTGCAGATCCCTCAACCCACACTTGCCAAAGGTCAGTGAGAGGGTTTTTTCATCTGGCCAAGAAGGGTGCAGGGTCTTCCCAGAGCTCCAACCTCAGGTAGCAGCAGCTCCAATAGCAGCCTGCATCCATTGTTGGATTGCAAGACACCTGGGGGAACTGAGCAGCTGATTCTTACCTCAGCACTCTGTGGCAGACCAGCCCCCTCTGAATGCTCCTGGCAGAAGTGAACAGCTGATCTTTATCTCACACTGAATGGCCACTCTGTCCTCTCTTAAAGCCCTTGGGGGAATTGATCAGCTTCTCTGAATCTCAATGCCCAGTCCTGGTTTGGTGGAACTGGAGGCCAGGTGGTTGTGGAGAAAAAACTCTACTACTTACAGATGCTTGGGACAAAAGGTTCTGGTTGCTCCCAGAGCAGTTTACCCACTTGATTGTGCCACCCCGGAGGAACTAAGATCTTACAGATCCCCAGTTTATACCCTACTCTTGACAAAGGAGCCAAAAGTCAAGTAACTGTTTGGGAAAATGCCCGAAAAAAGGGAAAAAATAAGACTATAGAAGGTTAATTTCTTGGTGAACAGATATCTTCTCCCATCCTTTCCGATGAGGAAGAACAATGCTCACCATCAGGGAAAGACATAAAAGTCAAGGCTTCTGTATCCCAAACATCCAAATACTCAATGGTCTCAGGACATGGAAAATCTCAAAAAGGATTTTGAAAATCAAGTAAGAGAGATGGAGGAAAAATTGGGAAGAGAAATGAGAGAGATGCAAGAAAATGATGAAAAATCAATCAACAACTTGCTAAAGGAGATGCAAAAGATGGTGAAGAAAATAACACCTTTAAAAACAGGCTGGCTCAATTGGCAAAGAGGTTGAAAAGGCCAATGAGAAGAAGAATGGTTTAAAAAGCAAAATTAGCCAAAAGGAAAAAAAGGTTCAAAAGCTCACTGAAGAAAATAGTTCTTTAAAATTTAGAATAGAGCTCTTAGCACGTGTGGAGCCAAAGAGAAAAGTAGGGCTCCGCTTCTTTTCTTTCCTCTCTCCCCTCCCCCTCTCTCCCCCGCTTGTACTTCTACTTCCATTCCCTTAAGCTTAGCCTTCTTAGGAAATCTCCCCCTCTTCGTCCTAAGAAAGAAGACCCCCTGCACTTGTAACCGAAACCCTGTAATAAAGCTCAACCCCTGTTTGACTCTGAAAAAAAAAAAAATTTAGAATAGAACAGATGGAGGCTAATGACTGTAACAGAAACAAAGAAATCACAAAACAAAACCAAAAGAATTAAAAAATGGAAGGTAATATGAAATATTTCATTGGAAAAACAACTGACTTGAAAAATAGATCCAGAAGAGACAACTTAAAGTTATGGGATAGCTGAAAGCCATTATCAAAAAAAGAGCTTAGACATGATCTTTCATGAAATTTTCAAGGAAAATTGCCCTGATATTCTAGAACAAGAGAGCAAAATAAATATTGAAGGAATCGACGTATCACTTCCTGAAAAAGATCCAAAAAGAGAAACTCCTAGGAACATTGTAGCCAAATTCCAGAGTTACCAGGTCAAGGAGAAAATATTGCAAGCAGCTCGAAAGAGACAATTTGAGTACTGTGGAAACATTATCAGAAAAACACAAAATCTAGCAGCTTCTACATTAAGGGATGGAAGGCGTGGAATATGATATTCCAGAAGTCAAAGGAACTAGGACTAAAATCAAGAATCACCTACCCAGCAAAATTGAGTATATTACTTCAGGGAAAAAATGGTCTTTCAATGAAATAGAGGACTTTCAGGCATTCTTGATGGAAAGACCAGATCTGGAAAAAAAAAACAAAAAACAAAAAACAAAAAAACAAAACCTGACTTTCAAACACAAGAATCAAGCGAAGCCTGAAAAGGTAAACAGGAAACAGAAATCGTAAGGGAGTCACCAAAGTTGAACTGTTGGCATTCCTACATGGAAAGACAACATTTGTAACTCTTGAAATTTTTTTCAATATCTGAGTAGCTGATTGTATTACACACACATACACACACACACACACAGAGACAGAGACAGAGAGAGACAGACAGACAGAGAGATAGAGAGCACAGGGTAAGTTGAAGGAAGGGATCATATTTAAAAGAAGGAAATTAAAGGGTGATAGAGGAGTTTATTGGGAGTAGAAAGGGAGAAATGGAATGGGGCAAATTATGTCTCATAAAAGAGGCAAGAAAAAGATTTTTCAGTGAAGGGAAAAAGGGGTTAGGTGTGCCAGAAAACGTGAAACTTACTCTCATCACATTTGACTCAAGGAAGGAATAAAATGCACACTCGTATGAAAACCTGTCTTACAATAATGATAAGTGGGGGAGAAGGGGATAAGAAGGGTGTTGGCAATGATGGAAAGAAGGGCAATGGAAAGATGGAGCAATTAGAAGTCAGTACTCTTGGGGAAGGACAAGTTCAAAAGTGAGAATAGACGAAAGGAGGGACAGGATAGGATGGAAGGAAATATAGTCTTATACAACATGAGTGTTATGAAAGTCATTGGCAAAACTACACATATATAGCCTATATTGAATTTTTTGCCTTCCCAGTGGAGAGAAGTGGGGAGGGAAAAGGAAGGAGAAGTTGGAACTCAAAGTTTTAGGAGCACCTGTTGAGTATTGTTCTTGCATACAGCTAGGAAATAAGTACAGGTAATGGGGTATAGAAATGTATCTTGCCTTACAGGACAGAAGAGAAGATAGGGGTAAGGGAAGGAAGGGATGTTAGAAGGGAGGGCATACTGGGGGTAGGGGTAGTTGAAATGCTTGAAACTTTGGGGTGAGGGGAGGGGAGAGATGAGGAGAAAATTTGGAACTCAAAATTTTGTGGGAAATAATTTTGAAAATTTAAAAATATATAAATTGAAAAAAAAACCTTAAATACTATTGAGTAGGCTAAAACCAAGATTGATAACATCTTCTTTCTTATCTCCAAGTCTTTCCAAGTTTTTGTACTTCAACCAGGTCATCATTTCCTACACCACAGCAATATTCCAACTCAATCATATCTTATCTGAGAGATTGTATAGAAAGTCCCCCCGCCGTCCCCGCTGATTTTTTGCATTCTTTCTTTTCTTGGCTACATGTCTTTTATTTATGGAAGACAATTTTAATTTAAAATAATCAAATTTATCCATTTTACACTTCAGTGATGCTCTCACCTTTTAATATAGTTTAAGTCTTGATACTGTCTAATAGGCTTCCTTTACATCTTTTTTCCCTGGTTTATTTGATGTTATTGACCTTTCATTCCTTCAAATATACTTTGTAATTACTTTTCTTAAAAAGTAAGATTTTACTAGTAATTGAATTGCATTGTATACAACAAACAGATTGGTAAGGGAAAACTGTCTTTTTAAAATTATATTGACTTTACCTACCCATGAACAATAAATATCACTTCCATTATTTAGATGTGAATTTATTTGTATAATAGTCTTTTGAGTTTATGTTCATATAATTCCTGTGTCTATTTTAGCAAGTATACTCTTGGTATTTCATATTGCCTAGTTATTTTAAGTTGTCTTAAGCAATAGTGAATAATATTAGTGACAAAGTGTAGTTTGCTTATTTTTCTCTTTTGATTAAATCTATTTTAGCATTAACTTCATTAACTTCATCTGCAATCATGATAACAAACCCTGATTTTTTTGTAATAAATTCTACTTCTGCTATTTATTGTATCTTTGTGTACATCTCTCATCTTTATAGTATTTCCTGAAAGCAGTATACTGTTGCTTTCAAATTTTTAATTTTCCAGTTTATGAGTAACATCCCATTTCCATTCTAAGCTACAATTAATTGTTAATTTTCCTTCTTCCTATTTTTCCTCACTGAACTTCTCACTCTATTTACCCTATGCCTCTTCATTTCTCTACTTTACTTCTCTGGATTACCTTTCCTTCATATTTCTTAACCTATCCAACCCTTATCCTCTCTCCCAACCCGATCACCTTGTCCTCATTTCTTTTTGAATTTAGCAGACGTTTATATTCTATAGTTCCCTCTTTAACCATTTCTGATGAGAGAAAGGTTCCAGCACTAACTTCCCTTCTTGTTGCTAGTTTCTTCTGTATCATTTTTTCTCTTTCATCCTTCGTTTTTATAAGTTAGTTATCCCTTTTATCTCTCCCTACACAATTTCTGTTGTTTTGAATCACCCCATCATACTCAGCCTAACCTAACCTTTTTTTCCCAAACTACTCAAAAAATGGTGATGGTCATAAGAGTACAGCTAATATTTTGGCATATTCTTGGTAAAGAATTTGAGCTTATTGACTCACTTATAATTGATATTTGATGCTTATCTTATATATCTCCTGGCTATTATATGTCAAATTTTTCCTTAAATTCTGCTGGTTTTGTCATAAGTACCTGAGAGTCTTTCAGGTCATTAAATGTTCATTTTTTTTTTCCATTCAGGATTATAGTTAACTTTACTGTGTAATTTACCAATTTTAACCACAGAGTTTTTGCTCTATAAAATAATAGTCTTCCAACACATAAGATTCAACATCATGGTCATTTTCATAAAGAGAGTTAAATGGAAGCAATCAAATCTAACATTCATTTCAATTTTTTCTAAGAAAAAGAAATTTTTACTTTCTTTAACACAACAATGAATTCATAGCTTAGTCTGTAAGATAATCAAGGGGAAAAACTGTCTAAATCTAATGTGAGTTTGTATCTAGAATTTTCAATTCAAATTATCACGCATTTTTGAACACCTACTAAATGCTTGTCTCTGTGGCAGAATCAAAGGAAGACAGTCCTTAATTTTAATTATGCCTTAACATTTCTAGCTATGTGACCCTGAACATCTCATTTATTCTTTCTCTGTTTTGTTTCCGCATATGAAGGATGGGAATAAAATTACCACTTATCTCATAAGGTTTTCATTAGAATAAAATCAAATTATATATTTAAGCCCTTGGCAAATCCAGAGTTACTTTATTAATGTTAGCTATTACAGGAAATTTTGTAAACAACAAACCTTTCCTTCCAAGTTCAGGAGTGGGAAAGAGGATAGAGAATTTAACCTATTTTCAGTTAAAATAAGACATAACAGGGTGTGCAATTTTTTAGAGGTTATAAGATAAGGATTTCAATGAATTTAAGCACCAATAATTGCTTCATTAAATGTCATTATATTGTGTTTAAATATTCTGTCCTTGCTGTGTTCCCTATTTTAACTGAAGGAACCCTCATGCCTCTGAGGTATCATTGATTCTACTCTTTCATTCTTTATATTTAATCAATTCCTTTACCTTGTCAATTGTACTTACATGAAACTGTTGGCATCTATCCTCTTATTTTCCCATACTCAACCCAATCACCATGCAAGTTAAAGTCCTCATCACATTTTTAATTAAATATTACAAAAGTTTCCCAAAATATCAAATTCATGTCTCTACCCCCTCCAAAACAGCCTCCGCATAGCTGCCCAAATCAATGTTCCTTAAACACAGATCTGTCCAAGTTACTTCTCCATTTGTAAAGTTTTTTTTTGCTCACTTTTGTTTCTATGATAAAATGCAAATTGCTGCTTTGCATTTAAAGTCCTTCACTTCCTGCTTTCATCTTTCCTTTACTGGCTTCCTGTACATATCTGCCCTTCTCCCAGTTAAATCAAACTAACCTATTTGATGTTACCCATATATCATATTGCATCTCCCATCTCCTCATTTTTAAAAAGGATGTCACCTATGCCTGAAATCTATGCTCAACTTATTTCTGCCTTTTATAATTCCCAGTTTCCTTTAATTTTTAGTTGAATTACCACCTCCTACAAGAGGCCTTTCTTGGTCAACCAGTTTCTAGGGCCCTTCACTCATAATTTAAAAAAAAAATATCTGTTTCAGGGATCCCATATGCATTTTGTTTTATTTATATCTATATGTGTTGAATGTTTTAGCATCTTGGATGTTTGAATTTTGCAGTTGTGTTTGAGTAGATAGCAGATAGTACTATATAGGAAACACTCAATAAAGATTTTTTTTTTAATATGTGTGTGTGTGTGTGCATGTGTGCATGTGTATGAAATGAATAGAGTGAATTGTTGACAGTTAAAAGGAGGAACAAGCCAGCCTGAAGGAACAGAATGAGAAAGGATAAGAGCTTGTAGTGTCTCTAGCAGCAAAGGATTCCATGTTGCTTAAATGCTATAATAGGAGAAAGACCTCAGCAGAGTAGATTATGACCAGATTAAGGGTGGAAATGCACCATTTGCTCCAAGTTAAGAGAATAGGACATATTCCTTACCTAATATGGAGCCACTACAGGGCTGTAAAAAGAAACAGTGATGAAATCAGAGTTACTTTTCTGGGATAAGGTAAGGACTAGTATCAGCTAAAATGTATCTAGTACTTTAATGCTTACAAAGCATTTTACATTATATCATCTGATCCTCACAAATTATACCATTTGATGTAAAGAAGGTAGTAATGATCCTATCACGCGCACCTTATAGATGAGGAAATTGGGATTAAGTAGATTAAACTACTTGCTTTTATAGCCACAAAGCTATAAGTATTAGAAGCAGGATTCAAACTGCGCTCTCCTTTCTGACTGAAATCTAGCTTTTTTTTCATCAAAGGCCTCTGGTTTTTATTTGTTTGTTTGTTTAAAGGGATCAGTAACATCAATTTGCTGGCATGTACATTAATGCATGCAAGAGCTAACTGGAGAGTAAAGGAGGATAGTGACAGCAAGCATAGAAAAGACAAGATGTGAAAGAAGTTTTAGAGCCTGAAACCACAAGACATTTCACCTGATAGAATGTTCAGGACCATGAGAGATGAAGAGGAAATAGTCAAAGATAATTGAAATTTCAACATCCAGCGTCTAAGAACATGCTACCGTAATAAAGAAGAAAAAGAGTTTGAGAGGATGAACAATTCTTTTATTTTGTTTTGCTTCCTTTTGTATAGACAATAATAATCACAAAAATTAAAATAGAATTTTAAATTTTATTGTAAAAGCTAGTTATTTTAGTCATTATGTCAGTCTCCTGTGAGGTGGATGTATTTGCTAATGTCAGTGAATTAACAAACGTGTGTGTGTGTGTGTGTGTGTGTTTGTGTGTGTGTGTGTGGGGGGGGGTGTACTGGGTACCAGGTATTATGGTGAGACCTAAGGATGCAAAAAAATCCATTTTTAAAAATACCATACCTCTGAAAAATTCATATGTTAATCCCCAGTTCTCTGGGAATAACTATCTACCTTTGAATATTATAAATGCACAGTAGATGAAAAATAATCTTAGAGGGCAAAACAGTAATAAGTGGAATGAATGGGAATGGCCTTCTGCAGATGATCATATTTGTCTTGAAGGCCTTGAAGGAAGCTAAGGATTTCAAAAAGTGGGGACATTATTACAAAATTGAGTAATAGCCACTGCAAAACCTGAGAAATAGAATGTTGTATTGGAGGGAAAAGTAAGCTACTGGAGCTAGATTGTAGCATTTATGGTGGGAGTGAAGTATAAGAAGTCTGGAAATATACAAAAGAGTCAGGATATGAAGAACTTAAGTGCCAAACCAAGTCAGCTTTCATATTTGATCCTGCATAATCAATTGGAGTGGGGAGACATAGGAAGTAGGAAGATCAGGTAGAGAGCTATTTTGCCAGGCCTAGTGGTACACTTCTATCTTTGCTGCTACCAGAGGTGCTAAGGCTGATGAAATGCTTGTGACTGATTATTCTGACTTGTAATGAGCTAAAGCATTTGGATGTCCACAGAATTATGTAATTAATGCTGAGTCTCCTGGAAATTGGTATGAGGAGTGAGGTCTCTCTCCTCTCTCTCTCTCTCTCTCTCTCTCTCTCTCTCTCTCTCTCTCTCTCTCTCTGTCTCTTTCTCTCTCTCACACACACACACACACATTTTATGAGAAGTGATAAGGACCTTTACTAAGATTATTGTTGTATGAATGGAGAAAAAAGGACATGTAAGAAAAATTCTGTGAAGGTACAAAAAAAGTGAGTAGAAGAATAGATATGTTACATGAGTGAGAATAAAGAGCAGAAAAAGCCATCATGATTGGAAATCCAGGCAACTGAGAGCATAGGGTGATCTGAGAAAACAATAAGGAAGTTTGGAAAGTGAAGAGAGTTTGGGGGAAAAATAAGTTCTGCTTAAGATGTGTAAAAAAATAATTATCTTTCTTTCCAACCACTCCTCTCTTCTAATTTTCCATTATTATTGAGGATACCACTTTTCTCACTGGCTCCTATTCTGCAGATAAGTATATTCAGAGTTTAAGTGACCAACTTCATACAACTAAAAAGTAGCTGAGACAATATGTCAACCTGGTTTTTCCTGAGGCTTACATGCTATCCACAATGTTGTTGTTGTTGATTTTTGTTTTCCTCTTAGATAGTCTGGACATCAGCTCATTTAGGCAATTAATATCATTAGCTAGGCATAATTTACATAATTCAAACTTCCCAAAGCAGTGGAGGAACTTTTAAAATTTCATAAGTAACTTGAAACACAACTGGATTCCATCTCTGAAATGTCCCGGGCTTTCTGCACTAATTTAAATCTCCCGGGCTCCCTACACTAACTTTCCCTCCCTGGGCTTCGCTTGGAATCTTACCTCAAGATCTAAGTCTTTGTTGGTCCTCAGACTTCTCTGGCCCCTCCTGTGGGGGAGGGGAATAACTAGACACAACACCCTAGTTGGCAGCAGTTCACTCTTTAATCATTCATTTACTTCCCCCGGGATCCCCACAATGCTCCAGTATATTTTAGGCACCCGAGCTCCTCCCATGTTCCTCCCCGTAGGTGGAGCCTACCCTGTTACTGAGGCGGTCCCAATACCTCGTAGCTTGCTAGACCAGCTAGCATGCCACGTAGGCAGGTTAACACCTCCAGGTGTCTCTACTTTCCATACAGGAGGCCACGGTCCAGAGCTGGGCCCTAACACATCTCAGAATAATGTTTTTCAATTCATAAAAACTTTACAAAGAATTAAAAAGAGAAACATTTTAACTGAAATATACTTATAAAAATACTTAAAGAAAAAAAGGCAAATTCAAGCACCCCATATTAAGAGTACCTGTTCTAGAGAAATTATGAATTTAGAACATTAAGGAAACTTAGAGGCCATCAAGTCCAATCTCCTCATTTTACATGTGACCAATTTAAAGCCCATATTAATGAAATGTTTTATCCAGAGTGGTATAGTGACTAGAAGAGGGAGGATTATTTTAAATTTAAGTGGTGGATCACATAGGGGCAGGTGCATAAGGAGAAAACACAATAGAATGTTAAGCAACTGACAGCAAAGATTAGTAAGAGATAGTAACAGTAGCTGATGCACATATTTGACTGAGGAAGCAAATGCATGCAGTTCTTATTGTTGATTTATCTAGAAAAAAGTTTTAATAGGCCACTTTCCTCAAATACACTGGGAAAGGAGGGACATCTTGCTGAGAAAAATGACAACAGTACAATAAAAGAGAGGAAACTTCATATTCGCTTTGGGATTCAACAAATCATTATCTTCACTATTGAGATAGCAGAAGATTTTGTATATGTGACATGTTATTCTTACCAGGGAAATAATTTTTATCAGTCCTTGAAGCTGAAGTTCAACAAGAGAGGAGACCACTGAGAATATTCATTGAACTTACTGTTCTAAGTGTATTCATTTGTTCTCTACTTCCCTCTGACCTGGAATTCCTTTTTTTTTAGTGTGATACAATGCTATACATTTGGATTCCTAAAATGAACATGCCCTTTTTCTTCTCAATTTGGGAAATAAAAAAAGTATATATGTACATATTACATGTACATATATACATATATAGGTATGTACACTTTATACATATGTGCATATAAGGGTCATACACATATATGTACATATATACATATGTACACACACATATATACACACACGTAAATATGTGTATAGTGGATGGAGAGAGAGAGAGGTTTTCCTTGTTTAAGAAGTATAAATGTCATTTATACATAAGCTGGAGTCAAAGAAAAGTGTTACAAAGCACCAGGGGCTGTACTATGGCTATTTCTGTGAGAAATGTTAAACAGAAAGATCTAAAACAAATCTCATCAAATGTGTTGTTTTTGATATTATAGGGTGGATCAATTAGTCTTACTCTCTGTTAACAAATTGGTTCGTTGCACTATCAGCATTTTTTCCCATCTTAAACCATGCTTTTATGTATGTATAACGATTGACATAAAAAGCCTTCTGACTGCATCTGGACCATTTGGAATTGGCTTAAAATTGTTGTTTATTTTTGGAGTCCTTATTTATTTTCTTCTTTTTAAACTTCTCAATCGACTTGCATAATTGCATTTTCCTTTTTTTCCAGTCTGGATAAATGTATCAAGTTCTAATTTTTGTTTGTGACTTTTATTAGCTCTACAACTCATTTCAGAATTGGTTTTTTTTTTATACATTTCAGTTCTCCTTATAACCTGACATTTATAGGGCAGATTTTACAAAACAAAGATGCATATTTTGTATATTTTTTTCTGATTAACCATATGTTAATTCTGAGTTACAGTGCTTGGGAGAGGAATAAAATATCCTTTTATATTACAATTTTTCTACCTTAATACTATAATTTTTCGTGCATGCAAGATGCATTAAATTGAATTTTAAAACATTCACTAGCAAATTTCTTATATTTAGCATATATTTGTGTCTATCTCTAATCTCATTAATGAGGTTTTATATTCCAATGTTGTAAAAAAAAAAAAAAAAAAGATTCTAGCCATGACATTATAACCTGTGCAATACTTGTCCATGAGCTCCCATATATTTACCTCAGACTTCACAACCTGGTCATGTGCTAAGTTTTTTCACATATTTGTTTCCTAACCTGACTATGTGTAGGTTAAACCATTTTACTTTTCAGTCATGTTTCATTGACAAAGGTCTATACACCAATGCTGCTCTTAGCGGTTCTTTGTTTACAATGTTGCAACAATTTCATGCCTACCACTTGCCTTTCTATTCTCTTTTGCATAATTCACAACTTCAGTTTCTCAGACTATAGTGTTCTATGGATCACATGAATTCATATGAGCTTTGCAAAGCACTTTATAAGACTTCAACTTATGTCAATATTTAGCATTTAAATATTTAAAGAAGTTACCCATATTTATATCAAAGTCATACAGGATTCCTAAACAAATAGCAGCAGAGTCTATGTCACTATGATAACCAACATCAAATGACACAGAAAGTATAAAAGTCTATACATGTATAGAAAGTATAGAAGAATTTCCTTCTATCATTAAAAAAGCATATACATGAAGAATTTGAATAGAAGAGGGATTCCCCATAAACAGTTAGGTCCTACATATTTCCTGTTTTCTGATGGTCTTATGGCGAATACAAAAAGTCTAAGAATACCTCAATTTCTCTTAAACTATTTCTAGAATCACTTAACAGCATCCAGCCTTTCCATACTGGGAATCTTTTAAGTGTATTAAGAATACCTATTTTCTTGATTATGTCATCCAATTCGATGGAAAACTGAGAGTGGGTCAATCTTTGAACATCTGTCTTGGATGGATGTATATATGAGTCTAAAATGGAATTTGAGAAAGACAACTGGCTGTATTGTCTTTGGGAAATCATAAATTGATTTATGTGGTTCCAAATTTCTCCCTGTAACAGAGGCTCACTTTTTTTTAGCAATGATATTCTTCTAGTGATGTTTTCATGTCGTTAAATTTTATAGTCTCTAAAAATTTAAAGTTTCAAATAGGCCGGAGAAAAATGAAAAAGAAAATATATAGTGCTCTTGAGTTTAATTCAGTACATTCTTACCAAGGATTGAGGAAGGGAGATGATAAAAAAGTTTTTATCCAAGACATGTATATGACCCCAACAGAAAGCAAAGAAGTCATGTGGAGAGAGTGAGGGTAACCATTGGGCAAACTTAATGCTTCATTTGTACCTACACAATGTCAACAGAATCAAGGTATGCCCTGCATCATTTTGGGTATTCTCCATGTGGCAGATTTGCGGGATGACATTGAAAATAGGTACAGAAGATGCTTGGTTTTGAATTTCATTCTTAGAGTATTTGATAACAATGATGAGATCAAAGAGTACAGATCAAAGGACAGAAATGTAAAATTCGCAGAATCATCAAATCAAAGATAACTGGGAGAACTGAAACTATCTACTCCAAGCAACATTTCAAAAGGAATTCCCTTTACAATAGCTGGAAAAGTAATTCCAAAAAGTGAACATCTAGTTATTCATTCTTTATCTCCTTGAAGAATTGCACTGAGGCATCATTTAAGGCATCCCAATAAAATTCATGACAATACAATGCAAAAGAAAAGTTTCTTTAGACCATTGCTACTTCTGACTTTGCAAATTCCATCCATTTATCCTTTTTGTGGCCAACCAGAACTAGTATATTCCTTCTTCATAATTGCTTTTTAAATACATGAAGGAGATACAATTAACCGATCAATATTTGTTAGGTGCTATGTGCCAGTCATTGTGCTAAGTTCTAGAGATGTAAAAGGAAAAAAAAGTTCCCATACCTCTCAAGGAGAATATATGCAAGCAAATGAATGGAAGGTAGGGCCAGGCCAAGATGTCAGAATAGAAGAAGGAATATTCCTGAGCTCTCCTCTCAAACTCTTAAAAATATCTGTAAAAAATGACTCTAAACAATTTCTAGAGGAGCAGAAGCAACAAAATGACAGAGTGAAACATATTTCCAGGCCAAGACAATTAGAAAGGTCTATTGTACCAGATTTGGAGTGGAGAGCAACCCAGTGTGAGCCACACCAGCACAGATAGGACGGGAGCAGACCTCAGAGTGCTAAATCACTGGCAGCTGTAGTGGTTTTCAGACTTCTTAATCCATAAATACCAAAGACAGCTTTCAAGATCAGTGGGAAAGCTCTCTCACATCAGTGAGTGAGGAATTTGGTGTGACCCCTGCCCAGCCACAGTCACAGGGTGGCAGCAGCCACTCTTACAGCATCAGCTGCTTTTGGAGCTCTTGTTCTACAAAAGATGTGGGAATCAAGCAGCTTATGTGGAACACAGTAGTGGGTGGTAGTCTTGGGGCAAGGAGGAGCACTGGTGTGACAGAGCTGGTGGTGGCTCTGGAGAGGTACTGCTACTCAGAATTCCAGGGAAGAAAATAGTGCTTGTAGTTGCTCACAGACAAGTGCACAGGTCAGGAGAGGAGCAAACACCTCTCCTTTGACAACACCACTTTAGAGTAAATAAATATTTACAGGTCCCCAGGGATATCTCTGAAAAGAGCTGCACAAAACCCCTGAAATTTCAGGTAATACACCCTCCATTCAACAGAGAACTCAAAAGTCAAGAAATTGACTGGGAAAATGACCCAAAAGGGGGAAAATAAGACTATAGAAGGTCAATTTATTGATGAAAAGATATTCTTATATGAGGAAGATCAAACTTACAAATGGAGAAAGATCAAAGCACACAAGCAGAGGAAGATAGCAAGGTCAAAGTTCCTATATCCAAAGCCTCCATGAAAAATATGAAATTCTCTCAGGCCACAGAAGAGCTCAAAAAGTTTTTTGAAAATCGAGTAAGAGAACTAGAGGAAAAATTGGGAAGAGAAATGAGAGCAATACAAGAAAATTATGAAAAATGGTCAACAGGTTGCTAAAAGAGACCTCAAAAATGCTGAAGAAAATAACATATTTTAAAAAAAGACTAACCGAAATGTCAAAAGAGGTCCAAAAAGAGAATGAGAAAAATCTCTTAAAAAGTGGAATTGGAAAAATTGAAAAGAAGGTTCAAAAGCTCACTTAAGAAAATAATTTCTTAAAAATTTGATTGTAACAAATGGAAACTAATGACTTTATGATAAAACAAGAAATTGTAGCAGAAAACAAAAAGAATGAAAAAAATGGAAGACAATGCAAAATATCTCATTGCAAAAACAACTGACTTGAAAAACAGATCCAAGAGAAATAGTTTAAAAATTATTGGTCTGTCTGAAAACCATGATCAATAAAGGAGTATACACATCATCTTTCAAGAAATCATCAAGGAAAACTGGTGTGATATTATAGAAACAGATGGCAAAATAAAAATGCAAGAATCCAACAATTAATTCCTGAAAGAGATCCCAAGAGCAAAACTCCTAGGAATATAGTAGCCAAATACCAGAACTCTCAGGTCAAGAAGAATATATTCCAGTGTATTTGTTTGTCCTTCTTTGCCGAAGAAGACCATGGCATCAGAAAAATAATGACATTACTTGCACTTGACGTTGTTTTGAGTGAGGGAGGGCTGTGCAGGTCACCATCCTCAGTTTTCCTCCAGAGCCTTCCTAATCCGGTGACCAGATATTCATCAGGATGACTGGAGATGACCCAGGATGAGGCAACTGGTGTTAAGTGACTTGCCCAAGGTCACACAGCTAGTAAGTGTCAAGTTTCTGAGGTGAGTCCACCTAGCTGCCCCAGAAGAATATATTATAAGCAGAAAGATATAAAGAATTCAAGTATTGTGAAAATACACTCAGGATAACACAAGATTTAGTAGCTTTTAACCTAAGGTATCAGAGGTCTTGGAGTATGATATTTCAGAGGTCAAAAGAGGTAGGAATAAAATCAAGAACCACCTACCCAGAAAACTTGAGGAAAAAAATGGAATTTCAATAAAATAGAAGATTTCCAAGTACTCTTGTTGAAAACACCAGAGATAATAGAAATTTGGCTTTCTAATACAAGAATCAAGAAAAACGTGAAAAGGTAAACAGAAAGAGAAGTTGTAAGGGACTCATTAAAATTGAAATGCATATAGTCCTACATGGAAAAGCAATATTTGTAACTCATGAGATCTTTCTCAGTATGTGGGTAGTTAGAGTGAATATGTATACTACATATATATTACATATTATATATAAATATACATTTATATGTGTGTATATGGATGTATGTGTATACATATATTTTTTGTATGTATGTATATATATTTGCTTGTATGTGTGTGCATGTATGTGTATATTATATATGTGTTGGTATATGCATATGTATATATGTATGTGTTTGTATATACACATATGTGTGTGTATATGTGTGTATATATATATATATAGAGAGAGAGAGAGAGACAGACAGACAGACAGACAGACAGAGACAGAGACAGACAGAGAAAGAGACAGACAGAAACATAGGAAGAGAGAGAGACACAGAGACAGAGAGAGAAAGAGAGAAACAGAGAGGGTACAGATTGAGCTGAATATGAAGGGAGGATGCAAAAAAATTAAAATGAAGTGTTGAGAGAAATGTACTGGAAGAAAGAGAAAGGGAGAGGTAAAATGTCATAAATCATCTCACATAAAAGAGGTAAGAAAGATCTTTTACAATGAAAAAGAAGAGGGGCGAGGTGAGAGGGAATAAGTGAAACTTACTTTACTCAGATTTGATTTAAGGAGGGAATAGCATATTCAATTGTTTATGGAAATCCATTATACCCTGCAGGAAGGTGGGGGAAGGGAGTAGGAGAAGGAAGATACTAGAAGAGACAGTAGATTGGGGAAAGTTGTAATAAGAAGCAAACACTACTGTGCGGGGATAGGTCAAGAGAGAGAAAGAAAGAAATGGAAAGTAGGACAGGATAGAGGGAAATGTGACTAGTCTTTCACAACATGACTGTTACAGAAGTGTGTTTCATGACTACACATATTGTGGTTTGAACTGATTGTTTTCTCTTTGAGGTAGGTGAAGAGAGAGGAACAGAAAGAATGTGTAACTGAAAGCTTTAAAATGAATGTTAAAAGTTGTTTTTGTATGCAACTGGGAAATAAGTTGCACAGGTAACGGGGTATAGAAATCTGTCTTTCCCTACAGGGAAATAGAAGGAAGGGAGGTGGAAGAGGGGATGATAGAAGAGAGGGAAGATTGGGGAAAAGGGTGGTTGGGGTGAATGCTGTCCTGTGGTGAGGGGAGGGGAGAGACGGCCAGAATATTTGGAATTCAAAATCTTCTGGAAGTGAACGCTGAAAACAAATAAAAAGAATACTTAAAAGTCAAAATATAAATGAACACAAGTTAAGGTATGTATAGACAGATATGTATGTATGTATGTATGTATGTATGTGTATGTACATGTGTATGTATCTATGTATGTATGTATCTATCTATCTATCTATCTGTCTATCTATCTATCTATCTATCTATCTATCTATCTATCTATCTATCTATCTATCACCCCGATCTGCCAAGTATTCAAACTATGCTTCAGAGACTGCAACTCCAATGGGCTGGCCACGTTGTTTGAATGCCAAATGTATGCTTGCCAAAAAGACTATTTTATGGAGAACTTGCATGGAGCAGGCGATCACATGGTGGCCAAAAATAACGATACAAGGACATTATCTAGGTCTCTCTCAAGAACTTTGGATTTGACTGCAACATGGGAGACATTGGCACAGGACTGCTCAGCATGGCATACCAGCATAAGAAAAGGTGCTGTGCTCTTTGAGTAAAGCAGAATTGAGACAGCACAAAGCAAACACAGAATGTGCAAATTTGGGATATTCACCCCAAATATTCATAGGGACTATCTGTGCCCAACCTGTGGTAGAGCATGCCGAATTCAAATTGATCTGATCAGCCACATTCGGACGCACTGAAATTTCCCTTTACAATGGTGATTTCATTTTGGTCCTCTTGAAAGACAAAGGACAACAACCATACCAACTCTCTCTCTCTCTCTCTCTCTCTGTCTTCTGCGCTGTATTATATTCCAAATCACATCCTCTAACCGTAAATGTCTCTCAAAATTCTGTCGTATACCCTCTTCTCTCTCTACACCGTTTCACTTGGTAGTCCCCTCAATACTATGTTGATGATTCTAAAATCTACGTATGTTACCCTAATCTCTCTGTTGGTTTCTATTGTCATACCTCCAGCTAACTTTAGAATATTTCACATTGGATGTCCTGTAGACTTGTTAAAATCAACTTGTATAAATCTGAGCTCATTGTCTTTCTCTCTAAACCTTCTCTCCCTACCATCTCTATTACTGTGGAAGGTAATTCCGTCCTCCCAGTCCCTCCAATTAAGAACTTCTGAGTCTTGCTGTGTTCATCAATCTCTCATCCGCCATATCAAAATATTTTCCAATTCTTGTCTATTTCATTTTTGTAACATTTCTCAAATTTTACTCTTTCTGTACTCTAATTCTGCCACCGCTATAATTCCTGACTTTATAATCTCATGCCTGGATTATTGGAAGAACCTGCTAATAGCTTTGCATGCAAAGACGAAATTGCTTCAACAAGCAGAGATATTAGACTTGGTAAGGCACAAGACTACTTCATTTCATGAGATAGACATGAAGGAAGAGAAAATAACGTAAGATGCCTGAGTGACAGAAGAGGATAATGAAGTATCGAGTGCATCTCAGAGAAAGAGAATAGGCAAAATCTTTTTTAGCTAAATTTCTTTAATAGATCCTTTCTTTTCCTCTCTTTTCATTTTTCTCTTACTCCCCGAAGAAGAGAAAAGGAGATGTAGTCCATGGTAAAAGATCTCAAGTTTTGTTTTGTTTTCAGGAAAATATGGTGTGAAGTTCTTAATTAAGGGAATGAATGGAGGGGAAGCTATGTGAAACTTGAGGAGGGATGAAAAGGTTTGGGAGAGCTAATGTGGGGAGGAGAACAGTGATGCATAGCAATATTGCTTAGTAGCATTGCAGGCTCAATTGAGATTATATGACATATATTTGCAGTGAACCCAGTCAAAATGGTTGTGTTATTTTCTCTGTTTTCATTTCAATAACCATATATGGAAACAAAGGCAGTGGATATTGAGAGTGTTTCAAGTGCTTGGCTAGACATAATGGGCAATATGTACAAGCGTCTTGGGATTCCAGAGAAGAGAACAGTGTGGAGTTGAATTAGTTCACTAAGGGTTCAAGATTCAGAGGAGTAGAGAAAGTGGTTAGTGTAGGGAAGATGGTCTGGGAAATAATTAAGGATTCAAGTGATTGGAGGTCCTGATAAGAATAAAAATTAGACTTTTGTTAGCAAAGGCAGAAGAAGAAGGGAAAAACCAATAGATTATGATCAAATAAAGGGATGAGATTTCTCAGATATAAAGGAGTTATATCTGTGGTCAGAGTAAAATCAAGTGTGTTGCTCAGATTGAGTGGAAGACCAGTTCATAGGATATGAATAAGTTGAGGAACTGAGTGAATAAGGTATTTGAGGGAAAATCAGTATTATTTTTAACTCCCCTTATCTGAGAGTGGGAATGGAGGAGGGAAGAAAAAAAATTGGAGACAGATATTTAATTCATTGAGGAGGGAAGGGGAGTAACCTGGGGCTTTAAAGACAATGATGGCCAGAATTTTTGGGGAAATTTTAGCAAATATTAATGCTATGAACCTTAAAGAAAAAGAAGTTATTGAATAATAGAGGAAGGAGGAGAAAATGAAAGTGGCAATGGATGGCAAGGTGTATTCCAAATTCCCTGCCTCAACCAATAAGCTAAGGAGAATTGAGGGAGTGAAGGGAGAGGGAACTATGAGAATTTTGATGGGGGATGAAAAGGTTTGAAACAACTGCTTTAGACAGTGGGACAGTGGTCCTAGAAAGGGTTGTCAGGAAAAATATGTCACCAAGGAGGAACCAGGTTTCAGTAAAAGGTAGCATATTGAAAAGGTTAGAGAGGAAAAAAATTAGACTAAATGAAGGTTTTTATTTGTTTGTATGTGTTTTTTTTTTATTTTGTTTTCCTTTTTGGTCTATGGAATTGGCCTTGCAGAGCACACGGTAAAAGGACCTAATGCAGTTAAGGTGAAACTTTGGGGTTAGGCAGTAGAGGGAAATGGGAACAATGAAGCCTGTGGGAAGGGCGGTCGAATGTGGTTTGCTTGATGTTCTATAGGTGTTCAGTCACAGGAATGTGAAATGTAAGACCAGATATGAGACGTCTTTCTATGAGAAGAATCTACCAATACAACCAGTAGCATAATTTACATTCACTGTTATTCTTGATCCAAAATAATGAACAACTCACCATTACACTGTCCTAAAAGTTTTAAATGCTCTTAGTTATATTTCTTGATATTGCATATTATGATCTAGTTCACCACTGACATATTCATAAGTTGATTTGATGAACCAGCATTTCAGAAATAAGTGAGAGGTATGAGCTTTACAATAGCAAGAGTATTCATTTGTATGACCTTGGCCAACTCATTTTACTTCTGTGTACCTTAGTTCAATATTATTCAAAATTAAAAATACTTGCCTAATTTGCTCAAAGGGTTGTGACGAGTACTGCAATGTATAAATCTTGATTCTGTGAGATGAATATGTTTTATTATTGCTTGTGTGTAAACTACATTCTATATTAAGCACAATGGCTTGTAAATAATTTAATATGTGTTTCTTAAAATATATGAAGATACTGAATGATCCTGTGCAAATTGTAAGCCTATTTCTTAAAATGTCAGTAAACTTTTAAGGCTATGACTCCAAGAATTGAATCTTATTCAAAAAGAGTGTTTTAACCCAGTGATATGTATGTTGTGTGGTGTGCCATGGTAAAAACAAACATACTGTAGAGGTCCCTAGTGATTTTATAAAATGTTGGACTTGCTAAAAAATAACTCAATAGCTTGGTTTTTAGTAAATATGTTTCCACATTTCTCTAGGCAACTTGTTTAAATTATCAAACGTTATTCATTTCAAATATTTTCAAATCAATTTGAAGCTCAGTTTTGAAGCATGATTAATGGTCATGTAATATCCCACTTATAAATGGTACTGAGTACATAATTTGTTTTTTATTTTTAAGTTCAAAGATATGTTAAAAGTGTCAATTGAATTATAATTCAATGGTAGAAGGACATACTTGGCAAACATTATTATGGAAAAATGTCCTCAGAAGAAAAACACATGCTTACCTAATTTATAGAATTATGAAACTAAGCAGGACCTTGAAAGAGACTTAAATTATCCCACAAAGATGACTGTCTCCTCATTCTAAAAAAAATAGAAAATGGTAAACTATAACATCTGTTGGCAATGAATTTCAGTACCTAATTAATCCTGCCAACAGGGAATTTAGGAGATGTTTAATCTAAATCCAAATATTCCACCTACAAAACTTGTATATTGCCTCTCATCTTTTCCTTCTCCAAGCTAAATGCATCCAATCGTCATTTAACTTTTTTTAAACAAGCTGTATTGTTGAAACCCTTGATTGCAAAAGGTTTCTGTATCTCCCTTCAATAGTGAGACCTGAAACTAAATCACATTACACTAGCAAAGGCTAGTCAAAAGTTTAATCTTTAATCTTCTTCCATTCACCTTTTGAGTAATAGGAGCTATGCATCTGCTCTTCTTTCTGCTACAGGCAGCTCACTAATTTCTCATGGGTATGGGATTTTCTTATTTTCTTATCCTGAATGCTGTCTTTTCTGAAAGTCATAGGGAAGTCAGAAAATATTTCTTAAATGTCTGTCTCTTCATTTTCATATTCAAATAACATTAAGTATAAAGTACTATTTTCTTTTATTTTCATCTAATATGTAATCTTAAATAATATCATTTTTTACTTTAGTTTTCTCTGTTAGAATTGTTGATTTTGAAACTAAGCAAATAGTCAATAAGAATAGTATACTCACTATATAGTAGGCATTGTGCTTAGCACTAGTGACATAGATGTGAAAAAAAAAGATTCTTGCTGGCAAGTAGTTACATTCTAATTCAGGAGAAAAGATGTGGAACGCATACGTACGTATGTTGGGAATGAATATAAGGAAAGTAAACAAAAATAAATACGAAGACATTAAATATAATATAGTTTGAAAAAAAGGGAAAATATCAGTTTTGATAATCAGGAAAGATTTCATGTAGACTTTTATGTTTTAGTCTTACCTTAGAGAGATATTCTATAAGGCAGAAATAAGGAGGAAGTGGAGTAGCTAGAAGTCTCAGTGGACACAGCACTGTATCTGGAGTCAGGAAGCCTTGAGTTCAAATTTGGCTTGAGATACTTATTAGCTGTGTGACCCTGGCCAAGTAACATGACCTCTGTTTGCATTAATTCACTGGAGAGGGATATGTCAAACCACACCAGTATCTTTACCAAGAAAAGTCCATGGACAGTAAGGTCCACAAAATCATGAAATGTCAGACATAAGTGAATGACTGAAAAATGAGAAGAAGGAAGACATTTCAGGAACAGTGGAGACATTAAATTAAAGGAAAGAGTTTGGAAATGTAGTATATAGTGCATAAGCAAAAGAGTGAAGGTAAGTTTGTTTGTATTTTATAGCACGGAAGAGGAGAGTAATGTTCCATAAGATTGGAAAGATAGGCTAGTATCAGGTTGTAAAGAGCTTTAAAATTTAAACCACAGGCCATAATTTATCCAAAGTAGACTAAAGCAAGCCACTAGATTTTGCAGAGTAGGGTGGAGACTGAAGGAAAAATATTCATGAGCATGTGTTACATTCTCATATACTTTTTGGGATAAAAAATTTGGTTTCTAGGGTTGTTTTCAGACTTTTCCATTTACCAAATCATAAGTCAACTCAACTGTCTTATTTCTTTAGTCCTTTGCTATGAACATTATGAATTCTTTTTTCCTCAAAGTCTAGGTCACCCCTAATCCTTGGAGAAGAGAATTTTCTTGGAAGACAGATTAGAATCCAGAGCTACTCTCTTATAAAAAAAAAAAAAAAACTCATCCATCCTCTGCCTCTGTTACATGAACACATGAAGAGATCTGCTTCTTCATGTCAAGAAATATTTGCCAGTCTTTGGGGGTTTAACATTCAGCAGAGATCATAAAAGAAGAATAGAAAGGCTTAGTCCTAGGGTCAGATAGTCGTGTGTGTGTGTGTGTGTGTGTGTGTGTGTGTGTGTGTGTGTGTCACAGAGAGTGAGGGAGAAAGAGAGAGAGAGAGAAAGATTGCCTGTATTGGTTGGCTTGCCTTGTACTGTTTCTGAGTTTACTAGCTGCATCAACACCTCCCTACTAGGAATACTATATTCAGACAATTTCCCTTGGCTTTTGATGCTCTCTCAGAACCTAATCCACCCAGTCAGCTCAAAGAACTCTTACTTTGTGAGCTTCCTTAAGATCTGCCCTGATCTTTTGGACTGGCGAATTTATGATGATAAGGCAATTTCCTGTAACAAGTGTATCCCTAGAGACCATTGCTATCCACAACTTTGATATATGCCCATTCTAATCAAACTTGATCTTTCCTTGTTTGCTCCTTTCTGCTACTATAACTCAACTGACATAACTCAAAGAGGTAACAGAGTAGTTCCTAAGAGAAGGGCAGTGAAAAAAGCATTGCCTTTCCACTTAAAATATGTGCACTCAAATTCCAGCTCAACTACTTAACTATAAGTAAGTTACATCGGACAAGTAACACAACATATCTAGATGTTGCTTTCCCTTTTCTGCAAAATTAGGACATTACATAATTTGGCATTAACTCTTTCCCCCTAATGCTATAAATCTCTGATTTATTTAAAAGTATTCAGACATATAGCTCAAACTGAGAGTAAATGAATAAGAGATTTTAGTCACATACAACTCCATAGGATCCAGTGATTAGTTCCCTTATATATATATACATATGTGTGTGTATGTGTGTGTGTGTATTACAAGATACAATTGATAAATTTGCCTGCTGAAATAATAAAGAAGTATTCACGAGGTATAGTGTAACAATCATTATATAACTATAAAATAGATCACACAACTGCCAAATGTGGATCAATAAATGGCATTTCACCACTCAATACAACAACAAACGTTTTCTGAGTTTAGGAATCTTTCAATTATTTTTTTGTAGATACTGATATATTGCCAGGAAGATTTTCCCCTTTTCTGAAATTGATAACAAATTCAATTTGCACAGATTGCCTAATATTCATATATAAAAATATGTTAACAGTAATGTCCCCAAATCCATCCATTTTCCAATATATATTTGTATATTTCAGAATCTCTAGGAATATAATATGTGTTAAAAGGTCTATCGGGGCCAAGATTGTTTCTGGGTCTAGATTCTATCCAGATCGAGAGACTAAACATATACTAAGAAAACTGTAAGGCTTAAACATAATCGCCTGCATTTTTTTAATACTCAGTACTTTTTTTCCCCCTCCAAGTCTCAATAATGGGGCTGAAACAAACTTTATCCTGGTTTTTAAATAAAATAATCATGATAGATCAATTTGTTATTGTGGTGGGAGTATTGACAGCCATAACTCAATGCTTTTTGTTCTTGATGTTTTCATATCTTTAGATGTTTATAATTTCATATCTTTAGATGTTTATAATTTATAATTAAAACAGCATCAAGCTAGGAATTGCTCATGGAAAGAAGAAAAATGGTAGTGATGAACTGAGAGCTATCCTTAGTAAACTGAGAGTAACAATAATGATCCAATTTCCCTTTGCTATTTGATTTTGCATGACAGCTACCTTGTTATCAAGCATATTAAAAAATAATGAGAAATTGATAACCCATCGTGTATCTAGGTACACTAAAGTCAAATCATGCCCTAAGTTGCAGGTATACAATTGCCACTAACTTTAATTGATACATTTTTACCTTAATCATTTTGCATAAGAACTTATTGTTTTCATAACAAAATTACTAGTGAAAACTGTCAGTTTGACTTGAATTGGACTTAATGGGAGTTCTGTGCTTTTTGCATAAGACAGCATTTATTTTGCTACAGTATATAATATGATGGAAACTGTTCCTGCAGTATGTTGAGTCAAATATAAAATTATTGATTTTTTTTTAAAAAAAATGATCATTATTTTTACTTTGAAACATTTTTAAAGGTTTGATGAATGCAATTATGTTGAAAATTCCAATAGAAATTAATATTTATATATCTTCAAAATTCAGATTCTTTACTTTTAACAGTTTTCCAGAATTAAAATATCTCATAAACCATACCATAATATTTGAGTAAACTAAAGAAATATCTTTGTCTGCCTGTGTATCCCTTTAATTTGTTCCTTCCCTTCAACTTTATTTCCTTCTTTTTTGCTCCTTTCTACCTATCACTATCCATTCTACATAGTGTCCTCTTTATTCATTTTATTTCTTTCCTTTTTATTTCCTATGCACTTCCATCTCTTATTCTTTCTCTCACTACTCTGTTCCCTCACTTCCCTTTTTCCTTCCTGAACACAGAAGTCCATACTAGGTCTAATCAGGGGTTTAATATCCCCTGTGAGAACCTGCAAACATAAGATCACATGTGGCTTTCTAGGTCCTGGGATACAGCTGTTTGACTAAGTTCCAGTTTTACAAAGCAAATACTTTTACTAAGGTGATTTGCTCTGTGAAGTTTGGTTTCCCTAATCCTGTTCTAGAAAACATATCTCTTTAGTAATGACTTTATTTCAAGAACTTCTAAAGGAATAAACTATTAGTATTTTTCATAACTAGGAGAAAATTGTAGCTTGCCCAAATGATAAATGGTCAAAGGATATGAACAGGAAATTTTCAGAGGAAGAAATTAGAGGTATCTATAATCATATGAAAAAATGCTCTAAGTCACTTTTGATTAGAGAGGTGCAAATCAAAACAACTCTGAGGTACCACATCACACCTATAAGATTGGCAAACATGACAGTACAGAAAAATGATAAATATTGGAGAGGATGTGGGAGAGTTGGAACACTAACTCATTGTGGTGGAGCTGTGAGCTCATCCAACCATTCTGGAGAGCGGTTTGGAACTATACCCAAAGGGCTACAAAAATGTGCAGACCCTTTGACCCAGCAATATCCCTTCTTGGACTGTATTCCCAAGAGATCATAAAAATAGGAAAGGGTACCAGATGTACAAAAATATTTATAGCAGCACTCTTTTAAGTGGCCAAAAACTGGAAATCAAGAGGATGCCCATCAATTGGGGAATGGCTAAATAAATTATGCTATATGAATGTAATAGAATACTATTGTGCCGTAAGATATGATGAACAAGAAGACTTCAGAGAGGGCTGGAAAGACACATACCATCTGACGCTTAGTGAAAGGAGCAGAACCAGGAGAACTTTGTGCGCGGTAACAACCACAGTGTGAGAGACTTTTATTCTGGTCGACTTGAATCTTCATAGCAATGCAAGAACATTAAAAAAAACAAAATTCCCAATGGTCTTCTAAGGCAAAATGCCTTCCACATTCAGAGAAAGAACTATGGAAGATTGTAGCAGATTGTAGCAGATCATTGTGTGTGTGTGTGTGTGTGTGTGTGTGTGTGTGTGTGTGTGTGTGTGTGTGTGTGAACTATGCTTTGGTTTGTTACATGATTTGATTATATGATTATATTATTTCTCCCATTTATTTTAGTTCTTCTACTATAATGACTATAATGAAAATGTATTCAATAGGAATGTATGTGTAGATCCTATATAGAATTGGATGCCGTCTTGGGGAGGGAGGGGGGTGGTGAGGGGTAGGTAAGGGGGAAAAATCTACGTTTTATGGTAGTGATTGTAGAGAGCCAAAAATAAAGAAAATGAATATATTAAAAAAATGTTTAGGAAAAAAAATGCGTAGCAATTGCAGAGGTAGATTTTGGCCCAGTATATAAGTAAATTTCCTAACCTTGAGAGCTACTCAGATTAGAACTTTTGTGACTGAATAATTACATTTGGAATTTATTTTGAAAAGGTCACTCTATCATTTCTAAATAATGTTTTCTAAATTTTTCTCTCAACTTGTTTTCTAATCAATTGGCCTTTCTGTCAGATGTATAATAAGGAATTGTTTCAGGAAATAGAAGTATCATTAAGAGCATACAATTTTGAATGGATTCTTCAGTTTACAATGGAATAATGCAAAAATTAAATAATTTATTTTTAACAATAATAATTTTAAAATTCGTGGTATAGTATAAGTGCATGTCTTTAATAGCCAAAACCTGAGCAGTGGGGAAGTTTGGATCCCTTCAAGAGACTTTTTGACACATCACTACTGAGAGTAGCTGCTATTTGAATTAGGTTATTGGCAGGAATGTTAATTACTGATGAATCTCATCTGAGAAAAACAGTGATTGGAAGAAAAGTGCTATTAAAAAAAATTGTTTAAGAGTCCCTGGATTCAGATACACTGTGTCCTAACAGAAAAAGCAAACAAGTAGTGTGCTGAGAAGTTAATAACTGAAGGAGTATTCCAAGAAACTTAGAAATGTAGGAACTATACTAAATTTTTTGCTCCTCATGTAAAATAAAGTTCTTAGATGTCTGTGTGAGTGTGTGTTTTGTCTGTGCTAAGTATATATATGTTCACATGGCTTTTTCTAAATGTGGCTCTTAAGGAAGCATGAATGGATATTTCTGGAAACTCGACCACCCCTTTCCAAGACAGACTTTGATTCTTGCCTGGAGAGGATCCAGGAAGTGGAGCCACAAGGACAACTAATTATATCCTCAGACAGGGAGTGCTGGAGTAGAATTATATCTATCTGACTTCCCAAAGTAGTTAGACTAGGGGAAATTATTTTAGATTCAATTTGTTCTGATGGTCATTCTTTTTTTTTTTTTTATGAGGAAGAAATGTTCCAAGTTATTGCAAAACCAATGCAGCAACTAATGATTAAGCCCATTAATCCAAAGCAATTGTTAAAAATGTCAGAGAAGTTATACAGATCTGATTATCCTATGGCAAAATACTTATGATCCCACCCCTAGGTATGGCTATATTGATAAGACTGATTATAGTAAGACAACATTGAAGTGGTCTGATAGTTTCTGAGTGTCATGTTTTCCTAACAGGTGAATATATACCTAAATATAAAGCATTACTTAATTATAGCTACTATTCATATTTTTTTGCCTCTTTCAGAATGTACAAAAATAAAACTATTAAACTAGATTAGCAATAGAACAAAAAATTTTAAAAACATACTGAGCTAATAAATAATACTCTAAGTTGGTGAGAATTAAAATTTAATAAGTTAAATATACATAAAACTTTACTGGTGACATAGATATGATTTTACACTCAAAACTATTAAATAATTCTGCAAACTTGTTCAATTAAGGCACAATTATATGCTAAGTGAGCTAATTGTTACTTCATTTACATGAAGACATCTCTAATAATGATTAATAGAGCTTTAATTAAATGAGTTGAGTTTGAAAATATGTTCAACAACAGAATATGAATGACTTGTATTTGTACTAATTAGCTCATTTGCTTAAAGTGTGGAGAGTAGGTTACACAATATTTTGAGGTTATAAGTGATACTGCTTAAAAGGTTAGTAATTCTGTGAAAGAATATTATGACATTGTTCAATGTTCCCTCCTCCCAATGTGCTTGACAGTTTAAAACATTGTTTTTGATTACATAATTTAAAACAAGAACTTAAAATTACTTCAGACATTCTTATTTTACTCATCGCAGGATATTGGAATGAGGATAATAGTTGGGTGCTGTCACACGATAGAGTATGAGACTTGTAGTATGGAAGACTCCATTCAAATATTTCCTCAGGTATTTATGAATTCTGTGATGCTAGTCAAGTCATCTTTGCCTGCCTCAGTTTATTTATGTGTAAAATGGGGTAATAGAAATACTTCTTCCCATGTTTATGTGGGTAAAGATGAGAAAATATTTATAAACCACTTTAAATTTTGAAGCGCTATATAAATATTAGTTATCATCCTAGTCATCATCATCATTTAGTGATGAAAGAGATTTTAAGACTCTTCTAGATAAATTATCTCATTTATAATGATTTAAAAAACAAACTACTCCTGAAATGGGCAGAGCCAAGATAGTGGAGCAGAAAGACACACCTGAAGAAGCTCTCCCAAGTAGTCCATAGAATACCTGTAAAAAATGACTCTAAAGAAAATCTAGGGGGCGGAGTGAAGATGGCAGAGTAGAAAGACACATATACACATAGCTCCGAACCCACAACCTGTAGAACATAGGTACAAAGGAACTCACGGAGAATTCTGGAGTAGTAGAGGCCACAGCACAGTGGAGCAAAGGAGATTTCTGTTCCAGAGGGACCTGCAAACCTCTTGCAAAAGGTCCATCGTGCTGCGGACGCGGAGCCCAGCCCAGCCCTGCCGTAGCGGCAGCATGGAGAGGAGCTGATCTGAGCGGGCTTCAGGGACGGGATCTCCAGCGGTCGCGCGGGTCCCTCCACTCACAGGTGATGGGCGTCAGTGAGAGGGTCTTCTTGGCGGGTCAAAAGGGGAGTGGGGTGCCCCCATAACTCAAGCCCCCTAGGGAGGCAGTAGCGGATGCAGAGGCAGACCAAGGCTCCCCAAGCAGCCAGGAGCCTGGATCCATTGTTGAAGGTCTGTGCATAAACTCCCTGAGGGAACTGAGCCTGAGAGGCGGCCCTGCCGCCACCTGAGCACCTGAACTTAACCTCACACTGAACAGCAGCCCTGCCCCTGCTGAAGCCCCGAGGCTGGGGAGCAGCATTTGAATCTCAGACCCCAAGTGCTGGCTGGGAGGATCAGGAGGCCAGGTGGGTGTGAGGAGAATATTCAGAGGTCAAGTCACTGGCTGGAAAAATGCCCAGAAAAGGGAAAAGAAATAAGACTATAGAAGGTTACTTTCTTGGTGAACAGGCATCTCCTCCCTTCCCTTCTGATGAGGAAGAACAATGCTTACCATCAGGCAAAGACATAGAAGTCAAGGCCTCTGTATCCCAAACATCCAGACTAAATATTCTGTGGGCTCAGGCCATGGAAGAGTTCAAAAAGGATTTTGAAAATCAACTTAGAGAGGTAGAGGAAAATTTGGGAAGAGAAATGAGAGATATGCAGTCAAAGCATGAACAGCAGGTCAGCACCCTGCTAAAGGAGACCCAAAAAAATGCTGAAGAAAATGACACCTTGAAAAACAGGCTAACTCAATTGGCAAAAGAGGTTCAAAAAGCCAATGAGGAGAAGAATGCTTTCAAAAGCAGAATTAGCCAAATGGAAAAGGAAATTCAAAAGCTCACTGAAGAAAATAGTTCTTTCAAAATTAGAATGGAACAGATGGAGGATAGTGACTTTATGAGAAACCAGGAAATCACAAAACAAAACCAAAAGAATGACAAAATGGAAGATAATGTGAAATATCTCATTGGAAAAACAACTGACCTGGAAAACAGATCCAGGAGAGACAATTTAAAAATTATGGGACTACCTGAAAGCCATGATCAAAAAAAGAGCCTAGACATCATCTTTCATGAAATTATCAAGGAAAACTGCCCTGAGATTCTAGAACCAGAGGGCAAAATAAATATTCAAGGAATCCACAGAACACCGCTTGAAAGAGATCCAAAAAGAGAAACTCCTAGGAACATTGTGGCCAAATTCCAGATTTCCCAGGTCAAGGAGAAAACATTGCAAGCAGCTAGAAAGAAACAATTCAAGTATTATGGAAATACAATTAGGATAACACAAGATCTAGCAGCTTCTGCATTGAGGGATCAAAGGGCATGGAATAGGATATTCCAGAAGTCAAAGGAACTAGGACTAAAACCAAGAATCACCTACCCAGCAAAACTGAGTATAGTACTTCAGGGGAAAAAATGGTCTTTCAATGAAATTGAGGACTTCCAAGCATTCTTCATGAGAAAACCAGAGCTGAAAAGAAAATTTGACTTTCAAACACAAGAATGAAGAGAAGCATGAAAAGGTGAACAGCAAAGAGAAGTCATAAAGGACTTACGAAAGTTGAACTGTTTACATTCCTACATGGAAAGACAATATTTGTAACTCTTGAAACTTTTCAGTATCTGGGTACTGGGTGGGATTACACAAGCACACACACACACACACACACACATACACACACACACACATAGAGACAGAGTGCACAGAGTGAATTGAAGAGGATGGGATCATATCTTAAAAAATGAAATCAAACAGTGAGAGAGAAATATATTGGGAAGATAAAGGGAGAAATGGAATGGGGCAAATTATCTCTTATAAAGGAGGCAAGCAAAAGACTTATTAGTGCAGAGATAAAGAGGGGAGGTGAGAGAAAAACATGAAGTTTACTCTCATCATATCCGACTAAAGGAAGGAATAAAGTGCACACTCATTTTGGTATGAAAACCTATCTTACAATACAGGAAAGTGGGGGATAATGGGATAAGCAGGGTGGGGGGAATGATGGAAGGGAGGGCATGGGGAGGAGGGAGCAATTTGAGGTCAACACTCATGGGGAGGGACAGGATCAAAAGAGAATAGAAGTAATGGGAGACAGGATAGGATGGAGGGAAATATAGTCAGTCTTATACAACACAACTATTATGGAAGTCATTTGCAAAACTACATAGACTTGGCCTATATTGAATTGCTTGCCTTCCAAAGGGAAGGGGTGGGGAGGGAGGGAGGTAAAGAAGTTGGAACTCAAAGTGTTAGGAACAACTGTTGAGTAATGTTCTTGCCACTAGGAAATAAGAAATGCAGGTAAAGGGGTATAGAAAGTTATCTCGCCCTACAGGACAAAAGAGAAGATGGAGACAAGAGCAGAGAGGGATGGTAGAAGAGAGAGCAGATTGGTGATAGGGGTAATTAGAATGCTTGGTGTTTGGGGGGGAGGGGACAAAAGGGGAGAAAATTTGGAACCCCAAATTTTGTTAAAATGAATGTCAAATAAGTAAATTAAAAAAAAAAAAAGAAAAAAAGAAAATCTAGAGAAGCAGAAGTTACAAAACCCCAGAGTGAAAGAGATTTTCAGTCCAAGACAGCCTGGAAGGCTGACAGTAAAAGTCTATTTCACCTGGAGTGGAGCAGAGCTCAGCCCAAGGTGGAATGCGTGGAGCATCAGGTACAGGACCCAGAACAGTCTTCAGGGAGCAACCTGAAGCATCATTTCCTAGATTGCTCAACCCAAAACTGCCAAATACAACTTCCAAGGTCAGTGAGAAAACTCCTTCACCAGGAAAAGGGAACAGTCTGGATCACCACCAGCAGCCACTGCAGAGGCACAATCCGTTTTTGGAGCCCCCTGTCTAAAACCCCAGGGGGAATTGAGCAGCTGATCTGAATCTCAGCCCCGAGCAGGGCCTTGGGTGGCGAAGAGTGCTGGTGTGGTGGAGCTGGAGGCAGTTGGGAAGAGGAAATTGTACTCGTGGATTCTGGGCAGAAACGCTCTTGGTTGTTCCCAGAAGAGTGTGCAGACCAGGAGAGAATTAAACTCCTCTCCTTTGATTGTGAGGAATTGAGAAATTACAGTACCCCAGAGTATACTTTCCTCTTGATAAAGCACTCAAAATTCAAATAACTGGCTGGGAAAATGCCCCCAAAAAGGAATAAAAATAAGACTATAGAAGGTTACTTTCTTGGTGACCAGGTATTTTCTTCTATCCTTTCAGATGAGTAAGAACAATTCATACAGTCAGGGGAAGTCAAGGTTTCTGCACGCAAAATCTCCAAAATAAATACACAATGACCTCAGGCCATGGAAGAGGTCAAAAGGATTTTGAAAATTAGGTAAGAGAGGTGGAGGAAAAATTTGAAAGGGAGATGAGAGTGATGCAAGAAAATCATGAAAAGCAAGTTAACAGCTTGCTAAAAGAGACCCAAGAAAATGCTGAAGAAAATAGCACTGTTAAAAATAGGCTAACTCAATATGTAAAAGAGATCTAAAAAAACAACGAAGAGAAGAACGTTATAAATAGTAGAATAAGCCAAATGTAAAAGGAGGTTCGAAAGCTCACTGAAGAAAATAGTTTGTTAAAAATTAGAATGGAGCAGATGGAAGCTAATGACTATATGAGAAACCAAGAAATTAAAAAACAAAACAAAACTAAAAGAATGAAAAAATTGAAGACAATGTGAAATATCTCACTGTAAAAACAACTGACCTGGAAAACATATTCAGCAGAGACAATTTAAAAATTATGTGAATACATGAAAGCCATGACCAAGAAAAAGAGACTAGATATCATCTTTCATGAAATTATCAAGGAAAACTTCCCTGATATTCTAGAACCAGAGGACAAATTGAACATTGAAAGAATCCACTGGTCACCTCCTGAACGAAATACATAAAGAGAAACTTATAGGAATGCTGTATCCTAATTCCAGAGTTCCTAGGTCCAGGAGAAAATATTCCAAGCAGCCAGAAAGAAACAATACCAGTACTGTGGAAATACAATCAGGATAACACAAGATCTAGCAGTTTATACATTAAGGGATCAAAAGTGTTGGAATATGATATTCCAGAAATCAAAGGAAGTAGGATTAAAACCAAGAATCATGTTCCCAGTAATACTGAGTATAATACTTCAGGGGAAAAATGGTCATTCAATGAAATAAGATTTTCAAGCATTCTTGATGAAAAGACGAGAACTGAATAGAACATTTGACTTTCAAACACAAGAATCTAGTGAAGCATTAAAAGGTAAATAGGAAAGAGAAATGAGAAGGACTTTTCTAAAATTAAACTATTTATATTCCTACATGAAAAGACAGTATTTTTTTGACTCTTGGGACTTTTCTCAGTATCTGAGTAGTTGGAGGGATTATACACACACACACACACAAACACAAATACATACATGTATACACGTATATACATATATACATACATATTCATATATATATATGTAGAAAGAGAGCACAGGGGGAGTTGAATAAGAAGGGATGATATCTAATAAAGTAATATTAAGGGGTGACAGAGGAATATATTGGGAGGAGAAAGGGAGAAATGGAATGGGAAAAATTATCTATCATAAAAGAGGCAAGAAAAAGCTTTTTCAATGGAGAGCAAAATGGAGGAGGTGAGAGGAAAACATGAAGCTTACTCTCTTCTCATTTGATTTAAGTAGATAATTACTTGCTCACTCAATTTGTTATGAAAATCTATCTTGCACTACAGGAAAGTAGGGGAGAAGGGGACAAGTGGAGTAGGGAAAGGATAGAAGGGAGGGCAAATGGGAGGAGGGAGTAAATAGAAGTAAGCACTTTTGGAGAGGGACAGGGTCAAAAGAGGGAATAGAATAAATGTGGGGGGGGTAGGAAAGGATGGAGGGAAATATAGTTAGTCTTACAGAACTTGACTATTACAGAAGTATTTTGCAAAACTACACATATGTAGCTTATATTAAATTGCTTTCCTTCTCAGTGGGGATGGGTGGAGAAGGAAGAAAGGAGAAAAGTTGTAACTCAGAGTTTTAGGAACTAATTTTGAGAACTGTTTTTGCATGCAAGTGGGAAATAAGAAATACAGGTAAAAGGGTATAGAAATCTACCTTGACCTACAAGAAAATAGAGAAGATGGGAATAAAAGAGGAAAGAGTTGTGATTGAACGGATGGATATTGAGGGAATTGGTAATCAGAATTCAAGATGTTATGGGGTCGAGGGAGAGGAGAGATGGGGAGAAAATTTTGTGTAAATGAACGTTGAATACTAAAAATAAATAAATGAAAACTAATCTCAAAGAGGCTTAAATAACTTCCCAAGTTCATACAGAAAAATGAAAGTGGCAAATGATAATTCAAACAACAATCCTTTGATCTAGACGCATGTTTGTGATAAAGATTACTAATTTTTTTCCCTTCTTAATTAAAAAAAAATTCTTTTGCTCAAGGAGAGAAATCACAACCTGTCCTTTTTTCTATGTCTTGTAACTATTAAAAAATGTTCAGATTTGGGCTGCATCCACACAGAAATAAAACAATCTAATTCAGTGGTGAAACTGTTTGATAATATCTTGCAGACAAATTAAAATAAATGAGTGAGAGAATTTATCATTTATTGTTGACTTTTGAATGCAATAGGATTTAAATCACATAGGAATATTGTCATTTGAATTATTCAGTGTCACTGTGCCCAAGCACATGAGCAAAGACATATTTTTAGAAAAAGAATGCTTTTTGGGAGATGTTACATAAAACCTTTCATTCGTGGTGATTCTTCTACTTCTTCTGATTCATTGTGAGAATACTAAATTGATTGACTGAAGCCTTTAGATTGAATATGCTAGTTGATTTACTTAAGTACATTATAATAAGTCAAGTGAACAAGTATTTATGAAACATCTACAGGATAACTTGGAGATAATCTCAGAGGGAAAGCACTAGGATTAACTGAATCTACTTTCCGTTTGTGCAATTTTATCTGAGGTTTGAAGAAAGTTCAGGAAGCCAGGAGACAGAAACGAGTAAGTAGACAATTCTGGGGATAGACAGAGAAAATATATAGAGTCAAGAATATAGTATCTTGTCTGGGGTATAGCAAGCAGGCCAATTGTCACTGAGTTGCATAATATGTGCATATGAACAAGATGTAAGAAAAAAATGGAAGGTTAGAATGGGACTGGGTTATGAAAGGATTTAAAAAGAGTTGTAAGAAAATTTTCAAATGTAAATGCCTGGCTTAAATTTAGTGACCTGAAAGAATATTTCTATACTCTAAGAACTGCATATATATACTTATATATGCATATTTATATACGTATATATATACATATATATGCATATTTATGTATTTATATATGTATATATACATATATAGGTATATATACCTATATATATGCATTTTAATGAATTCTTATTCTGCATATCTTCCTTAAATAAATGATTGTCACACTACAGACTACAGCAGATATAAATCTTTTTCATTGTCTGTTACTCTATTGATGCCTACGCCTATGTTTTTCTGTTATTAGACTCAATTTTTACCATTATTAGTAGGAATAAGAGTCATCTATTTCTCTCTTTTCAGGAATATTGTGTGGCTATTTCACCTGAATAAAAATTTTACAATTTCAAGAACACTTATAAGACCAATAATCATTAAGCATAATTCATTGTAGAAGGCTTGGATTTGCCCTTTGTGATTTATCATTAGTGGGAAGGGCTGAAGATAATTGCTTTCTGTTCATGATTCACTACATTTGTGAGTGGTTAAGGATTTCAGCTATTGACATATTCCTTTGGATAGATTAAAGGCAATTCTTACACACTAGAATCTTCTTTTCTTTTTTAATATATAATTTATTTATTTTTAAGTTCTTAACGTTCACTTCCATAAGAATTTGAAATAGAAGTTTTCTCCACATCTCTTCCCACTCTCACTCCAGGATAGCATGCACTCCATCCACCCCTTCCTCCAGTCTTTCCTCCCTTCTATTACCCACCTTTCTTCCATGCCAGTTGCCCTCTATGTTCCCTTACTGCAAAATGGATTTCTGTACTCCATCGCCTCTATAGCTTAATTTTCAGATGCATGCTAAAGCAATTTTTAACATTCATTTTTAAAGCTTTGAGTTTTATACTCTCCTTCACTCTCCATCCACTTTCATTGAAAAAAAAACAGCAATTCAAAATAGGTCATACATGTATAACAATACAAAGCACTTTAATAATATTTATGTTGTAAAAGATTAACCACATTTTCCTCTGTTCTATTGTGCCTTTCATTTATTCCTTTCTCTCCCTTGACCTGTCCTCCCAGAATAGTGTTTGTTTCTGAATATCCCTTTCCCAATTTGCTGTCCCTTGTACTATCTTCCCTCTCCTATCCCCTTTGCCCTTGCCTTTCAGCAAGGTAAAATAGATTTTCAAATTCAATTGAGTGTCTGTTATTACCTCCTTCAGCCAAATCCCATGAGAGTAAAGCTTAATTATTTCCCTTCACTGACACCCTCTTCCCATATACTGTAGAAGCTCTTTCTATGTATGTGAGATGACTTCCTACATTCTACCTCTCCCTTTCTCTTAACTCCCAATGCATTCCACTGAACAGTAAATTGTATTTTCTTAGGTATTCTCCCTTCATATTTGACCACCATGTGACTTCTGATTATCTGTATGTCTATATCTATAGAAACTGATATCTATCTATCCATCTATCTGTGTATATATACATGCATACACATACAAAAATGTACATATGCTTACCTACATGTATGTAATATACACATACTTACTCTTACACACACACACACACACACACACACACACATATATTCCTCCTACTTTAATCCTGAAAACGGTCTCATGAGTTACAAAATAACATCTTTCCATGTAGGAATGTAAGCAATTCAACTTTAATGAGTTCCTTAAGGCTTCTCTTTCCAGTTTACTTTTTCATGTTTCTCTTGATTCTTGTATTTGAAAGTCAAATTTTCTATTCAGTGCTGGTCTTTTCAACAAGAAAGCTTGGAAGTCCTCTATTTCATTGAAATTCTATTTTTTCCCCGAAGTATTATATTAAGTTTTGCTGGGTAGGTCGTTCTTGGTTTTAATCCTATCTCCTTTGATTTCTGAAATATCAGGGTTCAAGCCCCTCAGTCCCTTAGTGTAGAAGCTGGTACATTCTGTGTTATCCTAATTGTGTTTCCTTAATACTTGAATTGCTTCTTTCTGGCTGCCTGTAATATTTTCTCCTTGACCTAGGAATTCTGGAATATGACTACAATATTTTTCCATTTGCAGTCTTTTTCAGGAGGTGATTGGTGAATTCTTTCTATTTCTACTTTACAATGTGTCTCTAGAAAAACAGATTGATATTGTATGACATATATATACATATATATATGATACGGCATGATATAATATTATGATATGACATGACATGACAAGACATGGAATGGTATGATGTGATATAATAAGATATGATATAATATAATATGATAGAATGTAAGATAAAGCAATATAAAATAAGGCAATGTAATGGCACATCATATCATACCATGTCATGCCATATCATGTCATATAATATAGTGCCAAATAATATATTATCATATCATAACATATCATGTCATGTCATACCATATCATATCATGCCATTTCATGTCTTGTCATATTGTGTTATATCACAATATATGTAACATAATGTGATATGGCGTAACATGATATGATATTATATGATGTAGTATGACATAGTGAGGTATGATATGATATGTAATATAAAATGATATAACATAATACAATGTATCATGATGTAGTATAACACAACATGATATAACATAACATGAAATGACATAACATTACATATCATGTAACATAACATAATATAACATAATACAATATAATATGATATAAATAATGTGATTTGATGTGGCATACTGTGACACAGTATAGTATAGTGTAGTATAGTATAGTATAGGATAGGATAGGATAGGATAGGATAGGATAGGATAGGATAGGAAAGGATAGGATAGGATATTATGGTATGGTATAGTATAGTATGGTATGGTATGGTATGGTATGATATGGTATGGTATGGTGTGGTATGGCATGGTATGGTATGGCATGGTATGGTATGGCATGGCATGGTATGGCATGGCATGGTATGGTATAATGCAGTATGGTATAGTGTTGTATAGCATGGTATAATATAGTATGATGTGACATAGTATTATATAGTATAGTATAAAATAGTATAACTTAGTATAACTTAACCTAATCTAACCTAACCTAACCTAACCTAACATAGTATAGCATATTGTAGCATAGTGTAGCATCGAATAGTATAGAATAGTATAGTATAATACAGTATAGCAGAATGTAGTATAATATGATATGATATGATATAATATAATGTGATGTAGTGTAATATGATATAATACAATATAATGTAATGCAATATAATACAATGTAATATAATATAATAAATATAATGATACAACATGATATTACATGATAAAACATGATATAATATGATATAATATAATGTAATATAATTCCTTGATAATTTCTTGGAAGAAGATGTCTAGATTCTTTTTGTTCATGGTTTTCAGGTGGAACAATAATTTTTAAATTCCCTCTTCTTGATCTATTTTCAAAGTTAGTTGTTTATCCAATGAGATATTTCACATTGTCTTGTATTTTTTCATTCTTCTGGTTTTGTTTTATAATTTCTTGTTTTCTTATAATGTTGTTAGCTTCCATCTACTTGATTCTTATTTTTAAGGGACTATTTTCTTCAGTAAGCTTTTGATCCCCCTTTACAATTTGACTAACTCTACTTCTTAAAGCATTCTTCTCATCATTGACGTTTTCCACCCCTTTTGCCATTTGGGGTAATCTATTTTTAAATATCTTACTTTCTTCAACACTTTTTGGTCTCCTTCAGCAAGCTACTGACTCACTTTTTATGATTTTCTTGCTTTGCTCTCATTTCTCTTCTCAAATTTTCCTCCACTTCTCTTACTTGAGTTTCAAAATCCTTTTTCAGCTCTTCCATAGCCTGAGGGCATTGCAAATTTTTTGGAGGTTTTGGATGTAAAAGTCTTAACTTTTTTATCTTCCACTTATCTTTGCTCTTCCTCATCCAAAAGGATGGCAGAAAATACCTGTTCACCAAGAATGTAACTTCTTATAGTCTTATTTTTTCCCCTTTCTGGCTATTTTCCCAGCCAGTTCCTTGAATTTTGAAGCCTTTGTGAAGTGGAGGGTATCCTCTAGAGACTTGTAAGTTCTCAGTTTCTCCAAGGTGGCACAATAAAGGGACAAGAGTTTATTATTCTCCTGGTCTGTGCTCTGGTCTGGGAGCAACCACAAGCTTTTTTGCCCAGGATGTGTGAGTAGGCTTCCCTCTCCATTGCCTCCACCAGCTCTAACACACCAGTGCTCCCCCTCACCCCAGGATTGCCACTCAGAGCTGATACCTATATGACCACTCAGTTTCCCCAGGGTTTTTTGTTGGAGGGCTCTAAAAATTGATGGTGCTGCTGCAGTGGCTGCTGCTACCCTGGGGCCAGGTCTGGGACCATAATTTTCTCCCTTCTCACCCAGGTGAAAGAGTTTTCTCACTGACCTTTGAAGCTGTATTTGGTGCTTGTGGGTTGAGAAATCTGGTAACCGCAGCTGCTACCCATGATTATGTGACCTGAAGCCTGCTTCAGTTATGTCCATGCTGTATAGTGTTGGGATTGGAAGCTCAATTCCGTGTGGACAGTCTCGGGCGGGTAAAGGTGGGAGCTTCTAAATCTTAGAGCTCTCACGAGACCCCCCCAGGAAATGGTAGGGAATCGAGGTGAACCGAGCTGTCTCGAGTAATTCCGCCTCTTCCCGTGAGAAACGTGATGGGAGAGAGATCTCCCCCCCTCGAGATTGTCCCGGATCCGGGCACACCTAGTTACCTAACAGCACGGTATTCAGATGCAAACTATGCGGCTGAAGGTTAAGTAGGATTGAGGAAGCCTGAAAGTTCTCTTAGCACGTGAGGAGCCAAGAGGACAGTAGGCTCCGCTTTTCTTCTTTCCTCTCTCCCCTCCCCCTCTCTCCCCACTTGTACTTCTATTTCCAATCCCTTAAGATCCTAGCCTCCTTAGGAAATCTCCCCCTCTTCCTCCTAAGGAAGACCCCCCTGAACTTGTAACTGAGACCCTGAAATAAAGCTCAACCCTTGTTCGACTCTGGAACGTCCTTTCTCTCATATGAGCATCCGGTTTTGGCCAACCGAAGACCTCGGAGGTGAGGTAAGAAGACTCGGGTAGCCCACAGGCCTCTAGGCCTGGCAGTATAGTATAGTAAAGGCTGGGCTGCACTCCACTCTGAGCCTGGGGAAATAGACCTTTCCTGCTGGCCTTCCAGGCTATCTTGGACTGGAAATCTCTTTCATTTTGTCATTTTGTGGCTTTTGCTGCTTTATAATTTGTTGATAGTTATTTTTTATTGGTCTTTTTTTGGGCTTTGTGGAGAGAGCTATAGCAGGTCCATCTTTCTAGTCTGCCACTTTGGCTCTGCCCCGACATTATCATTTTCAGTGGCTACTCTGCAAACCTGCCTCTTTCAAAATAGGAAAATGTTAAATTTACTTATGTATTCTACAGATCTCAGGTTATTTCCAAGTTTTGCACTGTGTGTAAATCTCAATTCCATTGCTTATGGAGAAAATACAGCATACCTGCTATGGTCTTCTATGAAGATACACACTTAGAAAACTGCCCGCTCCTCAACTGATCTATCCCCAGGAAGGGAAGAGAATAACTGAATATACTGGAGCTTTAATATCTTTTTCAAATGTGATAACAACTGAAAGTTGATTTGGAGCTGAAAAGAACTGCTATTCTTGGCATAATATTCAAATATATCTATTTTTTCATTAGTAGTTTCACTTCACAAAACTATCTTTACTAGGTCACAATTCTTTTACAGTTTCCCAGTAATCATCTAAGTCTGTGAGTGTTTTAGCTTCCCAAGCTCATGAGATCTGAGAGGTTTCATACCAAAGAGTACTTTGTTAACTTCTTTTAAAAGCCATAGTCTTTGTTATCATTTCAGTTTCACTTTGTAGGGTAGCCAGAACATACGAAGATGCTTTCAACAACAATTAAATTGATCGTTCGGTTCTGTGCACTTTATAAATCTCCATGAAAGAGAGGAATACAATATTTATCCCAGTTCATCATGACATTTTGAGATGAGTGGAGGGATTCATTTTAAAATTTGTCAAGTACTTTCAATTTCGAGAAATCTGATATTTGATGAGTACTTCTGTAATAATTAGTGTACCTAAAGTCAAAGTTGATTTAGAGAAATAATATGATTAAAAAATAGGAAATCAAGAAAGCTAAGCTTGTGCCACTAGTTACCTTTGACTAGCCAGCTGAAGCTGCTTACATTTTATCATCTACAAAATGAAGGGGCTTATAATAACCAACTCTAAGATTCCTCTCAATTGAAATATTCTTTCTTGTATGTAACTATAAGAGTAATCTAAAGAGAAAGATATAAAATGAAAAAAAAAAGTAAGGGCCAGTAAGCAGTCTAGTTGTTTTCACACACAAATATTTGGTTTACATGCTGACTGCCCTTTGGTGCTTAGTACAAAGAGATTCACTGAGATTCTCTTCTCACCATCATTCACTCACTTTCTCACTTTTAGACTGACAACTTACTGCTACTTACCATTGATCTGAAGCCTCTTCCTTATGATTTCCTTTCATATCCTTCACAATTCTCCCTTCCTCAGGATTTTACACATGGTGGTTTGCTTGTTGTTCTTTCCCCCCCCCTCTGTTTTCATCTTTCAATGGTCCCAATTAAATTAGTATCTCTTTAGGTAATCTCTTTTTCATGAATTTTCTTTAACAGTTATCTCTTTTCTTCTCTTACAATTTTATTTCAATTATCTCAAGAAAACTGCTTTCCTGCTCTTTTTATCTTTTTAAGTTACTTCTCAAAATTATCCTAATTCTGATTAAGGAAAATAAGAAGATTTTGAAATATGATTGATGAGGAAAAGGAAAGCTGCAAGACTTTAAGTGAAATTGAATTTTTTAAATAAAAATGCCAACATCTAGATTCCTTTTCTTAAATAGTAGACCTTCCATCATATACTTCTAATTAAAGTTTTGTTTCCTCAAGCTCCAATATTCCAGAAAAATTAGAACAAAACACTCTCTTTCAATTTTATTATTTTTCTTTTAAATTATAATCATTGCGAGGGTATTGTTTTCTGATCTATTTCGCTGTGAAATTACAATAGTTCAACTAAGCACAATTTTACATTAATATTACTTCTTAGGGAAAATAGATTCTGGATTCCAAGAAATTAACTTACAAGTAAAAATTAGGATTTAACTTATTTGCTAATATAATACTTTGTATATTAATAATTCAATTTTTTTAAAAGTACAAATTCCCACTCCATCACCCCCCAGAGTTTCTCCCACCCTTTATCAAAATGTGTTTTACAATGAAGCAATCCTTCCAGTGTGTTAATCAACAGATATTAGTACACCAGCCTTTCATATGACAATTTTAAAACCCTATATGAGGGCACTTATAACAAAAGATGAAGATGATTTGTATATACATTTTTTACAAATAACTTTTCTATATTTATTCAAATTATTTTCTATGGAAACATATCTAATTTTCAAACTTCATAAATTCAGACATTAGGAATCAGTTTAATGTTTTTGTTTTCCTTGTTGATATGAGGTAGATAGGGTATTGCTGTCTCCATTTTACAAAGGAAAAAAACTGAGATTCAGGTGAAGTTTTTGAATTCCCACTGTCACATAGAACGTTAATGGTTCAGTCAGCATTCAAGTCCATGACTTTGTAGTCCAAACTCAAAGTTCTTTTGGCTGTTAGTTCTTGCCAAGTGTTGAAACTGTAATCCCAAACATACAACATAAAAAGGCACACTAATTTCTGACGTTTGCTATCCTGCAAAATATTTTACAATTGAGTGATTGTACAACTTGTTTTATGCTTAAAATTCCAGTCCTAGACAAAGCTAGTGGCCACCAGCATTGATATGCTTCCAATCCAACAAAACTGATAATGTCAGTTTGAAACTTGACTTTAGAGTCTGAGTTAAACCTAAGCTTATCAAGCTAGAATTGTGCACTGTAGCAGAGAAAGAGGAATCAGGATCAGTCTGATATTTGATGTCTTTTCCAAAATGAGTGTTGCTATTTCCACCTGTCCAGGCTAGGTTGACAACAGTTTCTAACTTCTTGTTCTCTTTCCAAAAAACAAAGCCCCCAAACTCTGAGCCATCATTTCCGTTGATGTGCAGCTGGAATTAATTGGTCTTGTAGCCAACAACAAAGACTCTCTGGGTCACCCAAGATGTTGAAGTTTCAAAATTCTTCTGGTAGCCTGTCAAGCAGCCCTCATAGCCAAGAACCACAGATCCTCATATTGAAGCTCCAGAAATTTCAAAATCCTTGTCACAGCCAAAATTGAGATATTCCTGCTCTTGTCCTGACTTAATCTTTGCATTTTCCCCCAATTTTAGGTGAGAAGGAAGGTCAGATTAAGTCCACGTGCAAGCTGATCTTCAACAGTAATTTTGTTGTCCAATATATTGTCTGTGTTCCCATTTTCTATGAATGTCAGTCTATATTCAGATCATTTTTATTTTGTTTCCAAACTGCCCAAAACTTTGCTGGTCTCAGTGCTTGTTGAACATATAATTTCAAAATCCAGTCTATTCTCAGATTTTGTTTTCAGATTCAGGTTTATTATGCCAAGTCCATAGCCCTTATTAAACATATCCCTGGAAGATTTTCCAAGGTCAGCATAAGTAGGTAGCACAGCCATTTTCTTCTCCCAGTGGACACAGTAGAAGAAGCAACGGGGACCAAACATGCAGGCAAAAGGGCGGCAGCAGCTACTGATCTATTGTATTTTTTAAGGAACTGCTGTCTTCATTCAATTTTTTTCCTTCCTTTTCCGAGCTGTTGACCCTGTCTTGAATACCTCTATTTTCCTTTCCAAATTTTTCCTACCTCTCTTATTTAACTTTTAAAATATCTCTTGAGCTGTTCCAAAAAAAATTGGGGGCTTGAGACTAATTCAGATTACCCTTAGATGTTTTTCATTGTAAGTATATTCACACTGTTGTCCACTTCAGAGGTTATATTTTGATCTTCCCCATTACCATGACAGTTCTGTATTGGTCAAGGTTCTTTTTTGTTTCTTGCTAATTTTTTTTCTATTCAATAGCTTTTATAACTGAGCTGTGCTCCCGTTGCATGGGCGAGAGGCATTTACCCAAGTTTCTTATGCTGGGAGCCAGAGGTCTGGTCACTGGCTTTGTGTGATGGAGCCTTAGGTGTTGGTGGTTGGCTCACTAAAGTAGGGTGGCCCAGTTTCAACCCATCTGCTCTTGCCTGGTTTATAGGGCTGGCAATTTGTCTTCTGTATTGGGGCTAGAGGTCTCACAGCTGTGCCACTGGCCCCATGAGCCAGCACTGAGGGCCTCAGTTGCTGAGATGTGCTGTGGTTAACAGCCTCCTGCTGACTTTTGTAGACACTATCTCTGCTGAGCAGTGCTACCCTTTTACTCAGTGAGACAGAGTTTTCCTGAAGTCCCTCTAAATTATTGTAAGCCAGAAAGTTGTTTCACTCAATCTTTTTGTAGGTTCTGTCACTCCAGAATCCATTTATAGGCTTGACTTAATGTTGTTTCCAGGGGAAACTGAGGAGGGCTAAGACAATGTCATGACATCTCTCCAACATGTTGACTCCACTTACTAAAAAGATAGGTTTTGACAAACACTTACAATGTTACAGACACTATGCTAAGTTCTCAGGATGAAAAGAAAAGCAAAATTCAAACTTGATCTTGAGAAGCCCACATTCTAGGGAGCTAAAAATTAAACACAGGAAATTCAATTATGTAGAGGTAAAGAGTCTCAGTATTCTAGTTAGAGACAACAGTACAAAGCAAAGACTGGGAAATTATGTGTTGTAAGGGAGGGAGGAGCAGTAAGCAAACTAGCGTCACTGTACTATAGAGGCTGTCAAGGTAAGTCAAGTGTAAGAAAACTGGAAAAGTACGAAGGGGGAATATTGTAAAGAGATTTCACTACTAAAGAAATTTATGTCTGCTATTTTAGGAAATTGAGAGCCATTGGATTTTGTTCAGTAGGGGCATAATACCATCAGACCTGTGCTTTAAGAAAATCATTTTAGTAGTTGGAGAGAGGACAGAATTGAATACGAAGGAGACCTGAAGAATGGAGGCCATAAGAAGGCTATTTAATAGCCTTTAAAATAGGCTAATGTCTACAGAAGTGGACAGAAAGGGATGCATAAGAGGAATTTTGTAAAGTCAGAAATGAAAAGATTTGGCAGTGAGTTAAAAATGTGGAAAACTGGAGTGAGCAATTGAGGTTGACACATAGGTTTTGAGACCTAATGATTAGAAGGAGAGTTAATGTTTTCAACAATAATAAGGGAGTTAAGAAGAGGGGAATACTTGGGGGAAAATAGTAAGGTCTGTTCTGGATATGTTGAGTTTAGGATACCTGTGTGATATACACTTTGATATATCCAAGAATCAGTTGAAGGAGAGAGTAGGGATACATATAAATACCTGGAAATCATCTACACAGAGAAGATAATTAAACACATGAACTGGTGAGATTAGCAAATGAAATACCATAGGGGGAAGAGAAGTTCCTAAATGCTTAATACAGTATCTGAGCTAGCTTCTCTTTTAAATCATCAGGGAAGTGGGGAATCTATCTAATAACTCCTTAGAATAAAGTGACTCAAATCCCCAATTACTGTCAAGAATATGAAGTCCAGTAAAATATATTTCAAAAATACTAAATTAAGAAAACAAATTATTGTAGCTTTTTTTTTGAATGAACAAAAAGAAAAAGGGATAGGTTACTACATAAATGGGATTACAGAAGATCAAAAGAAGACAGAGAGAAAGCAGTATACTCTTTGTTACTTACATCTTCTCTTTTAACGATAATGGCTTTCAAGCTTTGAAAACATCATTCCTGTTGAATGAATTGAAGTCAGATAACTGAAGAGATAGTAGAAGTAAAAAATAAATAATTAAACATAGTAGCTGTTTAAATGAGCTTAATACACTCTGCCAATATTATTAATATTCCAAGCAACTAAAAAAAAAAACTTGAACATGCAGTGTTAAAACAATGCTATGTCTTCAAGTAATTGAAAAAATAGATAAATAATACAACGTTAGACAAAAAGAAACTGCTCTCATTTTTTAAAAAAGAAACAAAGTTTCTTCAAAATACAGATCAGTGAGCCTGACTTAGCTGTTTGAGTAATTTTTGAAAATAATTATTAATCATCTGATTTGCAAGGTCTTAAGAAGGGAGGCATAGATTACATGGCTTCATTAAGAAGGTAATGCCAAACTAACCTCACTTTTTTTTTGTTAGAGATTCTAGACTTGTCATGACAATGACACAGGATTTCAGCAAAATATTTGTCATGTATATCTCATAATAACCTTCTGAAGACTATGAAGACATGGGCTAGACGATGATAAGAACATTTATAGTTTTCTTTACATTGTTAAGATATAGTGTCTAGTAGATTGATGTTAAGCAGACAGTAACACAATACATGTTCTCTACAGTCTAACAACACTGACATTCTTGCAGATCCTTGAACTCAATATGTCATAATACAGCTAAGGGCATTTTTAATTCTCTTTCCTCACCTCTATCTCTTGGTTTCCCTGGTTTCCTTCAGTACTTAGATTAAATCCTATTTTCTGCATGAGACCTTTTCCACTCTATCAACTTTCCCTGTTCTCCAATTGCTAATGACACCCCTATAAGATTACCCTTCACTTAGACTATATCTATATAGCTACATATATAATATATCTATACCTTAATTATGTAAATATAGCTTAAGTGTATAATGTACCTATATTTAGATATGTATATATATACATATATACATATATATAGTACAGCAAATATGATATGCAGATATACATACATCATGTATATATTTGTAGTATGGGTATCAGCATTATGAAATATAAGGGAATATGGAGTAAAATAAAGAATAAGGCTAGAAAAGTGTAGTAAAGAAAGAGAATATGAAGGACTTTACATGCCAAACAGAGGGTTTAATATTTGATCCCAGAGGTAATAAGGAGTCACCGAAATTTATTGAGTATCAGGTGACATGGACAGACCTACCTTTTAGGAATATCGTTTGGCAAAGAAATGAAGGACGAATTGGATTAATAAGAAACTTAAGCCAGTGAAAACTCTTAGAAGGTTTCTGAAACAGTGCACATGTGAAGTGATGAAAGCTAGCAAGTTTCTCAGTGTTAGCTGTATAATTGGAGAGAATAGGACATCTATGAGAGATGGTGTGAAGATAGATACAATTATATTTGGCAGTAGATTGGATACATGGTGTGAGTACATGGAAAAAAAGTTGAAGATGACACCAAAATTGTTAAGCTGGGTGATGAGGAGGATGGTGATATCCTCAAAAATAATAGAGAAATTTAGAATAGGTGGAGTTTGGATGAGAAAGATAGTGTGCTCTCTTTTGGACATGCTAAATTTTAAAAGCCTGTGGGACATCCAATTCTAAATTTCAAAGATGGAGTTGGTGGTGACAGACAAGCACATAGGAAAAATTAGGGCTATGGAACTGGGAATAATGTGTACTGAGATGATATTTAAACCAATAAGAGATTATAAGATCATCAATGCATAGCTTCCAGGAATATGGAAGTCATAACACTACTTCAATCTCTCCTTGTATGATTATATTGGAAATTTCATTTTCAGTTCTGAGTATCATAGTTTAAGAAGCATATTGAAAAGCTGTGCAGTGTCCAGAGAAGGGCAACCAGTACAGTAAAGTAATTGAATCTATGTCATACAGGAATTTTTTTCAGTAAATTGGGATGCATAACTTTAAGGGAGAAAATATTTGGAATTAATTTGGAATGGGATATTTGTAGACATCTTCAAGTTGGTGCAGTGCTGACATGTGGAGGGAGGATTGGAATTGTCTATTTGCCTGCAGAAGATAACCAGGAATAATGGGGGCAAAGAGACAAAACTGAAAATTTAGGCTTGACATCAAGAATAATATCCAGCAGAGGAGAACACCAAAAAGAAGAGTATTCTGCTTTGAAAAATGACTGTTTCCCCCTCTTTGGAGGTTCTTATGTGCATTTGTTGATATGTTATCGTGGGGATTCTAATCTTATATGGACTGTACAAATGTTAGCTAGAATTTTTATAGTGTGTCAAAATTTTCAAAGTGCTTTACAAACATTATCTTATTTTACTCTCACAACACAACTGAGATGTAGCTTTCATTATTATTACCATTTTACAGATGAAAAAGTCAAAGTAGATAGTGCTTATGTGGTTGGCCTACAGTCACAAACTATTTAAGTGCCTGAAGCTGAATTTGTACTTGGGCCTTCCTGACTCCAAGTCTAGCTTTACACGTACTGTGTCACTCAGTTGCCTAGATACTAAATGACTGCTGAATTCCTTTTCTATTCTCAAACTCTATGATCCTGTGCAGTGAGAGATGCCACATGTTATCATTTTATTTTGATAAAGGGAGACAAGCACACACAAAATTATTTAAATGTAAAAAGCATCTAAGTTTCTAGCCTGGGGGCTATAGAAATTATTTCACCATGCAAATGGAAATTTCCTTCAAGAAAACAGAAGTAGATAATTTTTGGATTGGCAAAATATTTTGTGGGGCTCAGAGATTTCCTTTGAGAATCTTTTACTGAATCCATGATACATATGGTTTACAAATGGTGATTTTATAATCTATTTCAATATACTCTACAGACATGGATGCTAACCTATGTTTTAGGAAAACAAAGACCTCTCTTGCATATCACAGTAAACTGAACTTTTCCTTACCCCCAGGCCTTTTATCCAGATATTTTTTATCAGTCTTCCCTGAGCATCCTCCTAAGGTGGCTCCACATTGTTGTTTTCTTGGTTGTTTTTCAGTTGTTTTTGGTTGCATGTGACTCTTCACATTTTTAATTTTATTGGTAAAGATATTGGCGTGATTTAGCATTCCCTTCTCCGGTTAATATTACTGATGAAGAAACTGAGGTCAACAGAGTTATGTGACTTGGTCTAATATCCTCATTCTCTGTCCTCTTTCCCCAACTTAGTACTCACCTTACTTAAGAAAGTTTGCCAGTTATGTATGTCATCTGGCAGACAGTCTGATTTCTGCTGTTTCACTTTCTTCTTTCTTCCTCTTCATTATCACACTTAAGTACAATCCCCTTTTTCATCAGTGGATATAAGGAATTTATGTTACTCAAACGTAGATACTCTGTAATCCACCAGGCTGGTTCAATTCTACATTGTTATAGCAATTATCTAGATAGGAAGATGATAAATCAATTAAACATAGCATAAATGAAATATAATTTGTACAATAAATATATCTGAATTCATTACAGCAGCAAGCAAATATGTAAAAAAAATTTTTAAAGGGATATCTAGTGCAATTTAGGCATTGAAGTGACACTGAGGGTTATGTGTCAGGCTTAGATTCAAGAAGACCGAAATCTGAATGTTGACTTTGGTAGATTTGCGACCCTGAGCAAGTATTCCAAACTCTTCTAGCCTTAATCTGTAAAATGGGAATAATAATAATAGCATGGGAATAACTATAGCACCTACCTCACAGGGTTCTTATAAGGATCAAATGAGATAACATATGTATAGTTCTTTATCAACCTTAAAACATTATGTAAATATTTATTGGTTCTGCTATCACCATCATCATAATCAGTATTTCTATACTACCATCAATGAAGAAGTCCTACTTACAATATCAGTGACAGAAGTCAATTAGTTTCTGATTGAAAACATTTAATAAAGGGGGTTTCTTTCTATGGTTACAAAATCTTCCAAGGCAATCTGTTCCATTGGGCCTAAAAATGCCCTTTTCCATACACAATGGTGACTGGAAGATAGTGAGTGCTTAGTAATTATTTGTTGGCGGACAACAACTGTTCAAATCATTGTTAATCCCTTTGTTGTTTTCTTTTTTCCAAACTATTGTTTCATCCTTCAACTAATTCTCACATGTATAGTAAGCAGAATAGAATGGTGAAGAGCAAATTGGCCACTCTTCTGTGGAAACCCTAAAGTTTGTCAGACTCCTTTATCATGTGATATCCTAGAAATAATTGCTATATTCCAGATGTGGTATAATCAATACCAAGGGCAATTGTATTATTTAATCCCTTGTTACTTCTTTAATCCAGCACAAGATAATATTATCATTGTTTTGTTTGATTCTGCTTCGTTTTGAGTTTGTGGGGATGCACCTGTGTATTTACATGAGATCATTCATCTATATATCTATCATATACATCACACTGTTGACTTGTATTAAGTGTCAGTCCTGCCCACTGTCTACCAGTGTTTTTTCATGGTTGATTGTGTTTTCTAAACACTTCCAAAAACCTCTGCAAAAAGGCAACCTGCTAGAATAAACGTCATTTCTTTCTGTAAATAGTAATTTACCACATGCTCTCACAAGCTACAAGTTGTGATTATAGGTAATATTTCATAAACATGTATGCAGAAGTTAGCTCTTAATTCCAAACAAGCCTGCAAGAAGTCATTCATTTAGAGGGTGTTTCCTTGAAGAAAATGAAATTGCAAGGTGTGAATTCCAGGACTGAATTAATCTTCCAGGACCCATGTTTGAGGCATAATGGAAAATTCAAAAATGCAATGTGATGAGAAATTAATTATCCAGAGAAGAAGTGAAGACAGCCTAAAGCAGAATATCAGTTGTGTCAATGGAGAGAATGAGTCATACGTGAGAGCTATTGGAGGGAAAGAAATTACAGGATTTGATAACTGATTAGATAAAGAGAGTAACTCAGAGAGTGGAGTTGAAAACCATATTGAGCTTAGGAAGTTGAGAGATGATGATGCTATGGACAGCAATTTATAAATTCAGGAAAAATTGGAGGGTGCCAGGACAAGGCATCTCTTGATTTCTTACCAAGTTGCATTCTGTTCTCCTATGTCATTCCTCAAAGTCATTTACTAGCAGAATACCTTTTCCCAATGCTTTTATGTACTGTTTTACATTATAATAATGTGAGGTCCATGAGAGCATGGGTTGTCTTTCTGTTTATGTTTGTATTTGTTGACTGCACAATTGCAAGTGACTTCTAATCATTCTCTTTGCTTTATATACCTTTTTCATTTAATCAGTCTTCTTTATATCTACTTAAGTCATTTTCTTAAAGTGGAAGTCTAAATATGTTACAACCTTACTCAATAAGTCAATAAATTCCAATGACTTCTTATTATCTCCAGAGTAAAATATTAAATGCTTTGTTTCACATTTAAAGTTGTTAATTATCTTGACTTTCCTTACCCTTTTAATCTTTCAGTATTTCATTATCATATCCACACTCCATAATCCAGCAACATTAGACAACATGTTATTCATTACCAAAAAAAAAAAAAAAAAAAAGGTTTCATTTCTATTTTTTCATCCATTTGTACTGACTAATACTCAGGCCTAATATGCTCTTCTTATCAACTTTTAAATCTTAAAATAAAGAACTTTCTTTAAGATATATCTCAATTACCACCTCCTGCTAAGACCTTTCCTGGTCTCTTCTGTCCCTAGTTCCATTCCTTATAAGATTACCTCCTACCTAGTGAGTATTCTACATTTGGAAAACACCCACACACACATTCTCACATTCTCTCTCTCTCTCTCTCTCTCTCTCTCTCTCTGTCTCTGTCTCTGTCTCTCTCTCCTATCCACTGACCCAGCCATCGCCCCTAGCTGGCGACTGCCACTAGAATCAACATTCTAATTTCCTCCTATGCCCTACTGAGCATCAGGCATCACCTGATAACATCATTCATTGAGCCTCAGATGGGACCATAATAGGTAGTTATACATTTTCCCAGACGGGACCACAATAGTCAGCCAATCAGAAAGCAGCAGCACCAGGACACTGTCTAGAATGCTTTGTCATTAAACAATAGAAGCAACTTTCCCTACATTTGGTGCCTGTGCAGTACTAGCAAAGAAGTGCCCTAAAGAGAACTTCTAATGTAGAGAGAATTATTATTATATCATTTACTATATCATAGCAATGCCCCCCCCCCCCAAAGTGGGTTTTTATTTGGTGTGTGGGAAATTGCATATACAGTTCAACAAAGGATGGGAGCCTTTCCCTATCTCCTAATATCTTTATAAAACTCTGCTGGCTTTTAATATTCATATATTCTACAATGCATATTTAAAATTAATATTGTGTAATCAGCATCATATACTCTATAAAATTTTCTTAGTAAAATTGCTAGCTCCTCTAAGCAACAGGAAACTTCAAAATCACAATAAATGCCTTTTCTTGGATTGGATGTGATCTGAGTATGTGATTTCTTTTGAGAAGACTCTGCTGCAACATACCTTGACCCATATACACACACACACACATACACATATATGTGTATATATACATATACATATAAATGCATGCATGTAATTATACATGTGTGTGCATGTATATATGTATATGTGTGTATATGTATATATATTTGTGTATGTGTATATGTATATATAGACAGACATATAACTTACATATGAGTATATATACACACATATATACACATATATTTGTGTATATGTATGTATATTCACATGTGTGTATGTCTTTGTATGTGTAAGTCTATATAGGTATATATGCATATGCACATACATACATATACGCATATACATATGAATGCATGCATATATATTTGCATGTTTGTGTGTGTATATATAAATTCCATCTAAGATATTGTCTAAGAAATTCCCCTCCCCAATTTCTGTACTTCTTCTATTCTTGACTACATAGGTTTTATTCATGCAAGTAGATTTTAATTTAAAACAATTGAAATTTCTCTTTTCACACTTCAACAATGCTCTCACGTTATAATATAATTTAAGATCCAATACTGTTGAATCTACATTCTTTTACATCTTATTCCCCATGTTTTCTTTGAAATTCCTGACCCTTTATTTTTCTGAATGAACTTTGTTATCATTTTTTCCTAACCCAGTAAAATATTTTTAAGTAATTTAATTGGGATGACATTGAATAGTAAGGTAAAATTATCTTTTAAAAATTATATTGACTTTGCCTACTCATGAACAATAAATATTACTTTAATTATTTAGATCTGAATTTGTTTTCACAAACAGTGTTTTATGTTTATGTTCATAGTTCTGTGTCTTTTTGGCAGGTATATGCTCAAATATTACATACTGTCTAGATATTTTAAATGGTCAAACTCTAAAACAGTGCTGAGTAATATTGCTGGTGCACAGTGTATAGTTAATGTATTTTTCACTTTTGATGAAATTTATTTTTTCTTTGTCTGAGTTTATAACTACTATCCCTGCTTTTTTTTATACTAAATTCTACTCCTGCCCTTTATTTTATTTATGTGTGTATCTCTCATTATGATGATGTTTCCTGAGAGCAACATATTATGTGCTTCAAATTTTTAATATGCTCTCCATTTCTGTTTCATGAATAAACTTATCCCATTCACACTCTAAGCTACAGTTACTTGTGTATTTTCTTCCTTCCTATTTTCCTCAACTTACTTCTCACCCTATTTACTCTCTCTCCTCACTCCTCTTCTTTACTTCTATCTACTTCCTTGTCTTCCTGTTCCCTAATCTACCCACCCCTGTAAGATTCTCCCCCTTATCCTCTAACCCAACTCTATGCCGAGCTCTCTTATTTCTTTTGATGAGATTAATCACTTTTTCTTCTATTTTTTTCATTCTTTTCATTTTGTTTTGTGATTTTTTTTTGTGGCTTAGAACATCATTAACTTCCTCTTGTCCAATTTTAGTTTTCAAGAAATTATTTTCTTCCTTTAGTTTTTTATTCTCTATTTCCATTTGACTGACTTCCTTCTCATAATTTTCTTTATTTCTTGAATAGCTCTTATTTTTTTAATTTTTGTTTCATCACTCGCATTGATTTTTAAAGTCCTTTTTGAGTTCTTCCAAGAACTCTTTCTGTCTTTTGACAATTTAACACATCTCAGTAAAAAAGAGAGGCTTCTAACTCCATTACCTTATTCTCTCTATCACCATAGGAACTGTCTATGTTTGGATTCTTTCTCTTTTGCTTACTAATTCTTACTTATGCGCTTTTATTTATTTATTTATTTTTAGCATCTCTTAGCTTAAAGTTGTAGTCTTGACATATGTGGAATGATGCCTCAAGCCTCGGGTCATTCTAACTACTATTTCCTGTCTCAGGGTTCAAACTTGTGTTCTCTGCATTCCTAAGACACAACTAGGACCCTTGGCTACACTATTCCACAAATGATGTTGGAGGTCCCTTCACTGGTAACAAACTAACTATAACTGTGCTCTCCGCCTCATAACTGAAACCCAGGATACTATTCTCCTGCAAGTGCCCACAGCCAAAAACAGTCCCATCCCCTTGCTACTGTACTCACCATGTCTGTGCTAGCTCCATTTCCCTATCTGGTCAGCAGTATAGCTGTGTTTGCTATCCCTTGACAGTGGAAGATCCTTCAGTCTTTTCCTACTCAGATGTCAGAACCCTACACTGTCATTTAGGTGAAAGTTGTATAGCTTTGGCTACCTCTCAAACCATCTACCTCCCAGGGCTTATTATTTTTTGATTCTGCAGAGACAGTCTGAAGGTGTTTGCACTTCATTCAGTCCAGACCTCAACCCTTGGTTATCAGATCTTTGGAGAGGTCTTCCCAAATTGTCTTAAGATGACAATTGCCTCTGTTTATTTCTGCTGCTCTAAGATGGCATTCTGTTGTGTGTTTTTTTTTACTTTTTTGGCTTTGTAGAGAAAATTTGGAGAGTAAAAAATTGTCTGACTTATTCTACCCTCCTCCTTTCTCATCATTCTTTATATCCAAATAGTATTCTATCACAGTCATTTAGCACAATTTGTTTAGCCAATCCCCAATTGATGGACTCCCCTACCACCATAAAAAGAACTGCTATAAATATCTGTTGTATCTTTCCCTTTATTTATTTGATCTCTTTGTGATACAAACCAAGCAGTGGTACTGTTGGATCAAAGGATAAGCAAGGTTTTTATAGGCTTTGAGCAATACATATAATTGTTCTCCAGATAAGTTGGACTAGTTCACAACTCCACCAACAATTTCATCCGTTTACCTATTTTTAAGCATCCTTTCCTGCATTTTTCACTTCTGATACGTGGCAGGTGATATATCAAAATTATTTTAAAGTACATTTCTCCAACCAACAGTGTTTTAGGCAATTTTTAAATATGAAAATACATAGTTTTGGTTTCCTTTTCTGAAAATTGCCAGTTCATATTGTTTGACCATGACAACGTTTATTTTTATAAATTTTCTAAATGCTTATAAATTTGACTCTGTTCCCTATGTATCTTAGAAGAGATACTATCTGAGAAACTTTCTATATTTTAATTACTTAATGATCTACAATACCTCTTGACAAAATGTATTTTCAGTGGTTATCTTTTTTAATTAGATCTAATTTTGTTTTTTTTTTTCTGAGATCATGATTGCTACTCATGTTTTTTTTTTTTCTTTATTCCAGTTGAAGCACAATATATTCTGTTCCAGGACTTCTATTTTGATACTGGTTTCTTTTATTTTAAATGTGCCCCTTGTAAACAAAATATTATTGAATTCTGATTTCCTATACATTCTTTTAACTATTTACATTTTATTGGAGAGATCATTCCATTCACATTCATAGTCATGAGCATTAAAAACATGTTTTGGAACAGCTGATCTTCTGTTTGTCCTTCTTTCTTTCTTTTTACCCTATCTCCAAAAGACTTTGTCCTTCTGAAAACTGCCTCCTTTAATTTTCTTTCTCTGATCCCATTTTCCTCCCCCTTTCCTGTTGGGTAAGATAGATTTCTATAGTGAACTGCATGTGTATATACATAATCTTCCCTATTTGATCCAGTTGCAGTGTGTGTGTATGTGTGTGTGTGTGTGTGTGTGTGAATAAATGAAAATGATAGCAACCAACTATGGTTGTGAGGGAGTGGAAACTCTCGCAGATGAACACATTGCTTATCACTGTTCAATGTAGAAAAATTGTTTTGCTGTTGTGGTAAAGACAGTACAGTCATTACGAACTAGACGAAAGAGAAAACTTATAGAAATCTTGGACACACATTTTAATTAACAAGTCAACAATAATAGCAACAATCAAATTCTCAAGCAGTCCAAACTACATAATTCTAGTATGATTTTTAAGAAGTGATACCTAAGAGAAGGTTTAATTACTAGAATTTAGCATACAAGCTCACTTACAGAGGAATCTTTAGGCTAAATTCTATTGTACTCAAAATTCTTTCTTCAGGTAGATTACATTGTATAGAATTTTCCTTTTTTTTATTTATGTAATTCTATTTATTTATTTATTTAACTTTTAACATTCATTTCCACAAAATTTTGGGTTGCAAATTTTCCCTCCTTTTGTCCCCTCCCCCCACCCCAAAACACCGAGCATTCTAATTGCCCCTATCACCAATCTGCTCTCTCTTCTATCATCCCTCTCTGCCCTTGTCTCCATCTTCTCTTTTGTCCTGTAGGGCCACATAACTTTCTATATCCCTTTACCTGTATTTCTTATTTCCTAGTGGCAAGGACAGTACTAGAGAGTTGTTCCTAAAACTTTGAGGTCCAACTTGTCTTCCTCACTCCCTCCCCACCTCTTCCCTTTGGAAGGCAAGCAATTCAATATAGGCCAAACCTGTGTAGTTTTGCAAATGACTTCCATAATAGTCGTGTTGTATAAGACTAACTATATTTCCCTCCATCCTATCCTGTCCCCCATTACTTCTATTCTCTCTTTTGATCCTATCCCTCCCCATGAGTGTTGACCTCAAATTGCTCCCTCCTCCCCATGCCCTCCCTTTCATCATCCCCCCCACTCTGCTTATCCCCTTATCCCCCACTTTCCTGTATTGTAAGATAGGTTTTCATACGAAAATGAGTGTGCATTTTATTCCTTCCTTTAGTGGAAGGTGATGAGAGTAAACTTCAAGTTTTTCTCTCACCTCCCCTCTTTTTCCCTCCACTAATAAGTCTTTTGCTTGCCTCTTTTATGAGAGGTAATTTGCCCCATTCCATGTCTCCCTTTCTCCTCCCAATATATGTATCTCTTACTGCTTGATTTCATTTTTTTAAGGTATGATCCCATCCTCTTCAATTCACTCTGTGCACTCTGTCTCTATGTGTGTGTGCTTGTACGTGTGCATGTATGTGTGTGTGTATGTAATCCCACCCAGTACCCAGATACTGAATAGTTTTGAGAGTTACAAATATTTTCTTTCCATGTAGGAATGTAAACAGTTCAACTTTAGTAAGTCCCTTATGACTGCTCTTTGCTATTCACCTTTTCATGCTTCTCTTCATTCTTTTGTTTGAAAGTCAAATTTTCTTTTCAGCTCTGGTCTTTTCATCAAGAATGCTTGAAAGTCCTCTATTTCACTGAAAGACCAATTTTTCCTCTGAAGTATTATACTCAGTTTTGCTGGGTAGGTGATTCTTGGTTTTAGTCCTAGTTCCTTTGACTTCTGGAATATCCTATTCCACGCCCTTTTATCCCTTAATGTAGAAGCTGCTAGATCTTGTGTTATCCTGATTGTATTTCCACAATACTTGAATTGTTTCTTTCTAGCTGCTTGAAATATTTTCTCCTTGACCTGGGAACTCTGGAATTTGGCCACAGTGTTCCTAGGAGTTTCTCTTTTCGGATCTCTTTCAGGCGATGATCTGTGGATTCCTTGAATACTTATCTTGCCCTCTGGTTCTAGCATCTCAGTGCAGTTTACCTTGATAATTTCATGAAAGATGATGTCTAGCCTCTTTTTGTGATCTTGGCTTTCAGGTAGTCCCATAATTTTTAAATTGTCTCTCCTGGATCTATTTTCCAGGTCAGTTGTTTTTCCAATGAGATATTTCACATTATCTTCCATTTTCTCATTCTTTTGGTTTTGCATTGTGATTTCTTGGTTTCTCATAAAGTCATTGGCCTCTGTCTGTTCCATTCTAATTTTGTAAGAATGATTTTCTTCAGTGAGCTTTTGAACCTCCTTTTCCATTTGGCTAATTCTTCTTTTGAAAGCATTCTTCTCCTCATTGGCTTTTTGAACCTCTTTTGCCAGTTGAGTTAGCCTATTTATCAAGGTGTCATTTTCTTCAGCATTTTTTTGGGTCTCCTTTAGCACGGTGTTTACTTGTTTTTCATGCTTTGCTTGCATGTCTCTCATTTGTCTTCCCAGTTTTTCCTCCACCTCTCTAACTTGATTTTCAAAATCCTTTTTGAGCTCTTCCATGGCCTGAGCCCGTTGAGTGGGCTGGTATACAGATACCTTGACTGTTGTGTCTTTCCCTGATGGTAAGCGTTGTTCTTCCTCATCAGAAAGGAAGGGAGGAAATACCTGTTCACCAAGAAAGTAACCTTCTATAGTCTTATTTTTTTCCCCTTTTCTGGGCATTTTCCCAGCCAGTGACTTGACTTCTGAATATTCTCTTCACACCCACTTTGCCTCCAGATCCTCCCAGTCAGCACTCTGGGTCTGATATTCAAATGCTGCTTCCCAGCCTCAGGGCTTTGGGTGGGGGCAGGGATGCTAGTCAGTGTGAGATGAAGGTAAGGTGTTCAGGTGGGGGCAGGGCCACCACGCTGGGCTCAGTTCCCTCAGGGGGCTTATGCAGAGACCTTCAACAATTGATCTGGGCTCCTGCCTGCTTGGGGAGCCCAGGTCTGCTGCCGCCTCTGCTGCTGCTTCCCGAGGAGGTCTGAGTTATGGGGCACCCCACTCCCCTCTCGGCAAGCTGAGAATTCCCTCTCACCACCCTTTGGGGCCCATGGGTGGAAGGACCCGCGAGGCTGCTGGAGATTCTGTCCCTTAAGCCTGCTTGGATCTGCTCCTCTTGGTGCTGAGTGGCCAAAGCAGGGCTGGTCTCGGCTGTGGGTCCACAGAGTGACAGACCTTTTGCGAGAGATTTTCAGTGCTCTCTAGAAAAGAAATCTTGTCTGCTCTGTTGTTCTGTGGCTTCTGATGCTCTAGAATTTGTTGGGAGTTCTTTTTTACAGATATTTTACTGGCTGTGGGTTCAGAGCTAGCGTATATGTGTCTTTCTACTCCACCATCTTGGCTCCACCCTGGAGTCCTAGAATTTTCTTTACAAACAGGAAGTGGAAAAAGTTCCAGAAATTCTCTCATTCTTCTTTTTGTTTGATTATTTGTTGTTTGGTTCTCACAAAGATTTTTCTTTGTGAATCTCAGATAGAGTTTCCTGGAACCAAGATGGTGGAGTACTCAGTAAGCCACTCTCATTCTCTCTTATTGACCTCTAAAAACCAAGAAAATATTGCCCTCAACAAAAAACCTGGAGCAGGGAAACCAACAGAAAGACTGCATGCAAACGTCTCTTAGTCCTGGAAGCTGGGGGATTAACAGAAAATTTCCTTCTTGCTCTGGTGGAAGGGGAGCAGTACAGGACCAAAAGTGTTCCAAAATGTCAGCAGCATGATGCACTTCAGCAAACCAGTAGGAGATCCTGAGACACAAAGAACCCCCACATACTTTGGCACAAGTGAACCATGACCTCCAGCTCATAGAACTCCACAGTGCTTCAGCAGGTTGACATCCTCGAGCAGCTGAACTTTCCCATGCAGCAGTGCAATTCCAAGTGGCAGACATCCTCCAGCAGCCAAAGCTTCCTATGCTTCAGAATAGCCCAGGTTAGCAGGTGTCCTGCAAGGGCCTGACCCCCTTCTACTTGAAAGGGAAATTGAGAAAAAATCCCACCTGGTCTCAGCAAGTCATCCATCATCACTGGACCCCAGCTCAGCACTGTGTAACCCTATAGTCTCCAACTTCGTGCACCAGAGGCCACAGCACAGAACGTCAGGAACCAGACCCCTAACCCATGGCACAAGAAGCCTGAAGACAGTTCCCCCTGTGCTCCAGCAGGAGAGCTCGAATTTTAAAGCCAGGAAAGAGGCAAATATGTGCAAAGAGCAGAAATAGATGATGAGCATAGTTTCATTCTATGAGGAAAAGAAAGATCAAAACACAAATTCAGAAAAGAATGACACCATGTTCAAAACCTCAAAGGGGAATATGAACTGGTCTCACGTCTGAAACACTTTCCTGCAAGAGTCCAAGAAGAATTTTAAAAGTCAATAAGAGAGGTAAAAAGAATATGAGAAAAGAAATAAGAGGTACGCAAGAGTCAACAGCTTGGAAAAGGAAGGACAAAAATTGACTATAGAAAACAATTCCTTAAAAAAAAAGACAATTATTCACGTGGGTCAGGGGAGTACGCTGAAGAAAACAACTCCTTAAAGAGTATAACTGGCCAAATGAAAAAGGAGTTACAAAACCTAACTGAGGAAAACAATTCATTAAAAATTGAAATTGGCAAAGTGGAAGCTAATAACTCCATTTAACATCAAGAACCAGTCAGTCACAATCAGGAGAAGGAAACAAAATCAAAGAAAACTTAAAATACTTTATTGAAAAAAAACAAAACAAAACAAAACCACTGACCAGGAAAATAGCTCTAAGGGAGATAATTTAAGAATTTAAGAATTATTGGAACTAGCTGAAAGCCATGATCAGAAAAATGCCAGTAGAGGTACTTTCAAGAAATCATCAAGGAAAACTGCCCTGAGATCTAAGAACAAGAGAACACATTAGTCTTCAAAAGAATTCACTGATAACCTTCTGAAAGAGATACCAAATCAGAAAGGCCCAAGGAATATTATAGTCAAATTCCAGAATTGCAGGTCAAAGATAAAATATGGCAGGCACCCAGAAAGGAACAATTCAAATACTGTGGAGCCACAGTCAAGATTATGCAGGAACTTGCACCTTTCACATTAAAAATTCAGAGAGCTTGGAGTATGATACTGAGTAATGCTGTTTTGCATTACAACCAAGGATCAAGTAACTAGGGAATCTGAACATAAACTTTCAGGTGAGGAGATGGTCATTCAATGAAATGAGGGACTTGCAAAACTTCCTGACGAAAAGACCAGAGGCTTTCACTATGTGCATTACTCTCTTAGCTCAGGATACTAGGAGATTAATTTGATCTTCAAATACAAGACTCAAGAGAGGCATAAAAAGGTAAACAGGAAAGAAAAAAAAATATTCGATAAGGACAGACTGTTTACATAACTACACAGGAATATGAAAATAGTAACTCTTGATAATTGTACCTTTATTATGAGAGTTCAAAGGGATATACACAGAGGCATCTAATTGGACTTAGATATGATAACAAGGAAAAAAAACATCTAATTTATTGGCTAAAGGAGATAGCATCAGAAAAAGAAGAAAGGAGAATACAGACAGTAATCATAACTGTGATTTTGAAGGGGATGAACTCTACCATAAAATGGAAGTGGATCAAAGAATGAATTTAAAAAATAATCCTACCATACGAATTTTACAAGAAACACATTTGAAACAGAGGGATGAAACAGATTAAATACAAAAGGTTTGAGTAGAATATATTGTGCTTTAGCTGAGGTAAAAAAAAACAAAAAAACAGAACAATTGAAAATCCTGATCTCAGAAAAAGCAAAATTAATAAGTAGAGCTAATTTTAAAAAAGAGATATAGAAGGAAACTACATTTTGCCAAAATATACCATGGACAATGAAGTAATATCATTACTACACACGTATGCCCCAAGTGGGATAGTATCCTAATTCTTAGAGGAGAAGTTAAGGGAGTTACAGGAAGAAATAAACAACAAAACTATGCTAATGGGGGACCTTAACTTCCCCTTTTCTGAACTTGATAAATCTAATTACACAAAAAATGAGAAGAAAGTTAAGGAAGTGAATAGATTTTTATAAAAAGTTACATATGGTAGACATCTAGAACAAATTGAATGTGTAGAGAAAGAAATATAATATTTTCTCAAAGGTACATGTACCTGTGTAAAAATTAACCATGTACTAAGCCATAAAAGTCTTACAACCCAGTGCAGAAAAGCACAAATATTAAATACATTCTTTTCAGATCATGATGCAACACAAATTACATGTAACAAAGGGTTGTGGAGAGATAGACTAAAAATTGATTGGAAACTGAATAATCTAATCCTAAAGAATGAGTAGATCAAACAACAAAACATAGAAAAAATGAAGAACTTCATCCAAGAGAATGACAATGAGACAACATACCAAAATGTCTGGGGTGGAGGGAAAATGGTTCTTAGGGGAATTTTTATATCTCTGAATGCTAACATGAATGAAGTAGATGCAGCCCAGGCCAGGAAGTTAAGAGCACAGCCTGATGTCACAGGGACAGGACTCTGAACAGACTTTAGGGAGCCACTTGTAGCAGCAGTTCCCAGATTATGCAACCCACAAATACCACAGACAGCTTCAAAGATCAGTAGGAGGGCTCCATCACCCAGGAGAGGAGAGTGTGATCTAGACTTTGGCAGCAGCCATTCTATCCATGGCTTCTGCTTTTGGAGCCCCAGGGGGAACTGAGGAGCTGATCTGAATCTCAGCCCTGAATGGCAGCCCTGGGAGACATTCATCTAATGTGTTTGATGGAATTGAGCCACTGATTTGAATTTCAGCCCTGAGTGGCATCCCTGGGAGACCCCTGACTAAAGGGCCTGAGGGAGTTGAGCAGCTGATCTGAATCTCAGTCTTGAGTTCAGCCCTGAAAAAGAACTCAAAAGTCAAGTAACTGGGTAGGAAAATGCCCCTAAAAGGGAAAAAGAATAAGACAATAGAAGTTTAGTTTTTTGGAGAGCAGATGAAGAGGAACAATTTCAGTCTTCAGAGGAAGACCCAAAAGTCAAGGCTTCTGCATGCAAAATCTCCAAAATAAATATGCAATGGTCTCAGGCTATAGAAGAGCTCAAAAAGGATTTTGAAAATCAAGTAAGAAAGGTGGAGGAAAAATTTGGAAGAGAAATGAGAGCAATGCAAGAAAACCATAAAAAGCAAGCCAACAGATTACTAAAGGAGATCCAAAAAAAATTCTGAAGAAATTAACATCTTAAAAAATAGACTAACTCAAGTTGCAAAAGAGGACCATAAAGCCAATGAGGAGAAGAATGCTTTAAAGAAAAGAATTAGCCAAATAGAAAAGGAGGTTCAAAAGCTTACTAAAGAAAATAGTTCTTTAAAAATTAGAATGGAGCAGATGGAAGCTAATGACTTTATGAGAAACAAAGAAATTACAAAATGAAACCAAAAGAATGAAAAAAAAAACAGAAAATAATGTGGAATATCTCATTTGAAAAACAACTGTACTGAAAAATAAACCCCGGAGAGAAAATTTAAAAAACTATGGGATTACCTGAAAGCCATAGTCAAAGAAAGAGCCTAGACATTATCTTTCATAAAATTATCAAGAAAAACTGCCCTGACATTCTAGAACCAGAGGGTAAAATATATATTGAAAGTATAAACCGATCACATCCTGAAGGAGATCCAAAAGAGAAACTCCTAGGAATATTGTAGCCAAATTTCAGAGTACCCAGGGCAAGGAGAAAATATTGCAAGCAGCTAGAAAAAAACAATTTAAGTATTGCTTGAATACAATCAGGATGAAAGAGGATCTGGCAGCTTCTACATTAAGGGATAGGAATATGATATTCCAGAAGTCAAAGGAACTAGGATGCAAACCGAGGATCATGTACCGAGAAAAAATGAGTATAGTACTTCAGGGGAAAAATTGTCATTCAATATTATAGAGACTTTCAAGCATTTCTGATGGAAAGACCAGAAGTGATAAGAAATTTGACTTTCAATCACAAGAATCAAGAGGAGCATGACAAGCTAAACAGGAAAGAGAAATCCTAAAGGACTTTGTAAAGGTGAATTGTTTACATTCCTACATGGAAAGATAATATTTTTAACTCTTGAGACTTTTCTCAGCTTCTGGGTAGTTAGAGGGATCATAAACACACACACAAACACACACGTGTGTGTGTGTGTATATATATGTATGTATATGTGTATATATATACACATATATACACATATATACACATGTGTACACATACATGTATATATATATGTTTGTATACATATACATATGTGTGTGTGTGTGTATATATATATATATATTCATGTAGACAGAGAGCACAGGGTGAGTTGAATAAGAAGGAGGGATATCTAAAAGAAATAATATTAATGGGTGAGAGAGGAATGTATTGTGAGGAGAAAGGGAGAAATTGAATGGAGCAAAATATCATTCATAAAAGAAGCAAGAATTATTTTATTCAATGAAGGAGAAAAGGGAAGAGGTGAGAGGGAAAAAGTGAAGCTTGCTCTCTTCACATTTGGCTTACAGAGGGAATAACATGCTCACTCAATTTGGTATGAATATCTATATTATACTACAGGAAAGTAGAGGAGAAGGGGACAAGTGGAGTGAGAAGGATGATAGAAGGGCAGGTAAATGGGTTAAGGAAATAATTAGAAGTAAACACTTGTGAGGAAGGACAAGGTCAAAAGAGCAAACAATAAATAGGGAGTAGGATAGGATGGAGGGAAATATAGTTAGTCTTACAAAATATGACTATTATGGAAGTCTTTTGCAAAAATACACATACATAGCCTATGTTGAATTGTTTGCCTTCTCAGTGGGGATAGGTAGGGAAGGAGAAAGGGAGAGAAGTTGGAATTCGAATTACTAGGAAGGAATGCTGAGAAACGTTTTTGCATACAGCTGGGAAATAAGAAACACAGGTAATGGGGTGTAAGAATCTATTTTGCCCTAGGAGAAAATAGAGAAGATGGGGCTAAGGAAAGGGTGTGGGGGAGGTGATAGAAAGGAGTGCATACTGAGGGAAATGGTAATCAGAATCCAAGGCAGTATGGGGTGGGGGTGGGGGTGGGGAGAAATGGGGAGAAAATTTGCACCTCAAAATTTTGTGGAAACTAATGTTGAAAACAAAATAAGTAAATAAACATTAAAAATATGATAATGGATGTGAAAAAAACAAAAAAGTGAATAAAATAGAGAAAAAAGAGATTAAAGAATTGGACATGCAACTAAAAATGATACAGAAAGAACAAACGAAAATCCTTAACTGAATATCACATTGGAATCTCTGAAAACCAAATTAGAGATTAATAAAATCGAAATTAAGAACTTATTAGAATATTAAATAAAACTAAGGACTGGTTTCATTTCAAAATAAATGAAATAGAAATATTTTCTTAATTTGATTTGTATAAAGGAATGAAAACGGTGATTTCACCACTTATGAAGAGGAAATTAAAACCCTAATTGGGAGCTATTTTACCCAATTATATGGCACTAAATTTGACAATCTTAGTGAAGTGAATTAACATTTAAAAAATATAAATTTTCCGGATTAACAGAAGAGAAAAGAAAATACCTAAATAATCCCATTTCAGAAAAAGAAATTGAATAAGGTATTAATGAACTCTCTGAGAAAAATTGTACAAGGCAAGATAGATTCACAAGAGAATTCTATGAAATATTTGAGGAACAAATTATTTCCAACAAATGTATAAACTTCATGTATAGTTTATATATTAAAACAATCTGGAAAAACTAGTTGCAGTAGGAGTAACACCAAATTTTTTAGGATACAAATATGGTTCTGATATTAAGCCAGAAACAGCCAAAACAGAGAAAGTGAAGTATAGAACACTTTCCCTAAGGATTATTGATGCAAAAAAAGAATTTAAATAAAATATTAGCTAATTGATTATAATAATTTATCATGAGGATCATACACTATGAGCAGGTAGGATTTGTACCAGGAAAGCATCCCTAAGGATTGTTGATGCAAAAGAAAGCATCCCCCACTTCTGCTAAGCATAAATGGGGGATGGGGGACTTTCTTACCTCTCAGAAGCACTAATCTTACTACAGTTATTCAGAGTTCATTTTTATTTCTATTGCATTGTTGTTCTTTCCACGTGTGTTGTTTTAATTTTATGTGTATTCTTTCCTAATTATGTGTATTTTGGTGAACATCATTTCAAACATCTCATGACACTTGTCTTAATTCTTCAGATTTCTCTTGCTATATATCTCACAGCTAATGTTATGCATAGTAAGAAACTGATTAATCTCCCACATAGTTACCAAATTTTACTATGTTTTATATATCCATCAAAAGAAATTAATTTCTTTTTTGACTATGGTTTTATTAAAATGCACTTTTTGTTTGTCATTTGTCACATAAAGTGCTAAAATGTTTTACAAAGGAAACATTGCTATACTTGGTGGTAGTGACTTGGATTCAAATCCTACATGACATACTCATTTACTAACAGTGTAAGTTTAGGTAAATCATACCATTTCTGACTATGTATTCTCATTTATAAAAGTTGAAGAGTGAAGTTTACACTAAATCTGTACTAGGTATGCTATAACAAATTGCTTTGTTAACCTTGAAGTTTTATTGAAATTGAAGTTATCAATAATATTTTCACTGCTATTACATATGAAAACATTAAGTAATATACTAATAATCATTCCTTTATGCGAATAGTTACCTGCCACTTACCAAAGAATAGAAATTTGATGAAATGAGAAATAAAAAAATGTTTAGGATTTGTCATGAGAGTCATAATATTCTGAAGCATCATTATTGCTTGTGATCAGGAGGAAGAGGTCAATTTCAGAAGGTAAAATAAAATAGGGTGGGGTACTGAGGCAACAAGCAGGCATCTGAAACAAAAGTCCTGAATGAAAAAAGTGGGAAGAGAGGATGATGAGGAAAAATTTTACCTACTGTACAATTTTTCTAGTACTGAATTATTCAGGAGCTCTGAGGGAAAGAGAATTGAAAATTAATGAAGTGAAAAGGGGTTGCAAGTTTGTGAACCAATCCATATCAGTTAGCCAAATGGGACCCACTTGCTGAAAAGATATAAATGAATGAGCTAAATGTATCTTAGTTACAAGTGAGGTGAGAGTAAAGGGAAAATTGATCAAACTCAAAAAGAAAAATAAACAAGTTAACAAAGTAGTTCATAAAAAACATTAAGTTCAAAACTGAAAGGAAATTTTAGAATTGCTTAAAAAAGATTGATTAAAACCAGTTACAAATACTACACAAATGTAAACAGATCTATATTAAACATGAAAATCTTTGATAGAAGAATAAGTTCACATAACTAAAATTTTCTATTACTTCACATCTCTTCTTTCTGCTACTATTTTCTTTTCAGATTCTTTATCACTTATGGGATCTATTCTTCCTAGGGCCTAAATCATTCCAATGTACATTGACACCTCTATTTACTTGAAGACATAGAGAATGGATTTTCCTAGTCAATTTTATTTTCTGTTACTCACTTTTACTGTTACAAATCTTTATATGATGCTATTGTTACTTTTTCCCCTTTAGGTGAGGTCAAAATTATGATAATTTAATTTTGCTTTTAAGACTGGGACAAAAAAAATTCTGAACAGGAATCTTATAAGTTTATATTCAGATAAATATAATTAAGGCTCAGTTTGGACTGATCCATGTAAAGGACAGGGAAGTATATTTTTGAAATATAAAACAGACAGATTAAAATACAAATTCAACCTTATATTCAGTTCTCACAACATTCTGTGGTCTACAGATTGCATGGATGGAAAATAAAATGAAACTTCGAAGAAGTACTCATACTATTTTATAGAAAGATTTTCCTAATGACCTCCCCTCTTCACATTGAATAGGCAGCTCACTTGGTGGTTAATTGTTTACCCTACTGCAGCCATGAGGAAAAAAAGAGGATAAATGGAATAAAATTTTCTCCAGTCTTCTATGCTCAAGCCCATTCCTTGAGACCCCTGGAAGTAATTCACATACACACATACTTCTACTTCTGAAAAGACAGTGACAGAATAGAAGAAAAGGAGACCGACTCTGCTACGAACGATGGTGTGAAGTCTGTCATTAATTGTTATTTGACTGTTGTTCATCTGAAAATGAGATTCTACCCAAACATAAATGAGTAAACATGTTGCTGGGGCAAATTAATTATATGAAACTTTTTTCCAACAAAGTGGTATTCATATATTTTTTTACTTTTGATATTGTATATATTTACAAATTTTTCCAACTTCACAAAAGGTGTCTTTAAACAAATTAAAATGTTTAAATAAAAGTAATAACACTTTCAATTCATTTGAAAGTTCCTACAACTTTTCACATATGTGGCACTACTTAAATTTCTTTAAAGTGGAATCTAACAATTGCTTTTTAATTTATATTTATATAAAAGTGATTGTAACATTTTATTCATATGATTATGAAAATGTTCATATGACTATATAAATTATCAGTTTCTTTCCTCCAGAACTACCCATAGCCATTCTAAGGTAGCTTATCAATTGGTGAATCATAAGAATAACTATATTTCCTACTTTTTTGAATCCATTCTTATTATGCATGAATAATATCTGTTTATTTATTTATCTAAAATGAGACCTCTATCAGAGAAGCTTTCTTCAGAGCCTGATTTCTCAGTTATTTTTCTTTTAATTTAAGTTTTATTATTTTTATCTATACCCATCCATATATCATGCAGCAAATTTTGTCCATTTTTCTGTTTACTACGCATTTTTTTAAAATCTTAGTTATGTGCCAATATGCAGATTCTATTTGTATAAGCTGTGAGTTGTTAGTATAAATCAGATTTCTTCTATACTGCTATCCCATTGTTTCAGCAATTGTTGTCAAGAAGGAATAGAAACTCTAAGAACCAGAATCACATCCAAATGTAAGGGAGGAGGACTCATAAGGAAGAGTAGTGATTGTGGTTCCAAGATATCAGGGGTCCTTCCTTGGAAAGGAACAGAGCGCAGATAAAGAGAGCAATAACCAAGACTTATGCAAAGAGTGGAAAACTCTATCCCCCTAGAAATAGCTCTGAACAGAGCAGTGTCAGAAAGTCTGAGGTTTCAAATACTGTCACCTCTATTCAGCCAGTGAACCTCACTGGGAAGAGAGAGATCAACATTAACAAAAGATATGCAAAAATAATAGTATAGAAAAATGAATTGATCACAAAAATCAAATATGGTGACAGGAAGGATCAAGACAAAAACAACTCAGAAAAAGAAAATGAGTCAAACCAGCTACGATCAAAGCAAGAAAGCTAAAATGATTTTTAAAATGATATATGAGTAGTAAAAGAAACAAAATGGACAAAGAAATGAAAGTAAAGGGAGAAAATTATAAACGTTTGTCAAAGGATGTATAAAAATACTGAAGAAAATTAGATCTTAAGAAAATAATTGATCAAATGGAAAAAGGAGTACAAATGTTCACTGGAGATGAAAAGTCTTTAAAAATGAAATTGGAAAAATATGAGGTATGACTCTATGAGACATCAAAAAATAATAAACCAAAGTCATTTTTAAATCGAAGAAAATATGAAATATCTAAAAGAAGTAAGGTAGAGGGATATGCGCATTTGGTAATCATAAATGTCCATGTGAATGGCATAAATTCACTTAGAAAATGCAAGTAGACAGTAGAAAGCAGAATGGATTAGAAATCAGAATTAAAAAAATATGTTGTTTATAAGAAGTACAGTTGAAGAAGACACACACACAATATAAGAGGCTGGAACAGAATATATTAAAATTCAGCTGAAATTTTAAAAAAATAAGAGAGCTATCATAACCTCAAACAAACCAATAGCAAAAAGAGATCTAATTTCATGAAATAAGCAGAGAAACTACATCTTGCTAAAAGGTTCAACAGACAAATAATATAGACACTAAATATACAGGAACAAAATGGCATAGTGTCCAACTACTCAAGGGAAAAGTGAAATTGCAAGAGCAAATAGCAAAACTGTAATAGTAGGGGACCTCAACTTTCCACTCTCAAAGCTAGAAAAGTCTAAGCACAAAATAAATAAGATAGAATCTAAAATATTTAGATGTGATTTACCTCTGAGGTAAAATTATGTGGAAATAGAAAGGAGTATATCATTTTCTCAGTTGTATATTGCACTTTCCCCCCAAAAATGATTATGTGTTAGAGCATAAAATAGTTACAACCAAACAGGGAAAAGCAGAAGTGTTAAATGTATTCTTTTAAGGACATAATGCAATAAACGTTATATTTAGGAAAAGCTGTGGACAAATAGATTGAAAATTAATTGCAAACTGAAAAATCTAATCTGAAAAAATGAGTGGGTTAAATATTAAATCATAGAAATCATCAATAATTAAATTAGAGAAAATAACAATAAAAAGAAAATATTCCAATACTACTACAATGTGACCAAAACAATCTTTAAGCAAAATGTTATATTTCTTTATTCATAAATCAATAAAACAGAGAAAGAACAGATCATCGAACTGTGAATAAAATTTTAAAAAAATCTAGAAAAGGAACAAAATGAAAATCCACAAGTAAAAATTAGCATTGAAATACTTAACAATCAAAGAAGAGACAAAATACCCTGAAAATTAATTTAAAAAGCTTCAAACAAAAAAGTAAAATAGGAACTATTAAAAAAATAGACAAACCATTGCTTAATTTGATATAAAATCTCAAAGAAGAAAACCACAAAAAATGGAAAGTTTGAATACCATAAATGAAGTTGAAGCTAAAATGTTATGAATTATTTTGCTCAATTATATGCCAATAAATCTCACAATGAAAGTGAAATGGAGAAATAATTACAAAAATATAAGCAGCCCAGGTTAACATAGAGGAAACATAATATTTAAATAATACTGTCTTAGAAAAAGAAACTGAACAAGTCATCAAAGAATTCCCTAAAAATGACTCTCAGGAATAGATGTATGTACAAGTGAGTTTTCCAAATATTTATGTAACAGGAAATCCCAACACTACATAAAAATTTTGAAAGAAAAAGAGAAAGACTCCTCCCAAACTTATTTTAGAAACAAGTAGGGTTTTGTTACCTAAAAGATGAAGAGAAAAAACAGAGAAAGAAAACTAAAAACCATTTCTTTAATAAATATTGACACAAATATTTTATTTTTTTATTATTTTTTAATGTTTAACAATCACTGCCATACAACTGAGATTTTATCCCCCCCACCTACCCCTCACTACCCCCCTCCCTCCCCACGACTGCATAAAATTCTGTATAGATTCTACATATACTTTCCTATTGAGTATATTTTCACTATAGTCATGCTATGTAGTCAGACTAAAATAAATGAAAGAAATCCTATAACAAATCAGAATATGATACACAAACACATACACATACACAAACATGATCTGCTACATTTTGTGAGTGACTTCCATATTTCTTTCTCTGAGTGTGGAAGGCATTTTGCCTTGAGAACCACCTTTGGGATTTTTTTTTTATAAGAAATTTTTGCGTTATTACAAAAATCCAAGTCTACCAGAAAAAACTCTCACACACTGTGGTCGTTGCTGTGCACAAAGTTCTCCTGGTTCTTCTCCTTTCACTCAGCATCAGGTCATATAAGTCCTTCCAGGCCTCTCTGAAGTCTTCTTGTTCATCATTTCTTATGGCACAATAGTACTCCATTACATTCATATACCATAATTTATTCAGCCATTCCCCAATTGATGGACATCCCCTTGACTTCCAGTTTTTGTCAACTACAAAGAGTGCTGCTATAAATATTTTTGTACATGTGGGACCCTTTCCCATTTTCATGATCTCTTGGGGATATAGTCCTAGTAGCGATATTGCTGGGTCAAAGGGTATGCACATTTTTGTAGCCCTTTGGGCATAGTTCCAAATTGCTCTCCAGAATGGTTGGATGCGCTCGCAGCTCCACCAACAACGAATTAGTGTTCCAACTCGCCCACATCCTCTCCAGCATTTATCATTTTCTTGTTCTGTCATGTTTGCCAATCTTATAGGTGTGATGTGGTACCTCAGAGTTGTTTTGATTTGCATCTCTCTAATCAATAGTGATTTAGAGCATTTTTTCATGTGATTATAGATATCTTTAATTTCTTCCTCTGAAAATTGCCTGTTCATATCCTTTGACCATTTATCAATTGGGGAATGACTTGTATGATTATACATTTGAGTCAGTTCTCTATATATTCTAGAAATGAGGCCTTTATCCCCGAGCTTACTTGTAAAAATTCTTTCCCAGTTTACTACATCCCTCTGGATTTTGGTTGCATTGGGTTTGGTTGTGCAGAAACTTCTCAGTTTAATGTAATCAAAGTTATCCATTTTGCATTTCATAATGCTTTCTATCTCTCCTTTAGTAAAGAATTCTTCCCTTCTCCATAGATCTGATAAATACACTATTCCTTGCTTCTCCAGTTTATTCATGGTATCAATCTTTATACCTAAATCATGTACCCATTTGGACTTTATTCTTGTGTACGGTGTCAGGTATGGGTCTATGCCTAATTTCCGCCACACTGATATACAGTTTTCCCAGCAATTTTTGTCAAACAATGAGTTCTTATCCCAGAAGCTGGGGTCCTTGGGTTTATCAAACAGAAGGTTGCTATATTCCTTGGCTACTGCATCTTGAGTGCCAAGTCTATTCCACTTGTCTACCTCTCTGTTTCTTAGCCAATAGCAAGTGGTTTTGATAATTGCTGCTTTATAGTACAGTTTCAGGTCTGGTAGCTCTAGGCCACCTTCCCAAGCATTTCTTTTCATTAGTCCCTTTGATATTCTGGACCTTTTGTTTTTCCAAATGAATTTTGATGTTATTTTATCCAGCTCTAGAAAATAATTGTCTGATAGTTTAATTGGTATGGCACTAAATAAGTATATTAATTTAGGTAGAATTGTCATTTTTATTATATTAGCATGGCCTACCCATGAGCAACTAACGTTTTTCCAGTTACTTAAATCTGACTTTATTTGTGCAAAAAGTGTCTTGTAATTGTATTCATATAATCCCTGGATTTGTTTTGGCAGGTAGACTCCTAAGTATTTTATACTGTCTACCCTAGCTTGAAATGGGATTTCTCTTTCTATCTCTTGCTGTTGTACTTTGTTGCTAATATATAGGAATGCAGAAGATTTGTGTGGGTTTATTTTGTAACCTGCAACTTTGCCAAAGTTGTTTATTAATTCAAGTAATTTTTTACTTGAATCTCTGGGATTCTCTAGGTAAATCATCATATCATCTGCAAAGAGTGATAACTTAGTTTCTTCTTTGGCTATTCTTATTCCTTGAATATCTTTATCTTGTCTAATTGCTCCAGCTAACTTTTCTAGTACCATACTGAATAATAGTGGTGATAATGGACAACCTTATTTCACGCCTGATCTTATTGGGAATGCATCTAGCTTATCCCCATTGCATATAATGCTTGCTGAAGGTTTTAGATAGATACTGCTTATTATTTTATGGAAAGTTCCCTTTATTCCTACGCTCTCCAGTGCTTTTAGTAGGAATGGGTGTTGTATTTTGTCAAAAGCTTTTTCTGCGTCTATTGAGATAATCATGTGGTTTTTGTTAGCTTTGTTGTTGATGTGATCGATAATGCTAATAGTTTTCCTAATATTGAACCAGCCCTGTAGTCCTGGTATGAATCCTACCTGATCATAATATATTAATCTTGTGAAAAGATGCTGTATTCGTTTTGCTAAAATCTTATTTAAAATTTTTGCATCTATACTCATTAGGGAAATTGGTCTATAATTATCTTTCTCTGTTTTGTCTCTTCCTGGTTTGGGTATCAAAACCCTATTTGTATCATAGAAAGAAATTCAGAGGACTCCTTCTTCCCCAATTTTCAGAAATAGTGTATGTAGAATTGGAATTAACTGTTCTTTAAATGTTTGATAGAATTCACTTGTGAATCCATCTGGCCCTGGAGATTTTTTCCTAGGGAGTTCATTGATGGCTTGTTCAATTTCTTTTCCTGAGATGGGGTTGTTTAAGTATTCAATTTCCTCTTCTTTTAATCTGGGCAATTTGTATTTTTTTAAATATTCATCCATCTCGTTTCGATTATCGAATTTGTGGGCATAAAGTTGGGCAAAGTAGTTTCTAATTGTTGTTTTAATTTCCTCCTCATTGGAGGTGAGTTCACCCCTTTCATTTTTAATATTAATAATTTGATTTTCTTCTTTCTTTTTTTTAATCAGATTAACCAAAGGTTTATCAATTTTATTAGTTTTTTCATAAAACCAACTATTGGTTTTATTTATTAATTCAATAATTTTCTTAATTTCAATTTTATTAATCTCTCCTTTGGTTTTCAGTATTTCTAATTTGGTATTTACTTGGGGATTTTCAATTTGTTCTTTTTCTAGCTTCTTCAACTGCAAGCCTAAGTCATTGATCTCCTCTTTCTCTATTTTATTTATGTAAGCATTCAAAGATATAAAACTTGCCCTAATAACTGCTTTTGCAGTATCCCATAAGTTTTGGTGTGTTGTCTCACTATTGTCATTCTCTCGAATGAAATTGTTGATTGTTTCTATGATTTCTTCTTTAACCCAACCCTTCTTTAGAATTAGATTATTTAGTTTCCAATTGATTTTTGGTTTCTCTTTCCATGGTCTTTTATTACATGTAATTTTTAATGCATTATGATCTGAAAAGAATGCATTGATTATCTCTACCTTTCTGCACTGGATTGTGAGATTTTTATGTCCTAGTACATGGTCAATTTTTGTAAATGTTCCATGTACCGCTGAGAAAAAGTTATATTCCTTTCTATTCCCATTTAATTTTCTCCAAAGATCTATCATATCTACCTTATCCAGAGGTTTATTTACCTCCTTAACCTCTTACTTGTTTATTTTGAGGTTGGATTTATCGAGTTCAGAGAGGAGGAAGTTGAGGTCCCCCACTAGTATAGTTTTGCTATCAATTTCTTCCTTCAACTCCCCCAACCTCTCCTCTAAGAATCTGGATGCTATACCACTTGGAGCATACATGTTTAGTAATGACATTGCTTCATTGTCTATGGTGCCTTTTATCAGGATATAGTTTCCATCCTTATCCCTTTTGATTAGATCTATTTCTGCTTTTTGCTTTGTCTGAGATTAGGATTGCTACTCCTGCCTTTCTTACATGAGCTGAAGCACAATATATTCTGCTCCATCCTTTCACCTTTATCCTATGCGTATCACCCCCTTTTCAAATGTGTTTCTTGTAAGCAGCATGTTGTTAGATTATGGCTTTTAATCCATTCTGCTATCCGTCTCCGTTTTATGGGAGAGTTCATTCCATTCACATTCACAGTTATGATTACAATCTGTGTATTTCCCTCCATCCTCTTTCCCACCATTTGTGCTTTTAGCTCTCCCGACTCCCTTATCTACTTAAGATTATTGTTCCCTCCTTTGAACAAATCAGATGAGAGTACCTCTCAAACAATGCTCATCTCCCTCCCTTCCTTCCCTCTACTATAGTTTTGTACTTCTTCCTGTGATATAATTTGCCATTTTCTGCTTCCCCCTTTCCACACCTCCTATTACATTCCTTCTCATACTTAAATCATATTTTTGACATGACATCATTTACTTTATGCCCATTCCATCTACATATATCCCTTTTATCATAATAGCTGCACAGTTCTCAAGACTAACAGGTATCATCTTCCCTTATAGGGAGGTAAACAGTTTGCCCTAATTGAGTAGAAAGTTTTTCTTTTTGTTTTTTCCCCTCTGTTGACCTTTTTATGATTCTCTGGAGACCTGCATTTGAAGATCAAATTGTCTATTGAGTTCTGGTGTTTTGGTCAGGAAGCTCTGGAAATCCCTTATTTCGCTGAATGACTTTCTCCTTGCCTGAAATGTTATGCTGAACTTTGCTGGGTAGTTGATCCTTGGTTGATGTCCCAACTCCTTTGCCTTATGGAATATTGGGTTCCAATTCTTTCGATCTTTTAATGTAGAAGCTTCAAGGTCCTGTGTGATCCTCACTGTGTGTCCTTGATATTTGAATTGTTTCTTTCTAGCTGCTTGTAGTATTTTCTCCTTCACTTGATAGCTCTGGAATTTGGCAACTATATTTCTTGGGGTTTTGAGTTTGGGATCCCTTTCGGGAGGGGAACGGTGGATTCTTTCGATGACTATTTTGCCCTCTGAGTCTAGTACTTCTGGGCAGTTTTCCTTGATGATTTCCTGGAAGATATTGTCCAGACTCTTCTTCATTATGGGTTTCTGGCAGGCCAGTAACTCTTAAATTTTCTCTCCTGGATCTATTTTCCAGGTCAGTTGTTTTTCCAATTAAATATTGTACATTTTCTTCTATCTTTTCATTCTTTATATTTTGTTTGACTGATTCTTGTTGCCTCATTGAGTCATTAGTTTCTACTTGCCCAATTCTAATCTTCATCGTATTGTTTTCTTCAGTTAGCTTTTGCATCTCCTTTTCCATCTGACCAATTTTTCCCTTTAAGGAGCTATTTTCTCCATTTAATTTTTGTACTTCTTTTTCCATTCGACCATTTTTCACAGTTAGGTTTTGGGTTTCCTTTTCCATCTGATCAATTTTCCCAATTAGGTTTTGGGTTTCTTTTTCCATTTGATTAACTCTTCCTTTTAGGGAATTATTCTCTCCAGTTAATTTTTGAACTTCCTTTTCCATTTGTTCAATTTTCCTTTTCAGAGTGATGTTTTCATCAGTGAATTCTCTTTTTATAATTTTAAAATCATTGGCCAGTTTTTCTTTTATATCCTTCTTCAGATGTTCCAGGTAATCTAGTTGTGCTTGCGAGAAATTCATAGTCCCATCTGAGGTTTCAGGTGGAAGTACAGTCTCAGCTTTGACCTCTTTGGTGTTTGTGTTTTGGTTCTTATCCCCATAGAAAGATTCTATGGTTTTTTCACTTTTCGTCTGCTTTTTCTGATTCATGATGTTGGCTGAGTGTTGTAGCTTCTGGTTCTTTCAGTCAGAAGGTACAGATCTTTAAGTTGAGCTGATGTGTGTCTAGGCTAAAAGCAGGCTTTTTTTTTGTTTGTTTGTTTCCCAGATTAACCCTGGGGTTAGCTTGTTTGGTGTGTGGGAGGGGTGGTCTGGTCTCAGGAGATCTCCTCAGCTGACCTGAGGCAAAGGCAATGTTAGGGGTTGGTGATCCCAGCTTCCCTATTGTCTTCCCTTTTTCCCTGGAGGGCTGGGGCACGCCTAGAAGCTAATGGGTGTTCCCGCCCCTCCTGGGGCTTGTCTCCCAGCTCTGAGGCTTGCCTGGGTCTCAGTGCAAATTTTCTCTTCCCTGCATCGTCTGTCCTTTCAGATCGCCTCCGCCACAGTAGGAAGAATCCCCCTTTGCTCTTTTTCTAGCCTCTGGTGTTATGAGACTCTTTGCCCCCTTCTGCTGTTCCCGCTGATCCAGGATTTATCTGGGGAAGAATTTTATGGTTCTTTCATGGTTATCAGGGGGGAGGAGAGAGCATTTACTGATCACTCTGCCATCCTAGCTCCTGGAAGTTCAAGTAGGCGACTTACCAAAGTTTAGTCTTCAGGCTGAAGGTTTCAAGGGCTGCTGCGCTCATATCTGGTGCTCAGTGGCTCTCACGGGCTCAGTTTGGCCTGTCTCCTGCTCCGGTGGTTTCCCCCGCCACTCTCGGGCTTCTCAGGTCCCTTCTGCCCTGCTGCGCTGACCGCGCTGCGCTGTGCGCTGGGGGCTTACCCCCGCGGAACAGATCCTTCCCATGGACCTTTCAGTCCAACCTGGGCTCCGAATCTGTCAAAGTCTGTCACCCACTGGATTCTACACCTCCAAAGTCAGGTCTGATTCTCCTTTCACAGATATCCAGAGGAGTTTGTCCAGGAGCTTAGGTGAGTCGTTGATTTCACTCCGCCATCTTGGCTCCGCCCCCACATTCCGACACAAATATTTTAAATAAAATAAAGTGCTAGCAAAGAGATTACAGTAATATATCACAAAGTTCATATATTAAGGTGAAGAAAGATTTATAGCAAGGAAAGCAAATGTGGGTTGATATTAGGAAACCTTTGAATGAAACTGACCATAACAATGAAAAAACAACAAATATCACAATGCATCAATAGATGCAGAAAATAAAGCCTTCCCCAAAATATAAGACTCATTCCTTTTAACAACACTAGAAAGTGTAGTCATGCCTGGAGGCTCTCTTAAAATAATAAATAATATCTATTTAAAAGGGTACATAAGTGGCATAGTATCCAGAGCACTGGGTCTGGAGTTAGAAAGACCTGAGTTCAAATTTGGCCTCAGACACTTACTAGCTGCGTGATCCTGAACAAGTCTCTTAATCATATGCTTCAGCTCCTCATCTATGAAATGAGCTGGAGAGAGAAATGGTAAATTTTTCCATTATCTTTGCTAAGAAAACGCCAAATGGGCTCACAGAGAGATTGGATTTGACTGAAATCTCTCAACACAACAACAATAAGAACAACTATATTTATCTAAAATCTTGAGCAAGCATTATCTATTTTGAACCTCAAGTCTTCCCAGTAAGATTAGTAGTGAGTCAACTATGGCTATGTCAGATACAGCAATAAAAAACTTGAAAAAATTATTTAAGAAATAAAAATAGGCAATGAGGAAAAGTAAACTATTACTCTTTGCAGATGGTATGATTGCATACTTAGAGAGCCTTTTAGTTCAAAAAATTAACAAATTCAACAAAGTTATAACATATATCTACATAAACCATTACCATTTATGTATACTGCCAACAAAACACAACAGTAAGTGATATAAATAATATTTCCATTTTTAACTACAGATGACAAAAATGACCTGGAAGTCTATGTTGTAACAGAAACTCGGGGGTTAGATGAACGAAGATGATCCTTCCAAAGACATCAAAGAAAATGGAAAAGAATTTATTTGTACAAAAAAAAATATTTATATAAAATTTTCTACAACTTTTGTGGTAAGAAATAATTGGAAACTGACAGGATATCTATTAACTGGGGCATGGATGAAACCCTTTTGTGGCACATGTTTGTGATGGAATGTTATTGTGCTATAAGGAATGATGAGTAGCATAGTTTCAGAAAAATCTTGAAAGACTTACCATGAGATCATGCAAAATGAAGGGAGCAGAACCAGAAAAACACTATACACAGTAACAATAGTCTTAATATGATGGTCAATTGTGAAAGATTTAGCACATCTGATAAAGACAATGGCCATGAGACAAGTCCAAAGGAACCATGATGAGAAACGATGTCCATTGCCAGAGGGAGATCTGATGTATATGAATGTAAATTGAAGAAAAAGTTTCCCTTTCTTTATTTTCATTACTTTATTTTGTATGTTCTTTTACAATATGGATAATATGGAAATTTTTTTTCATGACTTCACATTTAAATTGAAATCAAGTCACTTGTCTTCTAAAGGAAGGAAAAGAATGAGAAAGAGGGAGAGAATTGTGAACTCAAAATTCATTTCTAAAAATTATACTAAAATTTACACAAAAATAATGATCCTTATGCCAGGACCTAGGATATTTGTTTATCAGACACTATGGTATTAGTTACATTTAATCTGTATGTTGCATAAACCCTTTGTCCATCTGATTGATTTGTGCATTTTTAATAAGTACAAAATTGATTTAATAATCACTGTAGTTTAGTTTGAGATGCAGTGTTCCATTTTTTCATTATTTCTTTTCAGATTCTTGACCTCTCCTTCCATTTGAATTCACTTAATGTTTAATGTTTTTACAAGTTTTTCAAAATAAACTTTGGACAGTTTTGTAATTGTTAGTATGGTCATCTTAAGAAAAAAAATGACCCACTACTTAGAGAATGAGAAATAATCAATGTTTTTAAATATATATTTAAATATGTCTATTTCTGTAAACAAATGATTGTAGTTGTATTTAGACAGGTCTTGTGCGTAACTTCAAAGGTATAGTCCAAAATAACTTACACATTTTGAAATAATTTTGGTAGTAATTTAAAATAGAATTTTGTTTCCTAGCTCTTCTTGCTGGATTTTACTCTTGGAGACAAAGGTTTATGCTTTTCATGAATTTATTTTGTAATCTACAAGTCTGATAAAGTTATTAATTATTAGAATTAAATTGTGTTTGGTGTTTTAGGGTCCTTTAAGAGTAGTATCATATTATTGAAAAAAAGTAATCATTTTATTCATTTCTTACCTTGATTTGTTTTTCTTGGCTCACAGTTACAATTAGTATTTCTAATATGTCAGATATAAGTGATGACAATGAATATCCTTGTTTCACCCTGAATTTATTATAAAGGATACTACTTTATCTCCATTATGAATAATGGTACCTCAGTTCCAGTTACTTACTTTTTTATCTTTTTAAATAAATTTCAATTTGTTCTTGTGTTTTAGTACATTGTTAGAAATGAATTTACTCCATTATAACAAAACAAATAGTGGTAACTTAAAATATTTGATTTTTTATGATACAAAGGTGGAGAGTCATGCTAGAAATATGCAATGTTAGATTCACTTTCAAATAAAGCCAGTGGATTGTTGTCATTAATAATATGTAACAGTTTTACTTTGCTATAACATTTAAAACTTGGAATAGATACTTAAATATATATGTGAATAAAACAAAACACATACAGGTTTTTAAAAATGTATCTTTTATTATATTTTATATTAAGTTTTATATTATTACCATAAATAAAAGTAGAATGGAGAAGGAGATTGAAGATAAAGGAAAAAAGGACTTATATGTACTCTTGGGAGAGGTAAAGAGGATTGGCATTTTGGATTTTATTACAGGACAGTATACAATGAGAATATTTTTTCTTGGTGTATTTGTTCTTTGGTTATTATAGTATTAATTATAAATATTTGGAAAAAATGAATATTTCAGTTCTGTGAAAACAATTGCATCTTCTGTTCCATCATGGGTTGCTGAGGAAAAAATGTAGATAAATAATAAAAAAAAAACCTTTCCTCACTAAATTAACATACTCCTTAACACTTCATGATGTTATTTTTTTGGTAGCACTATCATTTTTATTTTATTGGAATGGCCTATTCATGAACACTGAATATTCTTCCAGTTATTTAGGCAACTATTTATTTTTTCTTGAATTTATTAATTTAAGTTTTCAGCATTAATTTCCACAAAATGTTGAGTTCCAAATTTTCTCCCCTTTTCTCTCCTCCCCCGATCCCAAAACACAGAGCATTCAAATTACTCCTATCACCAATCTGCCCTTCCTTCTAACATCTCTCCCTTCCTTTATTCCCATCTTCTCTTTTGTCCTGTAGGGCAAGATAAATTTCTATACCCCATTATCTGTATTTCTTATTTCCTTGTTGTATGCAAGAACATTACTCAACAGTTGTTCCTAGAACTTTGAGTTCCAACTTCTCTTCCTCCCTCCCTCACCACCCATCCCCATTGGGAAGGCAAGCAATTCAATATAGACCATATCTGTGTAGTTTTGCAAATGACTTACATAATAGTCGTGTTGTGGAAGACTAACTATATTTCCCTCCATCCTATCCTGCCCCCATTTCTTCTATTCTCTCTTTCGACCTTGTCCCTCTCCAAGAGTGTTGACTTCTAATTACTCCCTCTTCCCATTTCCATCCCTTCCATCATCCCTCCCACCCTGCTTATCCCATTCTCTCCCACTTTTCTGTATTGTAAGATAGGTTTTCATACCAAAATGAGTGTGCATTTTATTCCTTCATTGAGCTGAATGTGATGAGAGTAAGCTGCATGTTTTCTCTCTCACCTTCCCCCTTTATCTCTCCACTGAAAAGTTTTTTACTTGCCTCTTTTATAAGAGATAATTTGCCCCATTCCATTTTTCCCTTTCTCCTCCCAATATATTCCTCTCTCACATCTTAATTTCATTTTTTAGATATGATCCCATCCTATTCAACTCACCCTGTGCTCTCTGTCTCTTTCTCTTGGTGTGTGTGTGTGTGTGTGTGTGTGTGTGCGTGTGCATGTGTGTGTGTTTGTATGTGTGTAATCTCAGCAACTACTGAGATACTGAAAAAAAATTTCAAGAGCTAAAAATATTGTCTTTCCATGTAGGAATCTAACCAGTTCAACTTTAGTAAGTCCCTTATGATTTCTCTTTCCTGTTTACATTTTCATGCTTCTCTTGATTTTTGTGTTTGAAAGTCAAATTTTCTTTTCACCTCTGGTCTTTTCATCAAGAATGCTTGAAAGTCCTCTATTTCATTGAATGACCATTTTCCCCCTGAAGTGTTATACTCAGTTTTGCTGGGTAAGTGACTCTTGGTTTTAGTCCTAGTTCCTTTGACTTCTGGAATATCATATTCCACACCCTTCATGCCTTAATGTAGAAGCTTCTAGATCTTGTTTATCCTGATTGTATTCCTACAACACTCAAATTGTTACTTTCTAGCTTCTTGCAGTATTTTCTCCTTGACCTGGGAACTCTGGGATTTGGCTACAATGTTCCTAGGAGTTTCTCTTTTTGGATCTCTTTTAGGAGGTGATTGGTGGATTCTTTCAATATTTATTTTGCCCCCTGGTTCTATAATATCATTGCAGTTTTCCTTGATAATTTCATGAAAGGTTATGTGTAGGCTCTTTTTTTGATCATGGCTTTCAGGTAGTTCCATAATTTTTCAATTGACTCTCCTGGATCTATTTCCCAGGGCTGCCAAGCCTAGAGGCCTGTATTGGGCTACCCGAGTCTTTCTTACCTGTCCAGGTCTTCGGCTGGCCACGCCGGATGCACATATGAGAGAAAGGACGTTCCAGAGTCAAACAGGGGTTGAGCTTTATTACAGGGTTTCGGTTACAAGTGCAGGGGCTCTTCTTTCTTAGGACGAAGAGGGGGAGATTTCCTAAGAAGGCTAAGCTTAAGGGAATGGAAGTAGAAGTACAAGCGGGGAGAGAGGGGGAGGGGAGAGAGGAAAGAAAAGAAGCGGAGCCCTACTTTTCTCTTTGGCTCCACACGTGCTAAGAGCTTTCTGGCTTCCTCAATCCTACTTAATCTTCAGCCACACAGTTTGCATCTCAATACCGTGCTGTTAGGTAACTAGGTGTGCTCCAATCCGGGACGACCTCGAGGGCAGGGAGACTCCACCCATCAGGTATCTCCGGGGGAGAGGCGGAAATACCCGAGCTAGCCGAGCTAGCTCGGTCTGACCTTCTCGAACCCCCGCTGTTCATGGAGGGCCTCGTAAGACTCTAAGATTTAGAAGTCCCACTTTTACCTGCCCGAGACTGTCCACACGGAATTGAGCTTCCAGTCCCAACATATCCCCTTCTTTGTTATGCGCGGAGCGCACCTGGCTCTAGAGCAAACAGTGGCTGGAGGCTGAGTGGATTAGGAAGGCCTTTAGCATATGAGTACCTTACAACAAGACTTCATTCACACAGAAATCTGCAGCTAGCACAACTGACAAAGGGAGGCATCAAATAAAACAAAGATGAAACTAAATGGCTGAGTTACAACTGGGGAAGTGCAATCAACTAAAATCCCAAAGCATATTTTAAGAGAAGCAGCTGGTGTAGGCGCCTTACACGTCACCACTCCCTTAATCTTGCAAATGGATCTATACAGGTGGAAAATTGGTCACCTCCTCCCCACCCAAGTGTCCTGGGTTTGTGATATCAAAGTCCTCATTCAGCTGGCGAAAAAAGGATGCCTAGATGGGAAGCTGTCAGCAGCAGTGTCTGCGGTTGTGATGAGGGCTGCTTCCTCTCTGGGCAGCAAGGTTAAAGCTGTCAGCAGCAGGCTCAGGTGGTGTATGATCCTTCTCCGGGGTCTCTGGGCTCTCCGGGGTCTCCGCCTCCTGCGTCTCCGTCGTCTCCGACCTCGGTTCCCACCTACGGATCCTTCTAATGGGAATCCACGCATCACCTTTTCCTGTGGAGACACAAACATACCCTGGACCCCATATTAGTATCTTATACGGACCTTTCCATTTCCCTGAGGCCCTATCCTTTACCATGGCCCATGTGTCTTTATATCCAGCCTGGGTATTACTTTCCTTGCGGGGTTGTCTTGGAAAAGTCACAAAATGTCTCATAGCTGGAGTAGTATGTGAGTTTCTTGAGATATGCAAAAAATTGTGTGTATACACAGCTGTATCAAGCTCTGATTGTGTTAGGCGACCTTTTCCCCTTCTTTGTTTAGCGAGGATCGCCTTCAAGGTGAGATTGGCCCTTTCCACTATGGCCTGGCCTTGTGGATTGTAGGGGATTCCTGTAACATGTCGAATCCCTAGATCGCGGAGGAAGTGTGTAAGGGTTTGAGAAGTATAGGCAGGGCCATTATCTGTCTTTATTTCTAAGGGTAAGCCTGAAACAGAAAAACAGTGCCAAAGATGTTGAATTACTTTAGCACTTGATTCACCTGGCTGTAAAGTCACCATAAGGAATCCGGACCATGTGTCAACTGTCACATGTATGCACTGGCCCTTAAGATGGGTGACATCCATTTGCCAAATTTCATTGGGTGCCAAGCCACGAGGATTGACACCCTGGTCTAGAGATGGGTGGAATGGGATACATTGGAGACAGCTCTTAACAATTTTTCTGGCCTGTTCCTGAGTTATCCCATATAATTTGCAGAGGGCTTCTGTGGCTAGGTGGAACCTATCATGAGCCTTTTGGGCCCTTTCTTGTGGTTCCACAGTGTGCCCTACCAGGTATAGTGAATTGTCTGCTATTTGATTTCCTTCAAAAATTGGTCCTGTGCCATTTGTATGTGAGCGCACATGTAAAACATAAAAAGGGTGTGTTCTGTTATTAATGGTGGTCAATAGCCGCTCACACTGTGAAAAACTATTGGACCGATAATCTACAATAGAGTCCTCAATCCGTGAAATTAATAAAGATGCATACTGACTATCAGTGATAATATTAATGGGTATGTCACTATATATTTGGAGAGCTTGGATTATAGCTTCCAATTCGTTCTGTTGAGTAGAGGTGTAGGGTGTGTTAACTATATATATCTCTTGGGAGGCCGAATTATAAATAGATGCCTTGTGATGTTTCGTGGCATCTGTAAAAATGTTAGGCCCTTCTACTGGGTTTGGTGAGTACCTTTTCACTGGTGCTGGGGCCCACTGTAATAATTCTTTGAATAGGAAAGTCGAATTTGGTTTCATCTGGGCCCAGTGGAGTATAGTGGCCCAAGAAACATGATTCTGAGCTAACTCTTCTACATCCTTAGTGGTGAGTGTAGCATAAAGAATTGGCTGTTTTTGGTATATGTGGGTGGCTCTTCTTACTGCCTCTAGTGCTAACCGTCCTAGAAATTCCCACTTGTTTAGTAAACTGCTTCCTGTTTTACTTAAATATACCCACTCTAGGGGCTTCTCTTTTTGGTGTATGACGGCATAGGGAGGTGTGGTGGAGATAATAGATACCTCCAGATCTCCTCCTGGATCCCACCGAAATGTGGTGGACTCTAAAAATTGTTTTTTTATTGCCTCTATGGCCTTGGCTGCTTCAGGAGTCAATGTTCGTGGGGAATTTAAAGCAGAGTCTCCTGTCAATAGTGAATATAAAGGTTGCATGAGAGGTAAAGGTATAGGCACCTTTGATCTTATCCATTGGATAGCTCCTACTAGTTTCTGAGCATCATTGAGTGTTTGGATCTTTATATCCCATTTTGGGGGTTCCGGCCGAATGATGGTGCCCTGTATCTGATATCCCAAATATTTGTAATTGGGTCCTCTCTGTATCTTTTCAGGAGCAATAACTAATCCTAGTCCTAAAAGGTTCCTTTCTACTGCTTGGAAACACTTCTCCAGTTCCTTGAGCTGAGGTGCAGCTATAAGGATGTCATCCATATAATGGATGATTTTGCATTGGTATTGCTGTCTGGGGCTTTCTAAGGCTTGATTAACATACCACTGGCAGATGGTGGGGCTGCAACTCATACCTTGGGGCAATACCTTCCACTGATACCTCTTTGCAGGTCCTTCGTTATTGGGGTGAGGTATTGTAAAAGCAAACCGAGGACAATCTACTTTGTTTAAAGGAATGGAAAAAAAACAATCCTGAATATCAATGATTATAAGTGACCAACCCTCCGGGATGGCATTAGGAGAAGGGAGACCTGGTTGCAGGGCTCCCATAGGCATGAGAGACTGATTTACCTTCCTTAGATCTGTAAGGAACCTGAATTTCCCGGATTTTTTCTTTATAACAAACACAGGAGCATTCCAGGGTGACTTTGATGGTTCTATATTTCCTTTTTCTAATTGCTCCTTAACCAATAGTTGTAGTGCCTGGAGTTTTTCTGGGGTCAGGGACCATTGCTCCACCCAAATCGGGGTGTCTGACTTCCAATTCAAGGGTGGGGACTCCAGTGCAACTGCAATGGCCCTTACTAAAAATTTGATAGCTTCATCCCGAGGCGGCTCATAATGTCCCTGCCCCAGATGTTAAAACTAAGTCCTGGAATCACCAACGGCCATACGGTCCCTTGGCGATCCTCTGCCTCCCACTTTACTGGGTGCATTGTCTCTAAGGTATTTTGGCACCCTCCTATTCCCCACACTGGTCTCTGGCTTTCTTTAAGCTTCCAGTGCCGGGGTACTGAGCGACCGCTAAGGCAGGTCCTATCCGCTCCAGTATCAAGGAGGCCAGTCATGGGAATTCCATTAAGCCAGATCGTACACTCAGGTCTATTCTGTCCTATTTCCTTTAGTAACTGGATTTGAACTGAGTGCTTTAAAGGAAGGGCAATAGCTATGGGAAGCTGATTGTCTATATGAGCTGGCTCGGCTACCACATTGGAGCATGGAAGTGCTGTGGTGCCGGTGGGATAAACTCCTGTATATATAACTACGGGTGCATGAGAGGGGTTCTGTAATATGAGGGATTCCTCCTGTATGGGGTCTCTCAGGGGAATCATGGCAAACTGATGAGCTGCAAGCTGGCACTTCTCTAAGCTGTAAAGGTGTTGCTTTCCTTCCTCTGGCCCCATAATCTCCTGTATTCTCCCTCCAAGGGGCCATCCCGATTCTCTGCCAAAGGGTACACTTTCGGGGCCCTCGAGGGGCCCCTCACCCCGTTTCCCGACTTCCTACATTGTTTAGCTAAGTGACCTGGCTTTCCACATGAAAAACAAGGGTCCTGGCCCCTCCCTGTACTTATTTCTTTCCTACACTCTTTCTTAAGGTGTCCCGGTTTTCCGCAGTTAAAACATTTTTTCTCCAAAGAGATATTACTTAAGGCGGCAGCCAGGTACTTCCCTTGCACCTGTGCCAAGTAGACCTGACTTCCTACCCTTTCACATCTCTGTATCATCTCTTCAACAGATGCATTCTTTGGCAGTCCCAGCATTGCCTTTTTGCAGTCATGATTACAATTCTGCCGCAGCAATGTCCTCAACACTATCTCTGTCCCTTGGTTTTCCTCTCCCATATCTCGACCTACTGCCTCCTGCAGCCTGGCCACAAAATTAGTAAATGGCTCATTGTTTCCTTGCGTAATCCTAGTCATGGGAAACTCTCTCTCTTTCTTAGAGGCTATAACCTTCCAGGCGGCAATAGCCATTCCGGCAATCAAAACATAATCGGAGGCTGAGTACTGTAATTGATTTCCTGTAGCCTCAAACTGCCCTGTTCCTGTAAATTGCTGATAAGCCTGGGGGGCCTGAGCCCCTAGCCCACCGGTAGTGCTCTTTACCCTCTGAGAAAATTCTGATACCCAAATCACATTCTGCCCAGGGGTAAGGCAGGCTCTAGCTAAGCTCTTCCAGTCATTAGGAGTCAGAACGAACTGACCGCTGAGAGTTTCAAGCATGGCTATAACAAAGGGTGAATTAGGGCCATTCTTGGTACAAGCCTCTTTAAGAGTCGCCACTCTCTTCCACTCTATGGGTATGTGGCTCCTCCGAACCCCACCGGGGACACTGGGGTCCGCTATTTCTAACACAGGAAATGTCCCTACATCTTCTCCATTCTCTATAGCCTTTCTTATTCCTTTTTCCAAACTGGACTGTGGCCCTGAACTGTCTGACCAATGGAGCAGGTTATAAGGAGGCGCGGAGGGAAGGCACGGCGTATTCTCCCCTGCCTCGCCTTTCCCATCCTCTAGATGGAGCTCCGAATCTATTTTTTTCTTTATGCTCCTTAACTTTCCGCTTAACTTTCTGCTTGCCTGGGTCCTCCCCTCCCCTCTCTCCGCTTCCACTCTTATTCCAATCCCACCCTGGCCTCTCCGGCCCTTCCAGCAGGCTTTTAATTACACCGAATATCAGGAAATCTAAATCCTCCAGCTCCCCAGGGTATTGTTGCTCGTAAGCAGTCATTTGCTCTCCGACCGCTCCCCATTTTTCTCTTGATATTCCTGCCTGCTTGAGCCAAGGAGAAACTTTCCAAATCCTTTCACAAAATTCTCGGAGGTCATCTAACTCTATTGTGACCCCCGCCTTCCTGCATTCCCTGTGAAGTGTCTCAGCCCAGACCTCCTGTTCCTCTGGCTTTATTACTGGCAATAGATTCCCCATCTCCGCCCTTTTCCCAGGGGTTTGGGAAGCTTCTCTCCCCTTTCTCTCCTTCCGAATCTAGGATTCGGGACTCGCTTCTTTCACAGCCCCTTCCGGGTGTACCCCAAAAGCACCCAGGATTATCTACGCTCCCAATCCCTGTTGGGACGCCAACTGGCAAGCCTAGAGGCCTGTATTGGGCTACCCGAGTCTTTCTTACCTGTCCAGGTCTTCGGCTGGCCACGCCGGATGCACATATGAGAGAAAGGACGTTCCAGAGTCAAACAGGGGTTGAGCTTTATTACAGGGTTTCGGTTACAAGTGCAGGGGCTCTTCTTTCTTAGGACGAAGAGGGGGAGATTTCCTAAGAAGGCTAAGCTTAAGGGAATGGAAGTAGAAGTACAAGCGGGGAGAGAGGGGGAGGGGAGAGAGGAAAGAAAAGAAGCGGAGCCCTACTTTTCTCTTTGGCTCCACACGTGCTAAGAGCTTTCTGGCTTCCTCAATCCTACTTAATCTTCAGCCACACAGTTTGCATCTCAATACCGTGCTGTTAGGTAACTAGGTGTGCTCCAATCCGGGACGACCTCGAGGGCAGGGAGACTCCACCCATCAGGTATCTCCGGGGGAGAGGCGGAAATACCCGAGCTAGCCGAGCTAGCTCGGTCTGACCTTCTCGAACCCCCGCTGTTCATGGAGGGCCTCGTAAGACTCTAAGATTTAGAAGTCCCACTTTTACCTGCCCGAGACTGTCCACACGGAATTGAGCTTCCAGTCCCAACACAGGGCAGTTGTTTTTCCAATGAAATATTTCTCATTATCTTCCATTTTTTCATTCTTTTGGTTTTGTTTTGTGATTTCTTGGTTTCTCATAAAGTCATTAGCCTCCAACTGTTCCATTCTCATTTTTAAAGAATTACTTTCTTCAATGAACTTTTGAACCTCCTTTTCCATTTGGCTAATTCTACTTTATAGAACATTCTTCTCCTCATTGGTTTTTTGAACCTCTTTGGCCAATTGAGTTAGCCTATTTTTAAAGGTGTTATTTTCTTCAGCATTTTTTTGGGTCTCCTTTACCCAGTTGTTGACCTGCTTTTCATGATTTTCTTGCATCTTTCTCATTTCTCTTCCCAATTTTTCCTCCACGTCTCTTACTTGATTTTCAAAATCCTTTTTGACATTTTCCATGGCCTGACACCATTGAGTATTTGGATGTTTGAGATACAGAAGCCTTGACTTTTATGTCTTTCCCTGATAGTGAGCATTGTTCTTCCTCCTCTGAAGGGATGGGAGAAGATATCTGTTCACTAAGAAAGTAGCCTTCTATAATCTTATTATTCCCTCCTTTTTTTTTTTTTGCTTTTTCCCAACCAGTTACTTGACTTTTGGGTCCTTGTCACGAGGAGGGTATATTCTGGGAGTCTGTAAGATCTCAGTTCCTCCAAGATGGTACAATGAAGCTTGTACACTGGTCTGGGAGCAAGTAGAAATTTTTGTGCCCAGAATCTGAGTAATGGAGTGTTCTTTTCACAACCACCTCGCCTCCAGTTCTGGCAAGACAGCACTGGGAGCTGAGATTCAGATAAGCTGCAGGGGCAGGGTTACTATTCAGTGTGAGATATAGATCGACTGCTCAAATTTCTTATGTGTATTAGATGGGGGCAGGGTATCTACACAGGGTTGAGGTAAGAATCAGCAGCTCAGTGGCCCCAGGTGTTTTATGATTCAACAATGGATGTGGGCTGCTGTAGTGGCTGCTGTGGAAGCTGCTATCTGCCTGATGTAGCAACTGCCACTGCCTGAGGCTGGAGCTATGGGAAGGCCTTTCTCCATTCTCAGCCAGCTGAAAAAACCCTGTCACTGACCTTAGGTGCCTGTGGTTTGAGGGATCTGTGAACCACTGCTACTGGGACTGGGGATTCAACCCCCTAGGCCTGTTTGCGTCCTCCTCTTAGAGCCCTGCTGTGCGGCCAAGGCTCAGCTGGGCCCTGCCACGTGTCTGGTGCAACAGTCATTTCCCATCATCTTTACAGGTCACCATGGGCTGGAAATCTCCTCCACTCTGTTGTTCTGTATCTTCTGCTGCTCTAGAATTTGTCGAGAGTCTTTCTTTGCAGGTATTTTATGGGCTCTGGGGTGAGAACTAGTATATGTGCATCTTTCTACTCCACCATATTGGCCGATGATGTCATTTAAAACATGGAGAAAAGTAAGATTCAAAAGAAATCCAAGATAAATCTTTGTTCAGAAGGAAAACATTAGGCCAAAACTTGCTGATTTTATGGAAGCCTCATTCTTTGATATCATTTTTCAAAAAAAAATACTTGTAGCTGTTTTATACATAAATAACAAATAACATCATGAAAAAGAAATATGTGACTTCTTAATGAGCAGGGGAAGACTTGATATTCGTCTGGAGTTATTGTTGTCCCAATTATTTGTGTACCATCCAATCAGTTACTCTTCTGAATGAAAGTTACATTAATGAAGTGAGGAATTATTATATTATTTACTGAATTTTTAATGATAATTACATATATGACCTAGTGAAATATACTGCATTGCATCTTCCCATATTTCCTTAGATGGATACAAATAAAAAAGATATGGGAATAGAGGAAGGAAACTGATATCTGAGAAAGTTTCAACTTTAATATTTCTTATCTTCAAAATTCTATTTTTCCTTTTTTTTGCTATTAAATTAATGATCATGATAAGGATGGTAACAACAACATTACTAATAGTTTTGTCAATATTGTAGTATACTAATTGGGTAGTACTTTTTATGCTATGAGTGGATTTTTTATATATTCCCCTCTGGTTTCACACATAAATTCCCATCAATATTAGTAGACAATTGTGTGTACAGCTTTTTTTTTAAATGTCACTAATTATCATTTGATAGAGAAAGAAACCTCTAATTAGGGACTTCATCAGAGTTAAGTTTTCAGTGCTCATGGTGTAGGTAAAGACTTCATATAGTTTAGCATTAAGGTAGAGATATTGTATGCAGATACTTGCATTACCTTCTGTCTGACCAACTTCATTTCCTAGATTGCTAAACCACCCAGTTCTTACCATTCAATACCACACTAGTCACAAAAGAAAGAAAGTCCTGGCCAATCAAGAGGAATAGTGTTCCCATGTTGTCCATGGTCTGACCTGCAGCCTCACATTGTCTTCCAACTCTTCAGTCTAGAGATCATGCTAGTGGGCTGAAGAGAGTTACGAGGGAGCAAGCCTCAAAACACAATACGATTACAATCAAAAGAGCTGTTTATTTAATATATTTCAAATTAACCAGTGCCTAGTTTCATTAGGCCTATCTCGTTGTATCTAAAATAGTACTGATCACATGGAAGATGGCCAAAAACATGGTTAGATAGATAGATAGATCAATAGATATAGACATTTTATGAGTTCAGTTCCATTGCATATAATTGATTTAATTGAATAAGACAATCCCTGAAAATATAATTGGATTGTAGAAGTCCAATGCATTCTACTTTCAAATTAAGATGGAAAGCATGGATTCTTCTATCTCTGTCCAATAATGATTCTTCTATTTAATGGTTCATTAATTCTAAGTATTTGTGATTTCCTCCACAAAATTCATTGTTGGATTTCACTAAATGTACTGTGTATATATTAGTGCTAATGTTCTTCCCCTAACAAAAATAAGGGAAATAGTCTAAGTGTAACATTCAAAAAGACTTTTATGCAAGCTGGAAATAATTTTGCATCATTATGCTTTAGTATCATATATTGTCTTTAAAATCATGAAGAAAGTCAATTCTGGAAAAAAAATCTTGAAGGATTTTTATTTCTAAAATGGGAAGTATTTGATATTTTTAATATGTATAGATAATAGTCTTCATTAGGAATTTGTTTCATTTTAGGGCTAGTTTCCTTGCATTAATTTTAATTAAAATTTAAATTACAGACCAGATGATGGTGGGCATATTAATTTAGGTGTATTTTGATTTTGAAAGACAATGTGACTTAGGTGGCAGAGTGCTTGATTAGGATAAAGAAGATTTTGGATTAAATCCCACATCTGATATTCAATTTTGCAATCCCTTCAACCTGGCTTGAGGCTTCAGTTGAAATTATCATCCCCAAAGTCACTTGTGATCTCTTACTTTCTAAATTGAATGGCCTTTCAGTCCTTGATTTAATGGCTTTATCTCTCATTCTTTTTACCTCCCTTCAGCATTTTACCCAGTTAATTAACTCCTGGGTATTATTTCCTATTTAGGTGTTCATTAATTACATTGTTCTCCATTTACCTGTTTGACCACTTTACATACTTGTTTGCTGTTCTTCATTCATATCACTTCCACTAGCTGTGGAATGTCTTTCAAGTCTCTATGGTGGGCTTTGTTTCCCTCTCTTCTGTATTGATTATCTAATTTGCCAATCTCATTAGCTTTCAAAGCTTCAATTATAATCCACATGCAAATAATTCCCATAGTCCTAGATGCAGCAGTAGCCTCTCTCCTCCTTTTTAATACCATATCACTGACTCCCTCTTGCTATCTCAAACTGGATGTTCCATAGGCATCTCAATCTCAGTATTTCCAAAATGGATGTAATTATCTTCCTACTCCCTCCAAATCATCCGCTCTTCCCAACTTTCTCATTACCATGGAGGATACTACTACCCTCCCAGTTACTCAGGCCTGTAACTTTGGGCTCATCCTTGATTCCTCACACTCACTAAACTCTCATATCTAATCCATTGCTAAATATTATTATTTCTGCCTTCTCAGCATGTCTTTTGTCCATTTTATTATTTCTATCTACATAGCCAACTCTTGGTCAGACTTTCATCACTTCCTGCCTAGATGATTACAGAAGGTTTCCCATTGGTCTCCTAACCTCAACTCTGTCACACCTCTAATTCATAATCCACTAAGCTGTCAAGGTAATTTTTCTAAAGTACAGGTTCAACTATGTCACTCTCATGCTCAGTGAAATTCAGTTGTGTACTATCATGTTGAGGATCAGATATAAAAGTTTATGTTTGCAATTTAAAGATCTTCATAATCTGGTTTCTTTAAAACTTTTCAACCTTTTTCTTAAACTTCATTCCCCCACACCCACCTGCTCTGTGACCCAATTGGATTAGCCTACTTGTTTCCAAATATGACACTCAATTTCCCATCTCTGCATTTATACTGACTATCTCTTCCATGATTGAATGCCACCTCCCCCTCAACTCTTAGTTTCCTTGTGTTCCTTCAAATCTACAAAATTCACCTTCTTTGGGAGATCTTTCTCTCTTTTTTTTTTTTTCAAGTTGCTCACAGATAGAATGCTAGACCTAGAGGCAGAAAGATCACAATAAAATTCTGACTTTAGACACTTATGGCCTGTGTGACCCTTAGAAAGTCACTTCATCTTTGACTCAATTTCTTCAATTGTAATGTGAAGACAATAATAATTATATATACCAACCAAAGTTGTTGGGAGGAACAGATAGAATATTTGTAAAAGGCATTTAGCATAGTGTCTGGGACACAGTAGGAACTATGTAAATGCTTGTTTCTTCTTTCCTTTGTGTGTATCTATTTACATATTGTGTTTTACAAGTTGAATGTAAGATCATCTGGGGAAAGAACATTTTTTCCCCATTTCTTCATACCTCTAGCATGCAGAAAGATATCTAACATATAATAAAATACATAAATATATGTTGACTGACTAAGTGTATCATTATGGACAAAGTCATTTAACTTAAATGAGACTCAGTTTTCTAATTTATAAAACTGGAATAAAAATGGTAGCATGGTTTTAGAAGACATAGCAAAGTTATCATGACACCAATAAACTGACATACAATATACTCTGCAGAATTTAAACTGGCATACAAATATCACTTATTTGGGGGGGGGAAATACAATTAGAAAAATCATAAAATTGGTCCAAATTAAACTTGATTTCTCAATTTGGAATGTTCATACTTGATCTCAGCAACATCCCAAATGTGTTGAATTATTTTAGCTTGTGTGCTATGGATACTCAGAATCATAGATTTAGAGGTACCAAGGTCCTTAGGAGCTCTCTGCCTCACATTTTTTTTTTTCAGATAAGGGAACTAATAACAATAAGGAGAAAATGACTTGTCCAAAGTCACACAGTAGTTGTGAGGAAAGCTGGGATTCAAACACAGGTTTTCTCAAAGGCTGATTTCAGTGCTCCTTCACCTTTTGCACACTAACTCTCAAACAGTCCAGTCTAGTATAGACAGTCCTATGAAATATTTTTTCCCAGAAAATGGCATTTGTAAGTCAGTGGTTTGAAGCTCAGAATACATTTTTCCATAGAAATAAAATCATATCTGATACTTCAGGCTGGCCCCCAAAAGTGTATCCAGGCCATCATATAACTGAAATAGCATGAATTCCCAATTAAAAGCATAGCAACCATTATGCAGGCAATTGTTTTATCTTTTAAAAATCATTAAACATATTTAAGGACATACAAATCATATTAAAAAATTAAACTCCTCTCAGGTTTCGGGATGGCTAATTAAACTAAAATTATAAAAATATACCAGAAAGATTGCTTTTATAGAATGCATTTTGAATGCTAGAACCCAAAAATAAGTGGAAGAAAATTAATAGAGTGATATAGGTTTCTCTGGTCCATATGGGTGTTCATTCATAAGACAGCAGAAGTTCATTACCATAAATTTTGTTTATCCTGTTCCTAGAAAAAGTTATATCATAAATAAATACCTGCCTCAAATATAGCTTTGTCTCTTTTCCGTAGTTTTCTCTTGCAAGTGTATTTCATTTTAGGATCAGGTTTCATTTATTTGCTTTGTTTTTGTTAATTTTTTTTTTTTAAATCAGGTTCTAATATCACATTGACTACCTGGTCCTCACACCTGACAAGGTTTTACAATAAATGGCATCACACTCTTGACTCTAGAGTCTCACACAAGCTGATTGCCTGGAGGACAGCCTAAATTTGCCTGAGTATGACCAAACTAACCAATATCCTTGGTTGAATTGGCTATAAGACCCTTGAGAGAAAGGTCGTTTAAAGTTTAATATTTGTTTTGACAGCACCTAACACAGAGATTGATACCTTAGCAGTTAACTATGCTTTTTGATTGATTGGCTTATTGATTGTTTGGATGGGATTGGATAAGGGGAATTACAATCATCCACCAATTATCTGATTCTCCAAAGTCGTTCCTCTGTGGAATGTGTAAAGATTGAAAGAAAGAGTAGTGGGAAATAGAACACCTTTGTGTCAAAATGTAGATTAGTACTATAATCATGGAAAACATTTTTAATTACCCTTAGCATGCATTGGAAAAAGTACTAGTGTTTATCCTCAACTTTGCATAATTGCAGGGAAATAGAGGAGAAGACTACAGACTTTGAAACTAAAGGTCTTTGTTTTAACCCTATTGGTCAGGCAAATACCTAGTATTGTCCACCAATTTGTCAGACAGATGGAAAGTAAAGTATGATTGAAGGGTTAGAAAGAAGTGTTGATCTCAATAACACCAGAGAAAAGACTCTCAGTGATTACTGCTATAAAAACCTGATATGCTATTCCTGTGGGCCGTTTGCTTTCAAGGACTTAAACAATCAGCTGTGCAATTTGTGCATTGTCCATTCTTTTTGAATAGAAGCATCTTTCACATGTGAAAGAGGCAAAAAGATAAACTTAGGCTTATCAAAATATTAGAATGTAAGAAAAGGGGGCAATGAAATTTAAGCATCAGATATAAAAACAAAAGCACAACTTTAGCATTATCTTAAAATTATCTTTGGTACAAAGCACAGATTACAAACTGTTTTAATTTGTTGAGGAATGATTTCTTGTTCAATTTATTGGATTCTTGATGCAATAAAAAATGAAGTGTGTATTAAAAAATCAAAATGAGTCATATTCTTTTTTTAAAAAGTGGAAATTTAAGGTAAAATAAAAAGTACAGCATAATTATTGAAAATACTGAAAACATAGTCAAAGTAACAGAACAAAATACAGAACTATATTTTCACTTTATTTGATAATGAATTCGTTATAGTAGAAAAGTTCTTAAGCATTGGAAGTAGCATATTATATAACAAGGGATAATCTACTGATTTTGGAGTAATAAACAAATTTGATAGAGTAAAAAAGAATTGGTTCATGGTCAGAAAGGCAGGGAATAAGCATTTATTAACATTCACTCTGTAGTAGGCACTGTACTAAAGATTGAAATACTGAAAGCCTGAAATAGTCTGTGGTCTCAAGAAGATAAAAAGTATGAAAATAACTAGATGCGCACAAAATATATTAAAGTTAGATGCAAGGCAACTTGGGAGAGAAATATACTTGCAGTTGGTAAAAATGGGGGAGGGGGTTCTATATCAGAAAGTGGAATTTGTGTTGTGCCTTGAAAAGAATGAGAAAGTTCAGGAGGTAGCATTAAAAAATTAGAGCATTTCATGAATGAGGAATAGCTGATGCATAAGCACAGAAACATGAGATAGAGTGTTATGCATAAGGAACAGAAAGGAGGCCCATATGGATAGTAGATAGGCTAAATAGTAGAGATTGTGCAAGGGAGGGAAGTATAAGAAGACTGGAACAGAAAGAAGACCAGGCATGAAGTGTTTTAAATGCCACCAGTTTTTATATTTGATCCTAAAGGTAATAGGAAGTCACTGATTTTTACTGAATTTGAAAGGAATATGGCATTTTCAGGCCTGCATATTAGAAAAATCACTTGAATGGGACAGGAGGGGCATGAGTAAGTAGTATCAATTAGAGGTACTATCACAATATTCCAGTTAAGAGCTGATAAAAGTCAGAAGTAAGATGGTGGCTGTGTGAATAGAGCAGGCATGGGTTAAAGATGTTGGAAAGGTAGATACATGTACATAATTTCTTGGGTCTCAGCCCCACCTACAAAATGAATAGATCGAACTAGATGACCTCTTAAATGTCTTTTCACTTGCATAAATAAACTTGATCTCCAAAATTATCTTGTGTAATTAAGAATTTCCTGCCATTGAAGAAATTGAAAGAGAGACAGGATAACCATAGAAACCAAAGTAAAAAGAAATAAAAATATGAAGATAATCACATACCAAGCATTTATTAAGAACTTACTATGTGCCATAAACTGAGGATACAAAGAAAAAGTAAAAATATTGCCTCTGTTCTCCAGGAGTTCATATTCCAATGATAGAGATAACATACAAATAACTTTGTATATGCAAGAGGCATGCAGTGTAAATTAAAGTTAATCCCAGAGAGAAGAGACCAGTAGTATGTAGGGATGCAAAATGGAATAAGAGGAACCAGGAGAGGTTTTATACTGAACTTGTGATTTTAGCTGAGCTTCTAAAAAACTATACAAGAGCATTCGCTGAGGGAGAGGTTAGTGATTGGTACCAAGAGAATAGTTATAATGTACCTCTGAGGTGTCATAAAGAGTAAAAAAGAACAGATAAAGTTCATAAGGGAGGTTATTGAAAAAGGAATTCGTTAAAGAATTGACAAGAAATGAGGTGAGTGATAAGATATGACACTTGAAGAAAAAGGTGACAATAGGAGAAGAGGTTCTGTTATGAAATGAAAAGTATGGGGATGAAGGTGGGGGTAAAAAGTAGGAAAGTCAGGAAATTAAAATGGCAAAGAGAAAATAGAAAAAATCATGAATAACAAAATGCAAGAAACAGACAAAACAAATGGCTATATATGTACTGCTCTTATCAGATCAAAGATAATGCTATTATTTCCTCCATGTGTTATTATACTATGAAGTATTTTTTTTTCTGTGAAGAATACAAGTAGCTTTGTACTTCTATGCTTTTCCCAGATCTTGGAATATTATGCTTGACTTTGGTCTGCACTTTCTAAACAATTTCCTTCAGAAGAAAAGAAATAAGAAACTTTTCAAACTCTGCCTCCAATCTATCAGACAAATATCAAGATGACATCATTGCACCTTTAGAAGTAAACAAAAAAAGATGATAAAATACTCCATTTTCTGAGCATTTTTTTATTTTTTAATTCTTAATTTATATTTTATTTCCTCTAATCACATGTTAGAAAAATTTTAAGTTTTTTAACCCATTTTTTTTGCAAATTTTATCTCTCCTTCCCTCCCTTTCTCCCTCTCTGAGATGGTAAGCAATCAGATACAGCAATCATGTAAAGACATTTCCATGATAGTCATTTTGTACAAGAAGAATTGAATAAAAGCAAAATCAATGAAAGTGAAAAAGAGAATGTTTCACTCTGTATTCTTTCTATCCTTTGGGTTTGTCTTGTATCATTTTATTGCTGAGAATAGCTAAATTATCCACAGTTCTTCACTGTACAATATTGTTGTAATTGTATACAGTCTTTTCCTAATCCTGTTCACCTCACTTGCATCTGTTCATGTAAGTCTTTTCAGGGTTTTTTTTTTTTTCTGAAATCACCCTAAATGTCATTTTTTTATAGCATAATAGTATTTTATCTTGTGATGAAGCTGTAACTGTTGTAGCACCAATGCAGCAGACATGAATATACTGATGCAATTCTGAATCGTGAAATACAACAGACTCTCCACATGGAAGACAGTACCAAAACATTTATTCAGACACCAGAAAGCCAAATCCTAACAACACAAGAAAGCAAAATCCATCATTGTAACATAGAACTCTATACACCATAACAATGCAACTTCCCCATGCTAGGGCCTTCCCTCAAACAAACACTCAGGAACCTGTCTGCCTCTTCTCTCTCTCTCACTTCTGACTGCTTTGAACAATTTCCTCTCAGCTCTGCTCTAGCTCCACCTCTTCCACCCTTCCTTCTCCATCCCTTCCTCTTCCATGTGACTTAGACTCCTGTGACTCAGGCTTCGATGTGACTTAAGCAGGTCACATGGACCTATTAATGGATGGAAAAGATCTTCCTATTAAGAGAAAAATTATATTAACAATAAGCAGAAATGTATTAGCACTACAACTATATTAAAGAAATATTAAAGTTAGACATACATCATGAATATAGAGATGATATATTAAACACATATACACATATCATTGTATATGGTATACATGTATTATATATCCTTGTCCAGAAAGCTAGAATTCTTAGCTTTTCTATTAATATAAGCTATAAATGTGTATAATAGGTTATGTGTGTGTATATGTATATGCATATATACATATATATGTATGTGTGGATGTATGTGTACACACATATAAGTATGTATGTGTATATACATATACATAGCAGTGACTATAGAATCAGCCTTGCAGCCAAGCAAAAATAGATTCAAGTTCTGTCTGTGGTACATAATGGTGTTAAACTCTCAGTTCCTCACACAATTAACTGAAAATAAGAAGAACATAACACGTGCTGAACTACATTGGGAAATTAGAGTTCCATAAATCAATAAATCATGTTTTAGATTTCTCTTCATATTTATGGGGGTAGTTTTTCATTAGTTACTATTTTTTATTTTTCATCAGGAAAATCAATGTAACTTGGTCCATGTTTACATATACATGCACCATAAATTTGATTATCAAAGTTTTATTCATCTATTTTATGGATTAGCTATTTTAGATTTTTTAAAATTTAATTCTAACTCTCCTTCCATGTAATGTAATTCTAATCTTCTTGCCTCCATCAATACTAAAGTATGTGCTCAGAAAATGTAAACCAAAATACTATTTTTTAAATAACCAAAGCAATTGGCAATTTTAGGGACTTCCAAATCATGCAGAGTATCTCAAGTTCAATTGTAAACTGTGTTTGACTTATCTTCTTTTCAGAATTATACATGCAAACTATTTTTCTCTCAGTTAGTATGAATGTTTGACAATTAACTCAGGCATATCCTCTTATGGTTTTGATTCAATATTAGAAAATATTGATATATTTGTATGTCTTCCAACAGTTAACAAAAGGAAATTAACTTAGGCATAACATAAAGAATGATCTTCAACAAGGATACACCACTAATCCTGTATACATAGCTCTTCCCCCTATCCCAGCTTACATTAGTTAATGTGAGTAGTGATGATGGCTGCCAAGCATGATGAGTCTGGACTACACTGGAAGTCATGATAGAGAAAAAACATAATTCCAAGTCTTTCAACAACAGAAGAGGCACTAAAAGACTCAAGGGGGAAAAAGAATTTCGTTTGAAGTGACTTTTTCTAACACTGAAGAAGTTACATGGATAATACCATGTTGTCCCTTCCTTTTCTTGATTCTATTGCAGATTCCATTAATAATATATTTTATAATACTCCCTTAGCTCAGTCTGTTGCTGTGCATGAAGACAAATACAAGAAAGTTTACCGGGTTCTAAACAACATGGCCTGCTCTGACAAGATTCCTAGCTCTCAAGTTTCTGCTCCCTATTTTGGAGGAATGGTTGCACAACCTCTTCACCAAAGTGATGGCATCCATGGCAAGTGTAGCCAGGTAGCAATCAAAGTTTTCTGGAGTAGTGTTAAGAAATCTTAAAGTCGTGAGTCTGGACAGACTAGGGGAGATAGATATCCTGGACATTGTGATCTTGGGAAACAGATTTCTAGCAAAAGAAAAGGGCATCATTTTATTATATCAGCATTGGAGCTGCCAAATAACACCTCTAAATTTGCAAGTTATAGGATATATGTTTTCAAAGGAAAAATATTGCACAATATGGTGAACTTTTCATCAATGTTATCATCTTGAAGAGTGAAAAAGAATGATAATTTGATGCTCAGAGTTTTGAGAAGTAGCAATGGAATACAATAAAAACAGGAGGGCATGAAAGATTTGGACCTATGTAGAACTAGAGATTCCATCAAACTGAGAAGGATGAAAATGGAATAGCCCTTATATGATCCATGAGGAGACTCCCATATTTCAGATGGTTGCTCACATTAAGATCCATCTTTATATCCCAACAACATACATTTGGGACAATGTCTCTCATCTCTTTTACTGACTATCGTAGAGATAATTTGAGTGAAGACAACATATGATTATATGGTAGAAGACATCCAACAAACAAAACAAATGCAAATGTAGAATTCATTCTACTTTATGGATTCTAAAAATACTCTGATTAAAAGATCAAAAGAACCCCCTTATATAGATGTTAATTGAAAGGATAAAATAGTTTCTATGAGTAAATTCAAATGACTAGGACATATGTACTGCACAGTCACTTTTGCATCTGAAAAAAAATACATACATGCATATGTGTTTTGATTCACAGACATACATGCATACATACAAACATATCTATAAATAGGCATGGCCATACATACATATACATACATACATATATACATATATACACACACATACACATATACATATATATAAAGGGTAGAGCCCAGATAGCAGACTAAAAGCAAGGACTTGCTTGAGTTCTCCCCCAAATGCCCTGTAAAAATGACTCTAACGAAACTCTAGAGCTACAGAACCCACAAAATTACAGGATGAAACAAATCTCCCACCTAAGACAACCTGGAAATTGGACAGGAAAAATATATCTCACTGGGCTAGTAATGGAGCAGAGTCTAGTGTGGGCCACCCTAGAACTGACAGTCTTGGAGCAGGCCACAAAGGACTGAATCACTGGCATCTTCCAGACATCTCAACCCACAAATGCAAAAGATAGCATAGAGGCTTAGTGGAAAAACTCTGTAGGATCTGGGTGAAAGAACAGTTAGAAAACCAAGCATTTGGCTAGACAAATGAGCAAACATTGTTAAAAAAACAAAAAACAAAACAAAAACAAAAACAAAAAAAAACCTCTGACTTTAGAGTTTTACTTTGGTGACAAAGAAGATCAAAACACACAGCCAGAAGAAGACAACAAAGTTAAAGCTCCTACATCAAAAGCCTTCAAGAAAAATATGAATTCCATGAAGGCCATGGAAAAAACTCAAAAAGGATTTTGAAAATCAAGTAAGAGAAGTAGAGGAAAAATTGGGAAGAGAAATGAGAGTGTTTAATATTAATGTATTTTTAATGGAATGGGAAAGTCTTTCCCATCCATTAATAGGCCTGAGTTATCTGCTTAATTTACATGGAAGCCTAAACCACATGAGTTTGAGTCATATAAAGTCTGTTGTGGGAAGAGATTGCTGAACTGGTGGAGCATGAAGGATGGAATTGGAAGAGGTAGTGCTGAGAGTAAGTTGCTCAGACTAGTTAGAGCTGGGAAGGAAAGAAAAAGCACACAGCTGGGGGAGCAACTAGAATGAGTGGAGAGCTTGTTTGTGATTTGTTTAGGGGAGATAGTTTCTGGGAAGCCTAACAAAGGGAATGCTTGGGGATGGTAGTGCCGCCTACATTGTTATTGTGTATAGATTTCTCTGTTGGTATGATGAATTTGGTTTTCTGGTGTTGGGATTCAGCTTTCTGGTGCTTGAATAAATGTTTCATTTTATCTTCCATGTGCAAAGTGTACTATATTTTGCAATTCAAAACTGTACTGGCATATTTATAGCCACTATAAACACTGGGGATATCATACTGGCACAGAATAGTGATGCAAGAATATCATGAAAAATGAGTCAACAGCTTTCTAAAGGAGACCCAAAAATACTGAAAAAATAACACCTTAAAATGAGACTAACCAATTAGCAAAAGAGGTCCAAAAAGCCTACTGAGAGAAAAATGTCATAACAAATAAAATTGACCAAATGGAAAAGGAGGTACAAAAGCTCACTGAAAAAAGAAATCTTTAAATATAAGAATGGAGGGGGCTTACCTTTTGGTAAGAAATTTTGAGTGCCAGATGAGGACTCTGGGAAGCTGCTGAGGAGCCACCATGTTTGAGAACCCAGATGTCATGCTTCTCTCTCTAGTAATGATGGTCAGGCAGCTAATACCTGTCTGTTGAATCGTAGTCAGACAGACGAAGCCATGCCTGATTACTTTGGGGCTTACTAACTGGAGGTGTTTATTTGGTCAGATGAGGACTCTGCGAAGCCTCTAAGGAGAACCCAGATGTCATGCTTCCCTCTGGTAATTATGGTCAGACATTTGGGGTCCAATTGTCTGTTGAATTCAGACAGAGGATGCCATGTCTCTTGATCTTTTGACTTCTCTGTATTTTCTTTGAAATTCAGGGTGCTGACTCCCTGAACTAAGTGAATGATGTATGTATTGGTTAAAGGAATGATGCATATGCTTGATTTAATTGATTTCTGACTCCTTGAAAATTCTTTTCCAGAAATCCCATAAAATGCCTGTAAAAAATGACACTAAACAAATTCTAGAGCAGCAGAAACCACAAAGTCCCTGGGGGAATTGAGCAACTGATCTGTATCTCAGTCATGAGTGGTGGCCTGGGGGTGAGAAAGAGTGCTGCCTGATGTGCTAGATCTGGTGAATGCTGTGTAAAAGGAATGCTAATTGCAGATCCTGAGCAAAAAAGCTTTGGTAACTCCCAGGCCAGAGCACAGACTAGGAGAGGAGTAAACTACTGTTCCTGGATTCTGCCATTTTGGAGGAACTGAGAGCTTACAGGTCCCCAGCATATACCCCCTCTTGACAAAGGACTCAAAAATCAAGTAACTGGCTGGGGAATTGCCCAGAAAAGGGAAAAAAATAAGAATATAGAAAGTTACTTTCTTGGTGAACAGGTATTTTTTCCCATCCTTTCAGATGAGGAAGAGTAATGCTTACCATAAGAGGCCTCCAAAATACACATGCAGTTCTCTTAGACCATGGAAGACTTCAAAAAAATTCTGAAAATCAGGTAAGAGAGGTGGAGGAAAAATTGGGAAAAGAAAGGAGAGCTATGCAAGAAAATCAAGAAAAGCAAGTTAAGAGTTTGCAAAGAAGACCCAAACAAAGCTGAAAAAAAAATAACATCTTTAAAAATAGGCTAACTCAATTGGCAAAAGAGATTCAAAAAGCCAATGAGGAAAAGAATGTTTAAAAAAGCAGAATTAGACAAATGTAAAAGGAGGTTCAAAAGTTCACTGAACACAAACTAGTTCTCCAAATATTAGAATGGAGCTGATAGATGCTAATGACTTTATGAGAAACCAAGAAATTACAAAAGAAAAACAAATGCGTGAAGAAATGGAAGATAATGTGAAATGTCTCACTGGAAAAACAACTGACCTGGAAAAAATAGATCCAGGAGAGACAATTTAAAAAACAATGGAACTGCCTGAAAGCCATGATCAAAAAGAGTGCTGAAACATCATGTTTCATGAAATTGTCAAGGAAAACTGACCTGATGTGCAAGAACCAGAGGGCAAAACAAATATTGAAAGAATCCACCCATTCCCTCCTGAAAGAGACCCAAAAGAGAACCTCCTAGGAATATTGTATCAAAATTCCAGAGTTTCCAGATCAAGGAGAAAATGTTACAAGTAGCTAGAAAGAAACAATTTGAGTATTGTGGAAATATAATCAGGATAACACAATATGTAGCAATTTCTACATGAAGGGATTGAGCGGCTTCAAAAATGACATTCCAAAAATCAAAGGAACTAGAATTAAAACAATGAATCAACTACCCAGCAAAACCGAGTATAATACTTCAGTGGAAAAAATGACTATTCGATGAAATAGAGGACTTTCAAACATTCTTGATGAAAAGACCAGAACTGAATAGAAAATTCGACTTTCAAACACAAGAATCAAGAGAAGCACAAAAAAGTAAATAGGAAAGAGAAATCATAAAGGACTTACTAAAGTTGAACTTTTTACATTCCTACATGGAAAGATAATATTTGTAACTCTTGAAACTTTTCTCAGTATTGGGTAGTTGGAGGGATTATACACACACAGGTATGCATACATATATGCATGTAGGTATATATACATATATAATGTTGAAAACTAAAAATAAATAAATAAACATTAAAAAATTTAGATGGAACAAAATGAAGACAATGATTTTATGAGAAATCAAGAAACTGTAAAACAAAACAAAAAGAATCAAAAAAGCAAAGACTATGTCAAATATTTCATTGGAGAAAAACTGACATAGACAATAAATCCAGGACAGACTATTTAAAAATTATCAGACTATCTGAAAGATAGTATCAGAAAAAGAGCCTAGATAGCATCTTTCAAAAAATTATCAAGGAAAATTACCCTGATATTTTATAACCAGAGAGTTACAAGAGAAATGATAAGAATGCACCAACTGCCTCTTGAAAGAGATCCTGAAAGGGAAACTCCTAGAAATAGTGAAGTCAAATTCCGGAGTTCCCAGGTCAAGTACAAATTATTGCAAGCAGGTGGAAAGAAACAATTCAAGAACTGTGGAAACATAATCAGGATATCACAAGATCTAGCAGCTTCTATGTTAAATCATCGAAGGGCTTGTAATATGATATTCCAGACGTCAGAGAAACTAAGATTAAAACCAAGAATCACCTACGCAGCCAAACTGCATGTATAATCCTTCAGAGGAAAAATGGACATTAAATGAAACGGAAGACTTCTAAGCATTCTTACTGAAAAGACCAGAGCTGAATAGAAAATTTGACTACAAAATACAAAAATGAAGAGAAACATGAGAAGGTAAACAGGAAAAAGAAGGCTTAAAGAAATGATTAAAGTGGAAATGTTTACATTCCTACATGAAAAGATGATATTTGTAACTTGTGAAACCTTTCGCAGTATTAGGTTTGTTGGAGGAAATAGAAAAAAAGATAGGCAGATAGACAGACAGACATAGACAGACAGACATAGACAGACAGACAGACAGCTAGGTAGATAGATAGATAGATAGATAGATAGATAGATAGATAGATAGATAGATAGATAGATAGATAGATAGATGATAGATAGATAGATAGATAGATAGATAGATAGATAGATAGATAGATAGATAGGTAGATAGATAGATAGATGGATCGATGGATTGATGGATCAATGGATAGATAGATGGCACAGGGTGAGTTAAATATGAGGGATAATATCTAAAAAAATAAATTTATTAGGTGAAATGGGAATAAATTGGGAGGACAAAGACACAGATAGAATCAGGTAAATTATGTCACACACAAGAGTCAAGAAAATTTTTGCAATGGATATGAAGAGGGAGGAAGTGATAGTGAGTTACTCTCATGGGATTTGACATAAGGAGGGAATAACGTGAACACTCAATTGGGTATCTTACTCTACAGGAAACAGGGATGAGGGGAGAGCTGATTAAAGATAGGGCAAATTGGGGAAAGGAGTAGTGAGAAGCAAACATTTTTGAAAAGGGGCAGGGTCAAAGGAGAAAACAGAATAAGTGGGGGGCAGGATAGGATGAAAGGAAACATACTTAATCTTTCACAATATGACTATTATGGAAGTGCTTTGCATAACTACACATGTATAACCTATATTGAATTGCTTGCCTTCTCAGTGAGGGTGAGTGGGGAGGGAAGAAAGGAGAGAATCTGGAAATCAAAGTTTTAAAAACGAATGTTAAAAAATGTTTATACATGCAACTGGCAAATAAGATATACAGGCAATGAGACATAGAAATGTATCTTGCCCTACAAGAAAGTAAGGGGGTAGGGGTGATAAAAGACAGGGCAGACAGGGGAAATCAGAATGCATGCCATCTTGGGGTGGGGGAAGGGATAGATGGGGAGAAAATTTGGATCTCAAAATATTTTGGAAACAAATGCTGAAAACATTAATGAATTAATTGATAGAGTAAGAAAACATAAATCTCAAAGTATAAATCAGAAAAATCTTAAAGATGGTGTAGCTCATTGGTGGAGAACTTGTGGTCTCAAGGCCACATGTGATCCTCTAGGTCCTCATGTGTGTCCCTTTCATTGAATACAAACTTCACAGAACAATTCACCTTAATAAAAGGATTTGTTCTTTAAAACTTAGACTCAGTCAAAAGGCAGCATCCAAGGAGCTACAAAGCTACAGGATGCAAATTCCCCACCCTCAGTTCTGGTTCAACCCTCATATCTGAATGAAAAATCCACCAATATTTTTTATTTATTTTCCACCCTTTGCTTGAATATCACCTGTCAAGGTAAACAACTCAATATCTCCTTAGGTAACCCATTATACTTTGAGATGACACTAATTCTTGAGAATGTTTTCCTAATATACACCCTAAATTTGACTTTTTAAACATTTTTAATCATTGTTCTGAGTTTTATTCTCTGGGGCCAAGCAGAATAATGATCCACATAATGATCCACTGAATGCTTGTAGAGTTATCATATCCCCTATAAGTAGTGTTGTGTTGCCATTGTCTAGTTCTGGCTTGGAAGAAAGATTGTTAAATTTGCAGAGTGAACATTTGCAGCTCAAAAATCACCAAATACTACAAATAATGGCTGGATTATTGTTGTTGTTGTTGTTGTTGCTGTTGTTGCTGTTGTTGTTGCTGTTGATTGTTTAGACTCATCAAAGAAAACAATGAAAATTATGAATGAATTGAATGTAAACATATTGTTTTTTTGTGTGTATGTGTGTGTATGCCTATGCCATCTCATTAAATATTAACACCTACATGCTTATAACTTGCTTTTTATTTTTTTCTGGAGAAATGTATTCAGTTCCCGCTTCTGATTCTCATATAATGAGATCTTGAGGCCCTTTATCAATCTGCTTTGCCTACACTGAATCATTTCCACATTGTCAGTGTTCTTTCTAAACTTTGATACCTAGAACTAAACACAATACTTCATATATTGTCTGAACATGGAAGAGTATGAAGGAACATTGAACTCCATCATTATGATAATATAATCCTTTTAATGTAGTCTAATGTTGCATTGATTTCAGATTTTTTGTTGTTTGGTTTCTTTTGTTGGTTACCATAATAGAATATTTAGTCATATTGAGCTGGAAAATCATTTTTCTCTGTCATTTTCACAGAAATTGATGTCCAGTCAACTTTCGCCAATTCATATTTATGAAATTGATTTTAAGTCCAAATGTAAGATTGTATGTTGATTCATATCAAAGTTAAACTTAGTAGATTAGGTTCAATATTCTAACCAATTAAAACGCTATTGTATTATAGCACAAATTTTATTACTTCTCTTTCTATCTTTGAAATATAATAGGCATACAATACATATTTTTACCAAAATTATTGATAATGTTGTTAAACATCATAGGGCAGAGTATCTCACTAATTTCCTTTCATGTTAACATTGAAAAACCAGTAACTATTTTTGAGTCCAGTCATTTAGTGAAATACAGGCTAGATATATAAATATATAAATATCTAACCTGTATCTCACTAACTTTAAGGGAAGTACAACATGGGAAAATTTGCCAAACATTCTATTAAAATATAAGCAAACAATAACCACAACAGTCTCCTGATTAATTGATTCCATTCAATGAGTATTTATTAAGCACATATTATGTAGTAGGAACAGAGCTATGTAATAGTGAGATAAAGATGAAAATGCAGTAGTTCATGCTCTCAAGGAGTTTTTTTTTTCTTTTGGGGAAGAATATACATGTACACTGAAAATTAAGTAGAAAGAAAGTTCTTGTTGTTTGAAGCATTCTAAAAGGGAGAATCTCAGCAACTGAGAGATTTAGATTAAGTTTTCTGTAGGAGGTAACATTAGGGATAAACTCTGAAAGAATATAGAGATTCTAAGGAATAAATCTACAAGGATTTATGAAGCACCTACCTCTGCTAGGTACTGAGGGTACAAAAACAAAAACAAAATATACCACACCCTGAAGAAGTTTAATTTCAGTAAGGCAACATGTAAATGCATAAATAGAAAAAGATTAGATCTATGATTTTATATAATGGGAAATTTGGATGTGGAAAATTAACCTGCCAGTACATGTTGGAATGCTCTCTGGGACTTATCGTTGTAGAGATTTCCCTGTCACACTAGGAAGTTGTTTGATTTGCTTAGTATGCCATAGTCAACGTTATAGGTAGGAGCTTAACCAAGGTCTTTCTGTCTCCAAGGGCAGATTCTATCCACTATGCCATGTTCACGTGTGAATATTATGTATATACAAACTAAAAGGTAACACGGCAGAAGAAGCAATAGTATCTGAGAAGAGGAAAGAATGAGAGAGGCTTGCCCAGAATGAGATATGTGAGATTTCAAGGAAACTAGTAACTTCAAAGACTCTTCAGGGGAAGCTGAGAGTGTATCCTAGACACAGGGGAAAAAAGATACTTATGAAAATTCACATAAATGAAATGGCAAAAGTCATATGCTGACACCAAAAAATAGAACTGAGCAGTTGATTGAACAGAAAGAATATCAAGACTAATATGAAAACTAGAAAGATAGAATCATAGCTCTAGTACTCCGAAGGCACTAAAAAAACAAAAACAAGCAAACAATAAAAAACACTATATCTATCTCCTCGATTAAAGGTGAGAAAACTGAGATCTAGAGAGATCAAGTGACTTGTGCAGGGTTTTGGAGGTAGAAAGTGGTATCCTTTGGATTTTAACACCAATAGATTAAAAAAATTAGAGAGTCAAAGGCTTTCTTTTTTTTTTTTTTAATCTTAGAGAAAAGAGAGAGCATCTGGAGAATCTTGAGCAGGAAAGTGCTACATTCAGAGTAGTACTTTAGAAATATCAATTTGGCATCTGGGTAGAGAATAGATTAGAAAAAAAGAGAACCTGGATGCAAGTGAAATAATCAGAAATATATTGTCATGGTTCAGCATAGAGATGATAAGGGCTAAATGAAGAGTGAAGGCTGTAAGAGTGAGAGAAACGGACATATATGAGTTATTTGCCAAAATCAGCCACTTACCAAATCTGAAGGGGTAAAAGCTTAGTAGTGCCATAAAAGAAAAAAAAATTCTAGGCCAAAGTTTCTTGATTAAACTCTGCTGATTTTTCCTATTTTGGATCTTTGCTAACAACCCTATTAAAAATGTATCCTAAAACTTTATTAGATATTCAGCCAATCCCACTGACCTATAGTTTGCAGATCCCATTCTCTTCTGCATTTTGAGAATCAGGACATTTTTTTTCTTCTCTCATCCTGCAGCATTCTTCCCTTCATTTAGGAACATTTAAAGATTGTTAAGAGAATTTCACCAATCACGTTAATAATTTTCTAAGGGGTTGAATTATTTTGTTTTGTTTTGATAAAATTTGGAATATAGTTCAATTGATTCTGATAATTTGAATTCATACATCTAAACCTGTCTTAAAATTTCATAATTTTTCTTGTGTATTATTACCTTTTCTCTCTATTTTTCATTACAAAGATAATTTTTGACAGGCAAAAGAGACATAAAATAAAAGTTGAAAAACATTATCATATTATCAACTTTCATTATTTTATCATTTTTTTCATATCTCTCACACCCAATATTCCTTTTTTCCTCAATATACCTAATAAAATCAGTTTTGGTTGTCCTCAGTATTTCTCCCAGTCTCAATTGACTTTGCATTTTAGAAGTTTTACACTAATCATATAAGGCCATGCTGTCCTCTTCTAGTTATATTTCATTTACTGTCTTTATTTTTATATCATTTACATGTCTTCCAAGAAGAACATTAACCCATATCTGTATCTTTAGAAAATATTCTTTTTTCTCTTCATGTATATACATACATGTATGTACATGCATGTGTACATATGCTTACAGGTATACATGTATATACTGTACATGTGTACTATACATGTATATGTGTGTAGATACACAGACAGAGAGACAGACAGATAGATGATAGATAGATAGATAGATAGATAGATAGATAGATAGATAGATAGATAGATAGATAGATAGAATCTGTAGGCAAGCTACCAAATTGAAATCTTATAATACTATATCTTACTGGTATTTTACAACTTAAACCCAGGTATTCTCTAAGTCCATTGTTCTTTCTGACTTCTGGACATTTTCCACTTAATATATTCATAGCAGAGCTCGTTATCATTGCTCTAATACCTTCCCTTCCTCTAATTACTAAGAAGGACACTGCCATCCTTAAAGTTAGATTCCCAGTTTCATTAAGAAGTTCAATTCAACTTTGATTTCTCACAGTCACTTATCCCATATATTCAATCAATTGGCAAATTTTCTCATTTTTGCTGTTATAACATCTCTTGGATATCTCCTCTTCACTCCTCTTACAAGGTCAGCACTCTACTTCAGGCTCTCCTCTCACCTGAACTAAACAACTATCATCCTCTGTTCTCACAATCTTATTATGGTATATATGAATTCCAGTTTCCTTATTGCAATGTGAGCTCCAATAGCAGACAGAATCACTAAAACAAGGCTCCTCCTCCCATCTTAGATGCTTTGGAAACCCTGAAGCTTTGGGGAGATTTAGTGTTATCACTCATAAACCTTATCTATAATATTCCCTCTCATAACATCACTTACTAATATTTTCCTAAAATCGCCTAACAATGATTATTTCATGAATGTAATTTTGAAAAATCTACTTTACCTCAATATCAATTTGCTTTTACAAAAGAATATTTGCTGAGAAGTTGGAGCAAAAAATTAAAACTAAAAGTCAGCTATTCACTAATTTTTCAGTCCCTAGGGAGAGTAAATTCAGACTTCAACATTCTGCTGGTGACAAGACTAACATATACCAAAATTCCCTATCCAGATGGGTTACCATAAATGGTGACAAAGCCAGATTTGATTGGTCAAGAGTTGGGGCAAGTCTCAGATTGTGCCTCCTTTGATGGAGCTTCCTGGTCACTCTTGGCTGTGTTGTTCTGGCTTCCTGGTAACCCAAGGGTTCCATCCGCACGGTGTTAGCAACCTTCAGAATTATTGGATATTAGAAGGACATATAAGTCACCATGACCTGATTTATTGAATAGAATTGATTCCTTCTGGAAACAAGCAGGACCCATGTCTATAGAATTATATCCATGATTGAAATCCTTGCTATGTTAGGGTTAAATAAATATGTTTTTAACTCTTCAATGATCTTCACATGGCTCATTTCACTCCAACATTGCATGTGAAGTAATTAAATACTGTCATCAATTTCACCACTAAAATACCCTGCTCTTCTCCCAAATTAATATTTTTACTTATATAACCAATAGTCAAGTCACTCCCTGATTTAAACATACTATTTCTCAACTCCTAGGTCAATCCAGTTCTGGTCTTAGTTAAGAAGCTTACTCCTCAAGGTTGACTGCTCCTTGACTTTGACTGCTGCAAATATGAGGAGCCTCTGCCCCAGGCACAAATTGCTGAAACTTTAATGACTCTAGATTGCAACATTTTGGAGCTTTGGATAATCAAAGAGTCAACTATGCACCTGTAGTATTCATTCACATGAGATCATGAAAGAATAACCAAGTAGGAAAAAAAAAAAAAGAAATGCTGGTGTAATACATTAATTGATGCATGGTTGCCCATCTTATTTCTTCACTATCCTGAGGTTCATTTTATTTCTTCTTCTTCATTCAAAAATCACTAGGGGGATAAAAAACGATTTCCTTTTTCTGTGTCTTTTGTATGCTATTACTTTTGGTTCTGCCACTAATTAGTCAATAAACATTGATATGAAGTATTTATTACCTGCCAAGCACTACGCTTTCTAGTAAGGACACAAAAATAGGCAAAAGACAGCCTCTGTCCTCAAGAAACTCACAATCTAATGGGGGAAAGATAGTAAGCAAACGAATATGTTCAAAGAACTTTTATATAGGAAGAATGGGAAATAATTTAAAAAGGGAAGGCACTAGAATTAAGAAGGGTTGGGAAAGCCTTGCTGTACGAGATAGGATTTTAGTTAGTACATGAAAGAAGAAAGTTGAGATGAGGAAATTGATAATTCTAGACATGGGAGACGGACAGAGAAGATGTCTGGAATAAAAAAGATCAAGTGTTATTTGTGAAACGTCAGGATCAATGTAACTGAATCAAAGGGTATGTGCAGATGAGGTATAAAAAGCCTGGAAATATGAGAGAAGTGCTTTGATCTTCAAATAGAAGAATTTGTATTTGATCCTAGAGGTGATAGAGAGCCTCTGGAGGTTATTGAGTCCATGGTTGGCATGAACAAACCTTCACTGTGAGAAACTCAATTTGATGACTGAACAGAGCAAGGATTGGAGTGCGGAGGGATTTGAAGGAAATAGACCCAGAAGCCCCAATTAAGAAGCATTCATCTTCACATCATAAGCTCACAGTAAAGACTCAGAAATTACTTGTGAATGCAAATGAGGGGGAGGCAATGGGGTGCTTCTCCATTATGCAAGTATGGAAGTAGGCTCACCAACTTCTATTTGAGTTAATATCAGGCAGAGCATATTGTTGTAGTGCTATAGGCCTCCATTGTTCAGTCCTCATCGTCATAATATTCTCACTGACATCTTTGTCTCAAATATTGTGAAGCTCCAAAACAAGCCTTTTCATAGCTTGCAAGACGTTTGTAGTAAGGCACAGGTATGATCATGTCACCTCCACCTACTTGGTAAACCATTCACTGCTGTGTCTAGGACACAATATAAAGCCTTTTGTTTAACAATAAAGTTCTTCATGTCCTAGCCCCTTCCTAGCTTTCTAATCATTTTGCACTTAACTTCCATCAAGGCCTAGCCAGACTAGTATAATTACAATTACTCTTTCATGTTGTTTTATCACCTGTAATTATCATGCCTTTTGAATTGGATGCATTCCGTGTATACAATATTCTTCCTCCTCACCTCTGCCTCTTAAAATCTTTGGCTTCCTTTAAGACTGTTTGGCTTCCACCTTCTCTGTAAGAGACCTTTCTTGACCTGTCTTCCAAAATACCCCCAGCTACTACTGCCCGAGGTAAACCTGTATCATTTTTGTTATGTAGAATGAGAATTGTTTGTCAATCTCGTTTTGATCATTTCTTGAAAAGATTCTGTACATCTCTGTTTCTGTTACATGTGTCTCTCTCTGTCTCTCTGTGTCTCTGTGTGTATGTATCTCTATGGATGTGTGTATGTGGGTGTATATACACACATATACATACATTAATATATACATACATACATGTATATATGCGTACATATGTACACACATGTATATATGTTACCTCACAAAATAAAAAGTAAAATTCTTGAGGCCAGGAACTGATTTTATTTTTCTTTTTATTCCAAGGATTTAGCACAGTTATTTACATATTAACTACTTAGTAGATAGATGTTGATTGCAGATTGTAGACTGATAGATTACTATCAATTAGTAGTACATCAATTAGATTAGTAAATCACTCTTCATTCTATGAGAACTCACCATGTGCCAAATATGTAAAAGGCATGATTCTATTAAGTCTATATTCCTTGTACTAATGTACATTGCTGGTGAAACTGGACTATTTTAAAAGTTCAGCAAATTTTGCTCTAACAATTCCTGGTGAATCAGGTATTTTAAGGTTTGAGCTGTACAAAAAGAAATAAAAGGTGGCTTTCTCCCATGTGCTGATGCTGCAGGCCCTCAAAAACCAACAAACAAAAAACTTTTAATTATTGGCAAATTTTACCATCCTAAAGTTATAAAGGTGTTGGACATTTACCTTTTGTTCACCAAGAATAAGCTCAACCATAAAAGAGTAAAAATATTTTTTCTGACTAGTTCTATAATCCTTTTGTCCTTTTAGTGAAACAACATTTCAAAACCATAGATTACTTGAGGACAACAAAACTATTGATTACAAGACAGTTGGCAATCACCCTGAGGAAGCCGGGTTAATATCCGGTAATATCTTTTAATATTTCTCTTGCTTCTAGTGTTTCTCAATGATTAATTCGTTGGATTATGGTGTTATTTGGAACTTTTTTTGAGTGGTGGTTGGTTTTTTTTTTTCTTTGTTTTTGTTTTTTTAAGGATAAGATGTTACTACAAAATTGTTTATGATCAGGGATCTCTATTAGGATTTCTTATTTTCGTTAGCGTATTCAAAGAATGTATTTTAATATTCCCTTTTTCTATACTTTTTTAAAATGAGAAATGGTACAGAGAAATTAGAGACAATTGTGTTATAGTCCCATGCTGGATGAAGTGTCATATCCTTCTTCTGAGATATGTATTTACAACCATATATATGTTTATGCATGACATATATTTACACAGATATATGCACTTTGGAATAAAATAAAATATAAAACTTAACTTTTTGAAATGGCAAGGGATTCTTGCCCTTCTCATTCAAACATGATATCAAGTATTAGAAACAGAAATGACACCTTGATAAGGAGGTATCTATACCCCATGGCATTATTTTATTTTGTAGTCCTCTGATTTTATTTCATTGTTTTAGAAAAATCTTAATGTTAAATTCTTCCATATCATATCTGCTCTGTAACTTTGAATCTTAGAATTACCTGGCAGCACTGAGAGGTTAAATGAATTGCCTGCCCATACTCACAAAAACTAATATATGCCAGAAGTATAAGTCTTTCTGACTCCAAAGCTAACAAAACCCATGATGCCACTGAACCTATCTTTCCAAGGTGTGTGTGCTATAGAAATCATAAGTTATTTTCAAAGTAGGGATAACAAGTCAAGGGATCCTAATAATAACAGTGAAGGTAATCTTATGCAAGGTAAATAAAATATTTGGAAAGAAGTTGCTTAGATTTGTAATAATTCATTAATTTTCCAAAAAGTCAAAGCTTTCCCTCACTCATGAAATAATGTAACCAATGATCAGTCGATATATTTACAAGATATATATCAATGATGAACAAGTGATTTATTATGAACATTTTTTTTCAAGAATCCATTTGCAAGGAATATCCTAGAACCAGTTTCCATTCAAGCCTCTGCCTGATAGGATGGAGATATTTCTAGCATCTCACAATAACTTATGTTCACAAAGACCATGATTGATCAAGAAAATGTAAATAATGCTCTAAATATTTTTTAAATATATAAGGTCATATAATTAATTTAATTTCATTAAAATTGCTAATAAAACACTTTAGAGTTTACAGCATTAAGTTTCAACAGTCTAGAAAATTCACTCATCCAGAGTGACTCTCTACGAAGTCTAGTTATTATCTCCATGCTAATGACTCCTAGATCTATAAATCCAGTCCTAATCTCTTTTTTGAGGTCTAGTCCCACATCATCAGATGCCTCAACATTTTGAACTGGAGTTCCCATTTCAAATCTACCATATAAAAGAAAAATAAACCATGATTTTTCTGAAAAAATCTTACCCTTCTGGACCTCACTCTTACTGTCTGAGTGACAAATATCCTCCCAGGTTTGAGTCTCAAGTCATCCTTCTCATTTTCAAACCACAGTTGAGTTATTTGCCCAATTTTGTAATGTCTACTTTTACGACATATTTTTTATACTTTACATTCCCATATCTCTACCTAGAGGTCATCATCCCACATCAAGCTCTCATTATTTTTTGCCTAAATTATTATACTAGCTAATAATCAACATAAATGATGCCTGCACGTAGTTCTACCGACTTTAAATACAATATTCTTCCTATTCAGCAAAATCATCTTCATGTTGACCCTAGGGATAGATATTTATGCTATGCAATTTATTGAAAACAGCATTAGACTTGGATTCTGGGGATGATCTAAATAACTCTTCTACTTATTCCAAGTTTGACCTCATGTCAATTACTTAATCTCTCTGACATGCCTCTCCCTAATCTAAAAAACAAGAATGTTAATGTAACTACTGACTTCTCCTCGCTATTCTTCAGAACTGCTGGACTTCATCATCAAGACAGAAACTGTCTTCTCATCCTGGAACTTTGCTCCAACATTATGCCACCTTTCTCCCATTAGTGAATTGCTTCAAAGAATTCCATTTTGGGAATTGCCCAAGAATGGCTAGATTTTATTTCCTTCTCAGCAATGTTTCTGAGTAAGATTTTGCAACCATGCTTCAGGCCTGCCTCCTTCTCCTCACACTCCCCTACTTTTCAACTCCTTTTTGTGTGTGGCCTTCTCCCATTGTGTTTTGTCCTTCATTCTCAGAGTGCCATGACATCAGTGATATGATAATATAACAATTGACTTTTATTTGAGGGAGGGCTATTCAAAGTCATTAGCCTCATGTTTTCATCCAGACTGCTCTGGGTTCAGTGGCCAGATATTGATCAGGACAACTGGAGACAGCCCAGGATCCAGTGGGAGACCTTGGCCTTTTTAAGTTAAAGTATTTATACCCACTCAGTGAATAGGCCTCTTTGAGAAGCAAATCAAGGGATGGTCCCTTTAATTTTAAAAAAAATGTCAAACTGAGAGGGCAACTAGCTAGATTTATTTCTCAAAGACCAAGTCAGAAATCCAATTGTATATCTCATGGATTGGACAACAATAGGTCCCTGCCAAAGAACCATTTAATGGTTATTTTGGGGGGCCCTCCTGGTTCAGAATGAATGTAAATAGTAACTTTTCTCTTTTGGCCAGCAACCTTGAGGGTTTTCCCCTCCAAGTTTGACACCACCACCATCGTCGTCGTCGTCATCATCATCATCATTAAAAGGACTATCCCTTGACTCACCTCTTAAAGGGGCCTATTTAGTGAATGGGCATTGTCTCACACAAAATGAGGACTTGAAAAGACCTTTGCTTAAAAAGGCCACTGCATCTTGCCAGTCATTGCCAGTCATCCTGATCAATATCTGGCCACTGGAACCAGGTGGCTCTGGAGGAGAAAGTAAGGTTGGTGACTTTAAACAACTCTCCTTCACTCAAATAAAAGTCAATTGCAACTCATATCATCATCTTCTTGATGTCACGGTCCTCTTTGAGAATGAAGGACAAGTCACATAATTTCTCCTGTTAGAATATTATGGATTAAGTAGAATGCTACTTAAAAACATACATGCTTTTTTTTGCTTTTAATTTTATCAATTGTTCCTAGCATAGTGCCTGGCATAAACTGAGTGCTTAATAAATAGTTATTTGCTTGCCTGCCTATCACAAGAATATTGAAAGTGCCAAATGAAAGTACTTATATAAGAAAAAATAATACTTAAAATATAAATGTAAATTAGAATTATGCTAATGTTTTAAATAGAATTTAAAATATATAGTTTTGAGACAGAGTTCCACTAAACAGATGAAGGATCATTTTGAGAATTTGTTCAAAATCTCAGTAAAGTTATGAGAAATTAAAAATGCACTTGAAAATAGTAGAGTGTTGAGGTAATCATCAAGTATAGAGTTTGAAAAGTCAGGGGAAACAAGAGATAATATATGTGTGGATAGCAATTACAGTACTGTGGTTTTGACTACGATTAGTTCATTTGATATAACCTGTCAAACTTTCAGTGTAAGAAATATAAATAGAAAATTGCTACAAGAAATTTTCACTGTGCAAGTAAAAACACAAATGTAAGAATCATATACTTCTATCAATTTGGTTGAAATATTTATAATATAGTTTAGAGTTTTGCCTCTTGGTCACTCTAACTGACTTAAAATATTACCCAGGTTATGTGAGGAGCTCTTACCCTTAGAGTACAATCAACATAGGACACAATAAACTTAGGATTATTTACAGAATCTCTAGGGGAGGGAGTAGACCCATTTAGAACTCTTGCATTTTGGAAATAATTTTAAGTTTCCATAATTTTACATTTTTCTAGCACTATCTTTACTATTTCAGTGATGCTGAATGACTTTCATCCCTTTCTATTCTACTACCTCACCTGATAATTCTAACCAGTCACTAAGTACAACATAATGATCTTCAAATTTTTCTGATATATCCGGACTTTCAGAATACAACACACACACACACACACACACACACACACACATATACACACATATCCATACCCCATCCTTCCCAATCAGACCAGTGAGACTTAGAAGGAAAACAATAGTGAAGCCACATACCAATTATCCTTAATTTTCTTCATCTGAAGCTGTCTGTGACCACATATGTGCAGTAAAGTAAATTTTATGAAAGAAGAAACAAAAAAACTGGGCCAACTTCCCAAGTAGATATCTCTAATAGGCTGTAGGCTTTGGACTGTAAGAGCAGAGAGATTCCTCAAGCATATACTATCTCGAGAGGAATGGGAATAGGTTGGTTGTCAATCAAAAATGTGTGATTTATGAAAGGCTGATGAGCTTTGGATACTGACAATTATAGGCCAGAGTGGCATTTACTTCTAAAAAAATTTACAAACTTCAGCACCGATTGCAGTTTTCTGTTCCTAGTAGACAATTCTTAAATCTATATTAGGTATTGTTATAACTGACAAGAACATGTAGAAACAATAATCCATATTATGCCAAGGGTATTCATAGATGAGTTAGTAATAATAGATTGGAGAGAATAAAAATCAGAAACAGCCAAAGATCATTACAAAAGTTTTGAGAAATGTAAACAAGATTAGCAATTATTTGCAAGAGTCATTGACCTGAGTGTTGGGCAGGATAGGAAGTGGAAAAACCCTTCTTTAAATGACTTTTTGTGATAGTTAAGAGGTCCTTCAAACAAAGGAAGCCAAGAGTATGAAAATGTCACAGTTGAACTTCATCTCACTAGCTGCAGAGAAGACATCCCAACTAAAAGACATTGCTAAGTGTCCATGTTTATGGGCATTTGTTCAAAGGCAGACAAATTTAGCTAGCAAAACTAAGTATGACTGATAGGTAACTTGATATAACACCAGGAATAACTAGAGGTTGACCTAAAGAATTGTGGCTGCCATTATTCTTCAGACCACTTTAGGCCTGAAATTCATTCTCAATGTCTTGCTTAATGTTTTTGTTTCTACACCTTCAGCAATGATATTTTGAAAATTCTTAAGCACTGACATTAAAGTTTCTTTGACTTTAAGATCAAATAACATGATCTTTTACTAATCTATATGATATCGAGTCCTATAGCCAAAAGAGATCAAAGAAATAGGTAAAGGTCCAATATATATGAAATATTAAAAATGGAAAAAAATTTATGGCCATTAACGAAGGAGTAAATTGGGGTATATGAATGTAATGAAATACTGTTAAGCAGTAAAAATTAAGATAATAGATTGAAAAGAGTCATGGTAAACTTTTTACTTGATACAGAATGAAATAAGCAAAACTAAAACAATGCATGTCATCTCTATTTTATAAAAATGAGCAATTGGAAACACTTGCATAAACTAATACAAATGAAATCAGCAGAACAAGAAGAATAATTTAGGCAATAAAACATTACTGTGAAGATAAACAATTTTTAACATTATAAGAATTATGATTAACACAGTGACCATTCAAAATTCCAGAGGACTAATAAACATATCTACTAGCTACCTCTTCATAGGAAAACAATTTATATACAATGCAAAATCATACAGACAAATGAGAAAGACATATTAATAATCTGCATATGTATATATGTGTATCTATATATGTATACATAGATACACACACATATATGTGCACATATATGTATACATAGATATGCACATATATGTATATATGTATGTGTATATATGTATACATATATGTATATAATTGTATAAATGCATGTATGCATTGTTGTAAATTACCAATGAGGGAATTTGTGTTGCTTAACTATCCATATTGCTTCTCTCTCTCTCTCTCTTTCTCTCTCTCTCTCTCTCTCTCTCTCTCTCTCTCTCTCTCTCTGTTTTGTTTTGTTTTTTTACAAAGTGAGAGGGAAAAAATAGATTTCTGGAAATTTAAAACAGTGCTTAATGTACATATGTTAAGACCATTATATTGTTTTGATTCATTTTTATTATTTCTCCATGAGACACCACCACACATGAAACTTGGTTAATCTAGAAATGTTTGTAATCTAAAATCAGAAATTTAAAGGAAAATGAAAGAGAAAAAGGGTAACCTAGAGTTTCATTCTTTCCCTCCTCTCCCATTTTTACCAAAAGACAAATGGCAAAATGAATTGGGTCCAACTGCAGACGCCAAAAGAAGTTCCAAATGAATATAGACACAGACTAAGGGTTATTCTTTCTTTGAATTTTTTACCCTACTGCACATCCAGAATGGTGAAGAATGTTAATGTTTCTTGTCTTTTCACTTGCATATTTCAGTTCCCAAGGGAGAAATGCCCAGAGGAGACTCAGGATGCCTGTCCGACTAAGAGTGCTGTCACTGATTAAAGGAAGTATATGAAAGAAAGTTCTTTCCTCTGTTACTAGCATAGCTGAACATAATGTAAGTAATCAGTGTCTTAATAACTATTGTTTCTTTTAAAAACTAAAAAAATTGCTGTAATTATACAAAAAATTACAAAATGATTCTTGCTAATATTCTGCTGCACTTCATAATGAGAAGTAAACTGAGATTCTCCAAAGTATATTGGAGTCTCAGAGTCAGAAGACTTGGATTAGACTTTTATTTTATACATAGCCTCTGTATGTCCAGATAAATCACTTTATCTTTCTGAAATTCTCTACACACCTGCAAAATAAGGACAAAAATATTGTAACTTTCATCTCACTCAATTCTGAGAAAGGTATTTTATAAAACTCAAAGTAGAAAATGAGAAATACATATTTTGTATATTCATTGATTTGCTTGATTATGTATAAGTCTTCTAAAAAATCTGTTTTTAATAAGGTGGGGCATGGGAGACATTGTCTATTAATTTAATTAACTAAGGAACTAATTGAAACAATTAACAATTTTAACAAAGTTGCAGTATGCAAAATAAATTCATACAACTCAATAGAATTTCTATGCAATAGCAAGAATTACCCAGCAGAAAAAATGAAATTTCAGATTCAAACTGTATAAAATACTTGGGAGTCTATATGTCAAGACGCACAGGAACTATATAACATAATTGCAAAACTCTTCAAAGAAAGATGTATCTAAGTAATAGGGAAAATATTAATTATTCATACATCTGAGTCAATAACATAAAAATAGCAGTGCCACCAAAATTTTATTTACTTAATCAGTGCCAAACCAATGAAGCTAACAATTACGTTTTAGAGTTAGAAAAAAAATTATTCTCCAAAACAAAAGTTCAAAGAGCTAGTTTTAAAAAAGCAAAAGTAAATGACCCAACAGAATCAAATCTAAAACTATATTAAAAATGATTAATCACCTCTAGAGTATATTACTGCACGAGAAATAGAGTGGTTGATCACTTGAATAGATTAAGAAAACAATATGTAGAAGCAAATGAACATTGTAGCTTCATGTTTGATGAATCTAAAGTTCTCAGCTAATAGGGCAAGAATTCATCATTTGCTTAAAAATGCTGGGAAAATAGGAGATTTCTCTGGGAGAAACTAGGCATAGACCAGCATCTCACACCATAACTAAAAATAAATTCAAAATAGGTACATTATTTAGACAATAAAGGATGAGAACCTAAATAATTTAAAGGATCATGGAAGAAATTATCTGTTAGACCTTTGGTCAAGATTTCAAGACCAAACAAGAGATAGAGAGGTTCATAAGAGATAAAATGGATAATTTTCATGACATAAAATGTAAAAGTTGTCACATAAACCAAACCAATGCCATCAAAATTGGAAGAAAAATAGGAAACTGAGGTAAAATTTCAGCAAGTTTGTTTGACAAAAGTATTTTTTCTCAAATACCTAGAGAAAAGAAACAAATTTGTAAAAATAGGAGCCATTCCCAAACTGATACATGGTCAAAGGATGTGAACAGGAAGTATTCAGAACAGGAAATCATACCTATCAATAATCATATCAAAATGTTCTACATCACGAATAAAGAAACCCTAATTAAAACAAATCTAATTTACTGAATCATCAGATTGGCTAGGGTGAGAGAAAAGGAAAATGATAATTCCTGAGGAGGATGTGAGAAAATAGGTATATTTTGCAAACTGGTCCTCCCATTCTGAAGAATAATGTGGAATTATGGTCAAAGGACTACACAATTCTGTATACCCACTGAACCAGTGATGTTGCTATTAGGTTTATACAGTATAGAGACCAGAGAAAAAGGAAAAGGGCTCATGGGTACAAAAATATCTGTATCACCTTTTGCTGTTGTTATGGCAAAGAATCAGAAACTGAGGGAATACTCATCTATTGGAGAACATTATTTTGCTGTAAGATGATGATGACTTTGGTTTTAGAAAACCCAAAGAAGATTTACAAATGAATCAAGAGAACAATCTATATAATAAGATCAATATTGCAAAATTAATCAACTGTGAAAGATTTAGTAACTTTGATCAATACTATGATCTGCTCTAACTCCACAGGACTTATCATACAAATTCTATCCTCCTCCAGATGGAGAACTGACATACTCAGACTGCAGACTAAAAAACAATTTCTTTTTCTTGCTTATTTTTTTGAAACATGGTTAATTTATAAATATGTTTTGCACTACTTCATATGTATAATCTCAATGGATGGGGAAGGAGCTAGACAGAAGTTGAAATTCAGAACTAAAAACAAAATTAAAATAAAAAGAAGAATAAGCATCACAAATCACAAGGAAACAGCTCAGTGAGTATTCACAATTTTAAGTGATGCCATCCTGGTCTATGGCTCGGTCTGATCTTAATTACTCAAAGTATTGATTTGAAATAGTTGAGGCAAAAGTTTAGCAGCTTATGAATGCTATGAATAACTTTAACCGTAAGTAAATAATCATGGAGAGGGATAGGGAGAGTCAGAGACAGACAGAAAGAGACAGAAAGGGAGACAGAGAGAGAGAGAGAGAGAGAGAGAGAGAGAGAGAGAGAGAGAGAGAGAGAGAGAGAGAGAGAGAGAGAGAGACAGAGACAGAGAGAGAGAGAGAGACAGAGAGAGAGAGAGAGACAGAGAGACAGAGACAGAGAGAGAGACAGAGACAGAGACAGAGAGAGAGAGAGAGACAGAGAGATGAAAATAGAGATTACCTGTAGTCCTAGGGGGACAAACAAGAGAAAGACAAATGTAACTATATTAAAGAAAATTACATTCCATTCTTAACAGTTTGTTGTTGACCTAATGACAAGATCAAGTACTATTCAGAGAGTATGAATTTAATGTCAAGTGGAAAAAGTCTTTTCATCTCACTGATAGTAAGTCAAAGACTTTTAAACAAGAAACTATTTGCTACAATTGGGAAAGACAATAGAAATGCGAAGAAACAGTTTGTGCAATTTATTTCAAGAGTAAAAATAGACCTGAGAGCTAATATCACATTTGTAAGGGGAATACTGAACATACAAAAAGTAAAGTCATATAATTATTTATTAGTTATTCTGGTATATCTAGAATCAGGAGAACATTTTAATTTGCATCAATGAAACATTGACTATTCTGTTTTGTGCCAATGATAGATCTTATACTCAGTTACCAAAATAATTTTAAACATTGATTTAGAGACCCAAAAAACCCCATGAAATTATGCTGTGAACAAAGCAACTGAATTTGTCTTTATCTATTGGTGGTTGTTGTCCTTCATTCTCAAAGACGACCAAAATGACATCACCACGATAAAGTGAGGTTTCAGTGTGTTCGACTGTGGTGGATCAGAATAATAAAAGCTTGGAATGCACTACCACAGATTGGACACAGATAGTCCATGTAAATATTCAGGGTTGTTACTCCAAATTTGCTCAGCCTGTGTTTCCTTTTGCTGTCTCAATTCTGCTTTGCTCATAGAGCACAGTACCTTTTCTGACGTGGGCATGCCATGCTGAGCAGTCTGGAACCAATGACTGCCATGTTGTGCAGTCAAATTCAAAGTTCCTGAGGGAGACTTTGAGAGTGTCCTTGTATCACTTTTTCTGACCTCTATGTGCCCCATGTGAGTTCTTCATAAAATTATCTTTTTGGCAAGCATACATTCTGCATTCTATCAACACTACCAGCCCATCAGAGTTGCAATCTCTGAAGCATAGTTTGAATGCTTGGCAGTATAGCTTGAGCAAAGACTTCAGTGTCTGGTACCTTATCATGCCAAGTGATCCTCAGAATCTTCCTAAGGCAGTTCAAATGGAAGTGATTCAGTTTCCTGGCATGGCACTCATAGATTGTCCATGTTTCACAGGCATATGATAATGAGGTCAGCACAATGGCACTGGTACACTTTTCATTTGGTAGCCAGTCTAATACATCTACCCTCCCAAACTTTTCTTTAGAGCCTCCCAAACACTAAGCTAGATCTAGCAATGTGTGTGTCAACCTCATTGTCAATGTGTGTATTCCTGGAAAGTACACTACCAAGGTTAGTAAACTTCTCCACAGAATTCAGAACTTCTCTGTTTGTTGTAACCAATGATTCCAGATATGGATGGTGTGGTGGTGGCTGATGAAATACCTATGTTTTTTGGATGTTAATTATTGGGTCAAAATTAGCACAGTCAGCACATAATTGATCCTTACCTTTTTGCATCTCAGCTTCAGAGGCTGCATTGAATGTACAATCATCTGTAAACAGAAAATCATGCACCAACATTACCTCCACTTTTGTGTTGGCTTGCAGCCTTTTAAAATTGAAGAACTTTCCCTCAGTATGGTAACTGAGAAACATGGCATCAAGGTGAACTACTGTATCTTTTGCATGATGGTGCAATGATTGAGCTTTTTCTGTTTGGTTGTGCAACATGTTATTTCGCAGTAGGCACATACTGAAGTTGCTATTGGATTTGTAGGTTTTGTACTGCTTCTCTCTCTTTTTCTATGCATGGCTCCTAGATTGCTTGAATTTGACCCATTCATTTTGCCAGTCATTTTGTATTAGCAATCAGTGAACTCAACTGTGCTATCTGGCAGTAAAAAGAACTAAAAAACAAACCCATGAATTATGTGATGCATTGTTATCAATTATTTATACGTTTTCTTTGTTGTGGAGTATCTAGATTTCTGCAAGGCAAAAACACTCATGTTTTCCTTGCGGTAAAAAATAAGATATGAGTTGAATGATAGGTGAGTTAGGTAAGTGCTTGGAATGTTGAACTGCACTCAAATGCTATTGATTAATGAATCAATATGAAGCTAGAGGGAAGTCTACTGGTGCTCTTCATTTTTTTATGGCCTTTGAGAAAGTTTGCTGAAAGATACAGGTGACATATCTGTGCATACAAAGACAGAGATTGCCTCTGCTCTTTAAAGAATTTCCCAGGACTTAAGTAATATTTTCAAACATGATATCGTGTTTAATGATTACAGATTAGGAGGAAATATGGCAGCTATATGGTATATCACCAAGGTGATACTCACATTGGCAATTATGAATATGCCAGCATACTTCCGGGTTTAAATGGCAAGATACTGCAGATTCTTTTCTTTTAAGAGAGAACCAAGACATTTATCCAAATCCCAAAAAAGCCAAATCCATCATGATAACAAAGAAATCCATAAAAGTAACCATGAAGTCTAGACACATTTCAGACCTTCCCACAAACCAGTTCCCTGAAGCAAAATCACTCACTCAAACCAGTTTTTGGCTTGCTTTCTCTTTCTCAGTTCTGTCTGCTCTGTCTCACTTCTTCTCAGCTATGCTCCACCCTTCCTGTTCCACACTTCCCTGGTCCATGTGACTTGGACTCATGTGACTCAGGCTTCCATATGACTTAATCACGTCATGTAGATTCATTAATAGATAGAAAAGATCTTGCCATCCCATTAGCAAAATATAAGCAATACACATGGGGAAGAAGAGAGCAGCTATATAATTGTGAAAGGTGTCTTGAACCTAGATAAATGGCAGAGCCATACTCTGCAGGCACAGATGGGGGAAAAGATAGCAGTCAGTTAGGACTGAGAGAGAAGATAAGAGGAAGAGGAGCCAGGATACAAATTCAGAGATCTGCAGTTCTTAAAAGTTAAGGAGCAAAGAGAAAAACAACTAAGTAGTGTGAGAGCAGAGGCAGTGAAGCTGGAGTATCAAGGAAAAAAAATAACAGAACACAAGACAGTAGGCATTTATAGCACCTGGGTATTGTGGGATGATTTCAGAGACATAGTGGAAAGAAAAACATCTCCAAGGCATCCACACTGGTCTAATTCTTTAACATTAGGGGAAAAGAATGTAGTGTCAAATACTACTAAATACTTTCACCACCAGCATCCCAGTTATGACTTCATTGTTTTCCAATTATGAAAGAGAAGCAGGGGTATTAAAGGGGAATTTGATTGTCACTGTCTTCAATCAATCCTCTTTGTTGATGTCCCTGTTAGACTATGTTATCTATATCTGCTTGAAATATTGCAGAGGCATAATGATAAAAACAGTTTTATTGGGCATTGATGAATTTTGTAGGAACAGACCTGTATGCTTTGGATTATTGAATAAATGTAAAGTTTGGTGCATAGATTATAAGTTCCAATAATAAGAATGTTAGAATGAAGCAATGTGAGTTCAAATCCCCTCTACTCCACATACAACCTGCATACCCTAGGGCAATCAACTTAAGCTATATGGGCCTGTTTTCTCATCTATAAAATGAGATTCTATTTGATGATCTCGAATGTCCAACTCTAGATCTGTGATTCTGTGATTGATTTCCCTGTGTGTGTACCTTATTATTATATATATGGAATTAATGCTTCTTTTGTACAATCTGTAATAGAGATGATATTGCCAAGAGTACTGGCTGTGGTTTTAGATAATGGATGACACAAAACAGCAAAATGATACTGGAGCATGGTAAGGAATACCAGGGAAACAAGCAGACAGTGAACAAGCATTTATTAAGGACCTATTTTATTCTGGACAGTGAGGGAACAAAAGACAAACATGAAACATGCCCTATATTCAAAAAAACTTACATTTTATCTAAGGAAACTACATGTTCACATAAAAGAGAATGTAAAGTACATAAATGCATAGCAACTGCAGACAATACTTTATCTTAGAGAATAGGAAAAAGTCTCATATAAAAGTTGTCACAATCTCAGCTTTAAATGGAGCTAGGGATTCTACAAAGAAGAAATGGGGCCAAGGTGTGCTGAAGGCATGTGAGATAGATTATAAGAGGAAACAAGGATGGGAGATGGGACACTGTTTATGAAGGAAAGCAATGACACAAAATCAGGAGAGATGTTACGTAGATCATGGTAGAACCAGGATTTCAAATGACCACAAAGTACCGGAATGTGGAGAACAAATCTGGTATAAAAATTAACAGGGTTAAATATAAGATAGTAATGAACTGTACTGGTAATGTGTCAAGGACTCATGATTTCACAATGCTTTGCTATATTTATAAAAAAAAAATTAAAATGTGTTCAAACCCTGTCCTTGAAAGTTCCAAGCTATGGAATTTTTAATATCCAAAGAAGTTAACCTCTTTAAGACTCTGCTTCTTCATCAACAACGTGAAGATCATAGTAACTGCAGCATAACTTAATGTCACTGTGAGTCTCAAAGCAAATAATTGATGTAAAACTTTGTTAAACATTAAAACTTTGCTTAAACATTAGTTACTAGCTTAGTGGAATGGCTGAAATACTCATCACCTGTAGTCAATTTGGTGATAATCCTTTCTTGACCAACTTTAATAAACAGTATTTGACCCTCTCCACACCTTTATGCCACTTGGTAAGGGATGACAGAGCTTGTTTACTCTGACCTTATTTGAGGAAGCTCAAGATCACCTCAATGTCATGATGATGCAAACGCTGAAGAGGAGTCAAGAATGATGACTTATTAAAAACCATCAGGCACTGAGCATAGTATGGATTCATGTCATTTTGTTTGATATTTCTGATATAGAATTTTAAAAGAATCTATTGTGAATAAGCATGAATAATATTTAGGATACTCTGTAATGTTTTGGAATTTAATGTAACGAGCACAGGTTCACGAAATCAACAGGAACATCTTTAGGGACCTATGATCTTTAGGAACAGATGTAGGACATCTTCCTTGACAGTAGTGGAACACCTTTAATGAATATAAATCTGTTTTAATTTGCCTCACTTGTTGTTAATAACTGCAGATCATTGGGAAAAATTATCTGTATGTTTTCATTTCTCAAAGCCTCTTGATATAAGGAGGCTACTTTCAGAGAAGAATCTTTAGGGTTCTGTTTTGCTCTTCTGAGTCAAAAACTCTTGTGTAATAAACAAGTATAATGTAATACTATATCCTCTGCATTTCATAATTTATTATGTGGTGATTAAAATATAGTCCACTATAAAAAATAACATAATAGCATATATATGTATGTATATATTGCTCATATTTTCATAAATACCCCGAATATATGTATAAATTTTTTGAAAAGTTTTGTGAGAAATATCTGATAAAGTAAACATATTTAAGTAGTAGTTTTAAGGTCTTCTCAATCACTATTTGGACAGTAATTGTTCATACTTTTTCCATTATTGTGACATTTTCTTTTGCTTAAGGTATTTGGTCATATGTTTGGTCTATCAATAATTTCAAGATTGTTCCACTTCCAACACTGATTTCATCTCTGAACATTTTGGGAAAATCGTTCTTATTACCTCAGCTTCCTAAGTGTCATTTCTATTTCCTCATATTGCACCTAGAAAACTAAAATAGGATAATCTAAATCTAGTGTGTCCACTGATATTGACATTGAAAATAATTATAAAAGTGAAAAATTATGCCCTATTTCCATCTATTCTCCTCTTCCCAATTTTGTGTATGAATATTAGAATTATATGAATTAACATATTTAGCCCCAGATTTCCATGATATTTGTCCCCACTGATTTTCACAGTGCAATATTGCTGATGGTTTCAGAATTTCTTCCCTTCTACCATTTTACATGAGTTTGAGTTATAACCAGTTAGAACCCTTGGCTTCCATATCTCTGTTTGGCAAGTGTTTATTTTTTCCTCCTTAATGTAGAAAATATTTTATATCACTTAAAATTCTGGGAGAAATATTGATAAAAAATAAACATTTACATGTTTATATGTTTGCTTTATTCCATTGCTGATTTTGGCATCAATGATGCGTCTGAATGGATGAAGTTGAAACATTTACAACTATGTACAATTTCTTCTCATCTTCATGCTTTCATCGAATTTGGTGTGTATTTTGATCTTTGTTCCTTTGATTTAACTAGTCAGTGGTGTGATTAAACGTAGAGGATTCTTAGCTGATTCCCATATCAGTAACTTTTTTTCTATCCATTATGATACAGCCAGCTTCATTTTCTCTCATTGATACTTGTAATTTCAAATACCTTTTGACTCTTTTATGAAGTAAAATATTCATATATGTATACATACATACAAAAATATATATAAGCACATATATATGTATATGTATGTGTATATATGGTTATATAATTTTAAGCATCTATAATAGCATGTATATTTAAGATCTCTGCACAGTTTATAAACTTTAAAACTCTTTTTTCTGTAAATATAAACTATAGGTAACCCACTATTACAATCATTAGTCAATTCTAAACCTAGAAAATGATTTAGCAGTAGCTAAAATCCATATAGATCTCTGTTCTTCATTTTAATTACCTTATTTTAGATCCACATTATGATTTCAGTGTAAACCACTCCAAGTCCTTAGTTTTGGAAATTCTGAACATTTAGGCAGAGTTAAGGTTCTACAACCAATTACATAATTATATACATTTCTGCTTAACAACTGCTAACTGTGGTTCTGATTGGTTAAATAAAATAACATTGTCATCTAAAAATGGAATTTTTTTAATCTTCAAGTTACTAAAATAATGAGATCAGAATTCCACTCTTACACATATTTCACAACAAAATTTCGCCATCCTTCCTCCCCCTCCACCAGCAGCAAATATATGCATGTATATAGTTTGTTTATTTAGGGGATCATGTTGTAATTCTTTAAATAATTTCTCCATCTCTTCATCTCCAGTACCATACACCCATACATGAGTACCTCAGTGACAATAATCTTAATAAGCTTTTGGTTATACTCATAACTATTTTTCAATCAACCATTCAATCATCAAGAATATACTAAGCACCTATGATATGTCAGGCAAATATAATAAATGAAAGTTTCATAAGAGACAAATATAATAAGTGAAAGAGGGAAAACTATTCTTAAGGAGTTTATATGATGCAGTGCCCAATTAAATAATGTCTTATTGACTTTGAATATGTAATGAAACCACATTGAAAGCAGAGAAGCAGAGAGTTTAATGTGGAGAGTGAAAATTGAAGTTTAAATCCTTGCTCTGCAACTTTCCTCGGGTATGCTTTTTGTCAAACTCTGTTGCATCTCAGGGTCTTAATTTCTTCATCTATAAAAGGAGGTAGATGAGCTAAATTGTTTACAATCCCTTTCATTTGAAGTCAATACAAGAAATATACACTTTTAGAGCCAAACTACAAAGATGACAGAATTTACATTCCAATCCAATTTCCTTAGATTAAAATCTGGGATAAGGCTTGCATTTTCAGCCTTTGTGCTATAATATCAGACTGGACAATAGATGATGAAAATGTCTGTTATGTGCTAAATTTTAGCTATTTAGAGATGGAGATGAAAAATGAATGAGGTAGATTTTCATGTGTGAGGTATAGTTCAGAGTTTTCTTCTTTTTATTAACATAAGGTTTGCCTTGTGATATGCCATTTCACAGATAACCCACAGGATGCACTGGAGATCTCGAAGTCCAGTTACAAACAAGTTCACCCTTGATCTGGTCAGACAGGCAGAACGTTTCAGAGGGGTTAATAATTAGATTTCTTCTAGTTTAGTCTTCTCAATTGGTGGTGGGAGAATGAGCTTCTAAAGCATTCCTTAATCACCTTTCTCACAAGGTCCAGTGAGAAGAAAGGGGCAACTACCTCTCAGTATTGATTGGGTTAGGCAAACAGGCACACTGGTGCACTCCCCTGAATACCTTCAAGCCTCAGTAGGGGTCAGGTGAGGTAGGTACATGCATTACTCTATGCATTACCAGTGGCTTCCCCCTATGGATTCCCTGTGGTTTTCTCCATGGACTCCCCCATGAATTTGTCCCACGCATTGTCTCATTCATTGACCACTTGCCAATCAGACAAAGAATACATCTTGACAACATTAAGCTCACAGATTAACTTTAGTCATATTTTCATTCTGTGCAAGTGTAGTAAATACTACATTATGTACCCTTTATCTCACAGTACAGCCTGAGCAAGACAGTCTGCCACTATGATTCTAAGAACTACTACCTAAAATCATTGTGGATATTTTTGGAGTTATTACATAACACCTGAAAGTTAGACATTACCATCTATTCCAAGAAACTAAAAATCCTCAGATAGCAAGTGTGTCAATGTGGTATGGGGAAAACATGCTAGATTTTATATTTGGTCACCTGCATTCAAACACTATCTCTGACAGATAATTTGGATGACTTTGAAAAAGTCACATATTCTCTCCTAGCATCAATTTCCATATCTGAAAAGAGGTATAACAATTATGCATAATTAATAATTAACAAGTATGCATAATTGATTCATAATTTCACAGAGCTGTTGTTGGAAAGAGTTTTATAAGCCTGAAACACTATAAATGTGCACTACTGTTACAGAGGTATTTAAAGAGGTTTGTAAACCAAGTGAAGTATTTATTTCTAGGAAATCTCTAAACTCTATCAATAAACTTTACACATATTATCCATTATCTATATATTTGTTTAGCTGACTGAGAATAGTCTGTTTTGTGCTTTAAATGAGATAATATTTTGACACTTCTTCGCTTTTGTTTTCTATTTTTTAAGGTTGATTATTTAAGTCAAAGTGACTTCAGATTGATATAGTTTTTTCCATTATCATTTATAATTCTATCCCCTCCATTCTGTGAATATAGGATTTCTAAGTTGGTCAGAAGGATGGAAAATTATTCATGTCAATGGTAATTTGGGATTTTTCAACATATAAAGTATAGATATTCCTATATACAAAATTAGGGTATAAAATCATAAAATGGATCCCATTATCCATGGAGTCCAATTTCCTTGTTTTATCTGGAACAAACTTTATGGAGTCCTTCTTCCAGTTCCTATCCCACAGAGGCAAGTTTGTGTTGTCTGTGTGAAATACTAGGCTGGATTAATCAAAAGCCGAAATTAAGGTTGCTGAGAGAAATATCAAGAATCTTAGATATGCAGATGATACCACTATGACAGTACAAAATGAAGAGGAATTAAAAACCTCTTCATGAAGGCAAAAGAGGAAAGTGCAAAGCTGGCTTGAAACTTAGCATCAAAAAACTAAGATCCTGGCAACTGATCCTATAACTACCTAGCAAAAAGACAGAGAAGAAATGGAATTAGTATTAGATTTTATATTCTTGGACTCAAAGATCACTGTAGACAGTGACTACAGACATGAAATTAAAAGACACATGCTCCTTGGAAGGAAAGCTATAGCAATTCTGGAAAGGATACTACAAAGGCAGACATCATCTTGCCCATAAAAGGGCCATATAGTCAAAGCTATAGTTTTTCTCTAATAACAATATATGGCTGAGACTGCTGGAATGAATGCAAGAAAAGCCAAGCACCACAGAATCAAAGCTTTCAATTTGTGGTGCTTGAGAAGACTTTCAAGAGTGCTGTTGAAAGCAAAGTGATTGAATCAATTAATACTTAAATTAATTCAGACTGTTTTCTTGAAGGTCAAACACCAAACCTGAAGCTTACAGATGTTGGCTACGTAATGAGAAGATAGGATTTATTGGAAAAGACACTGATATTAGGAAAGACTGAAGGCAAAAGGAAAGGGAACAGCACAGGATGAGATGAATAGATAGTCACGGAAATCATTAACATAAAATTGGACAGATACCTTTTTAAAAAATATTTATTTATTTTTAGTTTTCAAGGTTCATTTCCACAAAATTTTGATTTCGAAGCTTTCTCCCCATCACTCCCCTCCCCCCACCCCAAAACGCCAAGCATTCTGATTGCCCCTTCCACCAATCTGCCCTCTTTTCTAAGACCCCTCCCTTTCCTTATCCCCATCTTCTCTCTTGACTTGTACTGCAAGATAAATTTCTATACACCATTGCCTGTATTTCATATTTCCCAGTTTTATGCAAAAACAGTTCTCAAAATTTGTCCATAAAGCTTTAAGTTCCAACTTCCCTCCCTTTCTCCCTCACCACCCATCCCCACTGAGAAGGCAAGCAATTCAAAATAAGCTACACGTGTAGTTTTTCCAACAACTTCCATAATAGTCATGTTGTGTAAGACTAATCATATTTCCCTCCATTCTATCCTATCTCCCATTTATTCTATTTTCTTTTTTGATCTTTTCCTTCTCTAAAAGTGCTTACTTCTAATTGCTCCCTCCTCCCATTTGTCCTCCCTTCCATCATACCCCCACCCTGGTAATCCCCTTCTTCCCTACTTTCCTGTAGTGTAAGATAGATTTTCAAACCAAATTGTGGGTGTATATTATTCCTTCCTTGAGCCAATTTTGTAAGTAAGTAAGTAAGTAAGTAAGTAAGTAAGTAAGTAAGTAAGTAAGCTTCACTTTTTCCCTGCATTGAAAAAAAACTTTTCCTTGGCTCTTTTATGAGAAATAGTTTGCCCCATTCCATTTCTCCGTTTATCCTTTTATCCTCCCAATATATTTTTCTCTCACTCATTAATTTTATTTGTTTTAGTTATGTCCCTTCATTTTCATCTCACCCTGTGCTCTCTGTCTATGTGTATGTGTGTGTGTGTGTGTGTGTGTGTGTGTGTGTGTGTGTGTGTGTGTGTGTGTAATCCCTTCAACTACCTAAATACTGAGAAAAGTTTCAAGAGTTACAAATATTATCTTTCCATGTAGGAATGCAAACAATTCAACTTTACTGAGTCCCTTATGATTTCCTTTTCCTGTTTACCTTTCTATGCTTCTCTTAGTTCTTGTGTTTGAAAGTCAAATTTTCTATTCAGCTCTGGTCTTTTCATCAAGAATATTTGAAAGCCCTCTATTTCACTGAATGACCTTTTCTTCCCCTGCAGTATTATATTTAGTTATGCTGGGTAGGAGATACTCCATTTTAATCCTTGTTCCTTTGACCTCTGAAATATCATATTCCAAGTCCTTCTATGTTTTAATGTAGAAGATGATAGATCTTGTGCTATCCTTGTTGTATTTCCAGGATACTCAAATTGTTTCCTTCTAGCTGATTGCAATATATTCTCTTTGACCTGTGAACTCTGGAATTTGGCTATAACATTCCTTGGAGTTTCCTTTTCAGATCTCATTCAGGAGGTGAATTCTTTCAATATTTATTTTGACCTCTGGTTCTAGAATATCAGGGCAATTTTCCTTGATAATTTCATGAATCATGATGTCTAGCCTCTTTTTTTGATTATGTCTTAGAGAGTCCCATAATTTTTTTATATGGTCTCTCTTGGATCTATTTTCCAGGTCAGTTGTTTTTCCAATAAGATATTTCACATTATCTTCTATTTTTTTTTTTCATTCTTTTGGTTGGGTTTTGTGAATTCTTGGTTTCTCATAAAGTCATTAACTTTCATCTTCTACAATCTAATTTTTAAAGAACTATTTTCTTCAGCGAGCTTTTGAACCTCCTTTTCCATTGGGCTAATTCTGCTTTTTAAAGCATTCTTTGCCTCATTGGCTTTTTGCACGTCTTTTGTCAACTGAGTTAGCTTATTTTTAAAGGTGTTATTCTCTTCAGCATTTCTTTGGGTCTTCTTTAGCAAGCTGTTGACTCACTTCTCATGATTTTCATGCATTTCTTTCATTTCTCTTTCCAGTTTTTCCTCCACATCTCTTACTTGATTTTCAAAATCCTTTTTGAGCTCTTTCATGACCTGAGACCTTTGGAGGTTTCTGATGGGAAGCATTGTTCTTCCTCATTGAAAGGATGGAAGGAAATACCTGTTCACCAAGAAAATAACCTTCTGTAGTCTTAAGTTTTTTCCATTTTTTTGGGCATTTTCCCAGCCAGTTATTTGACTTTTGGGTCCTTTGTCCAAAGGAGGATATACTCTGGTGACCTGTAAGTTCTCAGTTGCTCCAAGGTGAACCATTAAGGGGGAGTAATTTACTTGTTTCCTGGCCTACACATTGGTCTTGGAGAAACTAAAAACTTTTCTGTCCAGAATCTGCGAGTAATAGAATTCCCTCTCCACAATCGCCTCCAGTTCTGTGATGTTAGCACTCCTCCTCACTCCTGGGCCAGGAGATTCAGATCAGCTACTCTATTCCCCCAGGGGCTTTAGGCAGAGGGCAGGGCAGTCTCTCAGAGTCAAAGGTCAGATCATCAGCTCAATTCCCCCTGGGGCTTTAGGCTGAGGGCTCTACAAATGAATGCTGCAGTTGCAGCAGCCCCCACTGCTGCTGCTGTTGCTGCCTCTGCAGCTGCCTTTACCTGGGCCTGTTGATAGAGGAGGACACTGCTCCCCTCTCACCTGTTGAAAAAGCACTCTCACTGACCTTTGAAATTGTTCTTGACATTTGTGGGTGGAGATATCTGAGAACCTCCCTGCTGCTGGGGATTTTGACCCTGAGGCCTTTTCTGCTCCTGTTCCTCCTGGTGCTATGTGACGAAGGCTGGGCTGTGTTCTGTTCCATGCCCAGTGCAATAAACCTTTCCTGTCACCTTTCCAGGCTACCTTAGGCTGGAAATCTCTTTCCCTCTATTGTTCTGTGACTTTTAATGTTCTAGAATTTATTGAGAGTCATTTTTTTCATGTATTTTATGGGCTGTGAGGAAAGAGCTAGAGTATGTACATCTTTCTCTTCCACCTTTTTGGATCCACTCCCCAAAATTGGACAGGTGGCATCTTGAAGAATTAGCCACACTTGAAAGACTGAACACCACCACCACCACCACCAGCACTTTGCTGATCAGGAAACTGGAGGTAATAATGAAGCACTGTGGGTCTTTGTCTTAAAATTGGATCTTTTTCTGGTACTCCTGACTATGACCCCATGCTAGTTAACATGCAAATAGCCAATAGAAAGTTAACAAGAGCAGGAAGTGAGATTTCAAAGAGGAAACTAGAAGTCATGTCTGTCCCAAAGCCCAACAGAGCTTAATTGGCAAACTATCACACATTAACCAAAAAATTATATACTGGACTATGTGCTCAATCAATGGAGGCCATCCATCCCTTGCTGTCAGGACATATAAACCTTAGATAAGCTCTAGACATCTATAATAACACAAGAATAACATTAAGTGGTGTTAATAACTTTGAGATGATGTGGATACATTAACTTTAAAGTTTTGCTGACAACTTTATGATGATGCTGATAATTTCAAAGAAATGAAGATAAGAGTTAGTCTGTCCCATATCAAACCTTATAAAAATAAGACCCTGAGAAAGCTTTCATTTCCTTGTGGCCCTTTAGCTAAGTGTTCCCAATTCTAATCCATGATTTCATGTCTTTCAGTCACTTTCTTCCTCTATAATCTCTTTTCCATGGTGCCTGCCTTCTTCCATCACCTCATAATGTGGCCCACACTATCTGACCCTGTGTTCTTTCACCTTTCACTTCTTGTCTCTGTACTTTCTGTGCCTCTTCAACCCTGTGACTTATTAAAATGTGACTGAAGCATTACTACATGCTGCCATTGTGGACTTCCTGGAGAATGCCCAAATAACTGGGTGAGCCTTCTCCTATTCCATAATTCTATAAATTAATTAGCAATTCATTCTTAGTGATATTTCTCACAAATTCCACCCATGCATATGTATGCTCTGTTGAGTACCAATCAGCTATACGATAAGCTTATAAAAAACAATATTCACTAATGTGGAATCGGTACAAAAATATCCTTGAAAAAAATCTCAGTCACACTCTCCAACAAATATATATATAAAGCACCACAGAAAGTGGATTCAAACTTCTAGAGCAGAAGTAGCCAAGTTTAATTCCAAGATTCTAGTTCTATAGAAATATGTTTCTCCCTTTGTGGTGTCCATATGAGAATCTCTTTAGGTATAGTTCTCTACTAGACTCTGAAGCAACCTTTCCCCAGTGTGATAGGTGTTGTCTTTTTCTCTCAGTTCCTGCTGATCTTTGATATTCCTGGGAAATTGCTACCAATGCCACTGGGAAGTGTGAATCTTTTGGTTTTTCAAAGTTAAAAACATCATTCTCTGATAGTGTGTATACAAGTTCATTCTGGGGCAGTTTTGGTTCATTATAGACATCAACCTTCATTTCATCTTCTCACTCTGACTTACAAAAGAATAATTGCTCATCTCCAGCTATTTTTATGGCTTGATGATCTCAGTAATTAGGAAACTCCCTTCTTAAATTCTCCCTTGAGAATGTACTGTTATTTTTTTCTAGCTCTATACAGTACCCATTTTGTGATTTTTTTTTTTCCTTTTTTGATGGCCGTATGAAATAGGTCATTGGAAAAAAGTTTTCTCTGTCAACATATTTGTCACAAAATCTCATATAATTTTAATGTGTATGTGTAAAATATTATGTGTGAAATACCTTGAGGATAAGTCTTGAAAGTTGCATTCTTGTCTATATATGAAGCAAATGTTTATTTGAAAAATATAATAAATAAACAGAAAGAGTAAGATGAGCTATTCTTAGCCCCTCCCTTTTGTTTAACTTTAAATATACTTTCCAAGTAAAAAATACTTTACCATGAATATTAACAACCTGAGAATGTCATCTTTTACTGTGCACACAGCTATGTATTTGTTCCAATTTGATATTCTGTAGAGTTGTTAATCACTGAAATTCATTTACTCCTTCCAGGTTGGAAGTTTTGTGAGGACAGAGATGACTGCTTATTGATCTTAGCAAGTATGCTAATGAAATTGGTGATAATTATTGGTTCAAATTCCATTTCTTCAACAGCATGTTATCACTTTTATGAAATATCTAGAAAAAAGATGTCTGCTATAAGTTAATGAGTTTTTAAAGCTATTCCTTGTGTAAATTTAGCACGTTTAAGTAAACCTGAATTACTTTGTGAGCTTTTTCCCTATTCTAAGACAATAATTGACTTTCTCAGTTTTACACAAGAAATAAATGCTTTTTTTATTTATCATATCTTTTCCAATACGTAGTCCTTTACCATGTACTTAATAAGTACCTAATGCAGGTGTATTGAATTAAAGGTGACTTAAATTTAATTAATTCATTGATGCCAGATTTACATAAAATGCTCATTGTTTAACAGACATATAGTAATTTAAATATGTTATTTGATTTTGAAGGAGTAAAACCATTTTAAAATGTGTTGTATTCATAGAGAGGTGGTAGATTACATCAAAAATAGATCATCACTAGTTAAGTAGGCTAGATAATGTCAAAAAGCAATTCCATACCTCAATCTCTGTAATTCTTCTGTAGAAAAATTAAAGGATTCCTGAACATTGACCTTCTTATAACAAATGTGCTCAGTATTATTTTTTGAGAATTATATTTCCTATAACTTGTGAATGACCTTTAATTTTAAATTTTAATTCTTGTATTTTTCTCTCTTTAGTCTAACTTCAGTACCGTTTTCTCCTCTTAATGTGAATAAATTTCTTCTTCCTTCAAAACGAATGAGAAATTGAAATATTTAGGATTGTAGTGTTCCAAAGTGGTTTTTATTTGTTTTGCATTTATGTGTAAAACTAAATGGAATTTCTTTCTTAGCAATTTGAGAAAAAGAGATCAAAGGCACTCTGAAATGGTAGGCAGACTCTATTAGATTGTTCATGCAAGTATGCTAATGAAATTGGTGATAATTATTGGGTCAAATTCCATTACTTCAACAGCATGTTATCACTGTGTGAAGCATCTAGAAAGGGATGTCTGCTACATGTTAATGAGTTTTAAAAACTGTTTCATGTGCAAATTTTGAAGTGTTTGGGTAAACCTGAATTACTTTGTGAGTCTTTTGCCTGCTCCAAGACAATAACTGACTTTCTCAATTTTACACAGCAAATACATGACAAAACTCTTTGAAACATAGAACTACGACCTAGCAATTTGCTGAAAAAAAATCACTTCTCTCATGATTCCTGAAATGTGAAAATTATGAGAGGATTGCTCAAAGACTTATAAGTTTCACATCATTTCTTTCAAAATCAAATTGAACATGTACATGTTTCTGTAATTAGATATAATCAGGATTATATTGTGTGTGTGTATGTGTGTAGTTATATATATGTATATATACATATACATATATCTTCAAATTTCAACTGTGTCTTCAGTGCAATACTTTTCTTTTAAATTAAACTATGTACTGTAGACATTGAGGAAACAATTGACTCTAGGAGTTTCAGGTGGGGCAAAATATGCGCAACAGGTTTGCAATTTCTTGTTTCTAATATTTAAGAAATATTTGATATGTTCATGGGATTCACTTCTATGGAAAAATAAAAATTGTTCAAAAACTCCATATGAGTTTCTAGAAGAAAAAAATAAAATAGAAATTAAAATACAATTTTTGATAATAATCACTTTTAATTTCCCAAGTAAGCTATGGAAAATGGTATAAATTTATGGTGAAATATTGTAGTTATCCTAGTTTTAATGATATGAATGACTGGTTTCAGGGAAAGAGGAGTTTGGAATCGAATTTAGAGGCATGGAAGAAGTAAAAAAATATTTTCCCCTACTAGAACAATTTTAGTTCTGTGTTTCTACTGTAAATAATTTGTACACTACAGAGAGGAAGGGGACATACAATGCCCAAAGGATGATTCATATTATTCTAGTCTCTCATCATCAGGGAATACAAGTTTTGCCCTGAATCTATTTACATTTCTATTTCTATAAACATTTTCCCACTTGTTTTGTCTGTATGGTTAACTGATCTAGTCAGCTGGTTCAATTTTATGGAAGTCATATGAATAACTTGAAAAAGTTATTTCTTCATGGCCCTTATATTGTCTCGACTATTAGGAAAAATAACAACAAAATACTTTGTAGCCCAAAGGTACGGCCTTTTCTTTTGAGTAGCACATGCAAATTACTGTAAAATACTAAATATAACACTAATAATGATTTATTTTGAAAGTAGAATAGTAGATATTACTATTCAAATCGCTATAAGGAATGGCACTACATTATAATAATAGTTTATATACAACCACAGAAAGTGTCTAATATTCCTTGTCTAGATTGTTTTCATACACATTCAAAAAATTTTCAAGGTTTAAAATTACATGGTCACTGTGTGTGTGTGTGTGTGTGTGTGTGTGTGTGTGTGTGTGTGTGTGTGTGTATTTCTGGAATGTGGGACTATATCCAGTTTTCTATAATAATGGAAAAAATAGAGCAGAATGTGAGCTACCTTAAGGCAGAAATTTTTCATTTTTTATTTTATACGGCCAATAATTAACATAATACTTCTGTACATAAGTAAAGCAAAAACATTATTCAGCACTTATTTTACATAACACTGTCTAAATAGTATTCATGAAAATCAGAGAGCTATATGCATTTGTACATAGTTAACTGATACAGAGGAGGCTCGTTTTGAAAGTTTATGTGAGAATCTCAAATCTCTCAAATCAGAGAATCAAGCTCAATTCTATATTAATTAAAACAAATTAATGAAATGAAGCAAAAATATCAAAATACTTCAGAAGTTTTCCAAATTAGTGCCCCTCCGCCCCCCCCCCAAAAAAAAATAAAAAACTTTTCATGTTGTTGCTGTTTCAGGTATTTTCAGTCATACCACCTTCTTGATCACTGGAACAAATTGTTCTCATGTATCCAATCCATCAGTGGAAGTTTTCACATGATCAGAGTAGCAATCTCCCTGTCTAACTCACTGATGAGTTGAGACTTGTTGGTTACTCTCAATCTAATTCAGTCCATCTGCCAAAATGAATTGATCCATGTGTGACCACTATGCATGCTGAAGCTTATTGGGGTCACATGTTAGAAGTGGGTCAAGTTGCACACCAAAGGTGGCTGAGCAGCCCTGAAAAGGGCTCAAGAAGGTCTCTTACCACAGATGCTACTCCTCTCTGAACAGTCCATGCACCCCAGTTTCCAAATGGTGAACTGTGTGAAACCTGGTATCAGTTGATCAAGGATCAAGATCTAGTTCAATCTTTTCTTAGATCTTAGGCAAATCACTTAGTCATTCTGGGATTCAGTTTTCTCATCTGCAAAAGTATAGTGTTTGACTAGATAAACTGTAAGATCTATGATCCTATGACATAAAAATATAAAACTTTTGTTTACAAGGAAAAGAGATGGAGATGTTCATTTTTAGTACATTAGCACCTAATGTACAATAAAATTGTCATGATCATGATTAATAATATTCTTAACTCCAATGTAGACAATACATATAACTTCTTAAAGTTGAATGCCAACATATAACATGAAAAATGAAAGAGCAGGACAAATATTAAATATGTCCACTTCATTATTGAATTTGTGATAAGCAAAGACCTAATGATCTGATGTGGGAATATTATTCCTACTTGTACTTCATTGACAGGGATTTTGAACAAAGGGAAACTTCTAGTATACATCAAGTTTGCCAGTAGTCCTATAGGATCAGATAAAATTCATAAGGATAGTAGAAGTATATTGAAATGTCTTCACAACAAAGGAATTAAAATAATATTCCTCAGCCTTTATATCATTTCCTTTCAATTGGTGAGCTTCCTTTCAAATCATATTTGAGGAGGCATCCATACCATGGATTACGTTCTTTCCCGACATAGAAATGGCTATAATTCCCCAAACTCCCTTTCACCTTGCCCCCATGGGTAATTCTTCCAATCGCATATTATTTTCCTTCCTCTATAATTTGAACTACTTGAAAGCAGAAGCTTTTTTTGTATTTATATTCCTAGTAGTTAGTAAAGTCCCTAATATAGAGCAAGCTTATGAAATGCTGTATATATATATATATATATATATGTATGTATATAAGTATATATGTATATATATATATGTATGTATATAAGTATATATGTATATTATATATAATATGTAGATTTTGTATATGTGTTTATATACACATACACAGGCATATATATGTATATATTCTTTTACATGCATATGTATTCACACACATATATTTCTCTATTATCTATCCAAGAAGTATTCTCCATTTCAAGTAAAAATCAGATAAGATAATAACATGGCAAAATTTGTAAGGTGGGAAAAATGCATTTTTTTTAAGTACAGGTGTTATGTCCAAAACCCCAAAGTCACTGAATGATGATTTCCACATAAACAAATATTTAGAAGGCAATGCTGACTCCAAAGTCCTTTCTTCACTAGATAGTAGAAGATTAGACATGATTTTCAGATGACAGCATAATTGGTCATTTAATTATTTCTCATAAAAAAAGACCCTTCTCTTATTTGGCATTGGCCAGTAAAGTATTAAGCCAGGACAGGCATTATTTAATGCCAGCGTGTCCTTTCTTCTGACATTGTACGTCTCAGAAAAAATAGCTCATGTTTCCCTGGATCAGGGACTGTAAGAACTTATCACCACCAAAGCTAAAAGCTAGTCTATGCTTTTCAGTTACCAAAATGGTAATATGTATGATTTGAATTCCAAATCAGTTCCAAGAACATGTTAAAAGGTATTCTCAAATGACTGAATCAGGAGATACTGTGCTATAAGTCCCTGGATGAGTTTATATTTCTGACCAACCTCTGAGTCATTGGAGAAATTCCATGGGGTAGAGTAGTGTATAATTAGAATTTTCTATTCATGCAATGTAGTTGGACTCTCAGTTTTATTGATTTATGGATCATAATAACAAAATCATTTTAAGCTAGTATCCATGCCATATAGATAATTCAGGAGCACATACATGTTACATGCTGAATGTAGGATACAGATAATTTATGAAGGGATGACATTATATAATTCTTTTGTTGGGGACTGATTGTTTATACTTCAGCATCTCAGCTTTTTTTAACCCTGGATTTTACTTCAGCTGTGAAGGAGGTTTTAATTTCTCCATTAGTCATCATAAACTACAAGACAATGACCTACTCCTACCCATACCTATTATTAGTTCCAGAAAGTGAAAGAACTTGCTTTGTGGAAAAAAAAATTAGCAGAGCAAATTTCATAGAAAGAAAAAAATGAGGAAGAAAAATCATAACCACCAACAGCATCTTACTGATCATTCAGAAGCGTTATGGCCTTCATCCACATTGATTTAGGCTAACACAAATTGTAAAGGTTTCAGTCTGAAGATTGTCTTTCATCTTGGCAGAAACATGAACTCTCTGATCAAACTCTTTTTTTTTTTTTTTTTGGCAATTTAACTACAAGTAACATTAACAATACTACTATTTGTAAGAGACTTTAATCTTAAGTACATGAACTACAGCACCTCCCTAGAGTACAGGAACTACACCATTACGAGTGATGCAGTCCATGGACACAGTTGCACACTGATAAATTTGGTAAAAAAAAAAACAAAAATCAAAAAAAAATAACCTAACAAACAAAAATCCTTGATACTGGTGTGAAGCTGTGGAAAGTTTAGCTTTATGACTCTTAGCTGAATTTTTCTTTGTGTGTGAAGATTACTTAAAATGAAAGCACTCACATGGTTGATGTCAAGGAATGAATTCACTTAATATATAGCTTGAAGCAATCTTTTTCCACTTACTGTAGAGATAGAATGTGATGTATCCTTAAAATGAAGGCTCTGTTTTCCCTTCTTCCATGACTCGGTTCATGGTATCTATGCTGGAGGTGAATAGAACCTTCACACCCTCTACCTTTGACACAGTCACCAGAAAGAAAAACTGTCTTGGCCTTTTTTTTTTTTTTTTTTTTTTTTTTTAGATTTTGCTGCAGTTATGTTGGAAAAGGAAAAAGGATATTCCAATATTCCATTCCAAGGAGAAATGTAGAATGCCTTTTCCCAAAAGCAAATACTAAACATCTTCAGCAATGGTGCCTCCATTTTGATGATCTGGGTGTGCACAAAACAAAGTCCTCTTTCACTCATCCTTTTAAAATATGCATGTTTGGCTCTTCTGGTGCCAAGATGGTGGAAGGAGGAAGAAATCTTCTCTAATTCCCCTCCAAACAAAGAAAATACTGCCTCAGAATTTATCAAGGATCAGTCAAAGAGCCTGGCAGGAAAATTTGTCTCTGGGTTGGGAGAGGAGAGAGGTCCAAGAGCAGCATCAGCAGCCAGTCTAACATCAGAGGGCCTGCAGTAAGACTCTAAGCCTGGGGCAATCCACCTACAAGGCCCTACCCTCCTACAAACCAGTAGCTCACTAGGTAAGTGAGCAGTTTGTAAAGCAAAGCTACACCCCCACAACCCCACTCCTCACCAATAAGGCTTTGACCCCATTACTAACCAGTAGTGAAACCTCACCACAGGCCTGGCCACTGGTGAGATCCCCATTGTTGGGGCTTGCCAGCAGAGAGGCCCTGTTCCCATATTAACTCAACAGCAGGGCCCCACCCCTGAGACAGACCAACAACAAGATCCCTCCTCTCAGTCAGCAACCAGAGAGTTTCTATTACCAATAGCAACCCAGCAGAAAGGTACCAAACTGGAGCAGGTCAACAGTTAAACATCACACTCAGAGGAAGCTCCACCCCCTAGCATAAGCCAGAGGGGTTGACTACCCTCCAGGGAAAGCAAGCATCTAAGCCCTAAAGTCCTGTAAAAGATAACAGTAAGACCCTAAGCCCCAGCAGGAAAACCTTGGGATAGGGCAAGACAAGAAGTTACATAAAATACCAACTCATAAAAAAAGGCAGAAAAAGGATGCTATTCTATTTAGTGCTTATGGCTTCAATACTTATATTCCTCTGTTGTCTATTCTACCTTTTAGCAACATAGAGTTAAAGGTAAAAAATAAACAAGATAAAGAAAACAGAAGAAATTCAATATAAACTATTTAAATTTCTATATGGCAAGATAATATTTGTAACTCAAAAATTTTATTTCTATAAGAGTAATGAGAAGAATAGGTAAACAGAGGGTGTGGACATAATGACTTTAATGGGATGACACCCACAAAAAAGAGTGAGAAAAAAATACAATGAAATAAGAAGGAGGGAGGGAGAGAATGAATGGGGTAATTTATCCCAAATAAAAGAGGCATGAAAGGAGCTATTTTAGTATAGGAGAAGATGGGATGGTGATGGTGCTGCTGGTTGGCAAAGCTTAAACTTTACTGAATGTAAGAAGAATTTTGTTATCCTTCTTACAGCCTGTTTCTCAGGATCCATGGCCATGGTAATGTCAAGTTTTCTGATTTTCTAGTGTTAGATGATAACTCTCAGAATAGCCCCAAGGACCCAAGGTAGTAATTCCTAGCATCATAGTGATAGGCAGCCTTACTGAGGTTGCACAGTGAGATACAGGGGTGACATAAGTAACATTTGCTATGCTTGTGCAGAATAATGCTATTACTAAAGTTAACTTTTGAGATTATTGTTTGCAAGATACTTCTTTTGTTGCCCTATAAAGCAAGTGGGCATTGGTCAGTGAGTGGGGGAAACTATGGAGAACCCATAGGACAATCTGAGTGTTCCTTGACTGCCCCTCATCAAAGCTTGAGGAGGTGCACGGGAGTGCACAAGCTACACCTGTCTCAATTGACCCCATTGAGATGTAGATTGTTGATCCCTCAAAAGTTGCTTTCCTTTAAGAAAAGCAGATCTAAGATTTTGTAAAGTAGGCTTTCCTGTGTATGCTGAGGTCCTTGCTGATACAACTCTATGTCAGTTCATGCAAATCTCTCCTTTTATTTAAAGCCTCTATCTCATTATTTATTTTATGACAATAGCATTTCATCCCAATCATATACCACAGTTTGTTCAGCCATTGCTCAATTCATGGGCATCCCATTTTTTTTTTTTCCAATTCTATGCCATGAGAAAAGAGCTGCTATTAATATTTGGGCATAAATCCAATTTTCTCTCCATAATGGTAAAATCAGTTTACAACTCCACCAAGAGTCAATTAGTGTATCAGTTTTCCCACATCTCCTCCAGCATTAATCATTATCCTTTTCTGTTCTATTGACCCATTAATAAATGAGAAGTAGTACTTCAGAATAGTTTTAACTTGCATTTTTAATAAATAGTGATTTAAAGAATTTTTTTTCTTATGACTATAGATAGATTTGATTACTTTATCTGACAATTGACCATATTTCGTGATCATTAGTCAGTTGGGGGATGATTTTTATTTTTACAAATTTGACTCATTTCTTTATGTATTTGAGAGATGAGAACTTTGTGAAAGAAATTTGCTTTCAAGATATTTTCATAGCTATAATTGCTAACTGTATTTCACTCCATTCTATTTTCCCCTGTTTGTTCTATTCTCTCCCTCCATTCACTCCCTCCCTCCTCAAAATATTGTTTCTGACTAGTGACTCCCCCATTCATTCTCTCTTCTATGAGCATCCCCCTCTTCTGTTATCCCCTTACTCTCCTACTTTCCTGTAGGGTAACACAGATTTCTATATCCAACTGAATGTGTATGTTATTCCCTCTCTGAATCAATTTCAAGGAGACTAAAGTTCAAGCATTCCCTTCCCTTTCACCTTGTCCCTCCTCAAAAATGGTTTTGCTTCTAATTACCTCCTCTTCCAATCTGCCTTCCATTCTATCACATCTCCTTCTCCTATGCCTTTCCTCTCCTACTTTCCTGTAGAGTAAGATAGATTTGTTTATGCAATTCAGCGTGTTTTTGTTTCTTCTTTGAGCTAATACTTATGAGAGCAAGCTTCTCTCACTCCCCCTCACTTCCTCTCTCTTCCCCTCCACTGTAACAACTCTTTTTGGTCTTCTATATGACAGTTTAACCATTTTTTTTTTCTTTTTCCCAGTGCATTCCTCTTTCTCATTCACTAATTTTATTTTTTAGATATCATCCCATCATATTAAACACACATCTGTGCCTTCTCTTTTTTTCTAGCTACTTAACAATATTTTCTCCTTGACTTGGGAGCTCAGGAATTTGACTATAATGTTCCTGGGAGCTTTCTTTTTTTCATTGATTTTCTTGTATCACTCTCATTTCTCTTCTCAGTTTTTCCTCTCCCTCGCTGACTTGATTTTTGAATTCATTTTTTGAGCTCTTCCATGGCCTGAGACCAAATTAGACTTTTCTTTGAGGCTTTGAATGACACTTTGCTATCTTCTCATGAGTGTGTGTTTTGAGCTTCCTTGTCACTGTGATAACTTTCTATTGTCAGATAGTTTTTTTTTTCCTGTTATTTGCTCATTCCTTGACTTTTAACGCTTTGCTAAAGTGGGTCTCTACTTCCTTCTTGGAGGACACATTGTCTAAAATTCAGGAATTTTATTCAACTGTCTTCAGAGATACTTCATGGGACCTCTAATTTACCAGTTTTTGCAAGGTGGTTCTCTCCTGACCTGTGCTTTCATCAGTGAATGACCACAAGCACTCTTTTTCTTGTCCTGAAAATATGAAGTTCCCCACTGCACTGCATCAGCAAGCTCTGGTATGCTAGTGCTCTTCCTCCTACTGGAAGTACCACCCAGAACTGTGATCCTGATATGAGTATACATGTCAAGCAACAGAGTCCTGCTTTCTCTGGCAGCACAGATCTAATCTCCTTCTGACCAGTTGTTCAACTCCCTTACCATGTGTGGACTGAGATTTCCAGAAGCAGCCATTGTCACTGCTGATTCAGTCACTTATAAAGCCTCCTACTGTTTCTCTGGGACCTGGTTTATACTGTCAGGACTTGTGTTCGACGACACTTCACTCTCACCCTGCTGAGAGACCATGCTAATTTGCCTTGGGCTGGAAAACTGTTTTAGCTAGTCCTTTTGTGGTTCTTGCTTTAGAATTTCTTTTAAAAATATAGGGCATTATTTAGATCTTTTGAGAGGTTTTGTTGAGAGCTCAGGTGAGTCTCTACCCTCTCTCTGAAATCTCGACTTCCCCTCCATTCATTCAACTCTTAACTTTCTTCATTGGGAAAGTGAAACGTTGTGTGTATTTGCTAAATTTTATTATGCATAGCAAAGATATTAATTCAAGCTATTTTTATTGCTCAAAAGTATTCTATGGACATATATATGTATATATACATACATATATATATATATATATAAAGTTCCTATTCTTACTGAACTTAATTTAATGGGCAAAAATAATTACATATAAAAAAAATAATTGAAGGAGAAATTATTATCTCAGAGGGAAGGTACTAAAGGTGTTAAAGAAGGTGATACTTTAAGAGAAAATTTAGAGAAGCACCTAAACCCATAAGACTGAATAACAAGAGAGTGCCAACACTGTCAGGAGATACAGTCTTCTGTAATGTGTTAGACTAGAGTTGAAAATAAGAGTAGTTAAGGTTTTGAATATTTTTTGTTTTGTTTTTGCTTGTGTGTGTGTGTATGTGTGTGTGTGTGTGTGTGTGTGTGTGTGTGTGTGTGTGTGTGTGTGTAAATTTTCAGGAACAATGTAAGTCTGCTCTTTTCCCACTGAAGCCTGCTAACACTTTCTCAATTCTGTTGTTTCATTCAACAGTATATCAAAATCTAGTTACAGATATTCCACATCCAGTTCTGGCAGCATTTAAACACATTTTTGTCCATTTCTGAAAATCTCTCATTTAGCACATTGGACTCCATCACTTCAGTATCACTAGCTTCTAGGCAATTAGTCCAGTGTTTTCATACATCACAATTTTGATCAGCTATCTTCACCTCTGCACCACAAATAACAAGTGAGTTTATGCATCTTGGAAATCATTTCACTTTCCCTTCCTCCCAATTGTTTTCCTCTTTGTTTTATCCTAATAATTTTATAATTGAAAGGATTTTCCATCAATGCCATAAAAATAGATCATGAAGCTGTTTGCTTATGTACTCTGTCTGGTGAATAATGACTGTTACCATATATTAATACATTTCTTCCTAATTAGCAGTATGTACTGCAGCCATTTACTCTTGGTTGAGTTTCAATTTTCTTCAATACTTTTGGTAATTTACTTTAGTAAACTACATACGGTAAATGAAGTCAGTTCATTGTAATTAATACATTATATTCTAGGGGATATAAATTTGGAGTTTTTTCTATTTGGTGTCATATCTTATCTTTTTTTTTTTAATTTAAAGTTGAAACAGACTGTTAAAATTAATATCAAATTGCAAAGCTTAATTTATTCTCTACTCTTTATTAATATGGCCAAGAATTAGACATGTTTTCTCATTTTGTTTCTTTCTCATCCTTCTAAATATCTTCATTGTTAAACTAACTTACGGAAAATTAATTCTTCACCCAATGCTTTTGTTCTTTTATTGTAATAGAAACAAAATTTGCCAGACATAAATTTCCCTTACAGACAAAGCTTAAGTTTCTTATTTCCTGCTACCTGTATAAATGAAATACTATTAACCCTAAACTTTTCCTTTACTACTTTAGGTCTAATGAATAACATTAATTGTTTTGTATCTCTATATCAATTCATTCATTCTGATTCATAAAGCAGTTATGCATAATTTAAAAGGTTTGTGAATAGTTTCATTTCTGCCATCCAACCACCTCACAAAAAGGCAGAAAGTTCAAGTTCATTTGTCTTTATTTCCCTTCCTAACTTTTAAATATGACCTCAGAAATATACCAATTGCATAACTGCAAAATTGATTTATTGCCTAATTAGAAAAATATTAAGAATATTTGAGGAAACAGAGTTTCCTCAAGTTCCAAAGTTATTTTAACAAAATTCAAAGAAATGGAGGACACAATTCAGAAATATTTTTACTATCAGAATTTTCTTTGATTCATCATCTTTATAGCCATGAAAATTTTGGCAACTTTTATTCCATAGAATAACACAGCAGCATATATATATATATATATATATATATATATATATATATATATATATATATATATATATATATATATATATATATATATATATAGGCACTTAATAAGCCATGAGTCTAATCATCATTGCTCAGGAACATATGCAGTTGTGCATTGATGCCATTAATGTCCTACCATGTCTGAGCAGAGAAGCAGAATAGAATACTCCTTTTCTCATTCACAGAATCTATTTATGTTTCCTTAGCATGAACCATGAAAAGGCATAAGTATGAGGAGAAGAAATTGTGGTGTCCACAAGTGTAGGAGTAAAGAAATTTGAGTGCTACTCCTACTAACTTGTGAATTTGGGCAATGCATTGTATTTACCCACCTGTTTCTTAACATAATCATCTGCAAATTAAAGAGTTTGAATTCTGCAGTCTCTAGAGGTCCAGGATTCAGTAGTAGTTGGACTAGAGAAAGAATAAAAATAATTTCAACCTTCTGAAATTTCTTTGTGTCTCACTAGAAGTTGGATATTCTGTAAGATTATTCTATTTAAATATGTAGTGGTAGAAGCAAAATGAACAAAATGTAAGTTATCCTAATTGCTACCAAACTACATGGAATTATGTTTACTGGAACACTATGGGATTAGTTTGCATTATACACGCACATACACACAAACATATATGTGTCTATAATTGCTTAATTCTGTGAATCTGATTACTTCAGTGCCCTACTCAGAACACTTCATATTAACTGTAGGATAAAATAAAATAAAAAAATCTCCTTTTGGCTTCACAGCATGGTCCCAACCTGTCTTAACTCTTCACAACACATTACACATTCTTCTGTGCTCTATGATGTAGCCAATTGGACTTTCTTTAGAGCTCACACAGTACACTGCATCTTACTTTACTTGTAGAACATTCTCGAGGCCTAGAATGTACTCTCACCTCACATCCATCTCAATGAATCCCTTTCAGTCTTAAAATAAAACTACAGCTCTGCCTTCTACATAGATTCTTTTCTTATGTGCCTGACAATTGTAGAATATTAATTACACTGTACTTATTACCTTTATTTTTTCAGTAAATATTTAAAATTTTCCTATCTCACATTTTAGAATATGTAGATTAACAGTAAGAATTGTTTTATTCTCTTTACATTCCTAAAACTTAGCACACTACCTGACATATAGAAGGTGTCTCATAAATAAATTGTTGATTGATTATTGCTATTATTTCATGAAATAACCATAAACAAAAGCAATTTCTCAATACATAAATGTCCAAATAATATGAACAGATTTAATATAAAGAAATGCAGAAAACAACAAACATTTCTTTTTAAATGTGACAAATATTTAGTGTATATATGATGACTGCTTCAATATTTCATCTCTGTTGCATATTTGTCCAGCAATGACAATGTAAACACAAAGTGTGTAATTGGTTTAGTAAATTTTCTTACTAACTCTTAATTGTTTTCCAAAATAATTTTTATTGATTCATAGCTCCAAGAGTAATATATCTGTATGCTTTCCCCTCATATACACATATGTATTTAGTATTACCACCTTTAGCACCATTGTATGTTTTCCCATGTTATTAGAATGGATGATTGTTACTGTAAAATGTATTATGCTTAGAGTAAAAATTTCCCTCATTTATTTCATATGGTAGCAAAAAAATACTAGGTAGTCATTTGTTGGAGAATATCTTAAGTTGTAATCCACAGAGGAAATGGAATATGATTTTGATACAAGAAATTACAAATGTCCAAAATTCAAATGAATATGAAGACTTGTATGAACTCTTGCAGAATAAAGAGAGAAGAATCAAGAGAACAGTATACACAAGGACCATAACACAAATACGAAAAAATACTCTATTGTAACTAAATCCATAATAATCTAGATGATTAGAGCTCCAGAAAAGAAAGAGACATCCTTCTGTACTTATTTCTTTTCATTTTCAATTTAATGTATTTTTATACTTTTTCGTAATGATATGTTTTTTATATCTTTGTTTCTTTTCATTTTCAGTTTAATGTATTTTTATACTTTTTTATAATGATATGTTTTTATATCTTTGTATTTTTGTGTGTAGCATGGGTGGGAGATTGGTTATGAGTCATTTTGTTTATTCTTGCTTTCCACAATTCAAGTGGAAATGAAATTCAAGGGATACACATTCCCCCTTACTTTTCCTCCTTGTTTGAAACTCTTCATCTAATGTAAGCCTACTGTGTGATAAGGATTTTTCTCCCTTTTCACTCTCCTATCTAAATTGTCTTTTCTTTTTTTTTTAAATTTATTTATTTTCAGTTTTCAAGATTCACTTCCACAAAATTTTGAATTTCAAATTTTCTCCCCATCCTCTCCCTCCCCCCACCCCAGCACAGAATGTATTCTGATAAATTTTGCTCCAATCTGCCTTCCCTTCTATCACCATCAACCCCCCAAACCCTCCCCTCCTATTTTCCTCTAAGACAGGATAGATTTCTGTTCCACATTGCCTACATATCTTGTTTCCTAGTTGAATGTATAAACAATTTTTAACATTCATTTTTAAAGTTTTGCATTATACATTCTCTCCATCCATGCACATGAAGAAGGCAAGCAATTCAATATAGGTTATCCATACGAAGTCATACAAAACACTTCAATAACACTCATATTGTGAAAGACTAACTATATTTCCCTCTATTCTCTCCTGCCTTCCATTTATTCTCTAAGTATATCATCATGTCATCTGCAAGGAATGATAACTTAGCTTCTTCATTACCTATTCTAATTCCTTCAATTTCTTTTCTTCTCTTATTACTACAGCTAACATTTCTAGTACCATATTGAATAATAGTGGTGATAATGAACATTCGTATTTCATCCCTGATCTTCTTTTAAATGCATCTAGCTTATCCCCATTGCATATAATGCTTGCTGAATGTTTTAGGTAAATATCGCTTATTATTTTATGGAACATTCCATTTATTCCTATGTTCACCAGTGTTTTCAATAAGAATGGGTGTTGCATTTTGTCAAAAACTTTTTTACATCTGTTAAGATAATCATGTGGTTTCCATTAGTTTTGTTATTGATATGATCGATAATGTTAATAGTTTTCTGAATATTGAACCAGCCTTGTATTCCTGGTATAAATCCTACCTGATTATAATGTATTATTCTCTTGACAAGTTGCTATATCCTTTTTAATAAGATTTTATTTAAAATTTTTGTATCTATATTCATTAGAGAAGTTGATCAATAATTTTATTTCTTTGTTTTGGCTCTTCCTGGTTTATGCATCAAAAACATATTTGTATCAAAAAAAAAAAAATTGGGGAGGACTCATTCTTCCACAGTTCTCCCAAATAGTCTATATAGTATTGGAATTAACTGTTCTTTAAAAGTTTGATGGAATTGACTTGTGAATCCATCAGACCCCAGAGATTTTTTTGTTAGGGAATCCGTTGATGGCTTCTTCAATTTCTTTTTCTGAAATGGGGCTACTTAAGGATTCAACTTACTCTTCTGTTACTCTGGGCAATCTGTATCTTTTAAAATAATCATCCATCTCATTTAAATTGGCTAATTCAGGGGCATACAGTTGGGCAAAGTAATTTCTTATTATTATTTTAATTTCTTCCCTTTGAAGGAGAGTTCACCCTTTTCATTATTGATATTGTTAATTTGATTTCCTTTTTTTTAAATCTAATTCACCAAAGGTTTATCAATTTTATTGATTTTTTCACAAAGAAACTCCTAGTTTTATTGATTAGTTCAATAGTTTTCTTAATTTCAATTTTATTAATCTCTTCTTTGATTTTTAGTATTTCTAATTTGGTATTTACTTGGGGATTTTCAATTTGTTCTTTTTCGGGTTTTTTCAGCTGCATGCCCAATTTATTGATTTCCTTTCTCTCTCCATTTTACTCAGGTAGGCTCTCAAAGATATATAACTTACCCTAAGCACTGTTTTTGCAGTGTCCCACAAAATTTAGTAGGTTGTCTCATTATTGTCATTCTCTTGAATGAAGTTGTTGATTGTTCCTATGATTTGTTGTTAGACCCACTCATTCTTAAAGATTGGATCGTTTAGTTTCCAAATAGTTTTTGGTTTATTTTTCCATGGCTGTTGACTGCATATAAGTTTTATTGCATTGTGATCTGAGAAGGATGCATTGCCTATCTCTCCCTTTCTGCACTGAACTGTGAGGTTTTTATGACCTAGTACATGGTCAATTTTTGTATAGGTGCCATATATCACTGAGAAAAAGGTGGATTCCCTTCTATTCTCATTCAATTTTCTCCAGAGATCTATCATATCTACCTTTTCCAGAGTTCTATTCACCTCCTTTCTCGTTTATTTTGAGTTTATATTTATCATGTCCAGAGAGGGGGAGGTTGAAGTCCCCCACTAGTATAGTTCTGCTGTCTTATTTCTTCCTGTAACTCCCTTAACTTGTCCTCTAAGAATCTGGGTGCTATACCATTTGAAGCATATATGTTTAGTAATGAAATTGCCTCGTTGTCTATGATGCCTTTTAGCAGGATATAGATTCTTCCTTATCTCTTTTGATTAGATCTATTTCTGCTTTTGCTTTGTCTGAGACTCAGATTGCTACCCCTGCTTTTTTTTACATCAGCTGAAGTACAATAAATTCTACTCCAGCCTTTTCCCTTTTTCCTATGTGTATCTCTTCTTTTCAAATGTGTTTCTTGTCAACAAAATATTGTTAGATTATTGTTTTTAATCCATTCTGCTATCTGTCTTCGTTTTATGGGAGAGTTCATTCCTTTCACATTCACAGTTATGATTACTATTTGTGTCTTTCCCTATTCCCTTTCACCTTGCTAATGCTTTTAGTTCTCCTTTCTCTGTTTCCCTCCCCAAAAGAATTTTAATTTTTGACCACCCACTCCCTCAATCTCCCCTCATTTCTTTGAGCCCCTGTCCTTTTTAATCTCCTTTTCCCTTACTACTTCTTCTCACCCTTTTAGCTTCCCCTCACTTTTCTTTCCCCTTCCCCTCCTATTGCTTATAGAGCTAGTTGTGTTTCTATACTTAACTGAGTTTGTTGTACCTTCCTTGAATCCAATCACATGGGAGTATCTCTCAAACAATACTCATCTTCCTCCCCTCTTTGCCTCTCCTGTAACATATTTTTGTGCCTCTTCCTGTGACAGAATTTTTTTCTGCCTCTGCCTTTTCACATTGTCCATTAAAATCCCTTTGCACCCTTAAATAACATTTGCTATCATCATATCATTTAATATGTAATCACTTCCTCTACCTATGTACATCCCTTTTACATGTCACAAAAAAATATATAATTCTCAAGATTAACAAGTATTATCTTACCTTATAGGTATGTAAACACTTTGCCCATTTTGTGTAACAAGTTTGTTGTGTTTCCCTGTTTACCTTTTTATGCCCCTCTTGAGACCTATGAAAGAACATCAAATTGTCTACTGAGTTCTGGCGTTTTCATCTGGAAGGTCTGGAGATCTCTTATTTCATTAAAAGTACATCTCCTTGCCTGAAATATTATGCTCAACTTTGTTGGGTAATTAGTCCTTTCTTGTAGTCCCAGCTCCTTTGCCTTACAGAATATCATATTCCAATTCCTTCGATCACTTAATGTAGAAGCTGCACGTCCTGTGTGATTCTGACTGCAGCTCCTTGATATTTGCATTGTTTCTTTCTGGCTGCATGCAGTATTTTCTCCTTCACTTGATAGTTCTGTAATTTGGAAACTGTTTTCCTTGGTATTTTTATTTTGGGGTCCCTTTCAGGAAGTGAATGGTAGATTCTTTTGACGAATATTTTGCCCTCTTGATCAAAGACTTTTGGGTAATTTTTCTTGATGATTTCTTGGATGATATTGTCCAGAACCTTTTTTTCATCATGGTTTGCTGGCAGACCAATAATCTTTAAATTGTCTCTCCTGGATCTATTTTACAGATCAGTTGATTTTCCAATTAGATATTTTACATTTTCTTCTATATTTTCTTTCTTTGAATTCTGTTTGATTGATTTTTGATATCTTATAGATTAATTATCTTCTTGTTGCCCCATTCTATTTTTTATCAAATTGTTGTCTTAAGTTAACTTTTGCATCTTCTTTTCCATCTATCCAATTGTTCCTTTTAAGGAGTTATTTTCACCAGTTAGGTTCTGTGCTTTCTTTTCCATTTGTCCAATTTTCCTTTTTAAGGAGCTATTCTCTTCAGTGAATTCTTTTTTCATATTTTAAAATCATTGGCCTGTTTTTCTTCTATTTCTCTAATTTGGGTTTTAAAATCTTTCCAGAGCTCTTCCAAGAAGGCTCTTTGTGCTTCTGACCAGTTCATGTTCCCTTCTGAAGTTTCAGATGGGAGTATGGTCTCAATGCTGATGTTTTTGTTATTTGTGTTTTGGTCTTTATTCCCATAGAAAGATTTTATGTTCTTTTCTTTTCTGCTTTGTTTTGTATGTAGACCTCTGCAACTGGCACAGGGAGCTTTGTCCCACAGTTCTTGTGCCTAAAACTTGAGATTTTGTGTGTTGTGGCCTCTGGTTCTTTCAGCTAGAAATTAAATACTGCCACCTATCTTGTGCTGAGCTGGCTGGTGTTTGAATGAAGAAGTTGCTTAGGTCTTTTGGGGTTTTCCAGGGAGTTACCCTACAGGTAGCTTGTTATGTGTTCGGGAGAGGTGATCTGGACTCTGGATGCTCCTCTGCTGAGGTAGAGCATAGGCAAGCTCAGCTTTTGGAGCTAGTGTCTTCCTGATTCCACTGGGGTGCTGAGGCACACTTGAGTTCCTGCTGTTTTCAGTTGCTGGCTTCATACCCTGGGGTTCAGGATCTTCTCCCGGTTTGTTGAAGAGGGACTATCTGAGTCAGCTTTGATCCTGCTTTGGTCTCCTTTGGCCACAGCAAGACGAACCCTCCTTACTAATCTTTCTAACCTCCCAGGCTGAAAGTCTCTTTATGCCTTCTGCTGCTCCTACTATTCCAAGGTTTTTTCAGGGAAAATATCTGGGCTGGTCAAGGTCAAGAAGGAAAGGGAGATACAAGTTACCAATCACTCCACCATCTTGCTTCTTAAACCCTTTTCCCTCTTGCATTTATTGATCTCATCCTTTCCCTCATGTTCCACCAGGATTTCTATGGAGATGGCTTCTATATCTCTCTATGTCTTATTCTATCTATTCACTATTGTATAGATTCTATTGACTAGAACACAATCTACCAAAAATTTGCATTAGAATAATATACCTTATACCACATACCTCAGTGTTCAAATATAATGTGACCTAAATATATTTAAATTAAAAGAAAATGTTTAAAAGGTAAGAGTAGTAAGAATTGCTTTCCCTAACTCTGGGAAGAAGAAGAATTCTCAAACAAAAAGGAACAAGGTTGAACATAATTTATTTAATAAGCAATTGGTATTATATAAAATTTAAATCTTTTGAACAAACAAAATCAACACAGGGACATAAAAGGAAAACTTTTCCTTTGGAAATATGTTGAAGATCTGATATGCAGGATGTGTGTGTATAATTCATATGATATATATGTATATATGCATATGTGCTTGTGTATATATACATGTTTATTCATATGTATGCACATATGTATATACATGCTTATACATATATATGTGTGTGTGTATATAATATTATATATATCACATATATGTATAATATATATATGAAACTTCTACAACTAAGAGCTTCTCCTAAAAAAAGATATCATCAAAGGATATGTAAAAGAAATTTTTCAGGATGGAAAATGCAACTAAATCTTAATAAAAGAATGTTCAGCATCATTAATAGTAGAAACATATAAATTCAAACACTTTTGAAGGTTTCCCTCATGTTTATCATATTAACAAAGCTAACAAAATTCTAGTCGTAGGGAATTTCCCAGAGCACTAAAATGGTGAAGGACTTAGCAAAGGTGACATAGTTTGTCAAAGGCAAGACTTGACCTAAGGCTTTCTGACTCCAAGTTCAATGCTTTGCTGAATAGACCATCCTGAACCTAGTTCAGAATGTTTTTCACTTAAGTCCTGCTCCTGACACACTCTGTCATTTTCTTTTTCAAAACACATACGAATATTTAATAGAACTGCTTTACAACTCATCATCCTCTGCACAAAAAGCTCAGCAAATATTTGCTTGTGTGAAGTAAACAGATTGCCAAGTTTTTAAGGGAGATAAGAACATAAGTTATAATACATTTATCATGAGGTCCCTTTTGCTCTAAACAATTGCAATTAATGCTTCATTTCATCCAGGAAAATAGCAAAGTTTTCTTTCTCTCACCTTCCTTTCTTTCCTTTCTCTCCTTCCTTCTATACTTTCACCTTTCTTCCTATTCTCAAATTTTTTTTTAAACTCCTTCTCTTTATCTTAGTACTCTCAGTACACCCTCACAGATTATTACAAACTCTTCAATCCATTAACTTGTAAAGCTGGAAAGATGAAAATTTTAACAGCAGAATGCTCTCCTGCCTGCTCTCTGAAACTGTTCATCATGTAAGTGGGAGAAATATGATGCACTGGAAAACCAGTCAGATTTTGCAGTTGCTGGGTGTCAGTATCCCCAACAGAACCTGTCCTCCACTGCTGGAGGAAAATTTGTTCCCAAAACTTCAGAGAAAATGAATGCTTCTTTCTTTTCTATCCCATATCTGACGATATTTATGAAAGTCAGAGAGCATAGGCCACAGATATTCTTTCCATGCTCCTCATACACCTAATTTTTTCTTTTTTCCTTCACTCTGATTTAGCACCCCCACATCTTGTAGCCCAAATGAATAATAATTATACTTTCCTCCTTGTCAAACTTTTAGAAGCTGATCATTTTCATTCCCTGGTGCTGTAGAAGACTTTCCTTCTTTCTGTCTCAGAAAATTTCCCAAGGAGTTCTGTTGCAGAAACTCCAGCTCATATAAGTTGGCAAGATGGAAGTGTATGATGCCATTGAAAGCTTGAGAACTGATGAAAAGCATTGAAATATCCACTATAGATTTTAGGATAGTAGATTTATTAAGGTGATAGAAAATAATTGTTTTGCTAGTGAGAGTTCTGAGTTCAGATTATCCAACACATTAGTAATGGCCCCAGCTACTATGATTTTATGAATTTCTCTAGGTCTATTTACAACATATGAAAAAGAGAGAAGGTTATGGATGGTGTGAGTAATTCAGGTTTGTAGTTTGGCATGGCATTAACTATAATAGGAAAAGGAGATAAGAGAGTGGTGTGTGTAAAATAATGTAAAGTTGAAATCTGTTGCAATGTGGTAATAAGTAATGACAAATGAACAGATTGAGAAATTGGGGCATTAAGGTATTTGAGGGGGCATTCTACAAATATTTAAGTCTTCTCCTAAAAAGGAAGAGAAATATTATGTGTCTGGTCCTGAACTTACTAAGGAAGAAAGTAGAATCTTCCTAAAATTGGTAAATACTGACCAGCATCTAGATTGTGGATAAATTAGAATGATATAAACCTTAGGAACTTAAGGTACAGCCAATTTTAACACTGGAGAGGTTAGTCACATTCTTGAAAAAGTACGTCACACTGAAGCTGATGTATATTGGAAAACTTGGAAAGAAATTACTTTGCATTTGTTAATGGTAAAGTAGTGATATAAACTTGTGATAGAAATTGTAAACTTGGTCCATTTATGCTAAGGAAAAGATCTTTCCTTATTTGATAGCTAGGCTGCAAAGAGGATAGAGTATTAGAGTCAAGAGATTTCACTTCAATTACAGTCTCAAACACTTACAAGCTGTATGACCCTGGACAAGTCAATCAATAAATAAATGCTTATTATTTGCCAGACACTATCCAATACCTGAACTAAAGAACCTCACTTAACCTCAGTCTGCCTCAGTTTCCTCATCTGTAATATGGAAGCAATGACAGCAGGGTTGTTGTGAGGAAAAAATGAGAATATTTATTTGTAAACAGCCTTGGAAACCTTACAGCATGATATAAATTAAACAGTAATTATTATACCATACTGTCATTATTATATTTATAATAGTTTTAAATTTATACAATGTTGAATCACATTAGGGATGTTGAAAAACAGAACCCCTCAGGTAAGAACTAATGGAGCTTAACTTATAATTGCTTTGAAGGAGAGCTTTTAGTATGGAAGTACTATGTAAATGAATGAGGTTAAGGGAAATTTCAAAAACTACTTTGGTCTATTAAACTATATTTTCATTTCAGTCAAGAGTAAATTGGGCATATCTGAAACTTCTGCTAATGACTTTCTTTTAATGACCTATTGATTAAGCAGTTTCTAAATGTTGATCCCATTTTCAGGAAAGGCAAGCAATTTTAGGTAAAATGAAGATAAGAAAAATGCGCATTGAATTTTCATTATACAGTTATGCAATATAGGATAACACACTCAGTCTGATTATTCTCTTTTCATATGTGAAAGTATGTGCTGCCTTAGTTGTCCTTAAATGCCCAACTCCAATGGAAACAATTTTCAATTTATATATGTGGTCAGAAAACTGCCTTTTTATTAACAGGGAAAATAACAGATTTTTATGGAAGGAAGGAAATTTGAGCTTTTGTGTATTATGGACACTTTGTGTCATGAAATTCCCTTTCAAGCATTGAAATTGCTTTGGAAAGGTGTATTTTATATGAAAGAAACATTCCAAATAAAATTAGCAATGAGGTAGAATAGTATATTAAAATGTGTTTATATAAAGAAACCCAACAGTCTAAGTAAGAGAAACTTAGTGGAGAGAAATCATGTGGGTATGTAAGGAAGGAGAAAGAGAAGCCATGTATGCTAGAGCCTATCAGGGAAAAGGAAAAAAAAAAACAGAAAGATCAAAAACCTAGCAACAAGCATGAAATTCTTTTGGACTTCAAATATCTGGATACCTGCAGGATTTCTTTCTCTCTGAAAAGCAGAAAAAATAGTACTTCTATAATTTTAAAATGTGATGAATTTATCCAAAAAAATAGGATAATACAAGTAGGAACTAGTTGCTCAAACAGCGCAATTTAATATCTCTAATTTTACTACAAATTAGCAACTATCAGAATACTTAGTATATGTAAAAACTTGAAAGGACACAGCTATGTGGTTTGATTGAAAGCGCTCTGGGTCTGGAGTAAGGAAGACCTGAGTTCAAATCCAGCTTTAAGCATTTAATAGATGTGTGATTCTGGAGAAGTCACTTAATCGCAGCTTGACTTAATCCACTGGAAAGGGAAATGGCAAACCATTCCACTACCTTTGCCAAGAAAATTCCATGTACAGTATGGCCCATGAAATCATGAAGAGTCAGATATGACTAAATGACATAATAAAAGCATAAACTTGAAAAGATGGTCATTGAAGCAGACTAAATAAGGAAGGATAAGAATAAAATTATCTCATTAACCCAGTCTAAGAGTACTGAAAGACTTATGAAAGAATTCTCTATTTTCTTAATGTCTAAAAGCATTTGAAAATCACCAGCAAGCAGTCCAAAGTCCAACTGCAAAACAATATTTTCATTCCAAATTCTTAAAATACCATAGAACAGAGTGATGCTTTAGCTCTAATACTCTACATATGCATACTCTTATACAATTGCCCTTATCTTACACACAATTTCATGACTATAAACCTTGACTTCCATGAATAATAAAAGACATTATTTATTTTTTCCAATCACCACATATTCTAAAATGATACTCATATGTTTTAGTGTTATTTCTTAGGAAGTAGAGAAGAGGATTTAATAAGAATGATCAAAGAAATTGACGAGGAAACAAGATTCATTTACATTCAACTTCAGTGACATAGTACACTCTTCTTTTACTATTTTGAACTATTTTTCCTCAAAACACTTGGCAATTGTTCCATGTTAAAATGATAGAGAAAGTGATTACTCTGTCTACAGAAATTTATGAAAATTCTATTATATCGCTGAAAATATCTTGTATGTCAATATATGTCTTTTTAATTATTTTGCCGTGTGAGGGGTGGCGTTTTTCACTAATGTTTCAGAAAAAGTCACTATAGTGTTAGCGCATATGTGTAAGTTGTATTAAAGCAGATATAAGACACGGGCTGACTTTCTGGAGCAAATCCAAGCTTAAGTATGAAAACTGAATAGGTTATTCTTCACTAATTTTCTAGCTAAGAATGTGATGATCCCTTATTTTTTTGCAACCTTCAGAATGGGTGAAATATTCAGAAAGTGATATGTTGGCATCATGTTATAGTACTCATATATTAAAAAGTAAATTGGCAGCATGATTTTAGGTTTAAGAATTGATTACAATAAGTATGCTCTTAAGATAATGAAGTATGATCTAAGTCATTATTAATCATTAATTTTCTTGTTGCCATAGACCAACCCCAAATATACTTTACTTTTAATCAATTTTAGCAACTTTTAAAAAAAGTTTTTCTAACACTTTAGCATTTTATTATTTGTTGAAAACCAAGATGAACTGGACAAATTGTTATTTGAGTTTATTCCTTAGGGATAGGAAGGCATGGCAGACGCAACCTTCAGGGAAGAATCAGAATGCTTTGCATCATCATAAAATAGAAATTATATAATTTGGCATATTTGCCATTCAGTCTTTGTTGTCAAGATGCTTTAAGTTATATTCAGCATACATTTATGGTCATCTGTTTCGCTCTGGTGACTTGCAAGAGAATCATTTAATTAATTATTCAACTAATTAATTAATTAATAATGTTGATCCTGAAAAGGACAAAAGAGCATATCTGATTTGTGTTTCCCAGTGAGCAATCTGAGGCTATGTAAGCATTATGATAAATACAATGGAAGATGGGAGAGGGAAAGAGAGAGAGAGAGGGAGACAGACAGACAGACAGACAGAGAGACAGACAGGCAGAGAGAGACAGAGACAGAGAGACAGAGACAGAGAGAGAAAGACAGAGAGAAAGAGAGAGAGAGAGAGAGAGAGAGAGAGAGAGAGAGAGAGAGAGAGAGAGAGAGAGAGAGAGAGAGAGAGAGAGAGATTGGGTAAAATGAAGGACAATGGATATAAAGCCTGTTAACAAGAATATGAATGTGCAAATTGTCAGAAAAAAAACCTCCAGATATGTGTATTTCAATCAATCAATAGCTTTCCTAAGGCCATTTATTGTATCATTCATAAGAACTCCAGACAACCCTTAAAGAAGGGCTAAAAACCTGAGTCAGTTGCTGGAAGGACTGAAAGGAGAAACAAAAGTTCTCTATGTCTAGGTGTCCTTTTTACTATCTTCTAGAATAATCAGGTCATGATTAAATGCTTTCCATTTTTAAGAGAATCTTCATATCCTCCACTTACCTCCAGAATTCTGGGAAGAAAAGTCTATTGACATCCACTGATGTCATAATATTATTTAAAATGAGGCCTACCAGTGAACATTCATACTTAAAATAACTTGTATGGTACCAGGGATATCTAGGAAGGACACTTACAAAAGACATTCCACATTTAAAACCAGCCACCAGCAAAATTTTCAGAAAATGGAAGCCATTAGTTACACTTCTAGTAGGGCTTACACACAAAGCATTTTCGTGGATGACCACTTTCTATGTGAATAATATGTAAAATACTTATATTATATATGTTATATTATATATACTTATATAAGATTATTCAGTAATACAGAAAATTATTATCCATAATTCTCTAAGGGTCAAATATGTGATGATATTAACCCACATATATAATTTCCTTATGTATTTGACCAGTGTGGGGTAGGGACAATTAGACACAGAGGTCATTGTATATAAATCTACAATATGATCAAGTCTTCTAGTCTGGTCACTTCTGAGTTCTAGTAAGGGAGCACCAACTTCATTCCCTCACTCTACATTTTAACTGTATCACTGAGTTATCTTATATGAAGTCCTGATATCTAAGAAAGACAAAAACAAGAGATACAATAGTTTTATATCCTCTAAATCGGGGGTTTCTACAACACTACCTATTGGATCAGATTCTTGTTTTTTGTTTTCCTATTCTTGATTAAGTTCAGTCCCTTCTAAAACTGATGGTGAATCACACTGGGGAGAAACATTTTTCCCTTTTCTCTTCAGTTCATGAATTTACTAAAAGCTGAACCTTCCCTTATTCACATACCATCACTTTCTTGATACTATTGGTCCTTTTGAGAATGTGACTAAAAAACAAACAAACAAAAAAAACCTTTAGTCGGTATTACCGCTTTGATTTTCTGGGCTTTGGGAAACTCAAAGCGTACCTCTTCATAAAAGGTTAAGAGATCATTGACTCAAAAGATATATGCAACTGGGATTCTTTTTATTTGTTAATTTTTACTGATGTTTTAAAAATTTTATTTCTTTTTATGACTTTTGAATATAATATTGGCATTCTAATACAATATAAAGATAAAACATAATGTCATATCCTCAGTTTGTTTATTACCATTTTGGTGGCAACTTTCATATATATATACATATATATATATATCTGAAATTGAATTCTGTTCTACAAATCTGTTCAGTTTTAAAATCACAGAAAGACGTTGAAACCGTTTTGATTCACCAAGTCTCAGACATTTTCTTATTTGCAATGAACCTGCAGAGAAGCAAAAATGATTTATCTGTGTCATTGAAGCCATGCTTACACATGCTAAAATAACTTCTTGTAAAGGGAGGAAAAAATCAATCCAGTTGGAGCTTTTTATGTTTAAGGCTAATTTCTCAACTAAAATTGATAGAATTACACATTAATTCATATGTAATAACTGTTTTCTCTAAATTCTTTATTTTTTTCTTGGGGGGAGGGGATAATGGAAAAAAGTTATGAGATTAGCCAGTGGGGCATATAGGCAGTACTAAATCTTCCATTAAGAGACTTGGAATGAAAGGATTCTCAGTTAATATAGATGTACTTAATCTTTGCCAACTTCATAATGAAATGCATCCTATTGCAAATATATTATGAGTGTCATTTCTCATTATTAGTAGTAAGACAAAAAATGAGCATGACATTACTTTCTAGTGCATCATTTTCTTTATTTGAATTTGTCTTCCACATGTTTATTCATGTATTAGCAGTGACATAATCTTATTTGTCCTTTGCTCTCCTATACAATCTACATATGACAATAAAAGAGCTCTGAAATATAGGGAAAAGGAGGAGGGAAAATTAATAATATTCCTTCCAGTAATAGAGAAGGAAAACTTCTAATTTTGCAATTAGCAAAAATGCTGCACATTTTCAGGTTATCATAATTAAATGCAAAGGAGAGAGATTGGCAAATATTCTCCTGACATAGATGGATTTTAACACCTAAAAAGGATATTTGTTGAAGGTTAAAGCTAAGTAATATTCAGTCATTTTTAGCTTTCAAATAGTCTAAAGAAACAAAAAAGTATTCACTTATATGAGATACTGATAGTGATTGTCTATACTTCCTCAATGAACTATTTTTAAAAAGGGAGGGGAAAATAAATAAAATAAATACTTTTGTGTGTCTGATAACAAGCATTGTACACACATGCAGTTAAAATATATAATTGAAAAATTGTACACACATGCAGTTAAAATATATAATTGAAAAATTACTTCTAGCTGGAATGAGAATATAATTTGGGATAGAATATTTCTGAAGATGGAGCAGCTAGGTGGCAGAGTGGAAAGAATATTGGCTTGGAGTTAGGAGGACTGATATTCCTGAGTTCAAATCTGACTTCAGATACTTACCAGCCATGTGACTGAGGGTAAGTCACTTTTCTGATCTATAAAAATGAGCTAAAGAAGGAAATGCCAAACCACTGCATTATCTATCCTGTAGAAATTCACAAATGAGGTCACAAACACTTGGATGGGACTAAAATGACTGACCAAATTTCCAAAGAAATAGGAACTGGAGTTTCTTCTATTTTGTTTTTATTTCTTTTATTTATTTCATTTTAGAATTTGTATATATTCAGAAAGTAGGAAGAGAGGAAGAAAAGGAGAAAGAAAGGAAGAAATGAAGGGAGGAAAGAAGGAAGGAAGGAAAGCTAGAGTAAGAAGAAAGAAGAAAAAGAAGAAAAGCAGGAAGATAAAAGGGAGGGAGATAAAAGAACACACAAAAATTAGCAAGTTTTATGTTTTGTTTTCAACTTTTCTTATTTAAAATTATGATAGACATTATTTTAATTGGTTTTTCTTTTATTTGTGTTGTTTTAATTCTTTTTTGACAGAATATGGTAGTCATGTTGCAAAGAGAACAAAGAATGTGCAATAATACAGAAAATTTAGAAAGAACTAAGCTTTGTTGTGCATTCAGACAGTCAGTTCTTTTTCTGAAGATGGACAGCATTTTTTCTTCATGATAAGTCATTGAAAATTGTCTTTTATTATTGTATTGCTGAGAATAGCTAAATCATTCACAGGTGATCACCCTACAGCATTCCTGTTACTGTGTATAATGTTTTTTTGTCTGTACTCACTTCACTTTTCATTGATTTATGTTAGTGTTTAAAGAATTTTCTGAAAGTGTCCTGCTCATCATTTCTTATAACACAATAGTATCCTATTCACAATCTTATATCACAGCTTCTTCAGCCATTCCCCAATAAGTAGATATCCTTTCAATTTCCAAATCTTTACCATAAAAAAAGCTGCTATAAATATTTTAGTTATTACAGAAGGTTTTCATTTTTGCTTTTTAAAATTTATTTAATTTTACTTTTCAACATTCACTTCCATAAGTTTTAAATTTTCTCGGCCTCCCTCCCCAATGTAGCATGCAATTTGATATAGGCTCTACATATACATCTTATTAAACATATTTTCACATTAATCATGTTGTGTAGAAGAACTGTAACCAACGGGAAGAATCACGAGACTGAGAAAAAAACAAAAGAAAACAAAAAAGAGCTAATAGTATGCTTCAATCTCCATTCCGGGTCCTTAGTTCTTTCTCTGGATGTGAATGACATTTTCCACCATGAGTCTTTTGAAGATGTCTTATGTCCCTTCATTGCTGAGAAAAGACGAGTCTATCGAAGCCAATCATCACACAGTGTGATTCTGCTCACTTTACTCAGCATCAGTTCATACAAGACTTTCCAGCTTTTTCTTAAGTCTTCCTGCTCTTCATTTCTTATAGCACAATATTATTGCATTACATTCACATACCACAACTTGTTTAGACATTTCTCAACTAGTGGGCATATGCTCAATTTGTAGTTCTTGGTCACCCCAAAAAGAATTGCAATAGTTTTGTATATGTGGGTCCCTTTCCCATTTTTTTTTGTGATCACTTTGAGATACAGGCCTAGAAGTAGTGTTGCATAGTCAATGGATATGACCATTTTTATAGCCCTTTGGGTACAGTTCCAAATTGCTCTCCAGAATGGTTGGATCAGTTCACAACTCTACCAATAATGCATTAGTGTTCCAATTTTCCCACATCTTCTCCAATATTGATCATTTTTCTGTTTTCTGATGTTAGCCAATCTGGTAGGTATAATGTAGTACCTCAGAGTTATTTTGATTTGTATTTCTCTAATCAATACTGATTTATAGCATTTATTCATAGGATATAGATACCTTTAATCTCTTCATCTGAAAGTGGCCTGTTCATATCCTTTGTCCATTTACCAATTGGGGAATGACTTCTATTCTTATGAAGTTTACTAAATTATCTATATATTTTGGAAATGATGACTTTTCCCCTTTCATTCCAATCTTGGTTCTATTGGCATTGTTTGTGCAAAAACTTTTCAATTCAATGTAATCAAAATTGTCAATTTTGCATTTCATCATGTTTTCTATAACTTGTGTGGTCACATATTCTTCCTTTCTCCATATATCTGAGAAGTAAACTACTCTTTCCTCTTGCAGTTTGTTTATGGTATCAGAGTTTATATCCAAATCTAAATTTATATCTAAATCTAAATCATGTACATATTTGAACTTTATTTTGTTGTATGGTACAATGTGCTGATCTATGCCCAGTTTCTGCCACACTATTTTTGAGTTTTCACAGCAGTTTTTGTCAAATATTGAGTTCTTATCCCAAAAACTGGGGTCTTTGGGTCTATCAAATAGCAAATTACTGTAATCATTGATTACTATATCTTATGTACCTAACCTATTCCACTGATCCATCAATCAATTTCTTAGCCACCATCAAGTAGTTTTGATTATTGCTGCTTTATGTAAAGAACTGGTATGGTTAGGCCACCTTCTCCAACATTTATTTTCATTAATTCCTTTGGTATTCTGCATCTTTTGTTCTTCTAGATGAATGTTATTTTTTAATACCTCTTTAAATATTTTTTGATAGTTTGGTATGTGACTGAGTAAGTGAAGTCATTTAGGTAGAATTGAAATTTTTATTATATTAGCTCAACCTATCCACATACAATTGATGTTTTTTTCCCAGTTATTTAGATCTTACTTTATATGTGTGAAAAATATTTTGTAATTTTTTTTTATGGTACTTGGGTTTGTTTTGGCAGGTAGACTACCAAGTATTTTATAATGTCTGCAGTTAATGTAATGGGATTTCTCTATGTCTTGCTGTTGGCTTTGTTAGTAATACTTAGAAATGTTGATGATTTATGTGGGTTTATTTATATATTTGATCTTTTGGGAATATACACATAGCACTCTTGCTGGGTGAAAGAATACATTTCTGTAGAGGAGTTCCAAATTGCTCTCCAAAATGATTGGATCAGTCCACCAAAAGTACACTTATTGTTTTGTTGTTGTGTTTTCTTAGTCATGTCTGACTCTTCATGACCCCACTTTGGATTTTCTTGGGAGAGATACTACAGTGGTTTCCTAAATCCTTGATTTTATAGATGAGGAACTTAAACCAAACAGTATTAAGTAACTTGTGTGGGATAAAACAGCTAGTTAGTGTCTGGGGGTAGATTTGAACTCATGAAATGAGTTTTCCTGACTCCAGTCTGATCTTTCTATCTACTTAATTGCCCAAGGGTGCATTAGCATCCCAATTTATCCACATCCCCTACATTTGCCATTTTACTTTTCTATCTTATTAGTCAGTCTGATAAATATGAGGTGGTACCTGAAAGATGTCTTAATTTTCATTTATTTAGCCAGTAGTGATTTAGAGAATTCCTTTCATTTGAATACAGATAGCTTTGATTTCTTCCAAAAATGGTTTTGTCATATCATCTGACCATTTATTAATGGGAGAATAATTCATATTCTAATAAATTTCATTAATTTATCTATATACTTGAAAAATTATGCCTTTACAGAGAAATTTGCTATATATTTCCCCAAAAATACCGTCTTTTTCCCTCATTTTTTTACAATTTAATGCAATGCAAATTATCCATTTTAAATACCGTATTCTATCTATCTTTTGTTTGGTCATAAACTTTACCCTTGTCCATAGATCTGGTGGGCAATATATTCTTTGCTTCCCTAATTTGGTTATGATATTATACTTTATTTCTAAGTCTTGAACCTATTTTGATCATCTTGTTATGTGGTGTGAGACTTGGGCTATACCTATTTAGTTTGTGCCAAACTGCTTTCCAATTTTCCAAACAATTTTTGTCAGATAATGGGTTCATGCCACAAAACCTTGGATCCTTGCGTTTTTCAAACACAAGATTACTAAGGTCATTTACTACTATGTATTGTATGCCTAATCTGTTGCATTGATCCACCACTTTGTTTCTTAACCATTACTCAGTTGTTTTAAAGATTACTGTTATGCAATACAATTTGAGATATAGTACTGTTAAATCACCTTCCTTCACATTTTTTTCAGTGATTCCCTTGATATTCTTGATCTTTTATTTTTACAGGTAAATTTTGTTATTCTTCATCAAATTCTATACAATGTCCCTGGTAATTTTATTATCACAAGGAATAACAATTAATTTAGTATAATTTCTTCCTTACACTGACTCATCTTACCAGTGATTAATGAATATTTTCCAGTTATTTAAATCTGACTATTTCTGGGAAGAAAAATATTTTGCACTTGTGTTTAAGTAGTTCCTGAGTTTGTCTTGTCAATTAGATTTCCAAGTATGTTTCATTGTCTATAATTATTTTACATAAAATTTCTCTCTCCAGCTCTTTATGCTGGACTTTGTTGTTATTATATGAAAATGCTGATGATTTATGTGGACTTGTTTTATATTCAGCCACCTTGATAAATTTGTTAGTTGTTTCAACTAATTTGTATTTAAATCTCCAGGATTCTCTAAGTATCCTATCATAGAATCTGGAAATGGTGATTTTCCCCCCATTATCTTTTTTAATAACTTTATTTTTTCTTCTCTTGTTCCATAGCTTGCATTTCTAGCACAATGTTAAATCACACTCGTGACAATCTTTGCTTCATCGCTGTTCCTACTGGGAAGACTTCTAACTAATCCCAATTACAAATAATGACTGCCAATAATTTTAGATATATACTACTTATTATTTAAAAGAAAGCTTCGTTTATTCATGTTTTCTCACGTTTTTTTTTGGAAAGAGTGTTGTATTTTATCGAAAGCTTACTCTGGATCTATTGAGATAATCATATAATTTCTGTTCTTATTGATATGACCAATTATTTTGATAGTTTGATTATATTGAAGCACCGCTGAATTTTTTTGTATGAATCCTTTCTGGTCATGTTTGATTTTTTTATACATTGTTATAATATCCTTGCTAATATTTTATTAGAATGTTTTTCATCGATATTCACTAGAAACATTGATCTATAGTTTTATTTCTCCAATTTTGCTCTTCCTTGTTTAGGTGTCAGTACCATATTTTCATTAAAGAAAGCATTTGATAGCGTTTCTCCTTTACCTATTTTTTTGATTTTGGAATTATTTTTTGTCTTTAAATGCTTAGTGTAATTCATTTGTAAATCCATCTGATCTCAGGGATGCTTTCTTAGAGAGCTCACTGGTGGCATGTACAAGTTCTCTTTTTTCTAATTTAGGAATCTTTAAACATTTTTCTTCCTCTTTTGTAATTCTAGGATATTCATATTTTGGCAAATATTGATACATTTCACTTTGATTGTTGGATTTATTGGCGTATAATTGAGCTAAATAGTTCTAAGTAATTTCTTTAATTTCATTTTCATTGAGGACAAATTCACCATTTTCATTTTGGATAGAAGTAATTCACTTTTCTTTCTTTCTTTTTTTTATAATTGTTAATCAAATTAACCATGTATTGTGTATTTATTGTGGGGTTTTTTTCTCAGAGAGAACCAGTATCTAGTTATATTTGTTACTTCAAAGATTGTCTTGCTTTCTGTTTTATCAATCACTCCTTTGATTTTCAGGATTTAAAATTTGATGTTTAATTATAAATTTTTACTTTATTCTTTTTCTCATTCTTTAGTTGTATGCTTAATTCAATGATCTACTCTTTCTCTATTTTATTTATGTAAAAATTTAGAGATGCAAAAGTTCTTTGAAGTATTGCTTTGGCTACTTCCCATGAACTTTGGTGTGTTCTCTCATTGTTTTAGTTCTCTTTAATTAAGCCATTTATTTTTTCTATGATTTGTTCTTTAACCTACTCATTCTTTAGGATTATATTATTTAGTATCTAATTAATTTTTAAACTCTGTATTCACAGCCATTGAATGAATGAAATTGTGATCTGAAAAGGATGTCTTTATTTTTTTACTTTTCTGCATGTTTGATATTTTATGCTCTAATTCATAGCCTTTTTTTCCCTGAAAGTACAATGTACAGAAGAAAAAAAATACATTACTTTGTATTCTCATTCAGTGTTCTCCAGAAGTCTATCATATTTAACTTTGCTAATATTCTATTCATCTCCTAAAAAGCTACCTTGTTTATTTTCTTTTGTTTGATTTATACAGCTGAGAGGGGAGAGCTGAGGAATCACTGCCTAGTAAGTTTACTAATTCCTCCTGTGACTCATTTTATTTTTCTTTAAAAATTTGGAATCTATGTGTTTTGGAGCACATACAGGACTCATTTTACTTTATTGTCTATCATACCTTTTAGGAAAATGTAATTTACCTGCTTATCTTTTTAATAATTTTTTTTATTATAAAGGTTTGACTTGACAAGTTAGGCACCCCTTACCCTTACAACTTAAAATAATGGGGGGAGGGGAGTGGGAGAACAGCAAAATGATTAATTGACAAAAAATATTTGTTCAGATATGCTTTATTTTTGCTTTCTCCCTATTTTCTCTTTTCTTCTAGGTCAGAACTTGTCATTATCCTATCCATTTCTAAAAAGGGTAGAGATAAAGATCAGTTCAGTTTAAACATCAGAACTTTCTAACATCCATGTCTTAAACTCTGGACACTTATAGATTCCTCTTCCTCAGTGAGAATATTAGCTTGAGATGGAACTATGGGCATCATCTCTGGTGGTGGTCCACTCTCTTCTTTAAGGTGGCCTTGATAAATATGTCAAATATGGGCCGGCTCTCCTTTGGGTAGCTGCTGCAATCCTACAGTGGATACTAAGAGGTACCTGCAACTACAGCAGGAGTCATTTGGGGTTGTTGAATTCAGTATCCTGTAACTGTGGTATCCAACAGAATGTGGCAACTGCAAAACCTATAGTCTCTGGCCTTCAGGATAGCCTTTGTCTACTTCTTATGCTACTTCATACAGACACCTGTGTGTGGGGCATGGAAGATGACGTCTATGTGAGCACAAACTAATTGCTCGAAGTCCTTCTCCTTGCTAAAGTCCACATGGAGTTTCTGATCCTGGAAGATAGGGTAAAGATTCCCAGTACCTTTGTTCCCTCAATTGGCATGTCTTACAGATTCACTGTAGTGGGATGCCACCTTTGTGATTTCAACTATAGTCAAGTCAGACTGAGAGGAGCCATATCTAGCCAGGAATTTTTCTATACCCAGATATTTCCAGGGAGCATCCTGATAGAGGGAGAGAGGAATGAAAATTCTTCCTCAAGAGAATCTTTTGTGCATAGTGTCCAGATAATAGTCTGCACCTAGTGGACACCTATGACAGGTGTGAGGCCTAAAAACCAATTAAGCAGAAGAGTTAGGAGAGAAGTTGCCATCTTGGTGTACTGCTAAGAGAAAAGGTTGCTTATCTCTTAATTAGATTTTTTGGCTTTTTTGTTTTGCCTGAGATCATGATTGCTCCCTGTTATTTTGTTTGTTTGTTTGTTTGTTTTACTTCAGTTGAAGCACAATAGATCCTGCTCTAGGACTTGTTTTTACTCAGTGTCTGTTTCAAATGTGTTTCTTGAAAAGAGCATATTGTTTTTAATCTGGTTTTTAATTAATTCTGATATCTGCTTCCTATTTATAAATGAATTCATTTCTTTCACATTCATGGTTATGACTACTAACTGTGTATTTCTTTACATCCTCTTTTTCCCCTGTGTATCCTTCTCTCTCTCTCTCTCTCTCTCTCTCTCTCTCTCTCTCACTCTCTCTCTCTTTCTCTCTGTCTCTCTCTCCCCTCTCTCCTCTCTCTCCTTAAAAGTCTGTTTTGCTTCTGAACACTATCTCCCTTAATTCATCCATTCTTCTATCACCTGCTCTTCTTTTTTCTTATCATCTATCCCTCCTACTGCCCCACAACAAGATAGATCCCTACAGCCTTCTGAGTGTGTATGTTATTCCCTTTCTGAGGCAATATCAGTGAGAGTAAAAGCTGAAGTGTTGCCAATATCCCCACATCTTCCCCTCCACTGTAAAACCTCTTCCTTCCACACCACTTTTGTGGAATAATTTTCCCAACTGTTGCATTCCCTTTCCTCTTCTCCCGGTACCTTCCTCATTTTTATCCTTTAAGTTTTTAATCATCTCATCATACTCATTTCACTCCCATGTCTTGATTGTATGGTTCTTCTTCCTACTCTAATAATGATAAGGTTGTTAGTAGTTACAAGTTTCATCTTCTCATATAGGAACGTAAACAGTTTAAGCTTATTGAGTCTCTTACAATTTCTCTATCATACTTCACTCCTTATGCTTTTCTTGAATTTTGTATTTGAAAGTGAAATTTTCTTTCCAGCTCTGCTCTTTTCATCAAGAATGCTTGAAAATCCTCTTGTTCATTAAATGTTCACTTTATTTTTTCTTACCAATTATATTCAGCTTTGTTGAGTAGGTGATTCTTGTTTGTAATCCCCATTCCTTTATTTCTCAGAATACCAATAGTATCATCTGCTTGACAAAGGATTCAGACGTCAAATAACTGGCTGGGAAAATGCCCAAAAAAGAGAAAAAAATAAGACCAAAAAAGGTTACTTTCTGGGTGAACAGGTGTCTCCTCCCATCCTTTCAGATGGGGAAGAACAAGGCATACTGCCACAGGAAGTCAAGGCTCCTGCCTCTAGTGCCTCCAAAGGGAACTTAAATTGGGTTCAGGCTATGGAAGAGCTTGAAAAGCAAGTTAGCAGCTTGGTAAAGGAGAACCAAAAAAAATGCTGAGGAAAATATCACCTTTAAAAAGAGGCTAACTCAATTGGAAAAAGAGGTCCAAAAAGACAATGAGGAGAAGGAGGCTTTAAAAACAGAATTAGCCAAATGGAGGAGAAGGTTCAAAAGCTCACTGAACAAAATAGTTTTTTGAAAGAGAGAATTGAGTACAGGGAAATGAATGACTATGAGATAAATCAAGCAGTTAAAAAACAAAACCAAAAGTTTGGAAAAAATAGAAGATAATGTGAAACATCTCATTGGAGAAACAATTGACCTGGAAAATAGATCTAGAAGAGACAATTTAAAAATTATGGGACTACCAGAAAGCCATGATCAAAAGGAGAGCTTAGACAGTACCTTCCATGAAATTATCAAGGAAAACTGCCCTGATATTCTAGAACCAGAGTTCAAAATAAATATTGCAAGAATCCTCCAATCACCTACCAAAAGACACCCAAAGAGAAATACTCCTATGAATATTGTGACCAAATTTCAGAGTTCCCAGATCAAGGAGAAAATTCTGCAAGCAGCTAGAAAGAAGCAATTTGAGTGTTGTGTAAATACAATCAGGATAACCCAAGACCTGGCAGATTCAACATTAAGGAACTAAAGGGCTTCGAATAAGATATTCTAGAAGTCAAAGGAACTGGGATTAAAATCAAGAATCACCTACTCTTCAAAACTGAGTATAATACTTGAAGGGAATAAATGGTCATTCAGTGATATAGAGTACTTTCAAGCATTCATGATGGAAAGAGTAGAACTGAAGAGAGAATTTGTCTTTCAAACACAAGAATCAAGAGAAGCTTGAAAAGATAAACAAGAAAGAGAAATCATAAAAGACTTTCTAAAGCTGAACTGCTTATATTCCTACAAGGAAAGAAAATATTTATAACTCCTGAGATTTTCCCACTATTTGATAGGTGGAGGGATTGCACATACACACACATACACACACACACACACACACATACACACATGCACACACATAGACAGAGTACAGGCTGTGTTGAATCAGAAGAGATGATATCCACACACACACACACACACACACAAAATAAAATCAAAATAAAATTAAAGGTTGAGGGAGGAAAATACTGTGAGGAGAAAGGGAAAAATGGAAGAGGGCAGTCTATAACTCATAAAAAAAGATAAGAAAAGTCTTGTTCAATGGGGGAGAAAAGGGAGAAGAGGAGAGGGGAAAAGTGAAGCTTCTCTCTCCATATATGTATTAAGAAGGGAATAACATGCTTGCTAAATTTGGTATGAAAATCTATCTTACACTACAGGAAAGTAGGGGAGGAGGTGATGAGTGGGGTGAGGATAATGATAGAAGGGAGGGCAAATGGGAGAAGGGAGTAACTGGAAATAAACACTTTTGGGAAAAGACAAGGTCAAATGAGGGAATAAAACAATAAGGGAGGATAGAGTAAGATAGAGGACAATATAGTTAATATTACACAAGAAGATTATTATGGAAATCTTTTGCAAAATGACACATATTTAGTCTATATTTAATTGCTTGCCTTCTCAGTGTGGATGGAGGTGGGGAGGAAAGGAGAGAAGTTGGAATTCAAAAATATTAGAAACTAATGTTGAGAATTATTATTGCATATAAGCAGCAAATAAGATACACAAGTAATGGAGTATAGAAATTTATCTTGCCCTGTAAGAAAAGAGAGAAGGTGGGGATAAGAGAAGGGTGGAATTTGATAGAAGGGAGGGTAAAATGAGGGAAAAGATAATCAAAATGCAAGATATTAGGGGGTGGAGGGAAGGGTTATTGGTAGGGGAACATCTGAGGTTAAGTCTAAAGTTAAGCTATTAGGCATAGATCTTCAGAACAACAATAGTAAGTTAGGGTCCTTTAATTCTTAATAATAGTGTGCAGACAATTAGGTTAAGGGCTTGTAAAGTTAGTGTACATAATTAGTATGTGTGTCTCAGTTGGTTAATGTTTAAAAAAAAAATCTTTTGTGGTCTATATTGTAAATGTTTTCTAAGAAGTATCACCTGACCAAAAGTTGGAGTTGTTTTATGTGATATGAACTGTTAAAAATGAAAAAAAAAAAAACAAATTCAGGAAACATACTATAAGCAAACTATGTTTTAGTGAAAATTTTTTTTCTGTTTTTCAAGTAATATAGCTCATCATATTTCTATACTTTTTTTCTCTTATTTGCTGGGAAAATTTGATCTTAATATAAAAGTTCATAATCACATTTGAAAGCAAATAGAGATATATACTTAAACAATGGGAAAACAATCTTCTATCTGAGGCTAATATGTTTTTGCTTAAGGTTTTATTATTTTACTTCACCAAATTACATGTAAAAACAATTTTTTATATTCATTATTTTTAAACTTTGAATTTACTGTCACCACCAAGAAGGGGGAGAAAATCAGGGACTTCTTTGAGCTCTCCCCCAAACCCTCCAAATTCTTGAAAAAATCACCAAAGAAATTCTAGAGCAGCAGAACCCTCAAAATGACAAAGTGAAAGAAATTTCCATCCTGAAATAGACTGAAAGGTCAACAGAAAAGATTTATTTCACCAGGTAGGGAGAATGCAATCCAGTGCAAAATGCATTAACATAGATCGGCTCAGAATAAGCCTCATGGAACTGAGTCATGGGGAGTTGTGGCAGTTTCCAGACTTCTCAATCCACAAATGCCAAAGACAGCTTAGAACGTCAGTACAAAGTTCTGCTGGACATGGGTGAGACAGGAGCACACTCCAGTCAAAGGCCCCAGGGTGGCAACAGAAACAGATGGTGTATTTTTTGGGCAGCTGATCTGGAGGGGTTTGCAGGGATCTTTTTGCTGACATTGAATCAAAATTCTCTTGGTTTACTCATCCTTGGATCTGGGTCCCAGTCCTGGTTGTGTGTTCCTCCTTCGTTCCCAAAGAAGACCATGCCATCAGAGAAATAATGACATGACTTGCACTTGACTTTGTTTTGAGGGAGGCAGGGCTGTGCAGGTCATCAGCCTCACTTCTCCTCCAGAGCCATCTGAATCCAGTGACCAGATATTCATCAGGATGACTGGAGAAGACCCAGGATGAGGCAATTGGGGTTAAGTGACTTGCCCAAGGACACAGCTAGTGAGTGTCAAGTGTCTGAGGTGAGATTTTTGAACTCACGTCCTCCTGACTCCTGCACTGCTGCTCTATGCATTGCACCACCTAGCTGCCTGATTCGGGCTATATGATCCTGGGGCAAGAAGTAACACTGGCATGGCAGAGCTTGTGGCTGCATGTAATGGCAAAATGGGATCTTTTGCTGTTTTCATTTTAGTATAATCAAGAAGTATAATGCCTCTTGGGAATTTAGATTGTAAGGCCAAAGACTCTGGAAGGTTAGAGTGTGATAGCAAGCAAAGTTAGATTTTTTCTTGTTTTTGTTTTACTATAATCAAAAGCCTCTGATTAAATCTTGCCTTTATCAACCAAGAGTCTTTATTAGGAGTGAAGTACAAAAACAAGAGTTTTTTTAACTAGAAACAGTATATATGTATTTGTATTGTTAATGTGTTTAAAGATATTCCTCACCCATTAATGGGCCTCCCCATAAGTGGAGTTTGATTGGGGAAGATTTGTAGTAAGACCCACATCTTTTGTTAATGAGACACTGGTTCTCAAGGGTTGGGATGCCTTCTGGATCTAAAAAAGGTATAAATACTTGGAGGGTGGGGTTATACATTGAAGCTTAATGGAAGTGTTTGTTTGGATTCTGGGAAGCCACTAAGAAGCTCCCCAGGCTTGGAAAACTCAATTGTTGGTGCTTTCTTCTCTGGTAACTATGGTCAAACAGTTGGACCTGTCTGTTGGTGGCCACACAGAGGAAGTGATGTCTGTTGATCTTTGATTTCTCCATATTGTTTTTTTTAAATTCTAGGTGCTGACTACCCTGAACTAGGTGAATGATATATGTGGTGGTTAAAGGAATGATATATGTGCTTGACTAAAGTGATTGCTAACACCTCAAAAGTGACCTTTCCTTTTATGAATGCAGATCTAAGGACCTGTGGTAGTAACCCTCACCCTCCCATGTAGATTGGGGGGCTTTTATACTCCAGTGAAGAAGGAATCCTCTTCTAAGTTCCAAGGTGGAACAGAGGGCTTGTGATCACTCACAGACCACAGCACAGGCCAGGAGAAGAGTAAGCACCTCTCCTTTGATCATACCAGCTTAGAAGAACTGAAAATTTACAGGTCTCTGAAAACAGCAGCACAAAACCCCTGAAGCATGGACCTGTACATGCTCCACATTGGAAGCAGAGTTGTATCTTAATGAAGAGTTAAAAATCAAATAATTATCTGGGAAAACGAGCAAGCAGTGAGAAAAAAAAGCCCTCAGACTATAGAACCTTACTTTGGTGAAAAAGAAGATAAAACCATACAATCAGAAGAAGACAACAAATCACAGTGCCTACATCCAAAGCCTCCAAGAAAAATATGAATTTGTTTCAGGCCATGGAAGATTTGGAAAGCTCAAAAAGAATTCCAAAAATCAAATAAAAGAAGAGGAGGAAAATTTGGGAAGAGAAATGAGAGTGATCTAGAAAATCATGAAAAATTAGCTAACAGCTTTTTAAAGGAGACTTATCCCCCCAAAAATAATGGGTTAAAATATGGGTTAGTCTATTTTGATGGTATTATTTTCTTCACTTTTTTTCTTTTACTGTGTATGGTGTTCTACTTCTGCTGACTTCACTCTGCATCAGTTCATGTAAGTTTTTCTAGATTTTTCTTTCATTTATTTATTTTTAGTTTGTACAAGACTTTGAGTTCCAAATTATCTTCCCATCTCTCCCCTCCCTCCATGCTAAGATATCTTGCATTCTGATTACCCCTTCCCCAACTCTGCCCTCCTTTCTATCACATCCCTCCCGTCCCCATGTCCTCTATTTTATCGTAGGGTGATATATATTTCTATACTACATTACCCGTACTTATTTTTCCTTTGCAAGTTAAAACAATTTTTAACTTTCATTTTTAAAACTTTGAGTTCCAACTTCTCCCCCTTCCTCCCCCTCCACCCATCTCCACTGAGAAGAAAATCAATTCAATATAGGTTATATGTGTGTAGTTATGCAAAAGACTTCCATAAATGCCATATTGTGAAAGTCTAACTATATTTCCCTCCATCCTAACTTGCCTCCCCATTTCTTCTATTCTCTCTTTTCACTTTGTCCCTAACCAAAAGTGTTTACTTTTAATTACCACCCTCCTCCCATTTGCCCTCCCTTCTATCATCCACCTCACATTCCACTTATCCCCTTCTACCCTTCTTTCCTGTACTGGAAGATAGATTTTCATATTAAATGGACTGTACATCTTATTCCCTCCTTAAACTAAATGTGATGAGAGTAACCTTAACTTATTCCCTCTTACCTCCTCCCTTTTCTCCTCCATTGAAAAAGCTTTTTCTTGCCTCTTTTATGAAAGATGATTTGCCCCATTCTATTTCTCTCTTTCTCCTCCCAATATATTCCTCTCTCACCCCTTAATTTAATTTTTTTCAGATATCATCCCTTCCTATTCAACTCACCCTATGCCCTCCATTTATATGTACATAATACCTCCAACCACCCAAATACTGAGAAAAGTCTCAAGAATTACAAATATTATCTTTCCATGTCGGAATATAAACAGTTCAACTTTAGTAAGTCGCTTATGATATTTTTTTTCCTGTTTAACTTTTTATATTTCTCTTGATTCTTGTATTTGAAGTCAAATTTTCTATTCAGCTCTGGTCTTTTCATCAAGAATGCTTGAAAGTCTTCTATTTCATTGGATGGCCATTTTTTTCCCCTAAAGTATTATACTCTGTTTTACTTGGTAGGTGATTCTTGGTTTTAATCCTAGTTCCTCTTACTTCTGGAATATCATATTGCAAATCCTTACATTCCTTAATGTAGAAACTGCTAGATCTTCTGTTAACCTGATTGTATTTCTACAATTCTCAATTTTTTTTTTCTGGTGGCTTGTAGTGTTTTCTCCTTGACTTGGAAATTCTGGAATTTGGCTATAATATTCCTAGGAATTTTTCTTTTCATACCTCTTTCAGGAATTGATCAGTGGATTCTTTCAATATTTATTTTACCTTCTGAATCTAGAATATCAGGCTACTTTCCTTTGATAATTTCACAAAAGAATATGTCTAGGCGGACTGAGGCCAAGATGGCAGAGTAGAAAGATGCATATACGCTAGCTCTGAACCCGAAGCCCATAAAATATCTGTAAAAAAAGAACTCTGAACAAATTCTGGAGCAGCGGAAGCCACAGAACAATGGAGTGGATGAGATTTCTGTTCCAGAGAGCCTGAAAACCTCTTGCAAAAGGTCCGTTGCGCTGTGGACACAGAGCCAAGCCTAGCCCAGAAGCCACACAGCACCGAGAGGAGCGGATCCGAGCAGGCTTCAAGGACAGAACCTCCAGCAGCCACGTGGGTCCCTCCACCCACAGGTGACAAGGGTTGGTGAGAGGGATTCTTTGGCAGGTCAAGAGGGGAGGGGGTGCCCCCATAACTCAGGCCACCTTGGGAGGCAGCAGCGGAGGTGGCAGCAGACCAGGGCTCCCCAAGCAGGCAGGAGCCCAGATCCATTGTTGAAGGTCTCTGCATAAACCCCCTGAGGGAACTGAGCCCACAAGGCAGCCCTGCCCCCACCTGAGCACCTGAACTTAATCTCACACTGAATAGCAGCCCTGCCCCCACCCAAAGCACTGAGGCTGGGAAGCAGCATTTGAATCTCAGACCCCAAGTGCTGGCTGGAAGGATCTGGAGGTGAAGTGGGTGTGAAGAGAATATTCAGAAGTTAAGTCACTGGCTGGGAAAATGCCCAGAAAAGGAAAAAAATAAAAAGACTATAGAAGTCTACGTTCTTGGTGAACAGGTATTCCCTTCCTTCCTTTCTGATGAGGAAGAACAATGCTTACCATCAGGGAAAGACACAGAAATCAAGGCTTCTGTATCCCAGCCCACCCAACGGCTCAGGTCATGGAAGAGCTCAAAAAGGATTTTGAAAATCAAGTTAGAGAGGTGGAGGAAAAACTGGGAAGAGAAATGAGAGACAAGCAAGCAAAGTATGAAAAACAAATAAACACCCTGCTAAGGGAGACCCAAAAAAATGCTGAAGAAAATAACACCTTGAAAAATAGGCTAACTCAATTAGCAAAAGAGGATCAAAAAGCCAATGAGGAGAAGAATGCTTTCAAAAGCAGAATTAGCCAAATGGAAAAGGAGGTTCAAATGCTCACTGAAGAAATTAGTTCTTTCAAAATTAGAATGGAACAGGTGGAGGCTAATGACTTTATGAGAAACCAAGAAATCACAAAACAAAACCAAAAGAATGAAAAGATGGAAGAGAATGTGAAATATCTCATGGGAAAAACAACTGACCTTGAAAATAGTTCCAGGAGAGACAATTTAAAAATTATGGGCCTACCTGAAAGCCACGATCAAAAAAAAGAGCCTAGACATCATCTTTCATGAAATTATCAAGGAGAACTGCCCTGAGGTTGTAGAACCAGAGGGCAAAATAAGTATTCAAGGAATCCACAGAACACCACCTGAAAGAGATCCAAAAAGAGAAACTCCTAGGAACATTGTGGCCAAATTCCAGAGTTCCCAGGTCAAGGAGAAAATATTGCAAGCAGCTAGAAAGAAACTATTCAAGTACTGTGGAAATACAATCAGGATAACACAAGATCTAACAGCTTCTACATTAAGGGATGGAAGGGCGTGGAATAGGATATTCCAGAAGTCAATGGAACTAGGACTAAAACCAAGAATCACCTACCCAGCAAAACTGAGTATAATACTTCAGGAGAAAAATTGGTCTTTCAATGAAATAGAGGACTTTCAAGCATTCTTGATGAAAAGACCAGAGCTGAAAAGAAAATTTGACTTTCAAACACAAGAATGAAGAGAAGCATGAAAAGGTAAACAGCAAAGAGAAGTCATAAGGGACTTATAAAAGTTGAACTGTTTACATTCCTACATGGAAAGACAATATTTGTAACTCTTGAAACTATTCAGTATCTGGGTACTGGGTGGGATTACACACATGCACATGTACAAGCACACACACATAGAGACAGAGTGCAGAGAGTCAATTGAAGAGGATGGGATCATATCGTAAAAAAATGAAATCAAGCAGTGAGAGAGAAATATATTGGGAGGAGAAAAGGTGAAATGGAATGGGGCAAATTATCTCTCATAAAAGAGGCAAGCCAAAGACTCATTAGTGGAGGGAAAAAGAGGGGAGGTGAGAGAAAAACATGAAGTTTACTCTCAGCACATTCCACTAAAGGAAGGAATAAAATACACACTCATTTTGGTATGAAAACCTATCTTACAGTACAGGAAAGTGGGGGATAAGGGGATAAACAGGGTGGGGGGGAAGATGGAAGGGAGGGCATGGGGAGGAGGAAGCAATTTGAGGTCAACACTCATGGGGAGGAACAGGATCAAAAGAGAGAATAGAAGTAATTGGGGGCAGGATAGGATAGACGGAAATATAGTTAGTCTTATACAACACGACTATTATGGAAGTGATTTGCAAAACTACACAGATTTGGCCTATATTTAATTGCTTGCCTTCCAAAGGGAGGGGGTGGGGAGGGAGGAAGGAAAAGAAGTTGGAACTCAAAGTTTTAGGAACAACTGTCGAGTACTGTTCTTGCACCAGGAAATAATAAATACAGGTAAGGGGGTTTAGAAAGTTATTTGGCCCTACAGGACACAGGAGAGGATGGAGACAAGGGCAGAGAGGGATGATAGAGGAGAGAGCAGATTGGTGATGGGGGCAATTGGAATGCTGGGTGTTTTGGGGTGGGGGGAGAAAATTTGGAACCCAAAACTTTGTGAAAATGAATGTTAAAAGTTAAATATATAAATGAAAATTTTTTTTAAAAAAAAGAATATGTCTAGGCTCCTTTTTTTGGTCATGACTGTCAGGTAGTTCCATAACTTTTAAATAGTCTCTCTTGCATCTTTTTCCAGGTCAGTTATTTTGCCAATTAGATATTTCACATTGCCTGCTATTTTTTCATTCCTTTGGTTTCCTTTTATAATTTCTTGATTTTTCAGTCATTATCTTCCACCTGCTTCATTCTAATCTTTAAGCAATTATTTTCTTCAGTTAGCTTTTGGATCCCTTTTTCCATCTGGTCAGTTCTGCTTTTTAGAGAATTTTTTTTTTTCTCATTGCCTCTTTGGATCTCATTTGCCATTTGAGTTAGTCTATTTTTTAAAGGGTTATTTTCTTCAGCATTTTTTTTTTTGGATCTCCTTTAGCAAGCAGTTGACTTTTTTTTTATGATTTTCTTGCATCACTCTCTTTTTTCTTCCCATGCTTTGTTCTACTTTTCTTACTTGATTTTCAAAATTGTTTTCGAGCTGTTCCATGGTTTGAGACCAATTCATATTTTTCTTGGAGGCTTTTGATGGAAGTGCTTTGACTTTGCTTCTGTTTCCATGCTTTGGTCCTTCTTGTCACTAAAGTAAGATTCTATAGTCTGATTCTTTTTCTGATTTTTGCTCATTTCCCCAGGCATTTAGTTGATTTTTGAGCTCTTTGTCAATGCAGTTCTCCCCTTCCATTGGGGGTGGGGGTGTACTGTCAGCCACTCAATTCCCCCACAATCTGTGGGCCTAGAGGTCCAGAAACAGTCACTGTCTTTGTCCCTACTTCTACTTTGGCTGCCATTGGTTCGTTCTTCCTCTTGCCCCTCTGCCACCCTCGGACTGGGGCTGGTTCATTTCAGTCTCCTGCACTGGTCCCACAGGCTTTTTCCACTGACCTTCCAATTTGTCCTCAGGATTTTGGGGTCCTGAAGTCTGGAAACTGCCAGGGGTGTGAGAGTTTTAGTCTTCCCAAGGCCTGCTCAGGTCCTGTCTGTATAACCATGTTGAACTGCTCTCTCTTCCTAGTCTGGTACAATAGACTTCCCACTGACCTTCCAGGCAGTATTGTGCTGGAGATTTTTTCACTTCATCATTCTTTTGGTTCTGCAGCTCCAGAATCTGTTTTGAACTATTTTTACATGTATTTTGCTGGACTTTGGGTTAGCACTCTAGAAAGTGCATGCTGTTACTCTGCCATTTTGGCTCCACCCCCCTCTTTCTAGCTTTCTCCTGAAATCATCTTGGTGGCTATTTCTTATAGAATTTAATCATAACCATATATTATAGCTTTTTCAGCTATTTCCCTATTGATGGACATCCTCTCAGGAATATCTAGTTCTTTACCACCAGTAAATGAGTTACTATAAATATTTTTGTCCAAATAAGATTTTTTTTCCCTTTTTAAAAATCTTTTTCAGGATATGGACCTAATAGTGAGATTACAGGGCCAAAATTATACACAGTTTTATAGCACTTTGCACATTGCTCTTCAGAATTATTGAAACAGTTCACAGCTCTACAATGCATTAGAGTCCTGATTTTCCCAAAACCTTTCCAAGTTGAATGAAATTTGATTTTAATGAAATTGGTTGAATGAAATGAGGTTGAATGAAAAACTGGTCATTTTTCCTTTCTGTAGCCAATCTGTTATGTATGAGGTAGAACTTCAGAGTTGTTTTAATTTGCATTTCTCTAATCAGTCATGATTTAAAGCATTTTTATATTGCTATAGGGCATGTAGGTGGTGCAGCGGATAGAGCATTGGGCCTAGAGTGAGGAATATTCTTCTTGGTGAGCTCCAATGTGGCCTCAGACATTTGCTAGCTGTACTATCCTGGTCAAATCACTTAAACCTTATTTGCCTCAGTTCCTCATCTGTAAAATGAACTAGAGAAGGAACTGGCAAAACACTCTAGGATATTTGCCAAGAAAACACAAAAATGGGGTCATGAAGAATCAGACTCAACTGACACAACTGAACAACAACACAGAGATACCTTTGATTACTTCATCTGAAAATTGCCTGTCCACATCCTTTCACCATTTATCAATTGGAGAAGGATATATTCTTAAACATTTGACTCCCTTTTCACATATTATAGAAAAAAAGACATTTATCAGAGACACCTACTGCAATTCTTTTCACTCAGCTTCTGCTTTTCTCCTAATCTCAGCTTCATTGGTTTTGTTTATACAAAATCTTTTTAAGTTAATATAATCAAAATTTTCAATTTTACATCTTGTAATACTCTTTCTCCCTTGTTTGAGTATAAATTAATCCCTTATCCATAAATCTGACAGGTAAACTCTCCCATGCTCTCCTTATTTTCCAGTGGTATCACTCTTTATATCTAAATCATATGTCCATGTTGATTTTGTGTTGGTATAAGGTGTGTGTTCATCCTTCATTGCTGAAAAAGCCATGCCATCAGAGAAATGATGACATGACTTGCAATTGACTTTGTTTTGAGTGAGAGAGGGCTGTGGAGGTCACCAGCCTCACTTCTCCAGAGCTATCTGAATCCAGTGACCAGATATTCATCAGAATGAATGGAGACACCCTAGGATGAGATGACTGGGGGTAAGTGACTTGCCCAAGGTCACACAGCTGGTGAATGTCAAGTGTCTGAGGTGAAATTTGAACTCAGGTCCTCTTGACTCCCGCACTGGTGCTCTTTACACTCCACCAAAAAGGAAGGTCTTCATTGGCCTTTCTAGTATTGCCATTCATCTAGAAAGCCCCAGATGCATTTTCTTTGACTTCCTTAGGTCTTGTTTTGCCCCATAATCAAATAATAAGAATAGATCACTTTCATACTTCTGTGTGTTTGGGGTTCAGGAACTTGTTTTGAGTGAGGTAAGGGAAATAAGCAAAGAATCTATAAAAGTGTGTAGTAGAGACAGATGCTATTGTTCTATTGATCAAAAGTAAAGCAGCATTTAAGAGAAGACATAAAATGAAAAAGAGAAAATGCAATGATTCAGTTCAATCTGATTTCATTCAATTTAACATCAAAAAAGTACTTACTAGTACGGCAGAAACTTCTGCAAAAGTGAAATTATGCAAACTGAAAACATTTAGCTTTAGGGTAAAGATGGAAACTAAAATCAAGCACTGATTCTGATATTGTAAAATTATGTTTGGTTTATGTGTATGCTTTTTTATTTTATAAAATGCAGCCTAAATAGAAAGACAATAGTGAAGCAGTTGGGTTGCCTTTTCCATTTGTGATCCTCTTAAATCTATCATATTTTTAATTAATAAAACAATTTCTACCTTGCATGATGTATCAGTAGATACCTAGTGTCTTCCAAATTGCTTTCCAATTTTCCCAACAGTTTTTGGCAAATAGTGAGTTCGTTGTCCATAAGTTGTATCTTCTTTTCTAGCTCTATGAAATAATTTTTGGTACTTTGGTTAATGAGAATTTACTGTTATATTGAGGATAAAGTCAAAAAAGAAACAATCAAAATGTATAAAGAAACAATCTCTTTATTTTGATTTGGTTTCATAGCATAATGAAATCAAAGATGAAGGGTGAGAGGGGGAGAGAAGGGAAGGATGAGTACACTGGCCCAGACTCAGGTTCTTGCATGCATGCACACTCAGGGGTTTGCATTTTAAATCCATGAGACCAAAATTGTGTTAATAAGAGACTAGATAAAACAAATTACTTCTTGAACAGCCACTTAACACTTCTTGTCAAGTAAATTTCTAATGCTATGTTTAGTTACCCCCACCCACCCAGTTTCCTTCTTTTAGGTTTATTTATCTTCTAAAGGTCTTTTCAGTGTCTTTTAAGATTCCCAGAATGAATTAAGGATTTGGCAAATTCTAAGAAGAGTTGCCAGAGGTAACAAGGAACAAAGAGGAGTTTTCAGCACTTTATGATTATCCTCCTTTAGGGCTTCAAAAATAATCAAAAGCCAATGGCTGGAGGTTCTGGGACATCAAAAGAAAATTCATGGGATTCTGTACTATCAAAGACAGAAATAAGTTAAAATGGGGAACTACTTCAAGGAAAATCTCGGCAAGAGATTTTTGATAATTGACCTCAAGAGATCTTCAAGTATGAAGAGTGTTTTGAAATGATAAACTAAAAGTGATAAGATGATATTCCTCTTACTATACATTTTATCCAGAGCATAGCAAAGAAATCTTACCTGCTTCCAACTTTGAGATTTCCTGGGGCTTCTAAAATACTTCTGTCTGAGAAAGGGAAGGAGGGAGAGAGAGGCAGAGAGAGACAGAGACAGAGAGACAGACAACGAGGCAGCTACACAACACAATAAGTAGATTTGGAGTTAGGAAAATCTAAATTTAAATCCTGCCTCAGAAACTGTCACTGGACAAAATTTGTAAACTTTATTTGCCTCAATTTCCGTATCTATAAAATTTAAAAAGGTTTGTTCTGAGAATAAATTAATAAATGTGTGCAAAGGTTTTGCAGACCTTAATGCCCTATTTGTTGTTTAGTCATTTTTCAGTCATGTCTCACTCTTCACCCCCCCCATTCATGGCTTTTTTGGCAAAGATACTACAGTAGTTTGCCATTTCCTACCTTAGTACATTTTTACAGAAGAGAAAACTGAGGCAAGCAGGGTTAAATGACTTACCAAGGGTCACAACCCTAGGAAGTGTCTGAAGTTGGGCTTGAATTCAGGGGGATGGGTCTCCTGTGACTCTAGGCCTGGCACTATATCCACTATCTCAACTAGCTGCCAAATGCAATATATAAAAATTGTTATTATTATTTTTATTTTTATTGTGGTTGTTGTTGTTGTTTTTATTGTTACTTAGTGGGAAATTTGTAACTTTACAGCAATGTGCTCAAAAGATACCCATTACAAACCAAATCGTGTCTGTATCTCTTCCTATTTTTTACCCCCTGTACTCTTTATTGGAGTTTATGGCTTCCCAAAATTAATAGAAAGAGAGACTTGACTAGAGTTAGTTTCTCATTTTCAAGTATCTTGTTCCTGACCATTTGGTATAGTACTAGCTGTCCAATCCCTCTCCTACATTTATGCTTCATATTTGCATTCCCTCTATACCTTTGTGTTTGTTTAAAAAAAGAATAAGCTAAAGAATTAGAAGATAAATGGTTTGCCATATTACCACTGTTAAATAGAAAAGCAAAAATTTGTCGTGGTGAATTTGGAATGAGATGGAAATGATGTGAAATAGTTATTGCTTTGTCACTAATCTTAATGTAGTAGAAGTATCCCAATAGTTGGAGTCCTATCATTACCATTTAATAGCTATATAAACTTGAAGAACTGAGTCAAACTCCTTAATCACTTGAGATCGCAAAGTGTCTTCAAAATTATGTCACATAAAGACAATTAGCCAGTAAAGTGGATAGAACCCCAGGTTGGTGTTCAAGTTATTAACAACATGATCTTAGGTAAAGCAATTTACTCCTTGCTACCTCAGTTCCCCCAAATGTAAAATAGACATAAATATAGCACCTATTCCTTAGGATTATTGTGAAGATACAAATAAGATAGTTGGAAAGTGCTTAGCATATTTGGCATATTGTAGGTACTTAATAAGTGCTTATTTTTTTCCTTCCTGATCTTTCCATTTTTATCTTCTGAAGCATCATGGCTTATTATTTAATTCAAAGAAGATTGAGATGATAGAGCCCAAATGTGGGACTTCTACTGTTACTAATAAATATAGGTCAGCGGAAATTGCTGGAATAATTATTACATTTGGAGAGTTTGTGTGATCCTATTTTCATGTAGATGTACTGAGAATGATTTAGTTTCATTAGATCTCACATCAAAGTATGGAGATTCATTTTCTCCTTAATGACGTTTTTGTGTTTTATGAAATGACATTTCTCAGTCATTCATTATTCTCTAATGTTTGCAAGCAATCTCTCATAAACCTATGTTCTACTAAACTGTCATGTCTCTTTATTTGACAAAGATAGCTATTATTTTCAAAGTTAGGTTATTTGTGAGAAAGGGCCCTTGCAGATGGGTTGATTGGAATTGAAACTTGAAAGAAGTCAGAGAACTCAGAAAGTGGGGGTGATGAGAGAGAGAACATGGAAGACAGTAGATAAAAAAAGCAGAGTTAAAAGATGGAATACTATATTAAAGAAATAGCAATAAAAACACTTTTATAGCATCTGTAGGGGAGAAAGTTAAAAGAACACTGGAAAGGTAAGACAAAATCAGTTGTCAAGGATTTTAAAAGCTAAATAAAAGATTTTATACTTGATAATAGTAATAAAGAGATTAGAGTTTCTTTGGGTGGTGGGGAGGGCCTCACATATTCAGACCTGTGCTTTAGGAAGATCACTTTTGCAGCTTGTTAATGATTGATTAGAGTGGAGAGAGACACATCCTAAGAAGAATAACTATCAGGCTATTTCAGCAGTCCAAGTTTGAGGTGATAAGGGCTTACACCATGGTGGTGGTAATGTAAATAGCAAACATGGCTTATATAGAAGAGATATTGCAAAGATATACTCTATAAAACTTGGCAACATATTGGATATGTGGAATGAATTTGAGTGAGGAGTTAAAAATAGCATGTAGATTAAGAGCCTGAGTTACTGGGGTGATGGTTTTGAAGAGGTGAGCTTGGAGGCAAAGATAATTAGTTCACTTTCAAACATGTTGAGTTTGTGATATCGGTAAGACATCCAGTTCTAGATTTCCCCTGGAAATTTGGAGTTGAAAGAGTGGAAGTGAGGAAAGAGGTTAGGGCTGGATTAATAGATCTGAAAATTATCTACATAGAAATGATAAATGAACCTATGAATCAAAGGAGATCACAAAATGAAATGATATTGAGAGAAGAGGAGAGGAAAGAAGAGGGAAAAGTAGAAAGGGACTCCTAAAAGAAACTTATGTTAAATATATGTGTAACCTGGAGGAAGATCCAGAAAAAAAAAAAAGACAATTCATACAAATAGAAGAAGAAACAGGAGTACATGAGCAATGTCATGAAAACAGAGAGGAGAGAAAATGCAGAAGGAATTAATAAAGTGAGAGAGCAGAGAGATCAACTGTGTCCAGTATCTATTGATATAACCATGGAGTTCCTATTATAATTAATGATAAATTATATTTTTTATAAAAATTATATCATTTTCTGTGTATTGAACCAACCTGGAGTGTAAATTCAAATGTAAATTATACTACATTGCTACAGCCTGTTGCCAATATTTTACTTAATACTGTTGGGTGAATGCCCATTATGATTATTGGTCTAAAGTTTTCTTGTTTTGCTTTTTCTTTCCCTGATATAGACTATCAAGAAAGTATTTTTATCTTAGAAAGAGAGTGGGAAAAAACCTATTTTCCCAGTTTCTGAAACATTTCATGCAGTGTTGTGAATAATGTTGCTTTCAGCATTTCATATAATCCAATTTTAAATTCACCTGCCACTTTGTTTGTCCCATCCTCCATGGGGCTTGAAAGTTTATTTCTCGGAGGCAGAGCCAGGATAGTAAAGAGAAGGCAGGGACTGAACTGAGCTCTCTCCTAAACTCCTTCAAATACCTTTAAGTAATGACTCTAAACAAACTGTAGCATTGTTGAACCGGCAAAAATGAGTGAAAAAAATTTCCAACTTAAGACAACTTAGAAGGTCATCAGGAAAGGTTCTTTACACCAGAGTGAGAGCAGAGCACAGTCCCATGCAGGTTGTAACAGCACATCCCTGGACCCAACAAAGTAGGAGCAGACCTTAGGAGTCACTGAATCAGCTGCAGCTGGTTCTGAAGCTCTCAGTCCACAGATACTCATAGGTTTGAACAGATGATGGAAAGGAAAATAGAGGGATCTCTTTGCTAGCACTGAGGCAGGATGGTTGCTTTTCCTATACTCAAATCAGGGCCTCACTCCTAGGTGGCAAGAAGGAACAGTAGTATACCAGAATTTGAGGATTCAGTGAAATGGGGACCCTGCTCAGAGTTCTAGGGCAAAAAAAGGAGAGCCTGTGATCTCTCACAGACAAAAACACAAACCAGAAGAGTAGAAAAACCTCTCTTTATGTCATATCACCTCAGAGAACTGAAATATTTTTCTATTGACCTTTGTCCATAGAAGCATCTCTAAAAACACCTATACAAAACCCCTAAAACTTGTTACAGAGCACCCTCCACCCTGGAAGCAGAGGCGTACTTTAACAAGAAGTTAGAAGTCAAATAATTGGCAGGAAAAATGAACAAACAACAGAAAATAATTTCTGACCATAAAAACTTACCATGTTGATAAGAAAGATCAAAAACACATACTCAGTAGAAGATAACAAAGTCAAAGTTCCTAAGCCTCCAAAGCCTCCAAGAAAAATATGAATTAATTTTAAGACATGGAAGACTTCACAAAGTATTTTGAATATCAAGTGAGAGAAACAGAGGAAAATTTTTGAAGAGAAATGAGAGTGATGTAAGAAAATCATGGGGAAAAGAAGTCGAAAGAACTTGGTAAAGGAGGTACAAAAAAACTGAAGAAAATAACACCTTAAAAAACAGACTAGGGCAAATAGTTAAGAAAGTCTCAAAAACCAGTGAGGAGAAGAATGACTTGAAAGGTAGAATTGGCTAAATGGAAGAAGAGTCACAAAAATTCACTGAAGAAAAATTCTCCTTACAAAGTTAGTATTAGCCAAAGGGAAAAGAAGGTCCAAAAACTCATTGAAGAAAATAATTCCTTAAAAATTAGAATGGAGTGAATCAAAGAAATCAAGAAACAGTACAAGAAAAATAAAAGGATGAAAATATGGAAGACAATTTGAAATATCTGTCTGTAAAAAAAAACAAAAAAAAACAAAAAACAAAACAAAGAAACAAAAAAAACCTGACCTGGAAAATAAACACAAAAGAGTTCATTTAAAAAGTATTGGACTACATGAAAGTCACAATAAAAAAGAACCTAGACATCATATTTCAGGAAATTATTCAAAAAAATTACCTTGATATTTTCAAACCAAATAGTAAAAAGAAAGAAAGAAAGAAAGAAAGAAAGAAAGAAAGAAAGAAAGAAAGAAAGAAAGAGAGAAAGAAAGAAAGGAAAAGGAAAGAAAGAAAGAAAGAAAGAAAGAAAGAAAGAAAGAAAGAAAGAAAGAAAGAAAGAAAGAAAGAAAGAAAGAAAGAAAGAAAGAAAAAAGAAACAAAAGGAAATTTTGAAAAAAAAACTGCCAGTTACCTCCTAAATGAGATTCCAAAATGAAAACTCCTAGGAATATTATAGCCAAAAGCCGGAGTTTCCAGGTCAAGGAGAAAATATAAGCACCATTAAGCAAATAAGCAATAAGCAAAAGAAATAGTTCAACTATCATGGAGCCACAGTCAGGATAATACTAGATTTAGCAGCTTATACACTAGAGGATTGAAGGGCTTGACATATCACATTCTAGATGGTAAAGATGCTAGGATTACAACCAAGAATCATCTGCTCAGCAAATCTGAAAATTCTTCTTTACAGGGAAAACACAGACATTCCAAGAGATAGGAGACTTTCAAACATTCTTGATGAGTAGAAAGAATAAGACAGAGGTAGAATAGAGTAAATAATTTCACATAAAAGAGGAGATTAAAAGCTTTTCCAGTAGAGAGGAAAATGGGGGAAGTGAGTGAACCTTACTCTCATCAGAACTAGCTCAAAGAGAGAACACATACACATTGAATTGGGTATAGAAATTTATCTTACTCTACAAGAAAGGAGAAAGGGACAGAGATAAGAAAATGGGTGAAGGTGATAGAATGGAGGGCAGATTTGTGGGGTAGTAAGAAGCAAAACACTTTTGAAGAGAGACAAGGTGAAAGGAGAGAGAATACAACAAACAGTCAGGGAGAATAGGATGGAGGAAAATGCATTTAGCAATAGTAACTGTAAAAAAAAAAAATTGAAGCAAGTTTCCCTCATAAAGGCCTCATTCCTCAAAATATAGAGAATTAGTTAAATTTATAAAATTGAAAGACATTCCCCAACTGATAAATGATCAAGCGATGTGAATAGTTTTCAGATGAAGTAGTCAAAGCTTTCAATTGCCATATAAAAAATATTTTAACTCACTATTGATTGGAGAAATACAAACTGAAATAATTCTGAAGTTTTGCCTCATACCCATTAGATAGGCTAATCGAAAAAAAAGGAAAATGACAAATTTTGGAGATGTGGGGGAAAAATGAAACATTAATGCATTGTTGGTGGAGTTGTAAACTGATTCAACAGTTCTGTAGAGCAGTTGTGAACTATGTCCAAAGGGCTATAAAACCTTGCATACCCTGTGACCTAGTGATACCACTACTATGCCTATATTCCCAAAGAAAGAAAAACCAAAATAAAAAGCATATATATGTCCTATAATTCTTATAGTAGTTCTTTTCTGGTGGCAAAGCATTGGAATTTGAGGGAATATCCATCAACTGGGAAATGGTTGAACAAATTGTAGCCTATGTTTATGCTGAAATACTATAGTGATCTAAGAAATAATGAATATGATGATTTCAGAAAAACCTGGACTTATATAAACTTATAAAAAGTGAAAGGTACTGTACGTAAAAGTGAACAGCAATATTGTAAGATGATCATTTGTGAATGACTTTATTCTCAGCAATAGATTGATCTAAGATACCTCTAAACAACTTGTGATGAAAAATGTTTCCATTCACAGAGAAGGAATTAATGGGGTCTGAATACAAAATTCTTACTTTATTTTTCTTATATTTAGGCTTTTTTTTTTGTGGGAGCAATGATTTTTTTTCACAACATGACTATTATAAATATGTTTTGCATGACTACATACGTATAACCTTCTCAAAGAAGGGGTGTGGAGAGGAGAAAAGTGAGAGAACTTGGAATTTCAAATTTTAAAAAATAAATATTTAAAATTTCTTATATGTATAAGTAAGGAGAATAAGATATTAAGTATTTTTGTATGAAAGAATGCTAAATTGTAATTTGTCAAATTTCTTATACTAATAATGCATTATATTTTAAGTTTCTAGTTTTTGTTCTCTTAATCTGAACATTTCATATTTTTGTGAATATTTATTCCATTTCTTCAAAGTTATCACTTTAGCTGGTGGGAAATACAATTCAACAAATTAATTTTTGGTGATTTCCCTTATTTCATCTTCAGTTCTTGTGTGTTCTCCTCTTACATTTTCAATACAAAATATCTTTTTTCTCTCTCATCAGAGAGATTATTATTTCTCTATTTTGCTAGCTATTAAATATAAATATAAACCAGTTTGAATGGTTGATTTAAAATTTTTCATTAATTTTATTATTCTTTCTTGATTTTCTGAACGTATAAATTGCCAGTCATTTGGAGATACCAGCTTTTTATTGTATGTCCAATTCATTTGTATATTTTTCTCCCTTTTGTAGATAAACTCACTAAGAGATATAAACTTATCCTTAAGATCTTGTTCAGTGAAATTCCAAGAGTTTTATTATATTGTCTCATTGTTTAGATTTTTTTGATTAAATTTTCTATTTTTAATGATTTTTATTCAAGCTAGCAATTCTTTAGGATTCAGTTATTTACTCTCCAGAATTTTTTTAATCTCTCAAGAACTTTTGTTGATTTTTCTTAAAGATTTCATTATGGTAAGTAAATTATCTACTTGATATTTTTGTGTTTTGGGACTTTTTTTTTGTAAGATTCTTGCTCAGTTTTTACAACAATGATATGTATACCTGAGAAAACTGTAGACTCTTTCATATACTCTTTCAGCAATTGCCAGCATAAGAGGATCTAAGATTATAATTTACAGAAAAGATGTTTACCTGCATGGTTAAGAGTATTTCCTAGTGCAAAAATTCTCTGTTCTAAAGAAATCAAAGGCTGCTCTCTAACATATTATTTATAGTTTATTTATTCTAAATTTAAAATGCTATATTTGCTGTATAGTTTTCTTCCAACCTTGGTCCCTTATTCTAATGTAATATTGATATTACTATGTATACAAAACATTCAATGATCTAACTGCACTCAGCTGATTCAAAAATGATTCCCACTTAGCACAGAATAACTAGTGCCTTCTTGTTTTTTTAACATAATTTCATTTCATGATGCCATTGATCTTATTATGTCTAGAGATTTCCAGATCTTTTTCTCTACTCCTTTACTGCAAGAAAGTCTTCATTGTACACAATCATATAACTTGTGAGTACCCATTTTCTTTTACATTTCTTGAATTCCAAATCACATTTTCCAATATAATGTGATCCTCAGCTATGAGAAATATATATATTTCTGTCAACTCTTCATTTTGCAAATGAGAATTTAAGAACCATTCTTATATTTATTTTAACTTTTTTTATTTTTAAATTTAATTTATACAGGGAAAATCAATATAGATGTGGCTCAGTTAGTCCAAAGAAGTGTCATTCTATTGGTTCTGATACAAAGATGACACAACAATGTTTACAATTAAGTTAGTGTTTATAAACTGTGTGATTACTACCAAAAGGAGTTATATGTGACTTTAATTCACTTTTTACATGCTTTTATTTCATCTTTAAAGAAATATATCACAAGGTAAACAACACTGTGTGTGATCAGCAGGTTTCCTGTACTTATGCAACTTATTAATTGCCTGGAATTTTCCTTATTTGGACCTATGGGAGGAAAAGAAGGAAAAGGGAAAGAGCATTTATATAGCACCCACCCATTATAACTTATTAATTGTCTGAAACTTTCCTTATTTGAAAACTAGAAGAGTTTGGGAAGGGGAAAGAGAAAGGGAAAACAAGCATTTATATAGTACATATTACAAGCATAATGACCTAAAGAGGTCATTGCTTTGAACTCATTCTTCTCACCTAGGCAATGTAAATATATGCTTTTCTTTTCTCTGTGTAATCAGGGTCACAACTTTAATGCTTACCCTTAAAATGTGAAGTATAATGCAACGTTGAATTTTTTAAATAGTAAAATGTATACAAAGATGTGAATATATCAGGATAATCGTGATAATGATGATAGCTTTATATTTAAGTTAAAGGTACTTAACAGCAGAGACTTGGTGGGACATTAAAGTAAAAATTCAACACAATGGATATTCTATCTTCTCTGACATGATTATCCTTAATGTACCAGTGAAGCTGTGCTTAAATCTTTCCCTACCTGAACACTGCTCTCGGAGCAGGCACACCTGCACACTCACACACATGCACACAAATCACATCACATCACATCACATGGCATCATATCACCTTCTACTTATTAATAGAGTAAGACTGAAAAGAAATGAGAAGAGAGGAAAGAGGAGAGAAGAAAGTGACTGACACTTGATAAAATAAGACAATTGTTTTATTATGAGACATGCAAGATCAATTTTTATTTATGCAAGAATTATTAAAAATATGTATTTGCCAAATCATAGTTATTAGCAGAAGCATACAGTGTAAAATGTTTTTATAAATAGTAATGCTAGAATTATATTGGGACACTTTATATTTTTATATTTTAATATCAAATTATCAAAACTCACTCAAAATTTCACCTTTATATTTGCCTAGAAGATTTTCATCTGCATGATATAATAGGAATTCTTTTCTGCATACAAGGTGGAAAATTTTATTATATATATATTATTTATTATATATTATTATATTATATATATATTATATAAATACATATGTACATATGTGTATATATATGTATAATTACATGTGTATTGGCATGTGTGTATATCTGTAAACTATTTAGGAACAATGAGATGTTCCATGCCTATTGCATGATGTAGTCTCACTAGCTAGCTCATTGCATCCTAAATGTCTCAAAGTACGATTTCATTACTTGTACTTAATCTGTACTAATATGCTATTATTCCCCACTAAAATCCATAATGACATTATTCTTCTCCTTTTCCTTCTTGCCAGAGAATGAAACCATGTGGAAGGGTACAGTAACTCCTTGGTGAAGGGAAAACACTTCACAACCAAGAGAGGTTGAAATGATGTGACTGAACCACAGTAACAAGAACACAAGTTGTGGGTTTTTAGAAGACACAAAAGTATACAAAAAGAGAAAGAGTAGGCAAGATAGTGATCAGAAAAGAGAGAGCTAACTCTACTTCTGTACCCTTTTTTCCCCATGATAAGCCTCTAATGCCTCTGGGAAGAAATAAGTTCAGGAGACTAGAGGAGAGGGTCAAAAAAACTTAGCTAAATACAAGGAAAAATGGTTGTGAGTAGGAACCTCAGTTTAAATTTAAGTCTTTGACTGTCACCAGGAATACTTTTGTTATTTAACTGACTAGACATTGATCCTTTAAAGCGTATGAGATGAATATTATCTGGGTCATAAATTATGTAGGTCATGCCTACAGACTGGGTAAAGAACTATCTAGGTCTAGAAGCTGCAATAGCATAGCATCTGTAGTAGTTTTAATACACATTTTTATTTTAGGATCATCTAGATACATCTGGAAGAGACCTGAGAAACTTTCTAGTTCAAATTCTTACATTTTACAAATGAAAAATAAGACCAAGTAGGTTAAATGGCTTGTCCAAGATTGTACTAGCAGCAAATGCCAGAAATACAACTAGAACCTGGGTCTTCTCAGTTCTCTTTCCACTATAATTACTTTTCTAGAGACATGAAGAGTAAAAGTACCATTATCAATTTAGTCTGCAACCACTTTGCACTTCTGGTGATTTTCAGGTGACACCTAAAACCTCACCTCACCCCTGTCCCAGTAAGGAGGAATGTTGCTTTGGGGAAAATATATGGCAGAGGAAGCAAATGACATCTGCAGGCCCTAAATGTAGAGAGTTCAACTCAATTCTTAATTTGTAGTGGCAGTGAACAAGGAGTAGAATTTTCCATTCCGTGAACAGAAGAGAATTCATGCTTTATCCTTCCTCCAAGATGCAAAATACTTCTGTTTCCACCATTAGTTGCTACTCTTCCTTATCTTTCTCTCAGAGTCAAGCTTATCCTAGTTGTGGGAAAGGGGAAAGAGTCTCTCTCAACTACATAAAATTCACTGCAGGCCTGACATAGCTGCAGCTCAGAGCACGCTGTTCTTTATACTCTGCATTTCCAGGGTTAGCAGTCTGTGAACATAGTATTACCCTGTCTTCATCATTAGTAAAGAAACTGTGTAGTATACCGTACTTATGTATGATTGACTGCATTTAGCCATGCTTACATGATTAGGATTCATTGAAATACAGCAAACTCTAGTTTATTTCTTCAGTGAATGAGGGCTTGAGCTAAGACTCAGGCTGTATCAATCTTTACTGAACATATTCTGCCAAACTAAGAAGTGAAGCTAATGCCACTCTGGGTGGGGCAGAATTAAGGAACTGAGGTTACTTACTGGTTCTCACAGAATCACAGAGAGTCTGGTATTTCTCCATCATTCAGTATGGTATTTGGGTAGAATTCTCAATGACTAGAGCAAGAATTTGACTTCATAGTACCTAGATTTTATTGTGAATAGTGTTAAGCAACCACCTAGGGGAAGATTTTAATAGGAAGAGGGGGGTATATAGATCATGAATAGAGTATGTAAAAAGGTCAAGAATATCAAAAGAATCAATTTGAAAAATGTGAAGGGGGTCCAGAAGTTACATATTTTAAATCATATTACAAAGAGGTAACCTTATCAAAACAATCTGTTACCAGCTAAGAAACAGAGTGGTAGAACAAAGAAATAGATTAGATACAAAATACACAGTAATAAATGACCATAATAATTTATTGTTTCATAAGCCTAAAGATTCATTGCAATAAAAACTCAATATTTGACAAAAAATTTTGGGAAAACTAGAAAACAGCTTCATAGAAACTAGACATAGAGCAACAACTCACACTATATACAAAGTAAGGCCAAAAATAGATAAATGATTTAGACATAAAGGGCATTATTGTAAGTAAATTAGGGGAGCACGGAAAGAGGTGCATATAAGGTCTGTGGAAAAGGTAAGAGTTTTTGACCAAACAAGAGATAGAGAGTATCTTGAAAAGTAAAATGGACAATTTTAATAGAAATTTATGAAATTACATTGGAAACTATTAGGAATAAGAAAGCTCCATTTGAACAAATTAACATATTATGCCATTCCTGAATTTAATAAGCACAGAAAATTGAAGAAAAACTGCCTGGCATAGTGGGTAAAGTGACACATATAGAGTGAGGAACATCTGCATTCTAATTTTATCTCAGTTGCATATTTGGTATGACTATGGTGCTCTAAGCCCTTGTCATTTTTCTGAGACTATAGGAGGCAGTATAGTACATAGGAAAGAACCCTGAAATGACTGCTATATATGAATGTGATAAGATATTGCTATGCTAAAAATAAGGAAAAGAATAATTTCATATATATGCAAAGCCATATGAAGAGGTGAAGTGGAAAATAAGTAGATCAAGAACAATACACAGTATAAATTTTAGTATTTTAAAAGTGGACAGTTTTAAGGATTTTTATAAACTTATGAGGAATGAAATGAGCAGAAGAAAAACTATTTATACAATAACAAGATTATTGTAAAAATCAACTTTACAAAGTATAAGAATTCAGAATGATAATTGTTCATGATTCAGAATAATTATCTACTCATGATTCCAGAGGTCCTGTGATGAAAAATCCTATGCATTTGTAATGCTAATGACATTAAAGATCTTCCTTACCCATTAATGGGCCTGCCCACTAGGGAAGCTTGATTAGAGGAAGCCTACACTTTTTGTTAATTTTCTAATGAGACACTGATTCTCAAGGGCTGTGATGCTTTCTGGCTCTGAAAAATGTACAAACACTCTGAGGTGTGGTTTTACTTTTGGACTTGCTCATGGGAAGTGTTTGTTTGGCCAGATAAGACTCTGGACAGCCTCTAAGGAGACCCCTAGCTTTGAAAACCCAGATACTGGTGTTTCTCTCTCTGGTAACTATGAATATATGGTTAGACAGTTATCTGTGTGTTGATCTGTGATGTATTGCTAACTGTCATACAGTTGAAAGCCCTGTCTGTTGATTTTGATTTCCTCCTTATTTTTTCTGAAGTTCAGGATGCTGATTTTTTACTCTGAATTAAGAGAATGATACATGTGCTTGAATGAAGTGATTGTTGAACCCTCAAAAGTTGCTTTCCTTTTAGAGAAGCAGATCTAAGAACTTGAAAAGTAGGCCATCTTGGATGTGTCAGGCTGCTTGCTTTTACAGAATTACAGAGAGATAATGGATTTATAGTTCAGAAAATATATTTTTATACATAGCCTTTTAGGAAATTTGTTTTGTTTGACCTTGCATATTGGCTATAAGGATTTTCTTTTCTTTTCCAAATGGAGTGGAAGAAGGATGGGAAAGAAAATAAAAACATTAGATTGATAGAATGATAGATTGGAATGTGATGTGAAATATTATGTGTACTTTCATATGAAACCACTCTAGTATTATTTTTGTTTCACTACTTTATTTTGCTACAAGAGACCTCTCACAAAGTGAGAGAAATCTCTAAATGTTTGATAATGTAAAAACAAAATATAGTAATAAAACTTAACTTATTTTAAAAGCTTTGAAATCAGAGAGCTTGGTTCAAATTCTAGTTCTGTTATTTATCATCTATATGGTCTTGACCAATTTGATCAATTTTTTCTCTGGCAACAGTTTCCTCATCTGTAAAATTAAACATGGGGGAACAAAGTAAGTGACCTCCAAGTTCCCTTCAAGCTTTAAATCTATGGTCTTATTATAATGCCTCATCTAGAAGATCCAGAATGATCTAGGTATGGATAGACTCCTAGGATTTAAAGCTTTTTGCCCATTTCCTGAGGAAAGAGAAATTTTTATGCTTTGGGAATAGGAATGGAATGGCAAAAGAGATAAAAGGATAAGATGAAACACAATAAGCAGATAGGAGGAATTTAGCCTTCTCTCAGGAGCCTGGAGTAAGAAGTTAGAGTACCAGAGGCCTCAGAGAGAGATGAGTGCTTGATTGTGGACCAGACATTATTTTTCTTTCCTGATGAAACACAAAAAGAAAGGCAAGAATAGATGGGTGACAGCCTAAGAGGTTTAGATGGTAACAGCAGAAGTCAACTGACAGTTCATTTACCAATCCTTCTGTTGGGTGTAACTGACATTTGTCTCTAAGCATATTCCAGTATTTGTTTACAAACTGTGATTTATGGGACTAGTTTTATATATCATAAACTCCTGGTGACCCAGACATTGCTACAATATTAGGTAACTGCAATAACATCAGAAACAACACAAGGAATATTGACCTTCCCTCATATACCTTTAGGGACCCAACATGCAATTCATCATTAGAAAATTCTCATTGTCTAACAGGGGAATAATTCCAAACCATTATTCATGAGCTTCATCACTATTTGTTAAAAGGTAGAATTTATGTGAGTCTTGGCCTTTCAATGTGCTGTATTAGAAAATGAACCTGAACTTTGTTTTCCTGTATGACTCAGGAGTCTGAATTCATTAACAGTCCTCATGCTCCAAAAGGACACCTAATGTTGCACAAGGAACTAGTAAATTATGGAAGTGCTGTGTTCTGCCTCTTAGGAGGAATTTCTATACAGACAAAATCACAGATATTCAGTAATTAAATAACTTTTAAATGTGATGAATTGTGCATTTACTCATTTCATTTACATCAGCTGCCTCTCTTTTTTTTTTTTAAGTTATTTTAGAAAAATAACCTATAAAGTTTATGAACACTTGCTCTTAGTAAACAACCAGCTAGTCATCTGAAAGTGTTCTACATTTTACTTTCAGGGGCAAATATGCTATTGACACTTTTAGGTGTTCAACTATTCTCTCTTTCCCTTAGGGAAATTATTTATTTAAAATAAAAGTGGAAGGAAAATAATAAGGAAAAGTAATTAGGGAACAAAGTTATTTATCAGGGTCCCATTAAGATATACAATCCTTTATCTTTCTGAGGGATTATAATCTAATTCCTCCATATTTTTTTTCCTTAGTACTTGGGCATATTGGGAGATAGGTACAACTGGGTGCAATGGAAAGAGCTAAGACCCTGAAGTCAGAGGGCCTATGTTAAAATCCCATTTCTGAATCTACTATTTGGCCTTGGATAAGTCACTTAACTTTTCTGTGCCTTAGTTTCCTTATGTGAAAATTAGGGAGACAAACTAGATGACTTCTGGTTCCTGGTTTTAGATTTATTATTTGAAAATCCTATGACCTCCTCGAATTCAATGTTTCATGGTGAATGTAATCTATTTTAATGCAATCTGTCACATGAATAATTCCATATTATTATTGAAATTAACCTGTTCACCCTGGCTTATACACTACTGAATCTTGGGTGAAGACTTTAACCTCAACAGAGTCATTAGTATTTTGTCAAACATCTTGAGAGTTCTAGGACACTGGCAGTCTTAATCCACATTCTCCTCTTCTATCCATCACTCCAACTGCAACTTTTAGCCTGTCTTTCTCTATCTCCATTAGTAAAGTCCTTAAGCACTAGTCATGAAACCTATTAAAATGTTAACAAGTTCCCTTTTAATCAGAGTTCTTGTTTCAAGGTGAATGCATCAAGGTTGCCCTGGAAAAATGAAGTACTAAATAATCTTCACATAGTATGATGTCAACAAAAATTCAGTAATTATTTGAAAGACATCCAGTTAGAAACATAGTTATGAAGGTAAAAATGCAATTTTTGAGTGTTTATTTTAATGTTAACTTGGGTAGATTAGGAAAACAGAGGTATCCTCCATGCAGAACAAAGAGTCACCCTGGGTTTTATTTGTATTTATTTTTAAATCATTCTATTTATGTATTTTTTTTTTTGTATTTTCCAATATACTCTTTCTTAAACCTGACCAGTGCAAGTATTTTTTAATCCCAGGAAAACAATTCCTGATATTATGTCCGAACATTTCATATCCATCATGTTTCTAAAAAGTGGACTGGAATTGTTTTTCCTTATTTATATTCTAGGTTGAGATTATGTATTTAATTATAAATAAGCTGTTTTTAGTCTTTTTTCATTTTTGTAACTATAGTATATATTGTTTTCACACTTTTTTCTCACAACACCCAAAAAAGACTTTAACATGACTGCAAGTAAAAACAAAGTGAGAGGGTAGGCATGAGAGGAATTGCATACTTCCTTTCCTAAATGGAAGGAATATATAAAAGTATTAAAAATGTCTAGAGGGAGGACTAAAGGGAGACGAGGTGGTGGAGTAAGCAGTTAATCACTGTAATTCTCCCATATTCATCTCCAAAAAACCATAAAATAGTGCCCCAAAATAAACCCTGGAATAGTCGAAGCAGCAAAAAGATGGAGTGAAAAATATTTTAACCCAAGAAACTTCTAACATCTGCAAAAATGGTGATTCTCACTCAGGTTAAAGGGGAGTGCAGTCCAGGACCAGAACTATCCCAGGAAGCCAACAGCAAACCCTGCATCAGCATATCAAAGGGAGATTCTGAGCCCCATTGTGGTGAAGGCAAATGCCAACACCAACACTCCCCAGGTGCCTCATCATAGCCAGGGGAATAGACAGACTCCAGCTCCAAGAAACACCATGTGCTTTAATTTTGGCTTAGGCAGACAGCAAGCTACCAACAGCCAGACACACCATGCATCTCTGAGTAACCCCAGGAGAAAGCAGAAACATCCCACTATCCTCAGCATAATGTGGACACCAGTTCTAGGACCCCAGAGCAGCACTAGGTAAGCTGCCAGAACTGTATGGCTTCCACCAGCCCAACCCAGAACTCACCCCAAGCTCCTAATCAGACACAAGGGTCCCCCTAGGACTTGAGGGAAAAATCAGAACATCAACAAGTAAACATCCAGGGCTTGTAGCTCCTGGCACAAGAAGCATGTGACAGCGCCCTTCCACCCTGGGAGTAGAGATCAAATTTAAAAGAAAGGTAAAAAGCCAAAGAAGATGGTCAAGGTGTCCATGGAGAGCTGCGGAGCCGCGGAGCCACGGGAGCACCTCCCTGGAAAGGAAAGAGGGGAAGGGGTGGAGGAGGCCCAGCAGGGAAAGATGTCCGCCTCGTTAGTGCGAGCCACGGTCTGGGCAGTGAGCAAGAGGAAGCTGCAGCCCACCCGGGCAGCCCTGACCCTGACACCAGCAGCTGTGAATAAGATAAAACAGCTTCTTAAAGATAAACATGAAAATATAGGTATGAAAGTTGGGGTCCGGACCAGAGGTTGTGATGGACTTTCTTACACTGTAGAATACACCAAGACAAAAGGAGAATCTGATGAAGAAGTTGTACAGGATGGAATTAGAGTATTCATCGAAAAGAAAGCACAGCTAACACTTTTAGGAACAGAAATGGACTATGTAGAAGACAAATTGTCCAGTGAATTTGTTTTCAATAACCCAAACATCAAAGGAACTTGTGGCTGTGGAGAAAGCTTTAACTTTTGAAAACTCAGGACTACTTTGGCATTAAGTACCAAGAATGCTCGTGTTCAACCATGTGGCTTTCCAAAGAAATCATGTTTCTTTCAGGTTCTGGGCCTTGCAATGTATGGCTGCCTTACGAGGGAAATAAAGTTAATGCATTTTGAAAATAAAAAAAAAAAAAAAGATGTTCAAAAAACACCAACAGCAACAAAAAGTAATCTGACCATAAAAAGTTATTGTGGTGACAAGAAAGATCAGAAGAGGACAACAATGTAAAAAACAAACAAACAAACAAAGTAAAGCTAAGAACAAAGCCCAAACAAAAATAGGAAGTGATGTCAAACCAAAAGAGTCCTCTTGGAAGAAATTGAAATGAAATTTTAAAGTCAGGTAGGTGAGGTAGAAGAAAAATTCGGAAGAGAAATGAGAGTGATACAAGAGAATTATGAAAAAAGTGTCAACACCTTGCAAGAAGAAAAGAGGTGCCTAAAAATAGAATTAGCCAAAGCACAAAAAAAATGCACAAAAACTGAGAAAAGAAACTCATATGTTAGAACTAGACAAGTAGAAGTTAATGACTCTATGAGACATCAAGAATCAATAAAACAAATTCAAAAGAATGAAAAATAAAAGAAAATGTAAAATACTTCATTGGAAAAACAATTGACCTGGAAAATAGAAGCAGGAGAGACAGTGTCAGAATCATTAAACTATCTGAAAGTCATAATAAAAAGGAGGATCTGGACTGCATATTTGGAGATATTATCAAGGAAAATTACTCTGATACCCTGGAACCAGAAGGTAAAACAGTCATTGAAAGAGTTCACTAATCACCTCAGGAAAGAGATCTCAAAACAAAAGCTCTAAGGAACATTGTAGCCAAATTTCAGTATTTTCAAGTCAAAGAAAAAATAGTGCAAGTGTCCAGGAAGAAAAATACAAATATCAAGGAGCCACAATCAAAATTACACAGAACTTAGCAACTGTGCCATTAAAAGTTCAGAGTTAATAAAGCATGATATTTTGAAAAGTACAGGAACTAGGACTGCAACCAAGTATCACTTACCTAGCAAAATGAGGCATAATACTTCAAAGGGAAAAATGGTAATTCAGTGAAATAGAATGATTTGAAGCTTTCATAAGGAGGTGACTGGAATTAAACAACAAAAAAATTGATCTCCAATATAAAGACCCAAGAAAAGCCAAAAAAGGTAAAAAGGGAAAAGAAAACTTAAAGAAGTCAATGGTGCTGAAGTGTTTATATTCCTACATGGAAAGATGATGCTTAAAATTCTTAAAAATCGTACAGCTCATAGTACATCTAGAAGGAGTATAAATAGGCAGAAAGTACAGGTATAAGGTAAATTTAATGGAATGACATAAAAAGTAATCACTCTCATCAATATTAGATCAAAGATGGAATAATATGCACAATTAATTAAATATAGACATCTCCCTTACCTGATAGGAAAGTAAAAGGGAAAGAGACTAAGTTAAGGGGGAGTTAGGGGCACTGAAAGGAGAGGGGCAGAGGGGGTATGTTAGGAGAAAAACACTGTCTAAGAGGGAAAGGGTGAAAAAAGAAAGGATAAGCTGGAGGGAATATAGGATGGAGGGAAATAAAGTTAGCAATCATAATTGTGAATGCAAATGTGATGAATTCTCCAAAAAACACATCAAGTGGATAGCAGCCTGAATCAAAAAACAGAGTCCTACTATACATTGTTTACAACAAACACACTTGAAGTAGAGAGACACACATAGAGTAAAGGTAAAGAATATATTATGTTTCTGCTGAAGTAAAAAAAAAAAAACACGAACGGGAGTAGCAATCTTGGTCTTTGACAAAGCAAAAGTAAAAATAGAGCTAATTAAAAGGGATAAGGAAGGAAATTATATCTTTCTAAGAGAAACCTTAGACAATGAAGAAATATCAATACTAAACTTATAGGCACCAAAAGATACAGCATTCAAATTCTTAGAGGTAAAGTCAAGCGAATTATAGAAAGAAATAGACAGCAAAGTGATACTGTTGGGAGACTTCAAATGTCTCCTCTAAGAATTTGATAAATCCAACAAAAAATAAACCATAAAAAAACTAAAGAGGTGATTAGAATATTAGAAAGGTAAGATATGACAGACCATTAGAGAAAACAGAATGGGAACTTATAGGAATATACCTTGCTCCAGCAGCATACACTTAGACAAAAATTTACCATGCATTAGGGCATAAAATCCTCAAAATCTAATGGAGAAAGGCAGATATATTAAATTATTTTTAGATTATAATGCAATAAAATTATATTAAACAAAGATCAGTGGAAAGATAGATCAAAATTAATTAGCATTTAAATAATCTTATCCTAAAGAATAAGTGAGTCAAAGAATAAATCATATGCTCTCAGAAAAATTGGAAAAGTCTTATATGATCTAATGTGAAGTAAAATGTGCTATGTGCACAGTAACTGTAATATTGTAAGATGATCAACCATGAAAGACTTAGTTATTTTTACCCAAACATTGATCCAAGACAAATTCATAAGACATATGATGAAAAATACTGTGTAGCCCCACAGAAAGAACTGATGATGTCCTAATACAGACTGAAACATGTGCTTTTATTTTCTTTATTTTTTGTAAGGTTTTTTGTCTACGTTTCACTCACAAGAAGACTATTATGGACATTTTTGCAAGACTAAATATGTATAACCTATGTCAAATTGTTTGCCTCCTCAGTGGGGGAGGGGATTGAGGGATGGGGAGGAACAAATGGAGAAATTTTGGAATTCATAGTTTTAAAAATGAATGTTAAAATTGTTTTATTTCTGTGTAATTGGGGGGAGATAAAATCAGAGAGACAGACAGACAGAAAATATATCATAGGAACAATCCCTTCTTAGAGGAAGAAATTGAATAGGCCATCATGAACTCCCTAGGAAAAATTTAAAGAATTATTCATTCAAATGATATATAAACTATTGGAAAAGAGTACTACCAAACTCCTTTCATGATGCAAACATGGTTCTAATACCTACACCTAAAACAGAGAAAGAAAATTATAAACTAATTTCCAAAATTGATATCAATACAAACATTTTGAAGGCAATACTAGTAAGGCAACTACAGGGATCATATACTATGAATAACTGTGATTTATAGGAGGAATGCAGGGTTGCTTCAATATTAGGAAAACTTTGAATGTAATTGATCATATTAATAACAAAACCACATAAATCATAACATTATCTCAATAATTACTGAAAAAGTTTTTGCCAAAAGTTACAGAAAGCATAGGTGTAAAGCCAGCATTTCTTAAAATGGTAAGCAGCATCTATCTAAAACCATCAGCAAGTATTATTTGTAGTAAAGATAAGCTATAAGCCTTCCCAGTAAGATCAGGAGTGAAGCAAAGATGCCCATTATCATCCCTATTATTCAATATTGCACTAGAAATGTTAGCTATAGTAAGAAGAGAAGGAAAAGAATTTGAAGGAATTAGAATAACAGCGAGTAATCAAAACTATCACTCTTTGCAGGTGATATGACGGTATATTTAGAGAACCCTAGAGAATCAGGTATAAAACCACTTGAAATAATTAACAACTTTAACAGATTTGCAGGATGTAAGATAAACCCACATATATATTCAGTATTGCTTTATAAGAACAACAAAGTCTAGCAGCAAGAGATAGAAAGAGAAATCCATTTAAAATAACTGTAAACAATATAAAATACTTAGGAGTTTACTTCTTAAAATAAACCCAGAAACTACATGAGCACAGATAAAAAGCAATTTGTACAAAAATAAAGTCAGATCTAAACAATTAGAAAATAACAATTCTCATGGGTAGGTGGAGTCAGTATTGCAACAATAAAAATTCTACTTAAGTCAGTTTACTTATTCAGTGCCATAACAATCAAAGCAACAAAAAATATTTTACAGAGCTAGAAAAATAACTGCAAAATTCATTTGGAGGAACAAAAGTTCAAGAATTTCAAAGGCATTAGTGAAAAAGAAATACAAGGCAAAGTGGCCTAGCAGTAACAGATCTCAAACTATATTATAAAGCAGTAATCATCAAAATAATTTGGTAGGGGCCAAGAAATACATGGGGAGATCAGTGGAATATATGAAGTACACAAGACAACAACAATAGTAACCTAGTGTTTGGCAAACCCAAAGATTCCCTTTGGCATAACAACTTACTATTTGAAAAAGACTGCTGGGAAAATGAAAACAATATGGCACTAATTAGATATGGAACAATATCTCATATGATATAACCAGAGAAGATCAACATGTGTCCATGATTTAGACATAAAGGGTGACACCATAAACAAATTAGAAGAACAAGGAATAATCCACCTATCAGATATATGGAGAAGGGAAGAATCCACGACCAAACAAGAAATAGCTTTACAAAATGCAAATTAAATCACTTGAATTATATTAATAAGTTTTTGCACAAACAAAACCAATACAACCAAGATTAGAAGGAAACAAGATAGATGAGAAACAATATTTACAGCAAGTATCTCTGATAAGGGCCTCATTTCTCAAGTGTATAAAGAATTATGCCAAATTTGTAAGAATGTAAGCTATTTCTCAAATGCGAAATGGTCAAAGAATATGAATAGGTAGTTTTCAGAGGGAGAAATTAAAGCTATCTATAGGCATATGAAGAAGTGTTCTAAATCACTTTTAGACTGACTAGAGAGTTTTCATTGTGTACAATACAATTGTATTGTATTTGTGAAATTAAAATGAAAATTAGAGAAATGCAAATTAAAACAGCTCTGATGTACCACTTCACACCTATCAGATTGGATAATGTGACAAAAAGGGAAAATTATAAGTGTTGGAGAGGATATGGATAAATTGGGGCACTAACACATTGTTGATGGAGTTGTGAACTCATCTAACCTTTCTGGAGAACAATTTGCAACTATGCCCAAAGGACAACAAAACTGAGCATACCCCCTTTTCAAGCATTACCACTACTGGGTCTGTATTCCAAAGATATAATAAAAAAATAAGAAAAAACCTACAAGTGAAAAAATATGTATAGCAGCTTTTTTGTGGTGGGAAAATATGCCTGTCAACTGGGGAATGGAGGAAAAAACTGTACTGTATGAATATAACGGAGCACTACAGTGCAGTAAGAAACGATGAACAGGCAGACCAGAAAAATCTGAAAGAACTTGTAAAAAATGATATAAAGTGAAATGAGCAGAACCAGGAAAATATTGCACAAGGAATAAGAAACATTGTATGATGTTCAACAATGAATGTCACAAATGTTCTCAACAACACAATGATCCGAGACAAATACAAAAGACTCAGGAAAGAAATACTATCAATATTCATAAAACAAACCAATGACTCTGAATGCACATGAAAGCATTCTCTTTTCAATTATTCAATTCTTTTTAATCTGTTTCTTTTTATCTGGTTTCTTTTTATCTGTTTCTTTCACAACTGTGACTAATATGACAATATGTTTTATGGAATAGCTCATGTAAAACTTATATCCAATTGCCTAACATTTTTAGAATAGGGAATGGGAGGGAGTGAGTGTTGTGAATATTGCGTTGGTGCTACAGCCTCCCTTAATGAATTAAAGAAAGCTTTTTACTTGTTATTTTTACTTTTTTTAAATTATGTCCACTTTTAACTCTTTGTTTTGTTTTATTTTATTTTTTAGAGTTAATTGTGGTCATGATAACCTTTGTGACCTCTTTGATTTTTTTCAGAGTTAACTGTGCTTGTGATAACCTGAGAGTTCTTTGGTATTTTCATAGTTTACAGTGGGTACATAATCTCTGTGCCTCTTTTGTCATTTGATCTCAGATATGAGGAAATGATTATCTCTTGTCTATCATCCAGATTTTTGCATAGGAGGAAATGTGTTCCTTAAGTTATGTCAGTGACTTGTTCAAAGTTATTTACATGATAGTAGTAAAAGCAGTTTTACAACTCTATTCTCTTCCCACCCACTTCCTTTCCTTGGCATTCTGTTGTAACTTCTCCCTCCAAAAACATGATGTTGTAATTAAGCCACAGAACTGATTTAAGAGGAAATGCATTCATGGTCAAATTAAAAAAAAAAAAAACAAATTTTAAAAATAATTTTAAGTAATGAGCAATTTTGTTTATATTTTGAGGACCTGGAAAATAAAAACAATGAATAGAGGCAGATGTACATTTAATGAAGCTGATAATAGAATATGGAGGGTTTAGCATTATACTTCCCAATACAATAACCACTATAACAACACAGGTATGAGAATTGCTGATAGGTAAATGCTGAGGCCAGCGCAGTCCAGCAGGTCCGGGGAGGTTACGAGACTCACAGAATGAGGATGAAAAGACAGGCGGGACACAGCAGTCTGAACAAGCTGAGTTTATTAGGACATACTGAGCCAATAAATTAGGGGGTCAAGGTGCTTAAATAGTAAAAGACCATAGGGGTAGCAATTGAGGCATGATATAGAACATATTGTGATAAGTAGAAAGAGAGGCCTCAAGGCCTCTTTATTGGAATGTTATCCTGTATAGCAGGAGCCCTGATTCCTGGAACTTCAACACCCAATTCAAGGACGTGCACCTAAGAACAATATATCACTTAACTTCTCAAGTCAGCTCTTAGTCTCCCTTGGAGGAGGGGAACTCTTAATAAGCGGCTCTTTCAAACCCCTCAAGGTTCTCTACAGGTAAAAAAGAAGATTAAACAACAACAACAACAACAAAGAGAAGAAAAATAACAAAATTCTACACTACATGTGTTTAAAAATACCATTATTTTTCTGTTTGAAATGTGTCATATTAAATAACTACAGAAAATGATACATTGATAAACAAAGCTACAGAGATGTTATTCATAACATCAAGAACACTCTTTCTAGGATATACCTTGTCAAATGAAAGTTTGAACTGGAGACAGAGACTTTGGAACAGGGATATTAAATGAATTGATTAAAGAAATCTAAATTTAGTCATATAGATCAGGAGTATTCTGTGTGTGTGTGTGTGTGTGTCTCGCTCTGTCTCTCTCTCTCTGTCTCTCTCTCTGTCTCTTTCTTTTTTTATCTTTATGTTCTTAAACTCCCTTGGTATCTTAGGCTACTTGTCACAATTTTTTCATTCTACTTGTTGATTCATCTCTTTTTTGGGGGGGAGAGGTGGCGAACAGGAGGAAATGTTGCACTGTCTCATTTTTTCTATTAAGATTCCCATTTCACCTTTATCTAAATGGTACTCTTTAAAAATGGCCGAGTTGGATAAAAAAAAATTTTGTGTGTCCAAATAGCATAACAGAGAACTACTTGAGTCAGTAGGATATGTAAGAGATTAAATAATTATGGATAAATAACCAGACACTTTCTTGCCTGAATGGGTATTGAAAAAAAATAGTTCACCCTGCGAGAAGCAAGGTCTTCCTCATTAATTACTGACACTTCTATCAAATGAATGTTAGGGAACTTGTTTGATAGTTCACATTTTTTTTCTTTTAAACCACAAAAAATATGAGACAGAATGCAGCTGTTTTTGTAAGAATGACCATTGGCAAATGTTGCCCGGTGATTTTCACCTCTAGTTGGTCTTCTTCCTATGAACGTTGTGCATGGTTCACTGCTACCCTCAGCAGTCTCATCTGACATCACCTCCCTGTCTCAGGTCCACAAGTTGCCCTTCCTAGTTTAATTACAAAACTCAGATTTCTGAATGCTACATCCCTTTGAAAAGGAATCTTCAAATCAGCACAGCAGAGACTTGCAGCAAACACAAACCCTACAGTACAGAAATCTTGCCTTTATACACATTTCAGAAACTTAATCCTGCTTCTGGTTCCAGTAGCTAAGATGGTGGAGTGATCAGTAATTGCTATCTCCCTCCCCTTGTTGACCTCAACTAGCCCAGAGAATATCTCCCTGGGAGAAACCCTGGAGAAGTGGGATCAACAGAAAGGGTAACCAGACTCTGAGCCCGAGGCTAGAAAGATCTTTAAGGAGGGTTCCTCTTGCTGTGACTTAAGACAACCAAAGTAGGATCAGAGTTGTCCCAGACATCCTCACCTCAACAAACCCAGAGAAGATCCTGAACCCCAGGGAAGTGAAGCCAGGAACTGCCAACACCAGGACCCCAGGCATGCCTCAACACCCCAGTGGAATTGAGAAGACACTAGCGCAGACAGCTGAGCTTGCTATGCTCTAGCTCAGCAGAGGAAGCTCAAGCATACAGACCAGTACAGAGGGTACAAAAAACTCAGGTAAGTATAGAAATACAATGAGCTCTATAGGCAATAGGAGGGGAAGGGGTAAAGAAAAGAGAGGGGAGGCTAAAAGGGAGGGAAGAAGTAGTAAGGGAAAAGGGGCTGAAAGAATGAAGAGAAGACTGAGGGAGACAGTGGTCAAAAATTAAAACTATTGTGGAAGGAAAGGGAGAACAGAGAACTAAAAGCATTAACAAGGGGAAAGGGGATGGAGGGAAAAACACAGATAGTAATCATAACTGTGAATGTGAATGGGATGAACTCTCACAAAAAACTGAGACAGATAGCTGAATGAATGAAAAACCATAATCCAAAAATATTGTTTTTACAAGAAACACATTTGAAATGGGGAGATATACATAGGGTAAACATAAAAGGTTGGAGCAGAATTTACTGTGCTTCAGCTGATGCAAAAAAAAGCAAGGGTAGCAATCCTAATCTCAGACAAAACAAAAACAGAGATAGATCTAACCAAAAGAGATAAGGAAGGAAACTATATCTTGCTAAAAGGCACCATAGACAATGAAGCAATTTCATTATTAAACATAAATTCTCCAAGTGGGATAGCATCCAAATTCTTAGAGGAGAAGTTAAGGGAGCTACAGGAAGAAACAGACAGCAAAACTATACTAGTGGAGGACCTCAACCTCCCCCTCTCTGAACTTGAAATAAACAAGAAAGAAGTTAAGGAGGTGAATAGAACTCTGGAAAAGGTAGATATGATAGATCTCTGGAGAAAACGGAATGGAGGTAAAAAGGAATATACCATTTTGTCAGTGGTTCATGGCACATGTACAAAAACTGACCATGTATGAGGCCATAAAAACCTCACAATCCAGTGCAAAAAGGCAGATAGTCAAAGCATCCTTCTCAGATCATAATACTGTAAAACTTATGTCTAATGAAAGGCCATGGAAACAAACCAAAAACTAATTGGAAACTAAACAATCTAATCCTAAGAATTAATGAGTTAAAAAACAAATTGTAGAAACAATCAACAACTTCATTCAAGAGAATGACAATAAGGAGACAACTTAGCAAATTTGATGGGATGCTGCAAAAGCAATTCTTAGGGGAAGTTTTATGTCTTTGAGTGCCTACATGAATTAAGTAGAGAAAGAGATCAATGAACTGGTTGTGCAGCTGAAAAAGAAAAGAACAAATTGAAAATTCCCAAGTAAATACCAAATTAAAAAAAATGAAAATCAAAGGAGAAATTAATAAAATTGAAATTAAGAAAATATTGAACTAATAAATAAAACTAGGAGTTTGTTTTATGAAAAAAAACAATAAAATAGGTAGATCTTTGGCCAATTTGATTTAAAAAAAGAAAGAAGAAAAACAAATTACCAATATCAAAAATGAAATGGGGAAACTCAACTCAAATGAGGACCAAATTAAAACAATAATTAGAAATTACTTTGTCTAATTGTATGCCCATAAATTTGACAATTTGGGGGGGGCGGAGCCAAGATGGCGGGGTGAAAGCAACAACTCACCTAAGCTCCTGGACAAATTCATCTGGATATCTCTGAAAGGAGAATCTGACAAAACTTTGGAGGTGCGGAATCCAGTGGGTGACAGACTTTGACTGGTTCGGAGCCCAGGTTAGACTGGAAGGTCCGTGGGAAGGGTCTGTTCCGCGGGGGTGAGCCCCAGTGCACAGGGCAGCGTGGTCAGCACAGCAGGGCTGAAGGGACCTGAGAAGCCACAGAGTGGCGGGTGAAACCAGCGGAGCAGGAGAGCAGCCAAACCGAGCTGGTGAGAGCCACTGAGTGCCAGATATCATCGCAGAAGCCCTTGAAACCTTCAGCCAGAAGACTAAACTTCGGTAAGTCACCTATTTGAAATTCTGGGAGCCAGGATGGCGGAGTGATCAGTAAAGGCTCTCTCCTCCCCCCTGATGACCATGAAAGAACCATAAAATTCTTCCCCAGATAAATCCTGGATCAGCGGGAACAGCAGAAGGGGGCAAATAGTCTCATAACACCAGAGGCTAGAAAAATAGCAAAGGGGGATTCTTCCTACTGTGGTGGAGGCGATCCGGAAGGACAGAGGACCCAGAGCAGAGAAACTTCGCACTGAGACCCAGGCAAGGCTCAGTGCTAGGAGACGAGCCCCAGGAGGGGTAGGAACAGGCATTAGCATCTAGGCCTGCCTCAGCCCTCCAAGGGAAAAGGGAAGACAATAGGGAAGCTGGGATCACCATCCCCTGACCTTGCCTTTGCCTCAGTTCAGCTGAGATCTCCTGTGACCAGACCACCACTCCCACACACTTAACAAGCTAACTCCAGGGTTGACCTGGGAAACAAAAAAACAAAAACCTGCTTTTAGCTTCTTCACACATCATCTCAACACAAAGTTCTGTACCTTCTGACTGAAAGAACCAGAAGCCACAACACTCAGCCAACATCATGAATCGGAAAAAGCAGATGAAAAGAAAAAAAACCTTAGAATTTTTCTATGGGGATAAGGACCAAAACACAAACACCAAAGAGGTCAGAGCTGAGACTGTACTTCTATCTGAAACTTCAGAAGGGAATATGAATTTCTCGCAAGCACAACTAGATTACCTGGAACAGCTGAAGAAGGGAATAGAAGAAAAACTGGCCAATGATTTTAAAATTATAAAAAAAGAATTCACTGATGAGAACATCACTTTGAAAAGGAAAATTGAACAAATGGAAAAGGAAGTTCAAAAGTTAACTGGAGAAAATAATTCCCTAAAAGGAAGAGTTAATCAAATGGAAAAGGAAACCCAAAACCTAACTGGAAAAATTGGTCTAATGGAAAAAGAAGTACAAAAATTAAATGGAGAAAATAGCTCCTTAAAGGGAAAAATTGGTCAGATGGAAAAGGAGATGCAAAAGTTAACTGAAGAAAACAATACGATGAAGATTAGAATTGGGCAAGTAGAAACTAATGACTCAATGAGGCAACAAGAATCAGTCAAACAAAATCTAAAGAATGAAAAGATAGAAGAAAATGTAAAATATTTAATTGGAAAAACAACTGACCTGGAAAATAGATCCAGGAGAGAAAATCTAAGAATTATTGGCCTGCCAGAAACCCATGATGAAGAAAAGAGTCTGGACAATATCTTCCAGGAAATCATCAAGGAAAACTGTCCAGAAGTACTAGACTCAGAGGGCAAAATAGTCATCGAAAGAATCCACTGTTCCCCTCCCGAAAGGGATCCCAAACTCAAAACCCCAAGAAATATAGTTGCCAAATTCCAGAGCTATCAAGTGAAGGAGAAAATACTACAAACAGCCAGAAAGAAAAAATTCAAATATCAAGGACATACAGTCAGGATCACACAGGACCTTGCAGCTTCTGCATTAAAAGATCGAAAGAATTGGAACCCAATATTCCATAAGGCAAAGGAGTTGGGACTTCAACCAAGGACCAACTACCCAGCAAAGTTCAGCATAACATTTCAGGCAAGGAGAAAGTCATTCAAGGAAAAAAGGGAATTCCAGAGCTTCCTGACCAAAACACCAGAACTCAATAGACAATTTGATCTTCAAATGCAGGTCTCAAGAGAATCATAAAAAGGTAAACAGAGGGGAAAAAAACAAAAACAAAAACTTGCCACTCAATTAGGGCAAACTGTTTACCTCCCTATAAGGGAAGATGATACCTGTTAATCTTGAGAACTGTGCAGCTATTATGATAAAAGGGATATACGTAGAGGGAACGGGTATAAAGTAAATGATGTCGTGTCAAAAATATGATTTAAGTATGAGTAGGGATTGTAATAGGAGGTGTGAAAAGGAGGAACCAGAAAATGGCAAATTACATCACAGGAAGAAGTACAAAACTATAGTAGAGGGAAGGAGGGGAGGGAGATGAGCATTGTTTGAGAGGTACTCTTATCTGATTTGTTTAAAGGAGGGAACAATAATCTTAAGCATATAATCCTAACTAGCTCTATAAGGTAGTAGGAGGGGAAGGGGGAAGAAAGGGGAGGTAGGCTAAAAGGGAGGGAAGAAGCAATAAGAGTAAAGGGGAGTAAAAGGGAGGGGGGGCTAAAAGAAGGAGGGGAAGGCTGCAGGAGGAGGGGGAGAAAAGTGAGTACTATTGAGGAGGGGAAGGGAGACGGGAGAGCTAAAAGCACAAATGGTGGGAAAGCAGATGGAGGGAAATACACAGATTGTAATCATAACTGTGAATGTGAATGGAATGAACTCTCCCACAAAACGGAGACGGATAGCAGAATGGATTAAAAGCCATAATCCAACAATATGCTGCTTACAAGAAACACGTTTGAAACGGGGGGATACACATAGGATAAAGGTCAAAGGATGGAGCAGAATGTATTGTGCCTCAGCTCATGTAAGAAAGGAAGGAGTAGCAATCCTAATCTCAGACAAAGCAAAAGCAGAAATAGATCTAATCCAAAGGAATAAGGATGGAAACTATATCCTGCTAAAAGGCACCATAGACAATGAAGCAATATCATTACTAAACATGTATGCTCCAAGTGGTATAGCATCCAAATTCTTAGAGGAGAGTTGGGGGAGTTGAAGGAAGAAATTGACAGCAAAACTATGCTACTGGGGGACCTCAACCTCCCCCTCTCTGAACTCGATAAATCTAACCTCAAATTAAACAAGAAAGAGGTGAAGGAGGTAAATAAAACTCTGGCTAAGGTAGATATGATAGATCTTTGGAGAAAATTAAATGGCAATAGAAATGAATATACCTTTTTCTCAGCGTTACACGGAACATTTACAAAAATTGACCATGTACTAGGACACAAAAATCTCACAATCCAGTGCAGAAAGGTAGAGATAATCAATGCATCCTTCTCAGATCATAATGCATTAAAAATTACATGTAATATAAGGCCATGGAAAGATAAACCAAAAATCAACTGGAAACTAAATAATCTAATTCTAAAGAAGGGTTGGGTTAAAGAAGAAATCATAGAAACAATCAACAATTTCATTCAAGAGAATGACAATAGTGAGACAACATACCAAATCATATGGGATACTGCAAAAGCAGTTATTAGGGGAAGTTTTATATCTTTGAATGCTTACATAAATAAAATAGAGAGAGAGGAGATGAATGACTTGGGCTTGCAGTTGAAAAAGCTAGAAAAAGAACAAATTGAAAATCCCCAAGTAAATACCAAATTAGAAATACTGAAAACCAAAGGAGAGATTAATAAAATTGAAATTAAAAAAACTATTGAATTAATAAATAAAACCAATAGTTGGTTTTATGAAAAAACTTACAAAATTGATAAACCTTTGGTCAATCTGATTAAAAAAAAGAAAGAAGAAAATCAAATTACTGATATTAAAAATGAAAGGGATGAACACACCACCAATGAGGAGGAAATTAAAACAATAATTAAAAACTACTTTGCCCAACTTTATGCCCACAAATTCGATAATCGAGACGAGATGGATGAATATTTTAAAAAATACAAATTGCCCAGATTAACAGAAGCGGAAGTTGAATACTTAAACATCACCATCTCAGAAAAAGAAATTGAACAAGCCATCAATGAACTCCCTCGGAAAAAATCTCCAGGGCCAGATGGATTCACAAGTGAATTCTATCAAACATTTAAAGAACAGGTAATTCCAATACTACATAGACTATTTTTGAAAATTGGGGAAGAAGGAGTCCTCCCAAATTCTTTCTATGATACAAATGTGATTTTCATACCCAAACCAGGAAGACACAAAAGAGAGAAAGAAAATTATAGACCAATTTACCTAATGAATATAGATGCAAAAATTTTAAATAAGATTTTAGCAAAATGAATACAGCATTTGATCACGAGATTAACACATTATGATCAAGTAGGATTCATACCAGGATTACAGGGCTGCTTCAGTATTAGGAAAACTATTAGCATTATCGATCACGTCAACAACAAAGCCAACATAAACCACATGATTATCTCAATAGATGCAGAAAAAGCTTTTGACAAAATACAACACCCATTCCTACTAAAAACACTGGAGAATGTAGGAATAAAGTGAACTTTCCATAAAATAATAAGCAGTATCTATCTAAAACCTACAGCAAACATTATATGCAATGGGGATAAGCTAGATGCATTCCCAATAAGATCAGGGGTGAAACAAAGATGTCCTTTATCACCATTATTCAATATGGTACTAGAAATGTTAGCTGTAGCAATTAGACAAGATAAAGATATAGAAGAAATAAGAACAGCCAAAGAAGAAACTAAGTTATCACTCTTTGCAGATGATATGATGATCTATTTAGAGAATCCCAGAGATTCAAGTAAAAAATTACTTGAAATAATAAAAAACGTTGGTAAAGTTGCAGGTTACAAAATAAACCCACACAAATCTTCTGCATTCCTATATATTAGCAACAAAGTCCAACAGCAAGAGATAGAAAGACAAATCCCATTTCAAGCTATGGTAGACAGTATAAAATACTTAGGAGTTTACCTGCCAAAACAAACCCAGGGATTATATGAACACAATTACAAGACACTTTTTGCAGAAATAAAGTCAGATTTAAGTAAGTGGAAAAGCATTAGTTGCTCATGGGTAGGCCGTGCTAATATAATAAAAATGACAATTGTACCTATAATAATTTACTTATTTAGTGCCATACCAATTAAACTATCAGACAATTATTTTCTAGAGCTGGATAAAATAATATCAAAATTCATTTGGAAAAACAAATGTCCAGAATATCCAAATGACTAATGAAAAGAAATGCTTGGGATGGTGGCCTAGCGCTACCAGACCTCAAACTGTACTACAAAGCAGCAATTATCAAAACCACTTGGTATTGGCTAAGAAACAGAGAGGTAGACAAGTGGAATAGACTTGGCACTCAAGATGCAGTAGGCAAGGAATATAGCAACCTTCTGTTTGATAAACCCAAGGACCCAAGCTTTTGAGATAAGAACTCACTATTTGACAAAAATTGCTGGGAAAACTGGATAACAGTGTGGCAGAAATTAAGCATAGACCCATACCTGACACCGTACACAAGAATAAAGTCCAAATGGGTACATGATTTAGGTATAAAGATTGATACCATGAATAAACTGGAGAAGCAAGGAATAGTGTATTTATCAGATCTATGGAGAAGGGAAGAATTCTTTACTAAAGGAGAGATAGAAAGCATTATGAAATGCAAAATGGATAACTTTGATTACATTAAACTGAGAAGTTTTTGCACAACCAAACCCAATGCAACCAAAATCCGGAGGGATGTAGTAAATTGGGAACGAATTTTTACAGCTAAGCTTGGGTATAAAGGCCTCATTTCTAGAATATATAGAGAACTGACTCAAATGTATAATCATATAAGTCATTCCCCAATTGATAAATGGTCAAAGGATATGAACAGGCAATTTTCAGAGGAAGAAATTAAGGATATCTATAATCATATGAAAAAATGCTCTAAATCACTATTGATTAGAGAGATGCAAATCAAAACAACTCTGAGGTACCACATCACACCTATAAGATTGGCAAACATGACAGAACAAGAAAATGATAAATGCTGGAGAGGATGTGGGAGAGTTGGAACACTAATTCATTGTTGGTGGAGCTGCTAGCGCATCCAACCATTCTGGAGAGCAATTTGGAACTATGCCCAAAGGGCTTCAAAAATGTGCATACCCTTTGACCCAGCAATATCGCTACTAGGACTATATCCCCAAGAGATCATAAACATGGGAAAGGGTCCCACATGTACAAAAATATTTATAGCAGCACTCTATGTAGTTGCCAAAAACTGGAAGTCAAGGGGATGTCTATCAATTGGGAAATGGCTGAATAAATTATGTTATATGAATGTAGTGGAGTACTATTGTGCCGTAAGAAATGATGAACAAGAAGACTTCAGAGAGGCCTGGAAGGACTTATATGACCTGATGCTGAGTGAAAGGAGCAGAACCAGGAGAACTTTGTGCACAGCAACGACCACAGTGTGGGAGAGTTTTTTCTGGTAGACTTGGAATTTTGTAATAAGGCAAAAACTTCTTATAAAAAAAAAAATCCCAAAGGTGGTTCTCAAGGCAAAATGCCTTCCACACTCATAGAGAGAAATATGGAAGTCACTCACATATTGTAGCAGATCATGTTTGTGTATATGTACGTTTTTGTGTATCATGTTTTGATTTGTTATATGATTTCTTTCATTTATTTTAGTCTGACTACATAGCATGACTATAGTGAAAATACACTCAATAGGAAAGTATATGTAGAACCTATACAGAATTGTATGCAGTCGTGGGGAGGGAGGGGAGTAGTGGGAGGTAGGTGTGGGGGGGGATAAAATATCAATTGTATGGCAGTGGTTGTTAAACATTAAAAAATTAAAAATTAAAAAAAAATCCAAGTAAAATAAAGGAAAAAAAATTGACAATCTGAATGAGATGGATGGATATTTTAAAAAGATGTTAATTGCCCAGATTAATAGAAGAGGAAGCTGAATAAGTAAATAACCCCATCTTAGAAAAAGAAATTGAAAAATCCACCAATGCAATCCCTAGTAAAAAAAATCTCCAGGGTCGGATGGATTCACAAGTCAATTCTATCAAACATTTAAAGCACAGATCATTCCAAAACTATATAGATGATTTGGGAAAATTGGGTAAGAAGGTATCCTCTCAAATTCTTTTTATGATACAAATATTTTTTGATACCTAAACCAGGAAGAGCCAAAACAGAGAAAGAAAATTATGGATCAATTTCTGTAAAAAAATACAGATGCAAAAATTTTAAACAAGATTTTAGCAATAATAATGCAGCAATTCATCATTGCTGTATGTACATTGTGATCAGGTAGGATCTATACCTGGAATATAGACATGTATTAGGAAAACTCTTAACATTATTCATTATATCAAAAACAAGACTAACAGAAACTTGATTATCTCAAGTGATGCAGAAAAGCATTTGGACAAAATAAACATCCATTCCTATTGAAAACACTGGAGAACATAGGAATAAGTGGAGCATTCGATAAAATAATAAGTAATTACCTAAAAAATTCAGAAAGCATTATATGCAATGAAGATAAACTGGATACATTTCCAATAAGATCAGGGGTGAAACAACTATATCCATTATCACCACTATTATTCAGTATGATACTAGAAATTTTGGCTGTAGCAATAAGAGAAGAAAAAGAAATTGAATGAAAAAGAATACCCAAAGAAGAAACTAAGTTCTTACTCTTTGCAGATGATATGATGATATACTTAGAGAATCCCAGAGAATCAAGTAAAAAACTATTTGAAATAATAAACAACTTTGGCAAAGTTGCAGGTTACAAAATAAACCCACATAAATCTTCTGCATTTCTGTATATTATTAACAAAGCTGAACAGCAAGAGGTAGAAAGAGAAATCTCATTTTAAGTTATGGTAGACACTATGAAATATTTGGGAGTCTACCTGCCAAAACAAAGCCAGGGCCTATATGAAGGCAATTACAAAACACTTTTCTCACAAATAAAGTCATATCTAAGTAGGTGGAAAAACACCAGTAGCTCATAGGTGGGCTGAGTCAATATAATAAAAATGACAATTCTACCTAAATTAATTAACTTATTCATTGCCACACCAATCAAACTATCAGATAATTATTTTGTAGAGCTAGAAAAAATAATATCAAAATTCATCTGGAAGAACAAAATGTCCAGAACATCAAGGGAGCTAGACAAAAGAAATGCTAGGGAAAGTGGTCCAGCTCCACCAGATTTCAAATTGTATTAAAAAGCAGCAAATATCAAAACCATTTGGTACTGGCTAAGAAAAAGAAGCGTGAACTAGTAGAATAGACCCAAGTATTCCAAGTGGAATATACCCAAGACCCAGTAGTCAATTAACATAGCAATCTGATTTTGATAAAACCAAGGACCCCAGCTTCTGTGATAAGAACTCACTATTCAACAAAAATTACTGGGAAAACTGGCTGACAGTGTATCGGAACATAGGCATTGACCAATGCCTGACACCATACACAAAAATGAAATTCAAATGGGTACATGATCTAGGTATAAAGATTGATATTATAAACAAATAAGTGGAGCAAGGAATAATGTATTTATCAGATTTCTGGAGAAGGGAAGATTTTTTGACTAAACAAGAGAAGAAGACATTATGAAGTGCAAAATGCATCATTTTGATTACAATTGAAAAGTTTTTGCACAAACAAACCTAATGCAACCAAGATCAGTAAGGAAGCAGAGAACTGGGAAAGAATTTTTGCAGCTGTTGTCTGTGATAAAGGCCTCATTTCTTAAACATATAGAGAACTGACTCAAATGTACAAGAATACAAGTCATTCCCCAATTGATAAGTAGTCAAAGGACATGAACAGGAAGCTTTCAGAGGAAGAAATCACATAGTCTGTAGTCATATCTATAGTCATATGAAAAAATGCTCTAAATTACTATGGATTAGAGAGATACAAATCAAAACAACTCTGAGATACCACATCACACCTACCAGATTGGCTTAAATGACAATACAGGATGATGAGAAATGTTGGAGATGATGTGAGAGAGTTGGAACACTAATACGTTATTGGTGGAGCTGTGAGCTGATCCAACCACTCTGGAAAACAATTTGGAATGATGCCCAAAGGGCTACAAAAATGTGCATACCCTTTAACCCAGCAATACCACTTCTAAGACTGTATCTCCAAGAGATCATAGAAATGGGAAAGGTTCCCATATGTACAAAAATATTTACAACAGCACTCTGTGTTGCCCCAAAACTGGAAATCAAAGGGATGCTCATCAACTGGGGAATGGCTGAATAAATTGTGGTATATGAATGTAATGGAATACTATTGTGCTGTAAGAAATGATGAACAGGAAGACTTGAAAGAAGCCTGGAAAGACTTATATGAACTGATGCTGAGTGAATGGAGCAGAACCAGGAGAAATTTATACACAGCAACAACCACAGTGTGTGAGAACTTTTTCTGGTAGACTTAAATCTTCATTGCAATGCAAGGACTTATAAAATTCTCAATGGTCTGTTAAAGTAAAATACTTTACACATCCAGAGAAACAACTATGGAATTGATCACAGAATGCAGCAGACAATTTTCTTTTGTATTATGTTTTGGTTTGCTATATGATTTCTCCCATTCATTTTAATTCTTCTATGCAACATGACTAAGGTGAAAATTTATTTAAGAGGAATGCTTGTGTAGAACCTATAAAAATTATATGCCATCTCAGGGATGAAGGGAGGGGTGAGGAGGGAAGAAGAGTTAGGGAAGAGAGAAAAAAAATCTAAGTTATATAAAAATGACAATAGAACACTGAAAACAAATAAAATGAAAATAAAATATGTTAATCCTGCTTCTTTTTAGATCCTGAAAATAGTCTTTCAAATCTATAAGGAACAAATGTCTTGTAAATGCATTATGTCATTTAGTTTCTTAAGAACTTTCTGGAAAGATGATAGAAACCAAACCGTTGAGGGAAACATGGTTAAAAGGAACAATCATCTATTTAAATTTAATAATCTTACAATCCTAATTAAGGCAGCTTAGTCTACTCACAGGTTATGATTGTCCTTCGTTTTTCAAGAGGACCATAACATCAGGGAAAAGATGACATGACTTGAAAATGAGTTTGATTTGCATGAGGGAGGGTGGTGCAAAGTCAACAGCCTCACTTTCCCCTTCAGAACCATCTGGATCCTGTAGCCAGATATCCATCAGGATAACTGGAGATGGCACAGGATGCAATGGAAAACTCTGGCCCTTTTAGATTGAGGCCTTTTCAGGTACTTGCTAGCTTGTCCTTTCCCTCCTCTTTCTCTTTCCCTTTCCTTTTCCTCTTCAAAAGAAGGTAAATGTTGGTGGCCAAAAGCTTCCCAGTTAACTTGGGGTTTACTATCTAAATTGTCTTTCCTTCCTTCCTTCCTTCCTTCCTTCCTTCCTTCCTTCCTTCCTTCCTTCCTTCCTTCCTTCCTTCCTTCCTTCCTCCCTCCCTCCCTTCCTTCCTTCCTTCCTTCCTTCCTTCCTTCCTTCCTTCCTTCCTTCCTTCCTTCCTTCCTTCCTTCCTTCCTTCCTTCCTTCCTCCCTTCCTTCCTTTCTTCCTTCCTTCCTTCCTCTCTTTCTTTCTTTCTCTCTCTTTCTTTCTTTCTTTCTTCCATTCTTTCTTCCCTTCCTTCCTTCCTTCCTTCCTTCCTTCCTTCCTTCCTTCCTTCCTTCTTTTCTTTCTTTCTTTCTTTCTTTCTTTCTTTCTTTCTTTCTTTCTTTCTTTCTTTCTTTCTTTCTTTCTTTCTTTTTCCCTTCCTTCCTTCCTTCCTTCCTTCCTTCCTTCCTTCCTTCCTTCCTTCCTTCCTTCCTTCCTTCTTCCTTCCTTTCTTTCTTTCTTCCTTTCCTTTCTTTCTCCCAGTTCACTCTGAAGCCCATATATTACACTACAGCAAGTCCCTGCCCAAGTTCCACTTCATGGCTTTTTTTGGAATGTCCTGATGTAAAGTGAATGTCAATGATAACTGTTTCATTTTAGAACAGCAACCCTAAGTGTCTTGCCTCCCCCCCCCTTTTTTTTTCTTTTTCTAAGGAAATAGACCATCCTTTGTCTACTTCTTAAAGAGGCCTGTTAACTGGATGGGCATTACCTCCCTCTAAGTGAGGAACTGAAAAGGCTTTAGCCTAAAAGGGTCAGGGTCTCCCATTGTATCCTGGGTCATCTCCAGTCATCCTCATGATTATCTGGTCACTGAATCAAGACGATTCTGGAGAAGAAAGTGAAATTGGTGACGTTGAACATCTCACTCCCTCAAATCAAAGTCAACTGCAAATCATGTCATCATTTCCCTGATGTCATGATTCTCTTTGAAAATGGAGGAGAAACACAACAATCTTGCAATCAGTACACATTGCCCTGCACACCATTTGGCACATAATCAGAAAATTTTAAGAAATAATTGGATTTTATGTAAAAGGAGCTGGAGGACTGTAGAAACATCTTTAAATGAGTAAAAATGAAAGGCAAGAAATCAGGAAGTATTAGAGGTTAAAGGTAAAAGGAAAGGTTGTAAGTAAGGTTTGTTGGCTTGTAAAGTGTTAGAGATATTATTATACCTCAAATAATCCAATAGTAAAGAGAAAAATAAAGAAATGTAAGTAAAAGATAAATTCCTTTAAAAAAAGTTCCAAAGCAAACACAAATTAAAGTAAGAGCTGAGAAAATACCAGATCTGGAGAAGTTTATCTTGAAAGAGAACTCTTTCTTTCAATAGACCATGAAAGGATCTCTGGGGAAATAGTTTATGACGTCTCTTTTTCACCATGCCATACATGTAAATTGGTTCAGCACCCAAATTTAAATGATGAAATTTACTCGTAAGAATTTTTTTTTTATTTTGTAATGTTTAACAATCACTGCCATACAATTGTGATTTTATCCCCCCCACCTACCCCCCACTACCCCCCTCCCTCCCCACGACTGCATACAATTCTGTATAGATTCTACATATACTTTCCTATTGAGTATATTTTCACTATAGTCATGCTATGTAGTCAGACTAAGATAAATGAAAGAAATCGTATAACAAATCAGAACATGATACACAAACACATACACATACACAAACATGATCTGCTACAATATGTGAGTGACTTCCATATTTCTCTCTCTGAGTGTGGCAGGCATTTTGCCTTGAGATCCTCCATTGGGATTTTTTTTTGGTAAGAAGTTCTTGTGTTATTACAAAAATCTAAGTCTACCAGAAAAAACTCTCACACACTGTGGTTGTTGCTGTGCATAAAGTTCTCCTGGTTCTGCTCCTTTCACTCAGCATCAGGTCATATAAGTCCTTCCAGGCCTCTCTGAAGTCTTCTTTTCATCGTTTCTTATGGCACAATAGTACTCCATTACATTCATATACCATAATTTATTCAGCCATTCCCCAATTGATGGACATCCCCTTGACTTCCAGTTTTTGGCAACTACATAGAGTGCTGCTATAAATATTTTTGTACATGTGGGACCCTTTCCCATGTTTATGATCTCTTGGGGATATAGTCCTAGTAACGATATTGCTGGGTCAAAGGGTATGCACATTTTTGTAGCCCTTTGGGCATAGTTCCAAATTGCTCTCCAGAATGGTTGGATGCGCTAGCAGCTCCACCAACAATGAATTAGTGTTCCAACTCTCCCACATCCTCTCCAGCATTTATCATTTTCTTGTTCTGTCATGTTTGCCAATCTTATAGGTGTGATGTGGTACCTCAGAGTTGTTTTCATTTGCATCTCTCTAACCAATAGTGATTTAGAGCATTTTTTCATATGATTATAGATAGCCTTAACCTCTTCCTCTGAAAATTGCCTGTTCATATCCTTCGACCATTTATCAATTGGGAAATGACTTGTATGATTATACATTTGGATCAGTTCTCTATATATTCTAGAAATGAGGCCTTTATCCCCGAGCTTAGCTGTAAAAATTCTTTCCCAATTTACTACATCCCTCCGGATTTTGGTTGCATTGATTTTGGTTGTGCAAAAACTTCTCAGTTTAATGTAATTAAAGTTATCCATTTTGCATTTCATAATGCATTCTATCTCTCCTTTAGTAAAGAATTCTTCCCTTCTCCATAGATCTGATAAATACACTATTCCTTGCTTCTCCAGTTTATTCATGGTATCAATCTTTATACCTAAATCATGTACCCATTTGGACTTTATTCTTGTGTACGGTGTCAGGTATGGGTCTATGCCTAATTTCCGCCACACTGTTATACAGTTTTCCCAGCAATTTTTGTCAAATAGTGAGTTCTTATCCCAGAAGCTTGGGTCCTTGGGTTTATCAAACAGAAGGTTGCTATATTCCTTGCCTACTGCATCTTGAGTGCCAAGTCTATTCCACTTGTCTACCTCTCTGTTTCTTAGCCAATACCAAGTGGTTTTGATAATTGCTGCTTTATAGTACAGTTTGAGGTCTGGTAGCGCTAGGCCACCTTCCCAAGCATTTCTTTTCATTAGTCCCTTTGATATTCTGGACCTTTTGTTTTTCCAAATGAATTTTGATATTATTTTGTCCAGCTCTAGAAAGTAATTGTCTGATAGTTTAATTGGTATGGCACTAAATAAGTATATTAATTTGGGTAGAATTGTCATTTTTATTATATTAGCACGGCCTACCCATGAGCAATTAATGTTTTTCCACTTACTTAAATCTGACTTTATTTGTGCAAAAAGTGTCTTGTAATTGTGTTCATATAATCCCTGGGTTTGTTTTGGCAGGTAGACTCCTAAGTAATTTATACTGTCTACCCTAACTTTAAATGGGATTTCTCTTTCTATCTCTTGCTGTTGGACTTTGTTGCTAATATATAGGAATGCAGAAGATTTGTGTGGGTTTATTTTGTACCCTGCAACTTTGCCAAAGTTGTTTATTAATTCTAGTAATTTTTTACTTGAATCTCTGGGATTCTCTAGGTAAATCATCATATCATCTGCAAAGAGTGATAACTTAGTTTCTTCTTTGGCTATTTTAATTCCTTGGATATCTTTATCTTGTCTAATTGCTACAGCTAACATTTCTAGTACCATATTAAATAATAGTGGTGATAATGGACAACCTTGTTTCACCCCTGGTCTTATTGGGAATGCATCTAGCTTATCCCCATTGCATATAATGCTTGCTGAAGGTTTTAGATAGATACTGCTTATTATTTTATGGAAAGTTCCCTTTATTCCTATATTCTCCAATGTTTTTAGTGGGAATGGATGTTGTATTTTGTCAAAAGCTTTTTCTGCATCTATTGAGATAATCATGTGGTTTTTGTTAGCTTTGTTGTTGATGTGATCGATAATGCTAATAATTTTCCTAATATTGAACCAGCCCTGTAGTCCTGGTATGAATCCTACCTGATCATAATGTATTAATCTCGTGATAAGATGCTGTATTCGTTTTGCTAGAATCTTATTTAAAATTTTTGCATCTATATTCATTAGGGAAATTGGTCTATAATTTTCTTTCTCTGTTTTGTCTCTTCCTGGTTTGGGTATCAAAACCATATTTGTATCATAGAAAGAATTTGGGAGGACTCCTTCTTCCCCAATTTTCAAGAATAGTGTATGTAGTATTGGAATTAACTGTTCTTTAAATGTTTGATAGAATTCACTTGTGAATCCATCTGGCCCTGGAGATTTTGTCCTAGGGAGTTCATTGATGGCTTGTTCAATTTCTTTTTCTGAGATGGGGTTGTTTAAGTATTCAACTTCCTCTTCTGTTAATCTGGGCAATTTGTATTTTTTAAAATATTCATCCATCTCGTTTAGATTATCGAATTTGTGGGCATAAAGTTGGGCAAAGTAGTTTCTAATTATTGTTTTAATTTCCTCCTCATTGGAGGTGAGTTCACCCCTTTCATTTTTAATATTAGTAATTTGGTTTTATTCTTTCTTTTTTTTTAATCAGATTGACCAAAGGTTTATCAATTTTATTAGTTTTTTCATAAAACCAACTATTGGTTTTATTTATTATTTCAATAGTTTTCTTAATTTCAATTTTATTAATCTCTCCTTTGGTTTTCAGTATTTCTAATTTGGTATTTATTTGGGGATTTTCAATTTGTTCTTTTTCTAGCTTTTTCAACTGCAAGCCTAAGTCATTGATCTCCTCTTTCTCTATTTTATTTATGTAAGCATTCAGAGATATAAAACTTCCCCTAATAACTGCTTTTGCAGTATCCCATAAGTTTTGATATGTTGTCTCACTATTGTCATTCTCTTGAACGAAATTGTTGATTGTTTCTATGATTTCTTCTTTAACCTAACCCTTCTTTAGAATTAGATTATTTAGTTTCCAATTGATTTTTGGTTTCTCTTTCCATAGCCTTTTATTACATGTAATTTTTAATGCATTATGATCTGAAAAGGATGCATTGATTATCTCTACCTTTCTGCACTGGATTGTGAGATTTTTATGTCTTAGTACATGGTCAATTTTTGTAAATGTTCCATGTACCGCTGAGAAAAAAGTTATATTCCTTTCTATTCCCATTTAATTTTCTCCAAAGATCTATCATATCTACCTTATCCAGAGTTTTATTTACCTCCTTAACCTCTTTCTTGCTTATTTTGAGGTTGGATTTATCGAGTTCAGAGAGGGGGAGATTGAGGTCCCCCACTAGTATAGTTTTGCTATCAATTTCTTCCTTCAACTCCCCCAACCTCTCCTCTAAGAATCTGGATGCTATACCACTTGGAGCATACATGTTTAGTAATGATATTGCTTCATTGTCTATGGTGCCTTTTAGCAGGATATAGTTTCCATCCCTATCCCTTTTGATTAGATCTATTTCTGCTTTTGCTTTTTCTGAGATTAGGATTGCTACTCCTGCCTTTCTTACATGAGCTGAAGCACAACATATTCTGCTCCATCCTTTGACCTTTATCCTATGTGTATCCCGCCGTTTCAAATGTGTTTCTTGTAAGCAGCATATTGTTGGATTATGGCTTTTATTCCATTCTGCTATCTGTCTCCGTTTTATGGGAGAGTTCATTTCATTCACATTCACAGTTATGATTACAATCTGTGTATTTCCCTCCAACCTCTTTCCCACCATTTGTGCTTTTAGCTCTCCCGTCTCCCTTCCCCTCCTCAACAGTATTCACTTTTCTCCCCCTCCTCCTGCAGCCTTCCCCTCCTTCTTTTGACCCCCCTCCCTTTTAGACCCCTTTTCTCTTATTGCTTCTTTCCTCCCTTTTACCCACCCTCCCCTTTCTTCCCCCTTCCCCTCCTACTACCTATAGAGCTAGTTAGGCTTATCTACTTAAGATTATTATTCCCTCCTTTGAACAAATCAGATGAGAGTACCTCTCAAACAATGCTCATCTCCCTCCCCTCCTTCCCTCTACTATAGTTTTGTACTTCTTCCTGTGATATAATTTGCCATTTTCTGCTTCCCCCTTTCCACACCTCCTATTACATTCCCTTCTCATACTTAAATCATATTTTTGAAATGACATCATTTACTTTATGCCCGTTCCCTCTACATATATCCCTTTTATCATAATAGCTGCACAGTTCTCAAGATTAACAGGTATCATCTTCCCTTATAGGGAGGTAAACAGTTTGCCCTAATTGAGTAGCAAGTTTTTGTTTTTGTTTTTTCCCCTCTGTTTACCTTTTTATGATTCTCTGGAGACCTGCATTTGAAGATCAAATTGTCTATTGAGTTCTGGTGTTTTGGTCAGGAAGCTCTGGAAATCCTTTATTTCCTTGAATGACTTTCTCCTTGCCTGAAATGTTATACTGAACTTTGCTGGGTAGTTGATCCTTGGTTGAAGTCCTAACTCCTTTGCCTTACGGAATATTGGGTTCCAATTCTTTCGATCTTTTAATGTAGAAGCTGCAAGGTCCTGTGTGATCCTGACTGTGTGTCCTTGATATTTGAATTGTTTCTTTCTGGCTGCTTGTAGTATTTTCTCCTTCACTTGATAGCTCTGGAATTTGGCAACTATATTTCTTGGGGTTTTGAGTTTGGGATCCCTTTCGGGAGGGGAACAGTGGATTCTTTCGATGACTATTTTGCCCTCTGAGTCTAGTACTTCTGGACAGTTTTCCTTGATGATTTCCTGGAAGATATTGTCCAGACTCTTTTCTTCATCATGGGTTTCTGGCAGGCCAATAATTCTTAGATTTTCTCTCCTGGATCTATTTTCCAGGTCAGTTGTTTTTCCAATTAAATATTTTACATTTTCTTCTATCTTTTCATTCTTTAGATTTTGTTTGACTGATTCTTGTTGCCTCATTGAGTCATTAGTTTCTACTTGCCCAATTCTAATCTTCATCGTATTGTTTTCTTCAGTTGGCTTTTGCATCTCCTTTTCCATCTGACCAATTTTTCCCTTTAAGGAGCTATTTTCTCCATTTAATTTTTGTACTTCTTTTTCCATTAGACCAATTTTCCCAGTTAGGTTTTGGGTTTCCTTTTCCATCTGATCAATTTTCCCAATTAGGTTTTGGGTTTCCTTTTCCATTTGATTAGCTCTTCCTTTTAGGGAATTATTCTCTCCAGTTAATTTTTGAACTTCCTTTTCCATTTCTTCAATTTTCTTTTTCAGGTTGATGTTCTCATCAGTGAATTCTTTTTTTATAGTTTTAAAATCATTGGCCAGTTTTTCTTTTATATCCTTCTTCAGACGTTCCAGGTAATCTAGTTGTGCTTGAGAGAAATTCATAGTCCCATCTGAGGTTTCAGATGGAAGTACAGTCTCAGCTCTAACCCCTTTGGTGTTTGTGTTTTGGTACTTATCCCCATAAAAAGATTCTTTGGTTTTTTCACTTTTCGTCTGCTTTTTCCGATTCATGATGTTGGCTGAGTGTTGTAGCTTTTGGTTCTTTCAGTCAGAAGGTACAGATCTTTAAGTTGAGCTGATGTGTGTCTAGGCTAAAAGCAGGCTTTTGTTTTTTGTTTCCCTGATCAACCCTGGGGTTAGCTTGTTAGGTATGTGGGAGGGGTGGTCTGTCCTCAGGATATCTCCTCAGCTGACTTGAGGCAAAGGCAAGGTCAGGGGATGGTGATCCCAGCTTCCCCATTGTCTTCCCTTTTCCCCTGGAGGGCTGGGGCATGCCTAGAAGCTAATGGGTGTTCCCGCCCCTCCTTGGGCTTGTCTCCTGGCTCTGAGGCTTGCCTGGGTCTCAGTGCGAATTTTCTCTGCCCTGGGTCGTCTGTCCCTCCAGCCGTCTCCGCTACCGTAGGAAGAATCCCCCTTTGCCACTTTGCCAGCCTCTGGTGTTATGAGACCACCCGCCCCCTTCTACTGTTCCCGCTGATCCAGGATTAATCTGGGGAAGAATTTTATGATTCCCTCACGGTCATCAGGGGGGAGGAGAGAGCACTTACTGATCACTCTGCCATCCCAGTTCCTGGAAGTTCAAGTAGTGACCCACCGAAGTCCGTCTTCAGGCTGAAGATTTCAAGGGCTGCTGCGCTGATGTCTGGCACTCAGCGGCTCTCACCGGCTCGGCCTGGCTTATCTCCTGCTCCACTGGTCTCGCCCGCCACTCTCGGGATCCTCTGGTCCCCTCCGCCCTGTCGCGCCGACCGCGCTGCGCTGTCTGCCGGGGGTCTTACCCCCGCGGAACAGATCCCTCCCGTGGACCCTCCGGTCCAGCCTGGGCTCTGAATCCGTCAAAGTCCGTCACCCACTGGATTCTACACCTCCAAAGTCTGGTCAGACTCTCCCCCCGGAGATATCCAGAGGAGTTTTTCCAGGAGCTTAGGTGAGTCGTTGCTTTCACTCCGCCATTTTGGCTCCGCCCCTTCACTCGTAAGAATTTAAAATCAGGAGATAATTAATGTTTCTAGAGGCTATTATGCCTTACTTAGAAATATAAAATTACATATATACATGCATACTTTAATGGGCAATTTTAAAATTTATGATCCTATTATTCTCATTCTTAATGCCAAGGGAGAATTTATTTTTTTTCCTTGTCCCCTTCCATTTGTTCCATCAGCTGCTCTAAACATCACAGTAGTGCAAAAACATAATTACATTTCCCCTAAAACAGTACAAACTCTCTTAATTTTCCCATAACTCCTATTTCTTAAGAACACTTCTAACACAGCTTTTGTTGGAATAAGATACAATGTAAATTGTCCCCTAAAGATTCTATCTGGGAAATTCCATCATAGGGATATAGTAACTGTGCTAAAAACAACTCCAAAATGCTTTGGAAAAAAAAATAGAGAAAACATTTAGCAGGCATATAAAGACATTTCATTATTACACTCTCTTCTAAGTTACAAAAGATACCTCAAGGATGCTTTTGAGAACAAGTTCACTGCAGGCATATTACAAATGTGCGGGGGAGGAGGGGATACATTTCATTTAAATAATGGTAAGGAAAATCATTGCAACTAAATGGCCCAAGGGTGTTGCCAATGGTATGCAAATGATTTGCTGACAAAGTAAACTGCTTCCCAAAGGGTCCATGAAGACAAAGTCAGCAAGATTCTATATTTTTTTCAAAAAGACTATATTTGTATATTCCCAAGCTCTTTCTTCGTATTCTAAGACATATATTGGCAAGGGTAATTTGAAAATCTTCCAAAAAAAGTATTTTGATAAACATAGTAAAAGAAGAAATGAAATTGGCCCAGCTGATGAATTCACCTAAAACGTATTGTTGTTATCCTGCTATGCATCTAGTAGGGATATTCAAAGGGGCATAGGATGCCATTTCTTTCAACTAGTTTATTTTACAGAAATTAAGTTCTCAGATTCCTTGCGACCCAGGCTCAGTATTCATTCCACTATGCCACACTCAGAAAGAGGGAAAGGAGGGAAAAAGAAAAGGTTTGCACAATGTGAAAGTCGGGGGTAAGGGGGGATTGGGAGAGGAAAGAGAGAGAGTGAGAGAGAGAGGAAGAGAAAGAGAGAAAACAAGAGCAGATAGATACAGGAAAAGAGGGAGATGGGAGAGAAAAAGAGGAGAAATAAGGAGAATGAATCCTCGATGGATTTATTGCCAAAAGACTATAAGGAAAGGGCACGAAGAAATATGTCATTTACAATAGAATTGGAGGCAAGTAGAATCTTTTAGTTATGTTTTACTCAGAAAACTTGTACTTCTTGCAATTAGAGGAGGTAAAGCATCTCATAAATAGAAAGAAAAAAATGAATTTGTCATTAAAGATAAAAACTGATACTTCTCCACTTTGACCTTAATTACACTGGAGAAAACTTGACATAATTGCTCTTCAGAACCTGATTTTCAGGACAAATACTTAATCTGCCTTCACTAAAAGCTATCTCTCAAATTAACACATAACAACAAAAACAATGATGAAGGTTGTTTTTACTTCTAGAGCATTCTTTTAAAAATGTTTTATTTCATTAAATATTTTCCAATTGCGTTTAAAATATTTTAAAAATCCATTTCTCAGATTTATGTTTAATCGCTCATGATCTCCAACCCATGATCCCTTTGTGAGAAGGCAAGAAATTCAGTATCTGCTATGCATGTGAATTCACGAAACACATTTTTCCACATTAGCCATATCACAAAGGAAAACACAATGTAAAACAATAAAATAAAGAAAGCAAAAGGTATACTTGATTCTGCACTTGGAATTTATCTCTGGAGGTGTAGGGAATCTTTCTTCATGGGTCCTTTGGAGATGTCATGTTTCATTGTCTTCATCAAAGGAGCTAATTCTTCCACATTTGATCATTGTTATATCATTGTTGGTACTACATACAGTATTTTACTGGTGCTGGTTAATTCATGTTGTATTAGTTAATATACATGTATATATTCACATATATATACATGTATATACATATATATACATATACAAGTTTTCCCATGTTTTTCTGAAATCATAGTGCTCAGTCTTTCTTATAGCAAATCATATACCACTTGTTCAGTCATTTCCCCAGGTTATGAGCATTCCCTCAGTTTCCAGTTCTTCACCACCACAAAAGGACCTGTCATAAGTATTTTTGCACAAGTAGGTCACTTTCCCTTCTCTTTGTTATCATTGTGATACAGACCTAGTAGTGGCATTGCTTGGTTGAAGGGTTTACAGAGGTTTTTTTTTGTTTTTTTGTGTGTGGTTTTTTTTGTATTTACTTAGTTTTTATCTTTCTCCACTTACATGTAAAAACAATTTTTATCATCTATCCTCTTAGAAGGCAAACAATTGCATATAAGTTATATATGTGTATTCATGCAAAACATATCCATAGTAGCCATATTGGTAAAGAAAACATAGCAAAATAAAACAAGAAAGATAAAGCAAGTAAAAAAGATGATTTAATCTTTATTCAGACACCAACAGTTCTTTCTCTGGGGAAGAATAGAATCTCTCATCCTAAGTTGTTCAGAGTTCTCTTAGATTGTTGTTTTGTAAAAGTAGCTGAGTCATTTCCACCTTATAATCTTACAATATTGCTGTTACTTTGTACACAGTACATTTCACTTTGTATAAACCCATGCAAGTTTTCCCAGGTTTTTGTTTTTTTCAGAGAGCATCCTGCTCATCATTTCTTCTAGTCCAATAGTATTGCATCGCAATTAAGCATTACAGTTTATTCAACCTTTCTTCAACTGATATGCATCCCATCAATTTCTAATTCTTTGTCCCCAGAAAAGAGCTGTTATAAATATTTGCATGTATGTGTTTGTGTGTCTCTGTGTGTATCCCTTTCCTTTTTGTTTTTTATCTCTTGGGATACAGACCTAGTACTGTTATAGCTAGTACAAAGGGTATGCAAGAATGAATTGTTTTATAGACTGTTTTAACCAGTTCACAAATCTGCTGTGATACTGATACTCAGTACATTAGTATCACATTTTTCCCACATTTCCTCCAATATTTGACAGTTACCTTTTCTGGTCTATTATCCAATCAAATAGATATGAGGTAGTGCCAAAGAATTGATCTGATTCCCATTTCTCCAATCAATATTGAATTAGAATTCTTTTTTAATATGACTACAGATAGCTTTAATTACTTCATCTGAAAACTGATTATATCTTTTGATTATTCATCAGCTGGGGAATGGCTCTTTGAAACAGTTTCTATATGTTAGAGAAATGAGGGATTTATGAAGGAAACTTGCTTCAATTTTTTTCATTGTTGCTATTGTTAATTGTATTTCTCTCTATCCTATTCCCCCTACCTCCATTTAGTCTATTCTCTCTCTCTCCTTTCACCCTATCTTTCCTCAAAAGTATTTTGTTTCTAACTACCCCTTACCCCAACTTGCCCCTCTTTCGATTAACTTTCCCTTCTCTAATCCCCTTCCCTTTTAATTTCCTGTAGGGTAAGACAGATTTCTATACCCCATTGACTGTGTATCTTATTCCCTCTTTGAGAAAACTCTGATGAGAGTAAGGTTCACTCACTCCCCTCCACCTCTCCCCCTCTTCCCCTCCATAGTAAAAGCTGCTTCTTGCCTCTTTTATGTGAGGTAATTTACCCCTTCTACCTCTCCCTTTCTCTTTCTCCCTTACTTTTATTCAATCTTCTTACACCTTAATTTTACTTTTCAGATACCATCCCTTCATATTTAACTCACATCTGTGTCCTCTGTCAATATATTCTCCTTCTAATTACCCTAATAAGAAGAAAGGTCTCTTGAATTACAAATATCATTTTTCCATATATGAATGAAGAGAATTTAACCTTATTAAATCCCTTATGATTTCCTTTTCCTGTTTATAATTGTATGCTTCTCTTATATTTGAAATTATTGAATCAGCTCCCATTTTTTCATCCAGAATGCTTGGAAGCCCTCTATTTCTTTAAATAACATTTTTCCCATTGAAGGATTATACTCAGTTTTAGTGGGTAGGTGGTTATTTATTGGAATCCTAGCTCCTTTGACCTCTGGAGTATCATACTCCAACTCTTAAAATTCTTTAAGGTAGAAGCTGCTAAATTTTGTGTTATGCTATCTGTGACTCAACCCACATTTGAACTGTTTTTTCTGGCTTCTTGCAGTATTTTTTCCTTGACCTGGGAACATTTGGCTATAATTTGAAATTTGGCTATAATATTCCCAGCAGATTTCATTTTAGAGTCTCATACAGGAAGATATTGGTGGATTCTTTCCATTTTTATTTTACCCTCCAGTTCTAACAGCCACACCCACCACAGCAAATTTTCATGTTTGTAATAACCATGCTCAGTGATAGCAACACAGACTGAATTAGGAGCCTTACTCCCTGCCTGTTTGTTAACACAAAAATAACCAGCATCTCTGGGAAAGGACAGTGTAGACACGAGTGCTATACTGAAGGGCCCACAATATTTGAAATTCTTCAGAAAAATCTGAATTTCTTCACAAAACTTTTTGGATTTTCTTTTCTCTTAACAACAAAACTCTGGTTTGCATATCTCACATCTCTTGGCGCCAATGTCTGACGGGAGAAGAAGGAAATAGAGAATATTAAGCCATGTTCATTGGATGGAGAGCTGAAGAGAAGGCAGCACCCTGTGTCTTCCTTGACTTTTCTGGCACTGAGCTTTTTCAGGGTTGATATTATGTTGTGGCTATTGTCTTAATATTTTGATGTAAAAATGTGTTTCTGACCGGTGGGTAAAATAACAAAATATGATACAAAATCATAATTGAGAACAAGCAACTGTACATCCCTGAATGTGTTGCTTTAGTAAACAGTAATATTTCTTTATAAAATAAGTACAATTAAGGAAGTGTGTTCTCACACAAATTGGGAAATTTCTGCATAATGTACAGAGAGTGTCAAAATAACAATTCTAATAAAAAGTCTTTGTAAACAGTAAGTACAAAGTATCAATACATTTAAAACATTTTTACACTCACTGATATGAATACCTTATGAATAATCTTTCGGCTAAGCAGCAAACTTCAATTTTTTCCCTGCTTTTCATAAACCTTAAAAAAATAATTACTCTTGTTTTAAAACTATTGGACAAATTTCTGTCTGTGCTTTTATGATTATTCCCTCAAAAAGCTTTGCTTCTAAAAGAAGCATTCCCAAACCATGGTAAAAAAAATGTACAGGGTGCTTGAGTAAAGGGATCCTCCCACCACTAGCTCACACAGGAATTTTGCCACCTAGTGCGATGCTGACCTTAAAAGTCTATGCACACAACTTTAACATCCATCCTTCAACAATTCTTTTAAAACCAGTATCCTGTAATCCTCACAATAAATAAAACATATTTTATACCAAAAAAAATTTTACCCTCCAGTTCTAGAATATCAGTGCAGTGTTCCCTGTTAATTTCTTGAAAAATATCTAGATCTAGGTCTGAAAAATATCAGAAATATTTCCTGATCATGGCTTTCAGGAAGACTAATAATTTTTAAATTATCTCTCTTGGATCCATTTTCCAAGTCAGTTGTTTTTCAAATGAGATATTTCACATTTTCTTCTTTCTTTTCATTATATTGGCTTTGTTTTATTACTTCTTGGTTTCTCATAAAGTCATTAGCTTCTATTTCCTCCTTTCTAATTTTTAAAGAATTATTTTCTTCAGTGAGATTTTGGACCTCCTTTTTCCATTTGGCTGATACTCCTTTTTAAGGTATTCTTCTCCTCATTGGCTTTTTGGATATCTTTTGCCATTTGCCATTATTTTCGAAGGTGTTATTTTCTTCAATATTTTTTTTGTCTCCACTAAACTGTTGACTTTTTTCTCATGATTTTCTTGCATCACTTTTATTTATATTTCTAATGTTTGCTTTACCTCTTTTACTTGATTTTTCCTTTTTGATATCTTCTGTGGCCTGAGAAAAATTTCTGTTTTTCTTGGAGGCTTTAAATATAGGAGCTTTGACTTTGTTATTTTCTTCTGAGTGTGTGTTTGGCACCATAATAACTTTCTATATTCAGAGGGTTTTGTTTGTTTGTTTGTTTTGTTTTTCCTGTTGTTTGCTCATTTTCCCAGTCTATTACTTGACTTTAACTATTAAAGCAGTGCTCTGCTTCTAGGGTGGAGGGTGCACTGTGACAAGCTTCAGGGGTTTGTGCAGCTGTTTTCAGAGATACTTTTGGAGACCTGTACATTTTCAGTTCTTCTAAGGTACTCATAGAAAGAGATGTATTTTTCTACTCTCTTGGCTTATGCTCTGGTCTGTGAGTGACCACAAGCATTCTTTTCTGCTCTGAAATTGTGAAAAATGTCCCCTCTCCATTGCTGCCTCAAGCTCTGATATGCTAGTGCTCCTTTTCTTCGTGGGACTGCTAAGGGGGACTGTGACCCAGACCCAAATTTGCACAAAACAACAGTCTTGCCCCAATGCTAACAACAAGACCCTTATAATCTCCTTCTGACCAATTATTTGAGCCCCTTACCATCTGTGGGCTGGGAGTCCCAAAAGTAGCTGCTGATGCTAATGTTGCTGATTCAGTCACTCTCAAGACCTGGCCCTGGCTTGCTGGGACCAGGTTGTGCTGGCATGGCTGTGTTGGACTGTGCCCCACTCCTATCCTGGTACAAAAGACCCTTCCTGCTGGCCTTCTAAATCATCACTGGTGTCTGCAGGTTGAGAAGTGCAGAAACCACCACAACTGCCAGCACTTCAGTCACCTCACTGGATCTTGGCCTGTTCTGGACTACACTTCTCTCTCAGCCTGGTACAACAGACCTTTTCTGTAGACCATATAAATTGTCTTAGCTTAGAAATTTATTTCAGTACTTCTTTCTATGAGTTCTGCTGCAGAATTTGTTTAGAATAATTTTTAAAAGATATTTGTAGGATTTTGGAGAATAGCTTAGGTGAGTACCTGCCTTTACTCTTTTATCTCAGCTATTTATCCTCATCATCATTTGCAAAATTTTATAACCCTTTGGGCATAGTTCCAAATCGTTCTCCAAAATGGTTGAATCAATTCAAACCTCCACAAACAGTGAATCACTGTTTCATTTTTACAACATTCCTGCTAACATTTGTCATTTCCCTTTTCTTTCATGTTAATTAATCTGATAGGTAGGTAGTAGTACCTCAGAGTTGTTTTAATTTGTATTTCTCTTATCCATAGTTATTTGGAGCATTTTATAATGTAATTACTGCTATCATTAGTTTCTTCTGAAAACTGCCTTTTTATATATTTTGACTATCAATTGGGGATGGCTATTATTTTTATTTAAAAGATGTAGCTCCATTCCCTATATATTGTAGAAATGAGATGTTTATCAGACTAACTTGCTGTGTAAAAAAGAAAGTTTTCAGTTTTCTGTTTTCCTTTTAATTTTGGCTATATGCAAAAACTTTAATTTTATGTAATCAAAGTTATGCATTTTACTTCCCATGATAAACTCCATTTATTGTTTGATGATAAAATCTTCCCCTATCTATAGATCGGACATGTGCATCTTTCTATTGCTCAAATTTACTTAAGCTATTACTCTTTATGACTAAATCATCTATCCAATTTGACCTTATCTCTCTATGTGATGTGAGATATTGGTCTATACCTAGTTTCTTTTAAACTATTTTCCATTTTTCCCAATATTTTTTCTCAAATTTCACATTTTAATGTTTTTATCCTAAAACCTTTGTGAGAATAAAGTATTGATCATGTATTTTATATTTGATTTTATTCTGAAAGTGATTTTATTTTATAACCATATTCTGGTCATTTTTTACTGTTTGTTACGTACCTAATCTATTTTTATCCACTGTTCTATTTCTTAGCCAGTACCAGATTGTTTTGATGGTTACCTCTTTCTAATACAGTTTGAAATCTAGAACAGCTAGGCTTCATTCATTCATTTTTTAAGCTGATTTCTTTAATATTCTTGACCTTTGAAGCATTTAGCTCCACTGTGTTACTATTTTCTTTAGTTCTACAAAATAATTTTTGGTACTTTCATTAGTACTGAATGAGTAAATATTGGTGGGTAGAATTGCCATTTTTTTTTATTTTTCCTGGCCAATTCATAAATAAATAACTACAATTTCTCAAATTGTTTAAATCTCTCTTTATTTTTGTGAAAAATATTCTATAATTACTTCCATATAACCCCTGGATTTGACTTGGCAGGAAGCCTCCCAAGTATTTTATAGGATCTGTAGTAATTTTAAATGGAATTTATCTATCTTTTTTTGCTGAGTTTTACTGGTAATGTATGTAAATGTTAATGATTTATGTGGATTTACTTTGCGCTCTGTAACTTTGCAAAAGTTATTAAACGTTTCAACTATTTTTTTGGTTGATTCTCAAGGGTTCTTTTATGTACACCACCTTATCATCTACAAAGGGTGACAGTTTTGTTTTCTCATTGCCTATTTTTTTAAATTTTTCTTATTTTAAAATTATATCTATCAGTTCCAGTGCAGTGTCGAATAATAATGTGAGTATGGGCATTCTTACTTCATTCCTGATCTTATTGGAGAGGCTTCAAATTTATGCCTATTATACTTAATGCTTGCTTTCTCTTATAGATAAATATTATTTATCATTTTAAGTAAAGTTCTATTAATTCCTTTGTTTTCTAATATTTTTAATAGGAATTGTTGATGTATTTTATCAAAGTCTTTTTCTTAATCTATGGAGATTATCATATGCTCTTTAAGACTTTTTGTTATTGATATATGTTCTTTGATGCTGATAGTTTTCCTAACACTGAACCTGCTCTGCATTCCAGTTATAAATTGCCTCTGGGAATAATGATTTTTATGACATATTACTGTAATCTCCTTTCTGCAATTTTATTTAAAATTTTTGCATCAATATTTATTGGAAAATTTGACCATAGTTTTGTTTTTGTTTTCCCTTCTGATTTGTTTTTTCCTGTTTTAGAAATTTGGTAAGATTCCTTCTTTACCTATTTTTTTCAAAAAGTTCATATAGTATTGGGATTTTTGTTTGTTTCTAAAATGCTTGGTAGAATTCAGTTGTGAATCCATCTGGTCCTGAGAATTTCTTATCAGTGAGATAATTGATGGCTTCTTCAATTTGTTTAATTAAATTGTATTGTTTAAGTATTCTATTTACTCTCCTTTTAATCTGGGCAGTTTTTATTATTTTTTAATCTTATTTTTCGTTTTTAACACAGTTTATAACAGATAAAACAATTGAAACTTTTGGTCTGGTGATAGTTCTTGTTAAAGCATTTACAATATGGACCATAAAAGATTTTTTTTCTTTAAACATTAAACAACTGAGACACAAATAATATTTGTATTTGCTAATTCACAAGCTCTTGAACTAATTGTCTCCACAGTATTACTAAAAATTAAAGGATCCTAACTTATTTTTGTTGATCTAAATTCCTATACCTAATAGCTTAATTTTGGACTTAATTTCAGATGTTTGCCTCCCAATAATATGTAATTTAATAGATCTGGTATTAAGCCTACAAACCTTTTGACTATAGGAAATTGCCACCAATAGTAGGGATATTGCAGGGAAACAATATCTCCCCAACTTCATGTGAATTCCAGACAGGAGTAGATTGTCAACTTGCATTCAGTCAGGCTTAAAGTCTGACAGATTTCAGTGGGAAAATTGTGTTAGGAAAATCCTACCTCTACCCAGGTTGAACAGCCTCTCTCCCACCCTTTCCATGAGATCCCCTTTTGCAGTTCCTACCAGCATCTCACAGGCTTACTGGTATCATGGATTGAAGGCTCATACCACCTTTCTTGCTATCCATATCTGGAGTTAGACTGAGAGGAACAGTCACTTAATAGCCCCATAGTACCTAAAAATGGCAAGTTCCAAACCAGCTTTCAAATATGGTTATAATTTCACTTTGGCTAAGGAACATCATTTGAGGCAAGTGTTAAGTGACATATATGCCTTTATATACATGTTCTAGTACCTGATTAAATAGCAATCATACAATCAAATTTACCATTAAAACTTTAACTTTTCCATCAATGCCAAATATAACCTGAGGTTACATACCTCTAGGAAATTTAGACTAAAATTCTTTTCCCCAAATTAAAGATGCCATTGATTTATTCTTAGTAAGTAAATCAGTCAATTGTTTTAATACAAATTACTTTTACTTCACTTTGTAACATGTCCAATTTTTCTCCCCATCACTCCCCTCCCTCTGCTTACTAATACCTTGCATTCTAATTACTCCTTCCCTCAAAGTACCCTCCCTTCTATCACATCCCACTGTTCCCTTATCCCCATCTTCTCCCTTTTCTTGTAGGGTAAGATAAATTTCTACATCCCATTCCCTGTATTTCTTATTTCCTGATAATATGCAATAAAAATTCTCAACTTTCTTTGCTAATACTTTGAATTCCAACTTCTCTCCCTCCCCCACTCCCTCCCCAGCCCCACTAAGAAGGCAAGGAACTCAATACAGACTAAATATGGGTCGTTTTGCAAAAGACTTCCATAATAATCATGTTGTGTAATACTAATTATATTGCTTTTTGTCCTACTCTATCCCCCCTATTTTCCCCCTCAACTGACCTTGTCCCTTCTCTGAAGTGTTTATTTCTAGTAACTCCCTTCTCCCATTTGCCCTCCCTTCTATCATTACCTTCACCCCACTTGTTGCCTTCTCCCCAACTTTCCTGTGATGTGATATAGATTCTCATATCAAATGTAGTGAACATGTTATTCCCTCCTTCAGCTGTATGTGGAGAGAGTAGCTTAATTTTCCCCCTCTCCCTTTATCCCTTTTCATTGAACAAGATTTTTCTTATCTCTTTTATGAGCTATAGCCTCCCTCATTCCATTTCTCCCTTTCTCCTCTCAGTATTTTCCTCCCTCACCCTTTATTTTTATTTTTTTTGTGTGGATATCATCTCTTCTGATTCAACACACCCTGTACTCTCTGTCTCTGTCTCTCTGTCTCTCTGTCTCTCTGTCTCTGTCTCTCTCTCTCTCTCTCTCTCTCTCTCTCTCTCTCTGTGTGTGTGTGTGTGTGTGTGTGTGTGTGTGTGTGTGCACAATCTCTCCATCTACCCAAATGCTTAGAAAGGGCTCAAGAGTTATAAATATTTTCTTTCCATGTATTAATGTAAACAGTTCAGCTTTGGAAAGTCTTTCATGATTTTTCTTTCCTGTTTACCTTTTCATGTGTTTCTTGATTCTCGTATTGTAAAGCAAATTTTCTATCCAGATCTAGTCTTTTCCTCAATACAAATGATTGAAAGTCCTCTATATCACTGAATGACCAGTTATTCCCTTGAATTATTATACTTAGATTTGCTCGGTAAGTGATTCTTGGATTCAGTCCCAGTTCCTTGAACCTCTGGAATATCCACTCCAAGCCCTCCAATCCCTTAATGTTGAAGTTGCCAGATCCTATGTTATCCTGATTGTATTTCCACAATACTCAAATTGTTTCTTTCTAGCTGCTTGCAGTATTTTCTCCTGGATCTGGAACCCTGATATTTGTTCACAATATTCCTAAGAGTTTCTCTGTTCAGGTCTCTTTAAGGAGGTGATCAGTGGATTCCTTCAATATTTATTTTGCCCTCTGCTTCTAGAATATCAGGGCAGTTTTCCTTGATAATTTCATGGAAGGTAATGTCTAGGCTCTTTTTTTGATCATGGCTTTCAGATAGTCCCATAATTTTTAAGTTGTTTCTCCTGGATCTATTTTCCAGGTCAGTTCCCTTTCCAATGAGACGTTTTATATTATCTTCTATTTTTTCAAATTTTTGGTTTTGTTTACTAACTGCTTGGTTTATCTCATAGTCCTTAATTTCCCTGAACTCAGTTTTCTCTTTCAGCAAATTATTTTGTTCGGTGAGCTTTTGAACCTTCTCCTCCATTTGGCTAATTCTGCTTTTTCAAAGCCTGCTTCTCCTCATTGGCTTTTTGGACCTCTTTTTTCCCATTGAGTTAACCTCTTTTTAAAGCTGTTATTTTCCTCAGTACTTTTTTGGTTCTCCTTTAGTAAGCTACAAACTCGTTTTTCAATCTTTTCTCTTGCTTGAGCAGAGTTTAAGTTCCCATTGAAGGCACTGGAGGAAGACGCCTTGACTTCCTCTGACAGCATGCCTTGTTCTTCCTCATCTGAAAGGATGGGGGGAGATACCTGTTCCCCAAGAAAGTAATCTTCTATGGTCTTATGTTTTTCCCCCTTTTTTGGGCATTTTCCCAGCCACTTACTTGATTTCTGAGTTTCTTCTCCACAACCACCTCACCTCCAGTACTGACAAGCCAGCACTGGGGACTGAGATTCAGATGAGCTGTTCCAATCCCTCAAGGGCTTTAGGTGGGGATCAGGGCCACTATTCAGTGTGAGATTAAGATCAGCTACTCAGGTGGGGCCACCCCACCGTGCTCAGTTCCCTCAGGGGTTTTACAATGAGACCTTCAACAATTGAAGCAGGCTACTGCCTGCTTTGGGAGCCTTGTCTGCTGCTGCCTCCACTGCTGCCACCTGAGCAGGCCTGAGTTATGGGGACACCCTGCTCCCTTCTTGGCCAGGAAAAAAATCCCTCTCACTGACTTATCGAGCCTGTAGATTGAGGGATCTGTGCTGCCACTGGAGATTCTGTCCCTGAAACCTGCTCAGTTCTGTTCCTCCCTGTGCTGTGTGACCAGGTCTGGGCTGGGCTCTGCTCCATATCTGGTGTGACAGATCTTTCCTGTTGGTCTTTCAGCTCACCTTGAGCTAGAAATCTTCCCCACTCCTTGTTCTGTGGCTCCTGCTGTTCTAGAATTTGTTGAGAGTTCTTTACAGGTATTTTATGGGCTGTGGTGTAAGAGATAGTATATGTGCATCTTTCTACTCCACCATCTTGGCTCTGCCCCCACAGTTTATATTTTTGTAGACATTCATCAATTTCACTTAAATTGGCAGCTGTACTGCCATATAATTGAACAAAACAGCTTCTACTTCTTCCTTCAATTTTATTATCATTGGTGTTACAGTCATATTTTCATTTTTGAAATTTGTAATTATTAGTAAAAACTATTAGTAAAAATTAGCTATTTGTTTTCTTCTTTCTTTTTGTTATGTAACATCAATCCATAATTTACTATTTTGTTGGTTTTTTATAAACCACCTTCTAGTTTTTATTAGGCCAGTGGTTTTCTTACATTTGTATTTTATATCTCTTTTGTTTTTCACAATTTTCATTTTGATGTTTAATTGAGGATTTTTAGTTTTGCTCCTTTTCTGTTGTTTCTTTTTTCTCCTTTTTTGTTCTTTTTTTAGTTGCAATACCAGTTCAAAGATCTGTTATTTCTGTCTTTTATTGATATACATATTTAGCGACATAAATTTTCCCTTAAGTATCACTTTGGCTCTATCTTAAATTCTGGATGCAGAAAACATTTTGAATTGTTTTCTCCTTATCATTCTTTTTGATCAAATGATTGTTTCTATGATTCAGTTTTTAACCCACTTAAACTTTAGGATTAAATTATTTACTTTCAGTTAACTTTTGCTATATGGTTCCAAAATCCTTTATTAAGTGTAATTTTTATGATGTTATAAATTGAAATGGATGTGTTTGATATTTCTGTTCTTCTCCATTTATTTTTGAAGTGTTTATGCCTTAAAGCAAAATAAATTTTTGTGAAGATGCCATGAATAGCTGAGAAAATAAAAGCTATGTTCATTTATATTCCCATTCAGTTTCCTTCACAGGTCTGTCATATTTAAATTTTCTATGATTCTCTTCATCTCCTTGATTGTTATTCTTGTTGTCTTTATGTTTAGATTTTCCTACATTCTAGATCTAAGCAGAGAAATTTGAGATCTCCCCCTGGTATAGTTTTACTGTCAATGTCTTCCTATAATTAATTTTGCATTTTATTTAATAATTCAGATACTATGCCATTTGATGTATATATATTTAGTATTGATATTACTTTATTGTCTTGTTTCCTTTTAAAAAGATATAATTTTGCTTCCTATCCCTTTAATTAGATCTATTTTTTCCCATTTGCTTTATCTTAGACCAGGGATGCCATGCCAATCTTTATTTTTTCCAACTTCAAGTGAGGTATAATAGATTCTACTACCCCTCCTCATTTTATCTCTGTATATGTCTCTTGGTTTAAAGTTGTTTCTTGGAAACAGAAAACCCAAAACATAATGTTGAGTTTTGGTTTCAAATCCATTCTGCTATCTAAATCCATTTTCTAGGTGAGTTTATTCTGTTCACATTCATAATTATGAATACTATCTTTGAATTTCCCTCCATGTTATTTTCTTCCATTTACACATCTCTCTTTTTATCCTATTTCTCCTCTAAATTCTATTTTCCTTCTGATGACAGCTTTCCTTAATCTGCACTCCCTTTTATCACCGCCTTTTTTTCTTTTGTCTTATTCCCTTTCTACATTTCTGTCAGTAGTATAGTATTCCATGATCATCTCACTCACTTACACACACACACACACACACACACACACACACACACACACACACACATCCTCATTGAACACATTTAGGTGTGAGTGAAGTTTGAGAATTCCTCCCACCCCTACTATTTCCCCCTCTACTGTAAAAGATCTTCCTTGTGCACCCCTTTTGTGTGAGATTATTTCCCCCATTCTCCCTCGCTTAGCCCTTCTACCTGGGTATTCTTTTTCTTATCCATCCATTGTTTTTTTACATTATCCCAATACAATTGACTCACATCTGCAGGCCTTTTGGATATAAGATTCTTTTAACGGTCCTAACAATGATAAAATTTTTAGAAGATTTGTTTTATCTTCCCACATAGAAAAGTGCATCTTAACGCTATTGAGTCCCAGCTCATTTCTTTTTCTTATTTATCTTTATATGCTTCTCTTGAATCTTGTACTTGAAAGTCAAATTTACTTTTCAGCACAGGTCTTTTTTTATCAGGAATGCTTGACTATGCACTTTTTCATTAGATATCAATTTTATCCCATGAAATATTACACTCAAATTTGCTAGGTACATTATTCTTAGTAGTAATCTCAAGTCTTTTGCCTTCTGGAATATCATATTCGAAGCCCTGCACTTCTTTGAAGTGGTAGCGACTTGATCTTCCATGATCCTCACTATGCATCTAAGATATTTGAATGTTTTATTCTGACTGCTTGATGTATATTCATTTTCACCTGGGAGCTCTGGAATTTGCTGTAATATTCCTAAGTATTTTCATGTTTGTATCTTTACCAGCTGGTGATCAATGAATATTTTTTCACCCTAATCCTTCATTTTGACCTTTCTGTTAACGTTTGGGCTTTGATGCCACTGTGAGTCCTGGGGGGGGGGGGGGGGGGGCACTGTCTCAAATATCAAATTCATTAAACTGATGTTTTCAGCACTATTTCTGGGGGTTTGAAATACAGGGCCTCAAGGGAGTGTGATCACCTCTAGCTTAATAGTGTCCAAAGCTGCTTCTGTTTCTGTCACCAACACTAAGTCTCATCACTGGTACTCCAATCACATGGGTTCTAACCTAACCTCCTGCCCTGTATCATAGTTCTCTTTTTCTGACCTCTTATGCTTTCTTTGGCTGGAAGAATGTCTCACTGATGTTTTGTTGTCTCTGATACTCCAGAATTCAATTTGAGGCATTATTTTAAAGTCATTTTGAGGAGAATGTTGGGAGATGTCAGCTGAGCACTTTCTCTGCTCTGACATCTTGCCTCTACCCCTGGAAATCCTTCAAGAACATAATTGATGGGAAATAATGCAGCACAGTTGAATAAAGTTTGTATTATGGTAAGGTTATTTTCAAATCACATTAAATCAGAGTCTAATGGTCTTCATCTGATACTTAAGCATATGTATATATATCATTTATAAAATTTAAGTCTGAACATATTTCCATCAAATCATTTTAACACACTTAGGCAGCATAGCTGAAACAGAATTACTTTAGTACTTTCAGCAGATCTCTTCCTCAAAAAATTATGACTATACAGATGTAATTAGAGCAACATAACTATTCAACATTAGAGAGAAAGGAATTTATATCATTCACCAAAGGGGAAGAAGTTTTTGTTTCAGGGCATGCATTATGTGAAATTGGAATTGAGTAATTACTAGAAGAAAATTAGCTATGTTGGTGTTTGAAATATAAACTGTCTATTAACATAAATGAGTCTCTTCATACCAATTGGGTCATTACAATAAAAAATTAGTTGGAATAGTTGAGGCAAGATGGGTTCATGCATATACTTGCTATAAAAATAATATTTTTAAATATAAAGAAGAATTGGGGGAAAGGACTTTTAATTAAACTAGCTTCCCCAAACTTCCCAATAATCTCAATACATTCTGTCAATCCAACCTGTGAGAAAAAAATTGCCCACAATCACTGTACCATTCCTTTGGAGGAGTAGTCCTGTGATTGCAGGCACAAAAATTTCTACTAAAAGCAGTCAACCATTAATTCAGCTATTTTGTAGAAATTCATATGGAGAGGGTTTTATTTGTGTTTATTTTAAATCTATAAATAAATATAATTATTAATTATATGTGGGTAGGTAAAACAATGGATAGAGAATCAGGCCTGAAGTCAGGCAGACTCATTTTCCTGAGTACAAACATAACCTCGGACATCCACTAGCTGTATTACCCTGGGCAAGTCACTTAACAATGTTTGCTTCAGTTTCCTCATCTGTAAAATGAACTGGAGAAGGAAATGCAATACGACTGCAATACTTGTGCCACAAAAATCCCAAAGGTTGTTACAGAGAATCAGACACATCTGAAATAACAGAAAAATAACATATAAAATTATAATAAATTAAATCATTTTTTAAAATTTTGAACTTATTTTATTGTTAAAATCATCTATTTTCTTTTGATCTGGATAGCAATGATTAATCAATAATGCTGTGGCAACACTTTCCACACTTTGAAACATAGAGCAGTATGCTCTAAGGTATCTGTTTCCACTGCCACATTCTATTTTCCATTTCATATAGAGACACATACTTAACCAATGACCTCCTTTTATGAATCTTTTTGACCTACTTTTGATTTACCTATTTTGAGAATTTTCTTATGTCTATAGAAAATCAGCATAAATAAGTACTTCACATTTGCATTAAATACTTATAAACTTCAGAGGAATCAGGATATACACTGCAGCTATGCAGGCATAGAATTGAATGAATTATTGAAAAAATGGAATCTATTTTTCAAAGGGTAACACGACTCAGATTATTTTGCTATAAAAAAAATTTATGGAACAGAAAAAACCTACAATTTTCCTTTTGAGAAACAGAAAGGGAAAATTGAAAAGTTTAAAATAATTTATTATATAAAATAAACACATGCATATTATAGTTTGAAGAAATATGATACAATTATGGACCTAACATTAATAAGCCAATGCCAGAAAATTTTTTCTTAGATAAGTTTAAAAATACTTACAAATATGTGGGTGTGTGAAAAAGAAGATGAGGTAAAGAGAATGGTAAAAGATGTACCCTTACTCCTGAGAAAGCAATGTCATGACTGTGGTCTTTCTGCTTTAATTTCCTCTCTGACTTTAACTGAAAGAAATGTTCTTTCTATATATGTTTCCCAGAAGATTCACGAAAAACTTTTTTTTTCAACAAAATTTTTGTCAGCAATAATTTTGCATTTAATATTACAGGAAATTTAATTAAAAGGGAACTTAGATATTATTTAACATCTTCATTTTTACTAAAGAAAACTAAGTCCTACTAATGTACTACTATTGGTAGAGTTGCAAACTGATCCAGTCATTCTGGAAAGCAATTTGAAACTATGCCCAAGGAGCTGTAAACTATGCATTTGCTTTCATCCTACAATTCCACTGCTAAGTCTATATCCCAAAGAGGTTTTAAAGGGGGGGCCACCTTCTTGTACAAAAATTTCTATAGGACTTCTTCTTGTGATGGCTAATAATTGGAAATGGAAGAGAGGCCTATCAATTGTGGAATATCTGCACAAGCTGTAGTACATGATGTGATGGAATAGTATTGTGCAATATGGAAAAGCAGGATGATTTCAGAAGAACCTGGAAAGACTTACATAAACAGATGAAAAATAAAATAAACAAAACCAATAAGACATTATATTTTGTACAGTGAAGAGGCCTGAATGACTTAGCTATTCTCAGCAATACGGTGATCCAAGACAATCCCAACAGATTCATGGTGAAACATGATATCAGCCTCCAGAGAAATACTGATATTGTCTGAATTGAATGAATACAGACTGAAGAAAACTTTTTCTCTTCTTCTTTTCTTTCTTTCTTTCTTTTTTGTTTTTATTTGTTCCCTTCTTTCTTTCTTTGTTTCCTTCTTTCTTCTTCTTTCCTTCCTTCCTTTCTGTTCTAGTCTTCTTGTACAAGTAACTAATATGGAAATGTTATAATTGATGTTACATGTATATCCTAAAATAGATTGCCTACTGTCTCAGGGAGAGGGTAAGGGGGTAAGGGAAGAAATGATAGAATTTGAAACTCAAAACTTCAAAAACTATTTTTAAATTGTGTTTTTATATGTAAATGGGGGAAAATAAAATATTATTTTTTAAAAAGACAATTGAGTCCTAAGGTCACAGTTCAGAAGACATAGCCCCCAGGTTGAAAATCCAGTACTCTTTCAATTATATCGCATTGTTTCTCAAGTGATAAAAAATGAGATCACTGTTGGAGGATATCTTTGATGATCCTACTTGTTCAAATAGTTATTTGATTATTTATGATTCCATTGCTATTTTCCCTTATTCCTGTAGGGTTTTAAGGAATTTTTGTCCTTTAATAATCATTTATTAAGTTCTTAGTGTATGTAAGACATTATTGTAGATACAGAGGGAGATTAAAAGATACAAAAGCTTCTACTAGTCACTGATATTAAAGAATCGTACCATAAAATATTTTCTGATCTCTCTTACTGCTGTCACTTCCCTCTCTTCATTAAAATGTATCATACATACATTTATATATATGTTATATATGTTATATATATATGTACATGTTGTGACATATATATATATATATATATATATTTGCATATTGGGGGGTGTAGGGTTTGTTCAGGGAAGACTAGTACATTTGGTGTGATGGTTGCTGAGCCCTTTTCAGGTCTGCTTTCCAACTTCAGTGTCCACCTGTTCCACCCAATTCTCATCCGTGTCTCCAAGAAGCTGCAGCATTCTCAGTGACCACATCCCAGTAAACTACTTCAGCAGATTGGAAAAAACCAAGCTGAAGATAACCAAGGGGCCCCAAATCATTGATCAGTTGGGGATTGTCTACTCCAAGAATGTGAAGACTGTCTCTGGTGGAATGGGTGGATGCAAACAATTTGTTCCAATGACCATGAAGGCTGCTGAAGCTGTAGGCACCAATGTCATCCACTATATCCTGAGCCATCACAAATCATATTGATTCTGTCCTGCCATGGTACTATGACTCTGGAGGACAGAGTGAGGCTGACAACTTTGTGCAACTCTGCCTCACTTAAATCCAATCAAAATACATCACCCGTACCATTTTACTATTATACCCCAAAGTCCTGTGGTAACAGGCAAGTGATGAAGTAACAGGTCTCTGATACATTGGGAGCTGTAGTCACAACCCTCCACACAAGCAACCCGGGCCCATACGCTCTTTTCTCACTGGAAGCAGCAGTGGGATTCAGCAGCCCCCTGGGTGTCTGAGCAGTCTTTTAAGCATGGTACTGCTAACATCCTGGTGTATGGAAGAGGGCTACAAAAGGTGCCATAAAAATTGTCTGCTTACCCAACCCTGGCCTGATTACCCTGACAGCGGGGAATCATACTCTGTGGTCAAAGCACAAAAAAATGTACAAAATGTACAAAAACATCTACAAAGATGATTCCATTCACCATTGGTAAATGGAACATATGCATACTTCTAAATACAAAATCCAGTAGACCTGACACACTGCGCTTGTTGCAAGAGAACTTAACAAGTATCACATCCAAATAGCAGCCCTGAGTGAAACAAGACTGGCAAACAAGGCTAGTTTATTGAAATTGGAGTGGGATACACATTTTTCTAGAGTGACCACAGTGAATGGAAGCGCCATGAACGTGGCATAGGTTTTGCAATCAAAACTAATCTAGTGGCCAGAAGTGCAGGGATGGGGAGTCGATGCGGTTTCCTGCTTCAACAATGCTTGAACGGAACCCGCCCCTCGACTCCCTGCTGGAGCCGCCTTTAGCCACCTGTCTACCTTCACCCCCACTAACCAACACTACTCTGTCCTCTGGTTCACCCAGCAGTCGCCTGCTCAGCCACCCCGGGCCTCCGCCGCAGCCGCTGCACAGCCTCCGAGGCCGCCATGACCATCTCATCCTCCGTCTCCATGTTAGGTGAGTGGATCACAAAACTTCTGGGCTATGGAATGCTTCTGAGCAAAACAGTTCCTTGGAGAGAAGAAAAAGGAAGATTTAAACATAGCTAGACTAGATAGCATAATGAATTTTGACTATTGAGACAGGTTTTTGTTTTGTTTTGTTTTTTGGCTTTAGCCCCAATAAAACCGTTCATTCAACAAGTATTTACTAAATACCTAGTCTGTGTAATGAACTATCTATGCAATTTGGATATAAGAAAATAAAACAGAAAATAAAAACAAATACTGCAACCCATTACTTTGAAGAACTTACATTATTTTCAGTGAAAAAATATAGTGTCTGTGTGTGTTCTGTATGTAGATACAAATATGTATGTACCTATATAAAACATACATATACAATATACATATGTGTACGTGTGTGTATCTATTCATATTTATATACAATTCAAAAGAGTGGGGAAAGAACACTAAAAACTGGAAGAATCAGGAAAAGTCTACAAAGCTAGGGACTCTAGAAGTTCTAAGAGATATAATAAATTTAGTGGTGAATTTAAGGAAAAAGAAACAACCAGATGTTCCCTGGGTTGCTGGTTCCTTTAGATCACAATGTGTCGATTTGTCTACCATCCGAATAGTGTTTTTATCTCCCTTTTTTTCTTTGTAGAAACACAGTTTGTTGACACAGTAAGACACTGAGATTTTAGGAATTTTTTTTTTTTTTTGAGTTTTAACATCAACAGCCATGATGTCTGTGGAGTACACATTTTTTTTTTCCTGATTTCTCCCAACATGTACCTATAAAGTCCCAGTAATTTATGTTTCAATCCAACAACAACTAAGGAAGACAAAAGAGGGTTCTATAGATACTTGACTTGGTGCTAGCTTCCAGTGTGCTATAGAACCTGCATGGGCTGTTGGCTATGCTGAGGTTATCAGGCATGCTCAGAAGTCAGGCATGGTAGGAGGACAGATTACCTAATGAGAAAAAGATTCCAGAGGACATTTGTCCTAGCACTAAGCACAGGCTGTCATACCATTTGACAACTCCTTAACCTATTATTCATTTATTTGTCACACTTCCAGGTTGAAAAGGAAAAGTTTTGATTAGAAGGAAACACAAAGTCTACCTGAGTAATGAACAGAGAAGAGGCTGGATCAGTGACCAGAACTCTCACTGAATAATGCCATCTATGAAGCAATATAAACTTACATACCGCTAGATCTTGCTATTAAAGTAGCAAGACAAAAAAGTCAATCTTCACCACCTCCAGAAGTGAGCAGAAATCAGTTCTAATACAAAGACCAAAATCAATAAATATGCTGGAATAATGAGTAAACACCAAAAAAAGAATTTGACCATAAACATCTATGAAAACAGGGAAGCTCAAGATACAAATTCAGAAAATAATAATTTGAAAATATCTTCAAGCAAATGCTCAAAGCAAAGTGCAGATTGGACCCAATACCAATGAAAATTCTTAGAAAAGCTAAAGACAGAGATAAAAAGGAACAAAAATAATAAGGTAAAATAAGAATGGTAGGGGAAAAATTGGACCAAATGTGAGAGCAATCCAAGAAATTATGAAAAGGGAATCAAGTTAGGTAAAATAGATACATAACCTCACTGAAGAAAACCATTTTAAAAAAATAGAATTAGTCAAATATAAACAAATGAATCCATGAGACGTGAAGAAGCAATTACAAAGTTGAATGAAAAAATGAAAATTAGAAATATCCCATTGGAAAGAATACTGATCTAGAAAAAAGACTGAGAGATAAGTTAATTATTGGACTACATAAAGACTGCATTTTTAAAAAAAGCTTAAAGATCATATTTCAAAAAAAAATTACAAAGGAAAACTCAGTATATTCTTGACCTAAACAGCAAAGTAGAAATAGACATAATCTACTAACCACCTCCTGAAAGAAACTTCAAAATGAAAATTCCTAGGGATATTGGAGCCATGTCCCAGAGTTCCCAAGGAAAGGAGAAAATAAGTGAAGCACCCAGCAAGAACTATCTCAAATACCATGGAGGCACAGTTAGGACCACACAAGGTTTAGCAGCTATCATTTAGAAGAGGGGGAGGACTTGAAACACTATATTCTGGCCAGCAAAAGAATTATATTTGAAAAGATAAATGAACTACCAGGCAAAAGTGAATACAATCTTTCAAAGGAAAGAATGTAAATTGGATGAAGGACTTTTTAGTATTCCTGATGAAAACAAAAGAGTACAATAAGAATGTTTGACATTCAAACACCAGAATCATAAAAAGATAACCAGATGAGAAATAAGTAAGGATTTAATACGGTTAAAATGTTTATGTTCAGAAAGGGAAGATGATACATGAAACAACAATGAATTTTATCATCATTAGAACAGCTAGAAGAAATCCACTTAGAGGGGATGTCTATGAGTATCTTACAACCTCAATGATTTGAAAAGAATAGAAGATTAAGAAGAAACAATGCACTCAAAGAAGGAGAAAGTGAGAGGTAGGATGGGTTAAATTACCTCACATAAAAGAGGCACTCAAGGTAGAGTTATTATACTGGAAAGGAAAATTGGGGCTAAGCAGGTAATACTTGAAAAGCATTCTCATCTGAACTAATTCAAGAAAGGAAAAATACAGGAACTAATAATAAAGCTATATTAGTGGGGGAATTCAATTTGTTTCTCTGAGACCTAAATAAATTTGACCACTAAATAAACAAAAAGAAATTAAAAATATGAAGAATTTATCAAAATTAGATGTGATAGATTTGTGGAGATATTGAATAAGAGTAGAAAGCAGTATACTTTTACATATATATATGTATATATATATACATATATATATTTATGTGTGTATATATATTCAGAAAAGCAGAAATATTAAATGCACTCTTTTCAACCACAATACATTGCTATCAACTCATCATTATTATATTCAGTAAAAGACTTTTGAAGCATATATTAAATTGGTTATAAAAATTAATTTTAGCCATAGGGAAGTAAAAATGAAAAAAAAAATTAAAAGAAAGGAGGGAGTAATAAGAGGGATAGTTGATTATGAGAGGTAATGATCAGAAGCAAAACAAACATTTAAGGGGGGATAGGGTAAAAAAAAGAAGAGCATAAATGTGAATGTGAATGAGATGAATTCATCCATAATACAGAGCAAGACAAAAGAATATGTTAGAAATCAGAATTCATCAATATATTGTCTATAAGAAACACACTTGAAAGAGACAGACATGCATGGAGTTAAAATAAGGTCCTAGAACAAAATCTATTGTGTTTTAGCTTAATAAAAAAACACAGTTGTAGAAAACATGGTTTTGAACAAAGTAAAGGCTAAAGCAAACCAAATTAAAAGAGATAATCAGGCCAACTACATTTAAAAAAAATACCATAGAGAATGAAATAATATAAATACTAAACATATATACACCTGTTCACCTCTAATATCTTCCACCACTATAAAAACTCTTCTTTGTGTGCCTCTGTTATATGAGATAATTTTCCCCATTCTTTCTCTCCCTTCCCCCTTCACTTTTTCTCAGTCCTCTATTTTAACTGGAAACAGAACAATCTTTGTGTGTCTTTCCATTTCAAGTGTATTTTTGTAACACATTCTTGAAATCTGTTTTCTAATTCATTGCATGATCTGCTTCTGTTTTATAGATAAAATCATTCCTTTTCCATTTACAATTATGATTCCTAACTGTGCATTTCCCTCCATCTTATTCTGTTCCTCTTCTGTCACTTTTATAATCCTATTCCTCTTCTAAAGCATATTTTACTTCTTATCACTGCCTTTCATTATCCTGCCTCCTTTTTATTGCACACACACACACACACACACACACACACAAACACACACACACACAAACACTCCTTTGTATTAATACCTTCTGTTCCTACTTCCCTAATGAATAAGATAGATTTCTATATCTGATTGTGTGTATGCATATGTATATTCTTTTCTTTTTGAATCAATTTAGATAACAGTGACTCCACATGCACACTATTTTCTCTCCCACTGTAAAGTTCTTTTTTGTGTGCTCCAGGAAAGGTCCCAGATCCCTTGCTGTTTCAAGTGATAAGCTCCTCAGGGTCCCTGCTCCTTTGGGACAGAAATCAATGCTCTTCCTGAGGTATCCTGCTCCTTCATGACTGAGGATACGCCTATCCACCCTAGAACCGTGACTTTATAGAGGGTATATTTAATAGAGCTGACAAACAGCATTCAGTCCTGTGCCTTGTGTTAGGACAGGAGTTCCTTGTAATTTCTTTCCAATCAACTCCAGATCCCCTTACCACCTCTGACTTGACAGCTACCAAAGTTGCTGCTATTGTTGTTGCAGCCCCAAGTTCTATCACTGGTGTTACATGTGCAAGGGTTCTGGACCAGCCTACATCCCCATGTCAGAGATCTCTCCTTCCAACCTCATAAGTTTTCTTGGGTTTGAAGAATCTCTGACCCTTTGTTGGTTTTGTCACTTTGGAATCCATTTTGAGGCACTATTTTAGGTTTTTTGTAGGGAAATGGGGGAGAGAATAGCTCTTCTACCCTTCCATTTTGACTTCACAAATATAGTTTTGATACCTAAAATCACAGCAAGCAAAACATAGAAAGGAAATCACTGGTCAATTTCCCTAATAAATATTCTTACAATTTTAAATAAAATACTAGCAAGGAGATTAGAGTAATATGTCATTAATTATGACTAGATTGGATATACCAGGAATTCAAAGCCAGGTAAATATTAGGATTACATGATACTAAAATTTCTTTTCCTAAAACAAAGCCAATGCTATCAAAATTGGGAGAAATACACGAAAATGGAAAAAAATATTACAGTAAGTTTCTTTGATAAAGGTCTCTTTTCTCAAATGTATATAGAAATCAACCAAATGTGTAAGAATAAGAGCTGTTCCTCAACTGATACATGCTCAAAGGATATGAAAAGACATTTTTCAGAGGAAGAAATAAAAGCTATAAATAGTCATCTAAAATACACTAAATCACTAATAGAGACTTATAAGTAAAAATAACTTTGAAATGCTGTGTCATACACATCAGATTGGCTAACATGACAGAAAAAGAAAACAATGAATGGTGCAGGGGATGTGGAAATATAAGGACACGAATGCATTATTGGTGGAGGTGTGCACTGGTCCAACCATTTCCAAGAACCATTTGGAACTATAACAAAATGCTATGAAATTACATACTCTTTGACTCTTTGAATTGCAATAATGTTATTCAGTTTATACCTAGAAACATCAAAGGAAAAGGAAAAGATACAAAATGTTTATAGCAGATATTTTTGTGGTGACAAAGAATTGGAAACTGGGGGCATGACTATCAATTACAGAATGAGTGACCAAGTTGTGGTATAAGAATTGCTAAATTACTATTGTGACATTAGAAATGATGAATAGGTTGGTTTCAGAAAATCCTGGGATGGTTCATATGGACTGATACACAGAGCATTCAGAAGAACCAGGAGAACAACCTCCATGGTAATGGCAAAAGATAAAATAACAAACTCTGAAAAGTTTAACACTGAAAACTACAATGATCTGCCATAACTGCACACGGCCCTTGATGCCAAATGCTAAACACCTCCAGATATAGAACTGATATATTCAGAGTGCAGAATGAAGCATGTTTTCCCTTTGATTTTCTTCTCTTTTTTTCTTTTTTAAAATGTGGGGAAATGTTTTGAATGAAAAAATAAAGTTTTGACCTTATAAAGCTAATTATCTATGACTGCTGAAAAATTTTGTCTTCTCTCATCCTCATACATATCCATAGGGCAGTGCATCAAATACAATGATTTTCCACCAAATATAATAAAATTATATAACTAAAATTGAAGCACTCTGTTTGGCCAGAGGAGAGGGTTTATCCCTATTACGTATCAAAATGCCACCTAACCAACTTAGTGAAATTGTACTTCATTTTTCCAATTTTGATGACCTTTTAACACCTTCCCTATTTAAGCATAGTTTTGGATTGGCAAATTAGAGACCATGGAAAGAAAAAACTCATACGGTTAACTTTTCTTAATTATTATTTTTATGTTAGGCAAAGACAAAACAAGTCAATAGTAGTACAGAATATCCTCACAAAACCTTACCAGTCATATTCTAGAAATATACTTTAAAAGAAACACTAGTTTTTTAAATCATGAACTCAAATAAAGATTGTAAGGCCTTCTAAAAGAAATGGAACATGAAGTTTTTTTCAAAATGTGAAATTCATAATCAGATCTCTATACATTAACATAATCCAATATGCTTTACTTATGAGATTTAAATATGTGTAGTGAATAAAACAGTTTTGTCTCTCTGCCAGAAAGAAAAATTGCTTACTGAGGACAGAAGCCAATTTGATATCCAGTCATCAAAAACCCTTTTATTATCTCCCCAAACACTCTCATGAGAAGCTAAAACTTTTTTAATGAACTATAAAAATGCACACACTCAAGTCATTCTTAAAATATCAAATGCTTTCCAAAGCATGATAAGTGAAAAACCCACAATTAGGCTTAACTAGGTACCAATTGCCAATGAAACAGATTTTCCATTTACTGGGTTCCCTCACTTAAATTCCGGATCACTTTTTGAAATGGATGCAGTAATGGTTATACTGAATACTTGTACGGGCATTTTAAATATCTCATGACTTTTATTTTAGAATGCTTTATTTACACTGCTGCTTTTTTCATCAAATGAAGTTCTTTAAAAACACAAGACATATTTGTCCTTTCAACTATTGTTGGTGCTTTATGTGACTGGTAAATGCAATAACAGTATAGCTAAAATGTTAGAAAGTAGTTTGCATTAGTAATCAGGAATGGTTATTTTGTGAAACAATTCCTATCAATCATTAAGGCATCGAGTTCTTCAGAGATACTACATTCAATTCTCTTCTTTCAATGAGCTAGAAGTGGTCCTAATCTTACGTAGGTGAAGTAGATATCTGTCTTTATAGGTGTCAGAAAACTTAATTCTTGTCTCTAAACATTTCCATCACCATAATATCATAAATCTTAAATTCTTGCTAAAGATTCATTCCTCTTGGGTTAAACACTGCCATCTCCAAGTAATCCTTTTCCAAATCAGAGCCAAAGATATTTAATTATACTATAGAGTCATTGATATTTGAACTTGTTTGTTTGTTTCTCATATTTCCCTTTTCTTCAGGGGAAGAGACATAGAAAAGACAGAGGTTCCTAGACCATAAATTTAGTTAAATAAAACAGATTTAAATAATAGGGATACTACAGAAATTGGTAAGTATAAGATTAAGAAATTCTTACTTTAAATCAATCAATAAGCATTTATTAAGCACCTAAAATGTGCCAGGAATACATGCTCTGTGCAAGGGAAACAAAGTATGAAACACTGCGTAAAAATTAAATAGCATTGGGAAATCACTTTGTTCCACTGAATCTCAATTCCTTGACACAGAAAAGGAGGAAGTAAAACAAGATGATTTGCAAGACATTGTTTCAATTTTAAATTTCTATGAGCTTATTAAAAGCAGAAAAAACTGGAAAGAGAAAGGTACTTTAGACAAATACCGAATTTGCATATTCACCTAGAGTACAACTCATGGTTCCTCAGAAATATCAGTTCTACTGAGTGCATAAAAATTTTTCAGATTATAGATCAAGGACTCCCTTTAATAACAAGAGAATAGATTCAGAAATGTTAATTATTATTATAATTTGAGGGTAATGTCAACTTGGTTTATCTCACTATTCTTTATATTGGTACTATTGAAAACTTAGTAAACACCTTAGTTCCAATACTTTGATCATCAAAAACTAATTAAGTTATATCATAGTACAATTTTGGTGACCTCTGACTTAATTGAAATGACCATTAGAACACCGATATTTTGGCTACTTAAAGTGTAAATCAGTTAGTGACTTTTAACAGTTAAGAAGTAATAGAAAAGAAAAAAATGGAAAGGATTTAGTAGAAGTTCTTTAAAAGGTGAGCTGGGCTGTCAAATAATTCTTTCACTTATTTTCTAATTTAAGATTTAATTTTTCCAATTACATTATTAAGCTATTTTAACATACTTTTTTCAATTTTTTTTTATTTTCAAATTCTCTCCCACCTTCCTTTCTCCCCCTCATTGAGAAGGCAAACAGTTTGACAGTAGTTATACACGTGTTGTCACGCAAAATTCATTTCCATGTAAGTCATTCTGTGACATAAAACAGACTAAAAAAATCCCAAGAACAATGAAGAAAGTAATCTTAGATCTGCATTCAGGCTCTATCAGTTCTTTCTCTGGATATGGATAGTATCTTTCATCATAAGTCCTTCAGAATTGTCTTAGTTCATTGCATTACTAAGAAGAACTACGTTATTCGCAATAGATCACCATGCAGTATTGATGTTTATGTATGTAATATTTTCCTAGTTCTGCTCATTTCACTTTTTATCAACTCATGGAAGTCTTTCCAGGTTTTTTGAGCATATCCTGGTCATCATTTCTTAAAGCAAATTATCACAATCATAAACAAAAATCTGTTCAACCATTCCTCAATAGATTAACATTTCCTCAATTTCCAATTTTTTGCCATTCTTAAAAGAGTTACTATAAATATTTTGTACACATAGGTCATTTTAATGCAAACACACACATACACACGTACATATACATATGTATAATGTATATAAGTGTGTATTTTTACATACATACATGTGTATGTGTGTACTGCTTGCAAGAATAGTTGAGTCAGTATAAAAATCTGCCAATAACACATTAGCATATAAATTTTCCCATTTTTCTTCCAATATTTATTTTCCATTTCTGTCAAAGTTGTTTTAATTTGCAGTTCTCTAATTAATAGTGATGTAGAGTAGTTTCTTTATGTCTCTACATAACTTTGATTACTTTGAAAACTGTCAGCTTTGACTTTTTTTAATTGAGAAATGGCTCTTATTTCTATAAGTTTGATTCAATTTTCAGTGTTTGAAAAATGAAATCTTTATCACAGAAATCTACTGTAAAATATTTTCACTATGATGATTAACAACTATATATTTCCTCCATCTTATTTTCCCTCTTTATTCAAGTCTCTCTCTCTCTCTCTCTCTCTCTCTCTCTCTCTCTCTCTCTCTCTCTCTCTCTCTCTCTCTCTGTTTCTCTCTTTTTTACCCTATCCACTCTTAAAGGTGTTTTGATTCAGACTTTTTTCTCCCCCAAACTGGCCTCCCTTCTTTTATTCAGCTCTGCTTTCTCTTGTATACTTTCCCTCCTATTCTCCTGTATGATAAGATAGGTTTCTACACCCAAGTGAGTGTGTTTATTATTTCTCTTTTGAGCCAGTTTCAAAGAAAGGTTCACATGCTACCCTCCTCCCTTTCCCCATTTTTCCCTTCAATATAAAATTTCTTTCTAGCCTCTTTTATGTCAGAAAATTTACCCCATTTTGTCAATTACTTTTCTCTTTTCCTAATGCATTCTTCTTTCACATGTGTGTATGTGTGTATATAAGTTTATATACATGTATGTATGTATGCATGATTGTAGATATGTATATATGTGTATATATGCATATAGTCATGTGTTTAAGTGTGTATGTATGCATATGCTTAAATAATCACGTCATGGCATTAAACTCAAAAGGTTTTCTTTTTGCCTATGTATACTCCTTCTAACTGCCCTGATAAGGAGGAAGTTTTAGGAGTCACAAATATCATTTTCTAGGAATGTAAACAATTTAACCTTATTGTATCCCTGAGATTTCTCTTTCCTGCTTTCTTTTTTTTTTTTTTTTTTGATGCTTGTTTTAAGTCTTATATTTGAAAACCAAATTTTCAGTTCAATTCTGGTTTTTTTCATCATGAATGCAGAATGTAGAAACTGCTCAATCTTGTGTTTCCCTAACTGTTTCTCTACAATGTTTAAATTATTTCTTTGGAGCTGAATTTTGCAATACTTTCTTCATGACCTAGGAGCTCTCAAATTTTGCTAAAATATTCCTGAGAGGTTACATTTTGGATTCTCTTCCAGGAGGTGATCAGTGGAGTGACTCAATTTCTATTTTATTCTCTGGTTCTAGAATATCATATCAGTTTTCCTTGATAATTTCTTGAAAGATGATGGCTGGCATCTTTTTTCTTTCTTTCTTTTTCAATCATGATTTTCAGAGAGTACGAAAATTCTTAAGTTATCTCTCCTGGATCCGTTTTCCAGGTCAGCTTTTTTTTTTTTCCAAAGAGATATTTTCCATTGTTTTCTATTTTTTCTCATTCTGTTAACTTTGTTTGTTTCTTGATATCTCATAAAATCATTAGCTTCCACTCACTCAATTCTAATTTTTAAAAAAGTATTTTCTTTGGTGACCTTTTGTACCTTCTTTTTCCATTTAACCAATTCTATTTTGTAAGGAGTTCTCTTCAATGATTTTTTGGGGGGCCTCATTTAGGATTTATCCAATTCTATTTTTTAAAGTATTAGTTTCTGCAGTATTTGGGAGAGGGGGTATCCTTTAAAAAGTTGTTGACTCTTTTTTCATGACTATCTTGTATCACTCTCATTGATCTTCCCAATTTTTTCCTCTACCTTGCTTACTTGATTTTTAAAATTCTTTTAGATTTCATGGCCTGAGACCAATTCATATTCGTCTTGGATGCTTTGGATGTAGGATTTTTTTTTTACTTTTTTTCTGAGTTTGTGTTTTGATCTTCCCTGTCACTATTGTAACTTTTTTTAGTGAGTTTCCTTTTCTGCTACTTCCTCATTTTCCATCATATTTCTTGACTTCTACCTCTGTGCCAATGTGGTGCTCTGCGTCTGTAGTGGAGGGGTTACTGGCAGAAACTTCAGTATTTTTGTGCAGCTACTTTCAAATGTAATTATAGGGATCTATAAGCTTGTGGTTCTTGCAAATTAGTATGATTCAGGGAGAGATGTGTTTACTATTCTCATGCACTTTGCACTGCTCTGGGAGAAACCACAAGCACTCTTTTCCACTCTGGAACTGTGTTCAGGGTCCCTGTACCTTTGTGGCCACAAGCTCTGGTGTTCCAGTGCTCCTCCTCACCCTGCAACTGAGATCTAAGACTTTGACCCAGATTCAAATATAGCTTATACAATAGAGTTCTGCCCTTGATGCCAGTGAAAGGAACACTATTATCTCCTATTGTCCCCTTACAGTATGAGAGTGAGCTGAGAACTCTGGGAAACATCACTGCTGCCACTGATTCCGTTGCTTCCAAGACTTGCTCATAGTTTTCTGGGCAAGGTCTGCCCTGGTGTATCCTGTATTGGACTATGCTTAACTCTCACCCAAGTAAAACTTTTCCTCATGACTTTCTAAGATATCTTGGGATGAATTTTTGCTTCACTCCATCTTTGTGTGGGGATTGTCACTCTAGAATTTGCTTAGAATCATTATTTGAAAGTATTTGTGAGGTTGAGGAGGGGAAAGATAAAGCAAGAGCCTGCCTTTACTGGCTATCTTTTCTCCATTTCCCCCATCTTTGCAATTTAAGTGATAAGAACTCATGTTTATGAGATTATTTATGTATATCCTGCCTGATGATCAGCAGAATGGATTAAATTTTTTTTAATATTCTTTCTATTATTATGACAGTCGATCCTTTCTTTTCCCCAAGTTTTAGATTCTTAGTAATGAGATAGGAATTCTGGCATGTTTTTGTGGAATGAAATTTGTATAATGAAGAATATTTTTTGTTCAGAGCAGATACATAACCCTATTATGCATCTCTTTTAAATTTTATAATTTTGGAATAGATATTTTTTTTTTTTTGGAAATCTTTAAATTAAAGGCAATTTAAACTTTCTCCAAGCCAATGTTTTTGAAGATCTGTGGAAATTGCCTTTTAAAATCAATCAGAAAACTTATACTATGACATTGTGGTGGGGGAAATTAGTTATTGAGATATGATTTTAAAAATAAATATGGGCCAAGATGGCGAAGTAGAAAGACACACGTACACATATCTCCGAACACACAAACCACAGAATGGCTAGAGGGGACCAAGCCAGGGCGAATTCTGCACCCAGAGACCACGGAGTATTGGAGCAAGGGAGATTCCTGCTCCGGAGAGACCTGCAAACCTCTCGCAAAAGGTCCGTTGCGCTGCAGACGCGTAGCCCAACCCAAACTTGCAGCGGCGGCGGCGGCCACGGCTCCGAGAGGCACAGATCTGAGAGGGCTCCTGAGGCAGGATCTTCCGCGGCGGCACGGGCCCCCACATCAACAGGTGACTGACGGGGGTGGGTGAGATAGTCTCTTTGGCGGGTTGAGAGGGGAGTGGGGTGCCCCCAAGGCTCGGGCCCCCCCCGGAGGTGGGGACTGAGAGGCGGCTGTGGACAGGGGCTCCCCAAACGGGCAGGAGCCTGGATCCATTGTGGAAGGTCTGTGTATAAACCCCCAGAGGGAACTATGCCTGAGAGGCGGCCCTGCCCCTGACCACCTGAACTTAAATTTCACACTGAATAGCAGCCCTGCCCCCGCCAAAAATCCTAAGGCGGGAAGCAGCATTTGAATCTCAGTCCCCAAATGCTGGCTGGGAGGACCAGGAGGCGAGGTGGGTGTGAGGAGAACATTCAGAGGTCAGGCCACTGGTTGGAGAAAATGCCAAGAAAAGGGAAAAGAAATAAAACTATTGAAGGGTACTTTACCGGAGAAAAGACACTTCCTCCCTTCCTTTCTGATAGGGAGGAACAATGCTTGCCATCAGGCAAAGACACAGAAATCAAGGATTCTGTGTCCCAGCCCACCCAATGGGCTCGGGCCATGGAAGAGCTCAAGAGGAATTTTGAAAATCAAGTTAGAGAGGTGGAGGAAAGACTGGGAAGGGAAATGAGAGGGATGAGGGAGAAGCATGAAAAGCAGATCAGCTCCCTGCTAAAGGAGAACCAAAAAAATCTTGAAGAAATTGGCACCTTGAGAACTAGCCTAACTCAGCTGGCAAGGGAGGTGCAAGGGGCCAATGAGGAGAAGAATGCTTTCAAAAGCAGAATTAACCAAATGGAAAAGGAGATTCAAAAGCTCGCTGAAGAAAATAGATTTTTCAAAACTGGAATGGTACGGATGGACGCTAAGGACTTTTCGAGAAAGACAGATATCTCAGAACATACCGCGTAGATTCGAAAAATGGAAGATAAGGTGAAATATCTTATTGGAAAAACAACTGACCTGGAAAATAGAATCAGGAGAGACAATGTAAAAATTCTGGGACTACCTGAAAATCATGATCAAAAGAAGAGCCTAGACATCATCTTCCATGAAATTATCAAGGAAAACTGCCCTGAGATTCTAGAACCAGAAGGCAAAATAAATATTCAAGGAATCCTCAGAACACCGCATGAAAGAGATCCAAAAAGAGAAACTCCTAGGAGCATTGTGGCCAAATTCCAGAATTCCCAGGTGAAAGAGAAAATATTGCAAGCAGCTAGAAAGAAACAATTCAAGTATTGTGGAAATACAATCAGGATAGAACAAGATCTGCCACCCTCTACATTGAGGGATAGAAGGGAATGGAATAGGATATTCCAGAAGTCAAAGGAACTAGGACTGAAGCCAAGAATCACCTACCCAGCAAAACTGAGTATAATACTTCAGGAGAAAAAATGGTCTTTCAATGAAATAGAAGACTTTCAAATTTTCCTGATGAAAAGACCAGAGCTGGAAAGAAAATTTGACTTTCTAACACAAGAATGAAGAGAACCATGAAAAGGCGAACAGCAAAGAGAAATCATAAGGGACTTACTAAAGGTGAACTGTTTACATTACTACATGGAAAGACAATATTTATAACTCTTGAAACATTTCAGTATCTGGGCACTGGGTGGGAGTACACACACACACACATGCACACACGCACACATACATAGAGACAGAGTGCACAGAGTGAATTGAAGAGGATGAGATCATATATTAGAAAAAAAATGAAATCAAGCAGCGAGAGAGAAATATTGGGAGGAGAAAGAGAGAAGTTATATGGGGCAAATTATCTCTCATAAAAGAGGCAAGCAAAAGACTTATTAGTGGTGGGATAAAGAGGGGAGGCAAGAGAAAAACATGAGGTCTACTCTCATCACATTCCACTAAAGGAAAGAATATAATGCACACTCATTTTGATAGGAAAACCTATCTCATAATACAGGAGAGTGGGCGACAGGGGCACAAGCAGGGTGGGGGGGAGGATGGAGGGGAGGGCATGGGGAGGAGAATGCAATCCGAGGCCGACACTCATGGGGAGGGAAAGGACCATAAGAAAATAGAAGTAAAGGGGGACAGGATAGGATGGAGGGAAATATAATTAGTCCTATACAACACAACTAGTATGGAAATCATTTGCAAAACTAAACAGATATGGCCTATGTTGAATTGCCTGTCTTTCAGGGGGAAGGGGTGGAGAGGGAGGGAGCTAAGGAGGTTAGAACTCAAAGTGTTAGGACCAAATGTAATGTTCTTACCACTGGGTAACAAGAAATACAGGTTAAGGGGTCAAGAAAGCTATCTGGTCCTACAGGACAAAAGAGAAGACGGAGACAAGGGCAGGGAGGGAGGATAGAGGAGAGAGCAGATAGGTCACAGGGGCAATTAGAAAGCTCGGGTTTGAGGGGGGAGGGGATAAAAGGGGAGAAAATTTGTAACCCAAAATTGTGTGAAAATAAATGTTAAAAATTAATAAAAAAAAAAAAACGAAGTTAAAAACAGTGATAATCTAAATAAATAAGACAAGGAATTGGACAAAAAATAAATAAATAAATCAATAAATATGCAGGTAACATGTAATTTATTAATGTTTTAATAGCTTTAAAATAGTAATTGACAACTACAGATTTAATTATTAATTATAATTTTTAATTATAATAAATACAGATTCAAAATGAAATCACATTATTTTAAGGAGGTAAATTACCTTTCTTCAGGCATATTGATTGAAATGTATGTAATATAGTGATCTACTGGTTAGAGTGAGAATGAAGATAAGGATATTTCTTCCCTCCAGCACTGTGACTAGCCACTGAATCACTGAGTTGCCACTCAAGTGTATTGCACCAAAAGATAGTAAGAACATATCAGGTAATAGTAGGCCAGTGAGAAGAAATTAAAAAAAAACAAAACAAAACAACTACATTTTCAAATTTAAAAGCATGAAGCTAACATTAACACAAACATTGAATTCAGTAGGAGGGGCTATTTATTTTTTTGGTGGAAGGAATGGAACAAGTTTGTTACTAAGTATTATTGAGGCTTTCATGAATATAGATACAGAAATAATGAACTTCTAAGCTAAAGAAAAACTGTTCCTGTGAGATGCAACTTGCTAATTGTTCACTGTATTTCATATAATAGGAATAAGGAACTTGTCAAGAACAAAATTTCAATCTGACACACAATTAAGTATAGGTATCCATACAGTATATAATGTAAAAGTTAGAAATATATGTGTGTACATACATAGTTACACATATACATGCATGCATGTATATGTACATGCATACATATAGAATTGAAGCAAAATGACTCGTGAGAGCAGTGCTGGTATTTGTAGAGTACTGTGAGGTAATACCTAACTCATTTACCTGTAACTTTTTTCCCTAACTTCTCATGCTTTCTTCTTTCTAACTCAGCAGTTTTGATCCAGGTTAATGATTTGGCCTAGATTCCGTGCAGAGTTATCATCTTGGCTAGTGGATGTAGAGGTAACTTAAAATTTACATTTTTTCTCCTCACTGATTACTTTAACAAGTACTTTGCAATTGTCACACTATTCCATCTCAATGTATTTTACTGCTACATTATTATTTTAATACCTAACAGTTCTTGGAGAATTCTTTTTCTGCCTGTGCATAATTTCAAGGAATTTTTAAAAATTTTCTTGCAAATATATTGTACTTAACTAAAGTCATATAAGCTATCTTCAGTTTTATATCTGTAAGTAACACTTCCCTCAGAAAAGTGACTTCTTCAAATTTCTTATAGCAATTTGCCTTAACATTTACTTTTCCACATTCTGCCTTATATCTCATACAGGTAACTGTATGTACTTCATTGACTCTATATTTTTAACACACTTGAGAATAAGAGCTATGTTTTATTACACATCTATGCCCCCCCCATCTAGAATCTATAGAAGAAATCTGTATACAGAATAGACAAAACTAATGTGTTTATATTTTAATTAAACAGAGCTAAAATGAAATAAATTCAAATGGATGTATTTTGAATCTCTTTTGATAATCTGGCTAAAATATTTTTTTCATTCAAGAATATTAATGAGTTTCATAAAGGAGTGAATGGCAAGGTTTTAAAACTTGTTCTGGCACATTAATGGGAAAGATAATGTAATAGCTGACATTCAAGATGCAAAGGATTTCAAAAGCTAGAGTTTGAGTCCAAAACTAATTTTAATAAATTCAGTGGGAATGTGTTTCAACACTTCCTCTTAAGTTCCAAAGAAATCAGTAGTACAGGTAAAGGATATAGAAGGATTGACTAAAAAAGAACAGACAATATCATGAAGATCTGAGTTTAGTAGAATTAAGGATTAATAAGTCCAATACAAAAGAAAGATAAACAAAAAGCCTAGTTCTCTCTTAGCCTATATTAATAAATATCTAGAACAATGTAGGTTACATAGGCCAACTGTATTCTACCTGTATGAGTTTATGTATTTGTTCCCATGTCCAGTACTATGTGCTACATTTAGGAAGAATACAGACAAACTGGGAGGATGGTAACTGAGATGGTAAAACTAATAGAGTCCATGCCTTTAAAAGAAAGTATAATGAGAAAATGATAGTATGAAGGAGTGGAGAGGACAATAATGGTCTTGAACTATTAAGAATTCCCTGGCCAGGGTGTGGCCATTGCACATGCTACAGCTTCTTGGAGTCACAGGTAAGAGTTAGGTGACAATTCGTCAATAAAGTGGATAAATTGCCCTATAAATGTCTTTGCAAACCCTCACACCAGAGGTACAGTTCTTCCTCAATAAAAAAATGCATATTGGCAGAGCTAGGATGGCAGAGTGAGAGAAATTACTCACCTAAGCTCTTAGACAAACACCTTCAGATACCTCAAAAAAAAATAATCTGACTAGATTTTGGAGGGGCAGAATCCAATAGGAGACAAACGGTGGAAGACTGACAACCCAGGACAGACTGGAAGGTCAACAGGAAGGATCTGTTCTGTGCAGCTGGAGCAACACACAGCACATAAGGCATAGGCTGTAACCATGTGCTCCTGCTGCAGCAGGGCCAAGGAGGGAGCCCCAAGCAGTCTGAGGCAGCAGCCGCACTGCAAAACCTTGGGCATATCTGCTCAGGATGGTAGTCAAGCAGAACTGAGCAAGTGAGAGCCACAGAAAATCAGATATCTGTAGCAGCTGCTCCTGAGACTATGAGCCTGAGGATTAAATGTCTGTAGGTCATCTACTTGAAATTCCAGGAGGCAGGATGGCAGAGTGATCAATAAATGCTCTCTTCTCATCCTCTTGTTGACCTTGAAAGGCTCATAAAATATTTCTCCAGAAGAATTCTGGAATAAAGTGATCGGCAGAAGAAGCAAACAGTCTCTTAGCATATGAGGTTAGGAAAATTGCAAAGAGGGGGAGTGTCCCTTCTTACTGTGCCTGAAGGGTACCAGTGAAGGACCAGAGCTGTTCCAGACAGCTCCACCACAGCAAACCTGGAAGAGATCCTGAGGCCCAGGGGTTGGAGCCCACAATCGCCAACACCAGGACCCCAGGCATGCCTCAGCACTGCAGGGGAATCAGGAAGACACTAATGCGGATGGAATCACCAACTGCCGAGCTAGCCTATGCTCTAGCTCAGCAGAAGACACCTGCTGTACCCAGAGCACCCTTTCTCTACACTTAACACAGATAACTCCAGGGCAACTCCAGGGAAATCCAGAAAAACTTCACCTTGTCTCTTCTTTCTCACACCAGTCAGCTCAGCACCAGGTAGGCTGAAGCATTTTAATTTCCAGTTGAAACAGCCAGAGGACACAACATAAAACCTTAAGTTCAAGGAACAAGAACTGTGGGACAGAGCCCTTTGTGCCATAGAAGAAGAGATCTACTTTAAAAGTCAGGAAAGAAAAAAAAAAAACATCATCATCATGAATAAGAAGCAAAGCAGAAAACAAAAGACTATAGAATATTTCAGTGGGGGCAAGGGCCAGAACATGAATACCACAGAGTTCAGCATTGAGATTGTATTCTCATCTAACACTTCAGAAGGGAATATGAACTGGTCAAAAGGACAAAGAGCACTCTTGGAAGACCTGAAGAAGAATTTTAAAAGCCAAATAAGAGAAATAGAAGCAAAACTGGCTAATGACTAAAAAGTACGAAAAAAAGAATTCACTGAAGAGAACAGCTGCTTAAAAGAAAAATTGGAAAAATGAAAAGGAAGCACAAAACCTAACTGGGAAAATTGGGCAAATGAAAAAGAAAGCACAAAAACTAACTGAAGAAAATAATTCCTTAAAAGGAATAATTGTACAGATGGAAAAGGAAATACAAAAGTTAACTGAAGAAAGCAATCTGATAAAACTTAGAATTGGACAAATAGAAGCTAATGACTCTATGGGACATCACGAATCAGTCAAGCAGAATCCAAAAAATGAAACGATAGAAGAAAATGTAAAATATATAATTGGAAAAACAACTTACCTGGAAAAAAGATCCAGGAGATAAAAAAATCTAGGAATTACTGGTCTACCAGAGAGCCATGATGAAAAATAGAGCCTGGACAATATCTTCCAAGAAATCATCAAGGAAAGTCCTAGATCCAGAGGGCAAAATGTCATCAAAAGAATCCACTGGTCACCAGCCAAAAGGGATACCAAACTAAAACCACCAAGAAATATCGTTGCCAAATTCTAGAACTATCCAGTGATGGAGAAAATACTACAAACAGCCAGAAGGAAACCATTCAAATATCAATGAGCTACAGTCAAGATCACACAGGACCTATAAGGTTCTACATTAAAAGTCTGAAGGAATTGAAATATGATATTCTGTAAGGCAAATGAGCTGGGACTACAACCAAAGATCAAAGTTGGATATGATATTTCAGGCAAGAAGATGAATATTCAATGAAATAGGGAATTTCCAGACCTTTGTAGTGAAATGGTCAGAATTCAATAGAAAATTTGATGTTCAAGCCTCAAGAGAGGCATAAAAAAGTAAATATGTGAAAAAAAACTTGTTATTCAATATGGGCATACTATTTACATTCCCATAAGGGAAGATGACATTTAGTAATCTTGAGAACTGCATATTTATAATGATATATAAAAGGGATACACAAAGAGGGAGTGAGTATAAAGTTAATGATGTGATGATAAAAATGTGATTTTTGGGTGCAAAGGGATTGTAATAGGAGATAAGAAAAGGAGGAGGAATAAAATGGTAAATGACATCACAGGAAGAGGCACAAAATTATGTTACAGTAGATGGAAGGATGAGAGGGAGATGTGAATTGTTTGATTTTTACTTTCATCTGATTAGGTTCAAGGAGGGAACAAATAACTTCATTAAGTATATAAATCTAGCTAACTCTGTAGGCAGTAGGAGGGGAAAGGGGAAAGAAAAGGGATGGGAGGCTAAAGGGGATACAAAAGTAGTAAGGGCAAAGAGGAGAAAGAGGGAAGGGGGCTGAAAGAAGGAAAGGAAGACTTCAAGAGGTTTTGGTCAAAAATTAAAACTCGATTGTGCAGGGGAAAGGAAAAAGGTGAACAAAAAAGCACAAACAGGGGGAAAGAGGATGGAGAGAAAGGCACAGTTAGTAATTCCAACTGTGAATGTGAATGGGATGATTTCTCCCATAAAACAGAGACTGAGAGCAGAATGGATTAAAAACCATAATCCAACAATATTTTGTTTACAAGAAACACTTTTGAAACGGAAGGATACACACAGCGTAAAGATAAAAGGTTGGAGCAATATATATTGTGCTTAGTCTGATTTAAAAAAAAAAATAATAATAAAGCAGGAGTAGCAAACCTAACCTCAGACAAAGCAAAAGTAGAAACAGATCTCATCAAAAGAGATAAGGAAGGAAACTATATCCTGTTAAAAGTCGCCATAGAATACGAAGCAATATAATTACCAAACATGTGCTTCAATTGGTATAGCATCCACATTCTTAGAGGAGTGATTAAGGGAGTTACAAGAAAAAACAGAAAGCAAAACTATATTACTGGGGGACCTCAAACTTCCCCTCTCTGAACTTGATAAAGCTAACCTCAAAATAAGTAAGAAAGCTGTTAAGAAGGTGAATAAAGGTCTGGATAATTTATACATGATAGATCTCTAGAGAAAATTGGATGGGGATACAAAGAAATATACCTTTTTCTCAGCAGTACATGGAACATGTACAAAAATTGACCTGCACTGGAGCATAAAAACAGCACCATTCAGTGAAAAAATGTAGAAAATGTGAGCACATTCTTCTCAGATCATAAGGACATAAAAATTGTATGTATTAAAAGGTCATGTAATGATAGACCAAAAATTAATTGGAAACTAAATAACCTAACCTTAAAGAGTGATTGGGTTAAAAAATAAGTCATAGAAACAAACAACAACTTCATTCAAGAGAATGACAATAATGAGAGAACCTACCAAATTGTGTGAGATACTGCAAAAGCAGTTATTAGGGGAAGTTTTATATCTTTGAATGGCTACATGAACAAAACAGAGAAAGAGGAGATAAATGAATTGGGCATGCAACTGAAAAAGCTAGAAAAAAAACAATTTGAAAATCCCCTGGTAAATACCAAATTAGAAATACTGAAAACCAAAGAAGAGATTAAGAAAATTGAAATTATGAAAGATGTTGAGGTAATAAATAAAACTAAGAGTTGGTTATATGAATAAAACAATAAAATTGATAAACTTTTGGTCAATTTGATTTAAAAAAAGAAAACCAAATTATTAATATTAAAAATGAAAAGAGTGAACTCACCTCCAATAAGGAGAAAATTAAAACAATTATATTAAATTCCTGTGCCCAACTCTATGCCCATAAATTTGACAATCAGAATGAGATGAATGATGATTTAAAAAAAAATTAAACTGCCTAGATTTACAGAAAAGGAAATTGAATACTTAAATAACCCCATCTCAGAAAAAGAAATTGCACAAGTCATCAATGAACTCCCTAGGAAAAAATCTCCAGGGCTGAATGGATTTGGAAGTGAATTCTATCAAACATTTAAAAACCAGTTAATTCCAATACTCTATAAACTACATGGGAAAATTGGAGAAGAAAGAGTCCTCTCAAAATCTTTTTATGATACAAATATGGTTTTGATACCTAAACCAAGAAGAGCCAAAGCAGAGAAAGGAAATTATAGACCAATTTCTCTAATGAATATAGAAACAAATATTTAAGTAAGATTTTAGCAAAAAGAATACAGCAAAATATCATGAGAGTAATACATTGTGATCAGGTACGATTTATACCAGGATTGCAGGACTGGTTCAATACTAGGAAAACTATAAGTATTATTGATCATATCAACAACAAACCTAATAGAAACCCCTGATTTCCTCAGTAGATGCAGAAAAAGTTTTTGACGAAATACACCACATATCCCTATTGAAAACACAGGAGAACATAGGAATACTTGCAACTTTCCATAAAATAAAAAGGAGAATCTGCCTAAAACTTTCAGCAACCATTATATGCAATGGGCATAAGCTAGATACATTTCCAGTAAGATGAGGGGTGAAACAAAGATGCCCATTATCAACACGATTACTCAATATTTTACTAGAAATGTTAGCTGTAGCAATGAGAAGAAAAAGAAATTGAAGGAATTAGAATAGGCAAAGACGAAATTATGTTATCACTCTTTGCATATGATATGATGATATACTTAGAGAATCCCAGAGAATCAAGTAAAAAATTCTTGAGATAATAAAAAGCTTTGGCAAAGTTGCAGGTTGCAAAATAAACCCACACAAATCATCTGTAATTCTATTCATTACTGCCAAAGCCCAACAGCAAGAGATAGAAAGAAAAACCCCATTTAAATCTACAGTAGACACTATAAAATCTTTGGGAGTCTACCTGCCAAAACAAAGCCAAGGACTATATGAACACAATTTCAGAGTAGGTTTTGCACAAATAAATTTGATCTAAGTAAGTGGATAAACATCAGCATCTCACAGTTAGACCAAGACAATATAATAAAAATGGAGATTCTTTTTTTTTTTCACTTGTGAAAAATTTATTGGGAATCCACCAGCTCCAAATTGGTCTGGAAACATCAGGCAGCTTCTCCTTTTCTGATTCAGTCCTTTTTGAGTGGTCCCATGAAAGCTTTCTTCTCCTCCACAGTCTGGAACTGACCGTGTCCAAATTTGGATGTGGTGTCGATAAACTTCAGGTCGATCTTCTCCAGGGCGCAACGTTTGATTTGTACCAGCAGAGACTTTCTCGTGGTGAGCACACTCTTCTTGGTCTCAAGGGCACAGCCTTTCAGCATGATAAAGTCATTGGTCACTTCACCGTGGTGGAAAAAGCCTCCCAGAGGACTGACGCTCTTGTTGGACAGATCATAATCTGTGAATGCATTATTTTTGATTGGTTTGCCATCCTTGATCTGGTAGCCCTGGCCAATCTTGTAGATCTTTTGGTTGATCTCAGTGAGATGGTGGTAGCTCTTCTGACCATCTAGAGCCACAGAGAAGGCTACCTGGGCAGGATGCCAAGGTCCAGTACATGTCACCTTACACAGTCCTAGGTGGGTTTTTCAGGGCAGTTTCTTGGTGTGCCAGCAGGCTAGTGACACCTTTGTAACCCTTGCCCTTCATCACCCCAATGACATCAATCATCTCGTCTTGCCCAAACACGGTGGACACGGGCACCTACTTCTCCAGCTTCTCATGGACCCAGTCCAGTTTCTCAGCCATGCTACCCCCATTCACCTGGATCTCCAACAGGTAAGACTTCTTCTGCCTCAGAGGGAGCAGGCATATCTGGGTGTCAGCAATGATGTGGATCACCTGGCAGTGCTTCTTCATGCTGCTCAAGTCTTTGTCCAACTGCTTTTTGCCATCCTCATCTTGCCACTTTTGCAATACTTGGTAAAAGCCTTCTTATTGGACTTATGCCAATTCTTATAGAATCTTCTCTTACACTCATAACTAGAGCTCCACAGGCCTCATGGGGTTTGCACATAGCGCTTGATGCCCATAGTGATCATAGAGGGGTGTCTCCACGATTGTCACATCCTTGATTACTTCCTTCTTATTGACCTTTGAGCCGGGCCTGGCCACCTCTCGAACAATATGGGTCATTCCTGCCTTGTAGCCCAGAAAGGCAGTCAGATGGATGAGTTTGGAGAGGACATATTTGGGGGAAGCTCTTAACCTTCCCCAGGTTCCTGCTGCTTCTCTTTCGAGGCAGAAAGCCCAGAGACACATGCCTGGGAGCAGAGAACTTCTGGTGGCACATGCTGCTTCTGATATGCCCTGGAGAGCTAAAAATGACAATTCTACCTAAATTAATTTACTTATTTAGGATCATACCAATCAAAGTATCAGACAGTAACTTTCTAGAGCTAGAAAAAAATGTATCAAAATTCATCTGGAAGAACAAAAGGTCCAGAATATCAAGGGAACTAATGAAAAGAAATGCTAGGAAAGGTGACCTAGTTCTACCAGATCTCAAATTGATTTATAAAGCAACAATTATCTAAACCACTTTGTACTGGCAAAGAAACAGAGGGGGTAGACCAGTTGAATTAGCTAGTTACTCAAGACACAGTAGTCAGTTAATGTAGCAATCTACTGTTTTATAAATGCAAGGACCAGCGCTTCTGTCATAAAAACTCACTGTTCAACAAAAATTGCTGGGAAAACTGAATAACAGTGTGGCAGACTCTAGGCATAAATCAATGCCTGACACCAAACACAAGAATGAAGTCCAAATGGGTACATGAGCTGATATAAAGTTTGATACTATAAACTAATTATTGGAGCAAGGAATAGTAAATTTATCAAATTTATGGAGAATGGAAAAATTTTTGGCTAAACAAGAGATAGAAAACATTATGGAATGCAAAATTGATAATTTGATTACATTAAATTGAAAAATATTTTGCACAATCAAATTTAATGCAGCCAAGATTAGGAAGGAAGGAGAAAACTGGGAAAGAATTTTTGCAGCTAGTATCTGTGATAAAAGCCTCATTTTTCAAAATTTAAAGAGAACTGAGTCAAAAGTACAAGAATAAAAGTCATTCCCCAATTGAAAAATGGTCAAAGGATATGAACAGGCAGTTTTCAGAAGAAGAAATTAAAGCTCTGTATAGCCATATGAAAAAATGTTTTAACTCACCATTGATTAGAGAGATGAAAATCAAAACAACTCTGAGATACCTCATCATATCTACCAGAATAGCTAACATGGTAAAACAGGAAGATGATAAATGTTGGAATATATGTGGGAGAGTTGGAACACTAATTCATTGTTGGTGGAGCTGTGAGGACATTCAACCATTCTGGAGAGCCATTTAGAACTATGCCCAAGAGGCTACAAAAAAAAAGTACCCTTTGACCCAGCAATATTGCTTCTAGGACTGTATTCCCAAGAGATCATAAAAATGGGAAAGGGTTCCTGTGGAACAGAAATATTTATAGCAACTTTTTTTTGTGGTGGCCAAAAACTGAAAATCAGGGTATGCCTATCAACTGGAGAATGGCTGAATAAATTTGTGATATATGAATGTAATGCAATACTATTGTGCTATAAGAAATGATGAGCAAGAAGACTTCAGAAAGGCCTGGAAAGACTCAAATGACCCGATGCTGAGTGAAAGGAACAGAAGCAGGAGAACTTTGTACACAGCATCAACCACAGTATACAAGGAATTTTTCTGGTAGACTTAGTAATTCATTGCAATTCAAGGACTTAAAAAATCCCCAGTGGTTTCTTGAGGCTAAGTGACTTCCACATTCAGAGAAAGAATTATGGAATTTGATTGCAGAATGAAACAGACTATTTTCTTTTGCATTATGTTTTGTTTTGTTTTATGATTTCTCCAATTCGTTTTAATTCTTCTATGCAACATAACTATGGGGAAAATGCATTTAATAGGAATTTACATGTGGAACCTATATAAAATTGTATGACATCTCAGGGAGGAATTGGGGAGGTAGTGGGCAGGAAGGGGAGGGAGCGAAAAATCTAAGATATATAGAAGTGTTTGCAGAACACTGAAAAATCAAATAACATCAAAAAATTAAAAATGTATATTTTCCCACTGGAAATAAAATATACTTCAGAAAGAAAATTAAGTAGTTCCTTAAATTATGAGTAGGACACATTTGCCTTGCAGCAATTTCACTAAATAAATGTGACAAAATTTTAAATTAACCATAAATAGCTCAGCAAGTTCTGAAAACTGTCTGCTTAAGTGAGGTACTACTTTATTATACATATGTGGGCACACAAACTTAAAGCATTATAGTGACTAAAGGAAAAGTCCTGCCACTCATATTGAGCTAAAAAATTGTTCGTTGTCTTTTTTCCCCCTTCAATAAATGCTTTGAATAAATGTCTTCCATTTCTTGATTCCCCTCTAGATTCCCATGGTAGCAAATATAAATGAATTAATAAAAATTGATTTGAATAGACTAATTTATATTTCCATTTTTAAATCCTCTACAAAATGCCTGCAGTTTATATCCTGTTCTTGTATTTCAGACCTTCAACTTCAATCTTAAACTTAGCAGGAAATTCTATGAAAGCTCATGGATGTAACAGCACCTTATTAATTCACCAGAGCCAATTGACAAGTAGAAATTACTGTTTCCAAACTAAATTATAACTGACATCCATTTAATTGATTCCAAATCTTGCTATTGCTAAATGTTTCTGAGGGCAACAGTAACTTAGCATTGCTGACAAAAACTATATCTGGTCACACATATCCCCATTTGGACATCTGCCATAATTTAAATGCACAATTTACCATGGTAAAGATGTACATTTTGCAAGCCTGTGATTCTATGAATTTTAGTTGAAATTATAATTACATTTGCCTGCTGTAATTATTTTAGTTGCAAAACCCAACAGATATGCAAAAAAAAAAAAACAGAATGCTTTTCCCATTGAGACTAAAAATTAATATAAACACATATAATATCTTAAGTGTGAGAAAAGACATCTGTGTTGTTTACCTTATACTCATTTATCTCTCTACATCATTTAACATTGTTTAGACCCAGTAAGTAAAAATAAGATGCTTCAGATCAAACAAATTATACGTACTAGGTGTGTAATTTGAACCTGGAACCTCTAACTTCACATACAGCTTATTTTACATTTGACCACACTGCCTCTTTGTCTCTTGACTATGTTATATGCAGATTCCTAAATCTATATCAACAACCTACAATGCTACATTTCAATTTCTATACTAGATGGCTATTCTGAAGTGTCAACACTTCAAACTAAGCATATAAATATTTATATGCATGCATACATATATGTATGTGTTTCTAGATCTAGATTTGCATGTGTGTGTGTGTGTGTGTGTGAGAGAGAGAGAGAGAGAGAGAGAGAGAGAGAGAGAGAGAGAGAGATAGAGAGAGAAAGAGAGAGAGAGAGAGAGAAAGAGAGAGAGAGAGAGAGAAAGAGAGAGAGAGAGAGAGAGAGAGAGAGAGAGAGAGAGAGAGAGAGATTTTACTTGTCCTCTTCCTCTTTTAAGATTTCTAGGAAAAGAAGGTTTTAACCGGTAGGATGAGAAAGAATGAATGGGTGATGCCATAAAGTGAGTCCCAAGAATAATTTAGATCCTAGGGCAGGTTGCATGCAAGAAGCCTCTTAAGCTGTGTTAATTCATATAATACAAATCTGTTATAAGAATTAATGACAACTTGTTAGACCTGTTATTCCTGATGCTAATTCTAGTCATCCAATTTTTTTCTTCCATTCCAAATGATATTTATGAATTGTCACTGACATCATTTCATAATTTTAAGGTCTGTTTTTTTTACACTCCTTTAATTTTTAAAATAGTTCAAATATTAACTTAAAGATAAAAGATCCTCAGAAAGTTTGAGTACCTTTGTCACTAAGATATGATAGTATACTGGGTATTACTGGAGAAGGCAACTGTTTCTGTTTAATTGTTAAGAGCAGGAAAGTAAACATTGTCCCATAGCTAATACCTCTTTTGCCTACTTTTCTCCTTCCCTATTGCTCATTCTTGTGTTACTTAACGGGGGACTAACTTGGGGAGTGAAAAGGAATTTCAAGGAAGGGGAATCTGCATCCTTGAGGCCACATGTGGCCCTCTGGGTTATCAAGTGTGGCCTTTTGACCTCATCCAAACTTCCCAGAACAAATCCCCTTAATAAAAGCTTTTGTTTTGGACTCATTTAAAAGGATACCACAAGGAACTGGAAAATCACATGTGGCCTCAAGGCTCCTTCCTCATTCTTGGATAGGCTATGAAAAAATATTGCTGTTACTTTGGTTTTTTGTTTGGTGGGGTCTTGGTAGTGAAGCTTTCAGAACTCCAACTACTACCAGGTCAATTCATTGAATTCTTGATTTGGTGAATGCATAAAGAAATTTATAATTTATGCCCTTTCTGGTAGATAATTAATAATAATTAAAGTGAAGTTGGTGTACTCCTGGAATCCCTGAAACATTTTCAGGAGGTGCGTGAGGTCAAAATTATTTTCATAAAATAAGACATTATTTGTTTATTAAATTTTCATCCATTTTCCAACAATATATCTGTGTGTCTGGATTTTCTTCATAAACTCCAAACAAAGTAACAGATTGCAACAGATTGAATACAGAAGCAGATGTGAGAATAAAGCTATCCTCCATTAAGTGCAACATTAAAAAGATTTGCAAAACTATGTAAAACAGCACCATTTTCTCCCTGTTTTTGCTTTGTGAAATACTGCTATATTTTATAAAATATGTTATTTATGTTAATAGTGTGGTTTTATCATTTTAATTGAATTAATAAATATCTGTACGTATTTAATTCCTTGGTTTTAATTCCTAATACAATAAATATTGTATATATAGCCCACATGTATGGAAGCTCTTTAGGCTCCTCAATAAATTTAAAAACTTTTAAGGACCCTGAGATTAGAAGTATTGAGAAACTTTACACTAAATTTATGTTCCTTTCATCTTTGTCCATATATATGTACATATAGTTTTTGCCTTTCTTTTTAACCTAAGTGTTTAGCACAGTGTTTCTCACATAGGTAGGTGCAAATAAATGGCTGATTGATTGTGTGGTTTGTGGATTGATCGTGATTCTGTCATTTCAGAAGCTCTGTTAATCTGTCTTCATTTTATATCCCAGGCTAATGCTATATAGCTTTATGTTATATATTATATGTTTTAGTCAAGATAGATTATTTGTGATTCCTTAATCTTGTCCTGTCCTTTACAGCTTCTGTATCTTTATTATTTCACAAAGCTAGAACCCCATCCCCCCCATTCCTTCCTATCTTACTTTTCCTTAGCTCTATTGCCATTTCTTTCATTAAGGACTGTATATCTTATACTTTAAGTTACCTCATAGTTAATTTAAGAATATCTTATGCTGACAGAGTCAAACTGGGTGAGTGAGAGCAACTATTCACTGAAACTCTAAGACAAACTCGTTCAAATACCTCTAAAAAGAGAATCTGAACAAATTTTAGATTGGCAGAATCAACCCAGGACAAACTGGAAGGTCTAAGGGAAGGATTTATTGCATGGGGCTGGAGGAACACACAGAGTACAGACACCCACCATAGCAAAGTCTAGCAGGAAGCCCCTGGCAATCTGAAGCAGCAGCAGCACTGTGGAATCTCCAGCATATCAGTGAAAGATGGGAGTCTGGTGAAACTGAAAGAGAGAGAAAGAGAGAACCATAGAACCACAGGAAACTGCAGCAGCAACTCTTGAAATTATCAGCCCGCAGATTAAAATGACTGAAAGTTACCTACTTGAACTTCTGGGAGTCAAGATGGTGGAATGATGGATAAATGCTCTACCCCTCCCTTCACTGACTTTGAAAAACTTGGAGAATATTTTCCCAGGAAAAATCCTGGAACAATGGGATCTGTCAAAGGCTTGAAGAGTCTCAACCCGTAAGAGTAGGGAAATGACAAAGAAGGGGAATCCCCCTTGCTGAGACTGAAGGGGACAAGTGCAGGGAGAGAGCTGTCCTAGATAGTCCCATCTCAGGGAACCTGAAGTGGATCCTGAGCCCTAGTAGGGTGGAGACACAATGGTCAACATCAGCCCCCAGGTATGCCTCAGCACAGCCAGTGGAATAAGGAACACAGTAGTGCAAGTGGGTTTCACCAATCACTAGGCCTGCCTGTGCTCAGGAGAGGAGATCTGCTATGGCCAGACCACCTGTCCCCTACACTTAATGCTGCTAGTTTCAGGATAACTCCAGGAAAACTCAGAAAGACTTCACCTGACCTCTGCTTTGGTATATCAGCCAGCTCAGCACCAGGTAAGTTACAGCAATCTAGCTTCTAATTGAGTGAACTAGGGGCCACAATACTCAAAGCCACGAGTTCTAAGCACAAGAATGGTGGGACAGAGCACCCTGTGCCCCAGAAACAGAGATTCACTCGAAAAGCCAGGGAAAGAGTGATTATGGTGAGCAAGTATCTAACCAGAAAAGATAAGACTATAGAATCTTTCTGTGGGGCAAGGACCAAAATGCAAATACAAAAGAGATCAGCATTTAGATTGTACTCCCACGTGAAACCGCAGAAGAGCTTACAAACTGCTCTCAAACCCAAAGAGCATTCTTGAAGAACTCAAGAAGTATTTTCAAAGCTAAATTAGGGAGGTAGAAGAAAAACTATCTAATGATTTTTAAAATATGAAAAAAATAAATCACAGAAGAATTTAAAAGGAAAATTGGACTAATGTAAAAGGAAGCACAAAATCTAACTGGGGAAATTGGACAAATGGAAAAGGAAGTACAACAATTAATTAGAGAAAATAACTCCTTAAAAGGAACAATTCAGTCAAACAGAATCAAAAGAATGAAAAGAGAAGAAAATATAAAATATCTAATTGGAAAAACAACTGACCTAGAAAATAGATCCAGAAGAGAAAATCTAAGAATTGTTTGCCAAATTTACAAGTATACAGTTCATTCCCCAGGGAGGTTTTAGAGGAAGAAATTAAAGCTGTCTACAGTCATATGAAAAAATTCTCTAAATCACTATTGATTAGAGAGATGCAAATCAAAACAACTCTGAGGTACCACATCACACCTACCAGATTAGCTAATATGACAAAACAGGAAGATGGTAAATTTTGGAGAAGATGTTGGAGAGTTGGACCACTAAATCATTGTGGGTAGAGTTATGAGCTGATCCAACTACTCTGGAGAGTAATTTGGAACTATACCCAAAGGGCTACAAAAATGTGCATATCCTTTGACCCAGCAATATTGCTTCTAGGACTGTATCCCCAAGCGATCATGAAAATGAGAAAGGGTCTTACATATAGGAAAATATTTATAGCAGCTCTTTTTGTGGTGGCCTAAAACTAGAAACTGAGGGGATGCACATCAATTTGGGAATGACTGAACAAGTTGTGTTATATGAATATAGTGGAAAACAATTTTGCTATAAGAAATGAAGAACAGGAAGATTTCAGAGAGGCCTGGGGGACTGATATGACCTGATGATGAGTGAAAAGAGCAGAACCAGGAGCACTTTGTACACAACAACAACCACAGTGTATGAGGAATTTTTTCTAGTAGACTTAGTCTTTCATAGCAATGACCTAAAAATTCCCAATGAATTCTTGATGCAAAACTCCTTCCACAATCCAGAGAAAGAACTGTGGAATTGGATCACAGAATGAAGCAGATCATGTTCTGTTTTGTTATGTGTTGTTTTGTTGCATTTTGTTTTATGGTTTGCCCTTTTCATTTTTATTCTTCTATGCAACATGACTAAGGTAAAAATGCATTGAATATGAATGATTGTGAAGAGCCTATGTAAGGTTGCACACTGTCTCAGGGAGGGAGGAGAGAGGGAAGGTGGAATGGGGGAGTGAGGGGAAAAAAATCTAAGATATATGGAAGTGATTGTAGAAAATGGAAAACAAATAAAATAATTTTAAAAAAGAATGTCTTACTCTAAATATCTTGTTGAATATTTCAAAACAACCTGTGTGGACCTTGGCCTTCGGTAATTTTTTTTTTTATATCAGTTAAGATTTTATTGGTGTACAGATATCTTGCCACTCATTTGACTAATACAAAGAAGCACACATGGTCTTAGTGGCCTGAGACACTGGGTGGTTAAGTGATTTATCTGGACTCATATAGAGAGTAAGTACCATAGTTAGAACTTGAACTTAGATTTGTGTGATTAAAAAGCTAGATCTCTATTCACTTTATAACACTACCTTTCTAGTATTAACTGTTATTGTCCGTTTTCATCTTGTTTCCCCAGATTAGGTAATAAATTCTTGGAAGACAAGATTTTCCTTGAATCTTTTCCAGTATAAATCACAATGCTTTACACATAAAGACATTTTAGTTGCTTTGAAATGAAAGCACATTAGGAACAGAAAACATTATATAAATATCAACGGTTTTATTATCTCCACCTTGTATCATTATTCATTGTGAATCTCAGGTTATCCTAGATTCTTGAAAACTATTCCAGCAGAGCAGAGCAAAACTTTTAATGGGTTCTGTGAATCTGGAAAGGACTATATGACTGCCACTGTAGGTCTATATTAGCTGTGCTCATCCTTCATTTTTGAAGAAGACCATGACATCAGAGAAATGATGAGAGGACTTGCATTTGACTTTCTTTTGAGTGAGGGAAGACTGTGCAAGGAAATAGTAGCCATCAAGTAATTTTTTTTCAATACCAAACACAAGCTACTAAGATTTAGAGGAATTGCCTTCTATATCAGTGGAGGAGGCCACGTGGAGGTAATATCCTTCAAGTATCAAAGCACAAGTTATCATATACCAGTTCATTCATGTCAGATGACCATAATTTGTGCCAATTCTCCTTTCTATTTGCACCATACTGACTTTTATCTTTTGTTAAAAATCTTACTATTTAGTCTATTTTTGTCTCAATCACAAAATAGCTATCTTGAATACAAAAAACATGCCATTTTTTCTGCATTTATTATTTTATTAGAGCATGGAGTTGCTTCCAAGGAAATTCTCTCCACCAAAGCCTATCACCAACTGCTTTGCCAACCACTAATTCCTGAATTATTAAAGAGTTTCCTGGGAGAACTGAGAGGTTAAGTAACTTACCCACACTCACAGTAAGAATGTGAGAAAGACCAAATGAACTCACACATCCTAGCTCTCAGGCTTTCACTCTGTTCATTATACCAAATTGTCATCTACTATATGTCTTATACCCTATAATGCTTAAAATATTGTGATGTTCAATACGCATTTATTGAAATACAGGAAAGATTCCTGAATGAACAAAGACAGGGGATAAAGTTGAATAAAGGCAAGGGAAATTTTCTTCTCTCTTTCTCACACTTTTCTTTGCCAGTCAACACTATTTTTCACTCTCTTCAAGGCCTCTTTGTCTCAGTTTGCTTGCTGTAATCATTTTCTTATCCTCAGACCTCACTGGCTCCTCCTGTGTTATTCAAGTACTCTAATTCTTTCACTTAAAGAGTTTCTTGGAGATTTTAAAATGGAATGTATCTTTTCTATTCAATTATAACAATACCAGTAGTGCATGAGTAGCAAATGAATCCAGTATGCTAAATATCAGGTTAGAATATAATATTCAGAACATTCATTTCATTACATATTCTGAAACTATATGACCCACATTTTCTTATTTTTAGGGCAAAACTTAGTTTAAAGCCCATAAAAAAGAAAAGACAGAAGAAAAGTCATGTGAGGTTTCTTAGATATATTTTTTTAAATCAAATTGACAATGGTAAATTTTTGGGAAATGTTTTATTTAATATGTTACTCCAAAAGCATTAAAATAGAATTTGAGGCATAAATATAGAAATAATGTCATATGGCATGAAGTATGATGTGTCCAACAATTATTAAAAAGAGGACTGGGGCACTATCTTATACAGCAATAACTAATGTGAATCACAGTTGAGATCTGGGACTTTACCACTTATTGTGAGGAATTATGTGTTTAAGCCTGAGATAATTAGCTGAAACTAGATCGAAAGAGTGAAGGTTTTTTGTTTTTTTTTTTTTTTTCAGTTTGAGGTGGAATGTGTCATTGAAAATATTAATACGTTATATTCTTCCCTGACCCTCAGGCTTCTTTTGCAAGTGATCACTTGTGGACTTTTCTTCTGATTGAGATTTGGCTTTGCCTACCAAATTAGTCTGTTGTGAATCATTTCAAATGCACCAGTAAACACATATTTTTCATTTTTAAATGGGTTCAACTGTTACGTTGCAATGAATATACCTTGATGCTGCTTCAGTTGAAAAGTATAAGCACGAGTTTGACTTAGCGGCACATTAGAGTTTTGCTTAGAAAACAAAATTTTCTTCCAAACTACTCCAGCTCATTCTTCCAAATAACAATCTTTCACAACATTTAATTTGCACAATTTTAACTTTATAATGCTATGTACTAAGAAAATTATGAAAGAAAATTAAAGAGTAATGCAGAGATTAAGATCACTTCTGGCAGAAGCTAGCATTACATAGTAGACAAAGATACGGACTTAGAATAAAAAATAACTCAGTTTGTGTCCTATAACTGAAGCACACTATGTATGTTACTCTGGACAATGGCTGTGCTCAATTGATAGTCCCTTCCCCTAGAGATTTCATTGCATCTCCTTTTTATATGTACCTTCTTATGTTTGTGTTGATTTCCCCATTAAAATGTTCCTCTCTTAAGGGAATAGATTATTTTTGCCATTCTTCATATCCTCAGTGCCATAGCACAGGATCAGGCACATAGGCACACTTGATAAAATTTTTGATGAGTAATTGTCTGCTTCTTAGTGTCCCTTGAGAGGAAGCTTCATTTTGTTTTTCCAATCTGCTTTTGTTGGAAAGTTAATTCACAAGAAGGCTCCTAAGCTAAAGAAACTCTAAGTGCTATTTCATTAAAAAGAAATCCCTTGTAGTCTACATGAGTTGTTTTGGAATTCGCCAGTCTCAGTTATTTCAACAAAGGCACTAGTTCTCCATTTCATTGGTGGCAGAAATAATATGTGCATAATTTTATGTTGATAATAATGAGTAGGAAGAGAATAATGATAATGATAACAATTCATACTTTTGAATGATTTAAGCTTTTGAGGTCATCAGCGTTTTCTACCTCATTAACATCTTGTGATTATATTCTGGGACTCTATGCTTATATTCAATGAGATGAGTTCTCAAGGTGCAGACAGGAAGGTGATGCTTCATCCCTCAAATATGTATGATAAACACTTTGCTGTAACAGAACTTTGAGAATAGAATACTTATTAAAGTGAATATTTTTAAAATCATCATACAGAAATTAGTGAGATCTTTGTATGCTGTAGGTCAATTTTATAGTGATGAAAACATGTAACATAACCTGTAAAGGCCAAAATTTTCTATATTAATACCCTTATAAATAGTGTCCTCCATCCACAGATAAATGATTCTCATAACATGAGGCCTTTCTACTATGGCAGAATTTGACAGAAATTATACTTCACTGGAAGATTTCAGGACCTAAGAGTAAATTTTATGCCACAAAGAGTCTTCACAATAGGCATCTAGGTAACATAAGTAGAGTCCTAGACTTGGCATCATGAATATCTTTATTCCAGTCCTAACTCAGACATTTACTATCACATCCTCTACAAGTCACTTAAGCTCTCTGTGCCTCAAGTTCCTCATTTATAAAATATGAGGCTTGCATTTGATGTCCTCTTGATCATATGTCTTTCTAGAACAGTATAACATTAATGGTCAATATCATTTCATTTACTAATTTATTAAATAACTACTATGTTTAGAGTGCTTTCCTTGAACAAAAAGGAGTTAACAAACTTTAGGTACAACATGATCCCTGTCATTATATTATGCAGAGAGCTTATATTCTAGTGGTGTTGTGCGGTACATACACAAAAACCTCAATACAAAATAATTCCTAAACACATAAAAAGATATTGAAAAAAGAGACATTCAAAGAAAAATAACTGAGTGAGAATACTGGGAAAAGCTTCATGTAAGAGGCAGTATTCAAACTAGGCTGTTAAGGATAACTAGGCATTCTGCAGAAAGTGATTTGAAAAATATTCTAGGGATAAGAAAGAAAGTGAGCAAAGCCCAGAATTAGGAGAAAAAAAAACTTGTGAGAATGTACAAGAAATTCAGAATAGATGAATTGTAGAGAACACGGAGAATCCTATGAAATAAAAGTGAAAATATCAGACAATATGTGATAATAGGTAGTCTTGAATTTGAATTCAATAATTTAATTCAACAAATATATCAAGTGCCTATAATTTACAAGGCACTCTTCTTGATATTGGTGATGCAAAGCTAAACTCTATGGTGGAGGACAAGAAAATTTTTTATGGCAAGGGAGGGGTAGCTATAATAAAATAAGTATACAAGTAAGAAAATACAAAGTAGTATTGAAGAGGGATACAAAAGAATGTGTCACTTATTTGATGAGCCCTAAGGAGTCACTGAAGTATTTTATGCAGAGAAGAGGATTGACAAGACCTATTTATCAAATCGGTAATACAGAAAAGTATATGACAGTAAATTATATAAGGGTTCAGGGAAAGAAATCAATTTGGTATAGAATGGTCAGTTGTAGTACTTAAATAGAACTTAAAGACTGGGTAATGTGTGGAAAGGTAGATAAGAAAAGTGAGGGTCTTGAAAACAGCATGAGAAAAAAGTGCCATTATAAGTACAATGAAATTAGTGGATAGATAGGCTGGGATGAAATGTCAAAATCCTGAAGGCCAAGTTTTGGTGTTTGTGCTTTATCTTATAAGAAATGAGTAATTATTGGAGATGTAATGACATGATCAGATATGTTCATAGGAAAGAGTAGACCAGTTCATACTTGTTGGTATTAGATGTAAGAAAAAATTGACTACACAGTGACAAAGTCCTTTATCCATAACATTATTTTGCATAGGAATAACCCCATTCTAAATTCTTCCCATATAAAGATAATGCATATTGTAAATTCCATTGAAAATTTCACACTATAATTATTAAATAAATTATCCATGATCACCTCAGTAGAAGGCAATTTTATCTTCACTTAACTTCTAAAAATAACCTCATTTATTCATTCTTTCAGTCATCAAATATTTATTGGGTTCTATATTATCTTATAATTACTTATACAAGTCTTACCTCCCCTACTCAATGGTAAGTTTTATAAAGACAAACATGATGCTTTTTACATATCATTACATACATTCATATGAGAATACTATATAGTGGTTCTAATTCTAATTTCTGGACTAAATCTATATATTTATCAATTGTTTTATCTTCAGTTGCATCATCTGCCTGGTTGACATATGTATGAACTTCAGTTTATCAATGTCCTTTCTAGAATGATATACCTACATTGTGCTCTGGAATTAGTTTGAGTAGAGTAGCTGGGATTCCATTACCTTCTTAATTTTGAAAACTGGCTTTTAACACAGATGTAGTTATATTAGTTTTCCTTCTTATGTCATGTTATGTAATTTATTTATATTGAGCTTGTAAGTAAACAAAAGCTCCTATATTATTAACATAGGAGCTTCTGTCTAGCTACACCACTCTTCTTAAGTATATAAATTTTTTTAACTCAAGTGTAGAAAACTCTGCAATTGCCAAGACTTAATTGTGATTTGTTTGATATACGCCATATTTCTTGGATGTTGAGATCTTTTGAGGTCCTGTCTCATTTCCACTGTGTTAGTTCTATATTCATACTACAGAAGGATTCTGATTGTGGTTTTTATCCAAGATATGATTTTTAAAAAGTTGAAGAGGATTCTGGGAAGATGGCAGGGTAGGTCATAATATTTCAAGCTCTCAAGATTTTCTTCCCCAAAAGAGATAAAAATAGCCTATGGGTGAACACAGAGACATGAAAACAAATAAGAGTAGGGAAGATAGGAGAAGATGAGAAGAAAAATACCAGGACCAGATTCCTTCCTTGTGAAGAGTAAACACCACCAGGCTAGGGTCCACTTTAACACCAAGAGAAGCAAGTTGCTTTAAAGAGGGGAAAGTGAATTTCCTGTTCTGGGAGCCAAGATGGCTAGGTGATTGGTAACTGCTATCTCCCTCATTTTGTTAACCTTGACCAACCTAGATTATCTCTCTGGGAAAAATCCTAGAACAGTGGGATCAGAAGAAGGGATAAACAGACTCTCAGGTCAAAAGGCTAGAAAGATCGCCAAGGAGGGTTGATCTTGCTGTGGCCAAAGGCAACCTGAGCAGGATCAGAGCTGTCCCAGACAGCCTCATCTCAACAAACCTCAACAAATTGGGAGAAGATCCTGAACCCCGGGGGGTGGTGGTTGTGGTGGTGAAGGGAGCAATTGCCAACAGCACCCCAATGGAACTGGGAAGACACTAGCACAGAAAGCCTAGCTTGCCTATGTTCTAGGTCAGTACAGTAACCTCTGGCTTCCAGAATAGGCTTAATGAGCTACCTCCAGGGAAACTGCAGGAAAAACTGAAAAAGACCTGACCAGTCTCTAGTTTCAAACACCAGCCAACTCAGCACTAGGTAAGCTGCAGCATTTAATTTCTACCTGAAAGAACGGGGGGCCACAATACACAAAGATTCAAGTTTTAGGCACAAAAACTGTGGGAAAGAGCTCCTTGTGCCACAGATGCAGAGATCTACTTTAAGAGTCAAGAAAGGATGATTATATTGAGTAAAAAGCAAAGCAGAAAAGACCATATAATCTATCTATGGGGACAAGAACCAAGCCACAAATAACAAAGAGGTCAGCATTGAGACTGTACTCTCATCTGAAACTCCAGAGGGGAATATGAACTGGTCTGAAGGGCAAACAACCTTCTTGGAAGAGCTCTGATAGAATTTTAAAACGTAAATCAGAGAAAAAGAAGAAAAACTGGTCAACGATTTTAAAAATATGAAAAAAGAATTCACTGAAGAGAATAGTACCTTAAAAAGGAAAATTGGACAAATGAAAAAGGAAGCACAAACCTAACTGGCGAAAATAACTCCTTAAAAGGAACAATTGGAAAGGTGGAAAAGGAAATGTGAAAGTTAGAAGAAAACAATTTGATAAAAAATAGAATGGGGCAAGTAGAAGCTAATGAATCTATGAGACATCAAGAATCAGTCAAACAGAATCTAAAGAATGAAAAAACAGAAGAAAATCCAAAACAGCAAATTGGAGAAACAATTGACCTGAAAAATGCATCCACGAGACCAAATCAACCCAAAAGTCATGATGAATATAAGAGCCTGGCAATATCATTCAAGAAATCATCTATGAAAATTGTCCAGAAGTCCTAGACCAGAGGGCAAAATAGTCACTGAAAGAATCCACAGTTTACTTTCTTATAGGGACCTCAAACTAAAAACACCAAGGAATATGGTTGCCAAATTCCAGAACTATCAAGTGAAGGAGAAAATACTGCAGGCAGTCATAAAGAAATCATTATAATATCGAGGAGTTGAAATCAGGATCACACAAGAATTTGCAGCTTCTACATTAAAAGATCAGAGGAATTGGAATACGATATTCCCTAAGGCAAAGGAGCTGAGACCACAACTAATGACTAATTACCCAGTAAAGTTGAGAATAATATTTCAGGCAAGAAGACAGATATTCAATGAAATAAGGGATTTCCAGAATATGCTGAGGAAAAGGCCAAAACTCAAAAGAAAATTTTATCTTCAAACGTTGGTATCAAGAGAAGCATGAAAAGGTAAACAAGGGGAAAAAATAAAACAACTTGTTACACAACATGGGCAAATTGTTTTACTCCTTTATAAGAGAAGATGATGCTTGTTAATCTTGAGAACTATATACGTATTCTGAAATGTAAAAAGGATATGTATATATAGAGGAAGTGAGTATAAATTACATGATGTGATGATAACAAATATGATTTAAGGGTGCAAAGGAATTGTAATGGGAGATGTGAAAAAGAGGAGGCAGGAAAAAAAATCAGCTTCATCACAGGAAGAAGCCCAAAAATATATTACAATAGAAGAAAAGAGGGGAAGGAGATGAGTATTTTTTGAGAGATACTCCAACCTGATTGGATTCAAGGAGAGTACCAGCAAATTCAGTTAAATATAGAAACACAACTAGCTCTGTTGGCATTAGGAGGGAAAGGGGGAAAGAAAAGGAAGGTGAGGCTAAAAGGGAGGGAATGAGTAGAAAGGGAAAAGGGGATAAAAAGGGACTGAAAGAAAGGAGGGAATACCAAGGAAGGTGGTGCTATAAAATTGAAACTATTGTGGAGGGGAAGGGAGAAGGGAGAAATAAAATCATAAACAAGGTGAAAGGGAATGGAGGAAAAAACAAACACAGTAATCATAACACTGAATGTGAATGGGATGAACTCTCCCATAAAACAGAGAGGAGTAGCAGAATAGATTAAAAATGATAATTCAACAATATATTGTTTACAAGAAAGACATTTCAAAAGGGGAGATACACATAGGGTAAAGGTAAAAGGTACAGGCAGAATACATTGTGCTTCAACTGATATAAAAAAAGCAAGAGTAGCAATCCTAATCTCAGAAAAAGCAAAGCAGAAATAGATGTAATCAAAAGAGATAAGGAAGAAAACTATATCCTGCCAAAAGACAATATAGACAACGAAGCAATATCATTACCAAACACATCCTCTCTAAGCGGTATAGCATCCAACTTCTTAAAAGAGAATTTAAGGGAGTTCCACGAAGAAGAGACAACAAAACTATAATATTAGGGTCCTCAGCCTCCCCCTGTCTGAACTTGATAAATCTAACCTCAAAATAAAGAAGAAAGAAGTAAAGGAGATGAATAGAACTCTGGAGAAGGTAGATGTGACAGATCTCTGGAAAAAAATGAATTAGGGTAGAAAGGAATATAACTTTTTCTCAGCAGTACATGGCACTTATACAAAAAACTGACCATTTACAAGGCTGTAAACACCTTACAATCCAGTGCAGAAAGACAGAGAGAGTCAATGCATCCTTCTCAGATCATAATGCAATAAAACTTACATAATCAAAGGCCACGGAAGCATAAACCAAAAACTCATTGGAAACTAAAGAATCTAATCTTAAAAAATGAGTGGGTTAAACAGTAAATGATAGAAACAATCAACAACTTCATTGAAAAGAAAGACAATAATGAGAGAACCTACCAAATTTCATGGGATACTGCAAAAGCAGTTCTCAGGGAAGTTTTATATCTTTGAGTGCCTACATGAGTAAAATAGAGAAAGAGACTAAAAAAAATCACGCATGCAGCTGAAAAAGCTAGAAAAAGAACAATTTGAAAATCCCCAAGTAAATACCAAATTAGAAATACTGAAAACCAAAGAAGAGATTAATAAAATTCAAATTAAGAAAGCTATTGAACTAATAAATAAAACTAAGAGTGGGATTTATGAAAGAACCAATAAAATTGAAAGACCTTTGTTAAAATTTGATTAAAAAAGAAAAAAAAAACAAATTACCAATACCAAAAATGAAAAGAGTGAGCTTACCTCCAATAAGGAGGACAAATTCGACAATCTAAATGAGACACATGATTATGTAAAATGAGACAAGTTGCCCAGACCAACAGAAGTCGAAGTTGAATACTTAAATAACCTCATGTCAGAAAAAGAAATTGAACAAGTCATCAAAGAACTCTCAAGGAAAATATCTTCAGGGCCAGATGGATTGAAAAGTGAATTCTATCAACATTTAAAGAAAAGTTAATTTCAATACTATAAAGACAGTTTGGGAAAATTGGGGAAATAGGAGTTCTCCTAAATTCTTTTTATGATGCAAATATAGTTTTGATACCTAAATCAGGAAGACTCAAAACAGAGAAAGAAAATTATAGACCAATTTCTCTAAAGAATATAGATAGAAAAAATTTTAAATAAGATTTTAGCAAAAATAACACAGCAAATTATCATGAGAATAATGCAGCATAATCAGGTAGGATTTATACCAGGAATTCAGGGCTGGTTCAATATAATGAAAACTACTAACATTATTGATCATATCAAAAATCGAAAGAAGCCATATGGTTATCTCAACATAAAAAGAAGAAGCTTTTGACAAAATACAACACCCATTCATATTACAAACACTGGAGAACACAGGAATAAATGGAACTTTTCACAAAATAAAAAGCAATATCTACATAAAACGTTCAGCAAGCATTATATGAAATGAAGATAGGCCAGATGCATTTCCAGTAAGATCAGGGAAGAAACAAGGATGTCCATTATCAACACTATTATTTAATATGGTACTAGAAATTTTAGTTGTAGAAATAAGAGAAGAAAAAAATAGAAGGAATTAGAATAGTCAGTGAAGAAACTAAGTTATCACTCTTTGCAAATGATGTGATGATATATTTAGAGAGTCTCAGAGAATCAAGTAAAAAAAAAAAAACTACTTGAAATAATAAGCAACTTTGACAAACTGGCAGGTTACAAAATAACCCGTTGCAAATCTTCTGCATTTCTGTATATTACTAACAAAGCCCAACATCAAGAGAAGGAAAGAGAAATCCCATGTAAAGCTAGGGTAGACACTATAAAATATTAGGGAGTCTACTTGTCAAAACAAATCCAGGGACTATATGAAACAATTACAAAACACTTTTTGCACAAATGAACTCGGATACAAGTAAGTGGAAAAACATCAGTTTCTCATGAGTTGGCAGAGTAAATATAATAAAAATGACAAATCTACCTAAATTAATTTACTTATTCAGTGCCATACCAATCTATATGTCAGATAATTATTTTGTCGAGCTAGAAAAAAATAATATGAAAATTCATCTGGAAAAGCAAAAGGTCTACACTATCAAGGGAACTAATGTAAAGAAATGCTAGGGAAGGTAGTCTAGCTCTACCAGATCTCAAATTGAAATATAAAGCAGCAATTGTCTAAAACACTTGGTACTGGCTAAGAAAGAGAAGGGTGGGCCAGTGGAATACATGAGGTATCCAAGACACAGTAGTCAATGAATATAGCAATCTATTGTTTGATAAACTCAAGGACTCCATCTTCTGGGATGAGAACTCATTGTTCCACAAAAGTTGGTGGGAAAACTGGATAACAGAATGGCGGAAACTAGGCATAGACCATATGCCTGACACCATACACAAGAATAAAATTCAAATGAGTATGTGACCTAGGTATAAAGACTGACACTATAAAAAAAAATTGAAAAAGGAATAGTGTATTTATCAGATTTATGGGGAAGGGAAGAATTTTTGACTAAACAAGAGACAGAAAACATTATGAAATGCAAAGTGGATAATTTTGATTACATTGAATTGAAAAGTTTTACACAAACAAACCCAGTGTAAGCAAGATTAGGAGGGAAGCAGAAAACTGGGAAAAAATTTTTGCAACTAGTGTCTGTAATAAACGCTTCATTTCTAAAATATAGAGAGAACTCTGTCAAATGTGCAAGAATACAAATCATTCCCCACTTGATAAATGGTCAAAGGATATGAGCAGGCAGATTTCAGAGGAAGAAATCAAAGTTATCTATAGTCATATGAAAAAATGGTCTAAATCACTATTGATCAGAGAAATGCAAATCAAAACATCTCTCAGATACCACATCACACCTCTCAGATTGTCTAACATGACAAAACAGAAGGATGATAAATGTTGGAGAAGATGTGGGAAAGTTAGAACAGTAATTCATTGTTGGTGGAGCTGTGAACAGATACAGCTGTTCCGGAGAGCAATTTAGAACTATACCTAAAGGGCTAAAAAATGTTCATGTCCTTTCACCCAGCAGTACCTCTTCTAAGACTGTATCCCCAAAAGATCATAAAAATGGGAAAGGTTTCCACATGTACAAAAATATTTATAGCAGCACACTTTGTGGTGGCCAAAAACTGGAAATCAAGGGGGTGCTCATCAATTGGGGAATGACTGAATAAGTTGTGGTATATGAATGCAATGAAATACTATTGTGGTGTAAGAAATGATGAACAGGAAGATTTCAGAGAGGCCTGGAAAGACTTATATGAAGTGATGATGAGGGAAAGGAGCAGAATCAGGAGAAATTTCTACACAGCAACAATCACAGTATGTGAGAATTTTTTTCTGGTAGACTTAGAGCTTCATTGCAAATGGAAGGACTTAAAAAATTCCTATTGGTCTCTTAAGGCAAAATGTCTTCCACATCCAGAGAAAGAACTATAGAATTCAATTGCAGAATGTAGTAGATCTTTTCCTTTTGTATTATGTTTTGCTTTGTTTTATGATGTCTTCCATTCATTTTAACTCTTCTACACAATGTGACTAAGGTGAAAATATATTTAATGGGAAAGTATTTTAGAACTTATATAAAATTGTATGCCATCTTGGGGAGGGCGGGGGAACTTAAGAGGAAGGGAAGGGCAGGGAGGGGAAAAAAGTCTAAGTTATATGGAAGGGATTGTAGAACATTGAAAATAAATAAAATAATTTTAAAAAGAGAAAAAAAATAAAGAGGAGAAAGTCATGGCATTACCTGTGTTGGGAAGCTGCCTCAGATGGCCATAGGAAGTTTTACCTCAGGGACAGTAAAGAGAATTGGGCCTCTGACCTGGGAAAGATCTAGGTAAACTCTCCTGACAAGGAACACTACTAATCCCAGGGGTGTTATGCAGCAGTAGGGTATAAAATTAGCCAGCCCATTCTTGATGCATGCAGAAGCAGTGGGGCAAAGAATACCATTCACTGTGGGCACTTACAGCTGGCTGGAGATATTGGTTTAAGTTCAAGGTCAGGGGGAAGAACTGAGGCCACAGGCACCATCCTCCATACCCCAGGAATAGAGATGATCATAAAAACTAAATTATTACCAAAAAAAAAAATGCACAAGCACAGGTGAAAGAATCCAATCATACAGAGGTTCTATGAGAATAGAGAAGACTGGGGTTCATCTTCAGAGAAGGATTTTGAAACAAAGAAGCCCTCTTCTACCCCAAAGAGTAATGTCAAATGGTCCCCAGACCAAGAAGAATTCATTTAAAAAATTTAAAAAGATACTATAAAAATCAAATAACACAGATTGAGGAGAAATGGAAAAGAAAAATTAGAATGATACAAGAAAAAAGAAGATTATGACAAGTCAACAATTAGAAAAGGAGATATAGAATCTTAAGGAAGAAAATGACTCCTTGAAAATTGGATTTAAGCTAGGGGATTATACATACATACATGTATGTATATATACACACATATATATGTATATATATATGTGTGTATATATATATACATACATATATGATTCTTGATACGATACTACAGGAAATAATTTAAAAATTTGTTCTGAAACATTGAAATGAGAGCAGAAAGTAGAAGTAGAAAAAATCCACCAATCAACACCTGAAAGAGAAGCTACAAGGAAACCTGACAGTAATATTATAACTATATTCTGAAACCTCCAGATCAAGGACAAAATATTATGAGCAATAAGAAAAGAAATTATATATGACAGTACCACAATTAGAATCATACAAGACAAAACACTGGTGACACTAAAAATTGCCTGTCTTGGGACAGTACATACCAAAGAGAAAAAGAACTGGGCCTCTGACTGAAAATATCATACCCAGCAAAACTAAGCATTATTTTGAATGGAAAAAAATGGGTATTTGATCAACTGTCAGATTTTCAGGACTTTATCAAAATAAAAAAAAGAAAACTTTAACTCAGTAGAAGATTTGACATACATAGCCAAGACAAACATAAGTTACATGAAGCCTAAGATAGTGCTCCTTCCATGCTGGGAACAGAGCTCAAATTTAAAAGAGAAGAAACTTTCCCCAAAAAAAGGCAAGGTGGTGAGCAGAAAACAAGAAAAGAAAAAGAATCTCCTCATAGACAGTCATTATAAGGCAGACCAAGACACAAACTCAGAAGAGGGCACCAATTTCAAGACACTTATGGGAAAAAAACGAAAGAAAAATGAGAAATTATCTCAAGCCCAGAAACAATTCATGTGAGAGATGAAAAAAGAATTTAAAAATCTTATATGAGATGTAGAAGAAAAATAGAGAAAGAATTGAGATTGGTGCAAGGGAATTATGGAAAAAGATTCAAAAATTTGGAAAACTGCTTAAAAAGTAGAATTGTACAGACAGAAAAGGAGACTCAAAAATCCACTGAAGAAAACAACTCTTTAAAGAATTCAACTGGCCAAATGGAAAAGAAAGTACAAAAACTAATTGAGCAAAACAACACCTTACAATTTAGAATTGGACAAGTGGAAGCCAATGATTCTATAAGACAACATGAATCAACTAACCAAATTCAAAAGAATGAAAAGATGGAAAAAAAAATGTAAAATACCTCACAGGACAAAGAACTGACCTGGAAAATAGGTCCAGGAAAGACAATACCATAATGATTGGACTATTTAAAGCCATACTCAAAAGGAGGACCTGGACAGCATCTTTCAAGAAATTATCAAGGAATACTACTTTGTTCTTCTGGAGCCAAAGGTCAGAATAGTAATTGAAAGAATCCAAAAATCACCTCAGGAAAGAACGACAAGTTACATTATAGATAAATTTCAGAAATATAAATGTCAAGGGAAAAATACAGCGTCACCAGGAAAAAAAAATATCAGGGAATAATGATCAGGATCACACAAGGACTAGCACCATTAAAGGATCACAGATCATGGAATATGATATTCTATAGGGCAAAGGATCTAGGACTAAAACAAAGTATCATTTATCTGGCAAAATTAAGCATAATGCATTAAGGGGAAAAAATGTTCATTCAATTAAATAGAAGGATTTCAACCTTTCATATGAAGACCTGAATTAAACAAAAATTTGAACTCTAGCATCGATGCAAGAGAAACATAAACTGGTTCGAAAGGGGGAAAAACAGCAGGAATACAACAAAAATAAATTGTTTATATCCCTACATGGGAAGATGATACTTGTATATCTTAAAAACTGTGTCACTAACAGTACAAATAGAAAGAAGAAGCATAAAGAGATTATGGGTATAAGGTGTATTTGAGGAAAAGAGAAAAAATAATGGATAAGAAAGAAGAGCAAAATGAGTGGACAAAGGAAGGAGAGGTGGAATGGGGTGAGTTATTTCAATGAAAAGGTGAGAAAGACCAATTACAAAGGAACAGAAGATGGGCAAGAGGACAATGGGTATTGCTTGTATCTTACTTTCATTAGTACTGACTCAAAGAGGAAATGATGCACATTGAGATGAAAAATAGAAATCCACCTTACCTGACAGAGAAGTAGGAAGGGAGGGTATTAAATAAAGATGCAGGGTAGGGTAACAGCAAAAGGGAGGGCAGATCATGGGAGGTGGTAGACATAAGCGATCACTGGTGATGTTAGAAAGAATGAAAAGAGAGAGAGGTTAAGGAGGAGGAAGAATAGAATGGAGGGAAGTATACAGATAGTAATCATAACAGTGAATGTGAACTGGATGACCTCTCCCATAACACGGAAGTGGATAGCAAAGTGAATGAAATACTACTATCCTACAATATACTGCTTACAAGAAACATACCTGAAGATGAGAGATGCCCACAGAGTAAAGGAAAACTTAGAAAGACTTGTACAAACTGATGCAAAGTGAAATGACCACACCCAGGAAAACACCATGCAGGGTATCTGTGACATCATTTGATGATCACCTATGAATGATTCAGTTTTTCTCATCAATAAAAAGATACAAAACATATTCAAAAGGGTCAAGAAGGAAAAGGCTATCCATATCTAGATAAAGAACTGATGGACTCTGAATGCAGATCGAAGAATTTTTTGTTCACTTTATTCTTTCTCATTTTTTTTTACTTTTGATATTTATTCTTCCACATCCATGATGATCCCATTTTTACATGATAGCATATGTCAAACTACCTACTCTTTTCTGAAGGGAGTGGGAAATGAGGGAGGGAGAAAAATTTGGAACTCAAAATCTTATAAAAAATATTTTTCTTGATTTATAACTGTGAGAAAAAATGAAATGCTATTTAAATCAAAAAGAATAAAGAAACTGAGGCATGCAGAGCTTAACAATAGCAGAAGTAGCAGCAATAAGAACTTCCTTGTTGATAGTATTTAAGTATGGAGCTCTGAACATGAAAGAATAAATGCCAGCTATTTCGGTTTGGGGGAAAAAGATTAAGTTACTAAGTCTGAAAGCCACATGAATTGGGCTAGGACAACTGACCTCATTCTCATCTGTGATGCTTTTTTTTAACCTTGGACCTTATTTTTGTATAATATTCCTTTGCTCTTCCCTTTCAGCACAGAGCATAATCATAAATTCATGGAATCTATGGGTAGCTGTGTAAAACAACAGAAACAGGTGAGAGAAAGAATTTTAAAAAGAGAAACTGAACCTCAGCTTGACGGGAAAAGCTGTGGAAATAGTACCTTGCTAGTGACAACCTTTGCTTTGCCCCTCTCCATCTACTTTGGCAGAATTGTAAAAAGTCAGGCAGTTTATAGTCATTGGGGAAATGACCCCAGATCTATGTGGATTAGCATCTAAATGACAGAGACACATTGAAATGTGTGTGTACCTGGCAGCATGAGAAAAAAGGGAACTGAAGATTTGGAAGAAATATGACTTCCTGAAAGTAAGGTAAATGGCTCTTGTCATTTTCAGGAAAGACTAAGACAGGCTCTTTTTTGGTTACTTGCAGTGATGCTGTGGTAAGCAATAAGTTTCAGTTTATGAGTGAAAACCTATGAGTGAAAGCTTCTCCTTTGATTTGGACAGATGTGGTTCAGCTGAACTTATGGACTTCTCTCCTGTCCTCTGCTTAAGTCTTTTCCATGTCATCATGAAATGATGGCATGTTTGTCCAGATTCTGGATCATGGACAAAGCTCTCGTGCCTTCCCAGTCACCCATGGAGTGAAACAGGGCTGTGTGCCTACTCCCAGGCTTTTTAGCATGATGTTTTCAGTCATGTTGACAAATGTTTATGAGGATGAACATGGCATCAAGGTGACCTATCATACTGATGACAAGTTCTTCAGTTTGGAAAGGCTACAAGTCAAGACCAAAGTGGAGGGAGTATTGGTGCATGATTTTCTGTTTGCAGATGATTGTGCACTCAGTGCAGCCTCTGAAGCTGAGACGCAACAAATTATGGATCAATTCTCTGCCGCCTGTGCTAATTGTGGCCTAATAATTAACACCAAGAAAACACAGGTGTTCCATCAGCCACCACCATGCCATCTATAAGTGGAACCACCAAATACAACAAAAGGAGAAGTTTTGAATGCTGTGGATACCTTGGTAGTGTACTTTACAGGGATGGATGTATACACTGACAATGAGGTTGATGCACACATTGCCAGAGCTAGCTCAGCATTTGGGAGGCTCTGAGGAAAAGTTTGGGAGAGAAGAGGTATTAGACTGACTACCAAATTGAAGGTCTACAGAGCCGTTTTGCTAATCTCATTGTTGTATGCCTGTGAAACATGGACAGTCTATAAGCACCATGGACAGTCTACCAGTCACCAGAAACTGAATCGTTTCTATTTGAACTGTCTTAGGAAGATTCTATGGATCACCTGGCAGAATAAGGTACCAGACACTGAAGTCCTTGCTCAGTTGTACTGCCAAATATTCAAATTATGCTTCAGAGAGTGCAACTCCAGTGGGCTGGCCACATTGTTTGAATGCTAAATGTGTGCTTGCCAAAAAGACTGGTTAATAGAGAGCTTGCATGGAGCAGGCGATCACATGGTGGCCACAAGAAACGATACAGGGACACTCTCAAGGTCTCTCTCAAGAACTTTTGATTTAACTGTGCAACATGGGAGACACTGGCACAGTACTGCTCAGCATGTCATGCCCACATAAGAAAAGGTACTGTGCTCTTTGGGCAAGGCAGAATTGAGACAGCACAAAGTAAATGCAGGATAAACAAATTTGGGATATTTCACCCCAATTATTCACACAGACTATCTTTGCCCAACCTCTGGTAGAGCATTCTGAGCTCTTACTGGTCTGATCAGCCACAGTCGAACACAATGAAATTTCACTTTACAATGGTGATGTCATTTTGGTCCTCTTCAAAGATGAAGGACAACAATCAGTCAACCACCAAGTGGTTGATATAGGGAATGTCAAGTGAGGAGACTCAGATTGAGTGTTGTTATTAAACTGCTGTAATTTATTTCTACCATTCTATTTTATTTACAAAGTATTACCTTTAATTAAAAATAAGTGCAACAGTAAGGGACAAATTAAAGAAGTGAGTGAAATGGGAGCAGAAACCATGATATTTGCTGCTTTTGTTTTATAGATACCCAGTATTGAATACAGTATATGTCACAGGATGAGCATTTAATTGATCTTATTAATTGTTTCATTCATTTTATTAGATGACACAGACTTCTAGATTGATATAGGAACACCAACATGTACCATGAAAGAATGAGCCCAGGACTGACTGACAGTATTCTTTTATTAATCTCCAAGTTCCCCATATCAATCTCTTTTAGGGCAGGAAGAATAAAATCCCATAGGTTTTGTCCCCTACCTCAAAATGGGCAGAGATTTGGTCCAGAATCTGTTATTGTAGATTATAAAAGCCTAGATTTAGAGCTGAGAGTGACCTTGGTGACTGTTTAGTCAACCCTTTCATTATACAGATGAAGAAACTAAGGAATAAAAAATTTAAGTGATCTGCCCAGTGTCATACAAGTAGTGAATGGCAGTGCTACTATTTGAACCAATGTCCTCTGACTCTAAATCCATCACACTTTGTCCTTTACAATGATTCCGCTCAGCTACCCACTGATGAATTGCAGGAACTTGAATTGCTTTGTTTCCCTTGAAAGTGGCACCAAAAGCTGACCTCACTTCCAGGCAATTTCAGTTCTGCTCCTTTATGTATGACTCCCTTTCTTGCTATCGGATATAATTGTGTCTCCAATTCTTTATATGGTAAGCTTTAGGAGTTTTTATTATGATTAAGCTTTATGGATTCACAAGAAAGATGCATAAGACAGTAGAAGCTAGGCTAGACAGGCTACTGTTTTCCTACCTCTTTACATTTAAACTTTATCTCTTAAAAAAAAAAAAATCACCCCTTCCCAATGTTTCTCATCACTCTCTTCTGGGCCCAAAGCTAGGGACAGAATGACAGCACACAGATGTCATATCTGGCTTTATTTATTCATTTTCCTTGTAAATAAATCCTAGAAAAAAAAAAAAACTATGGTCTGTTGTGTATACCATCATGGGAGAATAAAAGTAGTAGGCACTACAACCAAAGTACCCAGAGATAGTAGAAGGATTGGAGTAGTATGTGTCACATCTCGGGAATGTAGGATTCAGAGAAACTGTCTCAGGGATAAGGAAAACCAAGACAAAAGTTTGGAGATTGGTGAAGTTTTGATTACAGTATAGAGTATTCCTTGCATGAAAAGGACATAGTTTTAAAAGCTAAGGTTTCTTATCTGTTTAGCTCTTTCTTTTGTTCTCTCTGTCTGTGTGTCTGTCTCTCTCTCCTCTCTCTCTCTCTCTCTCTCTCTCTCTCTCTCTCTCTCTCTCTCTCTCTCTCTCTCTCTCTCTCTCTCTCCCCCTCACACACACACACACACACACACACACACACACACACACCTACCTGCTCTGTTTTGGAGAAGCCACATTAGATCTTTAGGGGTATTCTGGACAAGCCCAATTCTTATATGTGGACTCACAACTCACTAATAACTCTCTTTTTGCCCTTGTACTTATCAAGAGATATGATACGCTCATTTGCGGTTACATAGGTACCATACAGCCTATAGCAACTAATAATGTGGCAAGCACCACATCACAGATTCTGAGGATTTCCTTGCCCCTAGTTAATATAACACAATTCAATTCAACAAGTGTGTTTTGAGAAACTTATTGATCTTTTTTTGTTGTTTTGTTTTCTGAATCCTGAAAACCAAATGATCGATAAGACTGGTTGTTATTGGAGTAATTTCCAAATTGTATAGTAATTCAAACTTCTGCATGCTAACCAGCAGTTAACTTTCATTCTTCTTCTACTTCATTTATAAAGAGAACAGCCAATATGGTATAGGTTACATAATCAAGTAATCTAGTTTTTGATGTTTATTTTCTGCTTTGAACTCACTCAGGACATAAATGCAAGATAAGTACAATATTTGTAATGAGATAGAAATGATAAATTATTTATTTATATCCTTTTCAGTTAAAATGGAATATTGCAGTTTTTAAGAGGTTGTACAATGGTATGAGTGGAATGCATATATTGAATACAGACACATTTACTGTCAAGGTTAATGTATCAACTTCAGGTAGTTGCTTTGTTGAATTTTGTCAAATATTTGTGACCTATAACCATCTGAGACTGAATAATATGGAAATGAATTTAGTTAGAGTTTTCTGGGAATGTAAAGTGGTACGTTAAGTTTTTATTAAAGAAACTATTTCTGAACCACCATGCCACAGTTTGTGGAATTATGTTTCTGGATAAACATCATACATGTACACATGAATAGCTGAGAGAAGTAAATGTGAAGGAGAGTTGGTGAATTGAAGCTTTGATTCAAATAAAACAAGTAATGCAGGTTATGTGTAATTAAAAAAAATTGATTTATTATAGTATATGAGATAAAGAGAAAAGTTCTTGCTTCTCAATATTCATTTTTAAGCTCCTATACAATGCTATAATTCCATGTCCATTTTATTCATCAAAATTCAGTGTGGTTATGATTAATTTCAAAGGCATATTGGTCCAGGGTTATTATTAGGTTAGTTTGTTAATGCACAATCTGTCATGAAAGTCTTGAAGTGGAAATAAAGCAGATGCATAGCAAGTGCTAATTGAAAATACTTTAAATCGTAAGTATGTGAATATTTTTATTTTATTTCAGAGAGCATATCACAAAATTAAAGTATTTCATTCATATTCAAGTTAACCGTATATAGTTTTCGGCAGAGTAGATAAGTGAAAAAGTGATTTGTTGCCCTCTAATATTTGCACATGACCTTTGAAGTTGAGAAGCAACAAGCTTAATGAATGTAATCAAAAATTATTTAACTATCCCAGTGGGGGAGGAGAACTAGTTTATAGAGATGCAGCTTCACACTCAGCAGGAAAATATTCTATTTTTTCAACTTTCATGTCAATAAAGAAAATTGTATTTTTCTTGTTATCATCATGTTTGGCAATTACACACGTCTTATCTGACTGTGAAAATGGTTGCATCCACTAAGAACAATATGAAGTGGAAGTGTAGTGGATATTAGTTTAATTTGACCTCTGTATTTAGCCCATTCAAACGATTAAGTTCACAGAGTTGAGATTGTGGTCTAAAAGTTGTGCAATTTGGTTTAATATTTGTGAGACCTGTGGGATACAAAAGACTGGGGTATGTCCCAGGAAATTTACAAAGTTTCTTTAGAATTTGATCTCTACTCTCCTAGAGTTTAAATAGGAGAAAAGATATCTATATTTAAAAATAAAATAATATGTGATATGTGCATTACAAGATACGTACAAAATTGAATGTGTAAGTTATGGAGAGAAAAGGAAGGCTGTTACAGAACATAGAAATAAGAGAGAGTCTCCTTGAACTCTAGTATTTCCATGTGACTTCATTTTAGTAGAAATTCAATAGACAAAGGGAAGACATAACAAGAAGCATGAATCCAGAAATAGGAAAGCAGAAATATTACTCATGGCACAGAGTGCTTAAACATGGAAAATCTAAAGTGACCAGGAAGATGATGAAAAAGAAAAAAAAAAGTTAGTAAATGCATTAGGAAAGTGTATCCAAGAGGAAACAGAAGCAACTAGGTGGTAGAGCAGATGGAACATTTCTCCTGAAGTGAGGAAGACTCATCTTCCTGAGTTCAATCTGTCCTCAGAGAGTAGTTATGTTGCCCTGGGTAAGTCACTTAACCCTATTTACTGCTGTTTCATCATCTGTAAAATGAACTGGAGAAAGAAATGGAAAACCATTCAGGTACCTTGGCCAAGAAAACCCCAAATCGGGTCGAGAAGAGTTGGATACTACTGAATAACTGAGCAACAACAAATCCAAAAAGAATCAGTGCTCAATCATGCTAAATGTGGTAGATATGTCAGAAGAAATTGTGATTGAAAATGATCTTTTGGATTTAGTCATTAAGATATCATTGAGATTTTTGAGAAATATCAGTAGAGTGGTAGGAACAAAAACCTAATCATGAGAAGCTGCAGAGAATGTAGATGTTGAAGAACTGATGCGATCAGTTAAATCAGGTAAATTTTCAAGAAATTTACTAATTGAGTGCAGAGATATAAGATAGTATCTGAATGATGTTAGAAATTTCAAGGCAACTCTCACTACCAGTCCAGATTGTCATGTTTTCTGCAATTTATATTCTGAGAAAGTTGCCCAGGAAACTGAGGATTTGTTATTTGATCAGAGTTACAGAGGCAGTATTTGTCAGAACACAGGTCTTCATGGCTTTGACGCCAGTTCTTTAGTCACTAAGTCACATTTACATCATTCAGCTAGCCAGTCCATGACATGATCACAAGGTCCTTTATAATCCTGATAGTCTTTTTCTGATAACTTTCCACTTTAATAATCTTCTCTCTAAAATGTGGTGTTAAGTCCTTAATACAAAATTCCAGATATTCCAGATGTGTTCTCACCAGGGCAAAGTACAAGTGGATACTGTGAGACTTTTATTACTGCCATGGGTTGCATAAGTTTCTTTGGCTGCTCTGCTACAATATTGAGTCACATTGAGCTTCCTAGTCATTAAAATCAAGGAGTCTTCTTACGTCCTTATATTAGATGCAATTCAATCTGCTATCTAACATATTAGATTTTCACTCCTACCTTCCTATTTTTTTTGCAAATGTGACAAGTATATTATATATGGTTATCAAGTCATTAATAAAAGTCTTGAACAGCAAGAGGGTAACGAAATACCCTTAGGGAATTCCACTAGTGATCACCATCAATGTTGTCATTTACTCATCTTCAGCTCTTCATTCTCTTTATCTAATCAGTTCTCAAGTCTTATTGATTTTTTTTAATTAAATTTATTTATTTAAATTTTAACATTCATTTTCACAAAATTTTGGGTTACAAATTTTCTCCATTTTTGTCCCCTCCCCCCCAAACCCCAAGCATTCTAATTGCCCCTATCACCAATCTGCCCTCTCTTCTATCATCCCTCTCTGCCCTTGTCTCCATCTTCTCTTTTGTCCTGTAGGGCAAGATAGCTTTCTATACCTTTACCTGTATTTCTTATTTCCTAGTGGCAAGAACATTACTCGACAATTGATCCTAATACTTTGAGTTCCAACTTCTTTACCTCCTTCCCTCTCCACCCCTTCCCTTTGGAAGGCAAGCAATTCACTATAGGCCAAATCTGTGTAGTTTTGCAAATGACTTCCATAATAGTTGTGTTGTATAAGACTAACTATATTTCCCTTCATCATATCCTGTCCCCCATTACTTCTATTCTCTTTTGATCCTATCCCTCCCCATGAGTGTCAACCTCAAATTGCACCCTCTTCCCCATGCCCTCCCTTCTATCATCCCCCCCACCCTGCTTATCCCCTTATCCCCCACTTTCCTGTATTGTAAGATAGGTTTTCATACCAAAAGGAGTGTGCATTTTATTCTTTCCTTTAGTGGAATGTGATGAGAGTAGACTTCATGTTTTTCTCTCACCTCCCCTCTTTATCCCTCCACTAATGAGTCTTTTGCTTGCCTCTTTTATGAGAGATAATTTGCCCCATTCAATTTCTCCCTTTCTCCTCCCAATATATTTCTCTCTCACTGCTTGATTTCATTTTTTTAAGGTATGATCCCATCCTCTTCAATTCACTCTGTGCACTCTGTCTCTATGTGTGTGTGCATGTGTGCATGTGTGTGTGTGTAATCCCACCCAGTACCCAGATACTGAATAGTTTCAAGAGTTACAAATATTGTCTTTCCATGTAGGAAAGTAAACAGTTCAACTTTAGTAAGTCCCTTATGACTTCTCTTTGCTGTTCACCTTTTCATGGTTCTCTTCATTCTTGTGTTTGAAAGTCAAATTTTCTTTTCAGCTCTGGTCTTTTCATCAAGAAAATTTGAAAATCCTCTATTTCATTGAAAGACCAATTTTTCCCCTGAAGTATTATACTCAGTTTTGCTGGGTAGGTGATTCTTGGTTTTAGTCCTAGTTCCTTTGACTTCTAGAATATCCGATTCCCTGCCCTTCAATCCCTTAATGTAGAAGCTGCTAGATCTTGTGTTATCCTCATTGTATTTCCACAGTACTTGAATTGTTTCTTTCTAGCTGCTTGCAATATTTTCTCCTTGACCTGGGAACTCTGGAATTTGGCCACAGTGTTCCTAGGAGTTTCTCTTTTTGGATCTCTTTCAGGTGGTGTTCTGCGGATTCCTTGAATATTTATTTTGCCCTCTGGTTCTAGAATCTCAGGGCAGTTTTCCTTGATAATTTCATGAAAGATGATGTCTAGGCTCTTTTTTTGATCATGGCTTTCAGGTAGTCCCATAATTTTTAAATTGTCTCTCCTGGATCTATTTTCCAGGTCAGTTGTTTTTCCAATGAGATATTTCACATTATCTTCCATTTTTCCATTCTTATGGCTTTCTTCTGTGATTTCTTGCTTTGTCACAAAGTCCTTAGCCTCCATCTGTGCCATTCTAATTTTGAAAGAACTATTTTCTTCAGTGAGCTTTTGAATCTCCTTTTCCATTTGGCTAATTCTGCTTTTGAAAGCATTCTTCTCCTCATTGGCTTTTTGAACCTCTTTTGCCAATTGAGTTAGGCTAGTTTTCAAGGTGTTATTTTCTTCAACATTTTTTGGGGTCTCCTTTAGTGGGGAGCTGATTTGCTGTTCATGCTTTGACTTCATGTCTCTCATTTCTCTTCCCAGCTTTTCCTCCACCTCTCTAACTTGATTTTCAAAATTCTTTTTGAGCTCTTCCATGGCCTGAGCCCATTGGGTGGGCTGGGACACAGAAGCCTTGATTTCTGTGTCTTTGCCTGATGGTAAGCATTGTTCTTCCTCATCAGAAAGGAAGGGAGGAAATGCCTGTTCACCAAGAAAGTAACCTTCTCTAGTCTTATTTCTTTTCCTTTTTCTGGGCATTTTCCCAGCCAGTGACTTCACCTCTGAATATTTTCCTCACACCCACTTTGCCTCCTGATCCTCCCAGCCAGCGTTTGGGGTTTGAGATTCAAATGCTGCTTCCAGCCTCAGGGCTTTGGGCGGGGGTGGGGCTGCTATTCAGTGTGAGATTAAGTTCAGATGCTCAGGTGGGGGCAGGGCCGCCTCTCAGGCTCAGTTCCCTCAGGGAGTTTATGCACAGACCTTCAACAATGGATCCAGGCTCCTGCCTGCTTGGGGAGCCCCGGTCTGCCACCGCCCCTCAGCTTCTGTCTCCCGAAGGGGCCCGAGCCATGGGGGCACCCCACTCCACCCTCCACCTGCTAAAGAGACTCTCTCACTGAACCCCATCACTTGTGCGTCCACTGGAGATCTCGTCCCTGAAGCCTGCTGGGATCTGTTTCTCTCGGTGCCACGGCCGAGGCAGGTCTGGCTGCAGCACGACGGACCTTTTGCGAGAGGTTTGCAGGTCCCTCTGGAACAGAAATCTCCTTCACTCCACTATTCTATGGCCTCACTGCTCCAGAATTCGCTGTGAGTTACTTTATACAAATGTTCTATGGGTTGTGGGTTCGAAGCTATGTGTATTTGCATCTTTCTACTCCGCCATCTTGGCTCCTCCCCCCTTATTGATTCTTCTTCTGCATCATCTTTAAGACGGATCTCATTCTCCCCTCTTATATAGCTACCATTTAAGCTCAGATCTTCATCTTATCAATCAGATTATTGTATTAACCTCTGAATTAATGCCCCCAATTCTAGAATCTCCTGCCTCCAATTCACTCTCCACAGAACTTCCAAGATACTATTTTTAAAGCACGTCCTTTTATATCAGACCTATCATCTAGCACAGTCTCTTTTACAATGCAAATTCTTAATAGGTGTTCATGGATTTCGATTTCATTCACTTGGATTGTTAGGCATAAGATGTAGTATATTTCCAGAAATGACTTATAATCAATTAATTGCCTAAAAGAATTACTCAAGAATGTGTATAGTCATGAAATATCTGAGCTAATCATATATTAAGAGTAAGACATAATGAATAGCTTAATTTCTTTTCTGAGACCCATATATTATCACTATTATTATTATATCCTATATGAAGGTTTCTAGCTCATGGGTAGATCCTCTATGGAGAAATCCTACAAGGAGAGAAATAAAATTGCATTGGATGAGAAGATATAGATGAGATAAAATCTCTGTTCTTGGGAGGAGCACACACATTGATGAGATAACAGATTCACTGAAGCATTGAAATATTGACCATATCATACAAATATGCTAGGTAAACTGTAAGGTTATAGAAGAGAAAATATGTGAATTATTTTCATCCAATCTGTTTCTACATTCAGTGTGAACAGGACCTAATGAATCAATTTCCCTCATCACCATTGCTTTCATTTTTTAAGTATGTTCACTTCTAAAATTGCTTCAGGACACTTAAATAATGCCTGATCTACTTAATAAAGTTCTCCCAATTATGACTTTAGATTTTCTTATTAAAATTTTTAAAAAATTACATGAGTAAAGGGTCTTTCTTGTTCTCAGGAGGTTTTACAGAAGAAAGAAATTAAGAGCAATTATACATAAGTATTTTTGGCAAGAAACTTCTCCAAATTTGCAAACTATTATTTCAGTATATTACATCCTTTAATGAAAAAAGCTGATATGTCTCATGAAATGTCTGTTTTAAAGAGGCTATTGAATTATTTACAAACTCAAGGTATCTGACTGATTTTAAAATACCTTAAAAGTTAGAGTAGTGATTTTACTTAATCTAAATACATAAGAATTTCTTTTTACAGAGAAATTATTTAGTTAAGATCTTTATTAATCTTAAAATGCTTTTTAAATGCAATGAATTAAAAGTTGAATGTTAGCTGTAATTTCAAAAATGAAGTGTATTGTTCACTGTTTTTTTAATGATTCACTTACAGAAGTTTCTCATGAGACAAGACTGACTAGAAGGTAGGTTTTCATTGCCAAAAGTAAAAATTATTACTGCCAAGTATCGTCATCAAATAATGAAAAAGAATAAACAAGAACAAATCTACTGACTTATTTGCCATGAAATGTCATATATATACATATACGTATATGTATATGTATATGCATATATATGCATAAAAAGAGAAATTCTGAAAATTTTAACTATACATGGATCAATAGATCTATTTTGATATTGATATAGACACCGTCAATTTCTATTATCCATATCTCCACCTCTCTCTGTCCACACATCTGTCTTTACATCTACATATCCATCCATCTCTTTATGCTCCATATAAGAAACTGCAATTTCCATATATCAGGGAAATTCCCTGGCAAGCTAAGCTTCACAAGCACATTCTATATAGTTTGATAATATTTCCTTGAATACACATTCCATGTACACATTCTATATAGTTTAACATTTTATTGAAAGGAACATAGTATAGTGTTTCAATTTTGTTCTCATTAAGGAACATACTAACTTTAGTTATTTAAGCACCACACATCCATATATCTATATTTTAAGTTTCTGGAGATAAGGGCAGGTTTCAATTCATCTATTTTTCCACATCTAAATCTATTCTTTGCTTATTAATGCTGCTGAATGAAATCATTGACATTTACACAAGTAGAAATAATTATTTTCAACTAGCCTTCTGTTTGTTCCTTTATCAAGTTGAATTACAAAAATATTCTAATTTATATTTATTTTGCAACAGGGTTATTGTATTTCACATACAGGTAATAGAACTAGCTCAGTTGTATTCTTAGTTCATGATTTTATCCACATTATCTAATTTAGCTTAATCACAATGTAAGGAAGTCCTTTATTAGAAGAGATTTTTTTTTTTATTCTTTGTACTTATGCCCATAGTAAATAACATAATGCCTATAACATAGCAGGCACTAAATAAGTACTTGATATTTATTCATTTCTTATCATTATTCCTTATTAAGTTCATAATAGCTACCTCATTTTCCCCAAAATTTATTTATTTATTTTTCAGTTTTCAACAATCATTTCCATGAGTTCCAAATTTTCTCCCCTTTTCTCCCTCTTCCCTCCCCAAGACAATACATAATCTTATATGGGATCTACATATAGATTCCTACTGAACACATTTTCACTTTAGTCATGTTCATAGAAGAACTAAAATGAGAAAAACAAAACATAACATACAAAAGAGAAAATAGTCTGCACCATAATGTGTTCTGACTCTATACTTCTTTCTCTGGAATTGAATGTCATAGTACATCATGAGTTCTTTTAAGATGTTTTAGGTCCTTGGATTGATGTGAAGGGCTAAGTCTATCAAAAATAGTCCTCTCACATTGTGGCTGTTACTGTGTATAATGTTCTCTGAGTTCTCCATGCTTCACACAGCATCAGCTCATATAATGTTTTTTTCCAAGTCTTTCTGAACTTTGTCATTTCCTATAGCACAATAGTATTCCATTATATTCATATGCCACAATCTTCTCTGTCATTCCCTAGTTGATGGGCATCCCCTTGACTTCCAATTTTGGGCCACTACAAAAAGAACACTATACACATTTTTGTACATGTGAACCCTTTTTCCATTTTTTATGATCTCTTTGGGATACAGTCCTAGAAGCAGTATTGCTGGGTCAAAGGGCATGCACAATTTTATAGCCCTTTGGATATAGTTCCAAACTGCTCTCCAGAATGGTTGGATCAGTTCAGATCTCTGTCAACAATAAATTAGAGTTCCAATTCTTCCACCTGTTCTCCAATGGTGATTTCACGATATCTGGATTTTTTGTTTTCTAATTGCAGTATTTTCTCTTTGATCTGGTAATTTTTGTAATTTGGCTACAATATTCCTTGGCATTTTCAGTTTGAAATCTCTTTCCTGAGGTGGTTGGTGAATTCTTTCACGATTATTTTACTGATTTTAGGATGTCAGAGCAGTTTTCTTTGATGATATCCTGAAATATCCTGTACAGGTTATTTTTTTTCTCATCATGGTATTCAGGTAGACCAGTGATTTTTAAATTGTCTCTCCTGGATCTGTTTTCTAGGTCAGTTGTTTTTCCAATGAAGTATTTTATGTTTTCTATTTTTCATTCTTTTCTTTCCATTTGACTGACTCTTGACATTTTACAGAATCATTAGCTTCCACTTGCCCAATATTAGTTTTTAACAAATTGTTTTCTTCTATTAGATTTTGTATCTCCTTTTCCACTGGGCCCATTTTACTTTTAAGGAGTTCTTCTCTTTAGTGAGGTTTTATGTCTCTTTTCCCATTTGGTCAATTCTACTTTTTAAGTTATTTTTTCAAATAGTCAATTCTTGTCCTTCCTTTCCCAAGCTATTTACTCTCTCCTGCATACCTCTCATTTCTTTCCTCATTTTTTCTCTGTACCTCTCTTATTTGACTTTTAAAATAGTTCTTGAGCTCTTCGAAGAAGGTTTTTTGGGTAGAGACCAGTTCATATCCCCTTTTGCAGTTTCAGATGTGGGTGTATTGATAGTATTGTACTTTTCTGATTTTGTGCCTTGATCATCCTTGTTCCCATAATGAAAATCTATGGTCATTGTCCATTTCTGCTTCTTGCTCAGTGTGTTTGTCTAATTTCTGGCTTTTAGAGTTGAGATCTCCTGCCAGAGTTCAGAGGGCACTGACGCAAGCTTCTTGTACTAGGAACACGGGACCTGGGCACTGGCTTTGTGTGCTCAGGCCTCAGGTGCTGGAAGTTGGAGTTTGAAAAGGTCTGGTAGCTTCCCTGGTACTATGCTGGGGTCAGCAACAATAAAGTTTTTCAGATTGGGTTTTGCAGTCTGACACCTGGGGTATATGTGGTCACCCAGGCCTGGAGCTGTGCCATTTGGAGTTGTGTTTCTGGGAGTTATGCTGAATCACTGGGAGATTTGGATGCTGGGGAAAGCAGGTACATGTGGTCATTTTCTGAACTGATGTCTACTGGTTCCTTTGCCTGTGCTGAGGGACTTGGGGGGTCTTGAGGAGTCCTGGTGTTGGCACTTGCCTGCTTAATCGCCCTGAGGTTCAGTATTTCCCCATGGATTTCTGTGATGTACTTGCTGCTGGTTAGCAGGAATGCCTCTCATCCTGTACTGCTACCCCTTCCCAAGAATGAGAGCAGTCTTTCCTATTAATCCACAAAACTTCCTGGGCTACAAGACTGATGCGTCCCATCTTTCTGCTGGCTCACCTGTACCAGAGGTCTTCTGAGAGTGAGATTTTCTGGAATTTCAGAGGTCAATAAGGGAGGTTGAAAGTGACTTAGTTCTTATTCTGCCATATTGGCTCCCAGAATCCGGACCAGGAGGTTACATTTTAATTGTATAGGGGTGCTAGAAAGGTGAAAGAGTATCTACTGAAGTCTGGGTACCAGTGAAGTTAAGTAAAAAGTTAATCTGTGAATGCACAAGGGAATAAGAGGAGAGTCCAGATTTCCAAAGGGATAGAGAGATGATTGAAAATTTGCACGTCTGGGTTGGTTGGTTGTTGTCTTTAGTTTTCAAAGTGGAAGAAAATGACATCACCATGAATAAGTGAACTTTCAGTGTGTCCGACTGTGGCTGATCAGCCCAACATCTGGGTCAAATCTTTTGTCATCAAAATTTCTCAGTGATTTTTAGATGCCTAATTTTCTACCACTCAATTGCTGATATAGTCTCCATACAAAGCTGTCCAGTAGAACTCTATTTTTCAAAAGAACATAAAAACAAAATACTTGTTCCCTGAGGTGTTAATGTCACAAATCAACTCCATTTAAATCACTGGAGAGAATAAAACGTTTTTTAAAGTAGCTTACAGTTTGTGGAGTCACTCTCCCACTAGATTTTGTTCTCCCAAACTATGCTACTTGTCCTTTTAGGTTTCTAGAGAAAATATTGAGTAATTGAAGTGATTTCTCTACTCCTGCAGGTCATGAGCACCAATCTGTGTCCTTACAATATTAATGACCAATTAATATTTCCCCAATATCTTCTATTCCCATATCATTCCCAATATCTCTATTCACCCATCATTAGTGATTACTGACCCAACAATATTCTGGTTAGCTTTTGTCAAGGATATACAGAGAACATGACAAAGTACCGAAATGAAAACCACAAGCGTATTCTCCTTTTGAATCTTTCTTCAGGGAGAATAAACCTAAAGAAAATGGTGTCAGAACACACACACACACACACACACACACACACACAGTGTTGTTTACCTCTGGGTGAACATAGAGATGATGGTGACATAGATCTTTTTTTTCTTTTAGGATACAATATCTCAGATGCTTCTTTAATTAATGAGGTCAAATAAGTCGCTGTGCAGGCTGGATCCTTGTCAGATTTAGCTGTTATGGTTACCAGAAGATTCTGTTATGGATTCTAGTTGCTGAGCTTTCAGTGGTTCTTCCAAACTTTTGAAGATTACAAGCTCTTAATCTAATCCTTTTGGGTTTTGATGTACGTTTACTTTAAATTGTGAAAAAGAAATAAACATCCAAGGAAAAAAATCAGATCCATGCATTCACAACTCCCTGATAAATAATGGAATGGTGGAGAGAGTCCTCCACTCAGCCACTCACAGAACTTTTTCCTCCTCAGTGCAAAGCCATCAGGCATATTTCATTCATTTCTAGCTTTTTATATGCACATTTCTTTCCAACTCAGCAGCCAATTAAAAAAAAGACTTTCTGTTACCATGCAGTAAGACAACAGGAATGTGCATGGTTGAGGCAAATGAAGTGCCCTTCCATTACAGACCCAAAAGAAGATCCAGCAAGCTTGAAGATGGTTTGGTATTAGAGAGAATATATTGTACTTGCTCTAAGGACTGTTAAGACTCTACTCTTGAAAAGGTCAGTCAGTCTCTGAAGGACATAATAATGGTATGATTACACCTAACCCCCAAATATTTCCTTTTCTATTAGGTTGGACTGGGTTGCACAAAAATGGGAAACCTGATTTCTATTTAAGCTATAAACAGAATCCAGTCTGGACGAATTCTCTTGCTAGGGGAAAGAACCCTTTTCCTTGATATCCTTCATTAGAATTTAAGGTGATCCAGCTCATGAAGGAGAAACCAAACCCAAGAAAACCTGGTCCAGGTACTCAGATTGCTAGAGGGAACTCAAGACATTCTCAGCTTACATTCCCTCTTCAAAGATGGGATAATTGGGAGCTGTTAGACCACCTTCAATGTCCAACAAGCAGTGTTGAATTTCACTTGACCAGGAAGTTTCTAGTCACAAGATAAAAGCCTGATTTAAAGTGTCTCAGTCTCCCTTGGCATCTTTGATAATGGAGAGAAAACACTGACTATCAATTTGTTGATTATTGGCTACTCTAATTTAGAAAATTATTATTAATATCAGGAAACTTTGTTTTTCAATGTTTTATTCAAAACGACTACTAGTACTTTTGTATAGTCTGTAATTATTGAGCTACCAACCTGGAAGGAACTTAAATATTGACCTAATGACAAACTTTGAGTCTGTCAATCTAAGAAATTTTGGAGTGCATCAACAGATAACTTACCATTGTGTTACAAAATTGTGACCCTGAGAATGAATGAAGCTAATAAATAAACTAAGGAAAACAAAGACTATTACTTGGTTGCATGACAACCATGCAATGGAATCACAAATGTAGGAAACATTAAAATATTGTAAGACAACAGGATGATGTAAGTACCAAAATTAGATTCATGGTTGGAGACATTGGAACAGATTATCTTGGAATTTGTAAAAATCACATGTTTATTGAAATTTAATAAGGAAGTAGAGGTCAGGTTCAGTTTAACAAAAGTTCTATATCTTCTTCCTTATATTTCAATATGTCAAGGTTTTCTTAGAGTCATCTCACCTTCCCAGGATGCAGGAAAAACCACTACTTTTTCTTCATGTTTTAAACTCAATTCAGCAAGCATTTATTAATTTCTAACTAGCAGCTTATGAAGCATTTTCTTCATCACAAAACGCTGAACTAGATTGTGAAAATTTCCCAATTTTATGAGTGAGGATACTGAGTCTCAGAGAGTGAAAGTGACTTGCTAAAAGTCATGGACATAGTAAGTAAGGAGGAATTATGGGGCAGTAGAGCACTGGAATTAAAATAATGAACACTTCAGGTACTTATAAAGTTATGTAGCTTCAAACAAATTCTTTAACCTTTCTGGGCTTTGGTTTCTAAAGCTGAAAAAATGAGGATGTTGGATTTCATATCAGCTATTTTAAGGCAATAATTTTCTCCTTGATTAAACAACATTCTAATGCAATAAATCTATCAATCAAAACATCAATTTAAATGGTCTGAGAGGTCCCAAACATGAAACCCATCAGTAGGATGTGGCATCACATTGCAGTTGCCCAAAATACTCCTGGGAAAAGATGGAATTAGACTGAAACTGAGAAATATTAAAGAAAATAAATAAAAATACAATAGAACATTGATAATATTAACTTATGGTTTTCTAAGTCATTATGAGGTCTACAGGAATGTCTATATATTGCTTTGTGATCTCCAATTTTATTTGAGTCTAACATCATCAGTATAAGTAATAGTATATCCAAGTAAAATGCATCATTTTTCTTTTCTTTAAAGTTATGGAAATCTTAATGGAAAACTTAAAAAAAATAGAATACAATTTTCAAGGTTTTTTTTTAGATTTCATTATATTTTAATTTAAAAGATAAGGTGTAATTTTTTAAACTTAATGCCACAGTATATCTGCAAACTCATTTGGCTTGGCTACTCCCAGATATATCCTTGATATATCAATATTAGATTGTTTTATTGCTTATTTTGCCTATTTTTTTATTTCTCTTTTCTTTTAGGATTTAAATGTTATAACTCTAAAATAGTAATGCATAATACAGAAAAATCCTTTGAAGCCCAGATAGAACTGCAAGAGTTTGTTGAAGAAGACAGGATTATTTAGACTGAAGAGGAAAAAATATAGGAAAACATGGGATCTGCCATGAGATATCACAAGTACTCTCTTGTAGGAAAGTTATAGCCAAGAGGAAGAACTATGAACAAAAAGTGGCAGTTACAGAAAGACAAATTTGAGGTTGATGAAAGGGAAAAAAATCTTTTTAACAAGAGTTGTAAAAGTGTAGAATGGAATGCCTCACTAGAAGTCTTGAATAAGAAACTAGATGACTACTAATTTGGAATTCTATGGTGTAAGGCGATGAAAATTCTGTTCAAGTATGATTTGTATTAGATAATCTCTTTGGCTTCCTGATCCAACTATGAGATTATTTTAGATTGAAAAGATTTTTATGTAATTTGTTTTAATTGATCTTTCAGAATGCTTCATTAATTACTTTTTTTTAGAACAATGAGGACATCTATTTATTTTTGGTAGAGTTAGCAACTAGTCCAACTGTTGTCATATTTGTCATTTATTTCTTTCTTTTTTAATAAATAATTTAATTTTTCAATTTTCAACACTGATTTCCACAAGAATTTGAATTCCAAATTTTCTCCCTGTCTCTGTCACCCACCCACCCAAGGATAGTGTGCACCTCATCCACTCCTTCTTCCATTCTATCCTCTCTTATATCACAACCCCTTCTTACATCCCACTCCTCTCTATTTTTCTGTATGGCAAAAAGATTTCTATACTTCATTTCCTGTACATCTTATTTCTAGTTTCATGCAAAAACAATTTTTAGCATTCATTTTTAAAGCTTTGAGCTCCTTAGTCTCTCCCTCCCTCCCTTTCCACCTACCCTCATTGAGAAAACAAGCAATTTAATATAGGTCATACATGTATAACAATGCAAAACACTTTCATAACAGTTACGTTGTTAAAGGCTAACCACATTTTCCTTTGTACTGTCCTGCCCTCCATTTACCCGATTTTCTCCCTTGAGCTGTCCTTCCACAAAATGTTAGCTTTTGATTATTCCTTTTCTCAATTTGCTGTGCCTTCTTTCATCTTCCCTCTCCTATCCCCTTACCTCTTGCCTCCCTACAGGGTAAGTAGGTTTCCATACCCAATTGAGTGTGTGTTATTCTCTCCTTACACCAAATCCCATGAGAGTGAGGCTCATTAGTTCCCTGTCATCTCCCTCCCTTCCCCTGTATTGGAAAAGCTCTTTCTTGCATCTTTTATGTCAGTTGATTTGCTATGTTCTACCTCTTCCTTTCTCTTACTACTAATATTCCTCTCAACAGTAAAGTTTACTTTTTAGGTATTCGCCCTTCATATTCAACTCACACCATGCCCTCTGTCTAAGTATATACACATATACACATGCAAATATACACATATATGTATACATATATGTACATATACATATACCTACATACACATATACATATATCATATACACGTATATACATGTACACATATAGGCATGTATGTGTATGTAAATATGTATGTATAAGTGCATATAACTGTATATACACATATATGAGTGTGTATGTATATCTCTGTCTATATATCTATTATACATATATATACACACACATACATATATGTATATATATGTATATATATACATATATGTATGTATATATTCCCTCTAACTACCTTATTAATGAAAAAGGTTTCCTGAGTGACAAATATCATCTTTCCATGTAGGAATGTAAACAGTTCAACTTTAATGGGTCTTTTATGGCTGTTTATATTTTCATGTTTTTCCTGATTCTTATATTTGAAAGTCCAATTTTCAATTCAGTTTTGTTCTTGAAAGTTCTCTATTTCATTTTTTTTCCCTGAAGTATTATACTCAGTTTTTCTGGGCAGATGATTGTGGGTTTCAATCCTACCTCTTTTTCCCTCTAGAATATCATATTTCAAGCCCTTTGATTTCTTAGTGTATAAGCTGCTAAATCCTGTGTTATCCTGATTGTATTTCCACAATAGCTGAATTGTTTCTTTCTAGCTGCTTGCAATATTTTCTCCTTGATTTAAGAATTTTGGAACATGGCTGCAATATTCCTAAGAGTTTTTCTTTTGGGGCCTCTTTCAGGAGGTGGTAAGTGAATTTTTTAAATTTCTATTTCACTCTCTGGTTCTAGAATATGTGGGCAGATTTTCTTCATAATTTCTTGAAAGATGAAATCTAAGCTCCTTTTTTTATCATAGTTTTCAAGTGGATAAATAAATTTCAAATTTTCTTTTCCTGGATCTATTTTTCAGGTCAATTGTTTTTCTAATGAGATATTTCACATTATCTTGTATTCTTTTCATTCTTTTGGCTTTGTTTTATAATTTCTTGATTTCTCAAATAGTCATTAACTTCTATCTGCTCTGTTCTAATTTTTAAAGAACCATTTTCTTCACTGAACTTTTGGACCTCCTTTTCCATTTGGCTAATTCTAATTTTTAATCCTTTCTTTCCTCATTGACTTTTTGGACCTCTTTTACCATTTAAATTAGTCTATTTCTAAAGGTGTTACTTTCTTCAGCATTTTTTTGGATCTCCTTTAGCAAGTTGTTGACTCTTTTCTCATAATTTTCTTGCGTTGCTCTCATTTCTCTTCCCATTTTGTCCTCCACCTCTCTTATTTGATTTTCATAGTCCTTTTTGTGCTCTTTGATGGCCTGAGATCATTGCATATTTTGGGGGGGAGACTTTGGATGTAGGAGCCTTGACCTTGTTATCTTCCTCCAGTTGCATGTTTTATTCTTCCTCTGGTTGTATGCTTTGATCTTCCTCCTCTTTGAAGCCCTCTTTGGCATTCATGGGTTGAGAAATATCAAAACCCTCAGCAGCTGCACGTGATTCAGTACTATGAAGCCTACTCCAGTCCTACCTATTCCTCATGGCCCACTAAGCTTCACTCCACTCCAAGCCCGGTGCAATAGACCTTTCCTGTTGTCCTTCCAGGTTGTCTTGGACTGGAAATCTGTTTTGCTCTGTCACTGTGTGGCTTCTATTGCTCTAGAATTTGTTTAGAGCCATTTTCTACAAGTATTTTAAGGGCCTTGGGTGGAGAGCTCCTGTAGATCCATGCTGCTATTTCACCATCTTGGCACTGCCTATTAATTAAATTTGAAAGAAAAAAATCCTCATCACAAACATACATAGTCTAGCTGAGAGAAATGATATTCAATAATCAATAATTTGGGAAAATTCAGACATCTCTCTTTCTTCTAAAGTTCTGATTTTAAAGTTTGATCTCTTGAAAAACACTGTTGATAATGAGATTGAATTGATTTTGGAGCATGCATTCTATGAGTAGAAGGCCCAAGGCTGGGGATATTCTCATTATAGAGATAATTTCTCTGTCCAAAAGTGACATCATGTCACTCTCAGCCTCTCATTTTAATATAACCCATCTCCCATTGTATTAAGCAATGAGAGTTGATTATCAAGCTTCTTTCAAAAGAGCACCTAAGGCCTGAAACTGCCAGCAGGATGGTCTTTGAGAAATGATGAAATGATCATTCTTTTATTAATAATGGGCTAGTCTTATTAATAAAATTATTAAATTACCTAGAAATTATATCTCTTGAAATTATTTTAATCACCATACAGCAAAGTTAATTTTCACTTTGTCTGTGCCTTTTTATACATCTTCCTTAAATAAGCCATCTGTCATGCTACTAAAGATCTTTATATGCTATTTTTTTCATATTTTGTGGATATTATTGTAGTACTCAGGCTCTCAAAATGTAACCCCTCAGAATACTGTATGAAGGGTCCACATCTTTTTGTAGTCAATCGTGTACTTCATTATGTCATTTTCCCATTTTTAGCATGTTAATCATTACCATGACTACCACTACTTATTCCAACCCATGTACAGTGTTCTTTTGCCATATATGATCATAAGTTTTCTGAACTTATAAGAACAGGAATGAGACTTGTGATCTCATTCATGTAGGGATTTACCAGGTGAGGAACCTACCTCTACTAATACAAGTCAACATCTTCACTATAACTTCTGGTCTTAGGGAATTCCCCAGTCATCAAGAGATTTTAAGGTTAGTACATATCAGAGGTAGGACAGGAGTCCAACTGTTGGTTTATGACTTAGGGAAAGTTAAAATCTCTTGATATCTTTCTAGCCCTATTTCTTACTTCTCCCATGATCCTCTTAGGTCATCATGAAGATAATCTAAAAACACTGGAAAATATTATTTAATTTGAAGGGAAACTTTTGAAAATGTAGCCTAGTTTTATTGAAATGCATACTGAGGATATGAAAAAACTGGTTTCATTATTACTGTTGAAATAATTTCTGATTTAGTCATGGATTGTGAATAGATTAGACCAGGTTAGAACTGTGTGTCATAACAAGACAAGAATTACTTTATTTAGTATTATATTTTTGAGCTGTGAATATTATCATGATAATCATTTTGTCTTATACGTATTCCCTAAATCTGAACTAATATTTAAAGTACTATGTAAAACAAATTTGAAATTCAAATCAAACTTGTCTAGATCATTAAGTGTGAAAGAAATTGGTTTCATTTCAGCACTTTATAAAACTACTTTACAATTTTTTTGGCCAGAATAACATGTTCCTTTAGATGTTGTTCTTTTTTTTAGTCACAACAACAGCAGCTGTGTATCTCCTACACTCAGGAAGCATTGAAATAAATGCAGGTGCTCAAGGTAGCAAATGCAAATGATATCAACTCCTTAATTCACTCAGTGTTTAATTGTGTAGTATATTCTTTACTTTTTATTTGCATTATTAGCAATGCCTTATAAAACAGATGCAGAGCAAGAGTTAAGTTTTTAGAACAGTTGATGAATAATTCTTTTCATTAAGCTTGTCACTATTGACAGAATTGAAGTCCATATGTTCACAACTTTCCATGATCTGCTTAGAAAAGTATACCTCAAATATACACACATGAATAAAATATGTATGAGAAGTAGAAAGTTAAAAATAGTTGGCATAGATCTGATTACTAGACAGAAAAGTCAAAATGACACATTTCTCCTTTCTTTGTCTTTGTCTATTGGTCTGTCTCTGCTTGTCTGTATCTATCTTTGCCTTTCTTTGTCTGCCTCTACCTCTATGTCTATTTCTCTATCTCTCCCTCTGTGTCCCTGTCTCTATCCTTTCTCTACTTCTCTCAGTGCTTGAGTGTGTATCTCCATTTCAACAGAAAAAAAAAAGATTTTATCTCAAATTAATGTTCTCTCTAACAGACATTGTCACCATGATCCTATGTGTCATGATGGCAACATAGCAGGTAAAGGCATGGAAGACTTTTTTTCTTTTTTAAGGCAAATGTATTTTTGTGTTTGTGCTTAGTAATAAAATGCAATAAAAGAAAAGAGGTAAAATTCAATCTCAAAACATGAAATATCATTGGTAATAACAGATATTTAAATCAAATTTTAAACTCCCTTCCCTTTTTTTCCCAAAACTATACGCGGGTTAAAAAAACTTTTAAATATTTCTGATTGTCATTCATAGCGTAATTATAATATGTACAAGTAAAACACCTTCCAGTTTCCTCATATTAAAAAAAAAAAAAACTAGCAGTACTAAAGTAGTGGGAATGAATTTGCAATACATTAGCTGTGTGATATAGTTGGAAGAGGGTTAAACTTACAGTTTAGAAAGTCTTGTCTTCGTGCCTTAGCTCAGACATTTTCTAGTTTTGTTCCAGTAAACAAAGCATTTAACCTCTTGAGATGAAGTTTATTCAGCTACATAAAAGGGATTATAATGATGTTCTTGTGGGGAAAAAAGTTCATGAATCCCAAGGGATTCAGTTATTACCATCATACAGTAATACTAATTGCTTTTGTGACAAATGGACTAGTATTTGTGAAACAAAACATAGAATTACATTTTTAATTCTACCAGCAACAATAAGAAAAATTTGCGGTCCTTCTGGGTTAATGGCTTACTTAGGGATTAGACTGGTTTTTCTTGACCTTAATAGGCCAAGTGAGAGGTGATGATTGACATTTTCTGAGAAGCAAACAGTGTATTTTAGGGGGTGAAAGCATCATAATAATAACAACTACTGAAAAGTACAATAGGCTCTGTCAGGAGTTCTCCTTCACTAGAGATCTTGAAATGAAAGTTAAGGGACTACTTACTGAGAATATTGTAGAGTGAAATCTAACGAAGGTATATAGGTGGACTGGAGGGCATCTGAAGTACCTTCAAACTCTGAAATTATGATAATATTACATTTCTTTCTTTAAAGATATTATTTCATTTAGAATAGGTAAACAATTATCAGAAGAAGAATAAATTAGTAAATTGGTCTAAGACAAAACATGCAACTAAAAGAAATTTTCACTGAGAATTTAAAATTTAAATTCTTTGAGGGTAGAACATAAATATCTTGTTCTCCCAATTTTCATTGTTACCCCTTAGTTCAAAGTCTCATTACTACCTATCTGAATTATTTTTCTATTTTAATATTTCAATGTAGCATCCTAAGTGAGCTCGTCTACTTCATACTTCACTCAACTACCAGACATTCTAATCTGGAACACTTCTCATATTTCTGCTTACTTTCTGCTTTTATACATGAATATTCATTCTTTCAATTCACTATTAAAATGGTATTTTGTGTAATTTTCATTTGGTGGTAAGGAGTCAGCCATTCTGGCATAAGTTTGACATACCCTTCTCCTTTAAAGGATGACCATCAGAAAACTGGCTTTTTGGATACCTTAGACAACCAAATATTTAGAGGGTACAGAGGATACAGAGGTATATAATCTGGTATCTGTGTCTTTCAGATGGGTACAGAGTAATAATAGTCATGGCCCCATTTCCTACTACCCAAAGCACAAACATCATAGTCTCTCTTGGAGATGAGTGGGCAAGATGTCAAGGATATTCTTAATATCTCCTTTAAGTTAGACAAACACACATACACACACACAAGTATATATTTCCTCTAGGATGTATAAATGTCATACCATGACCACCTTAGGGGCAGAATCTATTTAATTTTGTCCTTTGTTTCTTAAGGTCTATTGATATTTTGTACTTATTTTACATTCATTTACACATTATTTCCAAATTGTCAAAAGTATTGTATAGCAAAGGAAAATATTTAATTAAAGCTAATACTTTTCCCAGTTGATAAATGGTTAAAGGATATGAACAAGCAATTTTCATATGAAGAAATTAAAGCTATCTATAGTCATATTAAAAAATGCTCTAAATCCCTATAGACTAGAGAGATGCAAATCAAAACAACTCTGAGATACCACATCACACCTATCAGATTGGCCAACATGACAAACCAACATGATGATAAATATTAGAGAAGGTGTGAGAGAGTTGGAACATTAATTCATTAGTGGTAGAACTGTGAGCTAATCCAACCAATCTAGAGAGCAATTTGGAACTATGCCCAAAGGCCTACAAAAATGTGCATACCCTCTGACTCAGCAATACCACTTCTAGGACTGTATCCCCAAGAGATCATAAAAATGGGAAAGGGTCTCACATGTACAAAAAGATTATAGCAGCATTCTGTGGTGGTCAAAAACTGGAAATCAAGGGAATGCTCATCAATTGGGGAATGACTGAATAAACTGTGATATATGAATGTAATGAAAGACTATTGTGCTATAAGAAATGGTGAACAGGAAGACTTCAGATAGTCTTGGAAAGACTTACATGAACTGGTGATGAGTGAAAGAAACAGAACCAGGAGAACTTTGTTCACAGCAAAAACCACAGTGCACGAGGATTTTTTCTGGTAGATTTAGAAATTCATTGCTATTGAAGGACTTTAAAAATTCCCAATGGTCTCTCCAGGCAAAATGCCTTCCACTTCCAGAGAAAGAACTGTGAAATTCTATCACAGAATGTAGCAATCAATTTCTTTTGTATTGCATTTTAGTTTGTTTTATGATTTCTCCCATTCATTTTAATTTCTCTACGCAACATGACTAAGGTGAAAATGTATTTGATAGGAATGTATGTGTAGAACTATATAAAATTGCATGCTGCCTCAGGGAGGGAAGGAGAAGGGATGGAGAAGGAGGGGGAGGAAGGGAAAAAATAATCCAAGTTATGTGGAAACAATTGTAGAACACTGAAAACAAATAGAAGAGTAATAATAATAACAATCATCATAAAATTAAGCTAACACTACAGTGATATGATCTGAATGCAATGTAGTATTTCCCACGTGAAATCTACTTCTCTATTTTTTTTTTAAATTATCAGCACCAAGCAAAATACTTCTTTTCTCATAGGAAGCTCTTAATAAATATAGTATTCGTTTATTTGGATAGAAAGCTCATTGTAAGCATATTCATTGTTTGCAATACATATTAATTGTGTCAACTGAAAAAACATTTATCAAGCACTCACTCTGTGCAAGTCACTCTTCTAGTCTATAAAGATACAAATAAGAAAAAGAAATATTCTCTAACCTCAAGGATCTTATCAAGACATGAAAAGGGATCAAGCAGTAGTGGTAAGGGGACATAGATGAGATAGTCTTTGCATGGATGATGAAATTGTCATGGCAATTGATAACAAAAACAAAACTGTTTAAAAGAAGGTGTGGGACCATCACTGACTGAGTACACTAAGAAAAGCTTCCCTAACCCAGGTCATCTTTCATGAATATGAAAAGTGGAAAACTATGTATATCAAAGAAGAGTAAAGCAGAGGGTGATGGATCTGAGGTTTTAAGATCTGGAACTGAAAGGAATTTTGGAGTTCATATGGAACAACTTCCCCCAACCCCATTTTCAACACTAACAACCTAAGGCCCATAAAGGTTAGTGGACTTATCTGAGGTCCCTCAGTTAGTGTGGTGAAACCATAATTTTAATTCAGTTTCTGTGATTTGAGTGTATTTCAATTTAAGCACATATACTTTACTATAAAGCATGGTAGAAAGACAGCAAAGTTTTGTCTATATAGTAGACATAGATGAAGATTTTCTAAAATGAAGTCAAACAGGTCATTTTACAAGACAAAGGAATTGGAAGGATAAAACCAAAAAAGTCTATAGACTTTTAGAACAAGAAGAAGGATAAGGACCTAGAAATTGATGGGACTAGCACTCATCTTGAGTCAAAGCTGAATTCAGACTCAAAAATAAATGTTAAGCTAGCAAGCATTGCACTGCATTTAGGCTCATAATAAGACAACAGATAAGTAGAGACCCTAAGAATAAGGGGAGATGGGAGGGAGAGAGTGGGGGAGGGCAGGAGAGGGAAAAAGAGAGAAAGAGAGACCGACACAGAAAGAAAAGAGAGAGAGAGAGAGACAGAGACAGAGACAGAGGCAGAGACAGAGACAGAGACAGAGAGACAGAGAGAAGTGGGAAAGAGAAATAGAGACAGAAAAAGATAGAGATAGAAGCAAAGACTGAGACATAAAAGGGAGGGTGACAATAAAAAGGTATTTAAAATAAAGTCCATGGAAGAGCTGACCATACCTTTTCAGAGATGAAAGATTCACACTCTTTGTGCTCTGCATATATTTTCTGACTTTTTAAATATAATAATCAGATATGATGATTTTATACTTTTTTCTCCTTTTCAATTTTAAAAAAAGCAACTTATGGTATAAGAAGGCTCTTCAAGAACAGGTGGAGGCAGAGTACTAGAGGACTATATCAATTTAAAGTGAAATAAAAAGACACCAATAAAAAACATTTTTTAAAAGACTAAGATTTTACTAACTTAAGGGGTCTAAATAGTATTACCCCCCAAAATAATATCCTTAGTCTTTCAAGAAAACATTGTTTTTTTTAGCTACACAAAATAGTACTGTTCTCTTAAACTACAATAAAATTGAATATTGCTGTTTTAACTTTCTTTCCAAGGTAACAGTATTATTAAGCTGCTTAAATCAATTAGAGGTTATGTAGTTTGCCAGGAGTCACAAAATCCACATATATGTCACAGGCAGGGCTTAAAACTCAGTACTTTCAGGCTACAAGGCCACAGATCACTTTTACCATGCTACCAACTGATATTTATATGATACTTTAAAATTTGCAAAGTCCAAAATTGCAAAGAATAAATTCCGAACCAACGAAGACAAAATTAAAGCAATTATTAGGAGCTATTTTGCCCAATTGTGTACCAATACATCTAGCAACCTAAGTGAAACAGATGAATATTTACAAAGATGTCGATTGCCCAGTTTAACTGGTAAAAACAGGATATTTAAGTAACCCTAGCCTAGAACAATAAATTGAATTAACCATTAAGGAGATCCAAAACATCCCCCAAACCAGATGCATCCACAAGTGAATTCTATTAAATATTTAAAGAACAAATATTTTCAATACTTATATAAACTATTTCAAAAAAATATAGCCAAATCAGGAATCCTACCAAATTCCATCTATGACACAAATATGGTGCTGAGACCTGGTACAGGAAGAGCAAAAATAGAAAAACAAAATTATAGATGAATTTTTTCTAATGAATCTTTAACAATATTGAGGCAAATTTACAAAAAAATAACAGCAAAAAGAGTGAGGGAATTTATCACAAAAATCATGGACTATGGCAAAATAAGATTTATGCTGGGAATACAGGACTGGTTCAATATTAGGAAAACTATCAACATAATTAACTATATCAATAATATAAACAGCAAATTCATAAAATTTGATTGTACATGTACTCTCTATATCACATTGTTTATCAACAGAGGAGGGCAGAGGGGAGAGAGAATTTGGAGCTCAAAACTTAAAATAAATATTGTATTGATTTTACCTGTAATTGGGGAAAGTAATTTTAAAGTCATATGATAATATAAATTGGTGCAGAAAAACTTTTTGTGAAAAACAACAATGACTCCTATTAATAATTCTGGAAAGCATAAGAATAAATGGATCTTTCCTTTAAGTAGCCAGTAATATCTATCCAAAACCTTTAACAAACATTATCTGTAATGGCGATAAGTTTAGAAACCTTCCCAGTAACATCAGGGATGAAGCAAAGATGTGCATTTTCATCATTATTATGCAATATTTTACTAGTAATGCTGATTATATCAATGAGATAATGAAAATATAGGAGGAATTATAAAAGTCAATGAGGAAAAAAAAACTATCACTCTTTGCAGATGATATGATGGCATACTTAGAAAATCGAGTTTTTAAACAAAAAAGTAGTTGAAACAATGAAACAAACACTTCAGTAAAGCTACTGGATATAAAATACACAAAATAAAACATAAACCATTATCATTTCTATGTATCAAACACAAAATTCCGCAGAAAGATATAAGAGAAATTTTATTTAAAATAAATCTAGACAATATAGAATTCTTAAGAGTTTATGTGCACAAACAAACCCAGGAATAAAATGTACACAATTACAAAATACTTTTCACGCAAAGTTAGATCTAACAAAATAGAAAAACAATGTATAACTGCTCATAGACTAAGCTAATCTAACAAAATAACAGATCTACTGAAATTACTTAGTCAATGCCATAACAATTAAACTGCAAAAAAATATACAGCTAGAAAGAATAATAATAACAATCATCTGGAAGAACAAACGGTGAAGAATATCAAGAGAATCAATGAGGAAAAATGTTAAGAAAGAGGACCTAGTATTGCAAGATATCAAAATATATTACAAAGCAATAATCATCAAAATGATCTGCTACTGGCTAAGTAACACACAAAAAAAAGAGTAAATGATCATAAAAATCTAGTGCTATAAATGCAATAGTCTAAGATTTTGGTAAAACAATTCACTATTTGACAAAAATTATTGGGAAAACTCTAAAGCCATTTGGCAAAAACTGGGTATGCACTGCATACCAAAATAAGGTCAAAATAAGTACAAGATTGAGAAATGAGGGTGACATCATAAAGATGTTATGGATGAAGGAATACTTTACCTGTCAAATCTATGGATAAGGAAAGAATTTATAAACAAAGAAGAAATAGAGAGCATTATGAGACATTAAATGAATGATTCTGATTTCATTAAATTAAAAACTTTTGCACAAACAAAATCAATTCAGCCATGATTAAAAGGAAGCCAGAGCACTGGGAAAAATACACTTAAAACGAATTTCCCTGATAGAGGCCTTATTCCTAAAATATGGAAAGAACTGAGTAAAGTTTATAAGAACATGATTTATTCTGCAATTAGTAAATGGCTGAAGGATATAAAAAGACAGTTATCAGAAGAAGAAATCAAAGTTATCTGCAGTCCTATAAAAATGTTCTAAATCATTATTGAGTAGAGAAATGCACACATAAACTCTGACTTAACCCTTAACATCTATTGGCTAGTATAATTTGACAGAAAAGTGAAAAAGCAAATTTTGGAAGGGATGTTAAAAAATTGGGACACTTATGTACTATGGATGAAGTTGTGAACTGATTGAACCATTTTAGAAAACAATTTGAAATTATGCCCAAAGGGCTATAAAACCATGCAATCCCTTTAACCCAGCAATACTACTGCAGATTCTGCGTGCAAAAGAGATCAAACAAAAAGGAAAAGGACCTATTTGTACCAATATATTTGTAGCAGCTGTTTTTGTTGTAGCAAAGAATTAAAAATTAAAAGAATGCATTTCAACTGGGGAATAGCTAAACAAGTTGTGGTATATGTTTGGAATGGAATACTATCGCACTATAAGAAATAATGAGCAGGATGTTTTCAGAAAAACCTGCAGAGACATATATGAATTGATGCAAAGCACAGATTTATGATGAAAAATGCTATTCACCTCCAGAGAACGAAGTAAAGGAACTATGATCTGAATGCAGATCATAACATACTTTTTAAAATTTTCTTTAATTTAATTTTCATCTGTTTTTTTTTGCAATATGGTTAATATGTAAATGCATTTCACATAACTGTACATGCATAATCTAAAACAAAGTGATTGCTTTCTCAAGGGGAGGGAAGGAAATTCAGAACTCAAAAATATTTCAAAATGAGCATTAAAATTTTCTCTAAAAATAATAGAAAATAAAATTTTCAAACATTTAATATAAATTTGACAATTTGACCATTATAGTAACTTTAGGTGCTACAATGTAAGTATTCATATCCACACTTTTCATAGGGTAACTAAGGCTTAAAGATGCTAAATATTTCGCCAAAGAGTTAGCAATTATTAGAGGCTCTACTGAAATTCAGGACTTCTATCATCAAATCTATGCTCTTTCCATCATAACTTACTTCTCTAGCTTTCAAACCATGGGCAAAGTATTTAATCTTCAAAGTTTGGGATCACATCTCATCACAGGAAGTAACTCTCTACTCGTGTAAACCCACTATTGAGGACTAAGATTTTGTGTTTTTTTTTTCTTTTTATTTTTTTGGGGGAGGGGTTTGCAAATTAACTAAGTGTTCTTTTGTATAAGTGCAGAATCAGCTTTTTGATGTTACCAAAAATTATATATTCATATTAGGTGACCTATATGGAACAAATAATCTTAGTGAAGGAAAACATTTTAGAAGTAATCTGTTTCAATCTCCAAACCATATAAAGGATAAAAGAATAGCCTGTGCTCATTCACACTCTCTTGAGCAGTTGATAATAGAGAACTCATCACCCAATTCTCTCATTATTTTAAGGAAGTTCACGTGTTATCGAATGCTAAGAAGCAGCTTAGGAAAGTGAAAAATACAATGGACTTGGTATTGGAAGAGTTAATTGGGTTCTAATCCTTGTTGGCTCTACTGTTTACTATGTGCGTCACTTTGGAAAAATCAGTCAAACATTTGAAGATTAAATTTCCTCACTCACAAAATGAGAATAACACTTGTACTACCTTTCTTATCTCATAGGACTATAAGGGAAAAACAAATAATATATGCAAAGTTCCATTAAATATAATTTTATTCCATCATTTACCTCATAGGCTGCCTCAGTGGGGAGAGTGCTAGCCTTGGAGTCAGGATACCTGAGTTGAAATCCTGATTTAGACATTTCCTACTTGTGTGACATTGGGAAAATCACTTAAACTGTCAGCCTCAATTTCCCTATCATCAAAAGAGAGATTATAATACCATAATTATATGAAAATCAAGTATGAATGATATAACTATTCTCAGCAATAGAATGATAAAAAATAATTTCAAAGATTTATGATGAAAAATGCTATTCACCTCCAGAGAAAGAACTAATGGAGTCTGAATACAGTTCACAACATGCTTTTTAGAAAATTTTTTTTTTATTTATTTTTGCTCTTTTTCTTCAATATTGCTAAAATGTAAATACATACAAAGTTGTAGTGGGGTCCAAATATGATACCATAAAGTGCTATGTAAATACTCACCAGCAACTATTATTATTATAAAGAAAATATTATGCAAATGTGATTAATTTAGATTATTCCCATTGATTATTCCCACTGTCATTAGCACTTTATCATTATAGAGAATAATTCATTCATATATCCATATTTCCGTTATGTAAAGGCTTAATGAATAGAACTTAAATGAATAAAGAAAAAAGAGAATGAACATGTCAGCAAAATAGTAAAAGATTCAGCTGTGACTAATGTGTGACGGAAGAAAGGTTTATTTTCAAATTAATGAATTGTCTTACAACTTTACTTCCATTCAGAGAGCTAATTCCTTATTTAACTAAAACAATATGTCTTCATTATGTTACTTATTGCCAATAAATAAGTGAAATTATGTTGAATGTCGTAACTTTTGTGTGTTCATCCTTCATTGCTGAAGAAGACCATGCCATCAGAGAAATAATGACATGATTTTCACTTAACTTTGTTTTGAGTGAGAGAGGGCTGTGCAGGTCACCAGCCTCACTTCTCCTCCAGAGCCATCTGAATCCAGTGACGAGATATTCATCAGGATGACTGGAGATGACCCAGGATCAGGCATTTGGGGTTAAGTGACTTGCCTAAGGTTACACAGCTAATGAGTATCAAGTATCTGAGGTGAGATTTGAACTCAGGTCCTCTTGACTCCTGCTCTATTGCTTTATCCACTGCACCATAACCATAGCATTTCACATCAGAAGCTTGACTCAGTGAGCACTTTCATATGGCAACACCAGTAATCAAAACATGGAGGTTTCATAAAGTAAGTAACAATAAACTTCTGAACAGAAAGCTAACAGAAGGATAATGCCCAAATTTGTACATTTCCCTCCACTAAAAATTAGTCAGAAATGAATTTCAAAATTTTTAACACACAGCCAGAGATTACATGAATAATTTACTCACTTTTATTTTTATTCTGTTATGTAGATAGGTAGATGATAGATAGATAGACAGATAGATAGATAGATGAGGGGGGAGGAGGAGACAAAAAAAGAGGAAGAAAGCTCGATCTTTATAGAAGTAGATAGAGATACCTAGAAATATAAATGGGGCAGCTAAGTAACCTGGTGGATAGAGCACTGTGCCTGGAGTCAGGAGGACCTGAGTTCAAAACCAGCCTAAGACACTTACTAGCTGTATGAACCTAAGGAAGTCACTTGTTATAAATAGGACCTCTCCCTGAGCTCCTCCTTATCTAGAGTAAGGCTCACCCTCTGCCCTATGAGAAAACTAAAGTTGAGAATGAAAAAAAGAATTTTTAGTTATGGTTCTTGCAAGAAGATTCATATATACAGATATAAATATGTATATATATATATATATGTATATATATATATATACATATATATATATGTGTGTGTGTGTGCGTACATATCTATGTATCTATGTCTGTATTCTGTGTGGAGAGAGAGAGAGAGAGAGAGAGAGAGAGAGAGAGAGAGAGAGAGAGAGAGAGAGAGAGAGAGAGAGAGAGAGAAGGATGGGGGTAGACTGTCTTGCCTTGAGGAAGGATTTGACATTTGCACATCAATTCAATTGCATTAGCTATTGGGAGTACTTCAGCCTTTATGATGACTTTCCCACATTTGTACAAGAATCAAGATGTTCAGAGAATATGTTAACTAGTGAGCAACTCAAATACTACACTGTTGGACAATTTATTTAGTAACATGCTGCTATCCTATAGACTTAAGTAACAAAGCAAATAAGATGACTTTGACTGCTGTCAATACAGAGTTCCAACAAAATCTCAAGATGTCAATACAAGTATATAAATTGTTACACAAAATTTAATGATTTTTCCAATTCCCTGATATTTTCTTAGGATGCCTCATCTTAGACTGACAGAGTTCCTGTTTTCTCAAAGCTATACCAATAAATATTATTCTTGGCAAGTCCTATCACACTGAAAACTTTAAGGACAAGCTGGGTGACAGAATATTGCGTATCTATCATCTGAAAACCTGCATAAGTTTAAAGAGGTTTATTACTACCAAATTGTCCAGCCTGTAATTAGTGATTTTTACATGCAGAATAGAAGTTTACTAATGTGGCAAGGGGCTGTATTTTTTTTTTTTGGTAGAGAGAATGCTTATATTAATTGTATACTTTTAGGGAAAATTATGAAATAAAACAAAAAATGAAAAAGGAGACATTATAAGACTAAGGTAAAATAGATGGAATAAACAATAACCACTATGAGTTAAGAAAGTAAGAGATATTATAAACTGGTATAATTGGAAAAGATGCCAAGGAAAATATGAAGCATGAGCTATCTTTTGAAAGACAGGTAGAATTTTAATAAATGCAAAAGAGTTAAAAAGTCATTAGATAGGGCAACCAACTTGAGCAAATGGCCCCAAGAAGAGTTTATTCTTTCCTTTGCTCAGTTAACTACACTGTATATTACTTTTTAGATTTCTTTTTGCCATTTCCTTTGACATACTGATTTACTTGCTATTTACTATTTGTGATGGTCTTTTGTGTAGATGGTATTTCTTGGAAAGGAATTCAACTAGTTAGTACACACACACAAACACACACACACACATGTATTTGGATGTAGAAATCTGTCTTAATCAAAAGGGAAGTAGGAAGGTAAGGGGAGAAGAGAAAATGGGAGAGGGATAGAGGAAAGGATGAATTAAGGGAAAGAGTGACCTGAAGAAAAACAGACTTTTGAGAAAGTACTGAACAAAAAGAGAGAAGGATAAACGTAAGAAAATTGTAGGGGAGACACACAGTTTAGCAGTTAAAATTATGGACGTGAAGTATATGAATTCACCCATTGCAAGGAAGCGGATAACAGAATGGATTAGAAACTAAAATCTGAATATATTGTTTACAAGAACACACTTAAACAAACAAAATAAAAACACACACACACAGAGCTAAAGTAAGGAACTGGAGCAGAATTTATTATGCCTCAGCTGAAGTAGAAAAAAAAAAAGCAATGTTAAGGGTAGCAATCACGATATCAGACAAAGCAAAAGAAAAATAGACCTAATTAAAAGAGATAAACAGGGAAACCACATTGTGCCAAAAGGTACCATAAACCATCTAATGATATCAAACTTTTTAAAAACAAGTTTCTCTTACAGAAGCATCATTTTTCAAATACATAGGGAACTGAGTCAAATTTACAAAAAAAACCAAAAAACAAAATAGCCTTTCCCAAATGATACACAGTCAAAGCTGTACACAGGCAGTGGCCAGAAGAAGAAATCAAAGCTACCTATAATCATATGGAGAAGAAATGCTCTATATTGCTATTGATTAGAGAAATGTAAATTAAAACAACACTGACATACCCCACCATTCATAGCAGAAATGACAAATGCTGGAGGAGATGTGATTAAATAGGTAAAATAATGAAGTCATGGTGGAGATGTGAACTGATCCAATCATTGTGGAGAATGATTTGTAACTATGCACAAAGGGTTATAGAACTATGCATTCTTCTTGACCTAGCCATACCACTATTATATCTGTATGTGTGTGTATATATCTACATAGGTGTGTATGGATGTAAGTATATATATATATACACATACATATATATATATATAAGTACATATGTGCATATACACAAAAGTATTTATAGTAGCTTTTTTTCTTTTGTCAAAGAATTGGAACATGAGGGGATAGTCATTAAATGGGGAATGGCTGAAGGAGTTGTGGAATGTGATTGTGATGTACTACTGTTGTGGGATAAGAAATGACTAGCAAGATGGTTTCAGAAAAACCTTGGAAGACTTATATGAAATGACACAGAGTGAAGTGAGTAGGACCAGGAGACCATTATACACCCTAATAGTAATATTGTAATAATGATCAACTCTGAAAGATTTGGCTACTCTGAGCAAGACAATGATTCAAGACAATTTCAAATGACCCACAATGAAAAATGAGATCAACTTCAAGGGACAGACCCAATTTACTCTAAGTGAAAACTGGAGTATGATTTTCTCTATTTTAGCTTGGTTATTTTGTTTTTGTTTTTGTTTTTTTTTTTGCAATATGGCCAATATGGAAATTTGTTTTATGTGATTTCATACACATAGTGGATATCATATAGTTTACCTTCTCAGTGGAGGAGTTGCTTGAAGAAGGGTGAGAATTTGAAACTCAAAATTTTTAAAAATGTTTTTAAAAATTAATAAAAATTTTATTTCTTATAAAAGATGAATATTGGAAAAGGAGGGATAGGAATAATGTGAGAAATTTTGTAAATGTAAAAAAAAAGTAACAATAAAAACATTTTTTTCTTTTGAAAAGTGTCTTTTTAATAAAAATTGCATTTAAAATAACAAAATAATAAAAAATGCATGGAGCATTTAAATGGATTGTCAATGTGCCATAATCCTTAGCTATATTTTTCCTCTGGGGAGGGGGTGACCATTTTAATATTTGTTTTTCTAAATTTTGAATTCCAAATTCTCTCTTCCGCCTCCTTCAACCTCTCCCCCACATTGAGAAGGCAAACAATGTAATATGGGTTATAACATGTGCTGTCATAGAAAGTATATTTCCATATAAATCAATTTGTGAAAGAAAATACTGATGAATTTTATTTAAAAAAAAACAGAAAGGTTTGCTTTGTTTGTTTGTTTTTAAAGTATGTTTTAATTTCCATTCACACTCCATTGATTCTTTTCCCAGACATGGATAGTATTTTTCATCAGAAGCTCTTCAGAATTGTCTTAAATCTTTGAATTTCTGATAAACTTAGCTATTATTTTGAATGTCTTTCCATATGTTGACATTTTCACTGAAGTCCCTGACAACTTAGTATACACTAATACTTGGGAACTTAAAAACTAACTTTTTAGTGTGGGGCCCAAGTCTTCATAATAACTGGCTTACATTATGTTATGCTATGTTCCAGTAAATCAGGTGTGATTTTAGACCTATATTGCAAAACAAAGTAAAGGCTGAGAGAAATAAACATGCTGACTTTTTTTCAGTGCAAAACTATAAGTACAGGAGATAGATTAGGTATGATCACAGAATGTGACTTTATGAAACAAAGAAGAGCATGATTTTATTTACTGATGAATACCTGCAAATATGTAACCTCAACTCCAAACTAAATTATACCACTCTTTGGTAAAAGATATTTGGTAAAGACATTTGGTAAAAGAGAGTCCCATGATAATAAGGTTCCCCAGGGAAACTTTATTTATTTGAGATTTTACTCATTTCCTGTTGTATTAAATTTTAAAAATCTAAAGCTATCTTAAAAGAACTAGGGGGCATTTCAGAATCAGATAATAGAGGGGAGCAGTGGATTGAGGTCTCTCTTAGAAAATAATGTAATTTCAGCACTACCTTCAGATGAAGATAAATCCTTGAGCCCCTGGGATGCTTTGCCCTTGAATTGCATTATTTTTTTCTTTTGAAAATTCACAATGGATTAGCTTATTATTTCATTATTGATACCCCTAATACTTAATTGCAGATTTTTTTTTTTTAAGATTCAAAATAAAAACCATGGCAGTTTCATCCTGTATGATGCTAGGTTATTAGTTGTTTTCTCAGCTAATCTCTCCATAAATTGCCATGGCTTAAAATTAATTTAATGATGAGGAAGGAATTTAATTTGATAACAATAGATATTTATTAAAGAAGTTTGTTCTTTATTGAAGTACTGTTGAACTAACTCAAAGTCACATATGTATCCTCTTAAACAAAGATATATAAATCCTAACTCTTTTTATGGAGAGGTTTCTTAATATGATTAGGCAGAAGAAACTTGAAAAAATCAACATTAATTCACAGTCTTTCCCCGTTTTTTCTTTTACTACTTCATGGTGAAAATATTGATCAGGTAAAACATTGTTAGTGTCACTTTACTTATGGATTTTCTTTTGAGATATTAAAGATTGATAATAATTAAAAGTATTTTTTGGCTTTGTGTATTTACAAAATTATTTCCTCCTGTGAAGTAGGTAGGCAATTCTATTGTTATCGCTATTTGATAGATGAAGATCTCATTTAGAGAGGTTAAGGGATTTAGTAATACAGTGTTAATGATTTTGCTATTTTAGCTTTTGAATATTAGAAACTATCTATGAAATATGAAAGGATGGGTTTATGGAGAGTTAGTTGATTTTATGATAAGGTTTAATTTCTTAATTAGTAAATTTGAGATAGAGAAATATGAAAAACAGTACTTTAAAGTTATTTCAGGTGCTTACTTTTGTCACTTTGTTCTTTCTAACTTTTGTAAGGGCACTCTTGTACAAATGGGCCATAGAATACACAGCAAATTTAGATAGCTGTTTGTAAATTATCTTGACTTTTCTACCCCATCTATCCAATGTATATTCTGTATCACAAGTCATTTTGAATATCAGTCTTAAAAAAAGCATAATGACACCATAAACACTCTTATCTTTGGATTATCTTTTATTTCTTCCTGTACATGTTGTTTTGCAGCCTTCATGAATGTGCCATGGAAAACTGAATATCTGTTACATTTTAGCTATTGCATCTAAAATGCCCTTACCTGTTCTGAAAACATCCATTATTTTAAATATTTTTACTGTTGTGCTCAAATGAAGGGAAAGTGCCTCCTTAATATTTTTGCTCAAGTAAAACAAAGGTCAATGTCCCTGGGAATTATTTTACATGCATAGTAGTAGATAGCTTTCACTTTATCTCTTTGACTTAAATTTTTAAATCCTTCAATGGTTTTACTGTGCTGTATTGATATGTTCCAGTGGAGTTAACTTATCGCTGTGAGCCACACTCTGTTGCCAAGTCTAACTCAAAGAAAATGTAAAATGACTTCAGACACTTTGATATTTCAATGCTGATTTTTGTAATACACGTTGAAGAATTAAAAATGCACAACATCACACTGATTTTTTTTTTCTCCTTAAAGTCTATCATGTCTCATAATCCCTGAATGTATCTAGTGAAGCCTGAGAATGAGCATAATGAAGAATAAATTTGAGAAAAGTTTGTAAAATGATAAAAAGGTTACACAAGGAATTGGAGTAAATAATTTCTGTAAAAAACTCAACATTTTGCTCAATATTACTATATTATACTTTTAACACAAACAGTTCTTGCTTTTATAACTCTTTTGTGAGACACTCTCCTAGGGTGAAGGATTCACATAATTTTCAGGAAATTTTTAAAATTTCCCTTGGATCAGAGGCCTTGGGGGAAGAAACCTTGGGACATCTCAGCATTGCATTGTTGAGGGTAGGGTCATGAAATCCTCACTTAGAAGTATGTAGTTGATAATGTTATGGGAGGTTTGTGTACTTCTAGAAAGAGTAAGGGAAACATTACAGTCTTTTAATGGGACAACTATATGTTCCTAAGGTCAACAAATGCAAATTTCCAGTCCTTTCCAGTACGAAACATCATGAAACATGAGCATCCCTCTGGCTAATTCCTACCACGAAGGTTTTATTTCCTTCTTTATACTCTCAAACTAAAAGTACGAAAACTCTGAGATTTTGTTCTCCACAAAATACAGCACAAATGCCAGTTTGTCCTTTTGTTTCAATTTTGTGTGTCTTTATTTTTTTCTGCAGATAAATATACATAATCAGGGCAGAGTTTGTGCCAGGAAGACAATGCTTTTGCCTTCTTCCTTTAGCTATTGATCTTTCTGAAATCATTGAAATGAGAAAAGCTAATATCCTGAAAGTCAACTGATTTTATCAGTCTCAGACTCTGAGGTCCTCTGAGCCTTATTTGGTTGATGGTCCACAACCACCACCCAATCCTCCACCTTTATTACACCCCTGAAGACAACACCTAACATATTCCTTTTCTCTTGGTCCAACCTTTGCCAATAAGTTGAGGGAAGAAGAAGGGGAAGGAAATAAGCCTAATGTCTACTATGTATGAGACACCTGTTCTAAGTGTTTTTTATAAGTATATCATTTGACATGAGAGGTAAAACAGTACCTAGAAGAGTTCTTCTCTGTGCAGTATGCCCTCCATTCCAGATGAAAGATTCCAGATATTAATTTTGAGAAGCTATTCCTTTGTCACTGCTTCTACTATTCTCCATAGTACAGCTATACCTACAGTGTGCTGAATCTAGTCGTTCTTTAGACATATTCATCCTCCTTTAAGGATTGCAAAGTGTTCCACATATAGTGTTTAATGTGAGCCTCACAACAGCATTGTGAAGTAGGTATTATAGCTATTGTGATTCCTATTTTAAATATGAAGAAAATGAAGGTCAGAGAGACTTTTTTATCTTCCCAGAGTCATGCTTGGTATATGCAAGAAAGGTTATAGGATCCCTTTGAATCTAAGTCAAGTATTCAAACCACTATGCAACCAGAGTACTTGTTCTAGTATTTCACCAGATTAATGATGTCATTCTCACCCTAATTCAGAATACATTCACACTTTCATGTCCATATCTTCCTATTAATCTTCCATGGGAGATCAACTCAACCTATTCATAGGTTTGTTCTAATAATCTGAGCTATACGAGCATCAACATAGCACAGAAAATTAATTTATCCTTGTTCTTTCCATGTGACTGATGTCCTTTCGGTTTGAGTAATACATCATTTTAATGATATCTTTTATACCATGTTATACACAGTTCTTCCAGGTAATATGTTGCTCATTACTCATACTCAACATTAGTTTCTCTATTTCACTTTTGCTAACATTTTTTTCTTCATCAATCATGGTATTTTAAAATTCATATTTCTACAAAAATATTAGTATTTGAAAATTGAATTTTTATTTAATGGTGGTGTTAGAAGTCACTAAAACTGAAATCTCCTAAATGCAAGGTAGTTGACTCTTTCTTCACCTATATTTCTGAAATCAATACATAGTCAGTCTCCAGTGCCTGTTTAAAACATATATACTGATGCACAAGCTTTATGGACTATCGTTTTTCAATCAATTGTTTTGTTACAAAGATGTGGTATACCATAAAAAAAAAAAAAAAAACTTTATAAAAAATTTCTGGGGGAAAGGGACAGAGTCAAGATGATGGAATAGAAAGATGCACATACTCCAACTCTTCCCCCACAACCCATAAAATACCTGTAAGGAAAGACCTCAACATATTTTAGAGCAGCAGAAGCCACAGAAAAATGGAGTAGAGGAGATTTCCAGCTCAGGGTGACCTGGAAGGCCTATGGGAAAAGTCTGTCACACTGGACTTGGAGCCCAGCCCAGCCTTGCCCATGCAGCACCATGAGGAGGAATGGAGCAGGCCTTAGGGATGGAATCCCTGGCAGCAGCAGTCACAGTTCAAAAATCCCTCTACTCACAGGCACCAAAGGCAGCTTCAAAGGTCACTGAAAGGGCTTTTTCAACAAAGCAACAAGGGAGCAGGGTCCTCCCCTAGCCCAGGCCTCAGGCAGCAGTGGGGGTGGCTGCAGCAGCATCAACAGTGATGTCAGCAGCTACAGTAGTGGGCCAGGCAGCAGTCAGCATCCATTGTTGGATAAAGCCCCCTGGAGGAATTAAGCGGCACATCTGAACCTTAGCCTTGAGCTGAGCCAGGGAGTGAACTCCTCTCTTTTGATTTTGCCACCTTGGAGAAACTGAGATCTTACAGGTTCCCAGAGTATTCCTTACTCTTGGCAAAGGACCCAAAAGTCAAGTAACTGGTTGGGAAAATGCCCAAAAAAGGGAAAGAAAACTAAGACTATAGAAGGTTACTTTCTTGGTGAATAGGTATTCTCTCACATCCTTTCAGATGAGGAAGAACAATGTTTGCCACCAGGGGAAGACATGAAAGTCAAGGATTCTGTGTCCAAAACCTCCAGTATAAATATGCAGTGGTCCGAGGTCATGCAAGAGCTCAAAAAGGATTTTGAAAATCAAATAAGAGAAGTGAAGGAAAACTTGGAAAGAGAAATGGGAGCAATGCAATAAAATCATGAAAAGTGGGTGAATCGCTTTCTAAGGAAGACCTCTCCCAGAAATGCTAGAAAATAACACCTTTGAAAACAAACTAATCCAAACTGTGAAAGAGGTTCAAAAAGCCAGTGAAGAGAAGAATTCTTAAAAAAGCAAAATTGGCCAAATGAAAAAGGAGGTTCAAAGTTCACTGAAGAAAATAGTCCTTTAACAAGAAGAATGGAGCAAATGGAAGCTAATGACTTTAGGAGAAACTAATGAATTATAAAACAAAACCAAAAGACTGAAAAAATAGAAAACAATGTGAAATAGCTCACTGGAAAGACAAGTAACCTAAAAAATAGATCCAGGAGACATAAGTTAGATGTTATTGGTTCACATGAAAGCCATGATATAAAAAGAGCAAGACATCCACTTTCAAGAAATTATCAAGGAAAGCTGTCCTGATACTCTGGAACCAGAAGGTAAAATAGAACTGCAAAAAATTCACAGATCACCTCCTGAAAGAGATCTCAACAGGAAAACTAGGAAAATTGTAACCAGATTCCAAGGTTCCTAGGTCAAGAAGAAAATATTACAAGCAGCCAGAAGGAAACAATTCAAGTATGGTGGAAAAATAATTGGGATAACACAGAACTGAGCAGCTTTTACAGTAAGGGATCAAAGAGTTTGGAATATGATATTCTAGAGATCAAAGGAGATAGGATTAAAAACCAGAATTATGTACACGGAAAAACTGAGTATAGTATTTCAGGGGGAAAAAATGGAATTTTAATGAAATAGATGACTTCCAAGCATTCTTGTTGAAAAGACCAGAGCTGAATGGAAAATTTGACTTTCAAATACAAGAATAAAGAGAAACATGAAAAGGTAAACAAGAAAGAGAAGCCTTAAGAAACTTATTACGGTTGAACTGTTTGCATTCTTACATGTAATGATGTTATTTGCAACTCATGAGACCTTTTTCAGTATTAGAGTACGTAGAGGGAATATATATATAGATGTGTATGCGTATGTATGTATTTTTGTGCATATTATATATGCATAGTTATTCATATGTACATAGGTGTATGTATATTTATATATACATATATGTATGTGTTTGTGTCTACATATACATATACGCATATATATGTGTATGTATCCATACACATATATATCGATATAGATATATGTAGACAGAAGGCACAGTAGATAAATATGAAGAGAGAATACCTAAAAAAATTAAATTTACTGTTAAATAGAATGTACTAGGAGTAAGAGAAAGGGAGAGGTAAAATGTAGCAAATCATCTCACATAGAAGAGGGAAGAAAGAGCTATTACAATGGAGGGGAAGAGGGGAGAGATGAAAGGAAATAAGTGAGTCTTACTCTTATGGGAAGTGGCTTCAGGAGGAATAACACACTCAATTGGATATGGAAATCAATTTTGCTCTGCAGGAAGGCAAGGGGGAAGGGAAAAGGAGAGGAAAGATAGTAGAAGGGATAGCAAATTGGGGAAAGGGATAATCAGAAGCAAACACTATTTTGGGAGGACAGGTCAAAGAAGAGAATGGAATAAATTGAAGGCAGGACAGGACAGAGAGACATGTGGTAAGTCTTTTACAACATAACTATTATGGAACTGCTTGCATTGTTACATATGTATGACCTATATTGAATTGCTTATTTTCTCAATGAGGGTGAGTGGGGAGGGAGGCTGAGAACATGAAACTCAGAGCTTTAATAATAAATGTTAAAAATTGTTCCAATATGCAAATGGAAATTAAGATATGCAGGCAACAGAGTATAGAAATCTATTTTGCCGTATAGGAAAAAGAGGGGAAGGGGAATGAATGAAGGTTGAGTAATAGAAGGGAGGACAGACTGGAGGAAGGGGTTGATGGGGTGCACGCTGTCTTCTTGTGGGGCATGGGGAGAGATGAGGAGAAAATTTCAATTCATATTATTGTGGAAGTGAATGCTGAGAACTGAAAAATAAATTAATTAAAAAAGACTCAAAGGCAGATTTGATATATGTGAGGATGGCAAAACATAGATTGAAAACATAGCATCAGAGATCAGTGCTAAGAAAAAGGAGATTGTTTCTTCACATAATCTTTGCATCTTCTATTCCATATTTCTACTCAACTGTATACAACTGACATCAAAGCTCAATGAACTAAAGCATGAGCAGAGAATTTATTTAATGACTGCCTGGATTTCATTTTTGTCCCTCATTTTCTTTCTGTGTCATGTACTCAGCAATAATATTGAAGTCATATGTAAAATGTCTATAGGCTTGTGCAAGATAAATAATGAATAATATTGTTTGGGAAGATTTTTGACAGGAACATATTTATTCAATGAATAACCAATCACAACGAATATTTTGATAATAAGGGAAAGTGTTATTTTAACACTAGGTACAGTGTGTTGTCCGTGTAATCTTTCTTTGAAGGGAAATATTCATACTTTCCTTAATGTCATGTCAAAAAAGGCACTGATCATAAGAATATCTGTACAAAAATGCTCACCTTTACACTTTAAACCTAGATTATTCTTTTAGATCATCTTTATTATTTAGATGATTTGACACACACGAAAAAGGGACTTGGGTTCATGGAGTCCTATGACTGACCCAAATCAAGTCCTATACCTCCATTTCCAGCTTTCTTCTCCACCATACTGCTAAGAAATGCCACAAAACGGACTAAAATTATATTTAATTGTAGAATCCTTCTTTTACCTCTACAATTTACAATTTGTAGGGTCATTGTACTTGGTGAAGCTTTCTGTTGAATGACAGTATTAGTGAAGTAATTACAGAGAGAATTAGAAAACTTGGAAAAGATATGTCAGGTATTTTTTTTTGTGGAGAAAAAAAACTATCAACATATCAAAGGCTACAATATAGGAAATCCTTCACTTAATATAGGCCTTTGCTATTTAATTCTTTGAAGATCTGAGCAACTCTTACCTTTTTCAGTAATCCAATATACAATAAAAAACACTTTTTGTTTACCAGCATATGGCCAGTTAGTCCACGGGAGAACATAGAAGATTAGACAACTGATTGATGCATTTTCCCTTTACTTCCTCATTTATCTGCAATGAAAAGAGAATCTATCTTGCTCATTTGCTTGCACATTATATTTCATTAAATTTACTTTGATGAACAAATACCTATCAGGAATGATTCCTGAGCCACAAGTTGAGAAACTAAGAGAAGTCCAAACAGGAAAGAGTATAAAAGCTTGTGAAAATTGAATGATGAATTTTTTTTTTAATCATGTTCAATAGATCTCTTTTTTTCTAGTTTTAGTTTTCTTGGAATCAGTGTATGTGGAGAAAAATTGAAAAGTGACAGAGGAAGAGTGTTTTATTCTTCATAAATGAAGAAATTAATTCCCTGGTGTGAAGGAGAAAATGTATTTAACTAAGTAAGGCCCATATTGTATAATGTTATCTATTCTTTTCTGGTGTCAGTACAAGGGATTTGGATAGTCATGCAAATATTTATTCTTTCTATGAAATCCTTTCATCTCAGTAGTATGTGAATCTTTACAAAGAATATAAAAGGGTCATCTAAGAGTTATAATGTGTCCTTCACACTAGAATATAGCAAAAGAAGAAAGTACAAGTTTTTGTCGAGTATGAAGAAAATCTAAATTAAATTATTATTTCTTATAAATAAAAGAACCATAGCTATAACTTACTACTCTAGTACCCAAATCATGGCTTAGGGTTACACTGATAGTGCAATTTCTTCAAAAATACTACTCTAGATGTCATGTTTTCCGTCTGAATAATGTTTACATGGACAATTAAAGGAACCTCTGCCCTTCTGAATGGGTGGAAACCCTATGAGTTGTGATTGTGCTTAGTGCCCTTTTAGTAGAACATGGTGCTCTGAATTTGAACAAAGAAATATGAAAATTCAAGATTTAATGAGTTAGGCAGAAAAGTTATCCACTCACTAGGTTCTGAGAACTGTGGAAAGGCTCTACCTACCTATTTATTTATTTATTTATTCATTCATGCATTCATTCATTCATTCATTCATTCATTTATTTATTCATTTATTTATTTATTTATTCATTTATTCCTCTCTCTCTCTCTCTCTGTTTCTCTCTCTCTCTCCCTCTCTCTCTCCCTTCCATCCTTCCTTCCTTCCTTCCTTCCTTCCTTCCTTCCTTCCTTCCTTCCTTCCTTTCTTTCTTGTCATCTTCCTTGGGAACAGAAGCAGTGCCAGCTCTCCTTTGGACTGATGGTAAATAAAGGATTTTTCTCCCTTCCCTCAACTACACCTCTTGTAGTAATGGTGGCTATAATCCAAGCAATAATATAGGAGGTATAATATGTATTCTTTTGAGCCTGAGACTGATCCTCAAGGCCCTACATGCCATTTCTGGCTGTTCATTATATTTTTAATTACTCTGGACTCTGGATACCCAATCATGATCTTGAGATGTAGAAATTTCTGATTTTGGCAGCTACCTTTTCAATTTGTACCCCAAGGTTTAAGAATTCGTTCTGGCTTCTCTGTGTGAAGTTCCTCATACAACTGCATTTCCTGGAGGATAAGCTCACCACTAGACAGGTCTTTTTTAACCTGAAACTGTTGAAAGATATCTGATAGGTCCCAAAGTAGGGATCTTTGAAAGATTTAAGAGGACAGTGAAACATCTGTTTAACAACCTGTCAAAGTTGTCCTGGCCTCCTGGATAACTACGCTTTTGATGAGTTATTCTTTCGTTAATGAATTGCTTGAGTATTTCTTTGGTAGTGGTGGAAATAGACGATTATCTTCTACTTGATATCTACTTTTTATATTTAAATCTTTTCTAGAAAGGGCCCTGCCAATAAAATTATTGCTTCTTTAGGGAGACCAAAGACATAAACCATATCTAAATTTTGTTCTATGAATTGTCTCTAAAATTTGGAAAAGGGAGGATGAAAAAAAACGGTAAGAAAAAAGACTAGTGCCACTATTTGGGATCATGCCAACCCCCTCCAATCTCCAGAATGAATTCAGGCTTTGTGGTATATAGAGATAGAACATCTCTTCTGAAAAACAGCACAGTTCAGTCATCAGTAGCATGTTGGGGGTTCATTCAAGATCTCTGGAACGATTTCAAAAATCTAAAAGTACTTGCAATGCCAATGTGATACCCACAGGAGCCACTATGGATGTGCATGTGTGCTTCCAGAGTAAATTAACAGAATATGAACTCTTTTCCTCAAAGACTAAAGCAAGACTTTTATTCAAACACCAGAAAGCCAAAATCATAATAGTAAAAAAGAAATCTATACACATTATCAATGCAGGGAGCACAGCCATCTCTCAGCCTTCCTTCCATCAGGCCTCCCCTCAACAAGCTCCCTTAGGCAAAATCACTCTGTCTCTGCCTGCTCTCTCTGTTTCTTAGCTCCACCTCACTCTCTCTCTCAGCTCTACCCTTTCTATTCCACTTATTTCACTCATTTTTCCAAGCTCCTCTCACCATGAGCCGCATATAGCTCAAGCTATGGGCTGAGTCAAAGATCTTCCCTGTCCCTTAATAGGTCCATGTGACCTGCTTTGAGCTTTGGCACGGTTCCCAGCATGAGTCACATGAAGCCCATGATGGGAGGTGCTTGCTGAACAGGTAGAACAGGAAGGGTTGAGAGAGAGTGAGGTGGACCTGAGAGAGAGAGAGCAGGCAGAGCAGACAAGAGCAGCCAGCATGAGTGAAAGAGGAGTCCTTTCACCTAAGGAAGATTGTTGAGGGGAGGCCTCATGGAGGGAAAGTTTGGGGATAGCTGTGTTCCCCGCATTAATAATGTGTATAGATTTCTTTGTTATGATGGTGGATTTGGCTTTCTGGTCTTCCAATAAATGTCTTTGTTTCATCTGTGAGGAAAAGAGTTTATATTTTGTGAATTTACCCTGGAAATACACATGTGTATCCATAGTGGCTGTTGTGTGTATCCCATTGGAGTTAGAGTACTTAATTCCTTTGGGGGAAGCCAAACATAGTTCAGACCTCATTTGGCTTTAATATATGATAATTGTTAATGAGAACATTTTCATTTCATGCATATTTAATAAATTATAGAATAAACTTTCAGAAAGTGTCTTAAAACACTATTATAGTCTTCATGTGAACAGCTTAATCATGTAAAACCAAAATAAAATATATAAAGAATATGGATGAAAATATGGACCTTGATCAATATTATATGATAAACTGATGAAAGGTAATTGTCTACACAAAGTGAATAGTGTCCCATCATGACAATTAAAGCCAGAAGAGAGTTTTAATGGTTACCTTGAATAACACCACAATTTCAGTAGATAAGACAAATGAAACTTAGATAAATGACTTTTTCAAAATAACATAGACAGTAAGTATCAGTCAAACTCCTCAGCCTGACTCCAAATCCAATGGCTATTCTTTTATAAATGTATGCATGTGTACCTATGCACATGCATGCATGCATATATATATGCATTCATGTATGTAATATAGATATGTTTATAAATGTATACTCACATTCATATACATTTTATAGGCTATATGTAGTTATAATCAGAATATGTACAAAACCATGCAAAATCACCTTAGCGAGCTTAGAATCTACAAACAGCACAATCTTCTGATAAGCCACTATCTTTCTATGTGACAGGACATTTTATTTCATCTGAAACAGATGTAATGAAGCTAAGATTAGAAGATGGAGCTGCAGATGTTATCACGTCTTATAAGCAAGGCCCTAGATAACATCTGTCTATTATATATAATGAGTGTGACAGAAGATAATAGTCACAGTTTCACTTATTTAACCTTATCTGTATGGAGGAGGTATCACATATAAAACTAACTGTGGGTCTAAAATTAGTCACTCAATAGTCTCTGTCATTCATTTTTCTATTGCTTTTAGTGCCTGGACTAGCACCTTTTACATAACAGTCATGTAATAAAAGTTTTTGAATAAAAAAATGAATAACTGCTTGCCATAAGCCAATATTCAAATTTATAATTCATTGGAAAGTTGTCCTTCAAGACCTAATCCTATCTTATCTTTCCATTGTTCTTATTCTGCTGTAAGATACAGGTATTCTGGTCTTTTTATTCTTCCGCAAACAAGAATATCTCCTATCTCTTGACTCATCATTTTTCACTTGGATGTTTCCCATATCTGAAATCATCTTATATCTTATGCGTCTTCCTTAATTTCTTTTAAGACTCAACTCCAACCTTACCTTCTGCACGTGACTTGTCCCTCCCTTCTTTTCCTTCCCACCCCACAAGAGCCTTTCTTCTGAGAAAACTTTTCAACTACTTTCGTATCTTATTCGTTCACGGGTTTTTGTTTTTGTTTTTGTTTTCTGTTATCTCTCCTATTAGAGGTAAGATCTTTAAAGGCAAGAACCATGATTTTGGCTTTCCATGCATTCTCAGTGCTCAGACTTGTGCTTCACGCATATTGAGGTCTTGTTATCTGCTTGTTTACTCATGGATTTATCTAGGAATATATCTAGTAAATGTATCCTTTAACTGGTTTTTTATCTCCTTTTGTATCATCATTTTATACCACTAAACTCTCTTTAGAAAATTTATCTAATTGTGGATGAGACAAGTAATAAGGTGTAAGGAGATATGTGTTAATTTCAAAAAAAACTGTCTTACTTCTTTGCGCCCCCATTTTCCTCATCTGAGGAATGTAGATAATAATATCCTCTCTATCTCTCTCACAAAACTGCTATGAAAAAAATATAGAATACGTAAATGAAAATTACAACTGAATAGTGAAAAGTCATATGAATATAGCTCCTTACTAATCTCTCTCATCTTTTCTACCCTTCAGTTATATTTTGGTTTAGCATTTATAGTATTTAGTAGTAGTATTCATTCTGATCAAGGAATTTTGTATATAACCAGAGAACCAGGTCAATCAGTTGTCATTTCTCTTGAAGGATCTGCCACCAGTATAATGATCTAAGACAGGCAATTGATATCTTTTCTTAGGAGCACTGAATGGGGAAGAGTAGCATATACACTGTAAAGAACTGTGGCATCCACACTAACTCTGAAACAAATAATTAAAACAGGCTTTTCACATTTGACAGTAGACTTTGTCATATATCCTGAAATGAGAGAAACAAGATGTTGTTCTCTTTCACATGATTCGTGAAGAAAAATAATGATCTAAGAATGTTAGTTCTTAGGAGGTAATTCTTGACTTTAGACCTTTGGGATGACTACAAAGGTTTCTATGCTTCTTATTTAGAGTAATTAGTACATGTTTCAAATGCAAAAAAAAAAAAAGTCTCAACTTTAAATTGGAGAAATCTGATGTCAGAGTGTCTAAATGAGAAAAAATGACAATCAGCATGGAGCCAACATTCTAATGACAGTGAAGCCATTTTCCAGTGATAAGACTCTAATAATGAGGTTGTCCCCACATTGTATGATCCATTTTAAGGAATAGGTCATAAATTTATTCAGTCCCTAGAGAAATAAGAGTGGACTTGACTGAGTAATTAGTATCTGTGGAATCAAAAAAAAAATTAGTATTAAAACTAAGAAACTCTTTCAGAGTAGTGGTTTAAGGACATACTTAGAATCTGTAGTGTATAGCCTAGTTATGAGAATGTCAGAGGCTAGACTTTTACCTCCCAAAAGCAGTATGTGTGGGAGGATTGAATTCAAGTTCCCAAACTGAAGTTATTTGAACCTTACAGTTGAACCTGCCATCCTATAGACAAAAAGATTTAAGCAGTACCTAATCAAATCTAAGGATTCTTATGCCAGGACAAGATAAAAAAGAAGGTTTCTTTGATGCATTTAATTTTAGTCTGATCATATTTTACTGAAAGAATCAGATCTATTATGTTTTTATGATTGATCTCTGTTGCAATACAGCAGAAATATTCTTGGAGAAATATTCCTGGAGTAGAAATGGAACCTAAGCCTAATGTCTGATTGAATAAATTCACATATGCACGTGCGCACACACACACACACACACACACACACACATATCCTTAGATTGGCAAAACAAACATAGCCACTAATAAAATGGACTGAGGTCATCAGTCCTCTGAGAGTCAAAAGGAGTATGACATTGCCCTTGCAGAGGTGGTTTTTACTGAACAGAGATGTCCTCTCATGATGAAACTAAGTCTCTGTCTCCGTATGTGTGTGTGTGTGTGTGTGTGTGTGTCTTTCATTCTGCCAGTCTGTCCCCAATTTGTATTTTTGTATGAAAAGGGCTTCTGAATGCCAGTGAAAATATTTTGAAGATGCTTTGAAATTTCTTTGAATTTAGCCTGTTGTAGTAGTTTAGAATGAGTTTAACACAAACTAGTTTGGGATTAATTAAAATCTTGTAAAATGTTACTTGCTTATTGCTCTTTTTTTAATTTCTGTTTTCTTTGTTTTTATTTCTAATCAACTCACTTTTTTCTGGTGAGTAGTGGAGCAGAATTTTTAAAATAACAAGAGAGAATAGAAATTCATTATTAAATATTATCAGAATTCATCAAAAGATCAGTGATATCATCAGCTTAGGGTATTCCCTCCACTAAGGTAACACATGTCCTTTTAATTCCTCAGTAAATGATCTACAGGTGTTTCTGTAGTCAAAAATAAACTGTCCCCCTTTTTTTTTAATCAACCTTTCTGTTATCACCCTTTCTGAATTTAACTGGGGTGATTCTTAGAGGAAAGGAGTACAATCCATTACTAAGCCCAGTATGAAAACCTTTCTTGCTTAGTAGAACTTATAACTTTTACCAAAAGATCACTGCCTTACCTGCCTTACATAATTCAAATTCACTCCTATACCAAATGAGGTTTCTGAATATCAGTTGATGAAAAGTGACTAAATAGTAGAATGTGAGCATAAAGCTAAATTACCTTTAGGCATTCTTAAGAATTAATCAGACGTGTGCTTCTTGGGATTCATATACTTCAAGTATTACATTCTATTTCTGGGCAATATAGAAGATTCTAAACAGAATCATGATATACTATTCACAAACATTAGAGCCCTGGCTTTTGTCACAACAATTCATTGTTCTGTGAGTCACATTAGACTAAGATGTGGTATAAACTTTTAGGATTATTGAAAGCAAACATTCCAACAACATCTGTCATTGTTCAGAGATTTAAATTTCACTAATGAAATCAGTAGCTTATGAAGGCATCCTTGCTCCCTTTACAGAGTTCTGCCATCTGTCTCAACACTGTGATGTCTGATATTTCTTGGATTATATGGTACAGGATGGCCTGTTATGTAGAGTTCAGAATGGAGGCTTCTTAATTGAATAAGATTTGGTATTTATAATGGCCCAAATCTCTGAGTTTTACTTTACTTAAACTACCTTGAATAATTTCTTTTTCCATGCAGAGACAACTTGGTCTCCATATCTATCTAGGACACATATATTCTGTAAACAATGAGTTGGATAGCAAAGGTAAAAGGAAGATTGCAATTATTACGAAGGATCAGCATTTTGTCACCAGCATTCTCCTTATGAAGGAAAACAATAACATTACCATGTTCTTAGAAGAAGTAGAATTAAAAGTGACTTAAAGTGAAATAGACAAACAAATTCAGGTGTAAGAAAGTAGCAAATTAAAAGCAGCAATGCCTATAAGAACGCTTTGTCATCAGGAATCAGTATACCAGGACTCAACAAGCATATGTATGTCTAGAAAACAGATGGCCTGATCAAATAGAAAGAGCGAGAACACAGATATTCTTGAGAATTACTTTGGTAAAAAGTAATGAGAATAAGGGGAAAAGAATGAGAGTTAAGATTTCCAACACATTTGAAGAACTTCTGTGGAGAATTAATTAAAAGAATGCTCTAATCACAGGTGTTAACAAGATCATGGATTGGCTGTGCTCTATAACAATGAAGGTACTAACAGTTATCTCACTATTTTAATATTTACTTATTTATTTTTAGCATTCAACATTCATTTCCACAAAATTTTGAGTTTCAAATTTTCTCCTCATCTCTCCCCTCCCCCGACCCAATAACACCTAGTATTCTGATTACCCCTTACCTCAATATGCCCTCCCTTCTATCACAACCCTCCGTTCCCTTATCCCCTTCTTCTCTCTTTTCTTGAAGGGCAAGATAAATTCCTATGTCCCATTACCTGTGTTTCTTATTTCTCAGTTGTATACAAAAACAATTCTCAATACTCGTTCCTAAAACTTGGAGCTCCATCTACTCTCCCTTCCTCCCTCCTCACCCATCCACACTAAGAAGGCAAGCGATTCAATATAAGCTATATATGTGTAGTTTTGCAAAAGTCTTCCATAATAGTCGCGTAAGTAAGACTAAATATGTTTCCCTCCATTCTATCCTGCCTCCCATTTCTTCTATTCTTTCTTTTGATGTTGTTCCTCCCCAAAAGTATTTACTTCTAATTACTTCCTCATCTCATTTGCCCTCCCATTGACCATCTCCTCCTCTCCACTTGTCCCCTTCTCCTCTTACTTTTCTGTGGTGCAAGACAGAATTTCATACCAAATTTAGTAAGTATGTTATTCCCTCCTTAAGGTAAATGTGAAGAGAGTAAGCCCCGCTTTTTCCTCTCACCTCCTCCTTTTTCTCCTCCCTTGAAAAAGCTTTTTCTTGCCTCTTTTATGAGAGATAATTTGCTTCATTCCCTTTCTCCCTTTCTCCTTCCAATATGTTCCTCTCTCACCCCCTAATTTTATTTTTTAGATGTCATCCTTTTTTATTTAACTCATGCTCTCAGTATATACACACACATGTACATATAAGCATATATGTATATATAGTATATTTATATATTCATATATGTAGATATTCATATATGGGTATATATATTCATATATGTATATATGTATATAAACGTGTGTGTGTGTATGTGTGTGTGTGTGTGTGTGTGTGTGTGTGTGTGTAATCCTTCCAACTACCCAAATACTGAGAAAAGTCTCAAGAGTTACAAATATCATCTTTCCATGTAGGAATGCAAACAGTTCAACTTTAGAAAGTCACTTATGATTTCTCTTTCCTGTTGACCTTTTCATGCTTCTCTTGATTCTTGTGTTTCAAAGTCAAATTTTCTATTCAGTTCTGGTCTTTTCATCAAGAATGATTGAAAGTCCTCAATTTCATCGAATGATATTTTTTCTCCTTAAGTATTATACTCAGCTTTGCTGGGTAGGTGATTCTTGGTCTTAATTCTAATTCCTTTGACTTCTGGAATATCACACTCCAAGCCCTTCAGTCCATAATGTAGAAGCTTGTGTTATCCTGATTGCATTTCCACAATATTCAAATTGTTTCTTTCTAGCTGCTTGCAATATTTTCTCCTTGACCTGGGAATTCTCCAATTTGGCTACAATATTCCTAGGAGTTTCTCTTTTTGGATCTCTTTCAAGAGGTGATGGGTGGATTCTTTCAATATTTATTTTGTCTTCTGGTTCTAGAATATCAGAGCAGTTTTTCTTGATAATTTCATGAAAGATGATGTCCAGGCTCTTTTTTTGATCATGACTTTCAGGTACTCCCATAATTTTTAAATTACCTCTTCTGGATGTGTTTTTCAGGTCAGTTGTTTTTCCAATGAGATATTTCACATTATCTTCTATTTTTTTCATTCTTCTGGTTTTGTTTTGTTATTTCTTGGTTTCTCATAAAGTCATTAGCTACCATTTGCTCCATTCTAATTTTTAAAGAACTATTTTCTTCAATGAGTTATTGAACCTCCTTTAACATTTGGCTAATTTTGCTTTTAAAGCATTCTTCTCCTCATTGTCTTTTTGGACCTCTTTTGCCATGTGGATTAGACTAATTTTGAAGGTGTTATTTTCTTTAAAATTTTTTTAGATCTCCTTTAGCAAGCAGTTGAATTGCTTTTCATGATTTTCTTGCATCGCTCTTATTTGTCTTCCAATTTGTCCTCCACCTCTCTTACTTGATTTTCAAAATCCTTTTTGAGCTCTTCCGTGGTCTGAGATAATTGCATATTTTTCTTGGAGGTTTTGGAAGCCTTGACTTCCTCTGATGTTATGCATTCTTCTTCCTCATCCAAAAAGATGGTAGAAAATACCTGTTCACCTAGAAAGTAACCTTCTATTGTCTAATATTTTCCCTTTTGGGGGCATTTTCCCAGTCAGTTACTTGGTTTTGGGTACTTTGTCAAGAGAAGGGTATACTCTGGGGACCTGTATGTTCTTACTTCCACCAAGCTGGCATAATCAAGGGAGACAAGTTTTCTCCTTTCCTAGCCTACACACTGGTCTTGGAGCAACCAAAAACTTTTCTACCCTAAATCTGTGAGTAGATTTCCCATTCCACAACCAGCCTCCATCTTGACCAAGCCAGTGCTCCTCCTCACCCAAGGACCACCATGCTCAGGGCTGAGATTCAGACCAGTTGCTCAATTTCCCCAGGGCTTTAGGTGGAGGGCTCCAAAAATGGACAGTGCCACTGCAGTGGCTGCTGCCAATTGTCCAGACAACACTGCCTTCTCCTAGGTGAAGGAGCCCTCTCTCTGACCTTTGAGCTGTCCTTGGCCCTCATCACTTGAGTAATCTGGGGACTGCTGCTGCCAATGTCTCCCTGAAGCCTATTCCCAGTCCTGTCCCCATCCTACAGCAAGGCCCATGCTGGCCTGTACTCTGCTCTACACCTGGTGTGATAGACCTTTCCTGTCAGCTTTCCAGGCTGTCTGGGCTGGGAATCTCTTTCACTCTGTCGTTTTGTGGCTTCTGCTGTTATAGTATTTGTTTACAGTCATTTTTACATGTATTTTATGGACTATGTGGGGGAGCTTCTACAGGTCAGTATTTCTACTCAACCATCTTGGCTCTGCCCTCTCCTCCAGCTTCCAAAGTGCTCCAATATACATGAGATCAACATTTAGCCCATATGAATTTCTTAGAATTCTCCATAGAAAAGAATAAAGATGTCATGACAAATAATTGTCCCCATAAAATGAATGTTTTATGTGGAAAAGAAATGGCATGGAAACAGAAAAGATTATAAAGTCTACTCCATCTTGATGTGGAACTGCAAAATTAATAGAAATAGAATTCAAAAATGTATTGGCCAAAAGAGCAGCATTTCCATGAGACATGATATACAAGAAAATTATATAACATGATATTATTGAACTCAAAATATTCTAAGACCTTGATGGATAGCAGACTAAGTAAAATTCATGACTGCGGCAATTTTATACATCTAGAAGAATGGCACAGCAGAATACCAGTACACTGTTTTTGACATGTCATCAATCTTTTGGGTAGAAGGAAGAGGTTCTAATCACTGCTGCTTTATTTATTATGTGATCTTGAACAATTCATTCATCCTTTCCACCTCTTCTTATCAGTCTTTAAAATGGTAGGAAATAATGTTTGCACCGTTACCCTAAAGAATTGCATGTTTGCCCTTCATTGCTGAAGAATATCATGCCATCAGAGAAACGATGACATGACTTGCACTTGACTTTGTTTTGTGAAGGAGGGCTATTCAGGTCATCAGCCTCACTTCTCTTCCAGAACCATCTGAATCCAGTGACCAGATATTCATCAGGATAACTAGAGATGACCCACAATGAAGCAATTGTGGTTAAGTATCTTGGCCAAGGTCACATAGCTTGTGAGTGTCAAGTGTCTGAGGTGAGATATGAACTCAGGTCCTCCTGACTCCTGCACTAGTGCTCTATGCACTGCACCACCTACCTGCCCACCCTAAAGAATTATTGGATGGATCAAATAATATTTCTCCTAATGTAATAATACATCCAGGTTGAAGTAATGTCTGAGGCCAGCTAGCCTAACCTGAACTTGAGTAAGTATGCTCTTAACAGCCTTCCCCCACTCAAAAACAAAGTCATATTTCCTTCACAAAGGTCTCAAATGAGGCAGAATATCATATCATTATACTCCACTTTGAAATCACTGTACTTATTGTTTTTCCTCTTATATCAATCCTAAGCCTGTCTCTTTTCAATTTCCTTGTTTCCTAGGGCTGCCCTCTGGAGCCAAAGCATCAGTCTATACCCTCCTTCATGTGGCTTCAAATACTTAAAAGCAGCTGCAATGGACCCTCCAAGTCTTCTTTTCTGTAGGTTAAATGGCCCCTATACCTTCAATCACTTCTTATATATCATGACTTACATTCCTCTGAGACTCATCACTCAGGATGTCATACACAGATTTGAACACAATATTGTCTGAATGGGATAGAAAATTGGGATCCTATGATCTTACCAAACTTTGACTCCTGTTCCTGTTTCACTGATGCTAAGCAATACATTATATTTTTTCTTTGTTTGTGTGCTTCCGTATCACAGTTGAATAAAGGTTGTGACAAATGAAAAAAGTGTGGTATCACAGAAGTCAAGAGAGAAGTTTCAAAATTGAGAGTCTGATCAACAAGTGTTGAATGTTAAAGAAAGATAAGGGAGGAGAAGCACTAAAGTAAAACCTTTGGATCAATACACAGACATCTATAAACATACACATATATACATATGTACACTCATATACATATATGTAACACCATATTATGATTATTTCCATCTGTCATCTGATTTGGGTTTGTTTATTTTTTGCTTGGTTTTGGGGGTTTTTTGCTCTTGTTGTTGTGGTTTTGTTTTTTTGTTTTTTCTGAAGGATCACATCTTCCCTCACAGGTCCACATCTTTCCATGTTTTTCTAAATCAACCAGTTCATCATTTCCTACACCATGGAAATATTCCAAACCAATTATATCCTATCTGAGGGATTGTCTGTGAAAGATTTGTTCTAATTTTCTGCATTCCTTATTTTCTTGACTGAAGAGGATTTTATTTCACAAGAAAATTTTAACTTAAAATAACACAAATTATCATTTTTGCAATTCAACAGTGGGCTCCCTTCTGATAAAGTTTAAAATATGATATTCCTGAATCTATTTCGTTTACATCTTTTTTTCCTGATTTCTTTGAAGTTTTCTTCCAAATAAGCTTTATTTTTATTATCATTATTATTTCTAACAGTAATTTTTAGCAATCTAATTGAAAGACATTGAGTATATTACTTAGATAAAATTGACATTTTTTAAAAAATGTGTTGGTTTACCCACCCATGCATGAACAAAAAAATATTACTTTTATTATTTATTTCTATTTGTATAAAAAAAAAATTTGTTTGTGTTCATGTAAGTCCTGTGTCTGTTTTGGCAGGTATATTCTAAAGCATTTTATGCTGTCTAGATATTTTAAATGGTCTAAAACCATATCAAATAATGTTGTTGACACAGTGTGGTTTCTCTATTTTTCATTTTTCATTAAATCTATTTTAACTTTAATTTTGTCTGAGATCATAATTACTGTCCCTGCTTTTCTTATGTACTAGATTTTTTACCTGGTCTTTATCTTGTGTGTATCTCTCATTTTTTTATAGTGTTTCATGAAATCAACATATTTTTGAATTCAAATTTTTAAATTATTATCAATTTCTGTTTTACAGGTAAATTTGTTCAATCACATTATATGATACTATTGCTTGTTTTGTGTTTTCCTCCTTCTTATTCATAGTGCAAATGTGTTAGTCACAGCATTTACAGTAGCCATGAATATGTCCACACAATTCTGAATCACAGAATACAACAGCCTCTCCACATGAAAGACAGAATCAAAACATTTATTCAGACACCATAAAGCCAAATCCCAACAACAGAAAGTCAAATCCATCATAGTAATAAAGAAATCTGCCATAGTAAACAAGAAGCCTATACACATTATCAGACCTTCCCACAAACAAATACTCATGAGACTAGTTGTCTGCCTTTCTCTCAGCTCTTCTCTAGCACCTCCTCTCCCTGTTCCACACTTCCTGCTTCACCCATTCAGCAAACTCCACCCACCACAGGCTCCATGTGACTCAGAATTCCATGTGATCTAGATAGGTTGTATGGGCCTAGTAAAGAATGAGAAAGATCTTCCCATTTAAATATCACTATACTATTTTTTCTCCCTAACCATCTCACCCAGTTTACCTTGTCTCACTTCTCTCATTTCACGCCTCTGCTTTACTTCTACCTACTACCTTGCATTACTACTCTTTAACCTACCTAGTCCTCTAAAAGAACCTCCCTTGCCTTCTCCCCTGATCTTTTTCCTTTGCGCTCATTTCTTTCTGAATTTAGAAGATGTGCATCTACATAAAGTGTGTACATGTACATACATATATATGTATATACATATACAGGTGTGTACACACATACACAGACACACACATATATATGTATACATATATATGTGTGTGTGTGTGTATATGTATGTGTGTGTGTATTTCCCTCTTTAACCTATTCATAATGAAAATAAGATTCCAGCATTACCTGCTGTTCCTCCTGCGAACTTCTGTATCAATTTTTCCTTTCCTGTTTCATTTGTATGAGATAATTACTCATTTTTATCTCTCTCAACTATAATGTTAATTATATTAATCAAAGTTAAATATCTTCTCCACCCACTAATTGGTCTGCGCATTAAGGTAAGCTTCATTAGGGGAGATTTGTTTTGAAGAAGGCCCTACACCTTTTTTAATTTCTAATGAGGCACTGGTTTTCAAGGGTTTTGATGCCCTCTGGCTCTGTAAATTTTATGTACACCCTGAGGTGAGGTTTTGTTTTAGGGTTTAGTCATTGGAAGTGTTTGGCCAAATGAGACTCTGGGTAGTCACTGAGGAGCACCCCAGCTTTGAAAACTCAAATGGTGGTGCATCTGTCTCTGGTAACTATGTATGTATGTAATGGTCAGAGAGTTGAATCTGACTGGTGATCTGTGTTGTATGTATTGTTTATGGTCAGTCAGTTGGAAGTCAGTTGGTCTTTATTTCTTTGCTTATATTTTCTCTGATATATGTGTTTGATTAAAGTGATTATTGATTCCTCAAAGTTGCTTTCTTTTCAGAAAAGCAGATGTAACAACCTGTACAGCAGGCCCTCCTGTGTATGCCAGGGTCCTTGCTATTATACCTACACCATTTTCTATTTTTTTTAAATCACCCCATCATACTCAACTCAGCCCAAACTTTTCTTTCAAACTACCCAGATACTGAAGAAAATTATAAGAGTACTTCTAATATTTTCACATATATAAAGTAAACAAATTGACCTCATTTAGTACTTTATAACTTTTCTTTAGAGTTAACCTTATATTTTTTCTAAATATTATATGTTGAATTTTCCCCAAAGTTTTGGAATTTTTGTCACAAAAACTTGAATATCTCTCAATTTGTTAAAGGTACATGTGTTTTTTCATTCAGGTTTACACTTAACCTTGCTGGATAAAGTAACTTTGGTCATAATCTCACCTCTTTTGCTTTACAAAATATAGTATTCTAATACCTTCAGTGTTTCAATGTATTAGGTGCTAGGTATTGTTTAATCCTTATTATAGCTGCATGAAATTTAAAATGTTTTTGTCTTGTTGTTTCCAATATTGGGAGCTATAAAACTTGGATATGATAATCCTGTAAGTTTTTCTCCTGGGATCTCTTTCAGGTGGTGATCAGTTGTTTTATTTTTTCTTTATTATGTCTGATTTGCCTTCTTGTTCTCAAACTTCAGGGCAATTTTCCTTGATAATTCCTTTTAATATTGTATCAAGATACAGTATTTATCATACATTTTAGATAGTCCAGCTTTTCTTAAATTATTTCTCCTCAATCTGTTCAGATTAGTTGTTCTGATGAGATGCTTCATGTTTCTCTTCTAATTTTTTTTTAATTTTGATTTCTTCGTGACTTAGAAGAACATTAGTTTTCCCTTGTTCAATTATATTTTCAAGGAATTGTTTTCTAACTTAATTTTTTGATTCTCTATATCAGGTTGGTTAACTTTATTTTTGTAATTTTCTTGATTTGCTCTTATTTTTTAAAATTTTCTTCAATCTGTCCTATTTGATTTTTAAAGTCTTTTTTAAGTTCTCCCAATAATTTTTTTTGTACTTAGGAACATTTAATATTTCTCACTGAAAAAAAGAATGACTTTTTTTAAAACTCCATTACCTTCCTCTGAATACGACTCCAGAAATTCTCTATCCCCAGAGGAACTATCTATGGGTTTGTTCTTTTTCCTTTGCTTACTTATTTTTATTTATTTATTTTGTTTTAGCAGCTATTAGTATAATCAGGTTGTAGTCCTGAGGTATGGGAAATGATGTTCAAAGTCTCCAGTCTTTCTTACTGTTATTTTCTAAAGTCTATCTAGAGACTAAGCCTAGGTCTCTGCTCTCCACTCTTAAGTCGTGGCTAGGACCCCTACCCATGTTGTTCTGCAAATGATCTTACTCCCAGCAGTCTATCTGATGGTTGCAAATTATAGCTGTCCTCTCTGACCAGCAAAGGATACCAGGCACTCCGCTCTCCTACAAGTACCCACAGCCAACAGGGTCCTTTCCTGTTACTACTGCACTCACCAGGTGTGTACTAGCTCCTTTTCCTAGCAGCCACAGCCTGGGACACATCTGTTTAGCTCAGCTGTGCTTGTCATCCCTTGACAATGGAAGGTCCTTCAATCCTCTTCTACTCAGCCATCAGATACCACACTGTTGATGAAATGAAAGTTTCTAAGGTTGAGGCTTCTTCTCAACACAGCTGTACCCCAGGGATTGTTTATGATTCTACAGTCAACCTGGAGGTTCTTGCAGTTCACTCAGGTTGACCTTCACTTCGAAACTTGGGTCTTTTCTGTGATCTTCTCAGGTTGTTTTAGGAGAATAACTGCTTTACACCATGTCTGCTTCTACTGCTCTGGAATGATGTTCTGTCCTTTTTTGTGGAGGAAACTTGAAGAGACAAAAGTTTTCTAACTAATCTTGCATCTTCCCAGAATTCTCTCCCCAATTATCAATCTGTTACCAAATCCTATTAATTCTACCCTTGTAACATTTCTCATATATACCTCCTTCTCTCATCTGACACTGTCATCACCTTGTTACATATCTTATTATCTAATTTTTAAACTATTACAATAACTTTCCCACTATATTTCCTGACTGTATATTTTCACTCACTGCACCTTATGCCTAATACTCTTCCTCTTCTATCTGCTGGTTTCCTTGGTTTTCATCTAGTCTCAGATAAAATCTCACCTTTTAGAAGTTTTCCCTCTCCCTTTGATGATATTGCCTTCCCTCTGAAAGTTCCTTTAATATATTCTTTATATATCATATTTGGACGTGGCTGTTTGTATGTTATCTTCTCATCCCACCATCACTGAATTATTGGTTGCTGCAGCACAGGCACATTTTTTTGTATTCCTAGTGCTTAACATACCTGGAACAAATGAAATATTTAATAAAAGTTGCTGACTTGACTTGACTTCTAGTTGAAATAAAATGGTAGAAGCCATACAATTATAAGATAATCAACCATAGAATAAATTAGATTAATAGAAGTCTATGCAATCCAACCCCTTCCTTTCACAGCCAGTAAATATCTGAGCCTTGATTAAATTCAAGTCTTCCTGACTTCAAGATTAGTACTCTATCAATTGGACCAACTATCTAATCATAGTCATATTCTTCTAGGTCATTTACAAATAGGTGGAGATAAAATTTAAGAATAAACTTCAATCGATAAATAATATCAATACTGTTAGCATTTCTTTTGATGAAGCAGGTCAAAGCTTATTCATACCTTCTAATTCTGTCTGATTCTTGTTCATGTATTTAGAAAAACTCTCTAGGATTCTAGATCATTTAACCTTTCATGGGTAATAATGAAATAATTAGCTATCCTTCTGATATTTCTTGCATTTTGACACAGACAGTATACTTATTTTCCTATTACTCATTTTCAGGGGATAACTCCTATGCTACTTCTTACATTTAAATCATAGCCAACAGTATTTCATGGCATACTGAGACCTGTTGTGGTTTTTTTTATTGCCCTTTGGATCAATTGCAGTTTTGATAATTGCCTTTGTTCTTCCATTTTAGTCTTTGCATATCCTTTGAAAAAAGCAATTAAAATACTAAAGTTATAAATAAAATAGATTGTGCAGTTTCATATTCTCTGTTTTCCAGGAAAACAAAGAATAACACAAAGTATGAAAACAGAGAATATGAAACTGCATAATCTATTTCATTCCTAACTTATGACATTTCAGGGCAGTTTCTACAATAGTCATGAAAATCTTAATATATCATCTAAATGAGTTAGTCCAAAATAAAGGCTATCTTCTTAGTTTTGTAGATACTACAAAAGAAATCATTTCTGAAGATTTTAAAGGTTATATGTTTAAGCACATACATTTTATGTGCCTCTATATTTCGCAATTCATTTTTCTCATAGTTGGAAGTTATGTTAGAGGACAACTAGACCAATCAATGAACAAAATGTCCCTCTGTAACATCCTAGTCAAATGGCTATACCTCTAATGAAGCAGAATTTGTTAATCCTGAAGCAGTTCATTTCAATTTGGGTAATTCCAAGTGTCCGGTGGAAGATATTATCTAGTGTTCAAATTGCCTATATCAGACTTGTGCCACCTGCCAATTTGATGCACATGCCATGTAAGCATTTATCCAAATCATTGAACAAAAAATAAACAGTACAAAGTCAATTTCAAATTCCTGAGATTCTCTGTCTGGGACTTCTTCCCAAAGTGATATCATACCTTTAATGCCCATACTTAGAAACCAGACATTGAAAGACTTGCACATCTATACATTTACACTTTAGTACACTCCACCAAAATCCGTCTTTTCCCCACGGATAGCATGAAAGATTCTTTAAAATGCTTCACTTAAATCCATCTGAACTGTGTCCACTGAATTTATCTGATATATCTTATCCCTGACAAGAAAGGAGATGAAGTGAATCTTGCATGTTTTTAATGAAACCATTCTGGTTCTAATAACTGCTTCTTTTTTCGTTAAACATCCTTTTAATAATGTGATTGAGAATTTTGCCAGAAGTTGAAGTCAAGCTCACCAGCATGTAATATTTATATCTCTGTCTTGACTTATTTTTCTGAAAATTGGACATTTTCCCTTGCCCAGACTTGCATGCACAAATTATATTTTTCATTATCTTTCAGAGATTACTGACTATGACTCTGTAATACATTCAGTACTTGTAACTTAATGTGGCTCATCTTTAATGGCTTGTACCCATTGAAGGAAGATCGGTGCTTTCTTATTATCTTCTTACTTATTTACCAGTTCCTCAATACCCATAATTGTTCTGTTCTTTCTAGTTCAAGGAACATTATTATTGGCACAGAAAGCAAATAAAATCAAATGTGTGCTGCTTCACATTCTTGCAGACTTCAATTATTATCATCTCTCTCCTCTGTTCTCCAGTCTGCCTAATAACCTCTTGTTTAATGTCTCTTTCTTTTTTCTCAAGTCTCAGCTCATTCTTACCTTGAGCATTTCTGGCATTATTCTTGAAAAACTATGCCAAACTTTTACATCCATCTTGTGATATCTGCTATGACTTCCATGTCATTTATATTCTCTATGAATCAATATTAAGCTTTTGCCACTACTCTATGTTTTTCTCCTCAATGAAATTAATTTGCTTTGTGTCTTCCTGAATTTCTTTCATGATTGTTTCCTATCTCTTATGAGCTGTCCCCTATAGAATATTTGTGTGAAGTGAAGGATCCTACTTAGATACTTTCTTAAACCTTTGAAAGATGGTATCCTAAATTGTAAGATGCTTATCATATTACATGTGCTCTTTCAATTCTAAGTTGAAATAGTCACCTTTTCCCAAGGTTCACACAGTTCTGGTACCATATACCCAATTCCTCCTGGCTGGCAAAAATTAGATTCAGAATAACTTCTCTCAATGGTTCTTCTGATTTGTAGAGAAGGGATTCCTTATCTCTACAACCACCATCTCCTTGACCAAATTCAGATAAGTGTGATATCCCTGAGAATAGCAGCACTTTCTAAATAGCAAATACTGTTACCAGTCTACTTTTCAAAAGCAATGTACATAGAGCAATCATTTGTAGATGTATGTATGCAGATAATTATACTGATGCCAGTGCCATAGCCCCTGCCACAGCACAGCTGTATTGAGCAGCCATAGATACTGAAGAAAAGAAAGTTCCTTCTTCTTTTCAATCTTTGGCACCATCAAGTGGTTTCATATCAGAAATAGTTGGGCTTTCTATTGATTAGAAAAACGAAAATTAAAACAACTATGAGGTACTGTCTTACAACTGTCAGATTGACTAATATTACAAAAAAAAAAAGGAAAACGATAAATATCGGAGGAGGTGTGGGAAAACTGGGACACTAATGCACTGCTGGTGGAGGTACAATTTGGAACTTTGCCCAAAAGGGCTATCAAATTGATCATACCATTTGATCCAGCAATACCACACTAGATCTCCATGCCAAAGAGATTTTTTTAAAGTACCTATCTATACAAAAACATTTATAGTAGCTCTTTCTGTTGTGCCTAAGAATTGGAAATTGAGTTGATGCCCATCAGTTGGTGAATAGCTGAACAAGCTGTGGTATATGATTGTGACAGAAAATTAATGTGCTATAAGAAATGATAAGCAGGATGATTTCTGAAAAACTTGGAAAGACTTACATGAACTAATGCAAAATGAAATGTGTGGAATCAAGAGAACGTTTTACTCAGCAAAAACAATTATTGTATGATGAAAAACAGTGAATGGCAGCTATTTTCAGCAACATAATTATCTGAGACAATCCCAAAGGACTCATGAGGAAACATGCTATCCACCTCTAGAGAAAGAATGGACATTATCTGCAAACAAACTGAAGTATACCATTTTTCATTTTTCCCTTCCTTCCTTCCTTTTTTCTTCCTTTCTTTAATTCTTTTTTTGTTTATTCAAGTCTTCTTGTACAAAATAACTAATATGCATATATATATGTATATATATATATATATATATATATACACATATATATATATGCATCCCATATTAGACTGCTGCCAATCTCAAGAAGTGGGGAGGGGAGAAAGCAATAAAAGTTGAAGCTCAAAACTTTTAAAAATGTAAAATTTTTACATGTAATTGGGGAAAAATGAAATTATTTTTAAATGTATGTGCTAATATCCCTGGAAATGGTATTAAAATAAATTCATTAATATGTATTTGTCACTGCACACTAAACATGATTAGGCCTTTCCATCGTGGTCTTTTCTGCTTTCTTTTCATTTCTATTCAGAGAGTAGTTAGTATATTACAATGATAATAAGACTTCTATTTGTGGTTCTGCTGATATTGAATTTAGTACATTCCACTAACTTTCCCCACTCTGGTTTATGAGTTAGTTCTTATTAGTATTCATTCTTAATATGTGATGCAACTAAAGACCATCAACTCTTTTAGTACTCCTTTTCATTTGAATAAAGATAATTCTGTTCTAGTCAAGGGTTCCATCTCACAAAGTTTTAGCTGTACTAATGATGAGACATATATCTCTTTGCATTGACATCTACCATTTACCTTACTTATTATTTTCTCCATTGGCATTTGATGGCATGTGTTTTAGTACTGTTCTTTTCTTAGATTTTGTCTCTTGTGAACTTCAAGGAGTCCTCCTAATCTTTGTGTTTTATAGTTAATACAAGGTATTTATCTCAGTGACAAATATGATGTTTATCTTAAATACAGATAAGCAATTTTCTCTTCCAGTATCCCTTTCTTTTCTAAGTTGAAAACTCTTCTGATTATATTTCCAATACTTCAAAAAAATGTGCTCTGACTAAAACATATATCTAGTATTTCAACATTTTAAGCCATGATCCATAAATTGAAATCCTATTCTCATATTTTATAAGTCCAAAGCAGAATTATCTTTTCCTCTAAACCATTCCACCTACTACCTTCCCTATAACTGTAGAGGGAAACATCATACTCCCTTGTCTCTCAGGCTTGAAACCTGAGATCCTGCAATCTTAGATTCTTCCTTATCTCTCACCCTCATAGCCACGCTACTGCAAGGCCTGTCAGTTTCACCTTTGCAACATCTTTCTAATGCACTTTCTTCTCTCATCTGACACTGCTACCACTCTATTGCAAGATCCATCACTTCACTCCTTGATTATTACAATAGTCTGCTGGTGAGTTGCCCTGCCTCAAGTCTCTCCTCATTGCAATTCATTCTCTATACAACCACTAAAATAATTTTCTTATAATGCAAATGTGATCATGTCAAACACATCCCATCCCCCATCAGTAACCTCTAATGGTTTCCTTTTGTCTCCAGGAGCAAATGCCAAATGCTTTATTTGGCATGCAAAGTCCTTTATAACCTAGCCCCCTCCTACTTTTCCATTCTCTTTACATGTTATTCCCAAAACATACACTGTGATTCTTTGACAGTGGCTTCCTGGATGTTCTATAAACAAGACATTCTATCTCTCAGCTCTGGGGTTTTTTTCTGGCTGTTCCATATGCCCTAGAATTCTCTCTCTCCTACACTGCAAACCCTCTAATCCCTGGTTTCCTTTAAGTCACAAATAAGATCTAACCTTCAATAGCAAGCTTTCTTTAACCCCTCAATCCCAGTGCATTCTACCTTTTTTTCCTATATGTAAGATACAGTTTGATTTGTATATATTTGTTTACTTGTCTTCCTCATTAGTTTGCAAACTCATTGAAAGCAGACACTTTTTTTATCTCTTTTTATATTTCTAGCACTTACCACAGTGCCTGGCATGTAGTTGGCATTTAATAACTGTTTATTGAGTGGTTTCAGTACATCATCCATTTAACTGCTAAAATAATTTCCCTAAAATACCACCCCTTCCTCAACAAGTTATGATGACTCCTTACTACCTCCAAGATTAAAAATAAAATCCTTTGGCTTTTAAAACTTTTCACAACTGCCTCCCTTCCTATCTTTCTAATCTTCTTACTCTTTACACACACACACACACACACACACACACACACACACACACACACACGCGCACATCTCCCATCCTGTACCTTTTCACTGACTGTCTTCTTTAGCTGGAATCCTCTTCTTCAATGCTAATGCCATGCTTCCAAGGCTTGCTTCAAAATTCAGCTCAAACCTTCCCTTTAAGAGACTTTTACCAGTCCCCCATCTCCATGCCTTACTGGTAGAGCTTTCTCACTTGCAATCATCTTATATTTACGTGGAATATAGTTTGTCAAAAAATACTTTTCTGCTTTAGAATGTGAATTCCCTGAGGGTAGTGAACAATTTTTTTTGTGGGATATGGAGGAGGGGTAGTATTGGTTGTTGTTTTCTTATACTTTTCTTTGCATCCCCAACACTTAGCACAGTGCCCAATCCTTAGAAGGTATTTAATAAATACTAATTTTATAAATACTAATTTAATATATAAATATTATATATTTATAAATATACTAATATAAATACTAATTTAATAAATACTAAATTTAATAAATACTAACTGAAAGACAGAATTTCCTTCTATTATAATCAAGTCTACAAATAGTAGTCACAGAATATTTTATAAAGGAGCCACCAACCACCTTACTTTTCTTTTCTTTTTGAATAACCTGTTAACATGACAAAACCTGGGGAGTCATGTCATCATTCTTTGTAGGATAATCAACTGTCAGGCCATCAAATTATTCAGTTCCCTCCAATATATGAAAGGCTTCAGATGTTTCTTTAGCTGCAAGTGTATAATAGCCATGTTCTCCTTTCTCCACTGTGTAATATATTTTTCCTATCGAGTAACCTGTCATAGGGAAATCCTGACCTAAGACAGGATTTCCCTCTACCTCTTCAAATCTTTTTTCTTCTTCATTTTTAACACTCAAGTAATTTTCCAGTGGTTGTTTTCAAAGTTAACACTCCATTTTCTTTGATCACTTTGAGTGCAGACATATTTCTCAAACATCCATAATCGTTTGCCCCCTTTTTTCTTCTAAGAGGAAGAATAACCTGAACAAACATTACAATCATTTCTTCATGGAGCATAAAATATTTGTATTTATGTTTTGGCCGAGTGATTCTTTTCTTTAAAATACCGCATTCCCAGGCAGTTGGGTTCAGTAATTCAGTTTATGCATCAATCTTCTCAACCATCCAGAAAACCAAAGCAATTTATACTGCACATCATAACTTCTCCGAAGAAATATAGTTGATTTTCCTTATTGATGAACTACTTTATTTTGTATTATGCCATACTAATGTATTTTATTGCCAAAATACTGGAGATATTTAAACGTAAACTTTCTGTATCATACGACATTTTCATGCTCATCTTTTAAATGTTCTTAAATAATTTGCTCTATTTTAAGTGAGAGCCACATAGTAATGTGGTAAGATGGAAATATAACCATTTCAGTATCACTGAATGTGACAGACTTTTATCTGCCATCATTTTAAAATTTTAATCAACCTGCTTACTCACACAGGGGCTTTTAAGCAACATGCTGAAAGTGGTAAGGGTAATATTTTATATCTCATATATATATATATATGTGTGTGTGTGTGTGTGTGTGTATTTGTCTATATAAACTGTTTTCACAGGGGGCTCTGATACTACATGGCAAACTTTATTTCATTTTTCAAATATTCTTGAGAGTCAAGAGTGAAATATTATTTTATTTTTTGAAACCATGGAAAACACAAGTTGAAGACAGACAGGGACTGGCTGCCTTGGTCACATTATGGGGGAGCCTGAAGTAGAAAGCTTATATTTCAGTACAACTCACCAGTGAATATCATCACATGTGATCAAGGTTAAGTTACTAAATTTCTTTGACTTTCACATAAGTCATTTGTGAAACTACGCTAGGTGTCCTACCTGGTGAGAAGTAGTGGGGCTTGGTTTAATCATCTCTTAGGGACAATTCTGGATTTAAAGAATAACCAAAACAATAGCAGAGAATATGTGTTAGAGACTCTATTACCATGAAATAATATATACTGTGAAAAATTATTTTTCTTAGTAATCATTATCTTGGAAAGTCAGAGATTCCCCATCTCCCTTTCTTTCAAAGTATTTTGAGATCTAATTTAAATGTGGCTGTTTCCGCTCATTATGTTGTCCAGATATGTCTGGGAAAATGTTGATTCTTCCCTATTTTAAAGACAGGTGATATGAAAATTGATGTCTCTTTGATTAGAATTAAGTGACCTAAGTGAAGTACTCAGGATCTCATTTGAACATAGCCCACCTCCCAGCAAGTCAACCAGTCAGAGTTGATTGGCATATATTGGGAATGCCTACTCTTCTAAGGGCATAAAATCATGTACCCCCAAGTTCCAAATTCCTGAGCAGGTTCTGAATTGCCCCATGGTGGGGGAGGGAATATTTTTGCACTCTAACTCCCATACAGTACATGTCAAGCCAGCTTGAGAGAAATTAAACCATGGGGGCTTGGGGAGTTCTTGGGGTTCAAAATGCATAGTTTTAACTAATCATAATGTTCATATAGCTTATGATAAAATATCCAAGGACATTCTTTCGGTACTGAAAGCTTAAAATTTTCTTTCCTTTTTAATTATTTCTGTTTTCTCAATACAACAAAGTTAGACCCTACCATCATATGGCTCTTGTTTAAACATTCAACAAACATTTGCTGTTTAATTGATATTTTGATTTGATTATCTTTCTAACATTTTCATTTAATTTAATGGAGCAATTATGTAGTGGATGTATTAACTCTATTGTGGCATCAAGTATGATTGTTGAGGTCAGGCAACCATAATGATGTTGCTTGGGGTGGTCAGGACCCCAAAATACCAACATCCCAGGTCCTTCCAAATGAATTCAACTCAAGTTTTCTTTCAGCTAAAGTAAAACAAAATTTATTAAAGGTAAGGCATATTGAGTTGACTCTTAAAAAGCCTAACCATTTATGACACTTGTATTGAGAAGCAGGCCAGATAGAATCTCAACTAAACTAAAGCTGAGCTAGATTGAATCTGAGTGCCTTCATGGAGGTGGGATTGAATTTATCTACAATAAGATCATAGGAAAGATCTATTGGTGGTCTTATAGTCTGGTAGGAGGGTCTAAAGAGGATCTTGATGAGACTGAGGTAACTAATGATGTAATCAAGGGTAAGAAACAGCTGGGGGCAATTGACAGGGAGCAGACAATGGAAGGCTTGAGTGCAAAGCAGGTAGGGCAATCCAGAGGTGGTTGATTTTTTGTTTCCCTTCATTCTTGGAGAGGATCAAAATGATATCACCATGAAAAAGTGAAGTTTCAGTGTGTACCACTTTGGCTGATCAGACCAATACAGGGTTAGAATACTCAACCACAGATGGGGCACAAATAATCCATGTGAATATTTGGAATGGTTACTCCAAATTTATGCATCCTACATTTCATTTGTGCTGTTTCAATTCTGTTTTGCTCATAGACCAGAGCACCTTTTCTGATGTAGGCACACCATGTTGACTGGTCCTCTTCCAGTGTCTCCTATGTCTCACAATCAAATCCAAAGTTCTTCAGAAAAACCTTGAAAGTGTCCTTGCATCACTTCTTCTGACCATCATGTGATCTGACCACCACAATAGTTCTCCATAAAATAGTCTTTTTAGCAAGTGTACATTTTGCATTGTGCTGACCTCATTGTTGTATGCCTGTGAAATGTGGACAATCCACCAGTGCCATGCCAGGAAACTGAATCACTTCCATTTGAATTGTCTTAGGAAGATTCTGAAGATCACCTGGCAGGATGACACTGAGGTCCTTGCTCAAAGTCAAGTGCCAGGCATTAAAACTATGCTTCAGAGAGTGCAACTTGGATGGAATGGCCACATTGTTTGAATGCAAAATGTACACTTGCTAAAAAGACTATTTTATGGAGAAGTAGTGTGGTGGTCAGATCACATGGTGGCCACAAGATGTGCAAACAGAAAATCATGCACCAACAACATTCCCTCCACTTTGGTCTTGTTGTGTACGGTGTGTTCAGGGAGGACCAGGGCCTTTGGTGTGATGTCAGCTGAGCCCTCTTCAGGGCTCTTTCCACATTTGATATCCACCTATTCCACCCAACTCTCACCTGTGGCTCCAAGAACCTGCAGCATACACAGTGACCACACCTCAGTAAACCTTTTGAGCAGATGGCCCAAACCAGGTTAAGGGCAACCAAAAGGCTCCAAAAAAATGCAATGGTGAGTTAGGGGGCTGTCAATCCAGAGGAAACAGACAATGGAGGGTATTACCTCACTTTAAGTGAGTACCTAAAAAGGTCTTACCCTAAAATGCCAAGGTCTCAGACTGCATCCTCGGCCATGTTCAGTGATCCTGATGAATATCTAGTCACTGAATCCAGATGACTCATGAGGAGAAAGTGAAGCTGGTGACCTTGTAAAGCCCTCCCTCACTCAAAACAAAGTCAAGTGTAAGGCATGTCATCATTTCTCTGATGTCATGGTCCTCTTCCAGAAGGAAGGAGGAACACAACAACAATCCTCATCTAAGAGTATTTGGGTGTCTTTTGTTTGGTGTCTGAGTGAGGGAAAGAGAATTGGGACAGGGAAGCACTAAACCTAATTGAAATTTATTTGGTAATAGGTGGAATACATTGAGAAAACAATGGTGAAGCAAAATTACCCTAGGAAAACTTCCTTAGAGAGAAATAACTCCACCTTGCTCAGCTTCTTTTCCCATAAACACAATATTAGCAGGTTAAACCCAGAAGAATTGTGGAGTCTAAATTCAAAAAGCTTAGTTTCTTCTTTTTTTTTTCCTAGATAGATAGACAGACAGACAGGCAGACAGACAGACAGACAGACAGACAGACAGACAGACAGACAGACAGACAGACAGACAGACAGATAGATAGATAGATAGATAGATAGATAGATAGATAGATAGATAGATAGATAGATAGATAGATAGATAGAAAATGGCTTTGTTTTCTTGTTTTGTTTTTTTTTTTTGTAAAGCTAAAGAGCCCCAGTCCAGGAGAAAACTCCTCCTTCTAACAATTCAGACAAAGAGATTCCATGCCTTCTCTTTCCCCTTTTTCTCTCATCTGCTCAGATATCTTTCACGAAACAAACTTTAAAGACCAAGAATAATTGCCCAATCTTTGATAGGAAATGCAGTGGGGTTGGCTGGGGGAATATTACCATAATAGTTCTTAGTAAACTCAGATATGATTTCCTTCTTTTCTCAGTCCTAAGTGGCACCCTCGTGGTTTAGCCCCGCAATAGTGGTATAGTATGATATAGCTACAGTGACAGTTCCTAAAGTACTCACATCTCTCACATTCGCTCACTCGGATTCTGAGGATGGTGCCTTTAAACTCAGACCAAACCTCGCCACCTTACCCACTATTTGCTCCCCTTGGACTTTCCTTCAACAAAATGGGAAGTCATCCTGTTTCGTATGAAACACAATCTTTCTTCATTCTAAAGTGATCTAATACTATGTTGAACTGCAAATCAATTTATGGAATTACTAATTGAATTATTCAAACCCAGGAAAAACAGAAAACACAACGTTCAGCTCTTCACCGTTGTTTTGTACCCATGAATTCATTATGCCTTACTCATTCAGGGGTAGGGGCACCTTTGAATAACATATAGTTTCAGTCTTGGTGTTCCTGGTTTATGACTAAGGAAATGGAACTTCTAGGGAGTGCTTTTGAGTTTCTAGAAGCATACACTTGTAGATACTGTGATAGCAGCAATGAAGGAATAATACCTTCAATTATACTTTAATGAGGCACAGAGAGTACAGAGATAAAATATACAGAACATAGAAAGGAAAACTGAGCAAAAGAGAAGCAGAGACAGAATGGGATAGTGGAAGAGTTTGTGAAGGAAGGTGACATGGAGAAGAAAATAAGAGGGGGAGAGCAGAAATTTGGTTATTGGAGGTGAGCACATACAAAGCAAAGAAACTTAGTAGATGGAGGAATGCTGGGTGGGGTAGAGGAGCGGGAATTTGAGGTCCCATTTTATAAGGTTTGGGGGGATAGACTAATGTTTATTGATGACACCCTAGGGTTATTTCATTATTATAGCAAGATCATCTCAAAGTTATCAGCAACACTGAGGGTTAGTTCATTAGCCTTACACCTTGCTGGCATTCTGCTGATCTTACTGGTCTAGAATTTATTTGAGCCATATGGATGACCAGCAGTGAGCAGTGCTGAGAGGCCATAACATTAAGGCCTATCTAGCTTCCCCTAATTCAGCATATAGCCTGAGGATGTGACCTTAGTTAATTTATGAGTCAATTTCCAGTGGCTTTTATGCTCCCCTAGTTTATGAGATAGTTTGTAAGTAAGTGCTGTGCTCCCTTAACTTATGGAAGAGTCTATAAGTGACTGCTAGGTTCCCCTTTCTAATCTTATTTCTTTCAATTGTTACCTCAGCTACTTATAAATTTACTATACTAAGTAAAGAAACAGAGGAAGAGGTAATGAGAATCAGAAAAAAAATACAATTTTATTACATATTTATAGACCATGGTCTAATATTACAAAAAGCCAAAAAAACTTCTAACCAGTAGAACTTTATCTTTGCAGCACACAGAGGTTCTAGTTATTATACTTTCAATATAATGCATAAGAAAAACATTTGAAATATTTATCTATTCAAAGTGTCATTTATGAGCAAAAAGGAAACTTTTGGCTTACTAGTGGAATCTGCTTCCTTTGTGGAAAACATAGAATGTTCTTTTCAAATAATATGTTCTTGAAAAAAGATAAAAGCTATTCTCTTTTTTTGCATGTCATGGACCCGTTTTGGTAGTCTCATAAAGCTTATGAATTTCCTCCCAGAATATTTCTTTTAAGTAATGGAAAGAGATGGTAAGTTACATTGAAGAGTTAGTGAAATAAAGATGGATTAGTAATCTATTCATGTTCATGGATCTAGTGAAATCTATCTTCACATGCCTTGAAATTCCATAAGTTGCAGGTGGAAACCTTTTGTTCTACAAAGTCTTTAAAGCATATCAACAATGTAGAGTTCCTTTCTGGTTTTCTTTAAAGGAAACAGAATTTTCCAGCTGAACTCTGCTCAACATTGCACTTGGAGTCACAAAGCCTGAGTTCAAATCCTAATTGTTGTTCATTGGTAGTATTAATCCGGGCAAGTCACTTAATAACTCTTCTGGGCCTTAGTTTGCTCAGATGTGAGGTAAGGATGTTGGACTTTACGAATTCTAAGCTCTCTTCTAGATCTAGATTTGTGATCTCACTGTATCCTTTTGCTAATTTTGCTATTATGAATGGCAAGCTTAATATTGAGCTTATTAGGCAGAGATCTTTTTTGATTTTTTTGAAGCAAAAATAGGGAATTTACAAGTATAAATAAAGTGAGTGACAAGAAAAATTTTAAAGGGAAAGTTGGAGTGAAAGAGTATGACTAGTTTATTGTCTGAGTTTACTTGGCACAGAAATGAAATGCATCCTCAACAAATTAGTTGCTTTTATATATTTTCTTTTTATGAAGATTTTAATTCTTGAAAGTTAACAGCAGCAGTTTACAAATATTAATTTTTTCTTGTGATATTCACTTAGTACATTATCATTTAATTGAATTCAATATTTTGATTTTCAATTTTCTTTCAAAAACATAGCAGTTTATGTTCTCTTTTTTTATCAGAGAGACTGAAATAAACATTTGATCATATCTGACTGCATGAAGATACTATCAAAATATAGCAAGTAATCAAAAAGTGGGAAACTAGCAAGTATTTAAAATCTCTGCTCATTTTATGAAAAACCACCAAGAAGGGAGATTCATTTGTGCGTACATTGGCTTCTCTCCATTTTCAGAATTTCCATTTTAATCTTTAAATTTGTACATAGTAAAGAATACAAAAACTTAAATCATCCCTTTTTGCCCCAGTCAGACCTGAAACTCCTTGCACCTTCTATGTGTAATGGTTGAATATCCCAAGGAATCTCAGTAGTAGTTCCAAGCTAGTTACTTAAAAAAATGCTCTATACTTTTCTGTAGAATTGGAAAATAATGGGATTTCTCCAGTGTTGAAATAAACATCTTTGTTTAAACTACTAAATTGTTTCAGTGTTAGGACCTTCAATTACTTATTGTAATGTCTAATTCCAATGAGGTCTAGTTAATTTACTGAACAAATTTATCTATGTTCTTGACTAATGTTGAGTTTGAGTTCTTAAACTACCTGTCATGAATGATGGGTGAAGAAAATCATTGAGTGGTGTTGAACAATTTCTAAAAGGGGTTATAGAGACTGAGACTTTCTATGTAGGGAGAACAATATGTATCATAACCCTTGATCTAATTTAAGACAAATCTTTTCTTAATAAGAAACAAAAATCAAACAGATTTTTAAAAAATAAATCCTATGAGGTGATTTTCATTAGTTCTCGTACTACTTTTCTTTTGAATCCAGATACAGAGAACTTTAGTAGCACAGGGAATACAGCACTGAACCAGCAGTCAAGAATACCTGAGTTCAAATCTGGCATCAGATAACAACAAACACATGTGACTCTGGGTGAGTCACCTAATCTCTATATGCCTCATTTTCCTAATCATTAAAATGAGAATAACAATAACACCTACCTTCCAGGGTTGTTGTGAGAAGCAAATGAAATAATAATTGTAAATCACTTAAGAAAGTGCCTGGCACATAGGAAGTGTCATAGAAATATTAGCTATTATTATCAGATTTAGTAAACAACATGAGCACTAGTGATGACTTTCCAACCAAAGCTAGGAAGAAGGAACACAAGACTTCACATAGGGTAGGTGTGTATGAAAATTATTTTGAGAAGTCTACAATTAATTGATTAGAGAGGACACTTTTGATGTCCAAAAATCTTCGTCTCCTATTCTTAAATCCTCTTATCTTTCTGTTTTTCCCATTATTGCAAAGGACACCACTATCTTTCTAGGCTTTACATCCTCCAAGTCATTCTTGCCTCCTCACTCTCTCTCATTGCTTACTAACAAAATACTTTACTGACTCTTGTCAATGTCAATTCTAACTTCTTAATGTATCTTGCATATACCTCTTTTCTCCTCTCATACTGCCACCATCCAGTGGCATTATCACCATTATCACCTCACACCTGGGTTATCTCCTACTGGTTTTTCTACCTGCTTCTTCCCAATCTGATCGATTCTGTGTATTCTGTGCCTAAAGCCAAGAACTTACCATCTCACCCTAGCTACTGTTTAGTCAATTCCAGTGGTTCTCTGTCAGCTCAAGAATGAATTACAAAATCCCCTGGTGGACATAGGATCTAATAAGTTGACCATCTCCTAATTTTCCAGTCTACCTATGCCTTATTCACTCGCTTTATATTCTGTTATCTGGTGGCACTAGCCTCTTTGTCATTCTTTGCAAAACACACTCCATCTCCCATCTCCAGACATATTCACTGACTGTCTTACATGCCTGAAATTTTTTCCTTTCTCATCTCTGCCTTAGGCCCTCCCTGACTTACTTCAACTGCTAACTAACATCTACTTCTTTTTCTGTTGCCTCTTAATGATGGTGCTTCTCCTGTGTTCATTATCTCCAATTTGTCTTCCATATAACTTCTTTGTAGATAATTGATTATATGTTGTCTTTTCTATTAGACTGTGAGATCCTCGAGAGCAGGAATGATTTTTTTCTTGTTATGCCTTTCTTTGTATATTCCTAGCATTTGGCATAATGTCAAACATATATGTTTATTAACTGACTCATTATAATGCACAAAGATATATTGCCTTGTTTGTGAAGAAACCTAAAATTGTTCCCACAGTACTTCCCTGAATAGCAGAGAAAGATGGTACTATCATGTTTTCTTACTTTGATTTTTCCCAACAAGTATGGGAGCTCACTAAAAGTAGAGAGAATTCATTTTTTTCTTGAATTCCCCACATCCAGTCTTACCTAATATCATTAAGTATGTAATACATGGAAGTGTGAACTTGTCCAACTGTTCTGGAAAGCAAGTTGAAATTATGTCCAAAGAGATATTAAACTATACATACTCTTTTACTCAGAAATATCAGTAGTCAGTCTATATACCCAAGAGTTCAAAGAAAAAGGAAAAGAATCTATGACTACAAAAATATTTATAGCAGCTCTTTTTGTGATGGCAAAGAACTGGAAATTGAAGGGATGCCTATCAGTTGGGGAATGACTGAACAAGTTGTGGAATATGATTGTGATGGGATACTATTGTGGTATAAGAAATGATAGCAGCTAGCTGGGGCAGTGGAGATAGTGCTGGGCCTGAAATCAAGAAGATCTGAGTTGAAATATGGCCTCAGACATATCCTGCATGAATTTGGGCACATCACTTAACCTTGTTTGCCTCAATTTCCTCATTTGTTATATGACCTGGAAAAAGAAATGGCAAACTACTCTAATATCTTTGTCAAGAAAATCCCAAAAGCAGTTATGTAGAGTTAGTGATGACTGAAAAATTACTAAACATCAAAAACAAGTAACATATGATTAGCAAGTTAATTTAAGAAAAATGAGGGAAGTCTTATTGATTCAAAATGAAGTGAGGATAAACAGGAGCACACTGTAAATAGAAAGAGCAACATTTTAAGGATAATCAAATGTAAAAGATTTAGTACTCTGATAAATACAATGATCTAAGATAATTCCAAAGAGCTCATGATGAAAAACCTTATACCCCTCCCAAGAAAGAACTGATGAACTTGAATTAAAAATTTAAGTATACCTTTCTCACTTTAATTTTCTTATTTTTTTTTTTGCAGTATGTCTAATATGGAAATATGTTTTGCAGGATTACACATGTATGTTGTTGTTTAACCATTCAGTCATGTCTGACTCTTTTTGACCCCACCAACCATGGCATGCCAGGTCCTTCTATCTTCCACGATATCTCAAAGTCTGTGCAAGTTCATCTCCATGATAGTTTCTGTGACACTATTCACCTCATCCTTTGCCATTCCCTTTGTTTTTGCCTTCAATCTTTCCCAATATCAGGATCATTCTCAATGATTCCCATATTCTTATTATATGGCCAAAGTATTTAAGCTTCAGCTGCAATGTTTACCCTTCCAGTGAATAGTTTTAATTAATTTCTTTAAGTATAGACAGTTTTTATCTCCTTACTGCCCAAAGGAACCACAAATGTCTTCTCCAGCACCACAGTTCAAAAGTGTTGATTCTGCAGTGCTCAATTTTTCTTTTAGTTAAATTCTTAGAGGCATACATTGCTACAGATGTTTTTTAAAAAAACATATCTTTGACTATACAGAACATTGTCCAGATTTCCTATAGCTTTCCTTCCCAGGAGGAAGAGTCTTTTAATTTTATGACTGCAAATTCCCATCTGCAGTGATTTTTGAGCCCAAGAATATAAAATCTTATACCACTCATATTTCTTCCCCTCTAAGAAGTGATCAGATCAGTATAGTATCATCTACATAAATGAGATTTTGCTTATTGTTTTCAGGAAATTTTGATCTACCTTTAGGGTTCATCCAATGAAGTATTTTTTCTCATATATTCTGCATATAACTTAAATAAATAAGTTGACAATATAGAGCTTTGTCATACTCCTTTTCCAATCTTAAACAAATCATTTATTCCATGTAAGCTTCTTGGTATTGTTTCTTTGGCCCCATAAAGATTTCTCAGGAGACAAGCAAGATGATTTTGTGGTGCTCCACAGAAGCAAAGGCTTTTGTATAGTCAATGAAGCAAGAGTAGATGTTTTCTTGAAACTCCTTTGCTTTATAATGCAGTGAATGTTGCCAATTTCGTCTCTAATTACCCAAAATCTTCAAAAACCAGTCTACTCTTCTGATATTTCTTGTTTCACATATTCCCAAAATCTAGCTTGCAGAATCTTAAGGGTAACCTTGATCAAATGTAAAATGAGTGCAAATGTTCAATAATTTGAGCATTCCTTGGCATTTCCCTTTGTTAGGACTGAGATATAAAGTGATCTTTTCTAATCCAGTAGCCACTGTTGAGTTTTCCAAATTCAGAGGCATGTTGAATACAGTACTTTAAGAGCATCATCTTTTAGGATTTTAAATAGCTCAACTGAAATTCCATCACCTCCACTACTCTTATTGTTATCAATGTTTCTTCAGGTCTTCTTGACCTCATTCTCCAAGATGTTTGACTCTAGAGCATATGTACAATTGATATATTGCTTAACTTCTTAGTAGGTACACAGAGGACAAGGAGGTAGCGAGATTTGTAATAAAAAATTTGTAATTTGTAATAGAAAAATTAAAAATGCAAAAAATATAAATAATAAATTAATGAGAAACACGCACACAAAGTGATGAGTTTATCCTGGGAGAACCACCTTGATACATGGACTTGAAACCAAGTAGGTCAGCAGATGCAGAATTGAGTAAAATAAAAAGTCTGCTTTGGGGACCCTTTTAAAGAAAGCATTGAGAGAAGTTCAAGTGTCATTCAAGTGCCACTACTATCCCTCCCAATAAATATAGTAGCATACATATTGTTTTGCACGTAGTGACTAATTCAAAGAACTGTAATTTCATTGGTGTGACCAGAAATTATAACCAGTTTATAATTTACTGTTTTAGAAAGTTACTTGTGGCTCAAAGAGACTATGTCCTTCTCATGCTAATTAAGTTTCTTCCGTGTATAATGTCTAATATTCTATTCATAATATCATCTTATCTAAGAAGAAAGTGCTTAATAAATGTTCAATGATCATTATGTTGTGTTTGTTATTGTTGTTGGAAAAGGATAGGTGTTAAAGAAGTAGCAAAATAAGGAAAATTCCCAATGAATCTGTAAATTTAAGGCAGTTCTCAGAAGTTTTCTTTCATTTTTTTTTCTTGTTTCTCTGAGACTGAGGAGGAAGAAAGGAAAATTTAGAATACGAATGACAAGGAGGATAAGTTCAGAATTTGGGTTGAATCCCTTCCGAATTACATAATAGGATTACACAATATTTTGTAGCAAGCAAGAAAGAAAGCATAGTATCTTCTAGAAGTTGAATGAGACATATCCTAAAATTAAGTGTTTTACTTATATAATACTCTCTGGTTTGCAAAATGTTATTTTGTGAGTTATGTTTTCTAAATTTTCCTATTCCATAGGCAAGGAAATATTTTTAGAAAGTGAAGGTCAATTGCCAAATGTCACAGACAGTTCCCTTTAAATGCCAGACTCAAACCCAGAATTCTTGAATACAAGTTTGGCACTCTTTAACAAACAATTCAAATGTATCTTCTCTAATCAAAAAGACAGAGGGAAAAGAATTTTAAGAAGGTTATTATTATCTAGTATTAAATTATCTGGGTAGTATACACAGTTTTTTGAGTTTTTTTAATAATGAATACATCTTATAAAGAACTATTTTTTAATGAAGGAAAACTTCCTAAAATATAATGAGAATTTTACAGTTTAAACTAAAAATGATACACAGATCATAGAGCCAGAAAGCTGGTAAAATAATTTTATTTTGGCAACACTAAGGAATGAAAAAAATGAGAAAAGACAACCATAAGCTGAATTAGTGGCAATTAAAACTAAATTCATTAGAAAAGAAGACAGAATCTTCTTTTATCAATTTATCAATTGCATAATGATTCTTCTTTTCATAAATTAGAATAAGATCCTTTTATAAATTGAATATGAGAAATTTAACAGGAAAAGAAAAGAAAATTTGCTACAACATTATTTTTTCCCAGTTACAGTGCTTCCCTTCTAGTTTACATGCTTTGACTTTATTAAAAAATTATTTTGAAAATAAAAACTTTCCATTTTAAATTTTGTGATCTGTTTTATCCATTATTTTCTCACAAAATCTCCTGATATCCTTAGAGCCAGAAAAAACTTTTCCCTTTATCTACCAATTTTTATAGAGTTACATTTTATGTCTATCATTTATCTATTCAGAGCTTGTTTTGGTATATGGCTGAGATTTTCCTTGTACAAAATTTCTAGATACTATTTTGCAATTATGCCAAGAGTTTCTGTGGAATACTGAATCCTTACCTCAATAGCAAATGTCTTTAGATTTATCAAACCTTATTTTTTAAAAAGCATTATGCAGAATAGTTTAATTGTCCCTTGCATTTTTGATATAATTCATTTATAAATCTAGTTTGAGTTTTGTTTTATTTATTTTATAGATTTGTTCTGTAAAAAATTGTTAATGATTTATTTAAATACTTTTTTTTTCTAATATTGGGTCATTGAGTTAATTTCATTTTCTGCTAACAATGAATATTTTATATTTAAAATATTCATCTATTTCACCTAACATCATTTTTAATAACATGTCCCCAACTAGTCTTTCCTAATTTTAGTTTATTTTCTCTTCAGTTATTGCAAACTCTCTCTACTTTTTTATTTCAGAATATAAAGTCTATGGTATCTCCTCTGCTATTGAAAAGAAAGAGGTGAGCTGCTCCATTTCAAAACCAAACTTCTATTTATAAATTTTTAATTCTTCCTTGATTTTTAGAATTTTTATTTTGCAAATATCAGCTCAACTTTTTGAAGTTTTAAATTTTTTCTAGGTTTTATTTTGTTATTGTTCCATTCCCAATTATTTGATTTTTATGTGATGTAGAGATATAACTTTTTAGTAAAAACATATTTTACTTCGTTCTCTCTGTTTCTGTATGTTGTCTCAATGTAGTCACTTTCTTGGATAAATGCTATTCTTATTTTCATAATGTATTCTTTGATACTCCAATTGTTTAGAATTATTATCTAAACTCTAGTATGCTTGTAATTCTTTCTGCAAAGGCCTTTTTAGTGAATACATTACATTGAATTATAATTAGTAAACATATGTTAAGTAGCGATGCTTTTCTTCATTTTTACTGAAACTCATATGCCTTAATATAGATAAAATTTTAAAGATGGCATACATGTCTAAGAAATACGTATTTTTCATCATTAGCCAAATATCTTTCATTTCAATTTTTTTTTCTAAAATGTTTTTTAGTTCTTTCACTTAATTCATTTTTATCATTTTAGTTAGATTTATCTAGGTATCTAAGTAGTACATTGAGGTCCCCACTATTTTAATTGTGTTGCCTAGTTCTCCTTGAAATTAACTTTTACATTAAATATTTTGATGATATGTTATTTGGTGAATATAAATTATGTGCTGATTCATTTTCTGTGATGCATTTAAGCATAATGTATTTTCCTTGCTTATTTCTTTTTATAATGAAGTTATTTATTATAGACTTCTGAATTCATGATTGTTAACTTTTTTCTTTTTAGTTCACTGACAGCATAATAGATTCAGCACCATTTTAAGTCTGTGAATTTCAATGTTTCAAATGTGGTCTCTATAAACAATACATTCATAAATTTGCTTTCTAATTGATTTTGCCTTCCTCTTCCTTTTAAGTCGTTATTCCATATATGTTCAAAGTTGTGATTGTTATTGATTGTGCATTTTCTTCCATTCCATCAACTTCCATTTTTCCTCTTTTCCTTTTTATTCCTACTTACAAAGAAGGTGGCAAATTAGAAAAGAAGTTTGCTTAATACTTTTGATTTTTAAGTGATGCAGCCTATTTCCTATTCTTTGACATATTCTATTTGCCTCACAAATGAACTCAGGTTTTTCTTTCCTTCCTCTTCCCCTTCCTATCTTCAGCCTTTCCTTCTTTTTTTTTATTTTGTTTCTTCCTTCATTTATTGCTTCCTTCCTTCCACTCCCTGTTCTTTCTTCCTTCCTTCTTTCCTTTCTCTTTCTTTCTTTCCTTCTTTCTTTCTTTCTTTCTTTCTTTCTTTCTTTCTTTCTTTCTTTCTTTCTCTTTCTTTCTTTCTTTCATTCATTCTTTCTTTCTCTTTCTTTTTTTCTCCTTTAAATGCCATAGTTATGTGTACATATATAAAGGTGTTCAATGTTCTTTTGTCTGTTTCAAATGAAAACAAGGTTCATGGAGAATATCTTCTCCCTACTCCTTTCTCTGTCTTGAATACTCATTATCTCATGCATTCTTTTTATATAAGTTAATGAATTTTCTTCATTTCCTATACAGTTCATCCACAGTACAACCCCTCACCTCTTTCACTTCTTTACTCTTCAAAGACTATCAAAACACAACAACACTGAGAATAACATCACATGCACATGTGCACTCACACAGAGACTCACAAAAATAAAGGAATATCATACTACCAAAAATATACAAGAAAACTGTACAGAAATTATTAATTCCGACAACAAAGCATCTTTAGCTGACTGGTAGAAGCAACAACAAATCTCTTGAAATCTTTCGTAACATGAAGTGATTATATAAAACTTTTTTTCCATATAAAAACAAAATTATATAAATAAAACAGAGAAAGACAACATTTGGGAGTCAGAAAGTTTATATTTATGAGAAATCAGTGAGAATGGAAACAAGAAAAAGTTAACAATATAAGTAAAAATAATTGGGCAAAATGTAGTAACAAATACAAAACACTAAAAAAATGGTAGGTGTAAAAATAAATATAATGAATTAGAGGAAAAAACACAAGTAAACATCACGATTTTAAAAATGAAAGAATGGAATGTTGTAGTCAAAATGGAAGAGTGGTAAAATGAGTAAGAAAACAAAAATCAACAATTTGCATAATTGCAAGAAACAGATTGCAAAAAAGTAAGAATTTGCAATCATGTTATCATTAAGCAGAAATAAAAATTCAAAACAAGACAAAAAAGAAACTATTTTGTGCTTAAAAGAAATTATAGACATTGGATCAATATCATCATTAAACATATGTGCACCAAATACTAGAGCTACCAAATTAACAAAGATGTTTTAAGAAAGACATAGCAATGCAATAATTGTAAGATCCTTTAATTTTTCTTTTCTCTGATATGAATTAATTTTAAAATGATAATCAAAAAAGAAAATAAAAAAATAGAAAAACACTGTTGAAGTACTTGGATATGAAATCTTTATAACATGACTCAAGAAAGAATACCAAGCAATAAACATGTATCTCAGCACAATATGATAAATTTTTTTTTAAATGAATCATTCTCTAGGTAACAGCAAATATATTTTTACTGCAACAAAATAGAAATATCAGGCATATACTTATCAGATGTTAACAAAATAAAATAGCAATGAATACATGCTAAAGATACTGGTTATTAAAAAGGCTAAGTGCATATAGATGGAGCATTGAGTAGAGTGCTGAACCTGGAGTCAGTTCCTGAGTTCAAATGTGATCTCACACACTTACTAGTTTGAGCCCCTGAGCAAGTCACTTAGCCCTCTCTGTCTCAGTTTTTTTTTTTTTTTATCTGTAAGATATATTGGAGAAGAAATTACAAGACACTCTTTCCCAAGAAAACTCTAAATGCGGTCAAAAAAAGCATACAGGACTGAAACAACTGAACAAGAGGAAGAAATTAGAAGGGATGAATAATAATGTCTTGAAAAATGAATGAGAAAAAATCATAGAAAAGAAGTGTTACTTAACAGAAAACACATGAAAGAATTAAATCAGATACCTTTTGTAGCTATGCATAGGAAAAAAAATTCTTAATGAAACATGGGTCAGACGTAATCACAAATCCAGATCATTCTGATTAGATGGAAGTGAAAAGCTTCCATTATGAATAAAATCAATGAAGCTAAGATACGAAGGGAAAGAGTTGATTTGGGTATTTTTGCATGAATTATTTCTGATAAGTTTCTGATATCCAGATATATAGGAAATCCACACAAACATATGAGTGAAATCCATTTCCCAATGGCCAAAGGAAATGAAAAATGTTTTTCTAAGAAAAGTTGAAAACTATTAGCAATGATATGATAAACTGTTCAAAATCACTATTAAGATATATGTAAAATAAATCAGCTTAAGGCTTCACTCCATATCCTAGAAAAGGACAAAACATAAAAGTAACCAATATCAGTGATCAGTCCATTATTGGTTGAACTAAGAACAGGACCAAGCAATCTGGAAAGCAACTTGAAATTAGCATTTTCAAAAGAGTGACTAAAGTTTTTATGCCTGTTGACCCAATTATCTCACTGCATGGTATACATGCCAAAGAAGATACAAACAGGAAGAAAGAAAAAAAGGTCCCAAATATGTAAAAATATTTATAGCATCAATTTTTATGGTAGTAGAAAACTACAAACAAGTTAGATACCCATAAAATTAGAAAGAGATAAGCAAATTGTGATAAGTTAATGTAATGCAATGACTGGCAAAAGATATATATATATATATATATATATATATATATATATATATATATATATATATATATATATATATATATATATATATATATATATATATATATATAACTAGGAGAAATGCAAAAGCACTTATATGAGATGATTCAACTAAATAAACTGAATTTGGTAAACAATACATCCAGTGTCTACAGCAAAGTAAATAGAAAGGGGAAAATTCTGAATACTGGGTAAATTCAATTACCAAATCTCTATCACAGAAAATAGTTGAGAAAATGCATCTCCCTCTTTTAGTGGCAGATATGAGGGACTATGAGTATTAATTACATTCTGAAACAGTCAATTTTGGCTTTTTTTTTTGCTAAAGTATTTTTTCATTCTTTTATTTTAATTAAATGTTACAAGGATAGAGAAGGGTAGAGGTATGCATTGGAAAATGAATGTTTTGTAAAATCAAAAGATATCAATAAAATCAGCTAATTTGGGGGAAAGAAAATATATGCATATAATTTAATCTCTTAATACAAGTTGTTTTTAGAGTTTAAAAAATATTTCATTATAATTCTATATAAGCTACTAAATTATATAGAGCTTTTTTACTGACCTATCTCGGGACTCAAGTAAGTTCCTAATTATTGATTGAGCAATCTCCTCTCTGTCTATCAATGATTAATTATCAGTGTGTCACTTAAATGTGCAACTCTTCTCAAGACATGCATATCCACATAGGCACCAATTGTAATCTCTTCTCTGGCTATAACCTAGAAAGAAATGACAGTTGCTAAGTGATACCAATTAGGAACTATTTTACACATCTCTGCCAAGAAATCAGTGGGTCTTATAATGATTACTTTCCTTGAACATTAGATCCTTTTCCCTATTACTTCTCACCCAGCTTTCTGATGTTTCCTGTGGCCAGTATTCTGATTCCTAGAGAGGAGAGATTTTGTCTTTTCAACTGAACAAACTCATAGAACTACAAGAAACCTTAGAAATCAACTTCTTATCACAAGTACTACTACAATACTTCCTTATTAGAAGAGTATTGGTACAATTGCTGATTCATATTGAACATAATAAAAAAGAAATTTGTAAATAGAAATGAAGATTAGTGAAAAACCACGTTGCATTCCCTCACCCATTATATTTATTTGTCATTTCATTTGGAGTCATTTAAAATTCTTCCTATGCCAACAGAACCCTCTTTCATTAACTAGAGTAATTTTTGGTTCATTCTTTGGTTAGATTTTATGGAATCATTCAATCTTGTGATGAATAGCAAATATGCCAAGAAAATTACAGGAGCATTTTGAATTGAAGCCAGTCAGCTACATAGAGTTCATTCATCCAAGCTTCCAGAAGAGTTTGCTATAGCTCTTATCTTTATTTGCTTCTGGCATAAATGAGTCTCCCTCCTTGTATAGTTTGCTTGCTTTCCCATGACTATTATGAAGGTTTGAAATCAGGCAAGCATTTACCTCAGAGCCATTATTGCTTCAACTGAAAATAGACTGATTCCTAACAGCTTTGTTTTATCATTTAAACATATTCTTATCAGGACAGTTCCAGTTTTGGAGGTTTAAAATATTGCTATTGGTTCTACCTTGAGTTAATACCCAATGTAGTGTGTAGAATTCAAATGCCTCCTATTTCTTGTTTCTGAGTTTTGTCTTGCCAAACTGCAAGTAATTCAAAGAAGCTTTGGATAGATTGGACATTTTCTGCTAATTGTACTCAGATTATGAATATTTATATTTTTGAATGTGTGAGACTTTCTATCCCTCTTGTATTTTTTTATTTTTCTGTTGATTTTTTAATGGAATATTTTGTGATATTCAAATAAAAATGCTCTGCACTGCAGTTACTATTTTGCTATGGATCATTGGATGAAATATTCTATTTTACCATAATAGACAAAATGTAGTAAGAAACAATTTCTATCCCATCACAGGTAAGACTTTTTAGAATTATTATGAACATAGATTTCCTATATTTTATGTATCATTACACCTTGTTCTTGTCATTCCCCACTCCCTAACTCCAATCCAATATATTCTGTATTTGTACTTCAGGTCTTGAAAGCAGTTAGGCTAATTACCTAATTCACTTGAAATCTCATTTATTTTGAGTGCCCAAGAAGTTGGTAAAATCAGTATAGACAACTCTAAATGATTTACCTTAAGGTTTGTTCACCCCTTTTCTTTCCCTTCTCTTCCCCAATACTGTGATTTCTCCATAACAATTCATGGGATTTTTTTGAATTACAAGGATTATTAGAGATCATGTCGACTGAGTTTTTTTTTTTTTTTAATTGGCTTGATAGGTCCCTTTCATTATAAGATGAGGCAATTATTTACCAATCCCTATTTAGATGAAACTTATAAGTACCAGAACCACCAAAATTGACCAGAGACCTCAGCAATCATCCTTCTGGGTCATTTCTAGGACAGATTCCTGAGTTCATCACAACTTGGAAATTAAAATATTCATGTCAGTTCAAGAAATAGTGCTGATTGACAGAATCTTACCAGAGTGACATTTTGGAGTAAGATGCATGATCTTGAGCTGTGTAGAAAGGGGACATTTTAGTGAGCCCTGGCATGAGACATATCTGCCTCTACTTTTAGGAATCAGTCAGTTTCTTCCTAGAGGGGCTGGTCTTGTATTGTAGAATAATAAAATTTGATTGCATTAATTGGTGGATAGATTCTTGGTGTACTGTCTGCTCTAATAAGTACATACAACAGTAAATCAGTTTTATAAGTCACCCATAGTTACTCTTGCTAGAACTCAGTTATCCCCTTTTCCATTATCCCTTTTGTGTGTTATCTTTGTTCTTTAAAATGTAGTTCCTTGAAGGCAGAGGATGTCTTGCTTACTTATATTTAATTTCCATTACCTCTACAGGGCGTGGCACATAGCAAGCACTTAAGAAATTAATTGAATGAATGAAAAAGCACTTTAAAAAAATGAACTTACTTTGTACAAAATCCTGGGACTAAAAATACAATAGTAGAGACTGTCCCTACCTTCAAGAAGCTTATACTCTGAAAAGTGCAAAACAGCAGAGGCATAAATGATGACCTGGAAAGTTCATTTTGCTCCTGAAAATCACATCTGAAGAGTGGAGGTATAAAAGAGTTGATTGACAAACCACCACTGGTAGAACTGATTTAGTCATAATTTCAAATGGGTTTGTGGAAGGAGAGAAAAGACAGTACATGAGGGGAAGGTAAGATGACCAGAAAGGAGAAAGTGAAGTGAAACATGTCTGAGACCTGACTGAAATAGTGGAGCAGACAGGCCATTCAACAACACAAACAGCCCAGACCCAAAGTAGAAATTCTGAGGATGATAGGATTACAACTGGAAGGACTTTATTTGTAGTCCTAGCTGAAAGGGAATGAGAAAGATGAGGAAAAGATGGCAAAGGAGAAATAACCCTTACTTTCTCAATTTAGTTTCCTATATGACCATGTTGATTGCTGTAGGCAGTAATCTGGGCTACTACAGTATCTCAAAATATTAGAAAATTCACTGTCACTGTTTTAAACCACTTAGAGGAATAATGAAGAATTTATTATTTGTATTGTTGGACTATCTGCAATGTTCTAATTTTGTTCTAATTTTATTTTATTTTATGATTTTTAAATACATGTTTTAGTTGCTCTGAAGTTAACTTTTGAATATATAATACTACTGGCAAGGTGTACACTGATTTTAATTAGGAATATACCTGTGAATTAGTAAAACCCCATTGGAAAGTAATTTGAAATGATGCAAATGAAGTGACTAAAATGTCCATATCTTTGAATAAGTAACTCCATAACTGGGTTTTACACCACAAGAAAGTTATCAATATGAAGAAAGTTCTTATATAGTCTAAAATATTTATAGCAGCACTTTTTGAGATAGTCAAGAATTGGAAACAGTCAATGCCCATAAATTGGAGAATATTTAGACAAATTATGGTGCATGAATATAATGTCCCATACATGTAAGAAATGGTATGTGTTATGAATATGAGGAACATGAAAAGATTTCTATGAACTGATGAAGAATGAAACAAGAAGAGCCAAGAAAACAGTATATACACTAAATATTTAAAATGGAAACAGAAAGAACAATCATACACCAAGACATCAAAAAAGAAAATAATAACATTATAAAGATGAAACTACTCAAATGAAGAGATATAAAATGGTGCCTCAATCTTTCCCTTTAAGGAGATGGAAAGTCTGCAGATGTGAAACACTGCACTTTTTTGGACTTTTTCAATACATTGATTAGTTGTGCAGATTATGTTTTGTCTCTTCAAAAAAAGTACTCTTTGTCATATAAGATTATGTGCAGGGGGAGAATGGAAGGAATACTTTGGATAACTATGGTAACGTAAGAATCAGAGAATATCAACAAAAATTTATTTAAAAAGAATAGGTTGGTGACAGTGAAATCAATTCAAATTACGTAGTGTTTAATGGAATCAGTGTTACCTAGTGTAATAGTAATTTAAATGGAAAGATCTTTCTCATTAATTAACAGACCCACATGATCTGCTTAAATAACCTGGAAGCCTAAGTCAGATGTGGTAGGAGGAGCTTGTTGAAGAGGTGGAACAGAAAGGGTGGAGTAGAATCAGGAGGAAGTAAGTGAGTGGGGTCAAGTCAGAGGGGATACAAGGCAGGCCAACTGACACAGGCCAACTGACAATGAGTGACAGTTGTTAGTGAGAAGGCCCCATCTGAGGGAGGAGGGGGGTTTGAGAATGGCTTTGCCCCCTGCTGTGATCATGGTTATTAACTTCATGGTCACCATGAGGAATTTTGCTTTCTGATTCTGGAATTTGGCTTTAGGGTGTTTAAATAAATGTTTTTCTTCTGCCTTCTATATGGAGAGCCTTTTACACTTGGTGACTGAGAATTATGCAGGCATATTTATAGTCACTACCGCTGCTGTGAATATTGCCTTGGTGATATAGCCAGTCAGGGATAAAATTGATACTGAACAATAATAGCCTTAGTAAAATTTGAGAAATATGTGAAATTATTCACTACTATTAATTTACCTTTCTCTAACAACCCTTCCCATTTTAGCATCAACCTCATAAATGTCTTCAAATTTACTCAGAAGACTTCATTTTCTAGTCTTTAAATTTGTCAAATTCTTGAAAACTTCTTAATTATCCAACTCAGTCTTTCAGTTGACCCTTTCTCTTAGGAGAATGAATGAATTCTTCCTTATGTGGTAAATATTTTTTGTCTGTCTGTGATCCTTTTAGGATAACCAGTTTTTACTTCAAATGAGATTTTAATAGTGGAATGATTTTTATCATTGTGCCCAGTGTATCTTCACAACCTGTTTCATCACTTGCCTGTCTCCACAGGACTTTGTGTTCAGTAAAAATGATAAAATGGTAATGGTGATGTCTTTTGATTTGTACATATATTGAACACAGAGTTGCACAAAGCCATCAGCCTCACACTCTGTTCCAGAGTCATCAAAGTCCAGGGCAGGGGTGGGGGGACAAAGTCTTCATGTGTTTGGAATACACATCTCCCTAAGTTACCAAAGTCTCCCTAAGTCACACCTCAAATACCCTCAACCTGGGTTTACAGGAGTGTGGCCACTGCACACACTATAGTTTCTTGGATTCACTAGTTAGATTTGGATGGATCATACAGACACCAAGGTGGAAAGTAGCTCTGACTCCAAAAGTACTAGTCTTCCTTGAACACACTCTATGCCACTATACCTAAGTGATACAGTAGATAGAGCACTAGGTTGGAATCAGGAAGATTCATATTTATAAGTTCAAATCTGTCCTCATATATTTACTGACATTTTTCCCCCTGGGCCAGTCACTTAATCCTCAATTATTATTAAAAAATATAGCAAAGTGGTCTCTTTTTGTACAGTACTCATACTTGATAAAACTTCCATGAAAAAATAAAAGACTTCACACCTTCACTAGCTGGAATTCAGACAATAAATTAAGGTTCACACTTCTAAACTGATCTAACATTGAATTTGGAAAGTCCTTTATTTCAGATTTTGCACTGAGAAGATAATTGTTCTTTAATACAGGATTCTGAAAGGTTCCAGATATTATAATTATGGATTTGAAAAAGCAGAATAAAACACAACTAAAACATTTGTGTTAAATTGATGACTAAGATTTCAAATGGAATATAAAGAATATAAGAAATATTTCCTAATGAGAATCAAATGATGACAAGGCAGTTAATCTTGTTGGTGCTCTGTATCTTTGCCTGTAGCATGAGAAATATATCATATCTCAGATTAATTTTCCTCTAAATTTTAGAATATTTTGTGGTCACCAAATATTCTCGACAGAGTTAATTGGTTCTAAGTATAGAATAGTGACTAATTTACTCTATTTCCACCATGTTATCCAATAAAACAAGATTTTCAGGACCACAGAAAGCAGTCAGGCAATGGAGTTATTGGAATGGAGTCTATTGAATCAAACCTTTCCTTGGAATTACATAGCTATAGGATTTTGACTGGTTAAAACTTTAGTCTATGCAAGTAGGTATTGTCCAAGAAGATATGGGAAATGAAAAACTGATGGTTCAAAAAAGTATATATACAGAAGGGGCAAGTTGGATCCAAAATATCATGATCATGTAATGTTCCTTGGAAGAATGAAACTGGAATATGGTACATACCTTGAGAGTCTTAACTTTTTGGTAACACTATTATCAAGGGGCTTGAAAACAATAGCAAAGAATTGTGGAACATGGCTTTCCCAGTATTAATTTGGATCCAGATCTAAAGCGAGTTGTGAAAGACCTTCCACAGGTTTTCACAGTTACAATTTAAAACAACAAAAGCAATTTATAGTTTGAGGAAATCTTTGTATCCTACAGTGCATATCAGTGTGAAATTATCATTTTCCTGAATCCTTTAATTGAGTGCAAAACAGTCTGTTTTCCCCTTCCTTCATGTCCATTCTTTGTTTGCCAGCACTACTTTCTCTTTCTTCTTGTCCTGCTTCACTGATTTTTCATAAACTTTTTTCTTTCTTTAAAGGGTATATGAATTATTTTCTTAAGAATTCCAAGGGAAACATCAGGGAAACAGATGAAAATTGATATTGTCCTTTAATGTCTTTGTACCAGACAACACCTTTAAAGACCAAGAACTGATCTAATGTGTATTGTTGTTTAGTAATTCAGTCATGTCCAACTCTTTGTAACCCCATAGATCATACTGTACATGGGGATTTCTTGTCAAGATATTGGAGTGGCTTGTCATTTTCTTCTCCAACAGATTAAGCCAAATAGGTTGTTACTTGCTCAAGGTCATATAAATACCAAGAGAACAGCTTTGAACTCAGATATTCCTCATTCCAGGCTCAGTGTTTTCTCCACTGAGCCATGTAGTGGGATCCTACATTGAAGTCCTAGGTGGCAGTCCTAGGACGAGGAGAATTGCTGGCATGGTGAAGGTTGTGGCAGTAGTGGAGAAAGAATCCTCCTCACAGTTCCAAGGCAGGAAAGAGTGTTTGTGATCACTCACAGATCTGAGTGCAGGTGAGCAGACTAGTAAACATTTCTCCTTTGACCACACCCCCTTGGAAGAACTTAAAATTTAAAAGTCCCTAGAAGCATCTCTGAAAAGAGATGCACAAAACCCTTAAAATGTAGGACAATACACCCTCCACACTTGAAGCAGAGCCCTACTTTAACAAAGAGATAAAAAGACAAACAATTGCCTTGGAAATGATCAAATAATGACAAAAAACTGAGACTATAGAATCTTACTTTTGTGACAAAGAAGATCTAAACATAAGACCAGAAGAAGACAACAAAGCCAAAGGTACCACATGCAAAGCCTCCAAGAAAAATATGAATTGGTCTCAGGTCATTGAAGAGCTCAAAAAGGATTTTGAAAATAAAGTAAGAGAGGGGGTGGAACCAAGATGACAGAGAAGCACAGATCTGCTACAGCTCTTCCCCTAAATCACTCAAAAAACCTATAAAAAATGACTGTAAACAAATTATAGAGTGGTAAACTTCACAAAATGACTGAATGAAGCATATTTCTAGGCCAAGACAATATGGAAGGTCAACTGGAATGATTTATTGAAGGATGCTGAGAACAGAGCACAGATTGGTGTGTGCCATGCTGGCATGGACTGAGCAGGAGCAGGCCTTAGGAGACAGAATTGCTGGTAACTGCTGTGGATTCCAGATAAGTGATAAAGACAACTTCAGAGGTCAATGGGAAGGGTCTCTCATCTGACTGAATGGGGAGCATTGTGTGTCCCAAGCCCCAGTCCCAACCCCAGGGTGGCAGCAGCCATTACTGAAGCTCAGACAGCTTCCTCCACTTAACAAAGCTCAAAATTCAAGTAACTGGCAAGGAACATGACCAAATGGGGCAAAAAAAAACTAGACCATGGATTCTTACTTTTCAGTGAGGAGATATTTTATTAGGTCATTGGTGATGAAGAACATCAAAATATACAGTTAGAAGAAGACAGAAAAGCAAAGCCCCTGCATCCAAAGCTTCTAAGAAAAATATGAATTGGTACCAGGTCATGGAAGAGCTCCAAAAGGATTTTGAAAACCAAGTAAGAGAAGAAGAGCAAAAATTGGGAAGAGAAATGGGAGAGCTGCAAGAAAATCAACAACAAACAAACCAAAAAAGAGACGAGTCATCAGCTTGCTAAAGGAAATTCAAAAAAATACTGAAAAAAATAACACCTTTAAAATTAGACTAACTCAAATGGCAAGAGAAGTCAAAAAAGCCAATAAGAAGAACAATGTGTTAAAAAAAAGAATGAAGCATATGGAAAACAATATCCAAAAGATCACTGAAAAAAATTAATTCATTCAAAATTATAATAGAGCCAATGGAAGCTAATGAGTATATGAGAAATCAAGAAATTATAAAATAAAACCAAAAGAATGGAAAAATAGCATACAATGTGAATTATCTCATTGGAAATATAACTGACCTGAATAATAGATGCAGGAGAGACAGTTTAAAAATTATGGGACTACCTGAAAGTCATAATCAAAGAAAGAGCCTAGATATCATCTTTCAAGAAATTATCAAGGAAAACTGCCCTGATATTCTAGAAACAGAAGGTACAAAAAAGGGAAAGAATTCACTGATCACTTCCTGAAAGAGATCCCAAAATAAAACTTTTAGGAATTTTGTTGCCAAATTTCAGAGTTCCCAAGTCAAGGAGAAAATATTACAAGCAGTCAGAAATAAACAATTCAAATATTTTGGAAATGTAATCAGAAAAACAAATAATATTGAACTTAGCAGCTTCTGCACCAAGGTGTCAGAGGACTTGGAATATCTTATTTCACAGGTCAAAGAGTTAGGATTAAAACCAAGAATCATGTACCCAGAAAAACTGAGTATCATACTTTAGGGGAAAAATAGAATTTCAATGAAATATAGGACTTCCAAGCATTCTTGTTGAAAAGATCAGAGCTGAAAAGAAAATTTGACTTTCAACTATAAGAATCAAGAGAAGCATGAAATGATAAACAAGAAAGGGAAACCATAAGTGTCTTATTAAAGTTAATCTATTTATATTCCTATCTGGAAAGATATGTGTAACTCATGAGACCTTTCTAAGTATTAAGATAGTTGAAGGGAATATGTATGTGCAGGTATATATATATATATATATATATATACACACAAACATATAAACATGTAGGTATATGTATATATACATATATGTGTTTATGTATATATGTACACATGTATATGCATGTATATATATATAGGTATCTTTGTGCAGAGAGAGAGAGAGAGATATTGCACAAGGCAAGTTGAATATGAAGGGATGATATGTAAAAAAAAGACATTGAGGGGTTGAGATGAATGTACCAGGAGAAAGAGAAAGGGAGAGGTAAAATATAGTAAACTATCTCAAATAAAAGAGACAAGAAAAAGTCTTTACAATGGAGGGGAACAAGGGGAAGATGAGGTATAATTGAGCTTTCCTTTCATCAGATTTGGAGAAGCCAAATACACACTCAACTGAATATGAAAGTTTATCTTACCCTTCAGGGAAGAATGGGAGAAGGGGATAAGAGTGGTAGGATAATAAAAGCAATGGCAAATTGCGGCAAGGGGTAATAAAAAAGAAATTTTTCAGTAGAGGAACAGGTCTAAGGAGAGAACTGAATAAATAGAGGGCTGGACAGGATAGAGGGAAATATAGTTAGTCTTTCACAACATCATTGTTATGAAGGTGTTATGTATGACCACACATGTGAAACCTTTATCAAATTGCTTGCCTTTTCAATGAGGGTGACTGGGAATTTGGGGAAGGGAGAGCATGTGGAACTCAAAATTTTAACATGAATGTCAGAGGTTGTTTCTGCATGCAACTTGGACATAAGATATATAAGCAATGGGGTATAGAAATCTGTCTTACCCTACAGAAAAATAGAAGAAAGGGGGATGAGAGTGATAGAATGGAGGTCAGATAGGAGGAAAGGACAGTCAGAATACATGCTGCCCTGGTGTGGGAGCAGGTCGAAGATGGGGAGAATATTTGACATTCAAAATTTTGTGGAAGTGAATGTTGAAAATTGAAAGTAAATTTATATTAATAAAATCCAAGAAATTCAGAAAACAAAATCAAATAAGAGAAGTAGAGAAAAAATTGGGGAGAGAAATGTGTGTGATACAAGAAAATCATGAAAAACAAGTCAACAGCTTAATAAAGGTGTCTCAAAAAAATGCTGAAGAAAATAACACCTTTAAAATTAGACTCACCCAAATGGCAAAAGAGCTCCAAAAAGACAATAAGGAGAAGAATTCCTCAAAAAGAAGATTAGGCCACAAGGAAAAGGAGATACAAAAGTTCACTGAAGAAAATAATTTCTCAAAAATTAGAATGGAGGGGGCGGAGCCAAGATGGCAGAGTAGAAAGACACACATACGCTAGCTCCAAACCCACTGCACATAAAATATCTGTAAAGAATTACTCCCAACAAATTCTGGAACAGCAGAAGCCACAGAAAAACACAGCTGAGGAGATTTCTGTTCCAGAGAGCACTGAAAACCTCTCGCAAAAGGTCCGTTGTGCCCCAGACACGGAGCCAAGGCCAGCCTTGCCTTGGCTGCACAGCACCAAGAGGAGCGGATCTGAGCAAGATTCAGGGATGGAATTTCCAGAAGCCGTGCAGGTCCCTCCACCCACGGGCCCCAAAGGTTGGTGAGAGGCTCTTCTCAGCTTGCCGAGAGGGGAGTGGGGTGCCCCCGTAACTCAGGCCCCCTAGGAAGGCAGCAGTGGAGGCAGGAGCAGACCAGGGCTCCCCAAGCAGCCAGGAGCCCAGACCCATTGTTGAAGGTCTCTGCATAAACCCCCTGAGGGAAATGAGCCCCGTGAGGAGGCCCTGCCCCCACCTGAGCACCTGAACTTAATCTCACACCAAATAGCAGCCCTGCTCCCGCCCAAAGCCCTGAGGCTGGGAAGCAGCATTTGAATCTCAGACCCCAAGCACTGGCTGGGAGGATCTGGAGGCAAAGTGGGTGTGAAGAGAATACTCAGAAGTCAAGTCACTGGATGGGAAAATGCCCAGAAAAGGGGAAAAAAAAAATAAGACTAGAGAAGGTTACTTTCTTGGTGAACAGGTAGTTCCTCCCTTTCTTTCTGATGAGGAAGAACAATGCTTCCCATCAGGGAAAGAAACAGCAGTCAAGGCTTCTGTATCCCAGCCCACCCAATGAGCTCAGGCCATGGAAGAGCTCAAAAAGAATTTTGAAAATCAAGTTAGAGAGGTGGAGGAAAAACTGGGAAGAGAAATGAGAGACATGCAAGCAAAGCATGAAAAACAAGTAAACACCCTGCTAAAGAAGACCCCAAAAAACGCTGAAGAAAATAACACCTTGAAAAATAGGCTAATTCAACTGGCAAAAGAGGTTAAAAAGCCAATGAGGAGAAGAATACTTTCAAAACCAGAATTAGCCAAATGAAAAAGGAGGTTCAAAAGCTCACTGAAGAAAACAGTTCTTTCAGTATTAGAATGGAACAGATGGAGGCTAATGACTTTATGAGAAACCAAGAAATCACAAAACAAAACCAAAAGAATGAAAAAATGGAAGATAATGTGACATATCTCATTGGAAAAACAACTGACCTGGAAAATAGATCCAGGAGAGACAATTTAAAAATTATGGGACTACCTGAAAGCCATGATCAACAAAAGAGCCTAGACATCATCTTTCATGAAATTATCAAGGAAAACTGCCCTGAGATTTTAGAACCAGAGGGCAAAATAAGTATTCAAGGAATCCATAGATCACCACTTGAAAGAGATCCAAAAAGAGAAACTCCTAAAAATATTGTGGCCAAATTCCAGAGTTCCCTGGTCAAGGAGAAAATATTGCGAGCAACTAGAAAGAAATAATTCAAGTACTGTGGAAATACAATCAGGATAACACAAGATCTAGCAGCTTCTACATTAAGGAATTGAAGGGCAGGGAATCAGATATTCTAGAAGTCAAAGGAACTAGGACTAAAACCAAGAATCACCTACCCAGCAAAACTGAGTATAACACTTCAGGGGAAAAATTGGTCTTTCAGTGAAATAGAGGACTTTCAAGCATTCTTGATGAAAAGATCAGAGCTGAAAAGAAAATTTGACTTTCAAACACAAGAATGAAGAGAAGCATGAAAAGGTAAACAGCAAAGAGAAGTCATAAGGGACTTACTAAAGTTGAACTTTTTACATTCCTACATGGAAAGACAACGTTTGTAACTCTTGAAACTTTTCAATGTGTGAGTACTGGGTAGGATTACACACACACACATGCACACACACACACACACATATGGAGACAGAGTTCACTGAGTGAATTGAAGAGGATGGGATCACATCTTTAAAAAAATGAAATCAAGCAGTGAGAGAGAAATATATTGGGAGGAGAAAGGGAGAAATGTAATGGGACAAATTATCTCTCATAAAAGAGGCAAGCAAAAGACTTATTAGTGGAGGGATAAAGAGGGGAGGTGAGAGAAAAACATGAAGTCTACTCTCATCACATTCCACTAAAGGAAGGAATAAAATGCACACTCATTTTGGTATGAAAACCTATCTTACAATACAGGAAAGTGGGGGATAAGAGGATAAGCAGGGTGGGGGGGATGATAGAAGGGAGGGCATGGGGAGGATGGAGCAATTTGAGGTCAATACTCATGGGGAGGGACAGGATCAAAAGAGAGAATAGAAGTAATGGGGGGCCGGATGGGATGGAGGGAAATATAGTTAGTCTTATACAACAAGACTATTATGGAAGTCATTTGCAAAACTACACAGATAGGGCCTATATTGAATTGCTTGCCTTCCAAAGGGAAGAGGTGGGGAGGGAGGGAGGAAGAGAATTTGGAACTCAAAGTTTTAGGAATAACTGTCGAGTACTGTTCTTGCTACTAGGAAACAAGAAATACAGGTAAAGGGGTATAGAAAGTTACTTGGCCCTACACGACAAAAGAGAAGATGGAGACAAGGTCAGAAAGGGATGATAGAAGAGAGGGTAGATTGGTGATAGGGGCAATTAGAATGCTCGATGTTTTGGGGTGGGGGGAGGGGACAAAAGTGGAGAAAATTTGGAACCCAAAATTTTGTGAAAACGAATGTTAAAAGTTAAATAAAAAATAAAGAAATAAAAAAATAAATAAAAAATAAATAAAAAATTAGAATACAACAAATGGAAAATAATGATTTTATGAGAAATCAAGAAATTATAAAACAAATTCAAAAGATTGGGAAAAATGGAAGACAGTGTGAAACATCTCATTGGGAAAACAACTGACCTAGAAAATAGAACCAAGAGAGAAAATTTAAAATATCATTGGACTCTCTGAAAGTCATGATCAGAAAAAGTGCCTAGACATCATCTTCCAAGAAATTATCAATGAAAACTGCCCTGATTTTCTAGAACCAGATATGAAAATAGAAATTGAGTGAATCCACTTATCACCTCCTGAAAAAGATCCCAAAAGGAGAAGTCTTAGCAATATAGCCAAATTTCAGATTTTCCAGGTTAAGGAGAAGTTATTGCAAGCAACAAGAAAAAAACAATTCAAGTGTTATGGAAACACAATCCAGATAACACAGGATTTAGTAGCTTCTACAATAAAAGATAATAGGGCTTGGACTATGATATTCTGTAGGGCAAAGAAGGTTGGATTAAAACCAAGAATCCCCTATCTAGCAAAACTTCATATAATTCATCAGGGAAAAAATGGAAATTCAAGGAAAGAGAAGACTTTCAAGCATTCTTGTTGAAAAGACCAGAGCTGAATAGAAAATTTGACTTTCAAATACAAGGCTCAAGAAAAACATGAAAAGGAAAACAGGGAGAGAAATCATAAGGTATTTGTTAAAGTTGAACGTTTACATTTCTACATGGAAAGACAGTATATTTAAATCATGAGATCTTTATCAATATTATGGTATTTGAATGGAATAGATAGATACAAAGATAGATAGATAAGGAGACAGAGATAGGTAGAGATAGATAGGGGACACAGGGTGAGCTGAATTTGATGGTGTGATGTCTAAGAAGTAAAATCAAGTGATGAGAGAGGAAAGTACTGGGAGAAGGAGAAAAGGAGACCTGGAATGGACTAAATTATCCCACGTAAAAGAGGAGGGAAAAGCCTTTATAGTGGAGGTAAAAAGGGTGAGGTGAGAGGAAATGCTCTCATTGAATTAGGTTTAAAGAGAAATAACATACACAAGGAATTAGGTGTGGAAATCTATCTTAAACTAAAGGAAAGTAGGGGGGACAGGATACAAGAGGAGGGGATAACAGAAGGGAAAGTGGATTGGAGGGGGAGGATACCAGAATGAACACTATAGGAGATAGAGGGTGAAAGGAGAGAAGGGAATAACTGGGGGACTGCATAGGATGGAGGGAAATATAGTTAGTTTTCCACAACTTGACTATTATGGAAGTATTTTGCATGACTACACATATATAATCTACATTAAATTGCTTACCTTCACAAAGAGGGTGGGTAGGGAGGGAGGATGAGAGGGAATTTGGAACTCAAAGTTTTTAAAACAAATATTGAAACTTGTTTTTACATGCAACTGGAAAATAAGATATACAGTCAATGGGGCATAGATATCTATCATGCTCTATAGGAAGACAGAAAGGGAAGGGGATAAGAGAAGGGGCTGGGGGATTCAAGAAGGGAGGGTATATTGAGGAAAGAGGTAATCAGAACGTATACTGTCTTGGGGTGGGAGAGGGAAGAAATGGAGAGGAAATTTGGAACTTGAAATCTTTGAAAGGGAATGTTAAAAATTAAAAATTATTTAATTAAGGGAACTAGATGGTTTCAGTGTGATAAAAACCCAGAGAGGAAAGAATATCCACTAGTTGTAAGGACAGTCAAATGTGTTAAATGCTGCAAAGAAATCAAGGTGAATGACTAAGAAAAAGTCTTCACATATGTATTGAGGTAATTAAATTGTATTCCCTATGTCAAATTGCTTGCCATCTTTGGGAGGGGGAAGGGAACAAAGGGAGGAATAGAATTTGGAAATCAAAACTTAAAAAAAAATGAATGATTAAAATTGTTTTTACATGAAATTGGTAAAAAATATTTCTTTAAAAACGTATTGAAAAGTATGTATAGAAAAATTATGTACATATATACACATATGTATACACACCATATGTGTGTATATATGTATGTAATGATATAGATACATACCTATTTGTGCCTAATGGTAGCCATCACTGGGGAAGGGAAAAAAAGGAAATTTACATGATCATGTTTTTGAATATTTGAAAGGAATAGCAAGTTGTGCATAGTAGATTTCTAGTTTCTGGTATATTCATCTCCATGTATAATCATCATATATAATAATAGTAGTAAGTGTACTATGTTATTGAAATGTTTATTTTATTCCATAAATTAAAAATAAGATTTTTTTATAAAAGTAGAGTATTTCAATCAAAAGAAAAAATAAAACACGAAGTAAAAGACAGAAAGTGTTACATGGCTAGTAGATAAAGAACATTTCTGGAGACAGAAGTCTTAGTTATTGAGTTACAGATATTATATAGATTGGTTATAACAAAGGGTGGACAATATATTAAGGTTCTGAAAAGCTAGGTAGAGACAGTATCATTTTATATAGAGGAAGAGAATAAGCATTGAATACCTGTGCCATGCACTTTGCTAAGCACTTTACAAATATTATCTCATTTGATTCTCACAACAATCCTAGGTGTTAATTAACACTATAATTCTTACTTTATAGTTGAGAAAAATGAGACAGAAATTAAGCAAATTGTCCAAGTTTACCCAATTAATAAATGGCTGAGGCAAGGTTTGAATTCAGGTCTTCCTGATTTCAGTGCCAGCACTCTGTCTATAGTGTCATCTAGCTGGGAAAGAGTGGTAGCAAAGATATTAGTTAGAAGATGCATTAAGGTAATTCTCTGCAGTCAATGAGAGTGTTTGAACAAGAGTAGTACCAGATAACAGATTGGTTAGCAATCAAGCAGCAAACATATAAGCACTCACTATACTCTGGAAATTGTTCTTGACTCTGAAGACACAAAAGCAAATATGGTTAGGCATTTCAAAGACACTGATACAGAAGATAGAATCTTACATAGAGTTAGAGTAGGTGACATCATAGTGTGTTCTGCTAAGAACAAAAGAATCTTTCTGAAAGGTGAAAATAGTTAACAAGGTTTGAAGGGAAATTTTATTTAACAAACTTCATTCAATATAATCCAAGACCAAATTTTTCCCTTGTCTCAGCATAGCACTAAGAAACAACAACATTCCCCTAAGAAACAAACTGTTACTGAATGTCCATCAGTTGAATAATTTTCATCAAAAATCAGCAAAGTAATAGACTAAATTATGTTGAAACTTCGTTTTTAATTGCAAGTAGTATTTAGATTACTTAGCAATTCTTATTGTCATTTAATATATCAAAAGGATAATTAAAATACAAATGATATTGTTGATTTCTCAAAAGAAAAAATAAACATAATTTTTAATATTATTTAGTTAATAAATTTTATTTCAACTTTTGGCATACTCTAGTGCACATATTAACCACTAGTTAATAGACTGTAATATCTTAGTTAAACTACAGCACATAAATGTAAGGGGAAAATTAAAAATATATATGTATTCCTAAATGATGACTGAGATTTCAATAGCTCCAAAGACAAATATTTCCTTTGTCAACATCAAAACAAATTTATGAGAAATATATATACATATATTCTTGATAAAAATATGAGAAAGTAACAACAATGCATTCATCAATGATATTCACGCATTATTTTCTACGAGTCCTAACTTGAGATCATATATGGGTGTGTTTGTCTCTCCTGATATAATGTAGCCTCCTTGAGTTCAAGTTCTCTTTTCATATATACATATGTACATATACATGTACATGTGTGTATATATACACACATGCATATATGCAATATATACATATGCATTGTAAATATGTGTATACACACACACACACACACACACACACACACACCTAGAGTACATAACAGTATCTAGAACATGATAGGTTTTAGATTCTTACTGACACATCAGTTTTGCATAAAAATACATCTTTAGTCATAAAATGACTGAAAAATTCTGAGAATACAGAATACAGGATCTTATTGTGGTTGATTGTTCATTAAAAAATAATAACTCCATTGAGCAAATACAGGCTTAAAGTTTTTCTTCTAACAAGGTATTTCTCATGCAGACAGAATGTTAATATCATGCAGGATTCTTTGACAAATATTCCAAAAGAAAACTGTTCTAAAAGTCTTGGATTGGTAATATTAAATGAGGCATGAAACAGAGAAATACTCACCAAATTACTTGCCCCTGGAATTGAAGATGTCCCACACAGGGTTCTTATGCAATAAAGATTACCTATAGATTTTAAGGTGCTTTAGACATTGTGATTGTGTTTGATATTTGAATGGGTACATAAAGCTTCAAAACATGATATACTTTCTGAACAAGATTCACAAACTTAAAAATTAATCTAACAATATTCATAATAAAATAAAAAGATATTTTTTAAAAAATCTTCTTTTCAAGAACATGACATGCAATAAGATGGCTAGGCAATTAAGTTAGTATTCCAACGTACATGTCTAAAACAAACATTGTATGTGGACTCAATATGAGAAAGAGACCATGAAAATTTCATTTTGACGAAATTATACACTACAATTAATATGCCAACGAAAATCTCTCTCTCTTTCTCTCTCTGTCTGTCTCTCTCTCTCTGCCTCTCTCTCTGTCTCTCTCTCTCTGCTCTGTTTGTCTCTCTCTCTCACATGCCCACACATACACACCCACACACCACACATCAAAATCTTAACATTTTCTTTAGTTTGTTTTTCTATTTTCCATTATAGTCTTTGTCACAAGAGAAGCACAGTGGTTAAAAGGGGGGAAGAGATATATTCAAAATCAACATGAGGTAAAAACAAAACAAGAAATAAAGATAAGTATATTTTAAGATTTTTTAAAAAATATTCTGCCAGGAATTTGGAGCCAAGATAGCAGATTAAAAACAACAAAACACCTAAACTATCTTGACATTCTCCTCCAAACAACTTTAAAATCAAACCCCTCAAATCAAATTTTGGAGTTACAATGCCAACAAAAGGTTAAGATGAGACATTTGTCCAGCCTAAGAAGACTTAGAAGTTTAGCAGGAGGAGTCTGTGTCACCAGTGAGTAGGCCTCAAGCACAGGGCAACAACTGATAAGAATAAGATTATAGGGTATCCTTTGCTGGCTCTGCATACACCTGGCACTGAGTAGCAACTCTATTGTCCATAGTCAGTAGTGCATTCCACTTCTAGGGTGGAAAAGAGTGCTCGTGGTTGGTCGAAAGGGAACATGGGCTCTACTCACAATTTCAAGACAAAGAGGAGCACTAGTATTCGTGGTTGCAGGGAAACAGAGGTCCTTCCTTGGTAAAGACTAGAGCAGAGACTGGGATAACAGTGACCAGACCTGTCCACGTATCATATCACCTTGGAAGCACCAAAAACTTGTGGACCCCCATAACTAGCTTTGAAAGTAGAAGCACAAAAAAGTCTGAAGTTTGGAAAAATGCACCTCAAACTCTAGGTCATCAGAGCCCAACTTTAACATGAAGGTCAAAATCAAGAAAATCAAGAAAGAGTGTAGAAATATTAGCAAACAAGAAAAAATAATAAATTAACCATAAAAAGCTACTATGGTGGCAAAGATCAAGATATAAACTCAGAAGAAAACAATAATGTGAAAACAGCTATAAGTGAAGTCTCAAAGGAAAATTATATTTGTACCCAAGGGCAGCAAGAATTCCTACAGGAGTTAAGGAAAGGTAGGTAAGAGTGGTTTAGGGAAAACTGGGGAAAGAAATGAAAGTAATGGCAAAAATTATGAAAGGAGAATTGACAGGTAAAATGAGTGCTCACATACGCGCATGCACACACACACACACACACACACACACATCCTGCAGAAAATAATACCTTAAAAAACAGAATTGACCCAATGGAAAAAGAAGTATAATAGTTCACTGAAGAAAATAATTACTTAAAAATTGGAATTGGACAAGTGGAAGCTAATGACTTTATAAAACAACAAGAAACAACGAAACAAAATCAAAAGATTGAAAAAGTACAAGAAAATGTGAAAGATTTTGTTGGTAAAGCAATTGATACAGAAAATAGATCAAGGAAATATAATTTAATGATTATTTGACTACTTGAAATCTATGATCAAAAAAGGAGCCTAGGCAAAATATTTCAAGAAATATATATATATATATATATATATATGTATATATATATATATATGTATATATATATATATATATATATATACATATATATATATATATATATATATATGGAGAGAGAGAGAGAGAGAGAGAGAGAGAGAGAGAGAGAGAGAGAGAGAGAGAGAAACTGACAGATATCACAGATGGCTTAGATAAAATAAAATAGAAATTGAAAAAATCCAGTGATGACTTCCTGAAAGACATTACAAAATGAAAAACTCAAAAAATTTCAGAGCTTCTATAAAAAAAGAGAAAATATTTCAAGCATCCAGAAAGAAACAATTTCATTATTGTGGACCCACAGTCAGTATCAAAAAGATTTAGTGACTTCCTCATTAAAGGAAAGCAGAATTTAGAATATGATATTCTGAAAGGCACAGGAGTTAGGATTATAACCAAGAATGACCTCCCCAGCTAAACTGAGTGTAATCCTTTAGGGAAGGGAAGATGGATAGCTAATGAAAGAGAAGACTTTCAAATATTTCTGATGGAAAGACCAGAGCTGAATAGAAAATTTGTCATTTAAACAAAAAACTCAAAAGAATATATGAAAAAGATAATACTGAAAGAGTAATTACAAAGGACTCAATAAAGTTAAACTGTTTACATTCCTAGGAAAATGATACATGTAATTCCTAAGAACTTTATCATTAGGGAAGTTAAAAGAAGTTTATACAGACAGTGGGCATGGGTGCAAATCAACTATCTTGGAATGATTAAAAAAACTTTAAGGGACTGATAAAAAGTGATGCAACTGATAGAAGTGAAAAGGGAGATGTAGAATGGGGAAAATTTTCTCACATAAAAGAGGCATTCAAAGAAGAGCTTTTATCTTGGAAGGTAAAAATGGAGGTATGGCAAGCAAGGCTTACATCTCACTCATCAGTATATGTGTGTATACACATGTACACATATATGTATGTTTTTATGTATGTGTGTATGTAATGCACATTCAGTTATGAGCATAAATGTAACTTACCCAGTAGGGAAATAAGAGGGGAAGGAGATAATAAGGGGAAAAAAAGGGGGACAGTAATAAAAGAAGGGGCAAGTTAAGGGAGGCTACGATTAGAGAAACAAATTAGGCTTTTGATGAGGGACAGAATAAAAAAGAGAGTAAGAAGAATAAGGAGAAGAAAATTGGATGGAGGGAAATGCAAAGTTAGTAAGCATAACTGTGAATATGAATGGGATGAGCTCACTCATAAAATAGAAGTAGAAAGCAGAATTGATTAGAAACCAGAATCAAATAATATGTTGTTTACAAGAGACATACTTGAAACAGAAAGACATGCAAGAGTCTAAAAACAATGTTTGGAGCAGAATATAATACGCTTCAGCTGAAGTAAAAAAGACAGGGGTAGCAATCACGATCTCAGACAAAGCAAAAATAGACCTAATTTTCAAAGGTAATCAGGGAAACTACATTTTGCTCAAAGGCACCATAGCCAATGAAGTAATATCAAACATTTTTACAGCCAACTTCTCTGATAAAGCCCTCGTTAATCAAATGTATACTGAATATAGAATTGAGCAAAAGTTATAAAAATGAGACATTCCTCAACTAATAAATGATCAAAGGATATAAACAGGACATTTTCAGAAGAAGAATTCAAAGCTGTCTATAGTCATATAAAGAAATTCTCTAAATCACTGTTGATTAGAGAAATGAAAGTTAAAACAACTCTGAGGTACCATCTCACACCTATCAAAAATGACAAATTCTGGAGAGGATGAGGGGAAAATTAGTTAAAAATAAAAACTGTTGGTGGAGTAGTGAACAGGTCCAAACATTCTGGAGAACAGTTTGGATCTATGCTCAAAGGGATATACCAGTGTGAATACACATTGACTTAGCAATATCACTACTAGATATGTATCCCCAAAGAGATCAAAGAACATGAAAAAGAAATTATTTGTACAAAAAATATTTATAACAGTTCTTTTTTTTTGAGTGACAGAGAATTGGATATCAAAGTGATGCTCATCAATTGGAGAATGTTTGAACAAATTGTGGTATATAGTTTTGATGGAGCACTATTGCACTATAAGAAATGGTGGGAGAAAAATGGTGGTGTTTTCAGAAAAAAGCAGAGCAAGACCTATATGAACTACTGCAAAGTGAAGTGAGAAGAAACTGAAGATCATTGTATAGTAACCACAATATTGTTATGATGATGAGCTATTAAAGACTTGGCTAATATAATCAACATAATGATCCAAGACAATTCCAAAGGACCCATTATGAAAAACAAAAGCTACTTAACTGCAGAGAGATAAGTGATGAAATAGGAAAGCAAATTGAAATATGCTTTTCTTTTTTTGAAATATGGCTAATATAGAAATATTTTGCACAATTTCTCATGTAAAATTGATATTATATGGTATAGGAGGATGTGAAAGGGAAAGAATTTGGAATTCAAAACTTAAAAAGGAAAAAATGTCCAAAAATTCAAATAATATATTTAAATGCAAAATAAATTGCAAATTGAGGGGAAAACATTGGAATAGCTTATTAAAAATGGATTTAGATTAGAAATGGGCCATAAGCACAATAATACAAAAATATAATACCCTGATTTTATGCATGATAAAACTGAAGCCCAGAGGTTTTATGTGACTTACTCAATGTCATGCAGGTCATAAAAACATTAGAAATAAGATTGCATGTACAAGCAACCTAGAGACACATGTTGGGCCCCAACTACCTGCAACATCTTTAAATTTTAATAATTATGTATACATATGTAATAGAGTAAACATGTTATTCAGGAAATTTATGATCACAAAAGTTGGTGAACTGGTTATAAAGCAGGAGTGAAAGAAAACTGATTAACAGTCCATTGTTGTACAGGACATATAACGTAACCTAGAAGAACTCCAGAATGTAAGCAATTTTCACATAAGCTTATGAAAGCTAAATGGTTCTGAGATTTGCACACATGGATATATATACATATATATATATGTATATATATATATATGTCTCTCTCAGTGATACCAAAGATAAATTGATATGCTTAAATATCAAAATATGATAAATAATTAGTATTTTACCATACAAACTATTGGGATTTCAAAATAGAGGTGACAAACTATATGAAAAAAATATATAGGATAATTACTGTTTTAATATAAACCATATATGCTGAAAATATCCTTACTTTCCCTCTCTGAGTTCTAATATCAATATATCTCATAGTTTAGTGGACACGTACTTTAAATATATATAGTAGTCATAATTATATTTCATTGATCTTGTTATAAATTCTGGCTGTGAAAACTAGCAAAATGTAGTTTCATTTTTTTCATTTCTCATTTTTTCAATTTTTCATTTTCATTTCTAGTCCCTCATCAGACAAAACCCCTTGAAGAGTATTTGTCTTCACAGAATGTAACCAATAAGCTTCATGTATTGATAAATGACACCTTTGCCATTTTTATCCCAAACAGTGTTGAAAGAATGAATCCTTCAATGCTTGATTGATATTCCTAGATAGATATTTGGGCAGGCTCACAAGGAATGACAAAATTTTCATAAGTATTTTTGTAAATAGAAGAGAAAACAGGAGTATATAATAGTTGTCTTTAATAGGAAAATCTGACATGAAAGAGATATTATACTTAATCTGGTCAAAACTAAAAAGAAGGGATGGTAGGTACAAAGACATGAATTTTGACTTTATGTGAGGAAAAACCCGCCAATTGTTACAGTTTTCCAAAAGTGTTGTAAACATAATGTTGGGATTCCAGCATAGTATCATTTAGACTAAACTGTTCCTGAGAAAATGGTCCTTTAGAAAAGGCAGTTTATCTTTTTTCCACTATTAATTCTGTATCAGGCAGATAAGGCTTGCAGCTTTTCATTGGATTATACTCTAGACCAGCTGAAATCTTTTGAGTCATTATCCTTCTGTGGCCTCAGATAATTAACATTAGAATACCCAGTTTGCGGTCAGGATAGAGAAACTCCCCCTACCCAAGCTTCACCCAAGCTAAGTATTGTTAAGTGACCCTGAGAACTTTTCCATCATTTACATGTCTGATTAAGAATGCCCCCTCGCATATCAAGCACTTATTGGCGAACATAGGACACATAATTTTGCCACACCAATCCCAACATTGAGTGAGTTTCCTCCTCAACATGTCTTCCTTACCCTTGTATTGGAGTGAATTTCTTTATTCATGGGGATAAACTTCAATCAGTTAATATTATCATGTGATGCATGTGTATGTTTTTGTTTACCTGAATTCTGTCACATAAAACTAAGCTCTTTAATGTGCCAGCATCCTGAATACAATTTTTAGAGAAATTGCTAAAGCAGGGTTATTTGTTTAACCTGGGCTGTGAGGCCAAATAATGTAGATGCCTTGAGGTAATGGGTTTCTTTTTATTACAGGTCTTTAATCACTACTTGTTTATGTGAGAATTCGTTTGATCTTGAACACAGTCTAGTGATAAAAGGAGTGCAAACATCATTATTCTTCCTGTAGAGAAGAAGAAATATTTTCTTCAAAGAGGCTGAGTACCTTGCCTGTGGCAGTGGAGCTATGAAGTGACAAAACTGAGACTGAAACCTCAGTCTTTTTATGTCTACTACACTTTCCAGTACATTTCATTATCTTAATTAAGTTCCAGAAGCTATTTACTATAGCAATGAAATATGTAATATATTTTGGACTTGTTCCCATTGTTTCCCATGTTTTAAAATAAAAATGATATTTTCAGTTTTCAAGAAGGAATGCCAACCTCAAATAGAAAAAGCTGGTAGATATGAAATCCTATGGGCCAAATACTATTTTAGAAAACCACATATTAACATTGTCTATGTTGTTTTTTATTTATTTTGTTAAATACTCTCCAATTACATTTTAATCTGGTTCAGTGGCATGAAAGTCTGTGAGGAAAATCAGCCAGTGACCAGTTTGACACCTTTGATCTAGAATATCCTGTCTCCACTATTTAATTAAACGAATTGTTATTTCAATATCTATTTTCCCAATAATATAATTTAGTATATAAAGTCTTTGAATCTAAAAGCCTAATATTTTATGAATAATACTGTTGCATTTGAGGCAAATTTATAAAAAAAATAACATTTCCAAATATATGAAATACATATAGGGAGTAACCATCAGTCAGGAAAGAGCTCAACATATTATGGCATACGAGTATAATGGAATACCATTGTGTCATAAGAAATTAATAAAGTGTTATATTTAGTGAAGCCTGGTAAGATTGTATGAACTGAGATACAGAGCAATAAGCAGAATCAGGAGCAAAGCTTATAACAAAAATATTTTCTTTTTCCACTATTTTCCACTTTTTCCAACTACAAGAAAAGATAGTTTTCAACATTCACTTTCATAGGATTTTGAGTTACAATTTTTTTATCCCTCTCTTCCTCCCCTGCACTCCTTCCCAAGATGGCAAGCAATAAATTATTAGCTATACATGTACAATCATATTAAATATATTTCAATATTAGCCATGTTGGGAAGAACAGTCAGAACAAAGAAAAAGCACACAAAAGAAAGAAAAAAAGAAAATAGCATGCTTTGATGTGCATTCAGACTCCCTAATTGTTCCTCTGGATGTGGATAGCATTTTCCATCATTCCATCTTTTGGAATTGCCTTAGATCACTGTCATTGCTGAGAAGAGCTACCTATCAAAGTTGCTCATTGAACAATTGTACAGTGTTCTAATGGTCCTGCTCACAAAATATTTTTGTACGTGTGGATCCTTTCCTTTTTTTATGATCTCTTTGGAATACAGACCTAGTCGTGGTATTACTGAATCAAAGGGTATGCACAGTTTTACAGTCCTTTGGGCATAGTTCCAAGCTTTTCTTCAAAATGGTTCAATGAGTTTGCAACTCCACCATCAATGCATTAGTGAATAGTAACAGTATTTGAAAGACAATTTTGAAATATTAAGAACTCTGATGAATGCAATGAACAACACCGATTCCAGAGGACTGAAAATGAATTATTCCATCTTCCTCCTAACAAAAAAAAAAAAAAAAAAAAAACAACTACTCTCAAGGTGGAGAAGGAAATATTTGTATTTGGATACAGGTAGTGGGAAAATTTCTTTATTTGATTCGACACATTTGTTATGTCTTTTATTTTGGGGGGGAGAAGAAAAAATGAGTGCTTTTTTGTTGAAAATAAAATAAATGTGCATAATATGATACCCAATATTATTAGTAAATTAATATTTTAAAACTTTAATATCCACAGAAAAGAATAAACAATCTTCCTTGTGACTGAGAGGTAATAGTCTCAAGGTGAAGGAAACATTATCTTTGAATACAGATAATGTAGAAATATCTTTAACAGATTCTGAATAATTGTTGCTTTTTTTTAATTTAGGGTATAGGAAAGAGAAAAATCTATGCTTGCATATTGACAAATAAAAGGGAAAAATAAGTTTATAAATATAAAAATATTATTAACAATTTTTAGATTATCCTTGAATATTCATAACAACAAATAACCATGTGGAAAAGCAAGTTCCATCATCTATATAGCCAAACGTTGACTATGGTAAACATAATTCAAGTGTAAAGTTTTGCATACCAATGGCCTTATCACACCATTACTCTTTTCTCTGACATATAAAGGCCACATTCTGCAGGGATTTGACTAATGAAGTTTCTGTACTAGAAACAATAATGGTTTCCACAGAGCAGAGTCTGCCAATTCAACCATATTGTGCTGAACAGTATAGAACTGTGCCAAATTGTGTGTGTCTACTTTAGAAGCAAGCTGTTCATTTTTTTTTTTTTTAAGTAAGCAGTGAAACAAATTTCATATAGCATTGATGAAATTTTGGAAAAAATACTTTAAAGATTACATTTATTTTCTAATAATCACCAAATAATTGATACAAATATTTCTCACTAAAAATTTTAAAAAAGATTTCAAAAAACAAACCAGAAATAATTTAAATACAAAATTAAGTCAGGAAAATTAACACTTTAGAAAACACGTGTGCATGAACAGTATCTTCATGTCCATAACAGCTCTTACCTACTACATGTATGACTTTCTCTCAGAATTCCTCTTTTAAACATTATGAGGACATGTATTCAGATAAAAAAGCAAATTCCTACCATCAGTTATGATTAATACATAAAATTTAAAAGCTGTGTATTTGTGTGTGTGTGTGTGTGTGTGTGTGTGTGTGTGTGTTCCACTCTGCACAAAACAGTATATGAGACTGTGGTAGTACAAAGACAAAAATTGATAAAGGCCTTTATCTCAAGTTTACAATCTGCTGAGGGAAATAACATGTATATGGTTGAAAAATCATTAATAATTTGCGAAGGGAGAGAATCCAAATAATGGGGTAAATCAGGACTTTCCATGAAAGGTTGCATTGAGCTGAGTTTTGAAAAACTATGAGATTTTAAGAGGTAGGACTTAGAAGGGAATGTGTTATAGGAGAAGAAAAAAGCATACAAAGATGCATAGAAGTAGAAATGGCAAGTTGAGGAAACAGGTGGTGGAACTGTTTGGTTGGAATGTAGAGATCAAGAAATGAAATAATATGAAATAAGTATGAAAAGGTAGATAAGTAGATTAAAACAGATTTAAATTCTGGGCACAGTGGTTTGTGTATTAAGCTACAGGAAATAAGGAGTTACTTAAACTTATTAAGTAAAAGAATAATATGGCTAGATTTGTAATTTAGGAACTTTATTTTAACAATTGTGTGAAAAATGGGCTGGGGAGAAAAAAAAATGGAAGTAAATAAAATGATTAACAAACTATTCTAGCAGTCTAGGCAAGGGGTGATGGGAGCTTCAACTATCATATTGGGCATTACAGTGAAGAGAAGGAGTGAATGTGATAAATGCTGTCCAGGTAAATAAACATGTTTTGGCAAATAATTAGGTAAAAAGATAATGAGAATTAAGGTTGCAAACATGGGTGTAACTCACTATGCAGATGATGGAAAGAAGAGCTCCAGCCATTAAAAATATATATACCATGTAACTAGAAGATTACATAGGCAGTTAATCATTCTTGCTAAAAGATCCTCAAAGCCAGGAATATGTGGGTCATTGAATTTTATATAGCTCTGAACCACTTTCTAAAATTAAAGCTTTCAGAGGAGGTATTGTAGTTTGTCCTTTGTTCTTGAAGAGGACCATGACATCAGGGAAATGATGCCATGCCATGCAAGTGAACTAGATTTAAATGAGGGAAGGCTGTGAAGTCACCAGCCTCACTCTCTCCTCCTGAGTTTTCTGGGTCCAGTGGCAAGATACAGAACAGGATGACTAGAGATGGCCCCAGATGCAGTGGGAGAACTGGGCCTTTTTAAGCAAAGGTCTTTTTTTTTTTTTTTAACAATCACAAGTGATTTATTTTTGAGAATCATTTAACAGGAAATTATAGAAATAAAATTTATATAAACACATCTATATTAGTCATGACACAGATGGCAGGACAAAGCAAAAACAAGAAAACTAAACTGGCTGCTATATACAACTGGACACAGTTGTGTCATGTACACTAAGTCTTTTACAAAATAGTCATCTCAGATCAGTACAAGACCACTCTCCATTCAATGTCATCATTCTGCAAGATAGGCTCCTGTAGCATCCGCACTTGTTTTCTCCACTTCTTCCTTTGATATGGACTGTAAATATTGTTGTGATTACCACCCCCTTGGGATGCTTTGCCATACTTGCTTTGTTGACCACTGTAGTCTGCATATCCCTGTCTATATCCATAGTTCCCATAGTTATGCCCAATATAATCATATCCGTCATAGCTGATGGGGTACTTGGGTGCATGTTCTTGGACCCCAGTTCTAAAATCGCATTTCTCCCTAACCTCAAAACACTATCCCAGGCAGTTTTTTCCCAGTCCAAGAATAGCCTGCCCCAGCAAAAACCATTATCTCCCTTCCTCTTTTAATAGCCAGCTACATCAATAGAAGTTATTAGTTCGAACCAGCTGCATATTGACTGAACTGGCTGTGTACTGGGTCATAAGGACATTTGCTATTCACTGACGAATCATATGTATCCTAGACTTAGATATACGTATACTTCCTTACACTTATCATATCTAAAAAGGTATTGATAAGATCAGCCCAGTATTCCCTAGTCAGTCCTGAAGTTAACTGACTTAATACCTTTTTAGGTCTAAAACCACACCTTCATTTAACCTCTCCTTGACCTATATCCCCATGAACTCTGGGTAAATTAGCTGCATAGTAGATACTAAAAGTGCATGTTTGTTTAAGAACTAACTGTTCCCTAATTCCACCCTGAATCACCTAGTCATCACACTTGGCGCATGTTTTACTATAGCTCAATTCCGTGTGGACAGTCTCGGGCGGGTAAAGGTGGGAGCTTCTAAATCTTAGAGCTCTCACGAGACCCTCCCAGGAAACGGCAGGGAATAGAGGTGAACTGAGCTATCTCGAGTAATTCCGCCTCTTCCCGTGAGAAATGTGATGGGAGAGATATCTCCCCGCCCTCGAAATGGTCCCGGATCTCGGCACACTATTGTTATCTAACAGCACGGTATTGAGATGCAAACTGTGTGGCTGAAGGTTAAGTAGGATTGAGGAAGCCTGAAAGCTCTCTTAGCACATGAGGAGCCAAGAGGACAGTAGGCTCCGCTTTTTTTCTTTCCTCTCTCCCCTCCCCCTCTTTCCCCGCTTGTACTGGCCTCCTTGATACTGGAGCGGATAGGACCTGCCTTAGCGGTCGCTCAGTACCCCGGCACTGGAAGCTTAAAGAAAGCCAGAGACCAGTGTGGGGAATAGGAGGGTGCCAAAATACCTTAGAGACAATGCACCCAGTAAAGTGGGAGGCAGAGGATCGCCAAGGGACCATATGGCTGTTGGTGATTCCAGGACTTAGTTTTAACATCTGGGGCAGAGACATTATGAGCCGCCTCGGGATGAGGTTATCAAATTTTTAGTAAGGGCCATTGCTGTTGCTCTGGAGGCCCCACCCTTGAATTGGAAGTCAGACACCCCGACTTGGGTGGAGCAATGGCCCCTGACTCCAGAAAAACTCCAGACACTACAACTATTGGTTAAGGAGCAATTAGAAAAAGGAAATATAGAACCATCAAAGTCACCCTGGAATGCTCCTGTGTTTGTTATAAAGAAAAAATCCGGGAAATTCAGGTTCCTTACAGATCTAAGGAAAGTAAATCAGTCTCTCATGCCTATGGGAGCCCTGCAACCAGGTCTCCCTTCTCCTAATGCCATCCTGGAGGGTTGGTCACTTATAATCATTGACATTCAGGATTGTTTTTTTTCCATTCCTTTAAACAAAGTAGATTGTCCTCGGTTTGCTTTTACAATACCTCACCCCAATAACGAAGGACCTGCAAAGAGGTATCAGTGGAAGGTATTGCCCCAAGGTATGAGTTGCAGCCCCACCATCTGCCAGTGGTATGTTAATCAAGCCTTAGAAAGCCCCAGACAGCAATACCAATGCAAAATCATCCATTATATGGATGACATCCTTATAGCTGCACCTCAGCTCAAGGAACTGGAGAAGTGTTTCCAAGCAGTAGAAAGGAACCTTTTAGGACTAGGATTAGTTATTGCTCCTGAAAAGATACAGAGAGGACCCAATTACAAATATTTGGGATATCAGATACAGGGCACCATCATTCGGCCGGAACCCCCAAAATGGGATATAAAGATCCAAACACTCAATGATGCTCAGAAACTAGTAGGAGCTATCCAATGGATAAGATCAAAGGTGCCTATACCTTTACCTCTCATGCAACCTTTAATCAAGTGCTAAAGTAATTCAACATCTTTGGCACTGTTTTTCTGTTTCAGGCTTACCCTTAGAAATAAAGACAGATAACGGCCCTGCCTATACTTCTCAAACCCTTACACACTTCCTCCGCGATCTAGGGATTCGACATGTTACAGGAATCCCCTACAATCCACAAGGCCAGGCCATAGTGGAAAGGGCCAATCTCACCTTGAAGGTGATCCTCGCTAAACAAAGAAGGGGAAAAGGTCGCCTAACACAATCAGAGCTTGATACAGCTGTGTATACACACAATTTTTTGCATATCTCAAGAAATTCACATACTACTCCAGCTATGAGACATTTTGTGACTTTTCCAAGACAACCCCGCAAGGAAAGTAATACCCAGGCTGGATATAAAGACACATGGGCCATGGTAAAGGATATGGCCTCAGGGAAATGGAAAGGTCCGTATAAGATACTAATATGGGGTCCAGGGTATGTTTGTGTCTCCACAGGAAAAGGTGATGCGTGGATTCCCATTAGAAGGATCCGTAGGTGGGAACCGATGTCGGAGACGGCGGAGATGCAGGAGGCGGAGAGCCCGGAGACCCCGGAGAAGGATCATACACCACCTGAGCCTGCTGCTGACAGCTTTAACCTTGCTGCCCAGAGAGGAGGCAGCACTCATCACAACCGCAGACACTGCTGCTGACAGCTTCCCATCTAGGCATCTCTTTCCACCGGCTGAAGGAGGACTTTGATATCACAAACCCAGGACATTGGGGGGGGGAGGAGGTGACCAATTTTCCACCTGTATAGATCCATTTGCAAGATTAAGGGGGGTTGTGACGTGTAAGGCGTCTACACCAGCAGCTCCTCTTAAAATATGCTTTGGGATTAGTTGATTGCACTTCCCCTGTTGTAATTCAGCCATTTAGTTTCGTCTTTGTTTTATTTGATGCCTCCCTTTGTCAGTTGTGCTAGCTGCAGATTTCTGTGTGAATGAAGTCTTGTTGTAGGGTACTCATATGCTAAAGGCCTTCCTAATCCACTCAGCCTCCAGCCACTGTTTGCTCTAGAGCCAGGTGCGCTCCGTGCAAAACAAAGAAGGGGAGATGTTGGGATTGGAAGCTCAATTCCGTGTGGACAGTCTTGGGCGGGTAAAGGTGGGAGCTTCTAAATCTTAGAGCTCTCACGAGACCCTCCCAGGAAACGGCAGGGAATAGAGGTGAACCGAGCTATCTCGAGTAATTCCGCCTCTTCCCATGAGAAACGTGATGGGAGAGAGATCTCCCCGCCCTCGAGATGGTCCCGGATCTGGGCACACTATTGTTATCTAACAGCACGGTATTGAGATGCAAACTGTGTGGCTGAAGGTTAAGTAGGATTGAGGAAGCCTGAAAGCTCTCTTAGCACGTGAGGAGCCAAGAGGACAGTAGGCTCCACTTTCTTCTTTCCTCTCTCCCCTCCCCCTCTCTCCCTGCTTGTACTTCTACTTCCAATCCCTTAAGATCTTGGCCTCCTTAGGAAATCTCCCCCTCTTCCTCCTAAGGAAGACCCCCCTACACTTGTAACTAGACCCTGAAATAAAGCTCAACCCTTGTTCGACTCTGGAACGTCCTTTCTCTCATATGAGCATCCGGCGTGGCCAGCCGAAGACCTTGGAGGTGAGGTAAGAAAGACTCGGGTAGCCCACACAGGCCTCTAGGCCTGGCAGAATATCCTATATAAACTTTAACTGTACCCCTATAAGTTTCAGGTTCCCTAAGAACTCTTGCCTACTGAAAAACATAATAAATCATTACCACCTTAACTTTGTGTCCACCAGTTTATTCCAGGAGATCTGCCCCTGTAACTCCAGTCTTTGGGGGAGGGTGGTCTCACACCCCAATCCCTTCCAACCTATATCACAGTCACTATAGTTTTAATCACCAACATAGGCACTATTGTAACTTACATATCCTTGATCATAATAGTTATGGTTCCACTTTTGGCCCTGGACCTCGGCCAGGACCCCGAGTCCCAACTCGACTTCCAGCTACAGTACCCCGCCCTCCTTTCTTTTCTTGCTGTTGCTACCTATATGCCTTTTAAGGCAGGGCAACTTGGATTTCACACTTCCCAGAACCAATCTGATGATGTGATTTCTAGAAGTTTTATTATTGTATTTTTATCTGTATAAGTGATAAAACAAAAGTTTCTTTTTTCATTTGTTTTTTCTAGCCATAGGAAGTTCGATATTCTCAATCTTTCCAAACACTCCAAAATACTCTTTGATTTATTCTTCACACCTGTCTGGGTTCAGTTCACAGAAAAACACTTCTGGGGGCTACCTTTCACTTTAAAGTTTTGGCCCACTTGGGGTCTATCAACTTGCTATCTAGCTTATGTTCTTTGAGTTCCAAGAGATTGTCCACACTGGCAGAGTCTTTGAAAAGCACAAATGTGAATCCCTGTGATCTCACTGTGACAAGATCTGTTTTCTTTCTTTAAAAAAAAAAAAAAAAAAAAAAAAGTTTTATTTATTTATTTTTTAGATTTCAACATTCATTTCTACAAAACTTTGAGTTCCAATTTTTCTCCCTATCTTTCCCCTGCCCCCACCCCATAACACCTTGCATTCTGATTACCCCTGCCCTCTATGTACCCTCCCTTCTATCACACCCCAACCTTCCCTTATCCCAATCTTCTCTCTTTTCTTGCAGGGCAAGATAAATTTCTATACCTCATTACCTGTACTTCCTATTTTCCAATTATATGCAATAACAGTTCTCAACATTCATTTGAAATATTTCGAATTCCATTTTCTCTCCCTCTCTCCTTCCCCACCCATCCCCACTGAGAAGGTAAGCAATTCAATACAGGCTCTATATACGTCATTTTGAAAAAAAACACCATAAGTCATGTTGTGTTAGACTAACTATATTGCTGTCCATCCTTTCCCCTCACCCCATTTTTTTCTATTCTCTCATTTGACCTTGTCCCTTCCCAAAAGTGTTTACTTCCAGTTACTTCCTTCTCCCATTTGCACACCTTTCTATCATCCCCCTCACTCCACTTGGTCCCTTCTCCCCTACTTTCTTGTAGTGTAAGCTAGACTTTCATACCAAATTTAATGAGCATGTTATTCCCTCCTTGAGCCCTATGTGAAAAGAGTAAGTTTCACTTTTCTCCTCACCTCCTTCTTTTCCTCCTACATTGAAAAATATTTTTCTTATCTCTTTTATGATCAATAGCCTGCCCCATTCCATTTGTCCCTTTCTCCTTCCAATATTTTCCTCTCTCAACCCTTAATTTTATTTTATTTTTTTATGGATATCATCTCTTTTGATTCAATTCAACCTGTACTCTGTCTATGCATGTGTGTGTGTGTGTGTGTGTGTGTATAATCCCTTTCCTTATCCAAATACTGAGAAAAGTTGCAAGAGTTACAAATATTATCTTTCCACGTATGAATGCAAACAGTTGAACTTTAGAAAGTATTTTATGGTTTCTCTTTCCTATTTACATTTTCATGCTTCTCTTGATTCTTGTGTTTGAAAGTCAAATTTTCTATTAAGTTCTGGTCTTTTCATCAAGAATCCTTGAAAGTCCTCTATATCATTGAATGACCATTTTTTTCCTTGAAGTATTGTACTCAGTTTTTCTGGATAGGTGATTCTGGGTTTTATACCCAGTCCCTTTGACTTCTGGAATATCCTTTTCCAAGCCCTTTGATCCCTTAATGTAGAAGCTGTAAGATCCTGTGTTATCCTGACTGTATTTCCCCAGTACTCGAATTCTTTCTTTCTAGGTGCCTGCAATATTTTCTGCTTGACCTGGGAACTCTGAAATTTGGCCACAGTATCGCTAGGAGTTTCTCTTTCAGGAGATGATTAGTGGATTCTTCCAATATTGATTTTGTCCTCTGGTTCTAGAATATTAGGGCAGTTTTCCTTGATAATTTCATGAAAGATAATGTCTAGGCTCTTTTTTTGATCATGGGTTTCAGGTAGTCCCATAATTTTTAAATTGTCTCTCCTGAATCTATTTTCCAGGTCAGGTGTTTTACCAATGAAATATTTCACATTATCTTTTACTTTTTCAATCTTTTGGTTTTGTTTAGTAATTTCTTGATTTATCATATAGTCTTTAGCTTCTGTGAACTCCACTCTCATTTTTAAAGAAGTATTTTCTTCAGTGGACCTACTTTTCCATTTGACTAATTCTGCTTTTTAAAGTCTTCTTCTCCTCATTGGCTTTTTGTACCTCTTTTTCTAATTGAGTTAGCCTATTTTTCAAGGTGTTATTTTCCACAGTATTATTTTGTGTCTTCTTTAGAAAGCTGCTGACTCACTTTTCAAGCTCTTCCGTGGTCTGAGCCCATTTCATATTCATTTTGGAGGTACTGGGGGCAGAAGTTTTAACTTCCTTTGACAGTATGCATTGTTCTTTCTCCTCTGAAAGGATGGAAGGAGATACCTGTTCACCAAGAAAGTAACCTTCTATGATTTTTTTCCTCTTTTTTGGACATTTTCACAGCCAGTTATTTGACTTCTGAATCCTTTGTCAAGAGGAGGATCCTAGTGCTCCTCCTCCCCCCAGGACTGTGCTCAAGGCTGAGGTTTAGATCAGCTGCTCAATTCCCACAGGGGTTTTAGGCAGGGATGGGGCTGCCACTGAAATCTGAGGTTCAGATCCTCTGCTTAATTCCCCCAGAGGTTTTAAGCTGAGATGCTTGGACAATGGATTCAGGCTGCTTCCATGTTCACCATAACCACCCGCTGCCTGCTGCTGATGCTGCCACTGTCTCTGCTGCCACCTGGGGCCAGTGGTGGGAGGACCCCCACTTCCCTCTCACCCAGCTGAGAAAGCCTTCCCACACTGACCTTTGAAGCTTTCTTTGTTGCTTGTGAGTTGAAAGATCTGGGACCCTCCCTGCTGGGGATTCTGCCTGTTCTAGTCCTGTTCTTCCGTGTGCTGTGTGGCCAGGGCTGTGTTCTGCTTTGGTCACCATCCTGTGGGATAGACCTTTTCTGCCAGCCTTCCAGGTTGCCTTTGCCTAGAAATCTCTTTCACTCTGTTGATCTGAGGCTTCTGCTGCTCTAGAACTAGTTGAGAGTCATTTTTTACAGGCATTTTGTGGGCTGTGGGGGAAGTGCTAGAGTATATGTGTCTTTCTACTCTGCCGTTTCACCATGCAGTCTACAACCTCTCCAAAAGAAGACAGATACTCAGTGATCTTTCTTTCTTGCATGCTGGCTTAGCCCTTCAAAAAACATTTTACTGCAACAAAAGTGACAGGCTCTATTCACCATGTGGCCCCCACATGGTCCCCAGCTCTCCCATCCAAGAGGCTTAGCATGCAGACCCATAACCCCAGAAGGGGCAGGTAGAAGCCCCTTCCTACTTGCCCTCTCCTGCCCCTTCCCATCTATGCTATAGTCTTTAACAGGCCTCAGTGTGACTGAGGCAACAACCATTCATTAAAGTTAGGTTGGTTGATTGTTGTCCTTTATTTTCAAAGAGGACCAAAATAACATCACCATGATAAAGTGAAGTTTCAGTGTGTCAGACTGTGGCTGACCAGAGCAAAATGAGCTCTGAATGCTCTACCATAGGTTGGAAACAGATAGTTCATGTGAATATTTGGAGTGGTTATTCCAAATTTGTGCTTCCTACATTTATTTTGGACTGTCTCAATTCTACTTTGCTCATAGAGCACAGCCCTTTCTGATGTGGGCACACCATGTGGAACAACCTTGTACCAGTGTCTCCCATGTTGCACAATAGAATCTAAAGTTCTTGAGAGTGTCCTTGTATCGCTTCTTCTGACCACCATTGTGATTGCCTGCCCCATGTGAGTTCTCCATAAAATATCTTTTTGAAAAGTGTACATTCTGCATTGGAACAACATGGCCAGCCCATCAGAATTGCACTCTCTGAAGCACAGTTTGAATGCTTGGTAGCTCACCTTGAGCAAGGACTTTTGTATCTGGTACCTTATCCTGCCAGGTGATCTTCAGAATATTCTTAAGACAATTCAAATAGAAGTGATTCAGTTTCCTGGCATGGCGCTGGTAGACTGTTCATGTTTCATAGGCATACAACAATGAGGTCAGCACAACAGCTCTGTAGACCTTCAGTTTGGTAGTCAGTCTAATATCTCTTCTCTCCCAAATGTTTCTTTGGAGACTCCCAAACACTGAGTTAGCTCTGGCAATGTGTGCATCAACCTCATTGTCAATGTGCACATCCCTGGAAAGTACACTACGAAGGTAAGTGAACATAACCATATCATTCAAAACTACTCAATTTCTTGTAACCAATGATTCCAAGTATGGATGGTGTGGTGGTGGCTGATGGAGCACCTGTGCTTTCTTGATGTTAATTATTAAGCCCAAATTAGCACAGGCATTAGAGAATTGATCCATACTTTGTTGCATATCCACACCTACTGCTTCCTCACTTGCCTGTCACCACAGAGCTTTGACGCATAGTAGTAAAATGGTATGGGTGATGTCTTTTGATTTGGGCGTAAATTGGATTTAAGTGAGGCAGAGTTGCATGAAGGTGTCAGCCTTGCTCTCTCCTCCAGAGTCATCATAGTCCAGTGACAGGCCAGAGTCAATAAGGCTGATGATGGCTCACAATGTAGTGGATGACTTTGGCATCTTTGTATTTAACCAAGCTCTAAGTGCTTCACAAAACTTGCTTCAGCTGTTTTCATGGCCATTGGAACAAATTATTCTCATCCACCCATTCTATCAGAGGACAACCCCCTAACTCACCAATGGGTTTGAGACCCTTTGGTTACCCTCAACCTGGTTTGCCAAGTCTGCTGACATGGTTGACCAGATGTGGCCTTTGGGCATGATGTAGGTTCTTGGAGCCACAAGTGAGAATTGGGTGGAACAGGTAAACACCAAAGGTGACAAGAGCCCTGAAAAGGGCTTGGCAGCCATCACCCCAAAGGTATTGGTCCTCCCTGAACACACCCTACACTACTAACTCTAGATAAGAAAAGATGCAGAGAATGGACTCTTTTAACTAGTCAAAACAACAACAACCTTCTAGATGGGGAAGGCCTCCAGGGTTTCTGGGCAAAAAGAATCAATTACTATTTACATTCACTCTGATCCAATCAGAGTCAAAAGAATGACCAAGTAGGAATTGGTCTAGGACTTATTATTGTCCAGTAGAGAGAGCCAGAATGATTTGGGTTTAAAGTATGGTGCTTAAGGAAAACATCTAGCCCCTAAACCCCATAATATCTTGCAGGTTTCATCAAACAAAATTTACATTCCTTTGGGCACAGAGATGCTAACCTACTTCAAAAAAAGGAATTTCCTCTTCTGAATCGTAAATGAAATCACAGATCCTGTCCCTTTTCACAAATAGAAGATAAAGAAGATTTAATAATTGTAATGACCAATTCTATTTTGTTTTCATCATACATTTGCTGTATGTGACTCTAACAGAAACTACTTTTAGAAAAACCCAGGACCAGTTTAAGCTAACTTTTATTGCACTGTTTCAGTCAAGTTTGACTCTTCTTGTGACCCCTTTTAGTTTTTCTGTACAAAGATACTATAATGGCTTGCCATTTCCTTCTCCAGATCATTTTACAGATGAGGAAATGAAGTAGAGAGAGTTAGGTGATTTGCCCAGGGTCACACAGCTAGCAAGTTTCTGAGGCCAGAATTACACTCATGAAAGTAGGTATCCCTTACTCTAGTTCTGGTATTCTATCCACTGTCACACCTAGCTGCTTTCAGTCAACTACTTTGCTGTAATGTTACTTTCTTTGCCTGTAACCATTTCAGACATTTTCCATATTTCCTCTATTCTATGAAGAGACAAAGAAAGGAAGAGAGTGAGAAAGGGAGAGAGAGACACAGAGAGAGAGAGAGACAGAGAGAGAGAAAGACAGAGAGAGAGAGGGAGATACAAATATTTTTATCTTTACCTGTCTTCATATATATACATATACACACACATATATATGTACATAGCTATATATATGTATGTATGTATGCATGTATGCATATATGTGAGAGAAATCAATCCACAGGTATTTATGCCTTTATCTGTCTTCCCATATACATATACTCTTATATATTATTCATATATATATGTATATATATATATTTTCCTTATATATGTGTATGTGTGTATTCATATGTGTGTATGTATGTATAGCTATATATGTATATGTGCATGTAAGTATATATGTGTGCTTATGTATGTATCTAACTCTGAGTCAATTTTTCTTAGCCTGCTTCTCTTCTTATCTTTCTGTATCCCTTCTCTGTGTGACTGATGATCCTCTGTTTAAATTTTCAAAAGAGGAAAAATTATTATTTTACCCAAGTGCTACCTACTCTACCTTCTGTGACCTGTTTCAAATGGTGCTGAGAGGATGCCCGTTATGAGTACTGAAGGACAAGTCCAAACAGACAGTTAATTTTGGACATTTTACCAGTAAAAATGATTTTATACACTTGCCTTTAGGACAAGTTAACCTTCTAGACCAAGGCCTGTTATCCAGCTATCAGGCCACTATACACTGTAATCTTCGAGGTACATGGGTGGAATTGCCAGCTTTCTAGATGTACCAGCTTCCTACTACCCTAGAGGACACTTCAGGTGGTTCTGAAAAGGTTGTAAGGAATTGCCCACTGTTCATATCAAGACATATTTGCACTTGTCATATATTCAGTGATAGATACTTCCCCGAAAGACATTTAAAATTTGCAAGACAACAGTGAATTCTTTAAGAAACTGTCAGCCACCCTGTAACACCTCTGTATTACCTATTAAGAAGTCCCAACTACATCTTGAAGGGAAACCTATTGCAAGGTTCATAAAGACCTAAGATTAAGCATGTGATTTTTTAACATAATGGTACCAATCCTGTTAGCATCTTTACTTGCATTTCCCCCAACTCAAGGTTCTATATAGTCATTATTCTTTGCAATGTCTTCTCCGCTCACATCCGTAAAGATAATCAACGGCTTTTTTTCAGGTTTTACCTGATCTGGCCACCATCAATTGTCATTGTACAGTATATGTAGACTGAAATCATCCAGTATCTTCTCTCTGTGCCTGCATTTTGATATACAAGATATCGCTTTGACTAATTCTGTTCTTGTTCAGTATATTGATGCCTTGTTTATCTCTTTAGAAAGGGACTGCTTCTTTAAAGACACTGTCACCTCATTGCCTTGGCTAAAAAGGTCTTAAAACCTCCTTTCATAAATTAGTTTTTTTAGGAATGTATTGAGCACTTGTATTTTTCTTTCCATTAAGAAATCAGGCTCTCATTAAAAAAAAAAAAAAAAAAAAGAATGATAGTCATTTCCAGAATGACATGACAAAGAACACAGAAATACATATAGGCATTTTTGGGAGATGTAGGGTTTGGCAGAATTTTTTTGTAGTAATTGTAAAACTTTAATTTGACCTGATCCAGAAAGGTGTTCCTAAACCAATGACAGGGAATAGAGGTACTGAATTTGCTTTTTGTCAACTTAAATAAAGCATGACATCATCTCTTGTCTCCTGACTTCTCAATTACTATATAGCCTTTATTTTCAAAGCTCATAAATGGAAAAGAGGGTCTCCTAAATTTTATACCAGAGGTTTGGTTTTACTCTACATCTTTTCATTATTATTTATTCCAGTTCAACCCTATCATCTAAGGAGCAATAGAGTATCTGAGGACTGTCTTGGCTCCAGTATTGCTTGTAGAAAAATCCCAGGACACTGTCTTAGGCCATTAATTCATTGCCCATGCCCCATAGGATGTTGTTGCCTTTCTAACCCAAAAGAATACTCAACACTCTTCTGTTCAGAGACTGATCCATTGTAAATACTAATGTTTGGTAAGTGAAAATATCCAGAAGTAATTACCTATCCTCAACTCTGCTACACTTTTACCCCTTTCTGATGCCGCGGAATAGGTCAGTTATGATTATTCATATGCAGACCAATTGGATGAAGTTGTTTGTGCAGACTTGATTGATGATCACCTTGACAACCCTAATTTCATTCTTTACGTTGATGATTCCTCCTCTGTTTTACAGGAATCTTGGAGGATAGGGTAGGCTGGTAACTCACTACCATATTCTTAATGCTGAATCAGTACTTCTTTTAGTCATTTTCAGGGAGATATGATTGTTGCCCTTACTCAGGCCTACCAACCAGAATCAGGTCAGATCTTTCTAGACAGAAAGATAGGTAGGTATGTAGGTGACAGATAGATAGATAAATAGATAGATAAATGTGTGTGTATAACGTTATGTATTTTTGTTTGTATATATGTATGTATATATGTATACATAATTGTTTACCCAGAATTATACAAAGGAGGATAATCTGAAGCTCTGGGGACAGGGATATGAGGAGTTGCCCCTTTTTTTAAATTTTCAGATTCACTATAAAGATATGCCAAAGTGTAAAGGATTTTGTAATTCCTAATAATTGTTGATCAGCTTACTAGGCAAGAAACTAATTGAAGTGATTAAATCTCTTTTAAAAGAAATATCGTCCTGATTTGCTCCTCCTATAAAGATTGAGAGTAATCAGGGGATCATTTTTGCTGTTGAAGTAATAATAAAAAAACAAAACAAAACACTATGACTTTAAGTATCCAGTCAAAATTACACACTCCTCATTCTAATCAATCCCTACAACACTTTGAGGATGAACGTTCACTCAAAATCAAGCTAACAAGACACTGAATATAAGCAGGTAGATGAAGGTGGAAGCAAAAGGGTAGAGTAAAGTTAGTGACTTGCCTGAGCTCTCCCATAAACTTTTCCACATATCTTTAAAAACTGACTTTAAAAAAATTCTAGGGCAGCAGAACCCACAAAAAGACAGTGCGAAATAAATTTCCAGGCTAAGACAACTTGGACAGTCATCAGGAAAGATCTGTTGCACTAGGGGCAAGAGAAGAGTATAGTCCAGCACAGGCTGCACCAGTTCAGGCTGGGCCCCAGAAAACCTAGAGAAGGCCTTGGTGCAATGGCAATCAAATTAGGATCTTTTTCTGTTTTTGTTTTATTAAAAGTGCCTCTGATTGAATAATGTGATTGGGAAGGATCTTTCCCATGCACTGATGGGCCTGTCCATTGTGAGAAACTTGATTAGGGGAGTTCTTTGTAGGAGGGTCCCAAGGACATTTTACTTTTTCTATTGAGGCACTGGGTCAGAGGGTTATTCCCTCTGGCTCTAAAAAGTGTATAAATATTCTGAGAGTGAGGTTTTCCTTTGGGACTTCATGACTGAAGAGGTTTTTTTGTCCAGAGAGACTCTGGAAAGCCCTTAAGAAACCCCTCAAAGTTGATGCTTCCCTCTCTGATAACTGTATGTATGTAATGGTCAGGCAGTTTGGAAGCATTGCCTGTTGATTTATTTTTGATTTCTTTGAAATTTTTATTTTGATTTTCTCTGATACCTGTGCTTGATTAAAGTGATTGTTAACCCCTTTAAAGTTGCTTTCCTTTATGAATGCAGATCTGAGAATCTCTAGAGTTAGGCCGCCTGTATATGTTGGAGTGCTTACTGATACACTTGAGAGTGTCTGCATTAATAGCACTGGCAGTCTTCAGATCTCTTAGCCCACAGATGGTAAGGGAGGTCAAACAACTGGTTAGAGGGAGATTACAGGGGTCTTTTTTGCTAGCACTGAGGCAAGATTAGTAACTGTCCCTATGCTGGTACAGGTCACAGTTTTGGGAAGCAGTCCCAGGGTGAGAAGGAGCACTAGCACAGCATTGCTTTCTGCTGTAGTGGAGGGGTGAATGCTTTTCAGTTTCAGGGAAGAAAAAACTGCATGTGTTCACTCACAAATTAGAACACAGGCCAGGTGAGAAACACCTCTTCTTAGATCATATCCTCTTGGAAGAATTAAAAACTTATAGATCCCTAGAAGTAACTCTGAAAATAGCTGCAAACCCCCCCCTGAAGTTTAGGACAGTGCATCCTTCACCCTGAAGTACAACCCTGACCTCATTGTTACATACTTGTGAAACATGGGCAGTCTCCTAGCACCATGCCAAGAAACTAAATTGTTTCCGTTTGAACTGTCTTAGGAAGATTCTGAGGATCACTTGGCAAGATAAGGTACCAGACACTTAAGTCCCTGCTCAAGCTGAACTGCCAAGTACTCAAACCATGCTTCAGAGACCGCAACTCTGATAGGCTGTCCATCTTGTTTGAATGCAAAATGTATGCTTGCCAAAAAGACTATTTTCTGGAGAACTCACATGGGGCAGGAGATCACATGGTGGCCAGAAGAAACGATACAAGGACACTCTTATGGTCTCTCTCATGAACTCTGAATTTGACTATGCAACATGGGAAACACTGACACAGGACCGTTAGCATGGCATTCCCACATCAGAAAAGGTGCTATGCACCTTGACCATAGCAAAATTGAGACAGCAAAAAGCAAATGCAGGATGCACAAATTTGAAATATCCACCCCAAATATTCACATGGACTATGTGCCCAACATGTGAAGCATTCTGAGTTCAGATTGGTCTGATCAGCCACAATGGGACACACTGAAATTTCACTTTATCATGGTGATGTCATTTTGGTCCTCTTCAAAGACAAATTTAATTTTTTTTAATTTCTTTCTTTTAAATTTTAATTAATCAATTTTTAGTTTTTCACATTCACTTCCATAAGATTTTGTGTTCTAAATTTTTCTCCTTCCCTCCGTATTCTGATATAGGTTTTACATATACATTCATATGAACATATGTTCACATTAGTCATGTTACAAAGAAAAATTAGAATCAATGGAAAGAGCCATGAAAAAGAAACAAACAAACAAAAAAGAAGCCAAATAGTTTCCTTTGGTCTGCATTTTGACTCCACATTTGTTTTCTGGATATGGGTAGTATTTTCCATCTTGAGTCTTTTGGAATTGTCTTAGATCCTTGCATTTCTGAGAAGAGCTAACTCTATTGTTGCTAATCATCACACAATGTTGCTGTTATTGTATATATTGTTCTCCTGGTTCTACTCACTTCATGGAGCTTCGGTTCATGAAAATCTTTCCAAGTTTTTCTGAAGTTCACCTGATCATCATATCTTATAATACAATAGTATTTCATTATATTCATATATCTGAACTTGTTTAGCCATTCCCCATTTGATGGGGAATTTTCAATACTTGGTCACCACAAAGAGAGTTGCTATAAATATTTTTGTACATGTGAGTCCTTTTCCCATTTTTATGATCTCTTTGAGATACAAACCTAGTAGCAGAGCACTACTTTAAGAAAGAGTTAAAAATCAATTGATAGTCTGGTAAAATGAACAAGCAAAGGAAAACATAAACTTTCACGAATATTGTTATGTTGTCAAGGAAGATCACAACACACATTCAGAAGAAAGTAAAGTTAAAACTACTACATCCCAAGCCTCTAAAAAAAATGTGAATTGGTCTCAGACCATGAAACAGCTGAAAAAGGATTTTGAAAATCAAATAAGAGAGATAGAGGAAAAATTGGGAAGAGAAACGGGAGTATTGCAAGAAAATCATGAAAAATGAGTCAACAGCTGGCTAAAGGAGACTCAAAAAATACTGAAGAAAATAACACCATAAAATATAGAGTAACCAAAGTGACAAAAGCAGTCCAAAAATCCAATGAAGAGAAGAATACCTTAAAAATAGAATTGGTCAAATGGGGGGAAAAAAGGTCCAAAAACTCACTGAAGAAAATAATTCCTTAAAAATTAGAAGGGAGCAAATGGAAGCTAAAGACTCCATGAGAAATCAAGAAATTATAAAGGAAAACCAAAAGAATGAAAAGAATGAAAAAATAGAATACAATGTCAAATATCTCACTGGGAAAATAAATGACCTGGAAAATAGATACAGGAGAGATAATTATAAAAAACTGACCTACCTGAAAGCCATAACTTTGAAAAAAAAAAAAGAGCCTAGAATTCATTTTTCAAGAAATTATCAAGGAAAACTGCCCTGATTTCCTAGAACCAGAGGGTAAAATAGAAATTGAAAGAATCCACCAATCACCCCTTGAAAGATATCCCAAGATATAAACTATCAGAACTATTATAGTCAAATTCCAGAGTTCTCAGATCAAAGAGAAAATATTACAAGCACCCAGAAAGAAACAGCTTAAGTGTGATGGAGCCACAGTCAGGATAACACAACATTTAGGAGCTAGTATATTAATTTTTGGAATGCTTGGAATATGAAATTCTGAAGGAAGAAGGAATTAGGTTTACAACCAAGAATCATCTACTCAGAAAAATTGAATACAACATGGACATTCAATGAGATAAAGAACTTTTAAGTATTCTTGATGAGAAGAGCAGAACTGAATGAAAAATCTGACTTTCAAATAAAAGATTCAAGAGAAGTATAAAAATATAAACAGGAAAGGGAAATCATAAGACACTTAATAATTTTAAGCTGCTTACATTTCTACATGAGAAGATGGTATTTGTAAATCATAAGACCTTTCCCACGATTAGGGAAGTTAAAAGGAGTACATATAGACAGAGGGCACAAGTAGGAGTTGAATGTGAAGGGATAATAAGTAAAAAAAATTAAATTAAATTAAAGGGTGAGAGGAATGTACTGGGAGAAAGAGAAAGGGAGAGGTAGAATGTCATCAATTACCTCATATAAAAGAGGAAATAACAAGCTTTTACAGTGCAAGGGATGAGGAGGAAGGTGAGGGAGAGTGAATGAACCTTACTTTCATCAGAGTTAACTCAAACGGGTAATAACATACACACTCAATTGGGTATAGAAATTTATCTTACCCTACCGAAAAGTAGAAGAAAGGCATAAGAGAAGGATTTAGGTGATAGAAGGATAGGGCAGATTGGGGGAGGAGGTAGTCAGAAATAAAACACTTTTGAGGAGGGACAGGGTGAAAGGAGAGAGAGAATAGAATAAATGAAGAAGAGGAATAGAATGGAGAGAAATACAGTTAGCAATAGTAACTGAAAAAAATTGAATCAAGTTTCTTTGATAAAGGCCTCATTTCTCAAATATAAAGAGTATTGAGTTAAATTTATAAAAAAAAAAAACAATAGGAGCCATTTCCCAGTTTATAAATGATCAAAAGATATAATCAGTTTTCAGATGAAGTAATCAAAGCTATCTACAGCCATATGAAAAGAATATTCTAACTCACTATTGAATGGAGAAATGTCAAAGTAATTCTGAGATACTATTTCATACCGTAGATTGAATAATAAGACAAAATAGGTAAATGAAAAATGTTGGGGAGGGGGGGTGGGAATGAGACAATGCACTTTTGGTGGGACTGTGAACCCAATTAAACCATAGTGCTACTTGAAACTATGTCCAAAGGGCTGTAAAGCCATGCATACCTTTTGACTTAGCAATATCACTACTACATCTATATCCTAAAAGAAATTAAAAACAGGAAAAAAAAAAAAAGGAAAATGATCTATGTGTACAAAAATGTTTATAACAGCTATTCTCTAGGGAAAAAGAATAAGAAGTTGAGGGGAAATCTGTCAAGTGGAGAATGGCTGAAAATGCTGTGGTATGTGATTATGAAGAAATACTATTGTATTATAAGAAATAATGGGCAGGATGCTCTCAGAGCCAAGTGAAAAGACTTGCATGAGTTGATGCAAAGTGAAATGTGCTGTGTATAAAGTAATGGCAATATAGTAAGATGACCATCGATGCCTTAGTTATTATCAGCAATACAATGATTCAAGATAATTCTGTAGACTTTTGATGAAAAATGCTATCCATCCCCAGATAAAGATCTAAAGTCTAAATACAGATTGAGGCATACAATTTTTTTACTTTATTTTCTTGATTTTTTTCACAATATGACTCATATAGATATGTTTTGCATGACTGTACATGTATAATCTGTATCAAATTGCTTGCTTTCTTAATGGAGGTGAGGGGAGAGAGAAAGGGAGAGAATTTGGAACTCAAAGTTTTAAAGATAAATGTTAAAAATTGTTTTTGGTAGAAAGATTTACCTCTTCCTCCACAGTCTATAAAATTCCTGTGAAGAAAGACTCTCAACAAATTCTAGAGCAGCAGAAGCCACAGAAAGGTGGAGTGGAGATTTCCAGCCTAGGGTGACCTGGAAGGCCAATGGGAAAGGTCTATAGCATCAGATATGGAGTAGAACACAGCCCAGCCTCAGCTGCGAGTCTCTGAGAAAAGCAGGACTGGAGCAGCATTAGGGATGAAATCCCTGGAAGCAGCAGCAGTTTCCAGATCCTTCAACCCACAGGTGCCAAAAGTCAGTGAGAGAGCTTTTTCAACCTGAGTGAAAAGGAAGCTAAGTCCACCTCTGGCTCTGGCCCATGGCAGCAGAGGAAGGCTTCTGCAGGCTGTGGCAGGCAGGCAGCAGTCAGAGTTTATTGTTACATTGTTGGAGCACTGAGCATAAAGATTCTGGGGTAACTGAGTAGCTGATCTGAATCTCAGCTCTGAGCACAGTCTGGGGGAGGCAGGAGCACTAGGATCCTTCTCTTGACAAAGGATTCAGAAGTCAAATAACTGGCTGGGAAAAGGCCCAAAAAACGGATAAAAAATAAGACCATGGAAGGTTACTTTTTTGGTGAAAAGGTATTTCCTTCCATTTTTTCAGAAGAGGAAGAACAAAACATACTGGCAGAGGAAGTCAAGGCTTCTGTATCCAGTAACTCCAAAATGAATATACAATGGGCCCAGGCCATGGAAGAGCTTGCAAAGTGAGTCATCAGCTTGCTAAAGGAGACCCAAAATAATGCTGCAGAAAATAACACCTTGAAAAATATGGTAACTCAATTGGAAAAAGAGGTCCAAAAAGCCAATGAGAAGAAGGCTTTAAAAAGCAGAATTAGTCCAATGGAAAAGGAGGGTCAAAAGCTCACTGAAGAAAATACTTCTTTAAAAATGAGAATGGAGTTCAGGAAAGCTAATGACTATATGATAAACCAAGAAATTGCAAAACAAAAGCAAAGGAATGAAAAAATAGGAGAAAATGTGAATTATCTCATCGGAAAAACAACCGATCTGGAAAACAGATTCAGGAGAGACAATTTAAAAATTATGGGACCACCTGAAACCCATGGTCAAAAATGGCCTAGACATCATCTTTCATGAAATTATGAAGGAAAACTGCCATGATATTCTAGAATCAGAGGGCAAAATAAATCTTGAAAGAATCCACTGATCACGTCCTAAAAGAGACCCTAAAAGAGAAACTCCTAGGAATATTGTGGCCAAATTTCAGAGTTCCCAGGTCAAGGAGAAAATATTGCAGGCACCTAGAAAGAAAGAATTCAAGTACTGTGGAAATGCAATCAGGATAACATAGGATCTGACAGCTTCTACATTAAGGGATCAAAGGGCTTGGAACAGGATATTCCAGAAGCCAAAGGAACTGAGATTAAAACCAAGAATCATCCACCCAGCAAAACTGAGCTCAATACTTCAGGAGAAAAAATTATCATTCAATGATATAGAGGACTTTCAAGGATTCTTGATAAAAAGACCAGAACTTAATAGAAAATTTGACTTTCAAACACAAGAATCAAGAAAAGTATGAAAACGTGAACAGAAAAGAGAAAACATAAAGGACATTCTAAAGCTGAGCCCTTTACATTCCTACATGTTAAGATAATATGTGCAACTCTTGAAGCATTTCTCAGTATTTGGGTAGGTGGAGGGATTACACACACACACACACACACACACACACACACACACACACACACACGCTCACATGCTCACACACACACATAGAGAGCACAGGTTGAGTGAAATCAGAAGGAATAATATCTATAAAAAATAAGATTAAAGGTTGAGAGAGGAATAAATTGGGAGAAGAAAGGGGGAAATGGAATGGAGAAAGTTATCACTCATAAAAGACATAAGAAAAATCTTTTTTAATGGAGCAGAAAAGGGAGGAGTTGGGAGGGGAAAAGTGAAGTTTACTCTCCTCACATAGGGTTTAAGGAGGGAATAACATTCTCACTCATTATGGTATGAAAATCTAGCTTACACTATAGAAAGGGGAGAAGAAGGCAAGCGAGGTAAGGGGTATGGTAGAAGGGAGGGCAAATGGGAGAAGGGAGTAATTAGAAGTTAATACTTTGGGAAAGGGAAGAGATCAAATGAGAGAATAGAATAAATGAGGGACAGGATAGAATGCAGTGAAATACAGTTAGTCTTACACAACATGACTATCATGGAAGTCTTGTGCAAAATGACACATACATAGCCTGTATTGAATTGTTTGCCTTTTCAGTGGGGGTGGGTGGGGAGGAAGGAAGGGAGAGCAGTTGGAATTCAGAGTATTAGAAGTGAATGTTGAGAACTGTGATTGCATATAATTGAGAATAAAAAGTACAGGCAATGAGGTATAGAAAGTTATCTTACCCTTCAAGGAAAAAGAAAAGATAGGGATAAAGGAAGTGTGGGGTGTGATAGAAGGGAGGGCATATTGAGGGAAGGGGTAATCAGAATGCAAGGCATAATGGGATGGGGAGAGGAGAGAGATGAGGAGAAAAATTGGAACTCAAAATCTTGTGGAAATGAATGTTGAAATCTAAAAATAAGTTAATAAAACTATAAAAAAATTGTTTTTGCATGCAACTGGGTGTAACATCAAGGACTCAGGAATACACAGGAGGGCCTGCTATACAGGTTTTTAGATCAGCTTTTCTAAAAGGTAAACAACTACCAATAGAGAAAATAAAACCAGAGAAGTAAAGACCCGCAGACAGGGATTCCAACTGTCTGACCATAAGCAATGCATATATCATGGATCAGCAGATAGATCCAACTGTCCTACCATTTCATACATTCATAGTTACCAGAGACAGAGGTGTTCACATTTGGGTATTCAAATAAAAAATTAGCAAAAGGTATTGAGGCCAATTAAAGGATTGGGAAGATCCTTAACTCTTCCCCATCCACCATTAACCTTACATTAACATTACACTGGGAAAAATAAAATGGTAAATAAAGACTTTTTAAAAGTGAGTAGATTTATTTCCATTTTTCTTTAAGAGTCACTGCAAGATGGAAATTAAAATCTCACTCTCTGAACTGCCATTTGGGAGACCTGTATTGTCTACTATGCTGTTTTAACTCAAACTTCTGTATCTGTAAGCACCCCATCATATACAAGGGGGCCTGCCCTCACAAGTTGTTTGATCTGCTTCTCTAAAAGGAAAGGCAGTGCTTGAGGAGTTAACAATCACTTTAATTAAACACAGGGATCAGAGAAAATAAAAATCAAAATATTAAAGAAATCAGCATTCAACAGACACGCTTCTGAAATGTCTGACTATTAGCATACATACATACATACAACCCTCTGGCCCAGTTTTTTCAATAGAAAAAAAAAAAAGGTTCTTGGGACCATCTTACAAAACACTTCCCCTAATCAAGTTTCCCTCAGTGGGCAAGCCCATTGATGGTTGGGGAAGATCGCCTTTAATCACATTATTGAATCAGAGACACTTAAGTAAAACAAAACCAGCAAAGATCTTAATTTGATTGCCATCACTTCTTACATTGCCAATGAAGACCTAAAGTATGTGTTCTCTGTTTGCACTACTAGTTGTTCTGTCTCCGTATATATGCCACTTTATATCAGTTCCCTTTGAAGTGCCCACTCATAGAATTCCAAAATGTGATCAGATGTGTGTAAAAATCTGATACAAGGAACCTTTGCAACCTAAGCAGGATGTACCCTATCAGGTCCTGCAGATCACAAATGCAGCTAATCAAATTATAGGAGAAAGTTCCTTGGATTCACTACACTTGAGTGAAAAGGAACTCCTTTCAGGATCCCTAGGACACTGCTTCCTGAGGAGACAGTCTTGGACTGGAGCAATATAGCCTGTCTGAACAGAAAAGGGTACCCACATAGTGATAGCTAGAGTAGCCAACTTTAATTGGAATAAGCTGAAATTTAAAAGAAACAGCCCCAATAGTAAGAATAGGACAAAAACACTTTGAATGTATTTCTTAATTTAAAAGCAAGAATGCTGTGGCATCTCACTTTTCTTTCTCTCTTTCTGTTACTCTTCTACATAAACAGAGACAGACCTGTCTTTATCTGGGAATTTTTCAGAAATCAGCTACATTGGACTAAATCTGACCAATTTCTGAATAGGCTACCACCACTATGAGGATGCAGAGGATATCTCAATATTAATCCTTCTAGCACACTTTACATCTTCAGTGAACTCTATCAATTATGGGTGGATTCCTTGGGAGTTTTACTTGATTCAAATCAGACAAGATAGGGAAAGAGGAAAGCTCTCAATGCTAAGGTAAAGAATAGCATTAGATCTCTTTGTTCCCAAGGGATACCTGCAGCCCAAGTAATTCCTCTTTCAGAAGCAAAGCATCCAATCTATTTTAAAAAGTCCAATGGAAGTGAAAAGTTCCTCAGAAACCTGGGAAGAGTTCCATGAGAAAGGTTTGCATTTAAGACATTTTAAGTGTTAATATATTATATATAATACAGAGAGAGGAAATTTTCCAAAGAATACTTCCCAACTCCCTCTCCCATGTATGCATGTGAGTATATATATATATACACATATGTATATATATATGTGTGTGTGTGTATGTATAGGTATATGTTTATGTTTATTTGTGTATATATACATGCCTATGTACATATATGTGTGTTTGTATATATATGAATATATATATATGAATAGATATAGATATATATGAATCCTCATCCATGATTAGGTTTGGTAACAATTCAGAAATATTACCATGGGGTAATGAAAAGCTTATTTCCCTATGATGGAAGTACCTTAGGTCTGAACAATATAGTAACATGAACACACAGTTCAGAAGTCATATTAAAAACAGAACTACTGAATCTAAGACATTATTATCATGAATTAAGTATACTCAGGGAAGGATTCTAGAACAAAGTGGTAGAAGAGTAAAACCTTGACATAAATGATAGGGTGAGGGAAAAGCTGCCTGGATAGGGAAAACAACAATGCATCAAGGTTAGAGGAACATAATGATGAGGAGCCATGGAATGAGGAAACTGATCTTTTGATTGTTGTTGGGAAGTACTGAGAGATAAGTTTGGATGGACAAGTAGTCAATTGACAGTGTGAATAAGACACTAGCTAACTAGATAGTTATCTATCTTAAAAAAATGTTTCTTAAATTTTCTAGTCTTGAATAATAGCTCTTCTTTTAACTTGTTACTCCTTGAAAACAATGTTATTTCTAGCAAATTACTCATTATTAACTGAAGTTAACAAATGACACTCCAAACACAATCATCTGAATCTTCTCTCTGTATTCATTAGTGATGCTTTTATATGCAAAATAAACTAGACAGCAAAAATCATGTTAGATAGTGTTGAAAATCTTTTAAAAATTCTCATCTATTCATTGATAAAGGTGCTTATTTTGTCAAAGAAGAAAGTAGGTTTATTTGGCAGAATTCCTTTCTTGACAAATCTGTTGGTTATTTCATTAGAACTTGCTAAAATTTGGTTTTCACAAAATAGCTTTTCAATGATTTGTAACATACATTTTTTTCCAGATATAGAAAGGAACTACTTTATAATTCCCAGGTAATCACTTGTTTGTCTCTCTAAAAATAGATACAAATGAACCTTGTCTCAAATGCCTTGATTCCAGTTCAGGCTTTATTTGTCCTTAAATTTTGTTACTAATTGATCTAAGATATCATCAGGCAATTCCAAGATAAGCCTGGGTTAGATTTCATCAGATTGGTGCTTCAAAACTAAATAATTTGATTAAATCATCCTGAGATTATTTAGTCTCCTTTTTCTCCCTTAGATTTCATGTCTCACTATAATCACTCATGGAATTTTCATTAAACTTCTGAGTAGGTGTAATGCAGTATGTATTACTCAGGAGACTAGATCTGGAGTCATAAGACCTAGAATTAAATCCCACCTCAGATACTTATTAGCTAAATGATCAGAGACAGGCAAGTCATTTAACGGCATCTCAGTTTCCTCCTTTGTAAAATGGAGATGAGTACAAGAGTAGGATAACTCTGGTCCTAGTTGCTTTTCTTAGAAAAAAGGCTTTGCAAACCTTAAAGTGCTATGCAAATGTAGCTTTGACTACTATATAGTAAAATGCCTTCTACACAGAGAGGACTCAGAAAATGTGTGATGAAAAAATATAGTCATTCACTTTTCTCTGTGTTTGCATCAGGTGGCAAGCAATCATTAAAACATAAATCTCTATCATATTTGTCATTTTTTACCACTGCTAGTGTTTAACTTTATTTTCTTTCTAATTATTTTAATCTATTTTAAAATTTCTATGTCACTATTGTGTGTTCTGATTGTCTCAATCCATTTTGTGCCCTGAACTTTTAAAATTATATTTCTTCATGTATCCATTATTGTATTATTTGCTTGAGATAAGACCTTGGGTACCATGACAAATCAGAAAGAAGTTATAAGAATTCCTGTAAATAGTTATATTTCAGCTATAGTAAAATCTTTGGTAGTTCCCATTAAAAAAACAAACTCTTCAAAATCTTTTCTTAAAGCAGTTATTCTTTGTCTATTACTTCTATTTCTAGGTTTGTTCATTACTGCGCATTTATATCTCCTCTATTGCCTATTCTGCAAGGTACTTCTGAGTCCAAAATCTCATTCCCATTCCTGCTGATTATCTTCCCCAAACTCAAATCATAAATATACTGTAGAAGAATGTGTCCTGGGACAATAATTATCTGGTTTAGGGGGAGTACCTAAAATATTCCTCAATTTTCTATAACTGTCCTGATTGAAGGATACCAGCTACCCTAATGCCTTGATTGTCTGGGAGAACAAGAATTGGACTTCTCCACTGCTATTATCGTGAATAACAACTCCTACCCTCCCATCTCCCACAAGTACACTGCTTCTGTCTCAGGAATTGATAAACAAATCAACATTTCCTTTCCTACTGTAAAGGTCCTGGTAATATACTGCCTTATTTCTTCACTCAGAATCTTGGTACTTCTGAATTTTAGGTTCCTTAAACATAAGTATCCTTCACCAATCACTGTCTGCTCCATCATATCTATCCATTTCAATTCTGTTGAGGTTGAGGGGTGCTGTGACCCTGGAAGAGGCATATATCCAACCTTGAATGCATTTGACCCAAGATTTCTTTTAGCCAAAGACAATGTATATTAGAATCCGGGTCAGAGTGTGCAAGATTCTAAAAATCCACCATATTGGCCAGACTCTTAAGGAATCTGAGCACCTTAATGGAGGAAGGATGCATCTTGCAGAAGACTGCAAGAAGACTGTGGGAAAAGAGATGAGGTCTAGATGGAATTAAGGGAGTGGCAGTGTAGTACAGAACCAGTTGCAGACAATGAAAGAGCAGTTAATTAACTGTGAAGGACTGATTGCCCCAGGCAAATGCCAGGGATTGGGGTCACAAGGGAAAGTCTAGGGCTTTTCCTTTTAGAGATTCAGATCCTATCCCTATCAGTTCCATTCTTTTCATATCCCAATCCTTTCCTTTTCTTCCACTGTGCCTTGTGAAACTTTTGTTTACATAGTAATAAAATTTTCTTTATATAAGAACTCGACCCGTCCCATGTGTGCTATTTCCATGTATTTTCGGCACATTTTTTTTAAATTGTGCATTTATTTGTAGCTGTACATAAAATATTGTTTCCCCAAGTAGAATGTAAAGGCCTTTGAAGTCAGAGATTGTTTCATTTCATCCTTGTACATGCAAGGCCTAGAAAAGTAGCTGAAAGGAAGGAGGGAAAGAAGCAAAAAGGCATTTAAGTACATTTCTTCGTATTTATAGTGCTTAAAAGAGTGCCTGGCATGTAGTTGGTGCTAAGTAAATATTTATTTACTGACTGATCCTCACAACAACCCTGTTATTATCTCCATTTTATAGCTGAGGAAACTGAAGCACACTGAGACTCCAAGGCTAGCCCTCTATCAGCTACCTATCTGTTGTTTCCCTGTAATATTGTTTCAAAAGTTGTCTGATTGTCAAGGAGCACTAGTCTCTAATTGCTGGGACTTGGGATTGAGACCCTTAGCCCTTGTGTTCACGTTCTGAATCACAATACCATGCTCACAATGTCATGCAGCTGTTCTAGTCTGTCAACACTCCATATATATTTGGAGTAAGCACTATACATCAATAGCCCAACTCTGATTCACAGGGTATTAAAAAGAATGGCCATATTCCTAAATCATTCAGAGGCAAATTTATTGGTTGTTCATTGACACCACAGACAGCTTGACAGTGGGGACATTGAGGTTCCTGAGGCAAACCATGGTACAGAAAAGCTAAGGGAAAAAGGCAGTGACCTGGAGGTGTACTTCACCAGAGATCTAGGAAATGCTTACAGGGAAGGCCAGGTTTTTCTGGCATCCTGCAAGAATGGAGAAGATATATATGGCCCTAGAGGCAAAGGTTTGATCTCTTGATTGGAAGGAGACTGCAGGGAGTTTTAAGGCTTTACAAAGGGTGGAGATCAAATATTATTAAGGATAATAAGCTATAGTATGAGGTTCCAGTTTCTGGGTTGATCAGGCCAGGCATTTCCTGAGGAGGGGGAAGTGATGGCACTGAAGGTGAAAGTTCTCTTCTGCACCTGTTTTACTGATCATCTTTCATGGGATAAGGTATCTTTGCTTCTCTGGGCATCAGGAAGGCTCACTACAGCCTTTCAGAAGAGCATGGGAGTTAGGGGGGAGAAGTAGGACGTGCCTCACAGGATGGAAAAATAGGAAAAATAGTCAGGTCGCATAATAAGCAAAAAGGGAAGTATATTAGTACTGAGAGTTGCACATGTGTTTGGGGTACATACCATTTATAGCTCACAGTGTCAAAGGATCACATAAACATTACATATACTACAAAATAAATATTTCTTGATGGTTTATTTCTACTTTCTAAATTGTCACACATGTGATCAAAGCATAAACAATCATTTACCCATAAATATTTTCCCTAAAAACATGGAGATTCTTGTATTGTTTCTAGAATAGCTAAAAAGAGTAGGTCCTCAAAATCAATTTTGATTTATTACTCTTGCCAGAAACTGATGAAATTTTGCTGTTTTTTTTAAATTTATCTTTCTATTTATTCTCCCAATCCCCTCTTCTGTTCCCCACTTTCTTCAGGTGAAGGTCACATGAATTATCAAGTTTTATTCTTGGGACACAAATGAGAATCCTTATTTTCCTTTTAAAAAAATATCAATTATATTTATATTTATACTTGAAATCAATATTTCCAGAGAAGAATGTCTATGATTGTCTATCAAATGTCATTTTCCACCTTTTCAAACCATTTCAATCCTAAGCAGAAATGTCACAAATACAGTACTTTATGTAGTCACACAAATTAATTATTCAATGAAAGTCAATACAAGTTGATGGGCTGCTTCAGGTTCCACATTCAGCCAACTTTAACCTTCCTGTCCAAACAAATTGGTTCAGCTATAAAAGACCTCAGGCGTTTGTATTACACCGTGTCTGCAAGAAAAAAAAAATTATTTTCTTCTCTCTCTTATTTTATGTCTTGATGTGAAAGAAGTAACTGGTAGGATTTTTATTGTAAAAGAGGAAAACATGTATCAGTAGGAATGATAATTCACAAAAGTTATTAAAAGGAAACCTATGTTTAGTGTTAAATCTGTGAAAATGAAACATCTCAAATCTTTTTCTGGGATATCTAACATTGTTTGCTAAATCAAATAGAATTGAGGCTTTAGTGGCAAATATTAGGAATCAAAATCACAAATCACAGTCATGGTTCAGGGACTCTGAATCTTTGAAACATGGTATAAAAATATCATTATCTTTTTCTTTTTCTGGAATGTTGAAGTAAAGAATAGGAGAAGTTGGATTTTCAGTTAATACCTAATTCCAATAGGGTGGAATAGTTGAATGTGAACAGACTGCTGAATTTCATACACATTTTGGGAAGTGGGGTGGAGATTTACATAAAGTCCTCTCTAATGGGAAGACCTTAATTTGAACCAAATATATAAATAAGTATGGGTGAAATCAATGGGGAATGAATATAGCGGGAAATGCTAACTACATGGCATTATTAATCTATCATGCATGAAAAACTATGTGAGATACCATGGGGGACTAAAAAGAACATGTGAATTCATTTCCTTAACAAATTAATGTCTAGCTTAAGAGCTAAGGTCAAAAATAGGAATCAATTCAAAGGATTTCCTTGTGGCAGTGAGGGCATAGTTGAGGTAAGATAAAATAAATTTGTAGTGAACTTTAGGATTAGAGAAGGCAGATAGTTTGATGAAACATTTGAAACATTTATCTAAATAGTCAAATTTGGGGAAAGACAGCAAAGCAAGACTGACTGATGACCTTTCTTATCTTAGATGCATTTACCTATGCATTGAAATGTTTAATTAATGCCAGGCAGCAGCTCTAAGGAGAGAAAGATAATTTACTTCTTAGCAATAAATGATCTTAATGTTAGGGTTATCCCCAAAGAGCAAGGTAAGTTCTAGTAGTAAAAAGCATGCCTCTTTCTTATTGTTCTTGACATTTATACTGTTGTCAAAACAGATTGGTACCAAATTTCAACAGTTTATATTGCACTGGAAACTCAAGATTTGGATTCATAAGGCTTGTTCAAATCATGACTTTGATGTATACTATCTGAGTGATCTAAGTAAGACAAGTTCCTTTACCTCTCTGAACCACAATATCTTCATGTACAAAATGAAGTGATTAGACTAGCTGGGATACTAATGCTCCACTCTAAACTCTAAGGTTCTAGAATAATATTTCTTATCCTTTTGCTTTGAAACTGTGCTGTAAATGTCCATAATTTTGTCTGCAGCTTCATTCCTGCAATTCAAACTAAAACTCATTGAAGTTCATATGTCCTATAAATGTCCTGTAAATTCTTCACAATGAGTTCACCTAACACACCAACCACTTAACAGTGACCTTTCTATTTTTTTTTTAGAAGTGATGCCTCTCTGTTTAAGAAAGGGAGAAAGGATACACTGCAAACTGAAAAATTTTTAAATATCAATTAGAATTTAAAAACCAAGCAAAGTAATCTCCAAATAGAAACTATCCAACCAAAGTGAATCTCTCTGTCCTTTGAATTCTGTACTGGATATCCTTCATAATTGTAGTAAATACCTATGAGAGCCATCCATATCTTCCTGTTTTATATATTCTTTGGTATTTACAATCAAAAGGTAACTGGAAATTTTTATTGTTGATGTTATGTTGCAAGGGGTTCCCTATATCTAATCTGACCCAGACCTTCTAACACATTGTCTTATGGCCATAGTCATGCCATGCCATGCCAGCATGAGGATAACTCCTTCACTTTGTCACTCTAGCTCTGGGAACAATAATCAAATTAACACTACCATTCCTGGAAAGGTTCTGTCTACTAATTACCCTGTCTTTCTCTACTTCCTATTCTTGTGATTTCACAGGGGAAAAACATTACTCCTTAAACATCCTCCCCTATATTTGTTCTCCTATTAGAATGCATTTCATTAAACTTATGCACTATCTTCCAATACACTACAAATGAATAATAAAACCTTCTTCATTTATTCAGAAAGCATGTGCCTTGGCAACACCTTGGTGGAGGAAAGCTCTTAGGATGTCACCTTTAAACCAAATTAAATGCTGTTTTGAAAACAGTAAACAAAGAGTTCTTACATCTTTCAACTATTTTTTAGAATTATAAAAACATGACTGTGAGAAAGAAGAGACTGATTTTTGCATTACTTTGTATTTTTATCACTGAACACAGTGTGTGGCACATAACTGATGCTTAATAAATGCTCATGAAACGATTCTATTCTGCTAGAAAATACTGTTTCTGAGAGCCTATTAGTCACTCCTCATCCAACTGTGCTTTCTACTTTGGCCTTTGTCAAAATGATGAAGCCGTGTTTTCACTCTGAATTTTCCCTAAGTACCAGGGGCCTTCAGACCTTGAAATCTCTCATTGATGAGTTCCTTCAAAGATCTCCAGTTAAAGATAGGCTATTCCTTCTTCTCCTGGCTGTACTTCTGACTCTGGTTCATTGTTGTCCTCCTTTCTCGAAGAGGACCAAAATGACACACCATGATAAAGTCAAGTTTCAGTGTGTCCGACTGTGGCTGACCAGACCAACACAAGCTCAGAATGCTCTACTTTGGGTTGGCACAAATAGTTCATGTGAATATTTGGGGTGGTTATTCCAAATTTGTACTTCCTACATTTAATTTGTGCTGTCTCAGAGTACAGCACCCTTTCTGATGTGAGCACACCATGCCGAGTGGTCTTATGAAAATGTCTCCCAAGTTGCACGAATACAAAATTCTTGAGAGTGTCCTTGTATTGTTTCTTCTGACCACCACGTGATATCTTGCTCCATGTGAGTTCTCCATACACTTTTTGACAAGTGTACATTTTGCATTGCAACAATGTGGGCAGCTCATCGGAGTTGCACTCTCTGAAGCATAGTCTGAATGCCTAACAGTTCAGTTTGAGCAAAGATTTCAGTTTCTGGTACCTTATCCTTCCAGATCAGCCTAAGATTCTTCCTAAGACAGTTCAAATGAAAATGATTCAACAATGATTTCAACAATGAGGTCAGCACAACAGCTTTGTAGACCTTCAGTCTGGTAGTCAGTCTAATACTTCTTCCCTCCCAAACTTTTCTTCAGATCCTCCCAAACACTGAGTTACCCCTAGCAATGCATGCATCAGCCTCATTGTCAATGTGTACATCCCTGGGAAAGTACACTACTAAGGCAAATGAACTTAACCTTAGCATTCAAAACTTCTTCATTTGTTGTAGCCAGTGGTTCCAAGTATGGATGGCGTGGTGGTGGCTGGTGGAGCACCTGCGTTTTCTTGGTGCTAATTATTAGGCCAAAATTATTACAGGCATTAGAGAATTGATCCATACTTGTTGCATCACAGCTTCAGAGACTGCATTGACTGCACAATCATCTGCAAACAGAAAATCATGCACCAACACTCTCTCCACTTTGGTCTTGTCTTGTAGCCTTTACAAATTGAGGAACTTACCAACAGCATGGTAGTTGACCTTGATGCCATGTCCATTCTCATTGAAAACATTTCACAATATGACTGAAAACATCATGGTAAAAAACACAGGAGCAAGCACACAGCCCTGTTTCACTCCACTGGTGACTGAGAAGGCATGAGCACATTGTTCACTCTCCAGAACCCAGGCAAACATATAATCGTGAAATTGGCATACAAATTAATGAACTCCTCTGGGCAACCAAATTTTGACATAGTTTTCCACCACTGATGACATGACTAACCATGTCAAAGGCCTTGGTCAGATCTACAAATTTTGTGTACAGACTCCTATTCTTCTCCTTGCATTTCTCCTGGAGTTGTCGGGCAGCAAACATCGTATCAACTGTTCCTCAGTTCTTACTGAAGTCACACTGGCTTTCAGGTATATGACCATCTTCTAGGTGAAAGATCAGCCTGTTAAAGAGGACTCTAGTAAGAATTTGCCAGCAATGACTAAGAGAGAAAGAGAGAGAGATCCTCTTGTGATTTTTGCAGGACAATCTATTCCTTTAACCTTTATAGAGATGGATAGTCCTTGAACTCCTGGGGGATAACCTCCTCTTGCCATGTATCCTGGAAAATTTCACTCAGCTTTTGTGTGAGCAATGGTCCCCTTACCTTGTAAATCTCAGCTGGAATAGAATCAGCACCAGGTACTTTAACACATGAAAGGAGCCTAATGGCCCTCAAAACCTCTTCTTCAGTTGGTAGTTCAGCTAAGTTGGGATTGACTTCAACCTGTGGTAAATGGTCAATGGCCTCAGCATTGATTGATGATGGTCTGTTGACCACACTACGGAAGTGTTCAGCCCATCTCTCTTGGACCATGTCCTTATCACTAATCAATGTGGCTCCAATAGCACTGAGTAGTTGTGATGCAGCATAGGTTTTTGGTCCATAAATAGCTTTCAGGGAATCATAAAAGTGCTTTGAATTGTTACTATCAGCATACAACTGAATTTTATCTGCCTTCATACTGACCCAGGAATCCTGCATCTCTCTAATCTTTGCTTGTGCTTTCCTTAAGATAGAATTAAATGCCAGATTCTTAGAGGTGGATGAACTACCCTGCTGGTATATCCTGTGGATTTCTCATTTTTCATTTAGCAGCATCTGAACATCCCCACCATTTTCATCAAACCAGTCTTGGTGTTTGGAGTTTTCTGAACCAGATGAGCAAATGCAGTGCTCTACACCAAATCTCTGAAAGCTGCTCACTCCTTTTCTGCTCCACTGTTTCCAACTATGTTGGCTCAACATTTCCTCCAAGTTAGCAACAAATTGTTCATGTTTGGAAAAGAGCTCTAATTTGTTGACATTAATTCTTCTGGCGGTCATTTCGCCTTAGGGGCAGTACTTTCGATGAATGCCATTATTTAGCCTGGAAAAGATAAGTCTATGATCAGTCCAGCACTCTGCACCACACATTGCCTTTGTTACTCTCACATCTTGTCTGTTTCTTCTCCTTACAATCACATAGTCCATTAGATGTCAATGTTTCCTTCTAGGGTGCATCCATGAAGTGTTATTGCTTTTAGGTAAATGGAAAACAGCGTTGATGATTTGAAGGTCATGTGATGCACAACTCTTCAGCAATAAATGACCATTGCTGTTGCTGTTTCCAACTTCATTCCTCCATAGGACTCCCTGCCAAATGTGGTAGTCTGAGCCTACTCTAGCATAAAAGTCACCCAGAATTATAAGCTTGTCCTCTTTTGGTACATTGATGATGAGGGTCTCCAGGTCTTCATAAAATTTTTCTTTGACCTCATTAGGATTCATCATGGTAGAAGCATAGGCAGTTAGAATAAATGACAAGTAAATCAATTAATATCTATTGATTATAGATGCTATGTAGTATATTCTACGAGATATTTCAGGTAGATACAGTACAGGAGGATAAAAGAAATAAGTTCCTAAGGGAAAGATTAGTTATTTTTTTCAGTTTACCCATGTCAGAAGGTCAAGATGACTACGTCTTTGGGAAAAGGGTAAAAGCATGAAAATTAGCATGCATGTGAAAACAAGTTAGGAGCCAGCACAGGCACTTTTTGAAAGAAGTGGATAATTATATATTGTATAATATTTATATAATTATGTTATTTATGTATATATATCTTATATAATTGTATGTTATATATAAGATGTAATGATTCATTGTACCTAATACAAGGTGACAGTCCCAGACATTTTGTGTAACAACAGGATTTCTTGTAGTACCAATTTTTACCTTTCTCCTCTGATATACTGAGTTGTCAATAACAAAAACGAAAAATGTAAATAGGATAGTATTAAGAGGAGATATATGATGTGATGGAGTAAAACTCTTCATTGGCCCTGGGAATAAAATGGGATATGTAGGTACAGGGAAGAGGAGCCAAATCTGTGTTCTTTGGAAACTTAGAAGGATGTCAACACCAAGGTAGTGCTAAAAACGTGCTGCAGCTTTTGAAGCTCTTAAGAATATGAGGTCCAACAGAATATGAGGTTTCAACAGAAAGATCAGTTGCTTGTCTCCCTAGAATTCCTTACCCCAGTGGAGTTATGTCCTGATGTTTCCAAAGGAAACACTCGGAGGAATGTCATAAGCCAAAGAACGTAATTACTGAGAAGTTCTCAAAATTGTATTTGATCCAGTAAGCTGAGAGCTTTGGTTCTGTTTAATGCATTACATTAATATCCTTTCACAGATATGAAAGTAATTATCAAATATTGTTACTCTTTTGAGGAATAATTTGGGTCCAAACTTTAGTACTAGATTACGTAGCATATGAAAGAAATACACTAGAAATACACTTATAAATCCTTCTAGTAAAAGAGGCACTATTATATGAGTCTCAAAGTAAATATCATCTCAATTGTAACATTAAAAAGGAGTAGTAGTAAATTTACAGAATTATATGCTGAAATTTTGGGATAAGTAAATTCATTGCTATATTGTGCTTGCTAAAGATAAAAATAAAAAAAAAAAAGAGTAAATTATCCTGGCTTTCATGCCACTAGGGCAATTCCAGTTGTAATACATCCTAAAGTTGAAGGGAAATTAAATCATATGTTCTGTGGGATTACAAACAACAGTGAGGAGCAAAAAGGAATCATATTATAGAGCATGTGCTCATTTGAAAAAGCTCTGAGAACCCTGAAGGGCAAATACAGCTTCCTTGTATCAGATATTATATTTCCAAGATCAGCAAATTCACCTGAATAGTTGCTTTCCTGCTAACAAGTAGTCTGGAGATATTTGCTTTCTACCCATACAATTTCAAATAGGCACTTCCATTGCAATATTTTTATTCATTTTCTTATTGCACTTCATTGTACTCTAAAAGAAAATGATTAAACCATTTTTCACAACTTCCAAGCATTAAGGTAAGGTTCTTGCTTAACTTACAAGTTGAAGTCACAATAAACATAAGTATCAGAGTACTTAGTATCATAGTCAGGATTAAGGCTACGTTTTTGACCAACTAATGTTGATCAAAGCCTAGTATTCAAGCTTTTATGATATAATTTTAATTTGTATGCCATCTAAGTAGATGGTTGCATTGGAAATCAACTTAATAAAATACCAACTAGTGGATTGGAAACAATTAACTTTATATTGCTAATAAGGAGAAGTGCTTACTTTACTGGAAACAACTAGCTTGTCTAGAGAATTATAAAATGAGCAGAGCAATAGCTCAGATCCAGAAAAGAGTCAAATATTTTAATGTAATATACTTACTTGGATCTATTGCAGACTAAAAATGACCACAAAATAACTATTATTGTGAATCTAGATTACTTTTGTGTATGCTTCATGAAGCAGAGAAATCTAACAAAGCAAAGAATCCTGAGAAAAACCACAGTCAGGCATAATATGAAAACATATTCCTTTCCAAAGGAGTAGTTTATGATGTCAGTAATCTATCATTTAGGTGACTGAAGGTATGGTGCAGAAATATTCTTATTACTAGTTTATCTTGTTTGGCTATTCCTGATTGGTTGCACCTTTAGGTAACAGTGTAATCCTTATTGTGAATAATTCCATCTTCCCTGTGTCAAAGAATCCATCCAGAAGTGATGAGTTATAGCACTCAGGCATTCAACACTATGTCCTTTTAAAGCTTGGCAGTTTTCCTGAATGCTGTTTTAATGGTACTAGTGCAAGAACATTGCAGGTGTTTAAGGATTCTCAAACTTACATAAAAAAAAGGAAGTAAAATACATAATGATTTATTTGTCAATGGTGATACTGTCTAAAAGATATGTTCTTACTGCAAGCACCCTTCAAGATTCTGTAACATATTTGCAGAAGTATATTGAATTTGCATTCATGTTTAAGTCAAAGATTTAATACATATGGACAACTAGATTTGGTTCACTCAAGGGAAGTAGAACATTGCAACAGTTATATATATATATATATATATATATATATATACACATATATTTGTGTGTATATGTGTGCATATGTGTATATATATGTATATGTACATGTATACATGCATCTATGTGTATGTATATGTATGCATATGTATATGCATGTATTTTGAAAGTTAATTCTATATCTCCTCTCCTTAGTCATATGGATTATTTAACACCCCTCCACCTATGTTATGGATTTTTTTTTCTCAAGTACTATTCCTAAAAATTCCATTTGGCAGTGTAAAACAAAGAAATAAATATTAGGAAAGTCTCATAGCTTAACAATAATCCAACAAATATTTATTGGATATCTGCTAAGAGCCAGGTACTGTAGAAGGTACAAAGAGGAATGAGATACAGAAGTTCAAATGACCTTAGGGTGTATAAATGGAAGCTTCACGTACAGAACAACATAAGTGACAGTCTGCTATCATAGACTTGAGGCTGAAAGGAATCTCAAAGGTCATCTAATTCAACCCTGACCATTTGACAGAGGAGGAAACTGAGTCACAGAATGGTTATGGTAATTCCTCAGTACTACATTGACAACTCCAAGATTTGAACTCAGGTTCTCTGACACAAATATCAAAGTCTCTTTACAAATAAGTTGAGATATGCAAATAAAAGTGATTCTCAATTTGTGCTTCATACCCATCAGATTGGTGAAGTTGACAGAAAAAAAGATTTATAAAAGGAAAAGTATAAGTGTTGGAAGGGCTAATAGTAAACAAGTACAAAATAATGCACTCTGTGGTCAAGCTATTCTGCAAAGTGATTTAGAACTATGCCCCCAAGTTATTAAAGTCTTTAACCCAATGATTAAATTACTGTGCCTGCCTATATTTCAAGGAGATCAAAGAGGGGAAAACATAAGCCAATTTGTAATGTGTGTTTGTGTGTGTCCATATGTGTCTGTATGTGTGCGCGTGCGTGAAAGAACTAGAAAGTAAGGAAGAACCCATCATTTGGGAAATGGCCAATTAAATTATGGTATATGAAGTAATGAAATAAAATACTATTTTATTATAAGTAACCAAAAAAGAAGTGATTCCAGAAAAACCTGGTAAGATTTCAAAGAACTGAAACAGAATGAAGTGAGCAAAACAAGGCAAATATTTATATCAACTATATTGCAAAAACAAACAAAGTTGAAAGACTGAAGAACTCTGATCAAAGCAATTACCAGCCACAATTCCAGAGAATCAGTGAAGAATACTTAAATAATATACTAAACAACTGCATGAGAAACTTTTTAAAAATATGCCCAATATAAGAATTTGTTTTGCTAGACTACGCAAATTGTTATTTAATGGGACTCTGGGCATATGCAAACCCCATCAGCTTGTTCAAATAGTGAAATCTCTCCATGTAAAGGATTCTAGGGACATAGTTTACGAAAGATTCAAGCTTTGGTAAGAATGTGGAGCATGTATAAGCATTTTATAACTGGTTCAGTTGTTAAACACTTTAAGTCACTCAAAAAGACCTGTCAGTTTTAGATAATTCCTCCTGACCTCTATTCACTTTATTTTATCAGTCCTTTGTGGCTTCTGGTGAGAAGTCATTCTGTAAAGGGAAATACCTTAGGGCTTTCTTTGACCTATAAGGTCATATCACTTCCTTCTTCCCCCAAAAAATAAGCCTAAATTACTGGACTTTTTGTTCATTCTTTTCCATTCTAGGTGAAGGAATGGAGGGTTCATGACCAATGAGGGATCAGTGTTATATAGGAGATATTTTAAACCTACTCTGTCAGAGACAAAGATATCATAGAGAAACCTATTCCCCACATCTTTAAGGGGAAATATTTGCATAATTGCTCTTGCTATATCCTTTAAACTCTGTAAAAACTACCAAATTTCAAATGGCTGATGGAGCTGGACTACTTTTCACTGCTCACTCCCCCACAATAAGAGATAGTAGGAGTTTAAGCCAGCAGAAGAGAAATAAGGCACCCCAATCTCTTAAGACGTTCAATAAATACAAAGGGAACACATGATTCGTTAAAAGTGAGCCCATTTTAACAAGTCCCCAACGGTGACAAACATGTTCACCTTAAACAAAGAACAATGCTGGTTGCGAAATCAGGAAAGTCTTTACGAATCTTTACATTCCCGCTGAATGGAAGGGTAGCCTCCCCCAGTAAAGTTATAGGAAGACTACAGCATGTGCAAGAAGATGGGGCTTCTTATACTGTTTTCTGAAATTTGAATCTCCCAGGACACTGTACTCTGGCCATGTGACTCCATGTTCTCCTTTTGATTGGTCCTTCCTCACACAGCTCCTTGGGACTGTGCATCAGTTTCTGACCTCCAACCTGTCCATGCAAGGTCACAACTTTTTATCTCCTAGGAATGTGGACAACAGACCTTTCTTACTTCCCACATTGTTTGCCTAACAACTGAGGGAAAGGGTAATAGTATAATTCATTTCAGTTACATTTTTTTCCTTATTTAGTAGGCTGATGGAGGTATAAAGAAGATAAAATAACTCTGTATTAATTTAAAAAATACAATTCAGGTATATTTTCATTGTACAACACTGTCTCCTAATCTAAACTAGTTTACCATTCTGGAAAAAAAAAACAGTTTTAAGAAATATATTGACAAACTGGAACATGACTTAAGGCAAGCCATCAGGAGAAGTATGTCTTGATTAGAAAGGTTCAGGAGACAAGTTTCTGGGTAATTTAACCATTTTATTAATAAGGCCAGCAAGTTATTAATAAAAGGATAGTCATTTAGCTGTGCCTTTTAGGCACCTTGGAACCACAGTTTATATACCTTTCAAAACAGTAGATAGTTCATCAAGCAGCAATTGAATCTAATCAGTTAACAAGATTTTTAGGTAGGCTATACATTAAAACAAAAGGCTGGAGTGTCCCTTGGATTGGGAAAGTATCTCTATACCAGATCACCCATAGCTTTATTCTATAGATTCAAAGAATGTTTACCCCACCCAAGCTAGAGCAGAACATAATGGATTTCTTCATCCTAGATTAAATTCCTTGCTTGTTTTAGTGAGGACTGACCAAGATCCAGAGAAACAATCTTATTATCAGCAATGTCTTTTGGACAGAACTTTTTAAAATGAGGAATTTAGAAAAAGTGAAAAACTCTGAAACTCTCCCAACATATTGCTTAGTAAAAATCATTTCTCTCAGTAAGAGACTGGATATTTCTAAGGGTTTGATCCAAAATGACAGAAAAGGTGCCTGGCAGAAATGAAAAAACCAGCAATCAGAAGAAAACACAGGTTTGACAGGAAAATGTTGGCAACATTGTTTTTATGTGTTTAACTTGTTTTAATGTTGCTATATAAAGGTGTAAATTTATAGCAAATGATTGAAAGTTCATGTCTCAAGATTGGGGGATAGGATCAAAGGTAAGTATGAACATTGAAGATACAAATATTTCCTAACTAAAACAAAGGACTTATATGAAATGACTGAGGGAAAGAGTATAAAGAAAAACAAAACATTGCAGATGAGATTCTTGGGGAAGCATCTACTTATGGAGTCAGACTAGAAAGAATCAAACCAAGAGAAAGCAATTGATTATATAAGAGGAAAACCATGAGAGTACAGTGTCCTAGAAACTAAAAAATGAAAGACTTTCCTAAAAAAAATAGAAATTATCCAATATAAATTCCCTCATCTCACTTAGAATATGCTTTCTGAATCTTTACCCATAAAGTTCCCTTTTCTTGGGATCATTCAAACACAGCTGCAAGAGATCTCAGAGGCCATCAAGTTTCAATCCCTTATTTTATACATGAAAAAAATTGAAGCCCATGGAAAATTAAGGGACTTCCTTAAGGTTAATGATTATACATTGTCAAGGCATAAATAATGACTGAACAAGAGTGTAGAAGATTCAAGAGCATACAAGGTATATAGATAAACTAGTTCACTATAACTTTAGGGAAGCTATAGCAAAGGGAGCAAAGTGAAATCAGAGGAGAGTCCAGGAAAAGACAAAGGGGTGGAGTCACTGGAATTTTCAATGAAAGTGAAGAATAAATTGAGACAAAGTAAAAGAATAGGTCATTCTATTCAGCTAGAAGAAACTCATAGATATGTATCATGTGGTTAGAAACAATGCCCTATGAGTTAAAAATAATATTAAGGATTTCTTTTGTAAAACCGCTGATTTGTTTTCTAACCTGAAAGTTCCCTAAAGTCTCCCCTTATTGCAAAACTTCCCCTTATTCTGGGAGGACCATAAAACTCCTTGTCCTCACCCTCATCCTGGAAAATAGGATTTCCTTATCTCCCTTACTTTGTGTCTTTATCTTGTAAGACTTCTTTATTTTCGAGATTTACCCTAGATCTCCAAACCCATAAGGAAACCCTAAAATTATCCTATGTAAATCTGGTCCTTTTCCTACATCACTGCCTTTGCTTAACTCCTTGCTAAGTCTCAGGTCTGCTGTTTTTGCTTCAATAAAGCTCCCAACAGCTACAGAGAAGGTCTAAGTGAATGCATTCACAATTTAAACAAGCTCTCCCATCTCTCTCTCTTCAACATGTAAAGGTAAGGTACTTATGGAAGATAATGAGATCCAGGGTACATACTTCTCTACATGTGACTGAAACAGAATGAAAGTGCAGGTCATGAAAGTTGTTGGGGTTGCTAAATTTGAAGGTCAGGATACTTGAGATGATATCAACATGTAAATCAAAGTTCTATTGTATGAAAATGGAATGGGAAGGAGAGGAAAACTATGATCTAGATGTTGTACTCCTTAAGGTAGAAGGGAAAGTGACTGGGAGCTGATAAATAGTAGCCAATAGGATCTGTTCAAGGTGATATATTCAGTATAACTCAAAGGATAAGTTTGTTGAGTGATGATTGAAGAGAGAGGTTTTGGAACTGGCAAAGAAGTGGAAGCACAATGCCTCCTTCTCTTGACATAGGATACCAATGTATATTTAAAAAGGTGATAATTACCATTGCAGAAGGTTGCCAGGGATGATACATGTCTTCTGGAGAAGTCTGGATTTCTCTGAGTGTAAATAATGGACGAATCATGAAAGGAAGAAGTCTAAGGAAAAGGAATCTTTGTTAAGGACAGAAAAGGTATTCCTGGGGGCATAATATCACAGGGCTATTTACTCTAGTAAAAAATGAAAAAAAAATGCAAGCTACATCATTTCTAATGATAATCATCCAGATCAATTCCTAGTTAAAATTTGAGGCATAATATTTAAGAGAGGGATGGGAAAGCTGGTTCAAAATGTGAACAAATTCACTTAGACCTTCTCTGTAGCCATGGGGAGCTTTATTGATGCAAAAGCAGTGGGTCTAAGATTTAGCAAGGAGAGAAACAAAGGCAATGGTATAGGAAAATGACCAGGCTTATATAGGATGATTTTTAAGGTTTCCTTGTGGGGGTTGGAGATCTAGGGTAAGTCTTGCAAGATAAAGAAATTTTGCAAGATAAAGGCATTGGATAAGTACTATGAATGTCACAAGATAAGGAAATCCCATTCCCCAAGATGAGGGAAGGAGATAAGGAATTTTACGTTTCCCCCTGGACGAGAGGTGGGGATGAGGAATTATATGGTCCAGGATAAGGGAAAATTTTGTGGTAAGGGGAGACATCAGGGCATGAAGAGTTTCATAATGTCAATCAATATTATTTTAACTCTTAGGGTACTTTTCTATCCACAGCATTTTCCCACTCAGTCACTAGATAGGAGAATTCTTTCTGGGAAAAGGGGCAAAGGTCATTGACTTACTTCTGAATAGGGACAGAGAGTCTACTGCAGGGGCAGAATAGTTTGAAAGGAGATGATAAGCATGGAGTGCAGAATGTGGTGGCAACTGAGTCCAGTGTGGAGATAGGCAAGCCATTTGTTGACATCAAGGATTGGTATCCTAAAAGTTGCTTTGGCGTAGGATTGCAATAAGGAATCAGGTTGGCTAGGAACAGACATAGTTCAAGGTGGGGCTCAGAACACAGCATAGCTAGAAAGAACACAGTCAAGTCTCCAAGGTGAGGGGCTTCAATGTATAGTAACTTTCCTGGCTAGTTACACCTTGCGTCTTATCTCACATCTCAAATCCTGCCACTTGCTTGGTTCTCTGCCCCAGCACTCCTGTCTGCTTCACCATCCTTCCAAATGCTTTTGCAAGAGGGACAAAGGGACTGTCCCTGCCTCAGTAGGGGTAGGGAGGAGAGTAAAATGAGACTGAAACAGCATCCAGGGGATAAGGAGCATGGAACAGGTATCCTTGTTGAATGATCATCTGCAGGTGGATATCATAGTCTAGGAGGCACAAATTTGAAAAACAAATTCAATATTCAGGCTCCAAATAGAAGGAGCATTTAAAGTGATGTCAGAAAAGAGGAAAAACAAAGAAAGAAACTAAGAGCCCAAAGATATTACTACTTATGAAGAGAGGATTTTCTGATCTTGTTAGTTTCTCAAAAGTTTCCACTCTGATTTCAATTCCTTTTGGAAGATCAAATACTGTTGAAAATCCAGCTCTATACATGTAAATATAAGTAACAACACTTTGCAGGTAGAAACTTTCTACCCTTGAGCTTAATAGCTATACAGATGAATTTACTTATAAGAGATTGACTTTAACTCTAGTTATCACAAAAGACTTGGGAGGATGTATAAGTAATTAATTTCAAAACAGTGCATATCAATAAGTTGCTTATAATAAAACACATTTGTACCACAAAATACAGAACACACAGTCCAGTAACAAACTTTGAATGAAATTGACTTTTCCATTACTACAAAAATATTCTATGTTACCTCCCTCTAAGAAAATTACATGAAAATTCTTTTCCTCAAACTGAAGATGTTTCTGATTTAGTTTCAGTAATTTATAGAATATCAGGTAGGTCCCTTGATCAGTTGTACCAATAAACTATTATTTTACCATCATTTTGAAACCTTTTAAGACCTTATTTCATAGAAACATAGATCTAGTAGCAGATAGATGACTAGACCAAACACCCATTTGTTAACTTGCTTAACATGGAAAAGGAATATAATCTTAGGCTGAATAGCTCCTATCTTAAACACAAACTTTAATGTAGTAGCTCAGGTGTATACCAGTCTTAGTCTATGGGATAATGATTCAACATTGTGTTTGCACTTTTTTTCACAAATTTCTTTTTCCTTTGTCTAATTATTTCTATATCTTTCAGAAAGAATATTCTATTGTAGGGCTTTAGTCTTTCACATGGCTATGCAGGAGTGCTAATTTACCCAGCTGGAGTATAGAACCCATTCAGATTGGCCACTTGCCATGATTATAGAAATTTGTCATAAAAAGGAAAAGCAAGGACATGACAATATAGAACATCACACTTCAGCAAACATATAGTATGAATTTCATCTCATAGCCACATTCAGGAATATTCAGGTGGAAAACATGCCTTTTCAAAGGAATGCAATAGGCAAACTAAGCCAGGAGAATCTCATCCTAAGCAGAGGCTAGGATTGTCCACTCAACTGTTCCAGGGGAAGATCTCCACCTGTAATGGTCACATTTTCTCTGAGTACCTTGTAGAATCTCTCAGATGCTGGATTGTTTATTGACTATTGATGAATTTTTATGATCCACCAGATAACTCAAACATAGTTCATTATACTCCCAACAGCTTACCTCAGATGGCAAGATTCACTAATCAAAAATTTACCAGGACTCACATGTCAAATTTTAAATTTGTCCTGGTGCAAAAATCAGTTATTAAAGATCATTTCAATATATTTTCAAACTCTCACCAAAACAATTTTCTTAGATGGTGGAGTAGAAAGATGCATATACTCTAGTGCTTCGCACATAGCCCACAAAATACCTGCGAAAAATGACGCTCAACAAATTCTAGAGCAGCAAAAGTCACAGAACAAAAGAGTGATAGAGGTTCCCTGGAAGGCCGACAGGAAAGGTGTATCTCATGGGACACTGAACAGAGCTGGCCACTTGGCACTGGAAGGAACACGACCTGAAAAGACCTCCAGGGCAGAATTCCCAGCAGGGAGGGTCCCAAATCCCTCAACTCACAAGCAACAAAGAAAGTTCCAAAGGTCAGTGTGGGAGGGCTTTCCCAGCAGGAAGAGAGGGGAACATCCCAGGCAGCAGCAGCAGCAGGTGGCGGGTGGCTACTCTGAAGAAGCCTGAGTCCATTTTCCAGGCAACTCAGCTTAAAGACTCTGGCAGACCTGAGCAGCTGATCTAAACCTCAGCCCTCAGTGGCAGCCCCACCCACACCCAGAGCTCCTGGGGGAATGGAGCAGTTGATCTGAATCTGAGCTTTGAGCATGGTTCTGGGAAAAGGAGGAGCACTAGGGCCCTCCTCTTGACAAAAGATTCAGAAGTCAAGTAACTGACTGGTAAAGTGCCTAAAAAAGGAAAAAAAAATAAAACCATAGAAAGTTACTCTTTTGGTGAACAGATGTCTCCTCCCATCCTTTCAGATGAGGAATAACAAGACATACTGTCAGAGGAAGTCAAGGCCTCTGCCTCCAGCACCTCCAAAACGAATATGAAATGGGTTCAGGCCATAGTAGAGGTTGAAAAGCATGTCAGCAGCTTGTTAAAAGAGAACCAAAAAAATGCTGAGGAAAATAACACTTTTAAAAATAGACTAAGTCAGTTGGAAAATGAGGTCCAAAAAGTCAATGAGGAGATGGAGGCTTTAAAAAGCAGAATTAGCCAAATGGAAAAGAAGGTTATAAAGCTCACTGAACAAAATAGTTCCTTAAAAGAGAGAATCAAGTTCAGGGAAGCTAATGACTATGAGATAACTCAAGAAGTTATAAAACAAAACAAAAAGTTAGAAAAAATAGAAGATAATGTGAAACATTTCATTGGAAAAACAACTGACCTGGAAAACAGATCGAGAAGAGACAATTTAAAAATTATGGAACTACCTGAAAGCCATGATCAAAAATATCTAGACATTATCTTCCATGAAATTATCAAGGAAAACTGTCCTGGTATTCTAGAACCAAAGGGGAAAATAAATATTGGAAGAATCCACTGATCACCTCCTGAATGAGACCCCATAAGAGAAACTCCTAGGAATATTGTGGCCAAATTTCAGAGTTCCCAGGTCAAGGAGAAAATATTGCCAGCAGCTAGAAAGAAGCAATTCAAGTACTATGGAAACACAGTCAGGATCACAGAGAATCTGGCAGCTTCTACATTAAGGAATCAAAGGGTGGGGAGGGAAGGAGGGAGAGAAGTAGGAATTCGAAGTATTAGAAAGGAATGTTGAGAATTATTATTGCATATAACTGGGAAATAAGAAATACAGGTAATGGGGTAGAGAAATGTATCTTACCCTAAAAGAAAAGAGAGAAGATGGAGATAAGGGAAGGGTGGGGTGTGATAGAAGGGAGGGAACCTTGAGGGAAGGGATAATCAGAATGCAAGGTGTTATGGAGTGGGGGAGGGGAGAAATGGGGAGAAAAGTTGGAACTCAAAATTTTGTGGAAATGAATGTCAAAATCTACAAATAAATAAATAAATACAATAAAAAAAACACCCCCAAAAAACAAGTTTCTTCTTTAGGAACTCCATAACTACTCAGTAGGAATTCTGGTACACAGAAGATTATTCAGGCTTGATAAGAATTTTTGACTAGATGGTTACAAAAATCCTTGTTTTAGTTAACACCTTCATAATCTGAGAGTACAATTCTTGATCTAACAGCATCTAGATTATGAGAGAAATTGCTTTTCTAACAACATAGGTAATACAATTTTTAACCAAATTGCACAATGAGAAAATTCAGAAATATAACCATACCACAAGCAAATATCATGTATTTAAAACTTGGAATGAAACCAATTAATTACCAATCAGGTGATCATAACTTAGTTGAATGAGCAAATCTGGATTCATAATCACTAGTGGTAACATTTCACTTTCTAAGGCCCAGTACTCAACACTTTAAAAGAAAAGATTATTATCCATAAATTCACGTTCTTGCTAACCTAGGGGCAACTTGCAGAGAAGTCCTGCTGAGTTCAGCTTCAAGGATCTGGTGACCAGGAGAAAATGATTATTCTGTAGGCATGGGTGAGGGGACAGGGAGTATTGGGGTGCAGAGGGAAAGGAGCACCCTCAGTTTTCCCAGTTCCCTAGCAATGAGAGAAATGAAAGAATTGGACTCACCCTTCCAGATAGGACTTTGCAAGGTGTGTCCAAGTCCATGGCCTCCAACCCCTAGACCCAGAGCCTTCCAGTCTTTGCAGGAGAGGATCTGTAGTTCCTTTTCTCTTTTACCTTTGAGACTTAGACTAGAAAATGCATATCCCTCAGGGAGGGGAAGAAAAGATTAGGAACAGAGGGAAGGCTTATATCTAGGTAGTAAACCAGTTGCAGAGGCCCACCTACTGCTTCCCCACAATGTCCCACAGGAGAGGGGAAGGAACAACACAGGGTAAACCAAGGTGCTGGGGGAACAACACATGGTAAAAAGGTTGCTAAGGCAGAGCAAGGTGCCTTTTCTTTAAATTTTGGAGATCAAATTTTTTGATAAGCTTATTTTATTTAGAAACCCCCTTCACAAATTACTTTTCTAGATTATATTGAGGTCAGACTGTGTTACAGGGGAACACTAACTACTTTTCCTTAAGATCTCCACCCCAAATTCCCCTTCCAGCACTCTCCAAATAGCCTCTACTCACTTTTCCCAGTGTCCCAGTTAGAAGAGACAAAAAAATGTGACTGACTCAGTGCAAAGGTGTCCCCTTATGCAAAGGTACACAGTACGACTGACTGCCCAGAAGTCAGTAGAGCTACAGACACTGCTGACAGTGTCTGGGCACTCCAGAGTCCAGGTGCTAGGGAGAAGTAGGAGCAGAAAGGTCTGGGGAAGAGAACAAAGAAAAAGGTGCTTACCTCTTATCCCAAGGAGAAGATCATCAGAGTCCAATTATTATTTGGACTCCCAGGTTTTGGCACCATTATGTTGAAGAGAGAGATGGGATAGCTGGTTCAAAATGTGAATGAATTCACTTAGACCTTCTCTGTAGACATGGGGAACTTTACTGATACAAAAGCAGCAAGCCTGAGATTTAGCAAGGAGCAAAACAAAGGCAGAGATATAGAAAAGGACCAGACTTATATAGGATGATTTTAGAGTTCCTCATGGAGGTTGGAGATCTAGGGTAAGTCTTGCAAGATAAAGAAGTCTTACAAGATAAAGGCATTGGGTGAGGACTATGAATGTCACAAGATAAGGAATCCCATTCCCCAGGATGTGGGGTGGAGACAGGGAATTTTATGTCCCCCATGAGAGGTGGGGACAAGGAATTAGATGGTCCAAGATAAGAGGAAGTTTTGTGGTAAGGGGAGACTTTAGGGCCTGAAAGTTTTCACAAAGTCAATCAATATTATTTTAACTCTTGGAACACTGTTTCTATCCACATCAATAAGAGAAATGTTAAAAAAAATAATCCTGTGCTAGGTTGAATATAAGAAGTCATTACTATGCATTCTGCTAAGTGATGAAATAAAATTCTGTGCATTCGCAAGTCACTGATGTATATGTCTTAATGATTTCTAACTTCCTGAAGATTGTCTACTATTATCTTGAGCACTTTGGGTCTCTCCACTTTGACTTTGATCCAGAATCAGGAATATAAGTAAAGAAATCAAGAGATGTAATGGAACTGGGCTACTCTCTTAACATTTTATATTCTACAAACTTCTAAATATTTTTATATCTTTTCTGAATGTGTCAAAAGTATTCTAAGTTGGGTGTTCAATAGTTTTGAAGGGAAATATATATATATGGGATAGCAATTGGTCTTGATTTCTTAAATTTATTTTACTGGGGTCGTTGATTTGTTTATTTTTAGTTTTCCCTTTCCACAGCGAAATCTTTACTCTCAATGACATTCTGAAGAAAGAGAAAAATAAATGTCTATTTTTATAATATGTGACCTCTAGAAAACTGGAGATCTGAAACTTTGGTCCTCCAGATGTAGCTAGTGATGCAAGAGAGATCTGTTTCATTTCCTTGTATTGTTCTAAAAGGAGAGTTGAAGTTACTAGTGATCATAGATTCTTGGCAGTAATAGTGAAGTGGGTCTGAGAAACTAATTGGTGCTTAGGTCTTCTAGGTACAAAAAGCCAAAGTGCTTCAGGATTATAGACATTAGATTCATCAGGTTGACATTTACAGCATATGTTTCTCTTCTGGGGTATGAAGTTTCTTTCTACTTTTGTAGAGAACTGGGGCTCATATCATTCTCTAGAGAAGTCTAATGCAGAAACATCATTAGAAGAGAAAGAATGGCAGTATGGTGGTGGGCTGAGGATTTGAAGAGAAGGTTATAATAAAAGAGAGAGATTTAAGGAAGAACTCACTGCAATTAAGAGAGTTTAAGATATAAAATAAAAATAATTTGAAATTTCCTGTAATCTGACTGATTTTGTTAAATCAGTCACTATATACAGCAAGGATTCACCCACTCTAATAAAATCAAAGCACCTAGTTTTGTGTTAGACACATAAACACTATTCTCAAAGACTTCAAGGAAGATGTGGGTGATGTAATTTGTTTAAAGTCCAGGTATCTGAGATGACCTTGAATGCAGACAGTATTTATCAAATCAGCAAAAAAAAAGGATGGGGGGGTAAATGATTTATTAGATTGCTAAGTGGCACAGTAAAGTGTGAACTTGAGGTCAGAAAAAATTGCCTTCATAGTTCCTCCCTTCAGACACTTACTGTACTTAACTTTTCACAGCATTAATTTTTCTATTTGTAAAACGGAAATAATAATAGCATCTACATCACAAAATTGTTATTAGGACCAAACTTCAGCGACTACAAAATTGTTAGCTATTTTAAGGTTAAAATTAGGGAAATAGTAAATTGTGATTCCATTCCTCTATTTTGGTCAAGAGAATTGCTCAATTTGTATACATTCCTCATACAAAGGAGGTCATAGACTTTGAATGCAGACCTGACCAACAGTCAGTTCCCCATTCAAATTACCATTTCATGTAATCAGGGAGACAGAATCAAGCTTGTTTTCACCTTAAGTTTTCAATCTATTAGCTATTATTTTATATAGATGAACTTCAATTGGTTCATTTTCTATACACATTTCCTTCTGTTCTGTTGAAGGACATTGATCCTGACTGTTCTATTCCCTAGTACTTACCCTATTTGGTATAAATTGGGGTTGCCCTGCCCTTTGTTTCAAAGCTGCCACCTCCACATCTTGGGCTCATAGTTTCAAAGAGATTTTTTTTTTTTTAAAGCTCAGTTTCCAGTTAGAGCAAGTAATTAGCACTTCAGCTAGGATTTGAAAGGAGAAAAATCACTGTGGCACACAAGCACCTGCCAGAGTTAGTGCCTTCACTCAGGAAATGACTGAAAAAGTCATTATATGCCTCCTATTTTCACTATAAGCAAAGGGGAAAACATCTCTCAGGTAATCAACTTGGATCAACTATTTTATTCCTAAGGTATATTTCTACTCTTCTAAGCAGCCATATTTACTTACTCTTAATGCATTTCACGTGCCATATTCCTGAAAGAATGTTCAATTGAAGCATATTGCTTCAAAGTAAACCCTAACAGTATTATTGCTAAATAAAAGTCTAGAGAAAATTTCTTTAAACGCTGAACACTTTAGAAACTAAGAAAAAGTAACTTCCCTTACACACTTTTCTTATACGTGCTCTCTGCATTTCCCAGGTATAGAAAATCACCTCAATTTCCTTTCCTTTTTGTTCTTAAAATGGGGCTCATCTGAGCAAAAGTAGTCATTTAAATCCCTCCTCCAATTTTTATTTACTCTTCCTTACTTCATGTAGTTGCAAATTATGCCAGAACACTGCTCTTAAGAACCTCTTTTGAAGCCTCTTCTCTTGTTTTCTTCCAAAGAAGCAAGGGTATATTGAAAGGTAGAATAGTCACAATTCTATCCTTTGTCCATGGTTTCAGGTACTTTCCCAACATATTATTTTCTTTCTCCAAAACACAACGTGGATATCTGTCCTGGACTCAGTCTTTCTATTACTACCACTGATTCTTACTCTATTCCATATTCCTCTCTCCAAGTTGTATCTACCAGTGCTGAAAGCTTCCCATGGTAACACACTGAAGGTACATTATCTTTGTGAAATCATATTGTGTGGTAGTTTCAGGTGACACTAACTTCTTGTGAAGACTCTCCCCCCAATTATAGGTTCCCCCATCCCCCATCCAATCACTATGTAGTAATTTCTGTAAAGTAGAAAGAGCATAGAAAATTTCCCTTGCCTAAAAGTTAATTATTGCCTTATGGTGCTCACAAAAATGCTTTGTTTCCATCAGGGCACTGGGCACATAGCAAGTATTCAATAAGAGCTGTGTATTTATGAAAGAAAATTCTCAAGCTTCTTAAGTGTAGAGCTGTAAGGTATCTAGGTGACTGAGACACAAAAAAAATCAACCTGGTTTCAACTGAGGCCAACATGTCCTTTTTGATTACTTTAATATTTCAAGTATTTGAAATGTCAATGATGCACTATTTTCTCTTTTGACATATATTGCAGTCCTTTATAACTGATCAACTGTCTTTGTGAGCTGCTGGGGCCAAAAAAAGAAAAAAAGCAGAAGAAGGAGAAGAAATAAAGGAATGAAAAAAAGAGGGAGGGAGGAATAATTAACTTGAATGCAAAATGTTGATGAACACTTTTGAATTTAAGGTAGCCTTTTTCCTGGCAAAGGACACCTGATCAAAAACTTGGACCCTACTTGAAACATCTCTTCCTCAGTAAAACATTTTGGAGTTTAAGCTTCAGTGACCTAGACCATAAGAATGACGGCACCAACTTACCAGAACAAAACATTTATTGCAGGACTTTGTTGAGAGATCAATTCAATTATTTGGATTATTTTATGTATAGACACAACCCTAATAATATAGAACACTGGAAAGCATACTAAAAGAAAACACATAAGCCACAATGTACATCAAAGGTTACCACTGTTTAAGGAAAGTAATATAGAAAATCCTAATGATGAGTAGTTGTTATGATATTGTGGTGAGTATTTAGAGTGTGCATGAAAATCTAACCATTTTTCTTTCAGTAGGAATGTCCCCAAAGAACCGTCATTGTTATATTGATATACTGAAGGTTCTTTCAATTGCCTATTAATTTTTTTTTGCCTGTGTGCCTTGAATATTTACATTTAAAATTCCTCAGGCTTCAGCTGTGCTATTGAATTTGTAATTTAGATTGCCATTTGAAGAATGAAGTTTAATTATAATTATAGCAGCCAATATTTTAATAACATTCCAAAAGCAAATTGATGTATGACTTTGCATGACAACTTTTTTCTCAAGTTTATGATCTTGAATAGAATAAAGGTGAGATTGCATTCTGTACCCAAGAAGACTGTCATTTGACTTTCTTCCCTTTTTTTCTAATTCTTCTTAAATTATTATATCAATTTATAATACTCACCAAAAAACATATACATTTCTATCTCCATTTTGGTATTTTGAGAGCATCTGGAAATGTTACACTAAATTTTCTTAAGCAAAATTTGTTTGAACTAAATTTTCTATAGCACCAAGCAATATTTATATGGACCAACATCTATTTATCTATAGCAATAGCATTTCTCAATCTATATTCTTAATGGAAGTAAAACAAAGCAACTGTTTAGAATATATCTGTCAAGTGATAGCTAGCATTTATTTAATGGTTTAAGGTTTGTATAGATCCCACAAAACTAAGAAGAATAGCTAAAATGCTGGATGAAAAGAGTCAGCATCCAAAAATGTTCTTAATGGGGTAAAATATTGGACACGCTTTTTTGTTTTCTCATTTCATTTTATGTGTTTATTTATTTTACAAAAGGATCAGTTTTGAAAGAGATAAGTACAGTATCTTAGATTTGTCTTCAGAACTTTATTTGAGGAGTACAGGATTTGAAATACATAGCCATATAGTAGTTTATCTTTTTTAAGACACTTTTTTATTATGATTAGAATAAATTTTTTTTTAATGTAAGGATTGACCCAGATGGCCATTCAGATCCCTTCCAATTCTGGCAGTTCTGTGATTCATATAAAGTTAAATAGAAGGTAAGTCACAGTATAAAGATATTTAAGTGACTCGTCCAACATCACAGATCATAAGTAGCAAAGCTGGGATTTGAACTTAAATTATCTGATTCCAAATCAATATTCTTCGCTCTTCATCAGATCTGATGAAGGAAAATAATTAGATCAATGTAGAAAATATATAGTTGGATGATTCCAACTGCTAGAAAAAAAAATCCATTCCAGGAACCTGCTCAAATTACCTAAATAGTTGATAAGCTTCTACTTCACTTTGTACTCTACAAAAACAGACAGTAAAAAGAAATTAACACAACTGACAAAGTCTTGAACTTTTGAAGCTGGGAAATAGAATGTGAGAGGCCTTTAAGGAACATTTAATGACAATAGCAAGTAGTGGTGATGAATCACAAGATAGTACATTTCCATAAAAGTTAGCAATGCACCAATACCCAAGAATAATACTAGGATCCACAATGGTATTTGTAGTAAGGATGAAATAAGAAATCATGTCCCTGACTGATTGTACTCACTGATGTTCTCACATCACTCTTTGAGAGCATAAAAGATGTTAACTCCAGTGCCTGGGACAAATTCCAATTCAGTTCATTTTATTCTGCATCCTTAAATTGCTTCCAGAATTTATTTAAATAAAGTATTTTCCTTCAAGTTGCATAGCATTTTAATGCAGGTGCTTAAATGTTTCATTCCGTCAATGGTCATATTTCACTGGAGATGACAGGATGATGTAATTTTGTTAATGAATAATTGTCTGGAGTATGATATCATCACCTTGAGGGCAAAAAAAATCTAAATCATTATAATATAAGGAAAAAATATAAATCTAAAAATTCCTTCATGCCATTTTAAAATAAGATACTATGTGCTGTTGACAAAGTGATTGTTAGAATTAGAAGAGACATTATTAATCATCTAGTCTAACATGATTTGTTTTTACAAATGTGAAAACTAAGGTTGAGAAAGCTAATTAATTCAGTGAATTCATAACTCTCAGCACCATTACTAACATCCTCTTTGTAAAGGGTACCTGTCCTTTGCTCTTCCTACTTAACCACTTATACTTTAGTTATTAAATTTAAGTTGGATTCAAGGTTTGCATTTTAATTATTTCCTTATAGAACCATGAGGAAACACAGAATCTATGCCATTACTCTTCAGAATCGAAACAATAAAAACAGAACTGATTTACAGTTAATACTAGCTAAATTTTGGTTTTTACAAAATATGGAGAATGTCACTCATGAACAAATACAATAAAGTGCCATTATCAATCAAGTTATATTCATAAATTTAGCTTTTATTAAATCTATTTAATTCTAAATATAGCCTTTTTGATTTGTTGGTCTCTAGCAAACTGTCTCCACCAATTACTCTAATTTAAACAGTTTTTAAATCTACTGTGTAGCATATAATTTAAAGCTAATATATACAGTACTTCAATATTGTTATATTTAACTATAAAATTGTTATAGCTAATGGAAATGATTACAATTTAATGTTAAGCTGATTAAACAGGAGTTCCTTGAAGTGATAGTTTGAAGGTCATTGCTTTTCACACTGAATATTAATAGCTGCTAGTCTGTTGAAAAAGGGTAAGGGCCTGGGTGGTATGCAGAGGACATTGATTTTCATAAAGCATATTAGAGGTTCTTTAAGTGAAGAAGAAAATATGTCATTTTGACCAGTGTATAGCATACTTCTAGGAGTTCTCTGGTTTTAAAGATACATGAAAAATTCTAAGAAAACATCTAAATAAATGATCCAAAGTGTTTTGGGGACTATTTCCACAGCAAACATATGCATGCTACAAATATCCTCAACCTGTTTATTTTGGGAAACAATAACCCCCAAGTCAAATTAAAAAGAAATTAATGATAACATTTACTGAACTTCACTAGTAAGCTATTAACTAGCTTAATAAGCCAAAGAGGAAATCCTAGAGCAGTAGGGGAATAATTGAGCTAAAGAAATTCCTAAAATTTAATTTATTACCCACCTTATTGTTATTTCTCCTTCTTTCTCAAAAACGAGTAATGGAATCAAGAGGGTGATGTTTTGACTTGTGAGTTGGATTTAAGTGAAACAGAGCTGTGCATCAACCTCACTTACTCCTCCACAGTCATCTGAGTTCCATAGAAAGATACTGGTCAGAACATCTGGTGATGACCCCAAATGCAGTAGCAGATTGGCCTTTTAAGCTAAGGTATTTCCCAAACGTCAGTTAGTCTGAAAGCAACACCCATTCAGTGATTTAAGGCTAGCTAATAAATGAGGCAAAAGATGGCCTATTCAGAAAAAAAAAAAAAAAAAAAAGAATGGAAGGGGAAGAACTTCAGGATTTTTGGCCAGAACACAAACAGTTGCTATTTACACCCACTCTGAACCATCAAAACCCAAACTATGACAAAGTGAGGCTTGGATTAGAACCTATTATCCACCAATGAGTGAAAGCCAGAGTGATTAGAGCTTAAGGTATGTATGGTCAAGTAGCTCCATTTGAATCCCAATGGGCTTCATCAAAACCTGGTTTTCTAGAGCTCTATTTAAAAAAAAAAATTGTAAATGAAACTACATATCACAAAAGAGTTTATTGTGCCAGTTATGTTTTTTTTTTTAAATGATAGAATAAATGAATAAGAACAGTGACCACAAGTCAAATTAAAATGAAATTAATGAAAAGATTTACCAACCCTCACTAGTAAACTAGAACATGTTTAATGCTGAAGGGAAAATCTTAAACATGGAGGGAAATAATTGAGTTAAAGAAATTCCTCAGTCATTTTTTTCCACTTAATTGTACTTATTTTTTTCCAATTACATATAAGGATAATTTTCAAAATCAATTTTTATAAGATTTGGAGTTCAAAATTTTACTCCCTTCCTGCCCTTCATCCTCCTCAAGAAGGCAAGCAATCTGATATAGGTTATAAGTGTACAGTCATGTTAAGCATATTTACATATTAGTCATGTGTGAAAGAAAAAACAGATAAAAGGGGGAAACCCTGAGAAAGAAAAAAAAAGTGAAAATAGTATGCTTCAATGTGCATTCAGATTCCATAGTCATTTCTCTGGATGTGGATAGTATTTTCCATCATGAGTCTTTTGAAATTGTCTTGATCATTGTACTTCTGAGAAGAGCTAAGTCTATTATTGTTGATCATCACACAAAGCTGGTATTACTGTGTGCAGTGTTCTCTTGATTCTACTCATTTCACTCAACATTAGTTCATATAAATCTTTCCAGGTTTTTCTGAAGTCCACCTGCTCATCATTTCTTATGGAAGAATAGTATTCCATTGTATGCATATACCACAGCTTGTTCATCCATTCCACATTTGATGCCATTGCCTCAGTTTTCAATTATTTGGTACCACAAAAAAAGCTTCTACAAATACTTTTTATACATGTAAGTCCTTTTCCCTTTTTTAAGATCTTTTTGGAATATAACCCTAGTAGTGACATTGCTGCATCAAAGGGTATGCACAGTTTGATTACCCACTGAGCATAGTTCCAAATTGTTCTCCAGAATAATTGGAGAAGTTCACAATTCCACTAACAATGTGTTAATGTTCACTGGTTTTCTGCACTGGGTCCTCAGTTGCTAGAGGCTTGTCTGTTGTCTTAGCATGGCCAAGCCTTGTCATGATTATTTGTGCCAGGTGTTCCAGGGCTGGCAGTTAATGTTCTCTGCTGGGGCTGGAGTCCTCACACCTGACCTGCTGTTCCACTAATCTACTGAGACAGAACTGATAGGCCTCAGTTGCTGATCTGTGCTAAGGGTAAGAGCCTCCTGCTGGCTTGTCCAGTCACTGTCTGTCTTGGGCTGTGCTCCCCTTTTGCCCAATTCAGACAGACTTTTCCTGAAGTTCTTCTAAATTTTGTTAAGATGGAAAATTTTTTCACTCTATCTTTGTAAGTTCTGTTCCTCCAGACTCCCATTTAGAGACTTGATTTAATATTGTCTTTGAGGGAAACTGGGGAGAGTTTTATCTTATTATGTACACTGTACTTTAAGCAAATGTCTGCTGCATTGCTGTCATGTTATATGATTAATAGTAGCCAGTTTAAGAGTGGGGATTCAGTCATGATGAGTCATGATATTTTGTTGTTGTTTCTTATTTAAAATGTATATTAACTTAATGGAATCCAATTATTTTTAATTTTCAAAAGAATGATCACTGTATTATAAGCATTTATATTTTCATTAGAATATTTTATCATCCTTGAATATAATCATATTAAGAAGTCAATGATACTTTGAATTTAACATTAGAAAGGGAAATATTAAGAACAAATAAGACTCAGTTTAAATTCTCTCTTTCTCATTATCAAGAAGGCAACTGTTATACTTTCCACAGTATTGGAAAGTTGAAAAACTTCTGTCACTCATATTAAAAGTAAGATGAATTCTCTCACAAATGACGTCAATACAAGAAAGCTTTATCTCCCAACTATGAATTAGAAACTTTATCTTAATATCGCTATCCAGTGAAGCCCTAAGACTTGCCTGGGATTAAGGGCATTGTTAAGTAATGGTTCCCGAATAATTTTTAGGTACCTTATGAGAGAGATTTGTTTCCCCTAACTTCTGGTTTAGAGAATAATATTATTATGAGCACAAGCAAATAAAATGGAAGCAAAACTGATTTTTTTAAAGTATCTAGCAGCATAGTAGGAGAAAGACTTTATGTTACGTCAATATAAATCTTCCCCACATTTAGAAGAGTGAAATCTAAAGTAGCAGAGTAGGTGGTGTTAAGAGTAGACTTATTGACTATTTATGTCACATATAAGTATTTAGAACTAGAGAGAGAAATATTCGCACTGAGATAAAATGATTGAGTTGTCAAACAAACTGATCCAATTCTATTAAAAGACACAACAACAAATTATCATGTGCTATTGTGTGTATATTATATTTCATGACTCTTTCAAGAATGTATAGTTTACCTGTAACGGGACAAGATAGAGCCGACCCCTGTCCATTGCAGGATGCCACAGTGAGAGCCTGCCTAGATAACCTGGGGGCTTGTCAGTAGGGGTGGAACTAGATGGATTTCAGGAGGAAGGGTCTCATCTTTGTTTGCAACGTGGCAGTTCTTTGTCCAGCTCCGGATGTCCAGTGGAGAAGACAACCATATAAGGAATAGTGTTAGGTGATAGGTTCAATGCATAGGCTTAGGAATGTTCATGTAATTAAGACTATATATGCATGTCAGCTAGCTGGAATAAACGGAGCTTTCACCACCTTGCCTCCCGCCTCATTTCATTACTCACTAGATCAAGGCCTCTTGCTGGACAAGAGCCTTGCGTCGGGTTTAGGGATCCCCGTAATGGTCTAGGGGACACCAACATTTACCAATAAGAAAATCTCAGAATCTAAGCAATTCTTACACAAATATCAATCTTCTCACTGCCTCAAAAGGAACTACAATTACATTACAATCATGCAACGATTTAGAAGTCACTGAATCATTCCACATTCATCTAGATGGTTTCCCTCCAGAATTCATCATCAGACCCTGATCCCTTAGTGATTGACCTTCTTATACCTTAAGGTGATTTATATTTTCATTTTTAATCCCAATTTGCCATCTTACAGATTCTTTAATTCACCCCTTTTCAGAGATTTAAGTTTATTCTCTAGGTTCTTTGATTCAAGTCAACACAATATCAACCAAACAAACTTTTAAAGTGCTTCTATGTAAGGCCCTATGGGCAGAGGATACAAAATCAAAAACTAAGCTAATAAAAGACAAAAATAAAAGTGCTATTGTTATTACTATATAACCTATATCCTCTTTGCTGAATAATTTTGTATTTTTTTATATGTCCAAGTATACTAATTTTCTTAGAGGAAGAAAGCTTCACTCTTGCATACTAACTTCACTTTTAATATAGGAAAATGAAAAATATATAATTTTAATATGGCAGATCACCAAAATACTGTCATTATAAATATATAATCCCACCTTCTACAAAATTTTCCCTGATTCCCTTTAACAAATGTGCCTTCTCCCTGAGTTTACCTCCTATTTATCTAACACCTATCTTGCTTAAATATAATATGAATGCTGTCTCTCTCACTAGATTTTAAGTTCTTTGAAACCAATGAACTTTTTGTCCTTTCTTTGTATTCCTAATGCTTAACATAGTGCCTGGTTCAAAGAAAGTACTTAATAAATGCTTATTGATTTCACATAAATACAAGGCAAATCTCTAAATTCATGTTTTCCTCTAGAAAGGATATTTAAATTTTAATAGAGTTCATTGATATTTTAAGGAAAACATATTCTTAAAAAATTTACAAAATTAAATATTTTGTTATACTGTCATCTGAAATCATACATGCTGAATTGCAATGATTTCATTTAGAAATATTTTGAAAATGCATAAAGCAAAATATACAATCCCCCCCCACACACACACTTTCACATGGTTAGCCACAAAGCTAGGCTGAAGTGGTAACACTGCCTGTTACCCAGTCTAATTTCATTGCAGGGTAATGGTGATCATATCTCAGCCAGTTGTATAATATTAGATTATTGAATGATTGTGGGAATTGTCTGTTTTCAACAAATGTGACATGTAGTAACTTGACCTGTGTTTCTTTTTCTTCTTTTTTCTTGTGAAAAAATGAAATATTCTCCCTTTGTTTTTGTCTTTGTTATATGACTCAGTCACTAAGATATGCAAAATAACTAATTCCTAGTTGTTTTCCAGAGCAGTATTGACTCTTCTAACAATAATGCAGAAGTATACTTGTTTTCTCCTAACTCCTCCGGTATTAACTACTCCCAGTTTCTCTTATTTTTCCAATTTGCATAGTATAAGGTAAAACTTCAATCTCATTTTAGCTTGCATTTCCTTTATTGGTATATTGGAATATGATTTGACATGAATATAATCTGAAATTATTATTAAAATAATTGCTCATAACAGATCACTTATCAATTGATAAATTTCTCATTAAATTATATCTTTGTAATAATTTTCTTTTTTTGGAAAGTCAGACTTTCGTTTGGGTTATTTGACACAGTTTTCTATTCTATCATTCTATTTGATCTGCACTTATTTTGTTAATAGCAAAGATTTTTTTTAAACTTTATGCAGTCAAAACTGTCTATTTTTTTTCATTTTCAATCACCTGTTACAGTACTGAATCTGTCAAAAGAGCTATGTGACCTTTTATAACCACTTAACCTCTCAGAGGTTCCCAGGCAACTATCTAAGAGTCCAAAGTACACACAGTTGCCAATTTAGGGAGCTTCATCCCTAGGAGTCCTGAAATATTGAGCCCCATCCCCCTCCCTCAAAGTAAAAACAAACCTCTGAACTCTTTTTTTGTTGTTGTTGCTTTTTTAAGAATTCTTCTCCTGGGTATAATTGTGAACTATACTTTATGTATTATTTTGTTTTTCATGCTGTTTTGCATTCAAGACATATACCCTTTCTGAGATTATTATGGCATATTCTGTAATATATTATTCAAAATTTAATATCTCCAAAATTCTTTCCAGTTTTCCAATGGTTTTAGGAAGGAAAAAAAATGAAGGTCTTCCTTAAATCATTCGAGTTTATCAAACATTGTTTTCTATTTTTTCCTTATCATGCCATTTGCTTCCTAGTACTGTTGTGTTTGTTTTTACTTTTTATTAGTACCAAGTAGTTGTGATGACCACTGCTTTATAATATAAGTTTGAGTTCAAGTTACTATGATCCCTTTCGTTTGTTTGGGTGTTTTTCATCATTTCATTTGGAATTCTAGACATACCATCTATTGAAATGAATTTAGTTATTAACCACTTTTTCAAAGTATGCCCTTATTAATTGGACATAACTTAATTTAGGTGGTATTTTTAAATATTCATATAACAACATAAGCAATTACTGTTTCTGAATATACAACTTTGCTTCTACAGGGATCATTTTATTGCTATGTTTTTAAAAACTGTTTTTAAATTAAAACTTATCTTTTGAATTTTATATCTTTTTAATGGAATTAGTATTATTTAAAATGATAATAATGTGTTTGAAACTTTTAAATTTAATTTACAAAATTTGGTTTATATCTGATTTTTAAGGAGTTGAACTAAGGTATACTGAATAGATCAGAGTAAAGAATTTAGTGTTATTCATTCACTCAATGAGCATTTATTAATTCTATAGCATGTTCAAAGGACTGCTCTAAGCCCTTATGATACAACGACAAAAATGAAAGTCCTTTCCTTCAAGAAGTTTATTTTCTAATTCCTTTTGGAAAAGTGGTTTAATTGCCAGAAATAATTCTTGAACTTACTTTTGTGGCATAGTATGATATATCATGCAGTGTTGTAATTGGATCTAAATATATTATAATGAAGTTCTTAATTGAAAATATACATATGCATATATATTTTGAATTGTGAATATATTTGTCTAGATATGTGATGTCAATGGCATAGGTCACTTGTCTCCACATTTTTTGAATTGTTAACTCAGTGAGCTAAATGGCACAGTGGCTAGAACTGGCTAAACCTGGAGTCAGAAAGAATTGACTTTGCATTCAACCTCAGACACCTACTAGCTATGAGACCCTGGGTAAGTTACTTAAGCTTTTTTTTGCCTCAACTTCCTCAATTATAAAACAAGGATGATAGTAACATCTATCTCACAGTATTCTTGTGAGAAGCAAATGAAATACTATTTATAAAGCTCTTAGCAAAATACCTATCATTTAGAAGGTAAGTGCTATATAAAATATGTATCCCATTCCACTCTAATCAGTTAAGTAATCATCACAATGTGCATATTTGCTTATTTATAAATTACATGCTTATATTACTCTATTGATAGTTATGTACACTATAAATTGACACAAAAATGGACATTTTAAAAGGATGTGATAAAGATGAAATAATACATGCTCTTCAAGTCATTAATAAGCAACTAGAGTAGGGGAGTAGGGGAGGGAAATAGTCACACATGTCATTTAGTTATGTCACTCTGGGAGATGTTTGGAGGAAAAATTGGAAAGAGTGGAGAGGAATAGAGATCAATTTTGAGGCAGTTATAATTGTTCAGTGAGCTGTATTAGGGGTCTAAAACAAAAATGGAGGCCATGTGAGTAGAGAGAACAGAACAGAGATAGAAACGATGAAATCTGGCAACTAACTAGATATATTGGGTAAGGGATAGTGAAGAATCAAAAACAACACCAAAATTATGAGCTTGAGAGACTGAAGTGATGGAGTTATCTATCTTAGAGAGTGGTTAAGAAGTTTGCAAAGGTATGAGTTTGAAGGGAAATATAATGGTCCATTACAACTCTTCCCTGCCTGTTCATCCTGGGTGATTCACTTTGGTCTGTGTTATTATGTCCTCTGGATCTGAAAAGTGTATAAATGAAATGAGGGTGAGGTTTCACTTTGGAGCTTACTGACTAGAAGTGTTTGGCCAGACGAGGACTCTGGGAAGCTGATAAGGAATTCCCGGAGCCCCTTTGCAAAACCTAGATGTTCCCTCGCTGGTAAAGGTGTATACATGTCAATGGTCATACATATTGGAAGCATGTCTGTTGATTTTCTATTTCCCTAGTATTTTCGTTGAAGTTCAGGGTTCTGACTTTTCCCCCTGAACTTACTGAATGATACATGTGACTAATTAAAGTCAATGTTAACCTCTCAAAACTTACCTTTCCTTCTAGAGAGGCAGATCAAAGAACCTGTAATAGCAGCCTCCCCCCCCCCCCCCTCTCCGTGTATGTTCAGGTGTTTACTGATATAGTCCATCAGAAGTGAAAAGAAGGTGGTGGAGATCTTAATGATATGTTACTTCCCCTAGCATAGAATTACCTTCCAGGTAGCATTTGCCACAACCACAAGGTAATCTGCAAGTACAGAGTGGATAGTATGTTGGGCATAGTACAGAGGAACTTTCTCAGTGGTATCTCTATGACTATAACTGTGGCTGATCAAGTGGCAGCTAGGTAATCACATACCCTCAAGGACTTTCTCCAGGGAAGAAGGTCATAGCTTGCATAATGGAGGGAAGGAGGAAGCAGAGTGAAGAGTATGGGACACAATGCCCAGTTTTGACTATCTTCAGAAGGGTGGGATGAATCTCATCTTCACTCCTGACTGATTGATCACAAAGCCCCTAAGATCAGGCCACAGACTCTCAGCAGGACCCCACTTTGGAGATTGCTCGTGTCAGCAATTCTCAGTGTAGAAATTCCATCTCCCAATTCAGATCTGCAACTCTTGTAAAACTTGCGTTTCCTGTGGACACATTGAGGTTAGATGAGTAGTTCAGAGTCACACCACAAATACATCTTAGAGGAGTAACTTGATTCTGAGGCTGATAACTTTCTCCTCTTTGCCACCCATTCGCTCATTTAAAATATATGTTTGTGAGCTATGAATGATGTCATCAAAGTTATCTATTACCATAAATTGATTATGGGACTCATCTATGAATGGACTTTTTAAAGAGCAATTGGGAGTTCAGAATTTATGTTTGAAGTTATTCTTTCCAATCTTATAAAAGTTACATCCTTCTTAGCTACATTTAATGGGTTTTATCACCCTTGTACATGAAAACATAACTAATTTGTGGTCATTAGACTTGTGTACTGAGGTAGAAAAATGCAAATCAACCTTATAGAAATTGTTTATTCTTTTCATTTAAAAAAGTCAGTAAATGTACAATATCTGAAACCAACTAGCAGGTTATAGACTAACCTCAGTTTAAATAAAATCTGACAAGTGATATGAACTATTGATTTCTTATATAGCTCAATTAGAAATGTAATCGATAAAATTTAGAACTGGAATATACTACAGGAATCTTCTAATCCAGCTTATTTGTTCTACAAATAAGGAAACTCAGGTTCAAAGAATATATCCATTTTAACCAGGGTAATTTAGAATTTGTCTTTATGAATGAAATGATGAAACCATTGCAATGGGATTATATAATGAATTCTTCCATCTAATTTTTTTTCTGAATTTAAATTTGACCCTTCTGTACAGAAAATGTGCTGGGAACAAAACTAAACAGGAGGAGAGCAGTCCAGACTGCCTCTGGGAAACTTCAGTGCTATAGTACCAATGAGATTCACAGTTCCTGTGGAAGCTATGAATATGTCAGTACAATTCTGAATGGCAAAAAATAACAGTCTCTCCATAAGGAAAATAGAACCAAAACATTTATTCAAGTACCAGAAAGCCAAATCTCAAGTCCATCATAGCAACAAAGAAATCTATATACCATAACAATGCAGGGGGCGCTACCATCCCCAAACTTTCCCTCTGTTAGGCTTCCCACAAAGAGGCTACCTTAAATAAAATCACAAACAAGCTCTTCCATTTATTCTAGTTGCTGCCTGCTCTCACTTTCCCAGCTCTGACTGCTCTCACCGACTTCCTCCCAATTCCTCCTCTTCCTGTTCCACTCTTCCTGCTTCATTCCTTCCTGTTTCACCCATTCAGCAAGCTCCTTCCATCAAATGTGACTTAGACTTCCATATGATTTAATTAGGTCACCTGGAACTATTAATGGATTCATATTAAGCAAAAAAATACATTAACAATGTAAATGCCTGCAAGTTCTCCTTGGAACAAAGGTCCATCATCAGAACTAAAATATTCTTTAGGTGGCATTATATTTTTTTTAAAATGTATTTATTTTCAGTTTTTGACATTTGCTTCCAAAAAATTTTGTATTTCAAATTTTCTCCCCATCTTCCCCCTCCCTCCACCTCAGGAGAGCATGTATTTTGATTATCCTTTCCTCCAAAATGACCTCCCTTCTATCACGCCCCATCTCTTTCCTTCTCTTTTCCTGTAGAGCAAGATAAATTTCTATACCCCATTGCTTTTATATCTTAATCCCTAGTTACATGTAAAAACAACTTTTAACATTCATTTTTAGAGCTTTGAGTTACATATTCTCTCCCTTCCCTCCTCCCTGTCCCCCTCATTGAGAAGGCAAGTAATCTGATATAAATTAAACATGTATAATCATTCAAAATGCTTCCATAAAAGTCATGTTGTGAAAGATTAACTATATTTCCCTCTATCCCATCCCAATCTCCATTAATTCCAATCTCTCCTTGAACCTGTCCCCCTATCAAAATGTTTATTTCTGACTACCCCTTCCCCCCATCTGATATCCCTTCTATTCTCCCCCTCACTTATCCCCTTTCCCCTGTTATCCTGTAGGGTAAGAAAAACTTCCACATCCATTAGAGTGTGTGTGTGTTATGCCCTTCTGTGGTCAAATCTGATTAAAGGAAGGCACACTTATTCTCTCTCACCTTTCCCTTCTTCCCCTCTATTGTAAAAGTTCTTTCTTATCTCTTCTGTGTGAGATTATTTACTATATTCCACCTCTCCCTTTCTCTTTCTCCTAGTACATTCCTGTCAACATTTATTTTTGTTTTTTAGATATCATCACTTCCTATTCAGTTCACTCTGGCCCTCTGTCTCTCTCTCTGCCTCTCTGTCTCTGACTCTTTCCATACATACACATACACACATGAACATACATATATGCATAAATATAGATATATATACACATATGTATGTGTGCATGCACATACATATATTCTCTTCAGCTATCCCAGTACTGAAAATGTTACAAATGTCATCTTTGTGTGTAGGAATGTAAACAGTTCAACTTCAGTAAGTCCCTTGTGATTTCTCTTTCCTTTCTACCTTTTCATGATTTTCTTGATTCTTATGTATGAAAGTCAAATTTTCTATTCAGTTCTGGTCTTTTCATCAAGAATGCTTGAAAGTCCTCTACTTCATTGAATGACCATTTTTTTTCCCTGAAGGTTTTCTTGAACTTTACTGGGTAGGTGATTCTTGGTTTTAATCCTAGCTCTTTGGACCTGTGGAATGTCATCTTCCAAACCCTCTGATAACTTAGTGTAGCAGTTGCTAGCTCTTGTCTTATCCTGAGTGTGCTTTCTTATATTTGAATTGTTTATTTCTGGATGCTTGCAATATTTTCTCCTTGACCTACAATATTTCTAGATATTTTCCTTTTAGAATCTCTTTCAGGAGCGAATCAGTGAATTCTTTCAATATTTATCTTGCCCACTGGTTCTAGAATATCTGGGTAGTTTTTCTTGATAATTTCTTGAAAGATAATGTGTATTCTCTTCTTTGATCATGACTTTCAGGTAGTCCAATGATTTTTAAATTATCTCTAGGGGATCTATTTTCCAGGTCAGTTGTTTTTCCAGTGAAATATTTCACATTGTCCTCTATTTTTTCATTCCTTTTGTTTTGTTTGACAATTTCTTGATTTCCCATAAAGTCATTGTTTTCCATTTGTTCCATTTTAATTTTTAAAAAAATCATTTTCTTCAGTGAACTTTTAGACCTCTTTTTCCATTTGGGTTTGTCTAATTTTGGAGCTATTGTTTTCTTCAGCATTTTGGGGGAATTTCTTTAGTAAACATTTTATCTGTTTTTTTTTATCATTCTTTTTCATCACTCTCATTTTTCTTTCCAATTTTTCTTTACTTCTCTTGATTTTCAAAATTATTTTTGAACTGTTCCTTGCCCTGAGACCAACTCATATTTTTCTTGGAGGCTCTGAATTCAGGACCTTTGGCTTTTTTGTCTTCTTCTGGTTGTTTTGATCTTCTTCCTCACCAGTGATGTAAGAAAATACCTCTTCACTGAGAAAGTAAGAATTTATAGTCTGTTTCTTTTTTCCTCTTTTACTCTATTTCCCAGTCAATTACCTTTCTTTTGAGCTCTTTTTTAAGTAAAAGCTCCAGAGGCATTCTCTGCTTCAACAGTGGCTACTGCTGCCCTGGGGCCTTGGCCAGAACAAGCTCCCCTCTTACCCTTCAAACTGTCCTTCAAAGATGTGTTTAGCATTTGTGGGTTGAAAAACCTAGAAACTGCAGTAGCTGCCAGCGATTCAGTACCCTAAAACCTGCTCCAGTATTGTCCTTGCCTGGCTCAGCCAGTGCTGAAGTGTGTTCTCCTCCTAGCCTGTCATGATAGACTCTTCCCATTGATCTTCCAGATTGTTTTTGACTGTAAATTTGATTCAGCCTGTCCTTTTGTGGCTTTGGCTGTTCTAGAATTTGTTTAGAGTCATTTTTTACAGGATTTTGAGGAGTTTGGGGGGGAGCTCTAGCAGTTCCCTGCTTCTACCTTGACATCTTGGCTCTACCCCCTTTGTGTTATTGTATAGGACTACCTATCAAGGAATACCAGAGCAATCAGAGAATTAGAAATGAAGTTCAACAAGGGAGCAATGAAGAGGCACATACTGGGCCTGCATGAAATCTTTCACATTACCAACAAAGAATGACCTAAGAGTAGTAACAGAAAGAATATTAGCAAAGAGATGCATGACTGGAAAAGAAGACAGGCTGACCATATTCTACTAATTCTATTACTGAATGTTTTTAGGACCTTAGGGTTTCAGTTTTCTTATTCATTAAATGAAGAAGTAGGGCTAGATTGCTTCTAAGGTCCTTTCAAGATGTCATAATTCTATGTGTCCACAGTCAGGAAAAACTGATGGATAGGCCAATTATTCCACTGACATTTATGTAGCATGAGAAACTCATGTAATATGAAAAGTTGAGCTTGTTGGATAAACATAGAAGACTTATGGGATGATGTAAATAAACCTGTTACAAGATAATAAGACAATAGATAGGTTATGATTTGTAAAAGAAGTTCTAACATTGATACCATAAATCAGTTGGGAAAAAGAAAAGGTGAAAATAACATCACTATATATGTTTGAATGTAGCAAATGTAATTAAGAATTTAATATGAAAATAAGAAGAAAGCATATTTTTAGCAAACTGAGCACATGAAAATTTTGGATAAGACATAGTCTTTGGCTTAATAATAATAAAAATAATGGTTTGTTTTTAAGATTGGAGTCTAAAAACCTGCCTACAAAACTTGAAACTATCAGGGCTGGAGAGGATACATAGTTTTTGGATCAAAGGTCTTATAATAGGGCATGAATTTGTAGCAACACATTTCTATTAGCAAAACATTTTAAGAGTTTTATCTTAAATGCAAGCCTATTTCCACATTTCTTAACAGAAGGCATGAAGCATCTATTACTAGAGGATGAGAACATAAGTGATCCCTCTAAAGAGAGGTCAGTTGCAGTTATATACTTTATACAAAGTATTCTACCTTATATCATAGAACAGAGTTCAAACAAATCACAGATTCATGATGACTGGATACACTGTAAATACAGATTATCCAACTTCAGTTGGGCCCTCTGGGAAGCAAAGAATTTTTTTTTTCATTGTTGGCAACTAGGTAGCTCAATAGATATGATCCTAGGCTTGGAATAGAAAGAGTCATCTTCTTGAGCTCAAATTCAGCCTCAGAAACTTGCTAACTGTGTGACCCCAACCAAGGCACTTAACCCCATCTTAATACCCATCACTGAAGTCATCTGTAAAATGAGCTGGAGAAGGAAATAACGAAATACTCCAGTACCTTTGCCAAGAAAGCCCTAAATGGTATCACAAAGAGCCAGACATGACTGAAAAATGACTAAGCAACAGCAAAGTAATTCCCTATCCTGGTCCCCATATAAAGAATTCCAAATTGTTGCTTCCTTTTAAGCCCTCCACATCTCCCTCTCTGTTCTATCTAAACTGAGGACACAACTTATTTATAAGAAAATGATTGTGACACAGTGCACAGCATACAGGCAGTTCCAGTGGGTCCCTGCCACAGCAGGGCAAAGCAGGAAGCCCTGGGTGGTCTGAGTCAGTGACTGCACTGCAGAATCTTAGGCATATCAGCCCAGGATGGAAGTTCAATAGAACCAAGAGAGTAAGAGCCACAGAGACCCACATATTTGCAGTAGCTGCTCCTGAGACTATAAGCCCACAGATTAAATGTCTGTAAGTCACCTACTTGAACCTGAGGGGGGCAAAATGATGAAGGGATCAGTGAATGATCTCTCCCCCTCCCTTTGTTGACCTTGAAAGAACAAAGAAGTATTTCCTCCAAAAATCCCAGAACAGTGGGATCAGCAGAAGGGACCAACAATATCTTAGTATATGAGACTAGGAGTATTGCTGAGGTTCCCTCTTGTTGTGACTGAAGAGGGTCAGTGCAAGTCCAGAGCTGACTCAGACAGGTCCACCTTATCAAACCAGGAGGATATCTGGATCCCCATGGGGATGGAACCCCACAACCATCAACATCAGGATCTCAGGCATGCCTCAGCACCACAGAGGAATTGGGAAGACACTAGGGCAGCTGGAATCACCAACTACTGAGCTTGCCTATGCTCTAGCTCAGCAAAGGAGACCTCTTGCAGCCAGACCACCCCTCCCTCACACATAACAAACTAGCACCAGGGCAAATATGGGGAAACACAGAAAGACTTCACCTGGCCTCCACTTTCTCACACCTGCCAGCTCAGCACCAGGTAAGTTGCAGCACTTACCTTCTAGCTGAAAGAACCAGAGGCCACAACACACAAAGCCTGAAATTCAAGGCACAAGAACCGTGGGGAAGAGCTCTTCCTGTGCTAGAGGCAGAGATCTACTTTAAAAGCCAGGAATAGGGTGATTATGATCATTATGAGGAAGAAGAAAAGTAGGAAAGAAAAGATCATAGAATTTTTCTATGAGGACAAGGACCAAAACACAAATACTAAAGTGGTCAGCATTGAGACTATACTCCAATCTAAAATGTCAGAAGGGGCTATGATTTAGTCACAAGCATAAAGAGCCCTCTTGGAAGAGATAAGGAAGGATTTTAAAAGACAAATTAGAAAAATAAAAGAAAACATGGCCAATGATTTTAAAAGAATGAGAAAAATAATTCACTGAAGAGAATAGCACCTTAAAAAGGAAAATTGGACAAATGAAAAAGGAAGTACAAAAACTAACTGCCAAAAAAAAAATACTCCTTAAAATGAATAATTGGACAGATGGAAAAGGAGTTTCAAAAATTAACTGAAGAACACCAGTTGATAAAAAGGTAGAACTAGGCAAGTAGAAGTGAATGAATCTATAAGACATCAAGAATCAATCAAACAAAATCTAAAGAATGAAAACATAGAGGAAAATATAAAATATCTAAATGGAAAAATAACTTACCTGGAAAATAGATCCAGGAGAGATAATCTAAGAATTATTGGCCTACCAGAAAGCTACGATGAAAAAAAGATCCTGGACAATATTTTCCAAGAAATGACCAAGGAAAACTCCCAAGACGTCCTAGACCCAGAGGGTGAAATATTCATGGAAAGAAACCAAACCTCCCGAAAAGGATCCCAAACTAAAAACACTAAATAACATCATTGGCAAATTCCAGAACTATAAAGGTCAGGAGAAAATACTTCAGGGAGCCAGAAAGAAATGGAGGAGGTGAGAGTGAAAAGGTGAAACTTACTCTCATCACATTTGACCCAAGGAAAGAATAAAATTCACACTCATTTTGGTATGAAATCCTATCTTACAATATAAGAAAGTGGGGGAGAAGGGGATAAGCAGGTTGGGGGATGTGATGGAAAGTAGGGCAATAAGAGGAGGGAGCAATTAGAAGTCAACACTCTTGGACAGGGACAAGGTTAAAAGAGAGAATAGAAGAAATGGGGGACAAGATAGGATGGAGGGAAATATAGTTAGTCTTACACAACATGACTATTATGGAAGTCTTTTGTAAAACTACGTAAACATATCCTATATTGAATTGCTTGCCTTTCCAATGGAAATGAGTGGGGAGGGAGGAAGGAGGAGAAGTTGGAACTCAAAGTTTTGGGAACAGCTGTTGAGTATTGTTCTTGCATACAACTGGGAAATAAGAAATACATGTAATGGAGTATAGAAATTTATCTTGCCCTACAGAACAAAAGAGAAAGTAGGGATAAGGGAAGAGAGGGATGTTAGAAGGGAAAGTAGATTGGTGGTAGGGATGATTAGAATGCTCAGCACTTTGGGGTGGGGGGAGGGGAGAGATGGGGAGAAAATTTGGAACTCAAGTTTTGTGGAAATAATGTTGAAAAGTTAAAATAAATAAATTATTTAAAAAAGAAAAGATTCATATATTGAGAAGTTACATTCAGGAACACATGGGACCTTGCAGTTTCTACAATAAAAGACTGAAGGAATTGGAATATGATATTCCTTAAGGCAAAGGAGTTGGGACTACAACCAGGGATCAATTACCTAGCAACATTGAGCATAATATTTCAGGCAAGGAGATGGGCATTCAGTGAAATAAAGGATTTCCAGACCTTCCTGATGAAAAGGCCAGAACTCAATAAAAAAATCGATCTTAAAACACAAGTCTCAAGAAAGGCATAAAAAGGTAAACAGGGGGGAAAAAAACAACTTGCTACTCAGTATGGGCAAACTGTTTACATCCCTAAAAGGGAAGATGATACATTTAATTTTGAGAATTGTGCATTCATTGTGAAATATAAAAGGGATATATATATATGGAGGGACCAGGTATAAGGTAAATGATGTGATGATAAAAATGTGATTAAAGTGTGCAAAGGGATTGTAATAGGAGATGTGAAAACGAGGTTGCAGAAAATGGTAAATTGCATCACAGAAAGAAGCAGAAAATTATATTACAGTAGAGGGAAAGAGTGGAGAGAGATGAGCATTGTTTGATATTTACTCTCACCTGATTTGTTTCAAGAAGAGGAAAACAAATTTAATAACGTATATAAATCTAACTGGCTCACTAGATAGTAGGAGGGGAAGGGGGAAAGAAAAACAAGGGGAGAATAAAAGGGAAGGAAGAAGTAGTAAGGGTAAAGGGGAGTAAAAGGGAGGGGGACTGAAAGAAGGAAGGGAAGGCTGTGGGAGATTGTGGTCAAAAATTAAAACTCTACTCTGGAAGGGAAGTGAGAATTAAAACACAAACGGAAGTGATTGTAAAACACTGAAAACAAATATAATAATAAAAAATAAAATTTAAAAATATGAAAGTGATTTTTTAATGAACTGTCTCTTCCTCCATTACCTTCTTATTAAACTCTCTTTGACCTTATTTCCTACTCTTGTTTCACAATTCCCTCTCTGACAATAAGGTAGGCTTTTTCCTTACCAAGGGTAATACATCTGAATGTGCATTGGTTCCTATCTCTTACAGTCTTCTGCAAAAGACTCAATCTCAATTATTTTCCCCTTCCAAATCTTCAACTTTTCCTTCATTAGTAGTTGTAGTTCTACTGACTTCAAATGTGACCAGATTTCCATCATTCTTAAAAATCTTCATTCAGTTCCAAAATCTACTTAAGGTGTCAATCTATATCTTTCCTCCTTTTCTTTGTCAAACTTCTAGAAAAAAAAAAGATAACTTTCCTTTCTTTTTTCTCACTCATTTTTCAACCTTTTGAAATATAGCTTTGTACCCAAGTAAGACAGCTGAAGGTTTTTTATCCCATGTGACTCTTACTCAAATCTAATTATCTTTTCTCAGTTGTCACCCTTCTTGACTAATATACACATGTATTTATATATGTAAATATAAAAACATGCTTGTGTAAACATGTATGTAAGAGATAGAGTATGCATTCCCCCCATCTCTCTCACTGGAGCTTCAGTGTTTCAGGCTTCAATCTTGCATCACCAGTTGAGGACATATCAAAATGGATGTATTAGCGATAATTCAATACCTGAATAGTGGTATCCCTGAAGAAAAACCATCTGTAATTTCCAGACTTCCTTATTTCCTTCTTATTTCCCCAAGTTGTAACTAACACATTAGCCTTTCTATCTCCCTAGTTCCTAACTAAAACATTAGCCTCTATTTTTGATTGTGCTTATACAATCATTTTGCCTGACCCTTTCTCTCTAATCATACCATTCATTGCCACGTTAATTGAGGCCCTCATTATTTTTTGCCTAGATTACTGTAGTAGCCAACTAATTGTTCTTCCTGTTTCAAACCTCTCACCACTTCAATCTTTCTAAAACATTGCAGCCAAACTAATTTTTCTTAAACACAGATCTAACTGTTATTCCTTTGTTCAATCAATTCCAGTGACTCCCTATTGCTTCTGATATAAAATATAAGCTCCCCGGCTTAGTTTTTAAAGACCTTCAAAACTTGACCACAAACAATCTTTCTAACTTCATTACATATTACTGACATTCCAACACTCCTTAATGTGGCTGAACTGACATCTTTATGCTCCTCAAACATTATACTACATTTGCTGTATCACTGTCTTTTCACTGTCCTCCCCCAAATCATGGCATGTGATTATCTTTTCATCTGTATTTCTTAGAATCCCTCTTTTCTTTAAGATGAAACTCAAACACCACCTTCTAAAGAGAGCTTTCCTGATCCCTTAAACCATTAGTGACCTCTCACCTAAACTACTTCTTGTGAAATTATTTTGTATTGATTTCTATTTTCTTTCTATTTATTCTGAATATTCTTGTATAAGTTCTTATCTCCCCTTTTAAAATATAAAGCTTTTTGAAACTAGGGAGTGCATTATTCTTTTTATTTGTAATCAAAACCCCTAACAGAACTGACACAGACTAAGTACTTAAGAATAATTGGAATTAATTAATTGATTAATGAGAAGTTCTTTTTAATATGTTCCACACTCATTATTTTCATGGAATGAAAATATATAAAATGCACTCCAAAAGACTGAGAATGCTATAATATTTGATGTCTCTATGAAGTATTTTCTCTATTTAAAACATCCCAAGTATATGGTTATTGTTATAACTGGCATTAAGTTATATGAGTCCACCAAGCATATACATATACATGTACACACATATATATATATGTATATGTGTATATATGAACACAAATGTATGTACATGTATATATACACACATACATATACACATACATATTTAAAAGCTTGTTCAACTGACAGATTCTTTCTTCAGTGATATCAATCTATTATTTGCACAGTAAGCATAAAATTCTTAATATACACTGAAAGAAAGGCAGAAACTAAAGACTTCCAATTTAAACTCCTATTCACATTAAATCAGTGGATGAAGGTAATTTGTAAAAACATTTTGGTCTTCTTCAGGCAAGACATATTGAACATAAAGTTACCTGCAAGAGGGCCATAATCAAAAGTAAACAGGAAGGGCATATTCAATAAATTAACATTATACAATGACATTTTAAATGCACATATACTTTAGGGTTAGAGGGGAAAGATAGAGGAGTCATATTATTATGAGACCAGGGAACCACTGGCCACATAATGGGGAGTTGATGGGAAGTATAACAAGCAAAAGATTATCCTATTATTTGTCATGATTTTATTTAAAAGGAAGATTAATCTTAAGTGAACTTAAAGAGACCATGAACTATCTCATACAGTCAGAAAATATTCTTTTATTGACTGGAACCTTTGTGGTACAAATGGATCTATCTCTGGGCCTCTTGTAAATGAAGCTAGATACGTTCTGGGACTAATTGGAACAAATGTTCAAGGCAAAAGAAATAATAATATAGTACGCCCATTGTGTTTGTGGGTTACATTCAATGTTATAGTGTTACCTGAAAGGATCAACAAATATAAGTTCTACCTGGGTCACATGTTGACCCAGTGAGCCAGGAACTAATTGGAGAATACAATTGCTACATAACTTAAATATTAGATATCCTGGTTATTCTATATCACCAGTGCCAGTATTGTTAAGAGGCTACTACTATATCCCAAGTGGTCCATAATGATGAATTTTATTAGTGCATTAGTATTTGAGAATGTAGAGCAAGAAAAATGCAGGAATTATTTTGGAGATAGAACTAACAGGATATTGTAGCATTGTAGAGACAGTATTGAATTTAAAGTCAAGAAGACCCAGGCTCAATCAAGCAAAAAAGGTGTATGCTAATTTTTGTCAAGTGCATGTTTACAAGAAAGATTAAATTAAAGTGCTCTTAAGGAGACCATGAAGTATCAGACTTGCTGTAGGAAAATGGGCAGTTTACTTAACCTCACTTATCCCATTTACCTCATCTTACAATGGGAAAAATAGTGCTTATAAAACCTACCTCATAAAATTGTTGCATGTTTTTAAGTAAGATAAGTAAAATATTTTTCAAACTTTAATTCATTGTATTAAGATCAATTGCTATTCTCAGGGCGACTGAATATAAAAGATAAAAGAGTCCAAAGTAAAGTTTCAAACACATGAGACATGATGAATGTTATTGCTTCTGACAGAAATAATGAAATCAGATGGGAAGAATGTGGGAGGATAATAACCTTATTTTGTTACTTGTGGTATTTGAAGTGTTGATTTAAGAGGTGTCAGGTAAAGGTGTCCTGAAGGCAGCAGTAATTAAGGACTAAGTTTTGATCCTGATGTAAGATAATAGAAAATGCATTGTCAAGGAATAAAATGCCAAGAGTGGGGAGAAAAGGTCCAATGAACAAGCTTAGGAAATATTCACATTATAAGATATGAAAGAATATAAATGGTCAGGGAAGGTGATACACAAGATGAGTAGAAAATAAGACAACACCCAACAGAATGTGTTATTTCTGAAATCAACAGAAGAGATGGCATAAGCTTTAATGCTTCCATTATAAACACTTGAAAGCACAGGAATCAATGGAAACTTTCTTAAAATGATAATTAGTATCTATCTAAAGCCATCAGCAAAATCTGTCTGTAATGGGGATAAAGTGAAACCTTTCTAAAGAGATGAGGGGTGAATTAAGAATGGCCATTATCACCAGTATTATTCAATTTTTGTTCCATAAATGCTAGTTATAGCAATAAAGCAAGAAAAAGATACTGGAGGAATAAAATAGGCCCTGAGAAAACAAAACTGTCATTTCTTGCAGATGATACTTAGAGAATCAACTAAAAAACTAATTTAAACAATTAGTAACTTCAGCAAAGCTGAAAAAATATAAAATGAAGCCAAATAAATCATGAGCATTTTCAAATATTACCAATAAAACCCAGCAGAAAGAGATATTCCACTTAAAATACTTTGACAATGTTTGGAGGAGAAAGAGAGTGGTACTTGACAAGAGTATCTCTCTATATATACATAGACACACAACATGCATACATATTGTGTGTGTGTGTGTGTATGCCATTACCAGTCTATAGTCAAAGCATATGAAGAGACATTTTTCTGAAGAATAAATGAAAGCTATCAGTATTTACATGCAAAAACATTCTAAATTGCTACTCAGAGAAACATAATTTAAAACAACTGAAATAGGTATCATATTAATAAGAAAAAGAAAATGATAAACACTGGAAGTGATGTGGAAAAAATGCCAACATTAAAGCACTACTGATGGAGCTGTGAACTAGTCCAATAATTCTGGTGAACAATTTGGATCTATTGTTGAGGGTTATAAAACTGCATACTGTTTGATCCGTCAATACCACTACCAGATCTGTATCCCAAGATATCAAAGAAAAGGGAAAAGGACCTATTTTTACAAAAACATTTCTATCAGCTCTTTTTGTGGTGGCAAAGAATTAAAAATCAAAGGGATGCTCATCAATTGGTCAGTGGATGAACAAGTTGAAGTTTAATATCTGTTGTAACAAGGTGTAGCTAATTACATTTCTGGAGACAAAGTAGGTAGGGAGCAGCACCATTCAGAACCATAAATGTTACACAAGAAAGCAAAAATGCATTCTTTGGAGGTCTTTAGTCAAAGAGTGATAATCATTTTCCAAAGATAATGTAGATAATATAGAAGGAAAAGAGGGGGCCAGAAGATCATTGGGGTCCCCTCAAACATTGGAAGGTGCATTTCTATGACTTCAAAAGGTTTCTTAAGTTCTTAAAACTTTTTTAAGTTGTCTCAAAGATCTATATGAAGTTTCTATATGAAGCTTTTCTGAATCCCACTAACTTCTATATAGTGCCTCTCTCTGCTGATTATTTTATGTGTCACATATGTAGTATGCGCATAGTTTTTTACATGTTGTTTGTCCCATTAAATTGTGAGTTTCTTGAAAGCAACCAAGAACTGTCTTTTGCCTTTCTTTGCATCCCCAGTACTTAGCACAGTGCCTATCAGACAGTAGTCACTTAAATGCTTCTTCACTGTCTGATTGAATTAGTGTTACATGTAAACATTATAGAATTATATTAGTAGAGTTGAAGTTCTCTTACCTTTTTTTACATCCTATTTATAAGCAAATTTACCTTAAAGTTTGTATTTACTTTATTATAATTTGATTCGAATGACTAGGATTAGAAACACTGCAAAAGTTGCATTGAATATATGAAAAGAGAATCTGAGTACTAACTTACAGTTGAAATTATTATTCTAATTAAAAAGAATATGAGAATGATCTTAATTTTTGAGTAAAATAATTTTATGTCACATAGATATTGATAGGTTAAGTAAATCTTTTGTATTATTTTTCCTGTTAGGACCTATTTTGAAATGATTTTTGGAGTAATTATTATATTATTATCAGGGACACTGAAAAATGTATTTCCAGAAAGGAATTCAAAGAAGAAAATTCTTTGATATATATTTATCACTGTTGTTGGTCACATGGCTGTTGTGTTTTACACTTCAATTTGAGTTCTAATTTTGTGTTATTGGACCTCTCTCTTTTTTTTTTTTTTTTTTTTTTTACGAATTTTGAATTCACAGCTCACCTGACATTCTCTAACTCTCAGACTTTTAGAAAATGCTACCTAGTCCTCTTGCCTTTCCTTCCTCATCACTCAGTCAATTTTGAATTCATTTTATTTTGACTTCTGAACCCACAATTCTACTTCAAACTTTAAGGTCTTCCCTTCCCAGATTGACTTTTTGGTGAAGACAAACTAGGCCATCTTTTGTCTCACTTTTTACTTAGCCTTTAATTACTGAATGCGAATGGCCTCAGACTGAGACTTGGGAAAGACCTTGCCTTAAAAAGGCCAAGGTCTCCCACTGCATTTTGAGTCATTGCCAGTCATCTTGCCAAGATCTATGTCTTATCACTGGACTCTGATGACAGAGGAGGAGAGGAAAGAATGAAGTTGTTAACTGCACAGCCCTGACTCATTTAAATTCATTTCGCTTGCAAATCAAGACACCACACTCTTGATATTTTTGGCCCTCTTGGAGAAGGAAGGGCCACCACCAACAACTTAAAAATGTTTCCTCAGAAGTCATAATGATCTTTCATTACTCAAAACTTCTGGTATGTTGCTCGCCTGCTCAAAAACCCTCAAGGACTCAACCATTGCCTATATAGTAACATACAGTTTGTCCCCAAGTCTTAGTGAAGTTGAAACTTTATTAGCTTAAATATAACCTAATAAGTTAATTAGAATTTAAATTGATTTAAATTAAACTTTATTAGCTTAAATATAATTTGTGTTATTACTTACCTCTATATTCTGGCAAAACTGGAGTACTCATGTGGATATAAATGGTATCCTGAGGGTTAAAAATAATATTAATGATTGCTTTTCCAGTATTTTGTGAGGAGGTTCAGAGTTCATTCTGTAGCTGTTAAGGGCATCCTAAAGTCCTTTTCCCCTCATTTTGAAGTAATATAAAAATTCCTCCTTATCTTGTAAGCAACCACCTGCCTTATCATATGTCATAAGATTTTTCCTTATCCTTAACCTTCAACTACCATAAATCCCTAAAACTACGTCACTCTGAACACCTGCAAGCTGTATAGATTTCTGTCTATATAAGCCTGGTCCTCTCAAGTATCAGGGCCTTTCATTAGCTTCTCACTAACAAGGTCCATTTAGCCTTTAAGTAATAAAGCCCCCGTTGGCTACATAGAATGTCTAAGTGAATTCTTTCACACCTGAACAGCTCTTTCAAATCGGACCTCATCAATACTTGTTATCTCCTGTTTCTGAATTTCTCTGATGTCACAATCTTCTTTGAAAATGAAAGATGAACACAGACCTTGTGAGTAGACCAAGCTGCCTGAATGGGGACCTAGGTAACTCAGCTCATCCTCTCCCTTCTGCCCTCCCACCTCTTTCCTTCTGCTCTGCAAAGGAAGGTAAATTTGAATGACCATAGTATGCTCAGTTAACTTGGGGTTTATGGACCAGACTCCTTCCTTCCTTCCTTCCTTCCTTCCTTCCTTCCTTCCTTCCTTCCTTCCTTCCTTCCTTCCTTCCTTCCTTCTTTCCTTCCTCCCTTCCTTGTCTTTGCCAAAACCTTAAACCCAGTACATTTAGAAGCCCATACATTACACAACAATAGGTTGCTGCCCAAACTCCACTTGATGACTGTTTTCAGGACACCCCTGGCTTCGGAGTGATTATCAATAGTAACTTGCTTTGTCCCTCCCAACTGGGTTTACTAATTTTTTTTCCTTTGCTCATTAAAGGGACCATTCTCTGTTAACTTCTTAAAGAGGCCTATTCACAGAATGGGCATTACCTACTCTAAGTGAGTACCTGCCAAGGTCTCTAAATGCATCCTGGGCCTTCTCCAGTCATCCTGATGAAAATCTGGTCACTGGATCCTGATGGCTCAGAAGGGGAAGTGATGCTGGTGACCTTGCACAGCCCTCCCTCCCTCAAAGAAAATTCAAGTGAAAGTCATGTCATCATTTCTCCAATGCCATTGTCCTTTTTGAAAACGAAGGACAAACAGAGACAAAGTCCCTCAGAGCAATTATTCTCCTCTTTATCCCCAACATTCAGGAACTCTTTGATTCTTCAAGTTTGAGTATGAGTGCTATCTCCTAGTTGAATATATCTGTCATCCTCCTGTAGAGTACATTCTTTCCAAGCTTCCCAAGTATTTACAGAATATTTTTTTTTCTAAATCACTCCTTTTGCCTAAATTGGTTTATACTTGTCTATGTATATATTATACCTCAATATAATCTAAGCTCCTGGAGATCAGAAAGTATGTCTTTCTTAATTTTAGAAATTTAACATTTAGTATAAGCCCTAATACATAATGAGTGATGAACAAATATTTGTTCAATTTAATTGGCTATCGTTAGTCTAATGAATTAAATTACAGCAAATAACCTGGTCATTTAAGGTTTCCCACAGTGTGAAATTTCCTTTTCTTGCCAACTAATATCTCATACTATACAAATTCATACAATACTACAAGAAAAATTAGTTCCTACCTGTTTACTTAGATTCTTTATCACCTCTGCTCACACTCAAAAGTGGAATGACCATTTCACTAATCTGAAAATTCCTAAAATTATATCAGTCTTTCAAGACCCTGCTCAATCCTACCTTCTACATTAAGATTTTTTGTTTTGTTTTATTTTTTCTACCTAAGAAAAGCCACTAAATATTTGTCTTGGGGGTTGAGGAGAGAGGAAATATATATATATATATATATATATATGATATTCTGTTTATCCTATTTATATGAATAGTTCTGAGTAGTAAAGAGAATGATACAGGTTCTAGGGTGGTCTTTGTAGATAAAAATGGAAAATAAAGGATTAGGAATTAGAGTTTTGTTAAATTAACTGAACACATATTTAGAGAGACAGAAATGAGAGGAATGGACTCAACTATTTCTTTTTTTGATCATATCCCAAAGAAAGATATAGCAAAAAAAAATATTCTATATTTTCAAGCCTGGAATAGGAGGCAGGCTCCCAAAGGCCCTGTGTTGTTTTTTGTGATGTTTCAGTGAAATAGTCACATTTAATCAGGACTAGGTCATCATATCCCATTTTGTAACTGTTTGATATAGATTTCTAGTATGTCATATATTTTGGCCCACTCCTTTCTCTTTCTCTTTGAAAATAACCTGATTTGAAATAAATAAATTTTCTTGGGATCTCAGCATTTTAGATCTAAACATGATATTTCAAATCATGTATTCCAGCCTGTACACCCATTTTTTTTTTTAATGAAGAAACTGAATCCCATGGAGACAAAGCAACTCACTCATGTTCATACAACTGATGGCAGAAATAGAGCTGAAATCTATGCCCCACTTCTGCTTTTAAAGGTTTCTAAGAAATGATTTCTTATTGGGTTGTGGGATTCAAGTATCCATTAGCAAATTTTTAACAGGAGGAGCCAAGATGGCAGAATAGAAATAGAGAATTGCCTAAGTTCTCCCCAAACCCCAAACTATAAAAAAAAAAGACTCTAAACAAATTCTAGAACAGCAGAAGCCACAAAATAACAGAGTGAAACAGATTTCCAGGCCAAGACAATCTGGAAAGTCAATAGGAAGGGTCTATTGCACCTGGCTTGGAGTAGAGTACAACCTAGCATGCACTGCACTGGCACAGACAAGACTAGAGAAGGCCTCAGTGCACTGAATCACTGGCAATTACAGCGGTTTTCAGACTGCTCAACTCACAATGCCGAAGAGGGTTTCAAAGATCACTGGGAACGTTCTCTCACCCAGAGGAGATTGGAAAGTGGTCTAGCCTCAGCTTCAGGACCAGGTCCAGCTCAAGGGTGGCAACAGCCATTTACAGAGCATTGGCTGATTTTTGAGCTCTCAACTGACAGACAGTGTAGGAACTGAGCAGCTGATTTTTGTAGCAGTTCTGGTAGGCTGTCCTGGGGAGAGGAGGAGTGCTGGAGTGGCATAGCTGGTGTTAACTATGAAGAGGGAATCCCATTCTCAGTTCCAGGGCAGAAAAGAGTGTTTATGGTTGTTCACAGACCAGAGTGCAGAGCAGGAGAGGAGTAAACACCTCTCTTTTGAACATACCACTTTGGAGGAACTGAGAATTTGGAGGTCCTTAGAGATATCTCTAAAAATAACTGCACAAAACCCCTGAAGAGTGGGCAGTATACCCTTCATTTAAAAAAAAAAGCTCAAAAGTCAAATAATTGGCTGGGAAAATGATGAAAAAGGGGAAAAATAAGGCTGTAAAATGCTACTTTCTTGTGAAAAGGCATTTTCTTATGACAAGGAAGTTCAAAGCACACAACTAGAGGAAGATCAAAGCATAAAACCAGAGGAAAGCAGCAAGGTCAAAGCTTCTACATTCAAAGCTTTCAAGAAAAATTTGAAATGGTCTCAGGCCATGGAAGATCTCAAAAAGGATTTTGAAAATCAGGTAAGAGAATTAGAGGAAAAATTGGAAAGAGGAATGAGAGTGATACAAGAAAAACATGAAAAAAAAGAGCTGACACCTTGGTAAAGGGGGACACAAAAAAGGCTGAAGAAAATAACACCTTTAAAAACAGATTAAACAAAATGGCAAAAAATGTTTAAAATCCATTGAGGAGAAGAATGTCCTAAAAAGAAGAATTGGTCAAATAGAAAAGGAGGTCTAAAAGCTTGTGAAGAAAATTATTCCTTCATAATTAGAATGGAGCAACTGGAAGCTAATAACTTTATGAGAAATCGAGAAATTATAAAGTAAAACCAACAGAATGAACAAAATAGAAATCCTTGTGAAATATCTCACTGAAAAAAGTGACCTGGAAAGTAGATCAAAGAGATCATTTAAAAATTATTGGTGTACCAGAAACCCATGATCAAAAAAAGGAGCCTAGACATTATCTTTCAAGAAATTATCAAGGAAGCTGCCTTGAAATTCTAGAAGCAGAGGGTAAAATAGAAATAGAAATAATTCAATGATCACTTCTTGAAAGAGCTACCAAAAGGAAAACTCCTAGGAATATTGAAGCAAAATTCCAGAGTTCCTGGGTAAAGGAGAAAATATTAATAACACTTAGAAACAAACAATACTAGTACTGTAGAAACACATTCAGGATAACACAGGATTTAGTATCATCTATACTAAAATATGACATTCCAGAGGTCAAAGGAGATAGGGTTAAAACCAGGAATCACCCATCAAAAATGAGTATAATTCTTCAGGGGAAAAATGCAATTTCAGTGAAATAGAGGACTTCCAAGTATTCTTGTTGAGAAGACCAAACCCGAATAGAAAGTTTGACTTTCAAAAACAAGAATCAAGAGAAATATGAAAAGGTAAACAAGAAAGAGAAGCCATAAAAGACTCTTTGGGGTTAAACTGCTTACATTCCTATATGGAAGGATGATATTTGCAACTGATGAGACATTTCCCAACATTGGGCAATTTAAAGGGATCCCTGAATTTTTTCAAGTTCACCTAATTATTCATATAATAATCCCACTAGGTGCTAATATTTCCAGTTCCTGAAATATTTTGCAATTATTTTCAAATACAATTCTTTTCCTTTAAAATATATATATATATGTATATATACATATACATATATATGTATGTGTATATGTTATATGCCTTAATATTATTGCTGAATTGAGATTTTAAAAGAGAGAGTTGGAATAAATGATTCTCAATATATCCTTTCAATACATAGTCTTCTGGTCTTCTTCCTCTCCTCATTGCAATGACAATATTTGAGATTTTCATTTAATCTTCCAGTTGTTTCACCTGAGAAGTATATTCTGAATATCAAAGTATTTAAGATTACCTGGATATTGACATATTAGTCCCTCTGGTAACATTGCTTCATGTCTTTTCATTATTTCTATAACTTTTGAATATTTAAATATCCTTGAGAATTCAAGCAAATTTGAAGTTGGTAATTCCATGATTTGTCAAATTAACACATTATATGTGTAAAGTAGTGGTTATCCTGCCTACTGACAACTAAATAGTTTCCCCAAGATTTGCTGCTTTCTTTAAGGGCTATAGGTCAAGTTAGTCAGTCTATCCTCATTTTTTACAAATGATAATGTATTTAATACTACAATGTTCTCAGAAAACTATGAGGCAAACATAGAAAGCATCTAAAACACGAGTTACATTGTTCCTACATGAACATTGTTTAATGGCAAGAGTCTACTGACTTTGTTTGACATGATTCTGTATCAGCTTTCCTCCACATGTGTGGTCCTTAACAGTGTTAAGTTCAGTGCAGTGCACATTTCAGTTTGTCATCTTTAAATGTTAATTCTTTTACAAGGGACTTCTCTTTGTACACCAAGTTATTTATAAAGCAATCAAAAACCACAAAAAATAGAAGAAAGGATTAAAAGTCATTTTTCTCTATTACTTATCTGATCTTTCACCAAAGGAAGACTTGGAAAAAAGCATTAGACATATCATTCCATCATGGAACCATGTTCCTAACCCATTCCAAAAGAAATAGGAAGGAAAAATGACTTTTACTTGATGCTTGAATCATCATCAGTTCATAGCATAATGCCTTGTTCATAGTAAGTATTAAATAAAATTTCTTGAGACAAAATTATCTTTACAAAATATATATTGTCTAATTGTGCCAGTTCTGGTATTGTGTACATAAAGAACTGTTTTCCAAAGGAGAAAGTTTTCTGGCACAAGGAGGTAGAGATGAAGATAGACTTCTTTTTTTTTAGTACTTTTTATTTTTTTTGTTCTCTCTGCACTTTTTTTATTATTTTATTTGTTTTCAGTGTTATACAATCATTTCCATAAAATTTAGATTTCCCCCCTCCCTCTACCTCTTTCCCCCTCACTTCCCTCCCCCTCCCCTAGATGGCATACAATTTTGTATAGATTCTACACATATATTCTTGTTTTATACCTTTTCACCTTAGTAATGTTGCACAGAAGAATGAAAATATTTGGAAGAAATCATAAAGCAAACAAAAATGGAATACAAAAGAAAATGACCTGCTACAATCTTCAATTGAATTACATAATTCTTTCTCTGAATGTGGAAGACGTTTGGCCTTCAGAGACAACTGGGAATTTTTTAAGTCCTTACATTGCAATGAAGTTCTAAGTCTGCCAGAAAAAATCTTCTCAATCTGTGGATGTAGATGTGTATAAAGTTCTCCTATTTCTGCTCCTTTCACTCGGCCTCGGTTCATTCGAGTCTTTCCAGGCCTCTCTGAAGTCTTCCTGTTCATTATTTCATACAGCACAATAGTATTCCATTACATTCATGTGCCACAATTTATTCAGTCATTCCCCAATTGATGGGCATCCCCTTGATTTCCAGTTTTGGACCCCTACAAATAGTGCTGCTATAAATATTTTTGTACATGTGGGACCCTTTTCCATTTTTATGATCTCTTGGGGATACAGTCCTAGAAGCAGTATTGCTGGGTCAAAAGGTATACACATTTTTGTAGCCCTTTGGGCATAATTCCAAATTGCTCTGCAGAAAGGCTGAATCAAATCAAAGCTCCACCAACAATCATTTCCAACTCTCCCACATCTTTTCCATTTATCATCATCCTATTTTGTCATGTTAGCCAATCTCACAGGTGATGTGGTATCTCACAGTTGTTTTGACTTGCATTTCTCTAATCAATAGTGATTTAGAGCATATTTTCATATGACTATGGATAGCCTTAATGTCTTCCTCTGAAAACTGCCTGTTCACATCCTTCGACCATTTATCACTTGGGGAATGACTTGTATTCCTGTACACTTGATTCAGTTCTCTATATATTTTAGAAATGAAGCCTTTATCACAGACACTAGTTGCAAAAATTCTTTCCCAGTTTTCTGTTTCCTTCCTAATCTTGGTGGCATTGGGTTTTTTGTGCAAAAACATTTCTTAATCAAAATGACTGATTTTGCATTTCATAACATGTTCTATCTCTTATTTAGTCAAAAATTCTTCCCTTCTCCATAAATCTGATAATTGCACTATTCCTTGCTCCACTAATTTATTTATGATATCAGTATTTATATCTAGATCATGTACCCATTTGGAATGTATTCTTGTGTATGATGTCAGGCATTAGTCTATATCTATGCTTCAAAACACTGTTATCCAGTTTTCCCAGAAATTTTTATTGAACAATGAGTTCTTATCTCAGAAGCTGGAGTTCATGGGTATATCAAACAGTAGATTACCATATTCATTAACTGCTGTGTCTTGGGTACTTAATTTATTCCACTTGTCTACCGTTCTGTTTCTTAGCCATTACCAAGTGGTTTTAATAATTGCTGCTTTAAAATAGATTTGAGATCTGGTACAGCAAGGCTACCTTCCAGAGCATTTCTTTTCATTAGTTCCTTGGTATTCTGGACCTTTTGTTCTTTCATATGAAATTTGATATTATTAATCTAGTTCTACAAAATAATTATCTGATAGTTTGATGGCTATTGCACTGAATAAGTATATTATTTTAGGTAGAATTGTCATTTTTATTACATTAGCTCTGCCCAACCATGAGCAACTGATGTTTTTTCCACTTACTTAGATTTGACTTTATTTGTGGGAAAAGCATTTGTTAATTGTGTTCATATAATCCCTGGGTTTGTTTTGGCAGGCAGACCCCCAAATATTTTACAGTGTCTATCCTAGCATTAAGTGGGATTTCTCTTTCTCACTCTCACTGCTGGGCTTTGTTAGTAATTTGTAGAAATGCAAAAGATTTATGTGGGTTTATAGTTGTTTACTATTTCAAGCAGTTTTTTACTTGATTCTCTAAGTATATCATCATATCATCTGCAAAGAGTGATAACTTAGCTTCTTCTTTGTCTATTCCAACTCCTTCAATTTTTTTCTTCTGTAATTTCTACAACTAACATTTCTAGTATCATATTGAATAATAGTGGTGGTAATGGACATCCTTCTTTGAACCCTGATCTTATTAGAAATGCATCTAGCTTATTTCCATTGTATATAATGCTTGCTGAACACTTTAAGTAGATACTTCTTATTATTTTATGCAATATTTCATTTATTCCTATGCTTTCCAGTGTTTTTAATAAGAATGGTGTGGTATTTTGTCAAAAGCTTTTGCTGCATCTATTGAAATACTCAAGTGATTTCTGTTAAATTTGTTTTTGGTATGATCAATAATGTTAATAGTTTTAATAATGGTGTACCAGCCCTGCATTCCTGGTATAAATCCTACCTTATTGTAATGTATTATTCTCCTGATTAGTTGTTGTATTCTTCTTGCTGAAACCTTATTTAAATTTTTTGCATCTATACTCATTACAGAAATTAGTCTATAATTTTCTTTATCTATTTTGTCTCTTTCTGGTTCAAGTATCAAAAGCACATTTGAATCATAAAAAGAATTTGGGAATACTCCTTCTTCCCCAATTTTCCCAAATAGTCTATAGAATATTGGGATTAACTGTTCTTTAAATATTTTAAGGTTAGATTCATCAAGTTCAGAGAGAAGGAGGTTGAGGTCTCCCACTAGTATAGTTTTGCTGTCAATTTCTTCCTTCAGCTCCCTCAACCTCTTCTCTAAGAATTTGGATGCTATACCACTTGGAGCATACATGTTTAGTAATGATACTTCTTCATTGTCCATGGTGCCTTTTAGCAGGATATAGTTTCCATATTTATCTCTTTGGATTAGATCTATTTCTGATTTTGGTTTGTCTGAGAGTAGGATTGCTACCTCTGCTTTTCTTACATCAGCTAAAGCACAATATATTTTGCTCCAACTTTTTACCTTTACTCTGTGTGTATTTCCCCATTTCAAATGTGTTTCTTGTAAACACCATATTGTTGGACAGTAGCTTTTAATCTGTTCTTCTATCTGTCTCTGTTTTATGGGAGTATTCATCCCATTCACATTCACAGTAATAATTACTCTCTATGTCTTTCCCTCCATCCTTTTTCCCGTAGTTTGAGCTTTTAGTTCTTCCTTCTCTCTTTCCCTCCACATTAGGGTATTAATTTTTGACCAACACCTTCCACAGTCTTTGCTTACTACTTTCAGTCTCCCTCACTTTTAATCCCCTTTTCCCTTACTACTTCTTACCTCCCTATATTCTCCCCTCCAATTTTTTCCCCCTTTCCCTTCCTACTGTCTATAGAGGTGGTTAGATTTATATACTTATTCAAGTTTCTGTTCCCTCCTTGAACCAAATCAGATAAGAGTACCTCTCAAACAATGCTCATCTACCTTCCCTGTTTCCCTCTACTCTAATACAATTTTGTACTTCTTCCTGTGATGTAATTTACCATTTTCTCTTTTCTTCTTTTCACATCTGCTGTTACAACCCCTTTGCATGCCATTCACATTTCTATCATCAGATAATTTCCTTTATACTCATTCCCTCTATCTATGTATATCCCTTTTATATTTCATAATAGATACACAATTCTCAAGATTAACAGGTATCATCTTCCCTTATAGGGAGGTAAACAGTATGCCCAAATTGAGTAACAAGTTTTTCTTCTTCCCTCTTTACCTATTTATGCCTCTCTTGAGACCTGCATTTGAGGATCATATTTTCTACTGAGTTCTCACCTTTTTATCAGGAAGGTCTGGAAATCCCTTACTTCATTGAATGTCCATCTCCTTGCCTAAAAGTTTATGCTGAACTTTGCTGAGTAATTGATCCTTGGTTGCAGTTCCAGCTCATTTGCCTTAAGGAATATCATATTCCAATTCCTTCTAACGTTTAATGTAGAAGTTGCAAGGTCCTGTGTGACCCTTACTGTAGCTCCTTGATATTTTAATGGTTTCTTTCTGGCTGCCTGTAGTATTTTCTCCTTCACTTGATAGTTCTGGAATTCGGCAACAATATTTCTTGGTGTTTTCAGTTTGGGAATCGTTTCAGGAAGTGAACAGTGGATTCATTCAATGACTATTTTGCGTTCTGAATCTAGCACTTTGGGGCAGTTTTCCTTGATGATTTCTTGGAAGATACTGTGCAGACTCTTTCTTTCATCACACCTTTCTGAAAATATTTTTTCATCATGCCAGCAGTTTTTAAATTTTCTCTCCTCCGTCTATTTTCCATGTCAGTTGTTTTTCCAATTCAATATTTTACATTTTATTCTATCTTTTCATTCTTTAGATTTTGTTTGATTGATTCTTTGTGTGTTACAGAGTCCTTAGCTTCTACTTGTCCAATTCTAATTTTTATCAAATTGTTTTCTTCAGTTAACTTTTACATCTCCTTTTCCATCCTGTGCAATTGTTTTCTCCAGTTAGTTTTTGTACTTCCTTTTCCTTTTGTCCATTTTTCCCAGTTATGTTTTGTTTTTCCTTTTCCATTTGTTCAATTTTTCTTTTTAAAGAGCTGTTCTCTTCAGGAAGGTTTTTTTTCATACTTTCAAAATCATTGGTCAGTTTTTATTCTGTAGCCTTCTTCAGCTCTTCCAAGAGTGCTCTTTGTGCACTGAGCAGTTCATAGTGCCTTCTGCAGTTTCAGATGGGAGTACAGTCTGAATACTGATCTCTTTGGTATTTATGTTTTGGTCCTTGTCCCCATAGAAAGATTCTATGGTCTTCTCCTTTTTGCTTGGCTTCTTCTTACTCATTATGATGACACTCTCTGTATTGTGGCCTCTGATTCTTTCAGCTAGAAGCTAAAGAAATTGATGATGAGCTGCCTAGTGTGAGAACGAGGAGGCCAGGGGACTTTTGTTGTTTTGTGATTCCCCAGATTAGTCCTGGAGCTAGCTTGTTAAGTGTGAGAGAGGGATAGTCAGCTCATGAGAGATCTCCTCAACTGAGCTAGAGCAAAGGCAACTTCACGGATTGGTGATCCAGGCTGTCTATTGTCTTTTTGTTTCCTCTGGGGCACTGAGGCACTCCTGGGCTCCTGGTGTTGGTGGTTGAGGGCTGCACCCCCCTAGAAATATAGATTTCCTCCAGTTCACTGAGGCTGGGCTGTCTGGGCAGCTCTGGTCTTCTACCACAGCATATATACTTACATATATGTATACATATGTATATATAGATGTGTGTGCAGACACACATATATACACATATATGTATATATGAGTATATGTATGTATATATACACTTATATGTGTAGATATACATATGTATATCTACACACATAATATGAATACATATATACATATAGAGACAGATAGAGACAGAGAGACAGTTAGACTCTTACAGAGAGGGCAAAATGCTAGCTGAATATAAAGGGAGAACACCTAAAAATAAAATTTGCTGTTGAATGGAATGTACTAGGAATAAGGGAAAGGGAGAGGTAGAATGTAGTAAATCATTTCAAATAAAAGAGTCAAGAAAGAGCTTTTACAATCGATGGGATGAGGGGGGAGATGAAAGACAATAAGTGATTCTTATTCTCATGGGACTTGGCTTAAGGATAGGAGAATACAAGAAGGGGGGATAATAGAAGGGAGGACAGACTGGAAGAAGGGGTGGATAGCATGTATGCTGTCCTGGAGAGCTAGGTGGTTGGAAATGGGAATAGAAATTTGAATTCAGATTCTTGTAGAAGTGAATGTTGATAACTGAAAAATAAATGAATTATATATTTTTTTAAATGGTCAAATGATATGAATAGGCAGTGTAAAGAGAAAGCAATTAAAGCTATCTATAGTAACATGAAAAAAATGCCCTAATTCATTATTGATTAGAGAAATGCAAATCAAAACAACTTTGAGATATCACATAACACCTATCAGTTTGACTAACATGACAAGACATGAAATCAAGGAAAAACTTTAAAACTTATAGAAATGATTATTGAAAATGTAAAGCAAATAAATAAATTGGAGGAAAAATGAAAAATGAAAAATAAAATAACATTCAGCTCTAATGTTCCTAAATGCATTATATTGAGGGAAGCAGTCAGTTCTGAATGGTCACCTCTTTCTTGCTTGCCTTTACAATCCTGTATAGCTAAATAATGTCTGTCTCATTCACAAAGAAAAACAATCTATCACCTGTTAAATTGTTTAAATATTTATTTCAGTGTCTATTATTTCCTTGATTTCATTGATATTGGGAACTCTCAGAGGGCAATACTCCCTTTGCCAGTGCAGTAAAGCACATTATCTGTTACTAGTAGTATTAGAAAGTAAACTATGATGTTGTAGCAGGCTCAAATAAAAAAGGTGGGGGTGAGAGTTGGGAAACTAATCGGGACCTAAGAATAACTTTGGGCTACATATTACCTTAGCTTTTAAGCACATTTTCTATATTTTATTATATCTTTTTAAAGTAGCCTGAAGCAGTGATATCAAACTCAAATAAGAAGGGTGAGGGGAACAAACCTGAGCACAAGGATTACTACTGAGAGCTGCATATTTACTTAGCTGGAAAATGTGATATCTATGTTTTATTGGATATTTTTGTGAAATATTTCTCAATACATTTTAATATAGTTCTACTATTTTTGCAAATTTTATGGTCACTTATGGCATGTTTAATGCCCCTGGTCTAGAGCATTTAGAGGTTAAGTAACTTGTTCAGGGTCACACATCTCTATTACACAGATCCTTAATCTTTTTTCTGGCGTGGACCCTCCTAGCACCCTGATAAAGCCTCTGGTATATTCAGAATAATATTTGTTTTTGTTTTTGTTGCTGTTTTATTTAACAGAAAACAAAATATATAGATTACAGAGAAGCCAATTATAATGTAATACATTTAATGAATTATATATTTTTATATAAATGCATGCTCCCAGATTAAGACCTCTGCTGTATAACATGTTGGCTCTTCCAATACTAAAAGCTAGCACATAGGGGAGGCTAGGTGGGAGGGGCTTTGAATGCCACATAAAGGATTTTACATTTGATTCTGGAAATTAGAGGAAGCCATTGGGATTTATTGACCAAGGAGTTAACCTGATCAAATCTATACCATAGGAAGTTCATTTTGATAGCTGAGTAGTAGATGGATAGGAAAATAAGAATGGACTGAAATATACATATTTTATAACTTTGTGAGTGCTTTGCTCATGCTTATACCTACGCTTGAAACAACCTCACACTTTTCTCAACCTGTCAAAGTATTATCTATATTTTGAGTCTATCAAAACTCTATCAAAACTTCTGTGATTCTCTGCACCTCCAATCACTAATCATTCCTTTTTTCTCAGTCCTTCTATAAGCCTTGCTCCTTATATACATATATATATATATATATATATATATATATATATATATATATATATATATATATATATATATATATATACTATCATTTCTTACATTAAATTGCACTAAGTTGTACATGTAGTATACTACTTCCTAGATTCTGAAGTTCAAAAAGATATTTCTTCTTACCATCTCATCACATTCAGCTAAGTACTTAGTATAGTGATTTGTTTATGGGAGGTACTCTTTGAATTTAACATTTGACCAGATTTTTTTAAACTGATTTTCTAAAGTTTTATATTGTTTTGCTTTTGAATGAAATCCAGACAAGTGAAACATTACAATTGGCTATCAAAAGTAGAAAATTATAGGCCAACTAAGATATTAGGTATATTCAGAAAAAATAGCTTATTTATAAAACCCAATAAAGAGCATAAATGAAAATTGCCTTGAGATAAACTATTTTAAGTTGACATTCATTGCTCTAGTTTAACAATTTTTTTTTCAACTACACTTGCATTAGTTATTATCATCATTTCCCTTTCTCCAGGTAGATTTGAATAGCTAAATAGTGGACACTTTACCAAAGTACACATACATGTATGAAGAAAAAGAAAGCAAAAGATCTAAATTTATGCTAACTTCTGGAAACCTCATGAAAATTACCTTTGACTTCTGATGCTATTATTTCGTTTTCATAAGTAGTCTTATTTTATAGTCAGAAATGGTCATCTTTTACTGAAACATTTTTTTTAATTTTATCCCTTTTGTTTCCTAATAGTTATATAAGGAATTCATAAATTTTTATTTCACAAAAATAGCTATATGCTTATTTAATGCAATATAAAATTCTAACCTTTTCAAAGGAGAAAGCATAAACTCAAAGAATTATAGTGGTACATGGTATCATGAAAATCATCTAGTCTAACTCTCATTTTATAGTCTACACAAAAGAGTGGCAAAAAAAAAAATTGAGAGGTCTTGCCCAAGTTATAGTTTATTAGAAGCTGATTCAGAATTTATATCCAGGTTTTCTTCGTCAAAGTCCAGTCTTCTTATCACACTGCCATCAAATAAAAAAATGAATATTTAAACAAATTTAATAATGAACACTAAGGCTAGATCTGAACATTTAATATCATTAGTTCTCATTTCTTACTAATTATGCTTATTCTGAAATGCAATGAGCAGATTTAATTTTTTCTTGCTATTATAGAGTCCAGTTCTCAAAGATGAAATTTAGGAAGCAGATTTTCAATATATTCTAGTTAATTGATTCTCAGTGATAAACCGTGTAAGTTTATGCAGATGTCAGTGTTCATGAGGAAGTTAGAAAGAGAAAGTGGAAATACAAGTTTGCCACAGATTACGTTGTTTGGAGCCTCAAGATTAGCAGAATTCACATCTAGGTCATATTTTGATCAGTAGTAGATAACTACATTTTAATTCCATTTTTCCATCAAAGAAGGTTCCTTAAAGCTGAAAAAAATTATCACTTGGAGCCACATTCTAATTCCATATTTGCAATATTGAATAAACTAAATATGGCTATAATGCCCAATTTAAATGGAGATTTACCTGTTTATAATCAAAACTATAATATCTTCAGGGGAAATTCATCAAAAGAGAATTACCCTTTAGGGGCACTTTCATATTTTTTTTTCTTCTTTTAGAAGAATGAAGGAGGTAGAAATCAAAAGATTTTGCAATTGTCTTGCTTATAAACGATCTTCCATCACATTAATTACCCTGAATTTATCTGTGTGCATGTTCTTTGCCCAGTTAAAATGTAAGCATTTTTTAGGGAAAGGAATTATTATCTTGTTTTGTATTCCTAGCACTTCATCATGATACTCTAAATGGTGACTTGATTTTTACAAATGTTAGGCTTCTGTTTAGAACATGGTTTCTTTATCTATTTTTGTGTCATGAATCTCTTGGGAAGTCTGGTGAAGGCTAAAGATCCTTTCTCAGAATAATTTTGATAAGATACATAAAACTATACACATTCAAAGGAAATTGGTTGCATTGCAAGAAAATTATCCATCCATCCATCCATCCATCCATCCATCCATCCATCCATCCATCTATCTATCTTTCTGTCTAATTATTTATCTATCTTTTAAAAGACTTTGGACCCCAGGTTAAGAATTTTTGGTGTAGAACACAAAACTCTAAATACAAAACACAATTAGATGTGTTCTAGCCTATAAAGAATATTGTATCAAATTGTTTCAATTAAAAAGTATAAGTTTATCTCCTCTTTATCTGTCATTATTTCTTTAATTCTTTTCTCTTGTCTTATTGCTCTTGCCAGTATTTCCAGACACACTTTGAATAAAAGTGGGAAGAATGGACGCCCTTGCTTCACTCCAATATTCATTAGGAAAGGTTCTAGTATATCTCCATTGCATATGATACATTCCTTTTCATTTAAATAGACTTTTTAATTATGTTTTAAAAAATCCTCCCATGTCTATACTTTGTAGGATTTTTAAAAAGCATAAAAGTGTGTTGCATTTTGTTAAAGATTTTCTATATATATTTAGATCATGTCATTTTGAATATTTTAGTTTTTATCATGATTATGTCATTTGTTTTCCTAATGTTGAAACATTCTTATATCCCTGGCATAAATCTCATTTGATTATAATGAAGGATTTCCTGGATAAATTTGGTTTTGTCCCATAGAATTTTGCTTAAATTCTTTAAATCAGCGTTCACTGATGATATTGGTCAATAGTGCTCCTTATTTTACCTTTCTCTCATTTCAGTATTCTACACACACACACACACACACACACACACACATACACGTACACACACATACACATACACACATATGTCCTAGCAAAGTTTTCTGATAGAGTTATTTCTTTCTCAGATTTTGAGAACAATGGATACCTTGGAAATTTTGATTTTATAAAGTATGTAGATGAATATAACGATAGTGAATCAAAGAATGAAAATCTAAACTAAAGAGAAAGAGTAGATGAATAATGAATTGAGTGAAAGGAATCCTTTTTGGAATGGGATGCAAAGAATTTACATAATAATAATAATAACAAGACAAAGAAGAACTCTAATGAACAGTACTAGTTGAAAGAAGGAGAGGAAGAGGGAATTTATTTGATTAACTGAGAGGAAAAAATAAGGGGAAGAAATATATGATCAAATAAAAGCAGGAAAAAAGAACAAATAAAACTGAAGGGAAAAGAGTAAAAAAAACCAAGTGATCAAGAGGGACAGTAAGAGAGTCCATAGAAACAGGAACACTTAAAAAAAAAAAAAAAGGATTAAAACAATTGAAGGAACATGATACGCTACAACAGAAGAAAGGAAGCATCATAACCTGAAAAAAAAAAGAAAACCCTGTTATAGACAAAGGAAGAAAAACACAAACAGAAATGAAGAGAAACAATACTAGTATTTATGCAGACTACTGAACTGAAGCATTTCTAAAAGCAAGGCATTATTCATTAGTGGTAACTAACATCTATTTTACATTCTAGGCTATGTAAATCAGTCCACATGTGAGATTAACTAAACCATGCCATAATAGGCTTAGTGCATTTATAGCTTTATTTCTTTTTCTAGAATATGTAAATTACGATCCTATTCAACAGGTTATGTAACAACTGAGGAGATTATATGTAATCAGATGCAGTGATTGAATGTGTGAATTCTTAAGGAACAACTGGAAGTTCTCTATTGTAATATTTACCAAGACCAAAACAAACAAAACTATGGCTAAGTAATGGTGGGAATTTTCATTGCATCATATTTATTCTCTGTATTACAGGTCAGAGGCTAGAAACAGGAAGGCCACTTCATCATATATGCATTTGGATGAGAGAGGACAATTAACTCCACCTGGTGCTGCACAAACTGATGTGTGACTATACTCACCATTCTGTCCCAGTACAAGGAGGCATTAAAACTTCACTTCCACCATTCAATACAGAGTAGGGTGTTTATATAGAGAAAAATTTTGATTTCACTGCCTTCTCCTTACCATTAAGGGCTACTTCAGCATTAGGAGAGTGTTCCTTCAAGTAGTGACTTAGATCATTATAATTCTTCAAAACACCAAGTAGTCTTTTTCTTTTTAAGATCAAGCTGCACTAGTTTGATTCTAATACATATCTCTTAGGGCATTCCACTATCTCCAGAAACTTTCACTTCTAGTAACTGTAAATTTAAAGTCTAGAAGTCAGAATATTTTAATAAAACCTCCTAATTCTCTTGCATCACTGTCCCCAACCCCTCACTTTCTCAATTGTATTGTCCTTCCTCAGCATAGCCCAAAAGAATGAACTAAATCAGAATACAAATTTAATTTCATTTTGCCACTATGAAAATTATACCAGCATATAATAATGAAGTCTATGCAGTTGAACACTCTGACTCAAATTCTCTCCCTTTGTTCTGTCATGTGCCAGAGAATAGAGTTGGGCCTGAGTCAGAAAGATCTACACTCAAAACTAGCCTCAGATTCTTTTTTTTAATTTTTTAAAATTTATTTATTTAACTTTTAACATTCATTTTCACAAAATTTTGGGTTCCAAGTTTTCTTCCCATTTCTCCCTTCCCCCACCCCAAAACATGGAGCCTGCTAATTGCCCCTATCACTGATCTGCCCTCTCTCCTAACATCCCTCCCTTCCTTTGTCCCCATCTTCTCTTTTGTCCTGTAGGGCCAGATAACTTTCTATACCCCATTATCTGTATTTCTTATTTCCTAGTAGTAAGAACAATACTCAACAGTTGTTCCTAAAACTTTGACTTCCAACTTCTCTTCATCACTCCCTCCTCCCCTATTCCCTTTGAGAAGCAAGCAATTCAATATAGGCCATATCTGTGTAGTTTTGCAAAGGATTTCCATAATAGTCATGTTGTGGAAGACTAACTATATTTCCCTCCATCCTATCCTGCCCCCCATTGCTTCTAATGTCTCTTTGGATCCTGTCCCTCCCCAAGAGTGTTGACTTCTAATTCCTCCTCCCACTGCCCTCCCTTCCATCATCCCCCCCACCCTGCTTATCCCCTTCTCCCCCACTTTCCTGTATTGTAAGATAGGTTTTCATAGCAAAATGAGTGTGAATTTTATTCCTTCCTTTAGTCGAATGTGGTGAGAGTAAGGTTCATGTTTTTCTCTCTTTTTCCCTCCCCTGAGAAGTCTTTTGCTTGCCTCTTTTATGAGAGATAATTTACCCCATTCCATTTCTCCCTTTCTCCTCCCAATTCAACCACTTAATTTCATTTTTTAAGACTAGATCCCATCCTATTCAATTCCCTCTGTGCTCTGTGTGTGTGTCTGTGTGTGTATGTGTGTAATCCCACCAACTAACCAGATACTGAAAAGTTTCAAGAGTTGCAAATATTGTCTTTCTACGTAGGAATGTAAACAGTTCCACTTTAGTAAGTCCCTTATGACTTCTCTTTGCTGTTTACCTTTTCATGCTTCTTTTCATTCTTCTGTTTGAAGGTCAAATTTTCTTTTCAGCTCTGGTCTTTTCATCAAGAATGCTTGAAAGTCCTCCATTTCATTGAAATACCATTTTTCTCCTGAAGTATTATACTCAGTTATGCTGGATAGATGATTCTTGGTTTTAGTCCTACTTCCTTTGACTTCTGTACCCTTTGATCCCTTAATGTAGAAGCTGCTAGATCTTGTGTTATTCTGATTGTATTTCCACAATACTTGAATTGTTTCTTTCTAGCTGCTTGAAATATTTTCTCCTTGACCAGAGAACTCTGTAATTTGGCCACAATGTTCTTAGTAGTTTCTCTTTTTGGATCTCTTTTAGGAGGTGATTGATGGATTCTTTCAATATTTATTTTGCCCTCTGGTTCCAGAACATCAGGGCAGTTTTCCTTGATAGTTTCATGAAACATGATTTCTAGGCTATTTTTTTGATTATGGCTTTCCGGTAGACCCATAATTTTTAAATTGTCCCTCCTGGATCTATTTTCTAGGTCAGTTGTTTTTCCAATGAGATATTTCACATTATCTTCCATTTTTTCATTCTTTTGGTTTTGTTTTGTGATTTCTTGGTTTCTCATAAAGTCATTAGCCTCCATCTGTTCCATTCTAATTTTTTAAGAACTATTTTCTTCAGTGAGTTTTTGGACCTCCTTTTCCATTTGGCTAATTCTGGTTTTTAAAGCATTCTTCTCCTCATTGGCTTTTTGAACCTCTTCTGCCAATTGAATTAGCCTATTTTTCAAGATGTTATTTTCTTCAGCACTTTTTGGGTCTCCTTTAGCAAGGTGTTGACCTGCTTTTCATGCTTTTCTTGCATCTCTCTCATTCCTCTTCCCAGTTTTTCTTCCACCTCTCTAACTTGACTTTCAAAATCCTTTTTGAGCTCTTCCATGGCCCGAGCCCACTGAATATTTATTTTGGATGTTTGGGATACAGAAGCCTTGACTTCTATGTCTTTCCCTGATGGTAAGCATTGTTCTTCCTCATCAGAAAGGATGGGAGGAGATATCTGTTCACCAAGAAAGTAACCTTCTATGGTCTTATTTTTTTTCCCCCTTTTTTGGGCATTTTCCCAACCAGTTACTTTATTTTTGGGTTCTTTGTCAAGAGTAGGGTATACTCTGGGAATCTGTGAGGTTTCAGTTCCTCCAAGGTGGCACAATCAAGCGTGTAGAGGCAGAAAGGGATTTTTATGCCCAGAACTTTAGTAGTTACCTCTCCACAGCCACCAGGCCTCCAGTTCCCAAGTCAACACTGGGGGCTGATTTTCAGATAAGCTGCATGGACAGGGCTGCCATTCAGTGTGAGACAAAGCCCAATTCCCCCAGGGCCTCCACACAGGGCAGAGGCAAGACTCAGCTCTTCAATGCCCTCAGGGGTTTTTGTGCTCCAACAATGGAGCTTCTGTATGGTCTGCTGTACAAGCTCTCTGGCTGCTGCCTGATGCCAGAGCTATGGGAAGGCCCTTCTCTCTTCCTGGCCTGCTGATAAAACCCCATCACTGACCTTTGGTGCCTGTGGGCCAAGGGATCTGAAGACCCACTACTGCAACTGGAGATTCTGCCCCCAAGGTGTCCTCCTCCCAGAGTCTTGTCACACCATGCTACTTGGCCAAGGCTGGACTGGGCTCTGTACTCGGCTCTGCCTCTGGAGCAACTGATGTTTCTGTGGGCCTTTCAGGTCACCATAGGCTGAAAATCTCCTCCACTCTGTTGTTCTCCACTTCTGCTGTTCCAAAATTTATTGAGAGTCCCTCTCTACAGGTATTCTATGGGCTGTTGGGAGGACCCTGCGTAAGTGTGTCTTTGTAGTGGGCCATCTTGGCTCCACCCCCACCTCAGATTCTTACTAGAGTTTTTGACCCAAGACAAGTCATTTATCCTCACAATTTTCCCAACTGTAAAAAGGAATATAATAATAGCACCTACCTCATAGGGTTATTATGAGAATAAAATGAGATAATATTTGTTAAAAAGATAACAAACAAAAAAAATCCTTAATTCCTAGTAGACTTTAGATAAAAGATTATTTCCCCTCTTTTTTCATTGCCCTTCCGCCACTAGCAAGAGGGAAGCTAATGCATGCAAAGATCATTTCAGAGAAATACTTTTAGGAATAGCTATTTAAACATTATTGTGGGAAAGAGAAATTATCTGTCCATCCCCATGTTCCACAATTTTATACATACTTAACTATGTGGTTAACCAGTAATAAGGCAAAAACCGTCATGGGAAAGTCCAGATGCAACAAATTAGTCAGTTGCCTCTGTAACATCTCTTCCTGACATGGTATGTAGTACATAGTGCTGTAAATCATTAGGTGAGTTAGTCTCTGAGTAGTTCCATTAAGTAGGTTTTGGATTCCTCTCATATCTAGTGGCAGGGTCTTCCAGGTATTGCTGCTCTGTCTCAAACCTCCATCTGTCAAACTGAAAAAAGTAAACAGTGTGAAATTTAAAGTAATTAATCTGCCCTTTTAAAAAGTCCTATAGGACTTGAACTTCTGGGAACCAAGGTGGTGAAGTGACAAGTAAATGCTCTACCCCTCCCCTTGTTGACTTTGAAAAACCCAGAGAATATTTCCCCAGGAAAAATCTTGGACCAGTGGGATCAGCCAAAGGGATAAACAGTCTTTGAGCCCATGAAGCTAGGAAAATCACAAAGTGGGTGGGGGGCTTTTGCTGAAGTGGAAGGGGACCAGTGCAGGACTGGAGCCATCCCAGACAGCCCCATCTCAGGGGACTGGGAGAAGTTCCTGAGATCCAGAGGTGTGTAGGTAGTAATCATCAGCACTATGACCCCAGGCATGCCTCAGCACAGCCAGGTGAATAAGGAAGACACTAGTGCAAAAAGAGTTCACCAGTCACTGAGCCTGCCTGTGCTAAGAAGAGGTGACCTCCTGTGGTCAGCCCATTCCCCTCCCACATTTAATGAAGCTAGTTCCAGGGTAACTGCAGAGAAACTCAGAAAGATATCTGGCCTCTGTTTTGGCACATCAACCAACTCAGCACCAAGTAAGCTACAGAATTCTAGCTGAAAGAACAAGAGGCCAAAATACACCAAATTCTAAGCACAAGAACCCTGAGTCTGAGAAGCACAGATTAACTTTAAAAGCCAGGAAAAGATGATCAGCATGAGCAAGAAGCAAGCCAGAAAAGAATATAGAATATTTCTATGGGGAAAAAGACCAAAACAAAAATATCAGAGAGGTCAGTATTGAGACTAATCCCCTCTGAAACTTCAGAAGGGAATATAAACTGGTCTCAAGCCCAAAGAGCATTTATGGAAGAGTTCAAGAAGTATTTTGAAGGTCAAATTAGGGAAGTAGAAGAAATCTGACCACTGATTTTAAAACTATGTAAAAACAAATCACAAAAGTATTTAGAAGTAAAATGGGACTAATGGAAAAAGGAAGGCAAAATCTAACTAGGAAAATTAACAAAAGGATAAGGAAGTACAAAAACTAACTGGAGAAAATAACTCTTAAAAGGCACAAGTGGACAGATGGAAAAGGAGATGCAAAAACTAACTGAAGAAAACATTTTGATAAAAAAGAGAATGGGGCAAGTAGAAGGTAATGAATCTGTGAGACATCATGAATCAGTCAACCAGAATCTAAAGAATGAAAAGAGAGAAGAAAATCCAAAATATCAAATTGGAAAAACAATTGACCTGAAAAATAAATAGAGGAGAGAAAATCTGAGAATTATTGTTCTTCCAGAAAGTCATGATTTAAGAAAGAGCCTGGACGATATCTTCAAAGTACTCATCAAGGAAAACTGCCCAGAAATCTTACCTCCAGAAGGTAAGATACACATTGAAAGAATCCATCATTCAACTCCTGAAACGATTCCCAAACTGAAAACACCAAATAATATTGTTGCCAAATTCCAGAACTATCAAGTGAAGGAGAAAATACTGCCGGCAGCCAGAAAGAAACGAATCAAATATCGAGGAGCTATAGTCAGGATCAAAGAAGACCTTGCACCTTCTACATTAAAAGATCAGAGGGATTGGAATATGATATTTTGTAAGGCAAAGGACCCGGGACTACAACCAAGGATCAATTACCCAGAAAAATTGAGCATAATATTTCTGGCAAGGACATGGTCATTCAGTGATATAAGGGATGCCCAGACCTTCCTGATGTAAAGGCCAGAGCTCAATAGAAAATTTAATATTGAAACACAAGTCTCAAGGGAGGCATAAAGGTAAACGGAGAAAAAAAAAAAAAACCTTGTTATTCGATATGGGCAAACGTTTTATATCCCTGTAAAGGGAAGATAATGCTTGTTAATCTTGGGAATGGTATATTTGTTATGATATATAAAAGAGATCTACATAGATAGAGGGAGTGGGTATACATTAAATGATGTGGTGTTAAAAATGTGATTTAAAGTAGCAAAAGGATTGTAATAGGAGATGTGAAAATGAGGAGGTAGAAAAAAAGTAAATTACATCATAGAAAGAGGCACAAAAACATATTACTATAGAGTAAAAGAGGGGAGGGAGATGAGTATTGTTTGAGATTTACTCTCATTTGATTTGGTTCAAGGAGGGAACAGCAAAGTTAAATAGGTACATACATCTAACTACCTCTAGGGGCAGTAGGAAGGAAAGCGGGGAAGAAAGTGGGGTGGAGGCTAAAAGGGAGGTAAGAAGTAGTAAGGGTGAAGGGGAGTAAAAAGGAGCAGGACTGGAAGAAGTAAGGGAAGACTGCGGGAAGTGCTGGTCAAAAATTAAAACTCAGTTGTGGAGGAGAAGGGAGAACTAAAAGCATAAAAGAGGGAAAAGATTATGGAGGGAAGAACACAGATAGTAATCATAAACATGAATGTGAATGGGATGAACTCTCCCATAAAACACAGATGGATAACAGAATGTATTAAAAACCATATTCCAACAATATGTTGTTTACAAAAAACACATTTGAAATGGGAGGATATACACAGGGTAAATGTGAAAGGTTGGAGCAGAGCATATTGTGCTTCAGCTGAAGTAAACTAAGCAGGGGGAGCAATCCTAATCTCAGACAAAGCAATAACAGAAATAGATTTAATCAAAAGAGATAAGGAAGGAAGTTATATCCTGCTAAAATGCACCATAGACAATGATGAAATATCATTATTAAGCATATATGCTCCATGTGGTATAGCATCCAGATTCTTAGAGGAGAAGCTAAGGTAGTAACAGGAAAAAATAGACAGGTAAACTATACTAGTGAGGGACCTAAATCTCCCCTTCTCTGAACTTGATAAATCTAACCTGAAAATAAATAAGAAAGAAGTTAAGGAGGTGAATAAAGCTCTGGGTAAATTAGATATGATAGATCTCTGCCAAAAATTGAATGGGGATAGAAAGGAATATAAAGCATTAGAAAGGACAGAAAGGAACCACTTTTTCTCAGTGGTTCATAGCACATATACAAAAGTTGACCATGTACATGGCCAAAAATCCTCACAGTCCAATGCATAACGATACAAATAGTCAATGCATCCTTCCCAGGTCACAATGCAATAAAAAATTATATGTAATAAAAGACCATGGAAAGATAAACCAAAAATTAATTGGTAATTAAATAATCTAATGATAAAAATAAGTGGATTTAACAAGAAATAATAGAATCAATCCACAACTTCCCTCAAGGGGATTAAGGATAATGAGAGATCTTACCACAACCTAAGGGATGCTGCAGAAGCAGTTTTTAGAGGAAGTCTTATATCATTGAATGCAAGCATGAACAAAACAGAAAAAGAAGAGATGAGTGAATTGGGAATTCCGCTGACAAAGCTAGAAAAAGAACAAATTGAAAATCCTCAAGTAAATACCAAATTTGAAACACTAAAAACCAAAGGAGAGATGAATAAAAATGAAGTTAAGAAAACTTATAAGTAAAACTAAGAGTTGATTTTATGAAAATAGAACAGTAAAATTGATAAAACTTTGATTAATTTGATTAAAAACAAGAAAGAAGAAAACCAATTTACCAATATCAAAAATGAAAAGGGTAAACTCATCTCCAAAGAGGAGGAAATTAAAAAAGTAAATAGAAATTGCTTTGCCCGACTGTATGCCCATAAATTTGACAATCTAAATGAGATGGATGAAAATTTTTAAAAATATGCAGTTTGCCCAGATTAACAGAACAGGAGGTTGAATACTTAAAACAATCCCATCTCAGAAAAAGAAATTGAACAAGTTATCAATGAACTCCCTAGGAAAATATCTTCTGTGTCAGATGGATTTACAAGTGAAACATTTAAAGAACATTTATTTCAGTATTATGTAGACTATTTAGAAAAATTGGAGAAGAAGGAGTTCTTACAAATTCTTTATATGATACAAGAAAGGTTGAGATACCTAAACCAGGAAGAGTAAAAACAGAGAAAGAAAATTATTGGCCAATTTCTCTAATGAATATAGATGCAAAAATTTTAAATCAGGTATAAGCAAAAAGAATACAGCAATTTATCATGAGAATAATACATGAAGATCAGGTAGGATCTGTACCAGAAATGCAGGACTGGTTCAGTATTAGTTAAACTATCAGGATTATTGATTATATCAACAACAAAACTAACAGAAAATGTATGATTTTCTCAACAGATGCAGAAAAAGTCTTTGATAAAGTACAATACCTATTCCTATTGAAAACACTGGATACTATTGGAATAAATGGAGTCTTCCATAAAATAATAAGCAACATCAACCTAAAGAAATCAGGAAGCCATGTATGAGATGGCAATAAACTGGACACATTTCCAATAAGATCAGGGGTGAAACAAGCATGTCAACTATCACCACTCTTATTCAATATGGTACTTATTGCTTTAACAATAAGAAAATAAAAAGAAATTAAAGCAATAAGATTAGGCAAAAAAGAATCTAAGCTATCACACTTTGCAAATGATATGATGGTATATGTATAGAATCCCCTAGAATCAAGTAAAAAACCACTGGACATAACAAACAACTTTGATAGAGTTGCAGGTTACCAATTAAACCCACAGAAATCATCTGTATTTCTATATATCCCTAACAAAGCCCAACAGCAAGAAATAGAAAGAGAAATCCCATTTAAAGATATGGTAGACACCATAAAATATCTGGCATTCTACTTGTCAAAACAAACCCAGAGACTATATAAACACAATTACAGTACATTTTCACACATAAAGTCAGATCTAAGTGGAAAAACATCAGATCCTAGTGGATAAACTGAGCTAATATAATAAAAATGGCAATCCTACCTAAATTGATTTATGTATTCAATGCCATACAAACAAAACTACCAGATAATAATTTTCTAGAACTAGAAAAAATAATATCAGAATTCATCTAGAAGAACAGAAAGTCCTGAATATCAAGTGAGCTAATGAAAAGAAATGGTAGGGAAGGTGTCCTAGCTCTACCCAATCTCAAATCGCATTGTAAAGCAACGATCATCAAAATCCCTTGATACTGCCTAAGAAATAGAAGGGTAGACCAGTGGAATAGGTTAGATACTCAAGATAGTCAATGAATACAGCATTCTACTGTTTCATAAACCCAAGGACCCCACATTCTGGTATAGGAACTCACTTTATGAAAAAAATTGCTGGGAAAACTGAATAATGGTGTGGCGGAAACTGGGTATAGACCAATCCCTTTCACTGTACACAAGAAAAACGTCCAAATGGTTGCATGATCTAGTTATAAAAATTGATACCATAAACAAATTAGGGTAACAAGGAATGATGTATTTGTGAGATTTATGAAGAATGGAGAAATTTTTGACTGTATAAGAGATAGAGAACTTTATGAAGTGCAAAATGGATAGTTCTGATTACATTAAACTGAAAATTTTTTGTACTACCAAACATAGTGCAACCAAGATTATAAGGGAAGCAGAAAACTGGGAAAGAATTTTTGCAACTAGTGTCTGTGATAAAGGCCACATTTCTAAAATATACAGAGAACTGAGTCAAATGTACAGAAATACAAGTCATTCCCCAATTGATAAATGATTAAAGGGTATGAACAGGCAGTTTTCAGAGGAAGAAATTAAAGCTATCTATAGTCACATGGAAAAATGCTCTAAATCACTAATGATTAGAGAGATGCAGATCAAAATAACTCTGCAGAAAAAACTCTGAAGTATCACATTCCATGTGTCAGATTGGCTAAAATTACAAAACAGGAAGATGGTAAGTGTTGGAGAAGATGTGGGAGAATTAGAACATTATTTCATTGTTGGTGGAACAGTGGATCGAACCATTCTGGAGAGCAATTTGTCACTATGCGCAAAGTGCTACAAAAATGTGCAAATTATTTGACCCAGTCATACCACTTATAGGACTGTATCCCAAAGAAATCATAAAAATGGGAAAGAGTCCCACATGTACAAAATATTTATCACAGTTCTATTTGTGGTGGCCAAAAACTGGAAATCAAGTGGATGCCCATCAATTGAGTAATGGTTGAACAAGTTGTGGTATATGCATATAATGGATTACTATTGTGCTACTAAAAATGATGAATAGGAATACTTCAGAGAGGCCTGGAAAGACCTAAATGAACTGAAGCTGGGTGAAAGGAGCAGAACCAGGAAAACATTATACCCAGTGTGAGATGAATTTTTTCTGGTATACTTAGCCCTTTACAGCAATGCAAGGACCTAAAAAAAAATCCCAGTGAACTACTCTTGAGTCAAAATGCCTTCCACATGTAGAGGAAGAACTATGGAATTTGATCATAAAATGAAGTAGACCATTTTCTCTTGTGTCACGTTTTGTTTTGTTTTCGTTGTTTCTCCTACTCATTTTAATTCTTCTATTGCAGCGTGACTAAGGTGAAAATGTATTTAATAATAATGTATGTGTAGAATCTATATAAGATTACACACCATCTCAGGGAGGGAGGGGGGAGGAAAGTGGAAAGGTAGCAAAGGAGGGGGAAAAAATCTAAGATATGTGGAAGTGATTTTAGAAAACTGAATCAATTAATTATTTTTTTTTAAAGTTCTATCGATTTTAAGAGAACTACACCCAACAACTTTATAGTAGCGTGGAACCACTTTTATTATATACTTTCCTTTCCTTTTGGCACCTGAAGATCAGGAAAATTAAAATTGCAGTGGAAAACTGGCATTATGCAACAGGAGTTAGTAGCCACATGGGTATGGCAAGAATGGGGCATGAGTGGGCAAAGAAGAATTAAATGAAATGAAATGAAAATGTAGAGAATTGCTTTACTTAAAACTTTTGTATTCTTTCTATGCTTTTATATTTCTCTTCATTCTCCTTCTAACATTCTAGATGGAGATGTAGAATAAATGACCTTTTTCATCTTTGAAATTAATAACTCATATGAAAACACACAATCTCTAAACATATTCCCCATATGACTTCCCAAAAGTCACTGGTCGCTGGTGTAAGATTTAGTCAATGACTCTATGCTGCAGTAGTAAGTGATGCTGTATTTCAGAGTTAGTGACAAGTACTATTTCCAGTCCCAAAAGCATTTTCTGGGAGAAAAAATAAGCAGAATAAATCTGTAAAATATGAAAACTTTAATCTTTTGGGAGAGTATTACTATCCCTATCCCACTCTGAAGCCTTATGAAAACTTCATTTCTTGGTTCAATTTTTTTAACAACTTAGATTATTACCTGCTAACTAACTACTTGACCACGCACATACACACACATGACTATTGTGGGTGAGTGGGGGAAGACTTGCATAGTGCACAAATTTAAGACCTCTATTTTCATCGAAGTAGAGAACTTTCTCCTCTTATTCACATCATCTCTGTTTCAGGGATTGAGAATAATATCAGCATTGCCAAATTTTTTTCAATGACTTAATAATCTTGATAATTCCCTCCCTTGACACCCACACCCAATTTCCTCACCTTATAAACCGTATCTCTTCATGTACCTGTAATGTTAATGTAAAGTTAATTGTGGATATGGGGAAAGAGTTAGAGATCTTCCCTGCCCATTAATAGGCCTCAGTACTTTCTGCTAATTTCAGATGAGTTACTTCATAACTAGGGTCTTATCCTCCAACACTGAAAAATGTATATATAATCTAAGGTGAGATTTTGCTTTGGGGCTTATTTTTGGAAGAAGGTTGATATGCCAGATGAGACTCTGGGTAGCCACTAAGGAGCCTGCTGTCTTTGATAATTCAGATGTTGGTGCTTCTCTCTCTGGTAATGATTATGTATTGTCTATGATCAGACAGCTGGAAGCTCTGTCTGTTGTTATTTCTCTTTGTAATTTCTGCTTATAATTTCTGTTTGTATTTTCTCTGAAATTCTTGGTACTGACTTCTTCCACTGAACTAAGTAAATGATGTACATGCTTGATTAAAGTAGATTTTCGACCCCTCAAAAGTTGCTTGTCTTTTAGAAAAGCAGATCTTCGTACCTGTAAAGCAGGCTCTCCTGTGTATGCCAGGGTCCTTACTGTTACACTACCGTATCCCATTATTCCCTACCCTTCCATTTTGGTTTCTGGAATCTCTCAAACATTGTTAATAAAGCACCCTCCATATTAGAAACCTGTACCTTCCCTTCAGAATATTTATTCACACATATATATATATATATATATATAAGTATTCACATATGTACCAATGTAAACACATATATATATACATGCATACACATATCTGTTCATAATGCTGTATACAAATATATATGCAGCTATATGTGTGTGTAAGCATATGTGTCTATGAACATATATGTACATGTTTATAAGTACATATATGAACACATAAGATCCCTGAACAAATTTCCAGTAAGACTTTTGAAAAGTCACCAGTTACTGGTGTAAGATTTAGTCAGCAGCCATAAGCACCAATAAATTATGGTAGAATTCAGCAGTTAGTGTAAAGTATTGCTTTAAATTATCAAAACACACACATATATACACACATATGTGTGTTTATATGTGTATATGCATGTATACATATATGCTTGTATATGTATATATAAAAATTTTCCCCATTAACCTGCACATATACATATAGTTTTCTGTTAGTAGAACAGGAAGTCTTTGAAATCAAAGGCTGTTTTGCTTTTGCCTTCATAGTTCTACTTTTTAAGATAGTACTCAAGTTCTCATAGGTGCCTAATCAATTATTTTAAAAATTGAATTGACAATTATATTTCTAGAGACATTCCTGGGACATAGAAAAATTAAGTATCTCATCTATGATTCCACCTACAAAATTTGAACTTAGGTGTTCCTAACTCCTCTATCCACTAATAATTTGAAGAAATTCATAATAAATTGAAGAAATTCATTGGATACAGTGATTATTCCTAATAAATTATAAGCCTGAAGGTCAAATAATGCATGTGATAGTATCAAAGGTAGATTTGTACAGAATACAAGGAGGCAGTCAAAAGTTTAGTGAAATTTAATTAGCAGATGCACATTCATAAAGGTATTGATTCATGTCAACATATGTGACTGATACTAAAACTTTCATATCTGGCAAGTTAACCTCTGTAAGGAAAGGTGCATGTAGTAGACAAAATTAACTACAACAAGGCTCAGAGAAAACAATTCAGGAAAAAATTGCTTTAAGGAGAAAGAGGAGAAGGAGGAAATCAATAGCTCTCTTCCATCTCACAGTTCATATTTTCTATATTAATAATAAAACTTCCTATCTAAATTTTCATTAAAGTTTCAAAAAAGCATTTAAAATCTTAGGACTCTTCTCTAAAAATCCCCTGTACTCCATCCATAGCTAATTTACCATCTTTTCTACTACTTTTTTTAGTTTTATTGTGAATGTTTAAAATGTGTTAGTAATCCTTCTTATCATTTGATATTTTAATCTTTTTCAAGATCTATTTCTGCACAGGGTTAGCTTTAGAAATCTTCACTGCAAAGCTGTGAGTGGATCTCAAGGAACATTAGTAATGGACATTTTATTACAGCAAGTTCACAAGGAAAGGTGATTCATATAGGCACTGGCCTAAAATTATGTTCTTTTTTTTTCCTTAATGGTTTAATTTTCATTAATCAAGATTAGATTTTTTTCCTCTAAAATACAAAAACTTATTTTCTTTTATCTTTAAAACAAAACAAAAACTTTTCAAACACCCATTTTGTGATTAAACTTCACTATTACTTCCACACAATCTATAAATTAAAGATCAATTTAATAAAATCAATTACTTTAAAAGAATATGTTGTATAAGTAAGAAATCCTTAACATTATAGTGACAAGAAAAAACACAAACTGACAAAAATGTAACATTATTATATCATGTGTCAGTTTATTATCCAAATAATGTTTCATATTTAGATATCAGTATACATATATTACTACAGATATTATTATCTCCATTTTACTGATGAGAAAACAATTCCAGAGTGAACAAGTTTATGGGAAAATTAAAGGTGATACTGGCAGTAGAATTTGAATATTTTAATTCCTAAACTAATATAAGAAGGAAGTTAGATGACATAACGTATAATGTTAGGCCTAGAGTCAGGAAGACTCATTTTCTTGAGTTTAATTTTGGCCTCAGACACTAGTTATATGATCATGGACGAGTCACTTCACACTGTTTGCCTCAGCTTCCTGATCTGTAAAATGAGTTGGAGAAGGAATAGCCGACCATTCCAGTGTCTCTGCCAAGAAAACTCCAAATAGTGTCACAAAAAGTCATACACAACTGAAAAGCAACTGAACAACAAAAAACTAACCTAAATGAATTTAGTCCAGATTAAATAAATAAAGAATAAGATAATATATCTAGAGCTCGAAGGAATTTCAGGGACAATTTTTAAATCTGTTAATTAATGTGCATTTATTGAACACATAGAATGCACCATGCATTCTGATAGGGGCAGATAAAAATTAAAATAGTCCCTCCTCTCCAGTAACTGACACTGTAACAGTAGAAATAATATATGTACACATAAGTATATGCAAAGTATATACAAAATAGATAGTAGGAAGTTTTGGAGGACTAGAGAGGAAAGAACTAGCATTTAAAAGATCAGGAAAGGCTGCATGTAAAAGGTGAAACTTGAGTCTACACTCAAGTAGTAGTTGAAGTGAATTGAATTGAATAAGAAGGAAAAGTGAGGCCTAGGAAATGACTTCCCCACTCACTCAGTAGTAAGAATTAGAGTTAGAATTTGAAGCCAAATGATCTAAATCAGAGGTCTTTCCAATTGGAGAACGTTGTTAATATCTGGGAATGTGTCAGTATAATAGAATAATGCTAGCTAGCATATTATAGAGGTTTAAAGTTTGTAAGGAACTTTACAAATATCTCATTTTATCCTCATAAAGAACAGATGGCCTCTCCTTGTTTTATTAGAATATTAAGAATTAAATATATCCCCTGTGTCTGACATGATATAATCTAATGGTAACAGTTGAATAATTTAACTCTGAAATCATTTCCATTTTTCAGATTCCATAATTTTCTATCCCTTGGGTCACATAAATGGCTTTTATAAACTTGAAGTATAAAGCTCTTTCCTATTTAATAAAGTCATGAGAAGGGAAAAAAACAAAACAAAACATTAATTTCTTTTCTGGTAAACAGAACTGATCCCTGCATGACTAAGATGCTCCATTAGTTTAGGGAATTCAGTGCCCACACATATACTCTTGATAATCCTCTGTACCTACTGCAAATTGTGTTATCTCCTGACATCCATATCACTTTCCTAGGCATGTTAGAAAACTGTATGGCCACAAGTTTTCATAAGTTGAGCTATGTTAGAATTCATCCTTATTTTTTCCCCTCTCTTCCTTAAACTTTCCTTTATACGTTTTTGAAGAAGTATAATTTTTCTTTCTTTATGAATTTTGTTTTTTTGTTCTGAATCTAAGTAACAAAACACACATTTCCATAATATGATAGAATAGAAAAAAATGATTATATATAAAACTGCAAATCTATTATGTGATTTTAAATATATAATAAAGATGTCATATAACTTTCTTTTTTTTTTGTCTTCCCCTGCTCCCACTCTAGAAAAGGCTACCACTAATTTTCTTTCTTAATAAATGTCAGTGATTAAATATAAGTGTCCAGGCATTTTTCTCTTTCAAATATATATACCTCTGTCTAGTGAGAAAATAATTTTCTCCTGACTACTAAAGTATTCTAGAAAGGATAGAACATTGTGGTTCATTCCATGACTCCCACAATGTGATTAAGCTTTTTTTTCTTTAACTTTAAGATATAATTTTTCAGTCGTTACATAAACTTTATCATTGTGTCTTTTGTATTTTATTTTAAATAAGCATTTATGTTTCAAACTATTTCCTCAAACTTGTTTCTCTTTCTTGCTCAACTATTTCTGTCAGTGATAGGTTATTGGTTTTTCTTGTTTGTTTGTTTTTGTTTTTTTTTTGGCGAGAGAACCACGTTTATTGGAGGATGACCTCTTTTTGGGCGAGTGGGAGGGTGGTGACCCTTGCAGCCCCCACACATGGCTAAGGTAGAGAGGATATTATGAAAAAAGATGAGTGTAGCCAAGGCTGGTGGGGACTGACTGAGAGCCACTGAGGGTGAGGCAGGGGCTGGTGCAGCCCCTGGAATAGGAGGTGCAGCAATGTTAATACTCTGAGGAGGGACAGGCACTTAGGGGACCCGGTCTGCATGGAAGGCTAAGATCTAGGGCATGAAGGCACTTGGACAGGGAAGGGGCAGGGGGAAGTGTAGTGGTGCAGGGCAAGGCCCAGCCCCAGGGATGGCAGGCACTTTGGGAGCACTGGGGAGGGGTCCTTCTTGGCACAAGAGTCTTTGGGCCACAGGCAATTGGTGGGTACAGTCTCTGGCCCAGGTGTGCATTAAATAGAAGCTCCTGCTCTCAATGTTTTCCCTCATCCCCCAGCTCTGAAAGTAGAAATTTGTAACTGCTGCTGTCGGATTAGGGCCAACTTCTTTTGAGCTTCTTCTAGCTCCCACTCCCTCCAAAGCATCTCCACTTGGGCTGAGATTATCTGGGCAATGCCTCCAACCATCCTTTTCTTCATCACAACTGCCTCATTCTCTTGGTCTTCAAAGCCTTCTGGGCAGCCTTCACCAGATTGTCTGAGGTTCGCTTCACTGCATTGCCAGCCGCCTGCAGCTGCTTCATGGCCTCTGAATCCTGATCAGCCTTGACTTTGCAGGCCACAAGCAGCTAAGCTGTGGAGGCAGTCATCTGCTTGGCAGATGAGATGAGCTTCTCCTGATTGGCGTGACCCTGCACAGCTTCACTGGCTGCCTCACACAAATTGTTGATCGCAGCGGCCACCATCAGGGGGCAGAAATGAGACCCTGAGATGCATCATCCAATGCATTGGCTGGGATAACACCCACCTTCCCCTAAGTCAATTCTCTCTGGGTGATAGATGTTCCCTTCACCAGGTCACTGGTTGCAGCCGCAATGGACTTGGCTGCTTCTACAATCTGCTCCTCAAAGTTCAGGAATTCATCTGCTTCCTTGGGCTTGGCATGGGGTTTCAGCTGTTCCATCTTCTTGGCTTCTGCCTCGATGGCTGCTGTGGCTCCCAGGAATTCATTTTCGGTAATGACTCAGGATCTACTGATTCTGTTCCCTTCATGGCCTCGGCTACTTCGATGAGATTTTGTGATGGAGCCAGTGATATATTATTGTTCTCAGTATCTGAGGCTGAAAAATTCATGTTGCATTGAGTCTTCCTTTCTCTCACATGTGATCTAAAAGTCTTGTCAATTTTACCTCTGAAATATTTACTGAATTTCTCCATTTACATTTCTACTATAACACCCTGCTAGAATTCTTCTTAATCATCCACCTGGACTATCGGTATTATCTTTCATCAAACATCCTTGCTTGAGATCTCTCCTTTTTTCCTTTCTTGTTATAACATCTTAACCAGTTAGAATATTTCTTGCATACTAAAATATATTAGATTATGTTATCTCCAGCTCAAAACCCATCAATAACCACCATTTATGTGCAGAGTCACATTCATTTTCCCTAGGATTAAAAGCCATCCAAAATCTGATGTTACCTTACCTCCTAAATTTATTTCATATTTTTTTTTTCCTTATATGCACTCTATGATCAGGCAAATGTGTCATCCCCTCAATATACCCAATATTTCCTGACCTCATATCTTTTCCCATTCTTTTCTATGATATAAGAATACTCTCCCATACCTCTTTTTCCCTCTGCACTTAACGAATTTCATTCCACTCTTTAAATTCAAATGATTCTTTCAAGAGGAAATTTAACCTGATATTTCTAATCTCTAATGAACTTCTGCTTAAATTTTGCATAGTACTTGGCTCGCCCTGTCTGATGCACTTATCATGTATGCTATTTAAAATTATTTCTTTGTGTCTTCATTCCAGTACAATGTGACCATATTTTCCCAAAAATTCTCATCTTAACTGGAGTTATCATATATTGCTCTAAGACACAGTAGGAAATTGCTACCAGAGAGTCTGGAATACTAGGTGGCACAGTGGAGAGAGCACTGAATCTGAAAGCAGGAAGACATCTTCCTGAACTTAAATTTGTCTTCAAATACTTACTAGTGGTATCACCCTGGGCAAGTCATATAACCTCGTTTACCTCAGTTCCTCATCTGAAAAATTACCTGAAAAAGGATACAGGAAACCACTCCAGCATCTTTGCTAAGAAAACCTCAAGTGTGGTTATGAAGAGTCAGAAAAGACTGAAATGACAGAACAAACAAGAGGGTCCACTGAAAAGTTAAGTAAGTTGCCCATAGTCACACAACCTTAATGTATCAATGGTGCATATAAATCAGATCTTGGCTACAAAGATAGTCTACCCATTATACTGAAATGGTATGAGTTTAAATTTTGTTTCTTGTATCATGCTATTTGGCAGAGATGTCAGCAAAAAGTTATCTCCTTTTTGATGTTTCAAACACTCTTTCCCCCATACTGCTCCAGAATGGAGGATAACATTAAGTGACAAAGTTATCAGGAAGTAGGTAGGAGAAGGATGGAGATTGAAGCAAAATTTATGAACAATGCAGAGTTAGAAATATAAAATCCCATGAAGAAATCCACATTTAAATAATAAAATAAATGCAATAACTACAGGTTCAACAAAATCTAAGTATAGTTGTTTGATTATGACAGAAAAAACTTTAAATATTAATTGATTTTTATGTTGTTGTTTGTTTTTCAAAATAATTAATTCCCTTCCAGTGTCAGAATTGATAGAAAGTTTAAATGCATTTGGGAAAATAAGAAGCATGCACATCACTTGATTTCATTTTCCTTATAGTTCTAGGGAACCTACATTAGGTCACCTCTGAAAATCACAATACATTCTGGAATCATTAAACACTGACTTAAAGTGTATCAGGTATAATGGAAAAAAATAGTATGATGGATGTCAATAGCTTTGCATTACCTTAGGCTCTTATTATATGTCTGACTTGTTTTCATGTTCTTATCAAATACTCTTAGATGATGAACTAAATCATTTCCATGGACTCTTGAGGTAATATTATAATTGATCTGGGGAAATGCAAAAAAAGAAGGCTAAAGTGCACTGAAGCGCTTGTGTGAAAAATGCTATTAACAAATGAACAGGGGGCCATTTTTGATAGCTATCAGTTGTTTGAAATCAGTTAGACACTGTAGGAAGATGATTAGGTGGGCACACAACTGACTTGGAGGAGATAATCAGGACAGATTAAATCTGTGATATCTTCCAATGATCCTCAGTTGTTTCTGGCTCTGAAAATTCATTTTTAACATCAGTATTGTCTCAATATTATATGACTTCAAATTTGAAAGCAACTTTTTCTCGGAAGAATCATATTTTCAGGTGACCCAAAGGACAATGGACAGGAAAATTTAAGTATATAGATCATACAAGTGATAATTAATCTCACATGAGAAATAGCGTAAAAGTATCTTCAAGATATTAGACTGATTAGAAGAAGAATTGTTGGGCATGCGTTGCAACAGAAGAATAGCTACAGTTGAATAGCCTGAGTGCCTAATTTTGGTGTGGAATGATGGTGAGTAGCCATTCTGATATATGCCACTACATTAAAACAGCTGGAAGTTCAGGCAAGACTACCAGCTATCTTTGTATTATTTGAGAAGCATTCTGGCCAAGTTCAGAGTGGTTGAAAAGAACAGCCATCAAATGACTTATTTTCTTGGGCACAGAAATTTATGAAGTATTGAATGAAACTTGTGGGGATTATAATCTGCATTGGAAAAGGAAACATCTACACAGAGAAAATTGCAGATGCTTGAGGAGTTGAAGCGAGTGAGATACCGTATACTATATTAAGTGTAGATAATTGTAGAATTTCATGTTTAGCCTGTTAGGATAGCATATACATATACATATACATATATACATATATACACACATATGCATGTGTACATACATATGTATATATATATACAAACATATGTGTATATGTATGTATGTCTATATATATATATATAAAATCTATATTTTAAAACTTTGCCTTTCAAAACCAAGCCAGTGATATCTTAATATATCAAAATTATCCAACATATCAACAAAATAAAACAGTATATACAGAAATAAAGATTAATAAAGTGTGCAGGTTATTATAATGATCCTTTCAATGTGAACTAACCAAACAAATGATTGCCTGAATTTTCTAAGAGAAGTTTATCATGTAGGTCAGACTGCCTGACTACTAACTTAAAAGAATATAAATCTGTATCTACAATCTACATCAATAGTCAGTCTCTCTCTCTCTCTCTCTCTCTCTCTCTCTCTCTCTCTCTCTCTCTCTCTCTCTCTCTCTCTCTGTCTCTGTCTCTGTCTCTCTCTCTCTCTCCCCCCCCCCCCGTCACAGATGTATGTGTAACATTAATTTACATATTAACAACACAGTGAAAGAGATTTCCAGTTCAAGGCAGCCTGGAAGGCCAACAAGAAAGATCTATCTCACAGGGTGTAGAGCAGAGTGCAGCTCATGAAGCCCAGCGCAGCCTTGGCTGAGCAGCACCTGAAGGAACAGGACTGGAACTGGCCTCTGGGGAAGAATCTCCAGGACAGCAGCTGCTTGTCCCAGATCCCTCAACCCACAAATGTAAAAGACAGTTGCAAAGGTCAGTGAGAAAGCTTTTTCACCTGGGTGAGAAGGGAGCAGGATCCTGCCCTAGCCCTGGACCCAGGTAGTGGCAGCAGCAGCATCCATTTGTGAAGCACTCAGCCTAAAGACCCTGGGGAATTCAGTTGCTTTTAGGTCCCAGCCCTGAGTGGCAGCCCTGGGGCGAGGAAGAGTGCTGGCAAGTGAGATGCAATTGGTGGAGGCTCTGGAAAGGGTATTCTACTTGTAGATCCTGGGCAGAAAAGCTTTGGTAGCTCCCAGACCAGAGTGCAGGTCAGGAGAGGAGTAAATTACTCTCCCTTGATTGTGCCACCTTGGAGGAACTGAGAACTTACAAATCTCCAAAGTACACCCTCGTCTTGACAAAAGATTCAAAAGTGAAGTAACTGGCAGGGAAAATGCCCCCCAAAATGGGAAAAAAATAAGACAATGAAAGGTTACTTTCTTGGTGAACAGGTATTTTCTTCCATCTTTTCAAATGAGGAAGACACTTACCATAAGAGGAAGACCAAAAAGTCAAGGCTTCTGCATCGAAAACCTCTAAAATAAGTATGCAATGGTCTCAGGCAATAGAAGAACTCAAAAAGTATTTTGAAAAACAAGTAAGAGAAGTAGAGGAAAAGTTGGGAAGAGAAATGGGAGCGAAGCAAGAAAATCATGAAAAGTGAGTCAACAGTTTGCTAAAGAAGAACCAAAAAATGCTGAAGAAAATAACACCTGTAAAAATAGGCTAACTCAAATGGCAAAAGAGGCCCAAAAAGCCAATGAGGAGAAGAATGCTTTAAAAAGCAAAATTATGCAAATAGAAAAGGAGGTTCAAAAGCTCACTGAAGAAGATAATTCTTTAAAAAGTAGAACGGAGCAGACGAAGATAACGACTTTATAAGAAACCAAGAAATCACAAAACAAAACCAAAAGAATTAAAAAATAGAAGACAATGTGAAGTATCTCACTGGAAAAACAACTGACCTGGAAAATAGATACAGGAGAGGGACAATTTGAAGATTATGGGACTATGTGAAAGTCATAATCAAAAAAAAAAAAAAAGATTAGACATCACTTTTCATGAAATTATCAAGGAAAACTGCCCTGATATTCTATAACCAGAGGGTAAAACAAATATTGAAAGAATCTACTGGTCACTTCCTGAAAGAGATCTGAAAAAAAAAAAAAAACTCATGGGAATATTGTAGCCAAATCTCAGAGTTCCCAGGTCAAAGAGAAAATATTGCAAGTAGCCAGAAAGAAACAATTCAAGTTTTGTGGAAATGCAGTCAGGATAACACAAGATCTAGCAGGTCTACATTAAGGGATCAAAGGGCTTGGAATATGACATTCCAGAAGTCAAAGGAACTAGGATTAAAACCACGAATCACCCAACCAGCAAAACTGAGCATAATACTTCAGGGGAAAAATGATCATTCATTGAAATAGAGGACTTTCAAGCATTAAAAATTTGGCTTTCAAACACAAGAGACAGGAGATTCATGAAAAGGTAAGGAGGAAAGAATTCCTACATGGAAAGATAATATTTATAACTCTTGAAACTTTTCTCAATATTTAGTTAGTTGAAGGCATTATACATACATATAAATATGTATATATGTGTGTATATGTATACATAAATACATACATATATATATTCATCTATCTATATGTATGTGTGTGTGTGTGTGTGTGTGTGTGTGGACAGAGGAATCAAGGTGAGTTGAATAGGAAGGGATGATATCTAAAAAAAATTAAATTAATATGTGAGAGAGGAACATAGTGGGAGGAGAAAGAGTGTCATGGAATGGGGCAAATTATCTCTCATAAAAAACAAGGCAAGGAAAAGCTTTTTCAATGGAGGGGAAAAGGGGGGAGTTGAGAGCAAAAAAGTGAAGCTTACTCTCATCACATTTGGCTTAAGGAGGGAATAATATGCACACTTAATTTGGTATGAAAATCTATCTTACACTACAGGAAAATAGGGGAGAAGTGGATAAGTGGGGAGGCAGGGATGAGAGTAGGTAGGGCAAATGGGAGGAGGGATCAATGAGAAGTAAACACTTTTGAGGAGGGACAAAGTCAAAAGATAGAATAGAATAAATAGTAGGCAGGATAGGATGGAGGGAAATATAATTAGTGTTTCACAACATGAATATTATGGAAACATTTAGCAAAACTACACATATATAGCCTATATTGAATTGCTTCCCTTCTCAGTGGGGATGGGTGGGGAGGGAGGAAGGGAGAGAAGTTAGAACTCAAAGTTTAAGGAATGAATGCTGAGAATTGTTTTTTCATGCAACTGGGAAATAAGAAATACAGGTAATGGGGTATAGAAATCTATTTTACCCTATAAGAAAGGAGAGAAATCGGGGATAAGGGAAGGGAGAAATGTGGTAGAAGACAGGAGATTGAGGGAAGAGGTAATCAGAATGCACAGTGTTTCAGGGTGGGAAAGGGGAGACATGAGGTGAAATTTGGAACTCAACATCTTGTGGAAATGAATTTTGAAAACTTAAAATAAATAATTTGCTTTTAAAAATTAGAGAAATCACGTTAAAGATATAAAAAAATTCAAAGTTCATTCGCAAACAGATCTGAAACTTTGGGGTTACTTCTGATTCTTCCTCTGGCCCCACATCTTATCTCAAGTTAATAATTTACTGAGAGTCCTCTAGTTAAAAAAAAGAAAAGAGAGGTGAAAATGAAACCCTGAGAGATGTAAGACTTAAACATGGTAACACAAATTAATTGAATCAACTTTTGAGTCAGTGTATTCAAGGCTCTACTTTCTTGTGGTATCTGAATGTGGGAGCAGTATAGTGGCAAAATACACACCCTGTATACATACAGGGTGTGTATATGCATATCTATGTATACAAACCCATATATACATGTGTCCATACACATCAGTCTTATGCACACTAGTCATACACACATGTCTATGATTTACATGTATGATATGTGCATGTATAAATAAAGAAGAAGAGGAAAGGATGTAGAAAAGGAGGTAGATAGCACTAAAATTGTATGTATTCATGAGTGAATGTATCTATATTTATATTTAATATATAAATAATATGTGTGAATGTATGATTATATATGTATACATTCTAACAGACAATAATTACACATACATATACTTACCAATTTATATCTATGCCATGTCATATGTATGTAGATGTGTGTATATATGTATTTACATGCAGTTTTTGTTTTCTGTTTATAATCTGCATGCATACCTAAAATTTGCCTTCAAGAAGTGATCGCAACAGAACAAACATACCTCAAAGACCTGGTTATTCTCAGTAGCCATAATCTGCTTATGCAGGGTGTAGGGTGTGTTCAGGGAGGACCAGCACCTTTGGCGTGATGTCTCTCGAGCCCTTTTCAGGACTCTTTTATTCCTTTGGTATCCACCTGTTCCACCCAACTCTCACCTTTGACTCCAAGAAGCTGCAGCATGCTCAGCGACCACACTACAGTAAACCATTCCACAGATGGGTCAAACCAAGCTGCGGGTAACCAAGAAGTCTCAAACCTGTTGGTGAGTTGGAGGAGATGTCTATCCCAAGCATGTGAATACTTCCCCTGGTGTAACAGGTGATGAGAGCAATTTGTTCCAATGGCCACGAAGGCAGCTGAAACAGGTGATGTGGAGAATTTAGAGCTTGGTTAGACACTGAAGATGCCAAGGTAATCCACTGCATCCTGAGACATCATCAGTTATTTTGACTGTCCTGCCACTGGACTACGATGAATCTGGGGTAGAAAGTGAAGCTGACAACTTCTTTCAACTGTGCGTCACTTAAACAGAATTTATGTATGAATCAAAAGACATCACCCATACCATTTAATTATTATGCTTCAAAGTCCTGTGAGGACAGGTAAGTGATAAAGAAGCAGATGTGGATACACTGGAAGCTGTAGTCACAACCTTGCGCACAGGTGGCACAGGTCATAAGGTTGTTTCTTACTGGAAGCAGCAGGGGATTAGGCAGCCCCCTGGGTGTCTGATCAGCTTTTTAAGGATCGCGCTGTTCACCTCCTAGTGTGAGTAAGGGGGCTAAAAACGATGCCTTAAACATTGTCTGCTTATCCAATCCTGGCCTGATTATCATGCCAGCTGGGGAATCCCACTCTGCAGTCAAAACACAAAAAAACATACAAAATGTACAAAAACATCTGCAAAGATGATTCTATTGACCATCAGCACATGGAACATGTACACACCTGTAGACAACAAAAAAATCCAGTAGACCTGAAAGACAAACTGCTCTTGTTGCAAGAGAACTCACATTCAAATAACAGCCCTGAATAAAACAAGACTGGCAAATGAAGGCCTGCTTACTGATATTGGAGATGGATACACATTTTTCTGGAATGGCTACAGTGAAGGGGAGCGCAGTGAAGCTGGAATAGGTTTGAAATCAAAAGTAATCTAGCTGCCAAAAGAAGTGAATGACAGGCTCATGACAATGTGATTGTCACTTGTAGGAAAATGTCATGCCACCATCATCAGTGCCTATTCTCCCACCATGATGAACCCTGATGAGGTCAAAGAAAAATTTTACGAAGACCTAGAGACCCTTGTCATCAATGTGCCAGAAGAGTACAAGTCTATAATTCTTGGTGACTTTTGTGCCAGAGTAGAATCAGACTACCAGACTTGGCAGGGAGTCCTAGGGAGGAATGGAGTTGGAAACAGAAACAGCAATGGTCATTTACTGCTGAAGACTTGTGCATATCATGACCTCATCACCAACACTGTTTTCCATTTACCTAAATGCAATATAACTTCGTAGATGCACCCTTGCAACAAACATTGTCATCTAATAGATTATGTGTTGGTAAGGAGAAGAGACAGAAATGATATGAGAGTAACAAAGGCAATGTGTGGTGCAGATTGATGGAATGATCATAGCATTATTCTTTCCAAATTAGATTCTGGCATTCATCAAAAGTATCACCCCCAAGGAGAAATGACTACTAGAAGAAATAATGTCAATAAATTAGAGCTCTTCTCAGAGATTTGTTTGTTTGCTAACTTTGTTTGTTGCTAACTTTGAGAGAAAGTTGAGTCAACACACAGTTGGCGACAGTGGAGCAGAAGAGTGGGCAGTTTTTAGAGTTTTTGTGTACTACACTGCATTTGCTCATCTGGGTCAGAACACTTGCAAACACCAAGACTGACTTGATAAAAATGATGAGGAAATACAGATGCTTCTAAATGAAAAATGACAACTCCACAGGATTTACCAGCAGGATAGTTCACCCACCTTTAATAAGGCAGAATTTAATTCCATCAAAAATAAAGTACAAGCAAAGCATGGAGAAATGCAGGATTCCTGGCTCAGTTAGAAGGCAGATTAAATTCAGTTCTATGCTGATATTAACAATCCAAAACGCTTATATGATTCCCTGATAGTTATTTATGCACCAAAAACCTATGGTGCATCACAGACACTCCGTGTTGATGGAATCACATTGATTAGTGATAAGGACTTTATCCTAGAGAGATGGGCTGAACACTTCCATTGAGTTTTCAACAGACTAGCATCAGCCAATGCTCAGGCCATTGACCATTTACCTCAGGTTGAAGTCAATCCCTGCTTAACTAAACTTCTAACTGCAGAAGTTTTGAGTGACATTAGGCTCCTTTCATTTGGCAAAGCACCTGGTACTGATTCTATTCCAGCTGAGATTTACAAGGTACGATGATCATTGCTCATACAAAAACTGATTGAAATACTCCAGATTCTATGGCAAGAGGAGGTTATCTCCCAGGAGTTCAGCGATGCTCCCATTGTTCATCTCCATAAAGGCAAAGGGAAGAGATTGTCCTGTGACAATCAAGGGGTGGTCTCTCTCTTAGTCATTGCAGGCAAGATTCTTGCTAGAGTCCTCCTTAATAGACTGATTCTTCACGTGGAGAATGGTCATATAAATGAAAGTCAGTGTGACTTCAGAAAGGGCTGAGGAACAGTCAACATTGTGCTTGCTTCCTCATAACTCCAGGAGAAATGCCAGGAGCAGAACAGGAGTCTGTACACAATGTTTGTAGATGTCATCTAGGCCTTTGACACTGTTAGTCATGAAGGCTTATGGAAAATTTCCCAGAGAAATTCATCATCGTTGTACATCAATTTCATGATGGCATGCTTGCCCAGGTTCTGGATGGTGGACAATGCTCTCATGCCTTCCCAGTCATTAATGGAGTGACACAGGGCTGTGTGCTTGCTCCCATGATTTTTACCATGATGTTTTCAGCCATGTTGTCAAATACTTTCAACAAGGATAATCAAGGCATCAAGTTCAACTACTGTACTGATGGTACATTTTTCAATTGGAAAAGGCTATAAGCCAAGACCAACATGGAGGGAATGTTGGTGCATGATTTTCTGCTTATGATTGTGCACTCAATGCAGCCTCTGAAGCTGAGATACAACAAAGTATGGATCAATTCTCTTCTGCCTGTGCTAATTTGGGCCTAATAATTAGCACCAAGAAAACACAGGTGCTCCATCAGCCACCACTACATCATCCATACATGGAACCATCAGTTACAACAAATGGAGAAGTTTTGAATGCTGTGGATAAATTGACTTACCTTGGTAATGTACTTTCCAGGGATGTACACATTGACAATGAGGTTGATGCATGAATTGCCAGAGCTGGCTCATTGTTTGGGAGGCCCTGAAGAAAAGTTTAGGAGAGAAGAGGTATTAGACTGACTACCAGACTGAAGGTCTACAGAGCCGTTGTCCTGACTTCATTGTTGTATGCCTGAGAAACATGGACAGTCTAACAACGCCATGCCAGGAAACTGAATAGCTTCTGTTTGAACTATCTTACAAAGCTTCTGAAGATCACCTGGCAGAATAAGATACCAGACACTGAGAACCTTGCTTGAACTAAACTGTTCAGCATTCAAACTCTGCTTCAGAGAACACAGGTCTTACGGGCTGGCCACATTGTTCAAATGCAAAATGTACACTTGCCAAAAAGACTATTTTATGGAGAGCCTGTCAGAAAAAGCGATACAAGGACATTCTCAAGAATTTTGAATTTGATTTTGAGACATGGGAGACCATGGCAAAAAATGAAGTTCCAGTCAGGAAATCCAAGAAAAAATTATAGCAAGTCATTTTCCAACCTAGTCAGTGTTGGTGGAGATGGAGACATCTTTTAACACTAGGGCTACGTCTGGCTAGTAACGTCTTCATGGACTGTTCTATCACAAAAACGGAAAAGAATGAAAATGTACCCCACAGCAAGAAGTCTCAGATCTAAGACTAAGAGGCTTGACTTTGTCCAGGGCAAAGGAAAAGTTGCCAACTCGGAGCTCTGTCACTCATTATTCAATTCTGAGTCACAGACACAGGGTGAACCAAGGCAGTGCCTTAGGCCTAAGGGTGCCATTCCAGGATATGGAGCATTTGCAGGCCCTAAATTTATTGAACAGAAAGGGAGTTCTGTTGTTTGGCCTTGACAACAAGAATGAATTGGGCCCTCAGTGTTAGCCTCAATTCCAGTCTGAAGCCTACAATGTATTAACCAGAGTAGGAAACACAGATCAAAGGGAAACCCTTAGAGTCCAGTCAGTCTCAATCAGCAGAATTTTTCAATCAGCTGGTAGTGATTTCCAAGCATTCCTGGCAAAAGGCCCAGAGTTATGTAGAAATTTTCAAATACAAACGTGAGTCAAGAGAAATACAAAGAAGTAAGCACAAACAACCAACCATAAGGGGCTAAGCAAGGGTAAACTATATTCTAATATGGGACAATGACATATGTTGATCCAAAAATTATTATCATTAGGAGTCACAGAGATATTCTAATTAGAACTTTTTTTTTTGTGGAAAAAGTATAGGAAAACAGATTAATGCACTATTAGTAGAGCATTATTGTTACATCCATTTTCGAAAGCAATTTGGAAAAATGACCAAAGTCACTAAACTACACATTTTATATTACATGTACGTATATAATACACAAATATACACACAGACACTAATTTATGTAGTAGAAAAAATTGGAAACTAAGAGGGGACTCATCTATTGATTAAAGATTACACAAATTATGATATGTAATTGTAATGGAATGTTATAGCATTATAGGAAATTATAAGATGGATAGTTTCAGAGAAAACCGAAGGCCAGTATGAAGTAGAATAAAGGTAACAGAAAGAGATGTAAAATTTACATGATAGCATTATAGAGACAAAAACCTTTAACAAATTTGGGAGCTCTTATCAATCCAATGACAAATCATGATTTTAAAGTTGAAGTATGCTACTATCTCTTTAGAGAAAAGTGATGGCCTCAGGATGCAGAATGAGTATGACTACTTAGGGAATATATTTTGCTTTTCTATGCATATTTGCTCTGAGAATTTTATTCATTTAAATCCATTTATTTATTTGGGTTAAGTTGATGTGTGTGTGTGTGTGTGTGAAATACACACACAGATGTATCACATATTAGTGCAATATGTATATATATATATACATATACATATATGTGACATGTAATTTGTAATTTGTTGAAATAAGAATAGCAAAGTAATACAACAAATATGTTTGTGTACAAACAAACCCACACACAAGCCAGGCTAGAACAGCTTATATAATTGTTATAAATCGTTACTTTTGAAAGTTATGTTAGCATGATAATAGATGACTAAATGTTTAAAGAATCTATAAATAGATTAGTGTTTTACTCTCAAAATTAATAAGTGAATGAAATAAAAAGTTTGCTAAACAAAGTACTTTCTATGTAATCTCAAAACTGAACAAAGAATGTTTGTTAAAATGCTTTATTTAGTGCAGTATCAACATCACAGCTTGCTGTTCATGAACTGCATCTTTTGTATTTTCCATTTATATTTTCTTATGTTGTATTTCAGTCACACAAAGCTTTCTTTAACCATCTTCTTAAAGAAGATTAAATGATTAAATAATACAAATATATATATATATATATATAATTATATTTCTATTAATGTAAGAGAATGAAAGTTCATGTTGAGTATAGTGGGGTTTTTTGTTGTTGTTGTTTCAGGGTTGGGCATATAATGTACTTACAGGAAGATAAATGAATATGCATTTGGCTTAATGAAGCTAAAGACTAAATTTTAATCATTCTTGCCTCCCCTCAAAGAAGATGAATCTTTTACTCACGAAGTTCCTTTGAATTCAGTGGAAATTTTTGCCCCAAATAAATGTATAAGGTGCTAAAAGTAATGAGAATTCAACTTGTTTTTTTAATTCTAAAATTATTTCCATCAGAAATGATGTGTAACTCAATGATCCTTTCTTTTATGATGACTGACAACTAAATTTCTTGAAGGCAAATAATTAGTGACAACATTTTGTGTCTATGTAGAGCACAAAAGCTTCATGCTGATTTTTACAGTGATGAATTTATGAATAAGTAACTGTTTGAAAGATGTAGCAAGTCATTTAGCATTTATTATTCAGTAGTTACAGTTAGTCTAGCTCTTTGTGACCTCATTTGGGATTTTCTTGACAGAGATACTGGGGTTCTTTCTTTGTATTTCTTTCTCCAGCTCATTTTACAGATGAGGAAACTGAGGTGAGCACAGTTAAATGATTTGTCCAAGGTCATACAGCTAGTAAGTGTGTCTGAGGACAGATTTCAACTTAAGAAGACTAGTTTTTCTGACTTCAGATCCAGTACTCTGTTTATCCCAGGAAGAGACAGAGAGAGACAGTGAGAGAGAGTGAGAGACAGAGATAGACAGAGACAGAGAAATAGAGAGACAGAGACACAGAAATGAAACTGACATATAAAGAGAGGGAGACAGAGACACAAAGAGAAGAGACAGGGACAGAAAGAATGTGTGTGCAGTGTATGTATACTAGATATGAAACATATGTATATGTATTAAGTAGATCGATAGCTAGATTGATATACTTACATATGGCTTTTTTTTTAACACTCAGCTGTGCAAATATGTATGTAGGTAAGTAGGTTCTGCTCATGTCTCCCCAAAACAGACTTAGAGGGTTCTTTCTGGAAATAAACTCATTGTAGAATATAAAACAGTTACAGAGTGGCAATTTATTTCATCTGCTACAAAATAAATACTAAGTACACGAAAGGTTCATAAAAACTTTTGTCAGGACTTCAAATGTGATGCAATATCAATCATTTTGGATATATTCTTCCAGGACTTTGATACAGCATTAAAACATAAAAGACTACTGAACTGCTAAGTAGACATTTCACTTTCAACTTGACTTTACTTAGAGCAATCCCCTTGAAATCTTTATTTTATGAAAAGTTAAAGTGTGAATTGGGGGTATACTAAATAAGTAGGGAAGAGTTTTGTCTTTCACAAATGATATTCCTAGGTTAAACTACATTTCAATCCTGTTGTAATTGTCTATACGAAACAATTATTGATTATAAACAAAATATAATATTGATTTTGCAAATTTAAAATGCTGCCTTAAAAGATCTCAGCCATCAAGGTATTCTTTATATACACATGAAAATTATTCAATTTTTTAAAAAACATACAACAAAACAAATCATTATGTTTAATGATCCTCTGATCATAAACCTGAAAAATAATAAAACAGGGAGATAAATTTTCTTCAAAAATATATGTAACTTCACTGGTGGAAATCTATTACTAAGTTTAAGCTGAAAGAGTCTGGTGGATGTTGGGGGTCTCCAGACGATTCTGTTTGTTCATTTCATTCTGTTGTTTCATTAAGTCCTGAAACATTGTGGAGCCTCCTAGAAGACATCTATAGCTTTTCAAAAGGATTCAGACTGATTATCCACATGTAAAAATAAGCTAAGTAGATGAAGAATGCAGATTGCCCAGATTGTGGCATGCAGTTGAATAGACAACATATAAGGTTTATACACGATTGTACGTCTGTGATAGTCAGTGCAAATGGATAACTAGAACTAAACTGGAGGAGCTCCAAATACATCATCTTCAAGGCATCAAAAAAATCCTTTATTTGTTGCCTCTTATTTTTACACTCAAGTAACTTCCTTTTAACTTCCTCCCTTCATCAAATCCCTCCCTTATAAAGAGAAAACTATTTAAACAAAAATTATTAGTATAATGATTATATTTAATAGTATATGCCGCATCCCACCCAAAATTATCCTTTCACTTTAATGAAAGGAAGGTGTTTTTCTTTATAAATATTCTAGCCCAGAATTGTTTAAAATTTAGCTGAGTTGTACTGCTTTCTAGCGTTGTCATCATTTACATTATTGAACTTATTCATAATGCTCTCTTGCTTCGGCTTTCTTACCTCAGCATCATTTCATGTTTCCCTTCTTTCTCTGAAAGATTAATATTCATTGTTTTTATAATATATTGTATTTATTTGTCATAATTTATCCAGCATTTTCTTGATATGTGGGCACTCACTCTATCTCCATTTTTTTCCCTACCACAGTGGCTTCTGCTACAAATATTTTGTAATGGATACTACCTTCTTTCTGTCGATGGCATTTTTAGGATATATGCTTAATCACATCACTGAGTCAAAGAGAATGAACAGTTTAGGGATTTTTCTTGCATTTTTTCAGATGAAGTCCATTTTTATAATTACATTACATATCCTCTTTAAATCGTTGTTTCACACAAAAATGTTTAAACATGTAGGAAACTCACAATCCATTGGCTCACTGCATTTGATTCAATGGTAATTATCACTTTCATGTTTAGCACTAAATGTATTTCTGGGTAGCCTTTAAATAGAATTTTCTTTACTGAATTTTTTTTGGAACAATTAACCAAGGGCAAAAAAAATTCCTACTTCATAGAGGGGGCAGGAGTGGCAGGAACTATATTTTATATAAACTGCTGGTCTCCTTTCAGGGATGGCAGACAAAGGAGTTAATGGAAGGGAAATGGTATATCCAATTCTGAAACAAAAAGATCTAGACTCATCAACCTGCAACTGTCAGCAGAGTAGCCTCAGGAGGGTCTTTGATATTTGGTCCATCACCTCTACATCTCTCTGAAGTCAAAGCTACAGATCATATGGTTTGGCTGCCTCTCCTCGCTACCAACCCTGACTCCAAACTCTTCATAAAGATTCTCCTAACCAGAAGATATGAAATTCATGAATGTTGAATGGCAAATCTTGAAAGGGAATACATTCAAACTAGTACATAAGTTCATGGACAGAGAAAACAAACACATCTCTTCTTTTCTCAGCAAATGAGATGGGAAGAATCTTCATAAATGCTCACAGGGATAGGTGAAATTACTATAATAACTCCTGTCACTAAAATAAAAATATTTTGCACCAACTCTGATTTCTTTAGAGATTCCTAAAAAGAACCTTTCAGGACAAAATTGCTATAATCCCATTCTAGTAAGAATTAGAGTATGTCCTAATCTGTCAGTTTCACAATCAAAATAATTTTTAAAAATTTGAAAATCGGAACAAAAATAACACTTTTGTCAGCAAGTGAAGTTAAATACTGTGTCACAGTAGGGAAATTTATAAGACTGTAATGATATGAAGGAATTCAGTGGCTTTTGTTATTATTCAGTCATTTAAATTGTGTCCAATATTTGTGATCCCATTTAGGGTATTCTTGGCAAAGATAATGAAGTGGTTTGCCATTTCCTTCCTCTCATATTGCAGATGAGGAAACTGAGGCAAAGAGAGTTAAGAGATTTGTCCAGGATCATATAGCTAGTACATGTCTGAGGTTGGATTTGAACTGAGATCTTCCTGACACCAGACTGTGCAACCTAGTTGTCCTAGATGTAATCGCTAGAGAGCTATATTTGTAAAAAGGAAGATCTTACTTCAAATCCTGTCTGGGAAATATTAGTTGTGAGACCTTGGGCAAAGTCACATCTTGTAAGTCCTCTAGACCACATTTTAAAACCTAAAATACATTTGCCCAGTTTCATTAGGGGAGGTTTTTTTTTTTTCCTTAATAAGAGTTCTTTATGCCAATGAAACAAAAAAATAACTTCATTTTAAAAATTCACAAAATCTGCATATATATTTGAGCTTCAGGAACAGTGCCAACAAATAGCACTATGATTTTTTTTATTATTTATGAAATATATGGATCATTACATTTTATTTATTGTTTTAGGGTGTTGCCATATTCTTATAAACGAAATCAATGTGTATGCAATATATTTGCATATATCTGCATACGAATGAAAATACAGGCTTAATGAAAAATGATCTCAAAAAATATATATAAATGAAGGAAATACCTATGATCATTGTAATTCTGTACTTTAGACTTTCTGGAGAGGGAAAAAGTCCCTCTTGCTAATGTGGATGTTAAATAAGGATGATGCAAAATGTAATGAAATAACAATATAATTAATTCCATAAGTATGGATTAAAATGTATAGCAAGATTTACAGTTTAAAAAAATCCAGATATACAAAAATAAAGAGTAAAATGCCTTGACAATAAGTAAAATATTATCTTTAAGAATATAACCACTGCCATCTTCTCTTGATGGCAGCACATTAAATGCTTTTAAAATTGCAGCTCTTTCTCGATTCTCCAAAGAGTATCTGTGCTCTTCTTTAAATGGCTCTCTTCTGGATTCAGGTTTACTTTCACCACATCTGAAATGCCATTCTGCCCCTAGACATGGGACACTAAATGAGACATCCTCATTAATGCCAGATAGGCCCTTAATTGTGGTGGAAGTTGGATGCCACAAATTAGCCAGTGGCCCAGGAAGTGTAGCTCTTCAGTTTCATAGGCACTTTCAACCACTTGTATGTAAACATCTTTCCAATTCTCTGAATCAGCATCAGTTCCCAAAGGAGGATGAAGATTCTTTAGAGACACACCAGCAAGATTCACACCACTCCATGCAGGAACACTGGAGTCTTCATATTCCCCAAAGACCCATTCATGACAATGTGAAGAATGGACACCAAGTATCTACTCCATTAGATAATAGAATCAGGCAGAATCCAGATTGCAATCACTTCCAATAACACAGCTTTTAGGAAAGACATTTACCTTGCAGGTCATATATGTCAAAATATCCACTGGATTGGAAACAATAAGCAGCTTGCAATTAGAGCTATATTTTATAATATTGGGAATGAGAAATTTAAAGATATTCACATTATGTTGGACCAAATTAAGATGGCTTTCTTCCTCCTGATGATGTGCCCTAGTCATAACAGTGACCACTTCTGAGTTTATATACACACTGCAATCTTTGCCAGAAATAATCTTGGGTGGTTTGAGGAAAAGTCTGCAATGTTGGAAAGCCATCATTTCTCCCTTTGCTTTGTCTTCTTTTACATCAACTAGGAGAAGTTTATCAGTTAAATCCTTTGTTAAGATACTAATGGCACATGTCATGCCAACTGCACTAACCTCAACAACCAGGTTCTGGGGAACCAAGTCTTCCTTTAAGACATTGAAAATCAGCTTATCCTTCACAGTAGCACACATTTTGGGGGATATTTGGGGGGATATCGAAGTTGCTGGTCATACTGCAAAAGTTCTGAGTTAGATGGGAGGGTGCTGTTCTCAGACTCACAAGCACATTTCTAGGTTGAAAAAGAGTTAGAAAGTCAAGCATTTGACTGGGAAGATGAGCAAACAGTGTAAAATATACATAATCTTACTTTATTGACAAAGAAGATCAAAACATATAATCAGAAGAAAACAAAGTCTAAGCCCCTACATCCAAGGCCTCCAAAAAAAAAAATGTGAATTGATCTCAGGCCATGGAAGAGTTCAAAAAGGATTTTGAAAACCAAGTAAGAGAAATTGAGGAAAAGTTGGGAAGAGAAATGAGAGTGATGAAAGTAAATCATGAAAAACAAGTCAACAACTTGCTACAGGAGACCCAAAAAATACTGAAGAAAATAACATCTTCAAAAACAGACTAACCCAAATGACAAAAGAAGTCCAAAAAGCAAATAAGAAGAAGAACATCCTAAAAAGTAGAATTAGCCAAATGGAAAAGGAGGTCCAAAAGCTCAATGAAGAAAATAATTCCTTCAAAACCAGAATGGAGCAAATGGAAGCTAATGACTTTGTGAGAATCCAGAAATTATAAAACAGAAACAAAAAAAAGTGAAAAAAAAAGTAGAAGACAATGTGAAGTATCTCATTAGAAAAACTACTGACCTATAAAATATATCCAGGAGAGATAATTTAAAGATTATTGGACTACCTGAAAGCCAGGCTCAACCAAAGACATCATCTTTCACGAAATTATCAAGGAAAATTGCCTTGATATTCTAAAACCAGAAGGTAATATAGAAATTGAAAGAATCCACTGATCACCTCTGGAACTCTTTCTGGATTTCACAAAATGCTAACTCCTGGGGATATTGTAGTCAAATTCCAGAGTTCCAGGTCAAAGAGAAAGTATTGCAAGTAGCCAGAAAGAAACAATTGGAGTATTGTGGAAATATAATCAAGATAACAAAAGCTCTAGCAGTTTCTATATTAAGGGATCAAAGGGCTTGGAATATGATATTGCAGAGGTCCAATGAGTTAGGATTAAAACCAAGAACGACCTACCCAGCAAAACTGAGTATAATCCTTCAGGAGAAAAATGGACATTCAATGACAGGACTTTCAAGCATTCTTGATGAAAATGCAAGAGAAGAATAAAAAATTTGACTTTCAAATACAAGAATTAAGAGAAAAATGAAAGAGAAATCATTAGGTACTTACTAAAGTCAAACTGTTTAAATTACTACATGGAAATATAATATTTATAATTATTGAGAGTTTTCTCAGTATGAGGGTAGTTGGAGGGATTACATAAACATAGACAGAGGGCACAGGGTAGGTTGAATATGAAGGTATGTCATCTAAAAAACATAATTAAAGGGTGAGAGAGAAATATATTAGGAGAAGCAGAAAGAGAGAGATAGAATGGGGTAAATCATCTCATAATTATGTCATACAAAAGAGGCAAGAAATAAGTTTCAAAAGGGAAGGGAAGATGGGGGAGTTGAGAAGGAATGAATAAATCTTACTCTCATCGAATTCTTCTTATGGAGGGAATAACATGTACACTTAATAGGGTATCTTACCATACAGGAAAGAAGGGGGGAAGGAGATATTAAGGTGAGGATGACAGAAGGGAGGGCAGATTAGGGGAAGGTGTAGTCAAAAGTAAACACTTTAGAAAAGAAAAGGGTCAAAGGAGAAAATAGAGTAAGTGGGAGGCCAGATTGTTGTTTTTGTGATTGTCCTTCGTTGCCAAAGAAGACCATGCCATCAGAGAAATGAACACATGACTTACACTTGACTTTGTTTTGAGTGAGGTAAGGCCGTGCAAGGTCACCAGCCTCATTCTCCTCCAGAACCATCTGAATCCAATGACCAGACATTCATCAGGATGACTGGTGATGACCCAGGATGCAATGGCATACATTACTCCCTTTAGGTCAAGGTCTATTGGGTTACTCACTTACAGTGAAGTAGTGCCCATTCAGTGAATAGGCCTGTTTAAGAAGTAGTCAGAGAATGTACCTTTTAATGAGATAAAGAAAAATAACTGCAACAGGCTGAAAGGAAAACAGCAACAGTTTAGGAGGCATATATCTGGTGGAATACAAGGGATACTTTTCTTGAGAAGAAATGGACAACAACATTAGCAGGAAAGAGTGGGGGTGGTGCGGGTAGGAAGAAAGAGAAGATGATCCAATGAAGGAATCTTTGGGTATTTCTGCCTTGTTAAGATCAGTCTTACACAGTAACCTAATATTAAATTCACTTGTTTGTGAATATATCTTTAAGAGTATCTGTTGGGGGGGGCAGATAGTATGGAAGGAAATATTGTCTTTCACAACATGACTATTATGAGAGTGTTTTGCATAATTACACATGTATAACCTATATTGACTAGCTTGGCTTCTCAATGAGGGTGGGTAAGGAGGGAAGAAGGGAGAGAATTTGGAACTCAATGTTTTAAAAACAAATGTTAAAGAAATGTTTTTATGTACAACTGGGAAATTGGACATACAGGCAGTGGGGTATAGAAATCTATCTTGTCCTTCAAGAAATTAAAGGTGAAAGATATAAGGGGGGTTATGATAAAAAAAAAAAAAAGGAGGGCAGACTGGGAGAAAGAGTAATCAAGATGCATGCCATCTCAGGGTAGGGGGGGAGGGGAGAGATGAGGAGAAAAGTTGAAACCCAAAATCTTGTGGAAATGAAATTTGAAAACTAACAATTAACTGATTAACAAAACAAAACAAAATGTGAGTTAAGAGTAATAGCATACTGGGAATTTCAGAATACTTTCTAGAATTTATTTGGATTTTTAAAAGAGTGAGAAGAAAACTGCCTGATATATATTCAAAATCAGTCCATCAACCAACAAGAAAAAAACTGATTATTATTTTCTAGACATTTCACTAGGCACCGGGGATAAAAAGACAAAAGTAAGAAAATCCCCATCCTGCAATCTAACCTTAAATGAAAAAAATCTTACATTTTTTTCTGGGATGACAATGTATCAAAAAAAGTTGAGAAGTTAGCACAAACGATTCCTATTAAGGTATAATGGCAAATCCATATACCCTTCAATATCTTATTAAAATAGGTACACAAGAGACAAGATCACTTGCAATATAGGATGATAAGACCATATATTCAAAACTGAATGAGATTTTAGAGATAATCTAGTTCACCACTTACTCATTTTACAGATAAGGAACAGAGGCCAAGGGAGGTTAAGGTTATCCATGGTCACATAGGTACTAAGGAATATAAAAGAAGAATCAAAATCCATGTCCATGACTCCAAATCATGCTTTCTTTCCACTGTACATTCATCATCATGAATTTAAAAACACATGCATGCATCTCACTATATGTTCTCACTATTGGCTATCTTTGTGGTTTCTCTTTAATTGTGATCTTACTTCCCTCAACATTCTCTATGAACTTACCCTGAAAAAAAATATCCACATAAGAGCCAACAAGGAAAAAGAATACATATATACAATACTCCAAAGACTGACTGTATGCATGCCTAAATATATTTTTATCCCTTTCGACAATTCATAATGAAGCCTATATATTTGTGTCCCTCCTTGGTTATAATTATCTATTTTCTCCTGCCAATCCACCACATATATTCACAGAGGTCCCAAGCACTCAGTTGACAAGCCAGGCATTGTGTTTGGTGGTATGGATACAAAGAAAACTAATGAAATAAACCTTACTTTCAAGGAATGTATGTTCTATTATGAGGAGATAGATATATGTGTGCATACATATATATACACACTCAATTCACATTTATGCAGACATGATTGCACAGAAATATATACACTTGCATGTGTACACATACATATATGTGTGTATATATAGTGTGTGCATATTTACATATACATATATGCATGTAGGCATGTATATGCAGAATAAAATAGATACAGAAAAAAGTACCAAAGAAATACAAGATAATTAAAAATAAGTCAGAGAAGAAAGGCAGTAGTAATTGAGGGAGGGAATCAAGAAAGATTTTGTTTACAAGGTGGTGCTTTCTTTGGTAATTGCAGGAGGCAGAAGTGAAGAGAGCATTCCAGGAATCACAGTGAATGGCCAGTCCAAAGGGCACAGAAATGGGAAGTGATGTGCTATCTATGAAGAACAAAAGGAAAGCCATTTTCGTTGCATTATATATATATATATATATATATATATATATATATATATATATATATATATATATATATATACAGTATGAGAAATAGAGTAACGTATATTGAGGCTTGGCAGGAAAATTGGAGGCAAGATAGTAAAAGGATTAAAAAACACAATAATTTATATGCATTTGCACCATAATCTATTCATGTCTATGGGATTAATCAGCAGCATGGAGGATTCTCTTTCATTCTCTCAATATTACATAGATACAAATGTAGTATGTAGTTTGTATGTTTGTTTTTAATCTATCCCCTTTATTGTGTTAATCTATGTGTTTTTTTAAGTAAGAACTTATAGGGAAGAGGTATTATATTTCCTTGAGAAATTAGCGCATACAAATACTTAATACAATGTCATACAGTTGTGAGTACTTAATAAACCATGAACTTGTAGCAAGATAACAACTGAAACAAATCTTAGAGTTCATCTATTTCAAAACATTTTCTTTACACACAAATAAATGGAGCGGAGAGACAATATAACGCACCATATATATACCATACAAACCATATACATATATACACACACACACACACGTATATATGCACACATATATACATATATGTATATACACATATGTATATACATATATGTATATGAATACATATATACACGCATATACATGTGTATATCCTGATATATATACACACACATATATATGTATATGTATATACACATACATACATATATAGATTTTGCAATCTTGAGTAATACAAATAGATTCTCCATATTAAGAAAATTACTTTCATAATTGGTTAATTTTCAAGTTCACTTTCCTTGTGAACACAATAGGATATACCTTCTTTAGAAATACTTCCACATTTAAATTTATCAATAACTTCATTAACATGCCTACTCCTTTCACTAATGCTGATAACAGCCTATCCACGCTATCTAATTCAGTGTAATTCATATACAATAACTTTCCATAGATTTCCTACAGTGTATGCCTAGTGTGTCAAAAAGTTTTCCTGTAATAAAATATTTTTTTTCAGTGACTTGTCCAGCATCACATAGCTAGTAAGAATCTGAAGTCAGATTTGAATTCCGGTCTTCTTGATTCCAAGCCCAGAACTCTATCCACTCTACCACCTAGGTGCATCTCCACTGATCACCCTTCCTTGAAAATCAAGGAAGCTGGGTGATACTTTCTTGAAATGAGCTTATAAGTTTGTAGCTTTCTTTTTTTTATTGTTGAGTCAAATGAACATTTGTACACAAATTATAAACACAGATATCTTTTCTTCACATTTTAAGTTAACTGTGTGACTGTGACAATCTGTCTTGTCAGTTTTGTAAAATCATATGAGAAAGTATACCTCTCTCCTTCCTTGCTTTCATCCTGAACCTCCTTGATGTATATACATAGATTATCCTGGTACTAATCTTGTCTAGCTGAAAGAGTAAGTATACATGGATCAGTTATTGCTAATATCTTCTATGCCACTTTTTATCTTAGTTATAATATAATGCAATCTATAGGCTTTTTCATTATTTTGGAATTTTCTACTTTTTGAAATATTTTGTAATTGTATTACTTCCAGAATGAATTTCTTCTGCTTGTTTTTCTCCAGGTCCAAATATTATTCCACGATCTGATCTTAAGTGCTAAATGTACATCCTCATATAATCTATTTGATACTGAAATGGTATAGGGTCAGTATCATATATCATGAAAATAGATAACTATGAACTATTAGAAAACATTAGTAAAATCTGTCACATATATTATCAACATATATTTTTAAACCTTGTTCCAATTCTCTTTCACTAATAAATAATCTTGGCATTTTTCTGGGTTTCACAGCAAGCCTTACTATCCCCTCCATTATTTTGCTATGTTGAAAAATGATACTGCTTATGATTATCGACCATCCTCCACTGTAATGCCATATAAATCACTTCACAGTTGAAAATCCCATAGTCCAGTTCTCTGTTCATTGTTAATTTTGATCTTTGCTCTGAGAGGTCAATAATTATATTCCACACAAAGGCTGATCATAAGATAACTCCCAAGAAAACAATCTGTTATTTCTTGTATGCCAAGATGTATTCAACCTTATTTTGTGATGGTGTTTGTTGCTCAGTAAGTCAAGATCCTTCCAATTGTCTTCTTGAGGAGAGACATTCAGGATAATGTGCATGTGTGAAACTCAAAAAATCAACATACCTATGGCTTCATTTCCAGTCTTTTTTTTTTTTAATGCTAAAGCCTGCTTTAATCTAGGCATGTTTTAAGTATAGAGAAGAAAACATTTTCAAACTAGTTTTTTTCCTTTTCCTTGCCTATACCACTCTTTGTAATGAAGTCTCCAAATGTCATGGTATAAGTTAATTTACTTTAGAGGATCTTATCAAATTCTTTGTGAAATTTCTCTAAAAATTTACACGCAAACTATATATTCATTACGAATTTTTGCCTTCAATTGCTAAGCATTACAAAGTAACATGCTTGTGAATTTCATGCAATTATATTTGTTGGTTTGTGCATATAAAAACCTGACTCTACAAGTTGCATTAATAGTATCTCAGTGGAGAACTTGGGTACCATTTTTTAATCTGCAGCTTCTTCACACTTTCTGGTTTTATACAGAATGAACCTGTCAGTATGAATGTGGTTCTCTGCAACTTGTTGTAAATTGAAAAGGTACTTCAAATATAGAATACTAGCAGTAAAATTAATGTTTCTAGATGGCTATATTTGCATAAAAAACAAATCAATCTATGTATGTATTCAATTTTAGTAGTAGAGACTGATTATATGAAAGAAATAGTTATGAAGGAAAGTTCATTAGAAAAATGCTCCAGTAGAAGGATGAACATGCACTAACTCTTCCCCCACAGTCCATAAAATACCTGTGAAGAAAGACTACCAAAAAATTCTAGAGCAGAAGAACTGAGTGGAGGAGATTTCCAGCCCAGGGTGACTGAAGGCCAATGGGAACAGTTTGACACACAGAGTGGCAGCCCTGCCCACACAAAAAGCCCATGGAGGAATTGAGCCACTTATCTGAATCTTAGTCCCCAGGTGGCTGTGGAGAGGAAACTCCATTACTCAAAGATTCTGGGCACAAAAGTTTCTGGTTGCTCCTAGACCAGTGTGCACACTTGACTATGCCACCTTGGAGGAAGTGAGATTTTACAGATTCCCAGAGTATACCCTACTCTTGACAATGGACCAAAAAGTCAAGTAACTGGTTGGGAAAATGCCCAAAAAAGGGAAAAAAATAAGACTACAGAAGGTTACTTTCTTGGTGAACAAATATGTTCTCCCATCCTTTCAGATGAGAAAGAACAATGCTTACCATCAGGAAAAGACATAAAAGTCAAGGCTTCTATATCTCAAAGAGTCAAAAAGAATATTCAGTGGTCTCAGGCCATGAAAGAGCTCAAAAAGGATTTTCAAAATCAAGTAAGAGAGGTGGAGGAAAAATTAGGAAGAGGAATGAGAGAAATGTAAGAAAAACATGAAAAGCAAGTCAACAAAAAATGCTGAAGAAAATAATACCTTTAAAAACAGGTTAACTCAATTGGCAAAAAGAGGTTCAAAAAGTCAATGAGGAGAAGAATGCTTTAAAAATCAGAATCATCCAAATGGAAAAGGAGGTTTAAAAGCTCACTGAAAAGAGTTCTTTAAAGATGAGAATGGAACAGATGGAGGCTAACGGCTTTATGAGAAACTAAGAAATCACAAAACAAAACCAGAAGAATGAAAAAATGGAAGACAATGTGAAATATCTCATTGGAAAAACAACTGACCTGGAAAATAGATCCAGGAGAGACAATTTAAAAATTATGGGATTACCTGAAAGCCTTGACCCCCAAAAAAAGAGCCTAGACATCATCTTTCATGAAATTATCAAGGAAGACGGCCCTAATATTCTGGAACTAAGGGGCAAAATAAATATTGAAAAAACCCACCTATCACCTCCTGAAAAAGATCCAAATAGAGAAACTCCTAGGAACATTGTAGCCAAATTCCAGAGTTCCCAGGTCAAGCAGAAAATATTGCAAGTAGCTATAAAGAAACAATTTGAGTATTGTGGAAATACAATCATGGTAATCCAAGATCTAGCAGCTTCTACATTAAGGGATCAAAGGGCTTGGAATATGACATTCCAGAAGTCAGAGGAACTATGATTAAAACCAAGAATCACGTACCAGCAAAACTGAGTATAATACTATAGGGGGAAAATGATCTTTCAATGAAATAGAGGACTTTCAATCATTCTTGATAAAAAAAAAAAACAAAGCTGAAAAGAAAATTTGACTTTCAAACACAAGAATCAAGCCAAGCATGAAAAGGTAAACAGGAAATAGATATCATAAGGGACTTACTAAAGTTGAACTCTTTACATTCCTATATGAAAAGAAATTATTGGTAACTCTTGAAACTTTGTTCACTATCTGGGTAGTTGGTGGGATTACACACACACACACACACACACACACACACACACACACACACACACAGAAAGAGAGAGAGAGAAAGAGAGAGACAGAGAGCCCAGGGTGAGTTGAAGAGGATGGATTCATATATAAAAAATGAAATTAAGGGGTGAGAGAGAAAATATATTGGGAAGAGAAAGGGAGAAATGGAATGGAGCAAATTATCTCTCATAAAAGAGACAAGAAAAAGACTTTTCAATGGAGGGAAAAAGGAGGGAGGTGAGAGAGAAAACGTGAAGCTTACTCTCATCACATTTGACTCAAGGAAGGAATAAAATACACACACATTTTGTTATGAAAACCTATCTTACGATATAGGAAAGTGGAGGAGAAGGGGATAAGCAGGGTAGGGGGAGATGGTGGAAGGGAGAGCAATGGGAGGAGGGAACAGTTAGAAGGCAACACTCTTGGAGAGGGACAAGGTCAAAAGAAAGAATAGAAGGAATGGGCAGGATAGGATGGAGGGAAGTATAGTTAGTGTTAGACAACATGAGTATTATGGAAATCATTTGCAAAACTACACATATATGGCCTATGTTGAACTGCTTGCCTTCCCAATAAGGATGAGTGGGGAGAGAGGAAGGAAGAGAAGTTGGAACTCAAGGTTTTAGGAACAACTCTTGAGTATTGTTCTTGCATACAGCTGGGAAATAAGAAATACAGGTAATGGGGTATAGAAATTTATCTTACCCTACAGGACAAAAGAGAAGTTAAGGATAATGGAAGGAAGGGATGTTAGAAGAGAGGGCAAATTGGTGATAGGCATAATTAGAATGCTCAGTGTTTTGGGGGTGGGGAGAGGGGAGAGATGGGGAGAAAATTTGAATCTCAAAATTTTGTGGAAATGAATGTTGAAATCTTAAAATAAATAAATAAAAGAAAAATATCCTAAAACAAATGCCCACCCAGGCCTTTTCTAGTAATGATGTAAGCACAGTGATCCTTAATCTGATAACCATCCATCACCTCGGATCCCAGAATCTCAGTTTTTTTTATATGGTGAAATCTATAAAGAGAGCAAGAGGGGCAACTAGTTGCCATGGTAGATATAGCACTGGTCCTCAAGTCAGTAGGATCTGAGTTCAAATCAGGCCTCAGGCACTTTACACTTACTAGTTGTGTGACCTTTGCCAAGTCACTTAAACTCGATTGCCTCCCTGTATAAATAGAAAACAAACAAAAAAGATATGAACAGGCAGTGACACTCAGTACTACCACTACCACTAGGCACTGAGTAATATGATCACCCCTTGGGTAGTGAGGATTTTATATTTCAAAGGAAGGCAAGTCATAAAAATACCATGAGGATTTTTGGCACAACAACTTCTAGGACAGTTTTACTCAAGACACTTAAAAGGGAAGTAAAGGGCAGGAATGAACTAACAAGTGAGGGATATGGCAAGTTTCAGAGGAGATTATAGGAACAAAGGGAAGCAAATTCCTAGTATTTGCAAACTTAAGCAGAAAAAACATTTGAGGCATAAGTACATTACTATCATATCACATTCAAAACATGACTACATGTTTAATGGAGTTGGTACATTAACTATTATTTTCCACATTAATCTTCAGTTGTCTTATTCTCAGCAGCTTTTACCCCCTTTCTGTCATTCTTCTACAATTACTGTAGAAGCAAAAGGAGAACATAGCAGACTGAGTGTCATTTTAATTTTTTTATGTTTCATGAATCATCATTACTAAGTAGTGGCCAATATTCTGATGAAAGACTTCCTTCACTGCCCTAAGCAAATTCTTGCATAGCAGATACTATGTTACCAAAGTCGTATAGAATATCTTTCCAAACTGATAAAAATTGTGTTCCACCAGCATAGTCTCTGAATACTCATGGTCATCTCTGCATGACCATAAGCTGTTTTGTTGATAAATGCTGAGAATTTATTTAAAGAATTATATTAAAAATACTTTCATATATAGAAACATATTTACATGTGGTAATTTAAGTATGTATATGCTCACAAGTTAATAAGGAATAGAATTGTTCTTCCATTTCATTCATTCCTGAACCATGTATTTAGGAAGTATGCACTGACATTAAAAGGCTAATTACATCATTAAGGTTATTATGCTTCTAGTCAATTCCCATATTGACTAGGGCAATTTACAATGGCTCCAACATATGATAGCCACATTGAGATAGTCCAGACAACTGATATCTGAATCATTGATTTAAAGTAGTTTTAAGAATATTATGAGTCAGTTAAGGTATTCAATTTTCTCTCTTCACTCAAGACCTTATTTGGATTTCTTGCTTCAGATAAAGAATTCAGTGCCTTTCCAGAGTAACTTACAAAGTGATAGTGTCCAAATATTTTCATAGGCATTCTTGTCTAGGTATATATGCCAATAGATGTATATACATTTCAATGAAATAAAGATTTATGAAGATTAAAGGGTAAACTAACTTCCTACAAAATTCCTGAAACAAGGAAGAGAGAAGGCATTAGAGAAAAAATACCAATGTAAGAAATCAAGACAAATTTTTAAGTCTTTGTCCTCATCATTGGAATATTTTTAAAACTGAGCCATCAAAAGTCGATTAGGAAAGTAAGGAATAATAAATTGTGTTTGTAATGATTTAGGATAATCATTGAATTCTGAAAAATTCATTAGCTTAAATCTCATAATTTGCTTTGTAGCTGAATATGCATTTTAGGAGAGCATAAATAAAATTGAAAGGAAGTAACATTTCTTTTTGGCTTTATCATTAAAGAAAGCACCTGCATAAATCATGACACTACCACTTCTCTGTAAGAGATGTTTATGAATTTATAATTGCCATTGAAATAAGTGACATTTGTTTAAGTCCTATTGGGACAAACACTGATTAATGAATAAAGGAAAATCTAATGACAAATGCAAGGACTGGGGGAGGTTTTGCAGAGATTAATTACCTTGATATTAATCTCAAAGTTTAAAATTAAAGAACAATTTAAGTTAAATGAATCATTTTAAGTGTATTCTGCCCTAAGGAATAGGTAGATTTACCTGCTAATCAGAATTTATTAGTGAACATGATGTTGAGCTTTCCAGCACATAAATTGATAATGTGCTGTGGATTGAAATGGGACAAGAAACTGGACACATAAACCCAATAGAAGAATCATGTTGTAGGAAATATTTGCCTTATGAACATTTTCTTAAATAGAGTTTAAACCAGAAGCAGAGCAGAATGGGGCAAGGTAAGCCTGAATGAGTTGGATAAAATAACTGAGTAAGTAATTTTTGGCAACAGATCATTTCATGACTCTCTCTCTAAGGCCACCAAACCTATTCCTGCTCTACTAAAGTGAAACTTTAAAAGGTTTCTTCCCAATTTGAGTTGAGGAGCAAAGGAATTTCATTTCGTGGATCAGATTTGATTTCTGACCTGGCATAAGGCTAGGAGAGCAAAATGGAAATCAAAATACCTAGGATTTTTCATTTTGTGGTTGAGGTCAGGGTTTTGAAAAAAGGTAGAGATTTCTTATATTCAGTAAATAAATATTTGTTGTGTGCCAGTCTAGGTATGTGCCAGGCAGTGGCCTAAGTAATGGAATACAAAGAAAGCAAAAATGGATTCTACTTTTAAGAAGCTCACAATTGAATATATCAGACAGCATGAAAGTAGCTACATACAAACAAGATGTATACAAGATAAATCGGAGACGAGTACTAAGTGAAGGTACTAATATTAAGAAAGGATCAATAAAAGCTTTCTGCAGGCGATTCAATAAGGCAAAAATGAAAGTAAATGGATTTCCTAATTATAGATAGTTTTTTCTTGTAATTTTGTCACAAATGTGAGGAGAAACATGCAATGATAGTTAGTGGGGAAGGATGAATCAAGTGAGAAACTTTTAGCATGAGGGTACATGGGAATGTTTATAAGCAATAGGAAAGTTTGTAGATACAGAAAGATTACTAATGATAGAGGGGACATTCCAGAGAAGATGACATTCCATGGGAGCATTTATGCATGTAGAATAGCAAATCTCTTTATGTGAGACAAGGGTGAAGCAGAAGAAAGGGATGGTTGTGATCTTTCATTCTCCAAGAGGACCAAAATGACATCACCACAATAAAGAGAAGCTTCAGTATGTCTTACTGTGGTTGATCAGACCAATACTAGCTTGGAATTATCTACCACAGATTGGGTATAGATAGTCCTTGGGAATATTTGGAGTGGGTACTCCAAATTTGTACATCCTATGTTTACTTTGTGTTGTCTCAGTTCTGCCTTACTCATAGAACACAGCACCTTTTCTAATGTGGATATGTTATGCTGAGCGGTCCTGTACCAGTGTCTCCCATGTAGTGCAGTCAAATACCTAGTTCTTCAGAGCGACCTTGAGAGTATCCTTGTATCACTTCCTCTGACCACCATGTGATCACCTGCCCCTTGTGAGTTTTCTATAACATAGTCTTTTTGACAAGCATACATTTTGCATTCAAGCAACGTTGCCAGCCCATCAGATTTGTGTTCTCTAAAGCATAGTTTGAATGCTTGGCAGTTCAGCTCAAGAAAGAACCAGTGTCTGGTACCTGATCCTGCCAGGTGATCTTCAGAATCAACCTAAGACAGTTCAAATGGAAGCCATTCATTTTCCTGGTATGGTGTTGGTAGACTGTTCATGTTTCATAGGCATACAACAATGAGGTCAGCACAATGGCTCTGTAGACCTTCAGTTTGGTAGTCAGTCTATTATCTCTTCTCTTCCAAACTTTTCTTCAGGGTCTCCCAAACACTGAGCTAGCTCCGGCAATGTGTTTGTCAATCTCACTGTCAGTGTGTACATCCCTGGAAAGTACACTGCCAATGTAAATGAACTTAACCACAGCATTCAAAGGAATAGAAAACATCTGATAATTCAATATGGTACTAGAAAATTATTCAATATGGTACTAGAAAATTATTCAATATGGTACTAGAAATGTTAGCTGTAGCAATTAGACAAGATAAAGATATTCAAGGAATAAGAACAGCCAAAGAAGAAACTAAGTTATCACTCTTTGCAGATGATATGATGATTTACCTAGAGAATCCCAGAGATTCAAGTAAAAAATTACTTGAATTAATAAACAACTTTGGCAAAGTTGCAGGTTACAAAATAAACCCACACAAATCTTCTGCGTTCCTATATATTAGAAACAAAGTCCAACAGCAAGAGATAGAAAGAGAAATCCCATTTCAAGCTAGGGTAGACAGTATAAAATACTTAGGAGTCTACCTGCCAAAACAAACCCAGGGATTATATGAACACAATTACAAGATACTTTTTGCACAAATAAAGTCAGATTTAAGTAAGTGGAAAAACATTAGTTGCTCATGGGTAGGCCATGCTAATATAATAAAAATCACAATTCTACCTAAATTAATATACTTATTTAGTGCAATACCACTTAAACTATCAGACAATTATTTTCTAGAGCTGGATAAAATAATATCAAAATTCATTTGGAAAAACAAAAGGTCCAGAATATCAAAGGGACTAATGAAAAGAAATGCTTGGGAAGGTGGCCTAGCGCTACCAGACCTCAAACTGTACTATAAAGCAGCAATTATCAAAACCACTTGGTATTGGCTAAGAAACAGAGAGGTAGACAAGTAGAATAGACTTGGCACTGAAGATGCAGTAGGCAAGGAATATAGCAAACTTCTGTTTGATAAACCCAAGGACCCCAGCTTCTGGGATAAGAACTCATTGTTTGACAAAAATTGCTGGGAAAACTGGATAACAGTGTGGCGGAAATTAGGCATAGACCCATACCTGACACTGTACACAAGAATAAAGTCCAAATGGGTACATGATTTAGGTATAAAGATTGATACCATGAATAAACTGGAGAAGCAAGGAATAGTGTATTTATCAGATCTATGGAGAAGGGAAGAATTCTTTACTAAAGGAGAGATAGAATGCATTATGAAATGCAAAATGGATAACTTTGATTACATTAAACTGAGAAGTTTTTGCACAACCAAACCCAATGCAACCAAAATCCGGAGGGATGTAGTAAATTGGGAAAGAATTTTTACAGCTAAGCTCGGGGATAAAGGCCTCATTTCTAGAATATATAGAGAACTGACTCATAGGTATAATCATACAAGTCATTCCCCAATTGATAAATGGTCAAAGGATATGAACAGGCAATTTTGAGAGGAAGAAATTAAAGCTATCTATAATCATATGAAAAAATGCTCTAAATCACTATTGATTAGAGAGATGCAAATCAAAACAACTCTGAGGTACCACATCACAGCTATAAGATTGGCAAACATGACAGAACAAGAAAATGATAAATGCTGGAGAGGATGTGGGAGAGTTGGAACACTAATTCATTGTTGGTGGAGCTGCGAGCGCATCCAACCATTCTGGAGAGCAATTTGGAACTATGCCCAAAGGGCGACAAAATTGTGCATACCCTTTGACCCAGCAATATCGCTACTAGGACTGTATCCCCAAGAGATCATAAAAAGGGGAAAGGGTCCCACATGTACAAAAATATTTATAGCAGCACTCTATGTAGTTGCCAAAAACTGGAAGTCAAGGGGATGTCCATCAATTGGGGAATGGCTGAATAAATTATGGTATATGAACGTAATGGAGTACTATTGTGCCATAAGAAATGATGAACAAGAAGACTTCAGAGAGGCCTGGAAGGACTTATATGACCTGATGCTGAGTGAAAGGAGCAGAACCAGGAAAACTTTGTGCACAGCAACCACCACAGTGTGCGAGAGTTTTTTCTAGTAGACTTGGAATTTTGTAATAACACAAGAACTTTTTATAAAAAAAAAAGAAATCCCCAAGGTGGTTCTCAAGGCAAAATGCCTTCCACACTCAGAGAAAGAAATATGGAAGTCATTCACAAAATGTAGCAGATCATGTTTGTGTATGTGTATGTGTTTGTGTATCATGTTTTGATTTGTTATATGATTTCTTTCATTTATTTTAGTCTGACTACATAGCATGACTATAGTGAAAATGTACTCAATAGGAAAGTATATGTAGAACCTATATAGAATTGTATGCAGTCGTGGGGAGGGAGGGGGGTAGTGGGGGGTAGGTGTGGGGGGGATATAATCTCAATTGTATGGCAGTGATTGTTAAACATTAAAAAAAAAAAAAGAAAACATCTGAATGAAGTCGGATAAGGAGGATAGAATAAGGGGGTGGCGTTCTTAGTGAATGGCTTCAAATTTTCCTGTGAAACACGAGGGGGTTGGAGAAGGGACAGTCATGGCAAGTTTGAGGAGGGATTATAGGGTTTAGAAAAAAAGTACTGTGGTCAGTGGGATAGTGAGCTGATTAGATAAGTATAAAAGAACTGCCTTCTTGTATTTGCTTTACATAATTCCAGTGGAGTTCATAGAACATAAATTTGTAATGAATCCAGTCAGCTCAGATTCCTGATTTTCTCTAGCTCCATTCAATTGCCTTTGAGTAAAAGCAAAATCAATGGATTGTGAAAGAAGGATTGTTTGAATTTTTCTGGAATCCTGGTATTATTACTGGATGTTTGGAATGCCCTCAACAATCTAGCATGAAGTGGGACAATAAATTCATATAAGGAAGGAACAAAAGAAAGAGGCAGATAAATAGATAGAAAGCCATAGAGACAGAGATACTATACATATATATAATATATATATATAATACATATATATATACACATATATATCATATGTCTCTATAGATATCTCTCTATAGGTATGCACAAGTACAAATACACATATGTGTATCTTCATAGTAGATACAAAATTGATCTAATTATTCAATAGGTAAATATTTGTTATGCACCTACTATGTGTCGTGTGCTGTACTAAGCAATAGAGATACAAAAAGACACAAAAAGATTGACCTTGCCCTCAAGGACCTTACAAACTAATGGAGGAAATAAAACCTATACAAAGCAAACTATATAGAGAAGAGGTGAGAAAAAAAATGAAGAGGAAAAGCACTGGAATTTAGTGTGTTAGGGAAGTTGTCCTGGACAAGGTAGGATTTTAGTTGGGACTTAAAGGAAGCAAGGGAAGTCAGTATTAAAAGCAGAGGAGGGTAAAGATTTACAGGTATGAAAGGGAGTTACAGGGAATGCCTAAAACCAAGAGATGGAGTGTCTTGTTTGTGGAATAGTCATGAGGCCAACGCCACTATTTTGAGAAGTATGAGTCAAGTATTAAGCTATATGAAGTTTGGGAAGATAGGCGGATGCTAGGTTATAAAAATCTTTGAATAGCAAGCAGAGTATTTTGTATTTGCTCCTGAGAGCAACAGGAAGCCATGAGAGTATATTGAGTAGGAAGATGACATTATTGTGTCTATATCTTAGGAAAATCATCATTTTAGTGCACAGATGGTGGATGGATTAAAGACAGCCATAAGATACATACATACACACATACATACATACACATACACACACATACATACATACATACATACATACATACATACATACATACATACATACATATATATATATATATATATACATATATATATATATATATATATATATATATATATATATATATATATATATATATGTATATATATATATATATATATATATATAGCAAATGAGACAAAGAAGTAGTGGTCAGATAGGTAGAAGGAAAGTCAGGAGAGAGTAGTGTCCCAAAAACTTAGAGAGAAGAGATTATCAAGAAAGAGAGAGTGATAAAAAGTGTCAAAGACTGCAGAGAGGTCAAGTAGAATGAGAATTGACAAAAGTCCACTGGCAACTAAGAGAGAGCAATTTTGGAAAGAGACTTTGGAGAGAGCAATTTTAGCGGCATGGTAAGCAATTTCAGTGGAAGTCAGATTGTAAGGAGTTAAGAGGAGAGAGGAAAGTAATGGTATCTATTGTAGACAAGTCCTCTTCTAGGTGTTTAGCTGCAAAGGGCAAAAGATATATGAACTAATAATTAAAGAGAATGGAAGGATCAAATGAGGGATTTTTGAGTATGGGGGAGTGATGGGCATGTCTGTAAGCAGTAAGAAATGAGCCAAGAGGCAGGGAGAGATTGAAAATAAATAAAAGAGTGGGTATGAAAGAGGGAAAAATCTCTTAGGGGTGATGGGATGGAATGGAGTTAGCTTAAATAAATATAGGTTTAGCCCTATATTTCACTTCATCATGTGAGAGAGGGGTGAAGGAGAAGAAAGTACCCTAGAATGAGCCTATCTAGAAGGCACCTGAGAAGAAGAGGGTGAAGAGGGAGTTCATGACAAAGGACTTCTGTTTTCTGTAAAATATGAGGCAAGGTTCTCAGATGACAGAATGAGCAGTGGAAGGTTTGAAGAGGGATGAAAATACTTGAAAGATATACTATGGAGTGTCAGATAATGAGTTGATAAGAGAGGTAAAGTAAGATTGACTAGCAGCAGTGACCCCAGTTAATGTCATATAATATGAATTTGTAATGCACCCAGTCAGAACCAGAATAGGAATGAAGATGATGAATGGTAAGAGTGAACTAAGGCTGAGGCTTGGCTGGACATAATCATAAATTTATCAAGGTGAGTAGAACTCAAGAAATGAAGACAGTGTAGAGGTGAATTGGTTCATCAAGTGATCAAGACGGGAAAAGAGAAGAAAGTATCTAGTCTGAGAGAGATGACCTGAGAGAGAATTGAAAGGTGAAGAGATTGGGGGTCATGTTGCAGAAGAAGAGCAGGGTTATATAAAGGAAGGTAGAGGGAGAGAAGAAAAACCAATACATTATGGTTGGATAAGAGGATTTTAGAATTCTTGAACCTGGAAGTGATACATTTGTAGGTGATGGCAAGATCAAGGATATGACCATCTTTGTGTGTGGTTGAGGTGGGATGAAGGAGCAGCTCATGGGAAGTAAGTACATCGAGAAAGTGAGTGCTTAGGATTTTTGAGAAAGAACCATTATGTCCCCTCTTACGAGGAGTTAGGGAGAAAGAAAATTGTAAGCCAGGTATCAAACTCACTGAGGACAGAAGAGGAGTGATGTGGGGGTCTGCATAGTTTACCAGCATTTTATTTGGGTGGTATATATGAATGGCATAAACATCAAAGTTTACTGATGGAGAAAGAGGGAGAGACTGGGAGTGGCAATGGGGAGCAAGGAGTATTCCAACTCCCCTGTGTCAACCAGTAAGCTGAAGACAATAAGTGGAGGTGAAGTCAATACTGGGAAGTGTAAGGAGGAAATAAGGCCTCAGGAAGAGATAGTAGATACAAGGTAGGAGAGGAAAAGATGAAGGATGAAAAGAAGTTTATTTTCTATGGAATAGGCATTCCAGAGGGCACAGTGGAGGGACTGGGTGACTTTAAGATAAAATTTGTGAATGGGAGTGTTCAAAGGGATGAGAATGGGGAATTGGACTGTAGGGGGTTTCACATGAGAATTGGGTAATGATCTATTATAGTTCAGTCACTGAGATGTGAAGAATATGACCAGGAATTAAAGTGGTCATAATTGAGTGGAGGGTACCACTCCTCTGTCCTCACTGGGCAAGTGCAGCAGGAGATAGGAGGTCTAAAGTAGAAGGGAGGGGCATTACACACCCTAATTGGGATATTGAGCTGTCAGCAGTACTTGGCAAATGCCTTGGCAACTTTACTCCAGAGTACAAGCTGCACCCAGAAGGAGATGGAAGACTCAGGGCACAAACCTATCTCTTGTCTAAGGTCTTCTCAACTAAGGGTCTGGTTATGAGGTAGCAACGGGAAGTGATTTCTTGAGGAGGGTACTAGGGAGTAGGGGGGATTAGGAAAGTCTTCTTGTAGAAAATGAAATCTGAGGTGTGTGTGAAAGGAAATTCTAAGATACTAAAGTTAAGGGAGGAGAGCTCCCTAGTCATAGGGGGACAGTTAGTTTTAAAATTACTACAACAGAAAATGGAGAGCATGAAGATATGTGAAAAGAAAAAAGTAATCAGAGAACACAATATGTAGGCTGAGGCCAGGATAGGAAGACTTTACATTCCGAAAAGAAAATATATTTGCTCTGATAGCAAATTGAAGCTTATTGAGAAGGAGGTGGAGGTGATATAGTTAGATTTGAGCAGGAAAATCATGAGAGAAGCTGTATGGAAAATAGACTGAAGTGGGCCAGACTTGACACAAAGAGAATAATTAGATTATTGAATTGTCCAGGCAAGAAAGGGCCCCCACTAGAATGGCTGTGCAGGCATAGAAAAGGGAATAAAGGAGAGAGATGTGAAGGCAGAAGTGACAAGATTTGGCAACTATAAATGAGTAACTTGACATTCCCATATATATTAAATTAGTCTTCTTGGACCTAATAATCTTTGAGTTAACTGATCTGCCAAGCATATAAAGTTCAGGACCAGACTCTGGCCCTATGTTGATTCCACCAAAATGCATCCAGCCTATGAGGCTTACCTAGAACAATGATCCAGTCAGTTCAAAAGATCAAAATACCAATTCTGAAGAGGATAGCATTGACAATATGCCCACATCTGAAACCTCAAAAGGGAGTATGAACTGGTCTCAAGCTCAAAACACATTCTTGGAAGAGCAAAGAAGGATTTTGAAAGCCAAATTAAAGAGGTAAAAGAAAATTTAACCAATGGTTTTAAAAATACAATTGACAAAATGAAAAAAAAAATTCACAGTTCCTTAAATAGTAAACCTGGCCAAATTAATACGGAGGTATAAACCTATCTGAAGGAATAATTGCTTAAAAGGAAAAAATTGGACAAATGGAAAAGGAGGCACAAAAGCTAACTTAAGAAAATCATTCATTTAAAATTAGACTTGGGAAAGTAATAGGTAATGACTCTATGAGGCATCAAGAATGAGTCACAATCTAAAAGAATGAAAAAAATAGAAGAAATTATAGCATATCTCATTCACAAAACATCTGGAAAATAGATGCAGGAGAGAAAATCTAAGAATTACTGGTCTGCTGGAAAGCCATGATGAAAAAAAGAGTCTAGACGGTGTTAATCTTCAGGAAATCATCAAGGAAAACTGCCCTGAGGTCCTAAAACCATAGAGCAAAATAGTCAAGGAAAGAATACAATAATCGCCTCCTGTAAGAAATTCCAAGCTAAAAATATCAGAGAATATTGTTGCAAATTCCAGAATTATCAAGTCAACGAAAAAATACTGCAAGCACTCAGAAAGATACAAATCAAATATCAAGGAACTAAAGTCAGGATCACACTACACCTTGAAGCTTGTACATTAAATGATTCAAAGTGATTGGAATATGATATTCCATAAGTCAAAGGTGGTTAGACTACAACCAAAGATCAACTACCCAGAAAAATTGAGCATAATCCTTCAGGCAAGGAGATGGACATTCAATGAAATAAGGGATTTCCAGAACTTCCTGGTGAAAAGTCCAGAGCTCAATGGAAAATTTGGTCTTCAAATACAAGACTTAAGAGAGGCATAAAAAGGCAAACAGAAAAAAAGTAATGAAACTTGATATTCAATAAGGACAAACTACTTACTTCCCTATATGGGAGGAGGAAACATGTTAGCCTTGAGAATGTTATATTTATGACGACATTTAAAAGGAATATACATAGATATATGGTGTGGGTATAAATTAATTGATGTGATAAAAAAAAAACAAATTATGGAGTGAGAAAGGATTGTAATGGGAGAAGAGGAAATGAGGAGGCAGAAAAAGATAATTAAGAAGACATGAAGAGGCATAAAACCATATTATGTACATATTATAGTAGAGGGAAAAAAGGGAGGGAGGTGATCATTGTTTGAGCTTTACTTTCACTGGATTTGGTACAAGAGTTAAGTATAGAATTTTAGCTTGCCCTACAGGAAGTAAGAGGGGAAAAGGGAAAGAAAAAGGAGTGTGTGGTTGGAAGGGAGGGAAAAAGTAGCAAGGTAAAAGGGAACGAAAAAGGAGAGAGGCTGAAAGGAAGGAGGGATGATTGAGGAAGTTGGCGGTCAAAAGTAAAACATTTTTAAGGAAGGGAAGGGAAAAAGGAAAAATAAAAGCATAAATGGGAGAGATTGAACAGGATGAAGAGAAAGACACAGATAATAATCACAACTATGAGTGTGAATGGGATGAACTTTCCCATAAAATGAAGGTGGATAGCAGAATGGATTAAAAAACATAATCCTATTTGAAATATAGTAATACACACAGGGTAAGGGTAAATGGCTGCAGTAAAATACATTATGTTTCAGCTGAAGAAAAAAAAAAGCAAGATAGCAATACTAATCTCAGACAAAGCAAAAGCAAAAATAGATACAATCAAAAGAGATAAAGAAGGAAACTATTACCCTGCTAAAAAGCACCATAGACAATAAACCAATGTCATTGCTAAACATACATACACTGAGCAGTATAGCATCCAAATTCTCAGAGGAGACATTAAGGGAGTTACAGGAAGAAATAGACAGCAAAACTATAATAATTGGGGACTCAGCCTCCCCCTCTCTGAATTTGATAAATCTAACCTCAAAAATAAATAAGAAAGAAGTTAAGGAGGTGAATATAATTTTGGAAAACTCTGATATGGTAGACCTCTGGGGAAGGAAAGAAATATACATTTTTTCTTGGCAGTACATGGCAAATACATAAAAATGTACTAGGTCATAAGAAAACCTCACAATTCTGTTCAGAAAGGCAAAAATAGTCAATGCATCTTTTTCAGATCAGGATGCAATAAAAAAAATTATATGTTATAAAGGGCCATGGAAAGATAGACAAAAAATAACCAGAAACTAAATCCTAAAGAATGAATGGGTATAACAGCAAGCACTGCAACATACACAGTGGGACCTGCTATTACAGGTTCTTAGATCTGCATTCATAAAAGAAAAGTCAACTTTTGAGGGGTTAACAATCACTTTAATCAAGAACATGTGATATTCCTTTAACAAAGCACATTTTTCATTCACCTAGTTCAGGGGAGTCACCACCTTGAACTTTAAAGAAAATACAGAGAAATCAAAAGTCAGCAGACATGGCTTCCTCTTCCTGACCATAAACAGAAAGGTCCAACTGTCTGACCATATTTACCAGAGAGGGAAGCACTGACACCTAGGTTTTCTAAGCCAGAGGACTCCTTAGCAGCTTCCCAGAGTCCTAGTCTAGCCAAACAAACACATCCATTCAGTAAGCCCCAAAGTAAAGCCTCACACTCAGGGCATTTATACACTTTTCAGAATCAGAGGGCATAGCCTTCTGGCTCAGTGCCTCAATAGAAAAAATAAAAGGTACTTGGAACCCTCCAAAAAACAACTAGACTAATCAAGCTTACCTCAAGGGCCAGGTCCATCAATAGATGGGGGAAGATCTTCTTTAATCACATTACTCAATTAAAGGCACTTTTAGTAAAACAAACAAGAACATGAGATCCCACTTTGATTGCCACCTCAGTGAGTCAAACAACACATCATAGAAACAATCAATAACTTCATTGAAGAGAATGACAGTAATGAGATAAGTATCAAAAGCTATGGGATGCAGCAAAAGAAGCTCTTAGGGGAAGTTTTACATCTCTGAATGTTCACATGAATAAAAATGAGAAAGAAGATCAATGAATTGGATATGCAAGTGAAAAAGCTAGAAAAAGAACAAATTGAAAATCCCCATTTCAATACTAAATTAGAAATACTGAAAAATAAAGGCAAAAATTAATATATTATAATTAAGAAAACTATTGAACTAATATGTAAAACTAAGATCTGGTTTTATGAAAAAAACAATAAAATTGAGAAACCTTGGTCAATTTGATCTAAAAAGAAGGAAGAAAACCAAATTACCAGTATCAAAAATTAAAAAGATTAATTCACCTCCAATGAAGAGGAAATTAACACAATAATTAGAAATTATTTTGCCCAAGTGTAGCAAAGTTTCAGGATGCAAAAGAAACCTATTTATATTGTATTTGCATTTCTATATATTACTAACAAAGCCTAATAGCAAGAGATAGGAAGAAAAATCCAATTTAAATTGCTATAAATAACATAAACTATTTGGGAGTCTACTTGCCAAAGCAAATCCAGGCACTATATGAACACAGTTACAAAACATTTTTTGCACAAATAAAGTCAGATCTAAACAATGGGGAAAATATCAGTTCCTTGTGGGTAGACCAAGCTAATATACCAAAAATGACAATTTTACCTAAATTAATTTACGTATTCAAAGCAATACTGGAGCATCTGTGGTGGTTATGAATATGCCAGCACACTTATGAATCACAAAATATAACAGACTCTCTACATGGAAGACAGAATCAAAACATTTATTGAAGTACCAGAAAGCCAAATCCCAACATCAGAAAACCAAATACATCATAGCAACAAAGAAATCTATACACAATAACAATGAAGTGGGTACAACCATCTCCAAGTCTTCCCTCTGTTAGACTTCCCACAAACCAGTTCACTTAAACAAATCACAAACAGGTTCCCTTAAACAACATCACAAACAGGCTCTCCTCCTCATGCTAGTTGCTACCTGCTTTCTATTTCCCAGCTCTGACTGCTGTGACTCACTTACCGTTTCACCCTTTCCTGCTCCACCTGTTCAGCAAACTCCTCCCACTTGACTCAGACTTCCATGTGACTCAGTCAGATTACATGGACCTATTAATGGATGGGAAAGATCTTCTCATTTAAATTACTATTACATATACCAATCAAACCATCAAAAATTATTTTATAGAGCTAAAAAAATAAAATGAAAATTCATCTCAAAGAACAGAAAGTACACAAGATGAATAAAATTAATCAATACAAATGTGAGGGATAGTGTCTAGGCTTGCCACATCTTAAATTCTATTATAAAACAGAAATTATCAAAACCACTTAGTACTGGAGAAGAAATAGAGGAGCAGATCAACGAAACAGGTTAGGTACAAAAGACACAGTCAATGACTACTGCAGTTTCCTGTTTGATAAGCCCAATGACTCCAGCTTCTGGGACAAGAATTCACTATGTGAAAAAATCTACTGGGAAAACTGAGCATGAACCAACGCCTGACACTATATACCAGAATAAATTCTAAATGAGTACACAATCTAGGTACGAAAGTTGATAATATAAAAAATAGGGAAGAAATGGATAGTTTATTTCTCAGATTTATGGAGAATGGAGGAGTTTATGACTAAACAAGAGATAGAGAACATTTTAAATGCAAACTGGATAATTTTAATTACATTAAATTGAAAAATTTTTGCGCAAAGTCAATGCAACCATGATTAGGAGGGAAACAGAAATCTGGGAAAGGATTTTTACAACTAGTGTCTGTGATAAAGACCTCATTTCTAAAATATATAGAGAACTGAGTCAAATTTGCAAGAATACAAGTCATTCCCCAGTTGATAAAAGGTCAAAGGATATGAACAAGTGGTTTTCAGAGGAAGAAATTAAAGCTAACTATAATCATATGAAAAAATGCTCTAAATTAGTATTGATTAGAGAGATGCAAATTAAAACAATTCTAAGATACCACATTATGCCTGTCAGATTGGATAACATGACACAAACAGAAAATGATAAATATTAGATGAGAAGTGGAAGAGGTGGAACACTAATTTATTCTTGGTAGAGTTGTGAACTGATCCAACCATTCTGGAGAGAAATTTGGAACTATGCTCAAAGGGCTATAAAAATTTGTACATCATTTGATCCAGCAATACTATTTCTAGTGCTATATCCCAAAGAGGTCATAAAAATGAGAAAGGAACCCACAGGTACATGAATTCTGCCATAAAATGGAAGCAAAGTGTATTAAAACTCCAATTCCTACAACATGCCATTTACAAGAAATACATTTGGAGCAAAGAGAGACACACACAGAACAAAGGTAAGGGACCAGAGTAGAATCTATTTTGAAACTGAAGTAAAAATATGGAGAGATTGCAATCTTGACCCAGAGAAAACAAAAGCAAGAACAAAGAAAGAAACCCAGTTAAAATACATAATTTTTATTATACTAAACTGAAAAGCTTTTGCACAAAGAAAACCAATGCGATCTAGATTAGAAAGAAAGCAGAAAATGAGGAAATAATCTTTACAGCAAATATTTCTGATAAAGGCCTCATTTTTCAAATATATAGAGAACTAAGTAAATATTACAATTCTACAAGGCATTTTTCAATTACTAAATGGTCGAAGGATATTTTCAGATGAAATAAAGTTTTCTAAAGGCATATGAAGAGGTGCTCTAAATCACTTTTGATTAGAGAAATGCAAATTAAAACATCTCTGAGTTACCACCTCACAACTCTGAGATTGGCTAATAGGACAAAAAAAAGGAAAATGATAAATGTTGGAGAGGATATGAGTAAATTGGGCCACTAATGCACTGTTGGTGGAGTTGTGAACTATTCTGGAAAGCAATTTGCAACTATGCCCAAAGGCAACCAAACTTCATACCCTTTGTTCTAGCACTATCACTACTCAGTCTGTTCCCTGTATCCCAAAGAGATCATAAAAAAAGAAAAAGGACCTATATGTGCAAAAAAAATATTTATAGCAAACCTTCTCAAGGTGGCAACATATTGGAAACTGAGGGGATGTCTATCAGTTGAGGAATGACTAAAGAAGCAGTGGTATATGAATGTCATGGAATCCTATTGTGCAGAATGAGATGGAACAAATTTTGGAAAAAAACCTGGATTGCTGGAAGGAGGGATGAAAAGAGAGTAAAACATGCAATAGCATAGTTTTGAAGCCTATCTCTGAAAAAAAAATTAGATTGAAAGAACACCTAACAGAACCCAGAGCTCAGGCAATGAATCCAAGTTTTGGCTATGAAGGGATGAGGTAGATGGACAGGTTGTAGGCACCATGCTTTAGAAATGTTAAGCAAACTACAGTCTTATTTTTTAAAATTTTTTTGTTATTGTTCAGTCATTTCAATATTGTCTGACTCTTTGTGACCCTACTTTGGGTTTTCTTGGCAACTACACTGAAGTAATTAGCCATTTCCATCTTCAGTTCATTTGACAAATAAGAAAACTAAGGCAAATAGGGTTAAGTTACTCGCCCAGGGTCTCACAGTTAGGAAGTGTCCAAGACCTGATTCACACTAAAAACATGACTGCTACTAACTCCAGGCTGAAAACCCTATCCACTGTGCCACTGAGTCACCCAACAAATTGAAATCTTACCTTATAGAGTCCAGGGTACCAGGCAGAGATTCCACATTTGAGCTAGAGAGGGATGATGGGAGATGGAGAAATTGCAAATGTGATGATTTAGATGTGTGAAGCATATTAGAATTTTAGTTTTTAAAATCCTTAAGTCTGTGCTTTGCAAGGGAGATGATCTGTTATAGCAATAGAGGTCTAACATTCCAATCAAGAAGGTTTGGATATAAACTTGCCTAGGTCCTGATTCTTAATCTTTCAGTCTCCCTCCACTAATTCACTAAGACATTAAATTAGAAATCAGTTGTTAATATGCAGGGGTAGCACCAATTTCCATAACAAGGAATTCCAAACACTGATGAAATCAGTGGTTAGGATGAGAAAGGAGAAAAAGTGGGAGGGGGAGGGGGAGAAAGGGGAAAAAAAACCTATGGAAAATATTGAAATGGGTAACACTCATGTTAAGATTTATTGACATTTCACTTAACCAATTACATTCATCAGAATTATTTAAATTAAGTGCTAAATATATGACTTGATACACTATCAAGTGCTCAAATATAAAAGTGAAGAGTAGAGTAATTACAGTCAAAGTTACTGGGTTTTAGTGAAAATGCCACTAATTAAAAACGAGATAAGAGTAATATTTATGCTTGTACCTATTTCCCTGCAGAGTTATTACTGCTTCTAATATTGGAGAAAGGCCCATAGCTGTCCTGGTTCCTAACTGATGACTGCACCAGTATTTGTTTAAAAAGTTTTTTAGTTTTACTACTCTCTGGAAGCAATGGAAGCATAAAGAAATTATGAATATTACATAAAATGAGATTTGCATTTGACAACAGGTAGATAACAAACCTTATTTTGTCAACTTTTTCAAAAATACAGGAGTGGAGGGTTGAATCAAGAATACAGAGAAAAGGCAGAGTCCCTCTTGAGCTCTCCCAAATTCCTCTACAAGGAACTTTAAATAATGTCTCCAAATGAATTATGGAGTAGGAGAACTGACAAAAGGACAGGGTGAAAAAATTTTCTATCTTGAGACAACTTAGAAGATTGACAAGAAATATAGATCACATGGGAGCGAATGTAGAATGCAACCCAGTGCATACAATGCATTGGCAAGATAATAGCAAGCTGCACTTAGTGGGCAACTCAACTAGCAAAAGCAGCTTTCATATCTTTCAACTCAGATAGTAAAATGGACAGAAAACCAGTCAGAATGAGATTATAGGGATCCTTTTACTCTCAGTATTCTGATGCACCAATCATATATGAATGTGGGTCATAATCCTGGTTCTTAGTCCTGGATCTCAGTCCTAGGGAAAGGAAACGTTCTAACACACTAGAAGCCATGGCTTCAGGGGACCAGTCACCTCAGTCATGGTTCCAGGGTGGAAGAAAAATGGTCACTCACAGACCTGAGCACATGACAGGAGAATAATGAATACAACTCTCCTGAGATCATACCATCTTGGGAAAATTGAAAATTTACAAATCCCACCAGAATTAGCTCTGAAAACAGCTGCAGAAAATAGCTGAAGCTTGAGACAATATCCCTCCTACACTCTGGGGGCATAGCTCAAATGTTAAAAGCTAAGAAATAAATTGTAAAAATGATTAAACAACAAAAAATATTTTTACTATGGTGACAGGGGAGATTAAAACAGAAACTCAGAAGAACACATCAAAACCAAAATGGCTATATCCAAAGCCTCAGAGAAAAATGTGAATTAGTCTCAGGTTGAAAAAGAAACCTTAATGAGCTCAAAATTAAAATAAATGAATAAATAATAAAAGAGTAGAGGGAAAAGTGGAAAAAAAGAAACTAGAGGGAAGCAATAAAAAAGTATAAAGAACAGTCAGCAACTTGGTAAAGGAGGCATATAAAACACTGAAGAAAATAAGACCTTAAAAAC